>NC_059426.1:12923913-14156033 GCF_021028975.2 Sphaerodactylus townsendi | reverse complement strand
TAGTCCAGGGGTAGGGAACCTGCGGCTCTCCAGATGTTCAGGAACTGCAATTCCCATCAGCCTTTGTCAGCATGGCCAATTGGCCATGCTGGTAGGGGCTGATGGGAATTGTAGTTCCTGAACATCTGGAGAGCCGCAGGTTCCCTACCCCTGGACTATGGGGATCCCAGCAGAGGTGGGATTCAGGGGGTTCCGAAGGTTCTGTAGAACCGGTTGTTAAAATTTCCTTTTTTCCTTTTTTAATACTTAAAATATTTTTTATTAAGTATTAATACTTTTTAATATTTAAAATTAAAAAGTGATATGAAAAAATATTTTTAAAAATACTTTTTAACAGTCATTATTGGAATCCCACCACCATTGGAACCTGTTGTTAAAATGTTTGAATCCCACCACTGGATCATCCCAGTACTTAATAGTTGGAATCAAGTTAACCATTTTTGCTGATTCTTATTCCTTCAGCCAATTGTTTCTGACTAAGGAATGTTGATCTCTAAGTTCATGGGACATGCATGAGTAAAAAGAGCTTTGCAAACAGTTGAAGGGAGGAAGGGGCAGGACTGTCATACTCTATTTTCTACAAGCGTAGCACCACCAATGAAAGAAGGAAAGAGAGAAAACGTGCATCCCTTCACAAACAACAGTTATGTGTATTATAGGACTGTTCAGGAAAACATATTTACAAAGTAAATATGGCTGTACTAAATGAAACTAAACAAGAGGGTGTTTTCATTTAGGGAACTTCATTGTTATTCACTGTTTGCCATATGCATTATTTTGTTTGTGACACATTGTTTTCAGACACCAAGGAAGGCATTTTTATAATGAGACTAATGTTATAGCAGCTGGTGTCGATCAGGACAACATTTCTGTACAGAGAACAGGACTCTAGTTTATTGCACTGTTTGCTATATGTTGTTTGCTATAAAGTTGAAATTTACTGTTAATAGTATATAGTTCTATATTCCAGTACTTATTTTAATTTTTAATCCATGTGGAGTCATAGCAAGGAAGGCAGACTGTGAGTATAATAAAGAAAGAAACAATTTTAAAAACTTTACATTATCAATTTGTTTTCCTTGTCACTTTGGAAGATTTCTTGTCACTTTGGAAGATTCAAACTCCAGGAGTCATTGATATCTAAAGGAAGGAGAAAGAGCCAGTTTTTAAAAGGAGAACTAGAGAAACACAGACAGTGGCTGTTCCTGCACAGCCAAAGCACCTGGTCTGCTAAGGCATTTGCAATCTCAGATCAAGGAGGATCAAGATTGGTAGCCAGAGATCGACTTCTCCTCCATAAATCTGAGCACACCAAATTCACTCGGCAATTCTGACAAACAAAGAAATGCATTTTGTGTAATCAAAAATCTCCCTGTGGTGACTACATTGTCTTGACTAGGAAAAAGTGCTGTCAAGTCACAGCTGAATTATGGCAACCCTGTAGGGTTTTCAGGGCAATTAAAGGGACAGAGAGGATTTGCCATTGCCTGCCTCTGATAACAATGCTAGGTTTTCTTGGTTGTCTCCCATCCAAGCACCAACCTTGCTCAGCTTCCAACACTTGACGAGATCGGGCTAGCCTAGTCCATCCAGGTTAAGAAATAATTTGGATTAGACCGGGCAAATCACCAGATCTAAACCTACTGAGTGGAGGATTTTGCAGAAACCAAGCCCACTTTGTGCTATAGATTGAACCTTTCGGGAACTGGATCACTCAGGGTCAAGAATAATTCTCCCTAGATATCCCTTTTTAAAGTTTTTAAATAATTTTTATTGTATCATTTGAATATTCCATTTTATATTAATACTCTTCTTCATTTGTTTTCAAACGATACATTTTCCCGTCCCCCCCCCGTATTTTCTTCATAGTTTTATCAAACAGCAGTAAGTTCTTTCTTTGTAATCTCTTCTCCCATATCTCCTCATTGACTCCAGCTTCTTTCATCCAGTCCGCATATATTAGTGGTGGCGAACCTATGGCACGGGTGCCAGAGGTGGCACTCAGAGCCCTCTCTGTGGGCACGCGCAAACAGAGCCCCCCCCCAACATCTAGGCTGGCCTGGGCCACTGGGCTCGATTATTAGGATTAAACCTAAGACCTAGTTTTGGGGAAGCAGTGTAGGTAACCCTGTTAAGCGCTGTTAAACCCCACTGATTTTCATACGAAGAACTAAAGTGTGATCCTTTACCTGGGAGTAAGCTCAGTTGCTGGCAATGGGGCTTGCTTCTGAGTAAACCCTCCTAGGATTGTGATTCACCCATTGGAAGAGGTGCACAGTTGCTTCAAAGCAAAGCCACTGACTACCACCATGCTTACTCCTGAGTAATGCATGCCTCGGAGCCAACCGTTTTTTCTAAACTAAAACCTCAGTATTCAGGTGAAATTGCCATGTTGGCACTTTGTGATAAATAAGTGGGTTTTGGGTTGCAATTTGGGCACTCGGTCTCGAAAAGGTTCGCCATCACTGGCATATATTGTCCATATATTGTCCATATCTTCAACATTTCGCTCTGTTTATCTTGCCACAGTTTATTTTTTTGTGATTATTTCGAAAATGTCCAGTGTCGCTTGTTCCCAGATATATTCCAACCATTTCTGGATTGCCCCTAGATATCCCGAGTCCCCTCATCTCTTCAACTAACGATGGCTTTTTATGCGCCTCAAAGTTTTTAAGAGAAAGGGGGCAAAACAACAAGGAATAAATAAAGCATGGCTGAGGCCCAGACAGCAATTACATCCAAGACAAAGTAGACTGTGTCCCTGGATGTCCTTGGAGGTTCATTCTATCCACAACTCATAACCAGTGAAGCCCTGCCTCTTTGTGCAGAGACTCTTCGGAATCCGTCCCCAGCTCCAACTGTAGACAATAGGTTCCCCCCCTTCTTTTTTCCTCTGTTAGAGGTCGTGCTTTTTAAACCATCAGCTACTTTAATAACCTCACGCGCCTCCCTCGCCATCAATCAAAAGTGTAAACTGTGCTCAAGGTATCTGTTTCGTTTTCATCTTTGCACTGGGATTCCATTTCCAGTGTTCCACCAGCGGCAGGCGGCTTGGGAGATGAATTCATCTCGCTCTCTCTCTCCCTAGTTACCTCCATTCTCATCTTTCAGTGTCAAATGTTTTTCCCCCCTCTAATCTGCTTTTTCCCAGTGAGCTATGATTTAAAAAAAAAACACTTGTACAAATAGTTTCTTTTTCCTTCTTGGGAAAAACTCCTAAATTAAGAAAGAAGCCCTGACTTTTCCCAAAAAGTTCAACTTCATCTACGTAGCATTCCCTGAATCCAGCTACAATCACTGGGTACGTTGGAACACGTGGGAAGCAGATATTTGGTGGTAACTGAGAAACATCTTTGAGCTTTCTCGTTCTGAAACATACTTTTTTCCTCTTGTTATTTCATAGGTTGTTTGATGGGATTTGGCAAGTGCCAGTCACACAATCCAGTAATGAAGGAGTTAATTGTTGCATGCTAATTAGTTAGTGAGGTCAGAAGTCAGTGACCAGGTAATTGATACCTATTGGTTGGGTGGGCTACATGCAGGTCTGCACGTAGGCTTTAGATATATCTTCTTTGTGTTGCACTCTGCACGTGCTCAGTCAGTTCAGTTCAGTCTATAGCGTAGTAGCCATGTAATAGTCTAAGCAGCAAGCTGGCTGTTGGTGCTAGCTAGTAAGAAATATGTTTATTGTTTTTCTTCCAAGTTTCTTTTCCCTGTAGTAAGTAAACTTTATTTCAGTAAAGCAATTGGTCTCTGCCTCATTATTGCATTAACTCTGCTAATTAAGTATTTGTCCACACATTGTTGGACAGAAGGGCTTTACCCCATTCACAAATGCTATAGTGATGGTATTCTCACTATAAGCTTCTGCATCATGCTTGGGATTTAGATTTTATTCAAAACACTGTACAAATAGGGGTGTGGAAGGTGTAGTTCTCCTGCATTCCTCTCCATTGCTTATGGCTCTTTTTGACCCTTTCAGGGATCACTCTTGGTGGGGGGACATAGTGCCCCTATGAAGGAACAGTTGGGTTTCCAGATCTTGCCTCACCACCAGAGGGAGGTTTGGGGCTAGGGTTGCCAGATAACTATCATAGACAGACTGTTACCAAGCAGCAGTTTCAACTAGGGTTTCCAGGTTCCCTCTGGACCCCTCACTCTCTCCACTTCCCTTGCATGCCACCTCTCCCTCCCATCTCTCTCCCTCCACTAGGGTGGGTGGGCCAGGTCCAGATGCCAGGCCTCCTCCCCTCCCTTGCAGACCACCCTTCATTCACTCCCCTTCCCTTGCATGCCACCCTTCCCTCCCCTTTCCCTCCCTCCGCTAGGGTGGGTGGGTCAGGATCAGCAGGGGATGGGTGGGTAGGGTTGCCAGATCCAGGTAGCAAAGTTCCTGGAGATATGAGGATGGAGCCTGGGAAAGACAGACTCCTCAGTGGGGGTGCAATGTCATAGAGTCTTAAAGTATTGGTATATGCTCATTCTGGCACAGATGTGCAGCAGTGTTATCCTGAAAGCCTGGGGGAGCTAGTCTTTCCAAGTGGAGTATTAAAATTACCAATTTAGCCCGAGACCAAAAGGTCTGGAATTATTCCTGCTTCAGTCTGAACAGACCTTTTGAGCAGAACAATCTCAATGTGGACTTTTTACAGAGAGTAAGGTCACAGCTGTGTGGGAAGCTATTGATCTTTTGGGGGACAGCCCAACAAAATACACCCTTATTAAGTGCATTGGGAACCAGTGTGGTGAAGTGGTTGTCATGAAGATCATATCCTATTCAGCAGAGTCATGAGTCCGCAAAAAGGGGGTGATCTGACAGCTGGCAACAGCAGCTACTCTGGTTCAAACTAGAATTAGGACTAATAAAAGGAAACACTTCTTCACGCAACGTGTGATTGGTGTTTGGAATATGCTGCCACAGGAGGTGGTGATGGCCACTAACCTGGATAGCTTTAAAAGGGGCTTGGACAGATTTATGGAGGAGAAGTCGATTTATGGCTACCAATCTTGATCCTCTTTGATCTGAGATTGCAAATGCCTTAACAGACCAGGTGATCGGGAGCAACAGCTGCAGAAGGCCATTGCGTTCACATCCTACATGTGAGCTCCCAAAGGCACCTGGTGAGCCACTGCGAGTAGCAGTGAGCTGGACTAGATGGACTTTGGTCTGATCCAGCTGGCTTGTTCTTATGTTCTTATCCAGGTGACCTTTACAGTGATTGGCTCAACAATGTATATAAACAACTGTACTTGTACTGTAAGTTTGTTCCTTTGGGAAACCAGTGCCTGGCGAAGCACTTTGTTTGACTATTCCAGAATTCTGTATATACTATCTTGTACATATTGCAACTCTTTGGTAAAAGCCTTCTTTGGAAAGAACCTACTGTGTGGAGTATTTCTTCTTCCTGGAGGTGAGAGCCTGCAGTATATGCCAGATATTTACAGGTGGACTACTGTCTCTACCTGTCTACACTGAGTAGGACCACTCTACATCTGCTGAAAGTGGTTAAGACTGTTATAGCCGAATCCAGATTGGGCAAACAAGTGGGGATAATGCCACTCTGATGCTGCCCCGCCCCCTCCAAGTGGTCCGCTGCAGTGTGGGAAGCCTAAAAAAATCAGCCAAAACCCCCCCATAAGGACAACAGAGGCACATGGCCATACCTTGGTCAAAGGGAATTTCCCAGCAAGGAAAGGCACCATTGGACCCTTCCTCCCATATTAGTTTATGTAGAAGACATAGATAATTGGGGGAGGGGGAAAAGAAGCCTTAGAACCAGAACATCTAGAGATGACCTGTGGGAGAGACCAATGACAGAAATCAGGAGCAATGTCTGAACAATGGGAAGAGAGTTGGGGAAAAAGAGAAATTAAGAAAAAATGATATGTTAACTATCAGACTTGAAGAGCATGTGCAGTCTCAGTGGCAGAGGTGTTTTACCTAGCTTAACAGTTATGAATATATTTTTCAAAGTAGCAATGGGGAAAATAACTCAGCTTGGCAGTGCGAGAGGCAGGCTAGGTGGGATCTTTTAGACAACTATACCAGAATTGGCTTTTGGAACGTTCCACAGAGAATGCACAAGAGACCAAATTGTAGTTTAAAATACTTTTATATAAATTTTAGTTGCAAACAATCACACAGTAAGATATGGAGAAGCATACACACAGTTCCTAAGTGAGATAAAAAGGGAGGAGAGGGATAGGTTTGGTTGATAGAATTAGGAGAGGGAGCAGGGGACTTATACGTTACCTAAATTCAGCTGAAGAAGTTCTTGGAGAAGGCAAGGATTCCTATGCCAGCATAGGGATCCAATGCAAAGAACGATATTGTGTCTCCAACCAACTAGACCAAGAGAGGTTTAGCCAATAAAGAGCGCTGAGTCTGGGGTGCACAGTACTTTTATACCCTTTTGCACAGGTAAGGGTGGGAACAAGTAAGTTTCAGTTTCATTTTCCTGAATCTGCTGGGATTGCTGGCTTGAGCTAATTAGTAGCTCTATCTATAGTTTCTAAGTGTTGAGACAATAAAGTCAATTGTTTCTTGATTACATCGGGAAAGCCTTGATTGGCTTTTGAACAGAGAGTCTTCTAAGAGACTCTGCCCAGGTATTCAATTTGGCTGAGGCTTTGATTGGATCAGGAAGGGATTGATTGTTAGGGAGATCGTATCTAGAGGTAGAGGAAATGCAGGGAAGGACCGATTGTTGAGGCAATGGTTTCTCAAAAGCAGATTAAATATAATGTCCAATATCAGGGAGCTCTCTGGGATCCATTGTGTCAGAACAGCTTAGTGGGGTGTGGTAATCAAGATGCATGTCCATGGTTCATGAGGCTTCCAGCTTCTATTGACTGAAGTAACCCATCCACTGATCTAATCTTGCAAACAGACCTATTGCCTGTGGCCTGTTTTTGGGGTGGACACTCTGCTACTCCCACACTCAAATATGAGAAGTTGACTTCTGCCAATATAGTTTTACAGGAAAATAATATGAGATCCATATTTCAATAGAGTGGGGTATGAAGGCAGGGCTAACAGATGGAAACCACTGACCTGAAATATATGGCTGAATCTTATATCATATAGAATTAATTTCTTGTCCTGGAAAGTCGGGCAGTGGCAGTAGTGGAGTTTATTTGGTTTCAAAGCCAAAGAAATTCATTTGTTTGTTTGTTTGATCTCAGATTGCAAATTTGTTTGATCTCAGATTTGTTTGATCTCAGATTGCAAATGCCTTAGCAGACCAGGTGCTCAGGAGCAGCAGCCGCAGAAGGCCATTGCTTTCACATCCTGCATGTGAGCTCCCAAAGGCACCTGGTGGGCCACTGTGAGTAGCAGAGTGCTGGACTAGATGGACTCTGGTCTGATCCAGCTGGCTTGTTCTTATGTTCTTAGCAGCAGTGGCGTAGTGGCTAAGAGCAGGTGCACTCTGATCTGGAGGAACCGGGTTTGATTCCCAGCTCTGCCGCTTGAATTGTGGAGGCTTATCTGGGGAATTCAGATTAGCCTGGGCACTCCCACACGCGCCAGCTGGGTGACCTTGGGCTAGTCACAGCTTTTCAGAGCTCTCTCAGCCCCACCTACCTCACAGGGTGTTAGTTGTGAGGGGGGAAAGGAAAGGAGATTGTAAGCCCCTTTGAGTCTCCTACAGGAGAGAAAGGGGGGATATACATCCAAACTCCTCCTCCTCCTCTTCTTCTTCTTCTTCTTCATCTTCTTCTTCTTCTTCTTCTTCTTCTTCTTCTTCTTCTTCTTCTTCTTCTTCTTCTTCTTCTTCTTCTGTTTCAAGTTTGTTTGTTTCAAGTAGGACCTAAGATTATGCTGATATCATGATTAACTCAAAAGCAATGATTGAATATTTGTTTACAGATGTGTTAGTACTCAGGAGGTAAGTTTTGTTGTCATAATTAACTCAGGATGGAGACTAGGTTGTTTTATTGGTAAGGTGACCAGATTTTCACCTTTTTAAGGTGGGACGCTCACGCGAGCGGCCGCATGAGCGCTCTGCCTTTTGTCACTGGGCGAGAAACAGGAGCACCCCAGAAGGCAGTGCGGCAGTGCGGGAGGCTGCCGCACTGCTTTCTGGGGCACTCCCCTGTTTCCCACCCCGTGACAGGATGGGAAAAAGGGAGCGCCCCAGATGGCAGTGCGGCAGCCTTCCAAAAATCGGGACATTTAAAAAACCCCACTGGACAAATTGGTTAAAAGCGGGACTGTCCCGCCAAACGCGGGACGTCTGGTCACACTATTTATTGGATATGTTTGACATGGCCACCTTCATAGAGACCTTGAGGTGGCGAGCCACAGCATCAATGTGTATTGTCTCGCCACTTCCTAAAGGGCTTTTTGGTGGCATGGGGAGCAGAGGAAAGCCCTAAAACCTCCTTGCCAGTGAAAAGCCCCATAAGGCTGAGAGGACATATGTCACAGAATGTGTGGTGTAAATCCGAGGTTTGGTGAACCATTCTACAGGCTCTTGATGCTGGGAGGGAACCAACTAAAGTTGGCTCTGCTCCCAAGGACACCCCAGTCTGTTCCTTTCCACACTGGCAACTGAGAGGACACCAGTGCAGCCCCAGCAGAGCCTGAACTTCCGGGTTCCGTGGCAGTGGAGATGTCGGTTGGCTGGCTGCTAGTGCTTCTCCCCTCCACCAGGGTAAGTGCCCCAGGGAGGGTAAATGCACTGGTGTGAGGGTGCAGCACTCCCACAAGCCCTTTTGCCCCCACCTTTGGATCAGGCTGCAAGCCTTACAAATCCCACTTTGTCTTCTGCAACGTTTGTTGACATAAACACTGGCCATTTTTCATGGCTATAATCTGAAACAATCTTAGCAAGCTGAGATTGTTTGCTTTTGGGAACAGCTTTCTAGCAAAAGGTTACTGGAAACCTGGTGTTCCATTTCAATGATGTTTGCCAATTATTTCTGCTGAGTCTGGTCGAGATGTTTCTTCCCTTTAATTTTTTGGGAACTCTTTTCTGAGTAAAAAGGTGAGATTGAGGGAGTTTTTAGCTACTCCTTTTCTAGATGATTATATTCATTCATTCATTTATTTACTTAATTATTTATTTTACTTGATATACCCCCCCCCCGGAGGGCTCTGGGTGGCAGAGGCATATCTACAAGGGGGACAGCGGATGTGCATCACACCAGACTCGCACCTGGGGGGGGGGAGAGCAAAAATTTCAGGTTTGTTTTTTGTATTTTTAGTGTTTTTCAGGTTTTGGCTTTCAGGGGGTGCATTTTTTAGGCTAGCAGCACCAACATTTCAGGGAGTTTTGGGGGGACTCTCCTGATGATTCCACCCAAGTAAGGTGAGGTTTGGTTCAGGGGGTCCAAAGTTATGGACTTCCAAGGGGGGGGTGCCCCAGGGAGAGGACCGGCAATATGTCAGTTATATTGTTGGGGATTGAGAAACACAGAGCCCTTTGGGGATGGGACGGTATAGTAAATCTGATATATAGTAGGCACCATCTTTTGTATTAATGTTGTATTAATTTTAATAATGCTGCATTTTAATGGGGTAGGGTTTATACATATATATTTTTAGAGCCTGTATTAACTAATATTTAACGGATTTAATCTGATATATGCGCTCTATTGATACGCTGTTCACCGCCCTGAGCCCTTCGGGGGAGGGCGGTCTATAAACCGAATTAATAATAATAATAATGATAATGATAATGATGATGATGATGATGATGATGATGATGATAATAATAATAATAATAATATAAACAAAAATATGGTACATGGGGGCTTCCACAGGGGTTGCACATCAGCAGCCAGCCTCCCCAGAGGCCCGGTGGAACAGCTCAGTTTTACAGGCCCTGCGGGACTTACCAAGGTCCCACAGGACCCTAATAGATGGAGGAAGAGCATTCCACCAGGGAGGGGCCAGGGCTGTAAAAGCATCATGGAGAGTCTGGGGACCACCAGCAAATTTGCCTCTGAAGAATGCAGAGGGCGAATAGGGGCATGTGGGGGAAGCCGGTCTCGCAGGTATGAGGGCCCCAGGCCATGAAGCACCAACACCTTGAAGACAATCCGGAATTTTACCAGGAGCCAGTGCAAGTGGTACAACATGAGGGAGATGTGGTCCCTGATAGAACCACATGTGAGAAGGTGAACGGCCACATGCCGGTGCTGGTAGTGGTGCTGGTATGACAGCAGAGCTCTCACAACTTGCTAACTATAAGGTGTTTTTTTTACTAATCCATCTGTATTCATAGCAATGCCAGATAATTGGTTTTTTTAAAAAAAATTATTGTATCATTTGAATTTTACAGTTTATAGTAATTTTCTTCTTCATACATTTTCAAACAATACTTTCCCCCCTTTTCTCCCTCCCCCCATTACTTCTTCTTCATAGTTTTGTCACACAAACAGCAGTAAGTTCGTTCTCTGTAGCCTCTTCTCCCATATTTCTTCGTTGACTCGAGCTTCTTTCATCCAGTCCACGTATATTATCCATATCTTCAAAATTTCGTTCTGTTTATCTTGCCACATCTTATTTTTGGTTAGTATATCAAAAATATCAAGTGACACTTGTTCCCAGATATATTCTAACCATCTCTGTCCATTTTTTCTTTTCTTTCCAGCCCAAGGCTATTGTTGCATGGGCTGCTTTGATCATTATTTTATACATATAACTATATTGTTTGTCCACCCTTCTGTCTTCCATTACACCCATGAACATTAAGTCATTATTTAAATCAATATTTATCTTCACCAGTTTCTCGATATATAACAATACAATTGTCCAAAATTTAATGCCAGATAATTGGTGAGAGGAGTTTCAAGGTGAGAGATGAGTAAAGTGTTTGCCATTGTCTGCCCCTGAAGAGCAACCCTGGATTTTCTTGGTGGTCTCCCATCCAATTACTTACCAGGGCTGACCCTTCTTAGCTCCCAAGATTCAATTAGATTGGGCTAGCCTGGGCCATCTAGTTCAAGGCCAGTTACTTGGTGTACTGATTGGGCCCATTCCTTGGAACAGTGAGACAATTTATAATTCAAATATGCTTCCTAATGTGTTATAGTGTTAAAGAATTGGCGGTTTGTGGATTTGACTTCAGATCACATGTCCCTAGCTTGTTCGGGAACAAGGCTTAGAGACAGCCGTACATGATATTTGCAGTTGGTGCAGTTTAAACTAAAGCTGGTATGTGCAGTTTAAACTAAAGCTGTTTTAAGCCATTCCCGAATCCCTGAAAATACTGTATTTGAACACATATCCAGTTTTCAAGAAATTCACTTTCCAGGTTGCTTGGATTCTTCCTTATTTAAGGTGGCTACACATACATACAAACATGTATGTATGTATGTATGTATGTATGTATGTATGTATGTATGTATGTATGTATGTATGTATGTATGTACATGATTGAGGGACTGAAGCACCTTCCTTATGAGGAGAGGCTGCAGCGTTTGGGACTCTTTAGTTTGGAAAGGAGACGTCTGAGGGGGGATATGATTGAAGTCTATAAAATTATGCATGGGGTAGAAAATGTTGACAGAGAGAAATTTCTCTCTCTCACAATACTAGAACCAGGGGGCATTCATTGAAAATGCTGGGGGGGGGGAGAATTAGGACTAATAAAAGGAAACACTTCTTCACGCAATGTGTGTTGGTGTTTGGAATATGCTGCCACAGGACGTGGTGATGGCCACTAACCTGGATAGCTTTAAAAGGGGCTTGTATAGATTTATGGAGGAGAAGTCGATCTATGGATACCAATCTTGATCCTCTTTGATCTGAGGTTGCAAATGCCTTAACAGACCAGGTGATCAAGAGCAACAGCCACAGAAGGCCATTGCTTTCACATCCTGCATGTGAGCTCCCAAAGGCACCTGGTGGGCCACTGCGAGTTGCAGAGAGCTGGACTAGATGGACTCTGGTCTGATCCAACTGGCTTGTTCTTATGTTCTTAAACAGAATGCTACCAAATCACTACCAATTGCTGGTGACTTCAGCAAGGGGCTTTCAAGGCAAGTGAAAAGCAGAGGTGGTTTACCATTGCCTTCCTTGGTGGTCTCCCATCCAAGCACTGGCCCTGCTTGGCTTCTGAGATTTGATGAGATGGGGCCATACCATACCATTCCACATATCCAGGTGTCTACTTACAAGCTGGTAGTGACAGCTGTTACTTGCTTGTGGTCAAACACAGTCTTGTTTTCTCTTTCTCCACAACTCACACTGGTCTGTTCCACACAGCACAAAAAAGACATCTGTGGGACATCTGAAAAAGAGGCGACTGCCTCTTTTCACTCTGCACATCCAAAATAAGACATCCAGAGGATGTCATAAAAAGAGAAAGCCAAGTCAGTCCACGGAGGGCAGGTCAACCCAGTGCTCTTCAATGGGTGATAGATCTGTCTGAGCCAATAAGGTTCTCTTTTGTGTGTCTGTGTAGCTCAGCTTGAAAATAAAAAAGGAAACTATACATTGACAGAATTGGTAGGACCAGTTGACTAGTCTCCGGGGGTCGCCGCATCGGCTCGCCCCAGACTCGGCCGGCCGGGGGGCAGAGCCAGCAGTGAGACGGCAGCGGGACCCAGCGACAACCGGCCCTGCAGAAGAAATGCCAGTGGGGGGGCAGAACGGCCGAAAGACGGCAGCAAGGAGGCGCAGCTGCGGCTTGACCCGCAGCTGCGGCTCATCAAGCCGTCAGCTGGGGGCGGCCGGGACGACGGCAAGGCCGGGAACGCCCCGGAGGCCCCAGCGAGGCTTCATAAGGTGAGGGAGGATGGGAGAGTGAGGCTGGCCGCAACGGGATGTGGGAGGGTTTTGAGGGAGCCAAGGGAGGATGGGGAAAGAGCGGTGGGAGAAGGACGGAGGAGCGTGGAAAGAGAGGCACAGAAGATAGCAAGGGGGTGGCTGGATGGAGAAGCAGGAGAGAGAGGAGAGACAGAGAGTGGAGAAGCGGGAGAGAGAGGAGAGAGAGGAGAGAGAGAGAGCGGAGAAGCGGGCGAGAGAGGAGAGAGAGATAGGAGAAGAAACAGGGGAGCGAAAGGAGACAAGGGGGGAAAGGGAGGCTGAACGGGGAAGGGATGGCAGACCCCCTATAGGAGGGGCTACGGACCCCAGTCGTGAGTAGGGCGAGCCCAAGCAGAAAGGGAGGGGCTTCTTCCCCTCCTCCCTCTGTGGCCACCCTGTGGTTCAGGCAGCTGACTACGTTGAGAGCCCCAAAGACCGGGGCTACTGACGAGGAGACCAACACCTCAGAAAGGGACGGTGGGATGGCTTGTCAGCCCCAGCCGCAGGAGGGGGAGAGAGAACGCCACAAGGATGTCCTTTTTGGGTTGGAAAGATGCCCAGGATCAGAGCCTGCAGAGCAAATGTCCCTGGGCAACCTTTAACAAATGGCAGCAGAGAGAATTCCTTCAGCAGCACCCAAAATGTCTGGTGCAAACTGAGGGTGAAACTCAAAAAACAAAATGGTTGGTGGGAAACATAAGATGTCTCCTGAGCTCTGCATTCCACGCTATCAGACAGAAGACATCTTGCAGGCAGCTTACAGGGAAAAGGTGCACTTTGAAGCATTTTTTTAAAAGGACACTTTGAGCAGATACAGGGCATCCTAAAGACATCTTGGGAAAAAGGCTGTCTGGAGATACCTTTTTTGTGCATCCTCAAGACCTCTTATTTCAGTTGTGAGATGGACTACAGAGGCCCTTTCCGCACAGGCGGTAAAGAGCGTCACAGGGAAGCTAAAAACAGCATCCCTGGGAAGGGGTTTGCATGGCCGCTGCTGCATCGCAGCAGCACCGGCCTCACAACCCCCAAGCGGCGCGAAGACGCTGCTTCTGAACCACACTCCCTGAGCGAGGTTTTTCGGAAGCAGCGTCTTCAAAACACTGCCGTGCGAATGGCAGTGGCTGGAAGGCGCCATTTCCCCCGCACTGTCCCTGAACACTTACCTCATCTCCTGGCTTCCGGCTTGTTGCAGAGGCCAGGGGACACGCCCCCCTGGCCTGCGACTCCAGAGCCGTCGCTTCAGCCAGCAGGGGCATGTCCCCTGGCCTCTGTGACGAGCCGGAAGCCAGGAGACAAGGTAAGCATTCAGCAATGGTGCAGCCTATATGAAGGCTGCGCCGCCACCTGCCGCCCTCCCAGGACCGTCATTGCGAACAGTCCCAGGGTGTGTGTTGGCATTGTTTATGCCAACGCACCCCTGCACCGTTGCGGTGCGGAAAGGGCCTATGTCTCATATATCCCTATTATGTGATCTCAAGGGAAGAAAAAAACACACACTACCTAATAACATGCCAGCTATTAAAGGAGCCAGCATTAAGTTGGAAGCACAGATTTCCCACAGCTAGGAAAGGATCATTATAACCATCAATGCGCACATTTCTCAGCCTTTTTGTCTGAATTCAGAATGGTGAGATTTTTAGCAAACAATGCCAACTGGGCTTATAGAAGGATCTGGCTGCTAAATTACATCATTACAGAAGGACGTTAGAGGGTAATGTTTGAACAATAACCCAGGACCCATGGCAACGTCATAATGCTCGCTGCAGGTAATGAACGCTAAAGGTACTTTGCAACGGGAAGAATTTGGGTGGAAGTTTGTTAGCAACAGGGGGATGGAAACTAAGTGTAAAATGCAATTGTTTGAATGCTTTATGTAGGGATATTTTGTATAGTATTTCAGCTTCAACTGTATATGAGGCTGGGTGTTGCATGAATGGAGTTCCCAATATTTTTTTTCCTTTAAAAAATCATTTTCACAGAAATCCTGGACCTGTGGCGCGAAGGGAGTGAAGGCAGCTGACAAACTCCTTTCCCTTCCTCTCCCCACATCAGACACCTTGTGTGGTGGGTGGGGACGAGAGAGTTCTGAAAAACTGTCCCTAGGCCAAGGTCACACAGCAGACTTCATGTGGAGGAGCAGGGAAACAAATCTGGTTGACCAGATAAGAGTCTGACGATCATATGGAGGAGTGGGGAATTGAACCTCGTTCCCCAGATTAGAGTCTTCCTGCTCTTAACCACTAAAACCATGCTGTAACTCCTGAGGGTCATTTTAGATTGGGAAAATGGCATGAAAGGAGGCTGAACTAGTTATTGCGGGTAGATGTGTGGGCCTCCCGCTCGGTTACATTTTCCCCAATAAAACTCCAAACACATTTTAAGTGGATAAGAAACTGGCCATAGCCAAAGAACTTTATTAACAGAAAGCATAGGTAAAACAGATGGCGCAGCATAGGGGGTGATCCGAGCCTCTGAGCTGCACTACTGCTGTCCCAGAGGGCAAACCAATCCCTCAGCCCAGCGGCTGGAGGAATAAACCAAGCGAAAGATTGGAGCGAGACAAAGTCCAGACCGGCAAAGTGCCCATGACTAGAGGCCCCCTCCAACTTACACTAGGGGCACAAGCTTCTCAG
This sequence comes from Sphaerodactylus townsendi, assembly GCF_021028975.2. NCBI lineage: Eukaryota > Metazoa > Chordata > Lepidosauria > Squamata > Sphaerodactylidae > Sphaerodactylus > Sphaerodactylus townsendi. Next base: position 14,140,640 of record NC_059426.1, on the reverse strand, counting down.
CCCCCCACGAGGCGTCCCTACCTTGAGCTTGCTCAACCCCCACCTCTTAAAGAGGTGTGCAAAACAGGGAAGCTCCCCCAGCACCCTTTTCCAGCGGATCATCCCCCATGCGTAACCTGCCAATGGCTATGACAATAACAACATTTAAACATTCACAACATGACAGAGAGCATTTTCCCACATACCGTCTGCTGCGCACTACTGCAGCCAAGTAGCGCGGGGTCCCCCGGGACTCCCCACTACGGGGCGGTGACAATGCAGCCGCCCCAACGCTGCCGCTGTCGCGCCCCCTCAGTGTGCGTCATTCCTGGCGCTCTTCAAAACGACGCCTTTTGATGACCCCGCGGAGAGCGCGGGGTCATGGGGAAGCCTGGGCGCGCGCCAGAAATGACGCGCGCTACTGGGCTCATGGTAAGTGGGGAAATGCCCAGGGATCAGGTGGGTGGGAAAAGCCTCTCTTTCCAGGCTCCGAATGGGGCCTGGCCACGAGGCAGGGCCTTTTATAGGCCTGGCCCAGTGCCATTCAAATGACGTGCTCTTGCACCACGCGAGAGCACGCCCACTGAAACGCCGCCCATTCTTCCTGCCCTTCTCAGGGCAAGCCAACCTCTTCTAGCCCTCTGTGCATGCGCCCGAAGTGGCGCGCATGCGCAGAACAGGGCCCGATGCTGGCCACCCACACCAGGCCAGGCAAACAGCCTCTCTGCTGGGCCCCTCCTCCTGTGATGGCGGCCGCGGTTAAGGTGCGGCCGCACTTTATTGCTCATTGGGGTCCAATTGGAATCTGCACATGTGCTCACACATGTGTGCTTTTTAAAGGGGAAAATGGAAAGGAAGGGGATAAATTGTCCCAACTATAATATTCCGTTTTCTCTAGGAGAATTGATCTGTGGCTCTTTATGCACTCCCCACTTACCTTGCGGCTCTTTGCCTAAAAGAGGGGGTTCCCCAGGCCTGTTAGTGTGCATTTGAAGGGTGTCCAGGCTGATCTGCCTCCCACTTTCAATGTCTCCTTGCAGCCATTTCAGAAATCATGCACAAAGCAGCTCCGTGAAATTGGGAAAGCTGATCCAATGGACTTAGCAGTCTCCTTTTCATTGGTCACCTTTGTTTGTCCCTGGAGGGGGGATTGAAGAGTCCATCGGATCAGCTTTCTCAATTTCCCACAGAGCTTGCATTGGACAGAAAGTGATCTGGAAGGGAGAGGGACATTAGAATCCATTCGATCCTCATTGTTTGTTTTTAAATCCAAAGCCCTTCCAGTTGTCTGCCATAGAGTGCTGTGCTGTGGGACAGGAAAGGCAGGGAGGTGCCAAGAAACTTCCTGATTTCCTGCATGGGGAAAGCAGAGGGGCCAAAAATATTATGTTCTACCAGGTTCTAAAGCTGCAGAGCTTCTATAGCCAGAGACACAGCAAATTCAAAAGTGGCTAAAAAGAGTGCTTACCAAAAAACAAAACCTGGTGGCAAGGTAAGATGGCTGCAAGGCGGACAATGAGAGCATGATGGACCTGTGTCATCTGGAGATCCATCATAATTCCAGGAGAACTTAAGGCTTCACCTGGAGAAGAAGAAGAAGAAGAAGAGGAAGAAGAGGAAGAAGAGGAAGAGGAAGAGTTTGGATTTATATCCCCCCTTTCTCTCCTGCAGGAGACTCAAAGGGGCTTGCAATATCCTTGCCCTTACCCCCTCACAACAAACACCCTGTGAGGTAGGTGGGGCTGAGAGAGCTCCGATAAGCTGTGTCTAGCCCAAGGTCACCCAGCTGTGTTGGAATGCACAAGCTAATCTAGTTCATCAGATAAGCCTCCACAGCTCAAGTGGCAGAGCGGGGAATCAAACCCGGTTCCTCCAGATTAGATACATGAGCTCTTAACCTCCTACACCACTGTTGGCAACTTTAGTACACCCTGACCTAGGTTCTCCTACCATTACAGGAAATATTTTTCCCCCAAACTTATTTACAACATCGGATAGGTTACTGTAAAAAATGGACAGTTGATTTTATAACTAGCATGAAAAGGATGCCAAGTGTTATAAAAGAAACGAAATAGTATCACAATTATGATGTATCAGAAAATAATAATAATAATGATACATCTTGGGACATATCGCAGCATACTGGAATGAAAAAGAACGCCAAGCAAAGCAAAGTAATGCAAAGACTTTATTGGCATAAATAGAATAACAACAACAACAGCAAAAGACAACTGAAGAAGAATGGATTCAGTTGTATTGTCTGGATGATTATTTTCCCATTGCCTGCTGATCTTGGCACATTTTTTTTTAATGGCCACACGCATTCCTTCAGAACAGGAAAGGTTGTGCATGGCAACAACATAAACTTGTCTGTGTCTGGGGTGAGGAGGAAAATGATATTTCTTTTCTTTGCTGCTCCTATTACTTCTCCTGTTACAGAGTTCAGTAATTTATTGCTTTATATTTTGGTGCCGAGACCATTTTTCCCCCTCTCTCTTCACGTATAGATTTTGTTTTGTCACCAAACTGAGTAGAACTTCATGCCTTAAATTCATTTTCACTCACATTCCTCCTTTCTCTCTTTCATTGTGGCTCACAATGGCAGGAGAATAAATAGGACAACTTTCCCCATTATTTGCCCAGAATGTCATATATGGGCTTGTAGCATACAGGAGCTGTCAACTATCTTGCATCCGCTATACAATGTCCTTGTTAGGAAACAAAAATCGGTATATGATCCTCTGGGTTAATGGGAATCAAACTTAGTTCTGGTTTAGGATCCAAGTTTGTCAGTTTTTTTTTTTTAAAAAAAAACAACTAGCAACATTAAATTTTTTGAGATACCTCATGACCAATTGTGGTTAGCCAGCATGGTGTAGTGGTGAAGAAGAAGGAGAAGAAGGAGAAGGAGAAGAAGAAGGAGGAGGAGGAGGAGGAGGAGGTGGAGGAGGAGGAGTTTGGATTTATATCCCCCCTTTCTCTCCTGCAGGAGTCTCAAAGGGGCTTACAATCTCCTTGCCCTTCCCCCCTCACAACAAACACCCTGTGAGGTAGGTGGGGCTGAGAGAGCTCCGAAAAGCTGTGACTAGCCCAGCTGGCATGTGTGGGAGTGAACAGGCTAATCTGAATTCCCCAGATAAGCCTCCACAGCTCGGGCGGCAGAGCTGGGAATCAAACCCGGTTCCTCCAGATTAGATACATGAGCTCTTCTTAACCTCCTATGTCACTGACCATTATATTCCCTCTTTCTCTCCTGTAAGGAAACTCAAAGGGGTTTACAAACTTCTTTCCCTTCCCCCCTCACAACAAACACCCTGTGAGGTTGGTGGGGCTGAGAGAGCTCCGAAGAACTGTGATTAGCCCAAAGTCACCCAGCTGTGTTGGAGTGCACAAGCTAATCTAGTTCACCAGATAAGCCTCCACAGCTCAAGTGGCAGAGTGGGGAATCAAACCTGGTTCCCCAGATTAGAGTGCACCTGCTCTTAACCACTACACCACGCAGGTGGACTCTAGTCTGAGGAACTGGGTTGGATTCCCTGCTCCTCCACATGAGTGGTGGAGTCTTATCTAGGCTGTTTTTGCATGACACAATTATACAGGGTTACAATCGCTATTTACCAATACAAATATGTTGACATTCATTTAATTGATATCTCAACAGCTTTAGCTTGGTCCTGAGGCTGTCCTTCCATACTCAGTAATAAAATACTTTTTAAAAAATTTTTAGGGCTGTCACTCCTATATATTGCATTTGTATTTGTGTGTATACCTAAGACTTTCTTTAAAGCATATACTTTAAAAGTTATGAGCAAATCACACATCACCAGGTAGAGCAGAGAGTTAACATGGGAGCAATTAGGCCATCTGGTCAATACAGGAAATCCCTAAAGCATTTCAGGCAAATGGTTATACTGCCTTTGCTTGAAAGCCTTCATTGAGGGAGAACTCACCTGTAGATAACTGGTTCTGTTATCAGACTGTTCTCCCAATCAGAAAACTGCTCAGTGAAAACCTGCCTATTAAATTGAGTCTTGTCCTGGGATGCAGTACAGAACATCTCCCTCTTCCAAGTGACCATGCCTAAAGGAGCTGAAGAGTGTGATCAAATCTCCACTCAGTCTTCTCAGGTACAAGTACAAGTCCTTCAAGCCTTTCTTGTAGGACTTATTCAGACATTTGACCATCTTCATGGCCATTCTCCAGTTTTTCTGTACTTCCTTTGAAGTGTGTTGTCTTTGAGTGCAGTTTATACAGAATGTTAAACTCATTTCTCCCGTAAACCACAAGAACATTATACTACCTCCAAGCTGGAGAATATCAGAGACCTGCATGTAAAAAAGAAGAGTGTTTATTATATATTAGTTATTTCTATGGACCAAGTCCTGATGAATTTTTTCACTCAAATGCAAAGGTCACAAACATATGTTGAGTTTACAAAAATTTAGATGGTGAGTATTCCCTGGCAGGAAATAATGGAGATTATATTTCCTTGGGGGAATTGACAACTGTTTGAGATTGTGAATTTTGGCACCCAGTTTTGAAATAAATAACAAACAAAGCCCATAAAGAGGGATTTAACTTTTCAGGGTCAAGATTTGCAAATCATAGTGTGAAACATTCCTTATATTTTGAATGTTTTCGAAAGAAATTTAAATAACTGCCATTTGAAAAAAAGAAATTAACAATTACACCATTCAGTTTTCATTTTGGGACGAAATACTGAAGAATTCTGAACACTATTTCAAATACTGTCTTTTGGGTTTTTAAAAAATCTAATATGTACATACCATCTAAATAAACTTAGAGAGTTTCATGGACATATGCTGAGAAGAGTGAAAATTGGTTTGTCACTATACAGTGATTTATATATCATTTAACCATATACTACGAACCAGGAGATCACAAGAATAAAGAGCAAATGTTATTTCTATGTATAGCAACATTAATCCTATTTTTTTTTTGTTATTCATGAAGCTGAGTGTGCACCAACAGGCTAATATATCAATAAAAACGAGCCATTGGAAATTTAATTTCCTCCTCCCTCGCCTCCAAACGCATTATTAATTAAAATATTATAGAACGCTACATTATTAATGTGTCTTAAATGCCAAAGAGTGATATAATCTGGTTTGTTTGGAAGATTCTTTTGAAAGCCTGGGAATCAATTTTAGAACAATTTTAACTTTGTAAACTATCTTTGCAGTAGACATTCTCTGTGTGATCAGCATGACTCCATCCATTTGTTAGATCATTGTCTACACAGGAAACACACCTTTAAAATCATGGGTTGAGATTGCACCCCAGTTTCTCTCTTTTCTAAAAAAAATACATACTTTCAAAGTAAATATCATTCATTTATCTATGAAAGAAGTGGTTATGCTCCCCCTCCTCAAGAAGGTATCCGTGGGCTGCACTGACCTGAATAATTACTCCTTGGTGGCCTGCAATCCAGTGGTGGGTTCCAAAAATTTTAGTGACAGGTTCCCATGGTGGTGGGATTCAAACTGTGGCATAGTGCCAATGGGCCTGGGAGGGGCACGACGGGGGCATGGCGAGGCATTCTGGGGGTGGGGCATTCCTGGGCGGGGCTGTGGCAAGATCACAGCCGCTGCGCCGGTCCTTGGGCGGGAAACGAATGCACGCAGGCCCAGGCTGCCACGCATGCCGGTGCACCTCCTGCTAGACTGCTTCAATTTCTGTGCGCTACTGCTGAGAGGAGGGCAATCACGTGGCAAAATCACCAATTAGTAACCCCCTCTCGGCACACACAAATAATTAGTAACCTACTCTCGGGAACCTGTGAGAACCTGCTGGTTCCCACCTCCACTGCAATCTATTTTTGGACAAGATGTTTGAGCAGGTGGTAGTCAGGCAGCTTCCGGAGGTCTTGGAGAAGATAGGTGATCTAGATAAATTTCAGTCTTGATTCATGCCTGGGTTTGGAACAGAAACAACATATGTCACCCTGATCAATGACCTTTATCAGAAGTGCATTTATACTATGGGGTTCCACAAAGTGCCATCTTGTCCCTCATTCCATCCAACATCTACATTAGCCCACTGGGAGAGATAAGGGGATCTGAAGTACGATGCCACCGATATGAGGGTGGCACCCAGCTTTTCTTCTCTTTAAAAGCTGAGTCAAGAGAGCCAGCACAGTGTAGTGGTTTAGAGCAGTGGATGCTAACCTGGTTTTGTTTCCTTACTCCTGCACATGAAATCTTCAGGGTGACCTTGGGCTAGTCATAGTTAGCCTTATAACAGATAGGAAGCCTGAATGGGGTCCTGTAGAGATGTGAAAGACTCACTTGGAATTGATACCCCTGGGATGGCTTATTAACAAATGAGAGAATCATATCTGAAGAAGATCATTATCGAAGACAGCATATTGACGCGTATTCTGTTCAAGATGGACCTTCACGACTCTCAGAACATCTGAAAGACTCGTTGTTTATAAGGCTCCAAAAGATACTGTTTCTTTAAGAAAGACTTGAGATATTGAAACTTGTAACTTGTATAACATCGTGGTGCATTATTTCGGAACTCCTTTTATGCAGTACTAGAAGTATTTCTGTTATTGCACCCTATTTATACTCATGGTTGGTTGTATCACATGGTATGCCATAACAATGGGTTAAGTGCAATGTGATTCTTTGCGGTTAGACTGGAATTTCATTTTCCAGAATAGGGACGCGAATTCATCAGTTTTGTCAGCATGGCCAATTGGCCATGCTAGTAGGGGCTGATGGGAATTGTAGTTCCTGAACATCTGGAGAGCCGCAGGTTCCCTACCCCTGTTATAGACTAACGTTGCACCAGTGGGAATTTCTTTGACTCATCATAGTTCTTTCAGAACTCTCTCAGCCCACCTACCTCGCAAAGTGTCTGTTGTAGAGAGAGGAAAGAATTGTGATTGTAAGCTGCTTTGAGACTCCTTGAAGGTAGAGAAAAGCAGGATATAAAAAATAACTCTTCGCTGCGGACGTCCCTCAAGTCCTGGCGATGCGTATAATATCGTTCCCGGAAACACAAAGAAAGTTTATAGAATAGAGTTAATGGTTTATGCGGCGATGTTGCTTTCCATTTGTGAAAGCTATCGCTTACGCCTCTCCTGACATTCGACATTCGGAGGAAGTTCAGGATGGCATTGAAATACTGCTAGTGATTACTTCTCAAAAACAGGTTCCTCACATGCTGTTTGTATCACATAGAACTGTTCCCACAGTACTGTTGGTGAGGAACAGAGGGCTTTTCCCCACTTACCTGGGTGAGTGGTTGCTGCGTGCTACTCCCAGTGCATGTCATTTCTGGCGTGCTCCCGGGCTTCCCCACACCCCCCCGTGCAGAGTGAGGTCATCAAAAGGCGCCGTTTCGAGGAGCACCAGGAATGACGCGCGCTGAGGGGACGCGACAGTGGCAGCGTCAGGGCGGCTGCGTTGTCGCCACCCCTGTAGTGGGGAATGCCGGGGGACCCCGCGCTACTTGTGGAGAGTAGTAGGAGGTAAGTGGGGAAACGACTAGAGAAAGAAAAGGGGTGGGACTATTTTTCAGCTGTTTTGCTCAACCCACTTTCTCCTAACAAAAGCCAGAGAAGAAATCACCAGACTGTCTTATGCTTGTTTGGTTAGACACAGCAGTTCTCTGAGCTTAAAAAAAAAAACCAGTACAGAAAAGTTATGTGGGGCAGAATGTTTCCCTAATTGCCTTCGTTACAATCTAGTCAATTTGAAGTAATAATGAGAAAATCTCTATGGCGAACAATAATGGCTGCCGTGCATTGTGTAATCACGGTGCTGATCTTCAGAATGGGAGTGGGTGTGAGAATGAAAATGTGCTCCATAGATCAGAAGACACAGGTTTTGTTCCCTCTCGTGAGCCACGCTCAGCGTCATTCAAGAGGGCCACGGGAACTCTGCACAGAATTGCTTCTGTTCTATGCAGACATAATAATTGGAAGACTATACTCCAATCTGCTTTTCTGAATATAAATAGGGAAACCGGCATGACCTTATTCCATATTTTATAATTATGTCGTTTTCCCCATCTTGAATATGAAATTGTTTATTAGGGCTGGATCTCTTCTTCTAATACTGCTCTCTTTCCGGCCTTTCATTTTCATCTTTCTAAGCTCCCACCACCACCACCCACACAGTATCTAGGTAGTCTATAAATGATCAAAAGTGATATAACGAAACACCACAAAAGAATCACTCTTAACTAGCAGGAGAACCAAAACAGCCCAACTATAGTGCTCTTTCTGCATTAAAGTTGCCAACTCTGTGTTGGAAAATTCCTGAAGACATGGAAGTAGGGCTTAGGGAGGGTGCAGCTTTGGGTGGAACAAGGATGTGATGGTGGAGTCTACCCTCCAAATTAGCCATTTTTTCCCAGGGGAATTGATTTATGAAGTCTGTAATAATGGGGATAATTAGGAAAGAAGTTGATAATAAAACTGCAAGGATTGTCATGCCCTTATATAAAGCAGCGGTGCGACCGCACTTGGAGTACTGTGTTCAGTTCTGGTCGCCACATCTCAAAAAGGATATCGAAGAGATAGAAAAAGTGCAGAGAAGCGGGCAAAACATAGAGGGATGATTAGAAGGGATTGGAGCACCTTCCCTATGAGGAGAGGCTGCAGCGTTTGGGACTCTTTAGTTTGGAGAGGAGACGTCTGAGGGGGGATATGATTGAAGTCTATAAAATTATGCATGGGGTAGAAAATGTTGACAGAGAGACATTTTTCTCTCTTTCTCACAATACTAGAACCAGGGGGCATTCATTGAAAATGCTGGGGGGGAAGAATTAGGACTAATAAAAGGAAACACTTCTTCACGCAACGTGTGATTGGTGTTTGGAATATGCTGCCACAGGAGGTGGTGATGGCCACTAACCTGGATAGCTTTAAAAGGGGCTTGGACAGATTTACGGAGGAAAAGTCGATCTATGGCTACCAATCTTGATCCTCCTTGATCTCAGATTGCAAATGCCTTAACAGACCAGGTGCTCAGGAGCAGCAGCAGCAGAAGGCCATTGCTTTCACATCCTGCACATGAGCTCCCAAAGGCACCTGGTGGGCCACTGTGAGTAGCAGAGAGCTGGACTAGATGGACTCTGGGCTGATCCAGCAGGCTCGTTCTTATGTTCTTATGTTCTTATGTAATGCTGTGAAACCTCCAGACCCCACTTGTGAACCGCCCTGAGCCCTCAGGGGGAGGGCAGTATATAAAACTAATAATAAATAAATAAATAAAAATAATAAAAAATTAGGACCATGGGAATTGTTTAGGATGGCAGCAATGGAGCAGAGAGACTGTATTCTCTCATTGCATGATCCTTGCTTTATAACACTAATCATTGGCAACTGGATTGTCTAGTCCATATGAGAAAATCCAGTTGAAAATGACTGCAATGAGGCCAGCACAGTGCACTAGCCAATGTGGAACCACTCTAGAGATGCCAAAGATGGCAGAGAATCCCTGCTGGTTAGGGTTAGGGTTGGGGATGACGGTCAGTGGGGATGACGGTCAGTGGGGATGTCAGTCAGCGGTGGGATCCAAAAATTTTAGTAACCGGTTCCCTTGGTGGTGGGATTCAAACAGTGGCGTAGCGCCAATGGGGCTGGGCGGGGCACGACAGGGGCGTGGCCGGGCATTCTGGGGGCGGGGCATTAATAATTTCTCTGTTATTGTAAAAAACTCTTACTGTAAAAAAAAGTTCCTAATTTCCAGCTGGTATCTTTCTGTCCACAATTTAAACTCATTATAGCAAGTCCTATCGTCTACTGCCAACAGAAACAACTACTTCTCCTCTAATTGACTGCCTGTCAAATACTTAATACTTCGGCAAGCCTGTTGTCAGGCTTCTCCCGCTCTCTCCTCCTCGGCTGCAGCGGCACCCTCGGGTAAGTCCAGGGGCATGTTTTATCACCAGTGAGATTTGGCTATGGGATGGCTTCACGAAGCCAAAGCAAAGCAAGGGCAATATTTCTTGCCCTCGATTTGAATGGGTGATTAGTTTTGTTTTGTTTTACAGTGCTTCTCACCAAAATCACTGAAAGGGGAGCACTCTGGGAAAGTTTGTTTTTGCTATATGCTCGCATACATTTCAACAACTATAATATTCAGTATCAGGGTGACACAGCTGCTGAGGAGGAAAATGTAATTTTGATACCTTAGGCATGCTTAATAAAGATACAGAAATAGAGATACTCCATCATCTACCAATTCGACTCAAATCCCGCTTGGCCATCAAGAGCTGATATCTCATGCCCAGTTTAAACATAGGAATTCCAGTTTCCAGACCCAGACTGGGCCCACCAAGAGAATGAAGTTTCCTGGATTGGCCTAGTTAAAGCACTGTCCTTTAAGGTTTCTACAGGACAGTTAAGAACCGGACAGTTAAGAACTGGAGGCAAGAGAGAGTTCCCAAACAAAGGGCTGGAGTATTGAAAGCAGCGTACTAGCCTCTTGGGGGCTTTCCCCACTGACAGAGTTGAACTGGTTTCTACCTAGGTTCACCTCAGTGAATCCCCACTGTCACTGGGCTCAACATTGTTTTGTCTCAGTTCCCCCCGCCCCTCAGACCTGTGACATCCTTGTCGCAGTTATGAACTACACTTTTCTGCTGGAACAAGGTCGATACCGCTTCGAAGCTTTGAAGTGGGGAAGCATCAAAACGACACCTCATCCGTTCAACCAATCACGAGCCGCTTTTGTGGCATGCGCAGAACAAGAGAGTCGTGGTGGGCAGAAAGCGCATGTTACTGTAAACTGTAAAAACTGTTAAAAAAAAGAACACTCCCATTTTCTGCCGTAACACAAGCGCCAATCACGATCGAGGAGTGAAAAAGGCACCAAGATGATCCCGCCCATTTAGCTCGGTTCCAGGGGGCCAACTCAGTTGCTGTGGGGACAGCCTGGAATCACCCTCCACTAAAGGGAACCGAGTCGACCTTAGCTCCCTTCTGTAGTGGGGAAAGCCCCTTGGGGAACCTGAAAGAGTCAGAGAATATTCCTTGAATTCACAGTGGGGTGTTTTGAAGGAAACACGGGTTTGAAATATATTTAACCTGAAGGTTTCAAATATATTTAATTCTTGATGGGCACATCGATCATCTTGTGAAAACTTGCTCGTGGTCTCTGGATTGAAGGAAGTCCGGCTGGTCTCAACTGATGGAGCATTCTGTCCAATGAGACCAAGGCCCTGAGAAATTTAGTGCCGCTCCACAGGATTTAATGCTGTTCTGCAGGACCTGGAGGACAGAGCTGTTCCACCAGGCATATGGTTGAGGCACCAATGGTTACCATCTTGGCTTCCCGCTCCCTCCTCCCTCCATTCCCTCCCTCCAACCACCCTAATTTTAAATAATAGGTTTTGTTTTTATTGTCCTCTTTTTAGGATTAGTGGGACTCAGTTTAAGTGGATGTTTTCGTCACCTTGTTTTAGTGGATATATGCTGTAGTGGGATCCAAAAATTTTAGTAACAGGTTCCCATGGTGGTGGGATTCAAACAGTGGCGTAGCGCCAATGGGGCTGGGCGGAGCATGACGGGGGGCGTGGCCGGGCATTCCAGGGACGGGGCATCAATAATTTCTCTGTTAACTGTAAAAAACTCTTACTGTAAAAAAAAAGTTCCTAATTTCCAGCTGGTATCTTTCTGTCCATAATTTAAACTCATTATAGCAAGTCCTATCATCTACTGCCAGCAGTAACAACTACTTCTCCTCTAATTGACTGCCTGTCAAAAACGTAATACGTTCAAATACTTAATTTTGTTTCTAGAAATCAAAAGAAGGATACTTTCCTTAAACAAGGAACTTTACCATATTTCAAAAACATGTTTTTGAAACAGCTTCACAGAGAGAATTATCCCGTTTTCTACCTTCGCTAACCAGCCACATAGGAAACAACAGGACTTTATGATTTTTGGACCTAATGGAATTTCTAACGGAAAAGCAGACCCAATTAGTAACCCCCTCTCGGCACACACAAATAATTAGTAACCCACTCTCGGGAACTGGTGAGAACCTGCTGGATCCCACCTCTGGATATTTGTATGTATATTTTTAAAATTGTGATTTTTAATACATGATTATAGCTGCTGTATTTATTATGTGTGTATTACTGTTGGAAACTGCCCTGGGCATGTAGAAACTGCCCTGAGCATATAGGTATAGAAATTTAACAAAAATATATATGAGGTGAATAATGTTGTCAACAGTTTTTTTAAAAAATGAGAACTCTATACTGTGTGTGCACTGGATTGTTTTCACTCAAGATTTAACAAATCCCATTTTCCTCTGCCCTGTCCTCTTCTTGTTTAAATAAAATTGGTGGTTGTTTTTTAAACTACTCATAGGGGCTTTCCACACTACAGAAGGGAGCTAAGGTCGACTCGATTCCCTTCAGTGGGGGGCGATTCCAGGCTGTCGGCACAGCAACTTACTTGGCCCCCTGGAACCAAGCTAAGTGGACGGGATCATCTTGGTGCCTGTTTCGCTCCTCTATCGTGATTGGCGCTTGTGTTATCACAGGAAACGGGAGCGTTCTTTTTTTTTTACAGTTTGTACAGTTTACAGTTACATGTGCTTTCTGCCCGCCATGACTCTCCCATTCTGCGCATGCCACAAAAGCGGCTCCTGATTGGTTGAACGGATGAGATGTCATTTCGATGCGTCCGCACTTCGAAGCTTCGAAGCGGTATCGACCTTGTTCCAGCAGAAAGGTGCAGTTCATAACTGCGACAGGGATGTTGCAGTTCTGGGGGGGGGGAACTGAGACAAAACAACGTTGAGCTCGGTTGCAGTGCGGATTCACTGAGGCGAACCTAGGTAGAAACCAGTAGAACTCTGTCAGTGCGGAAAGCCCCATAGAAGCCTGAAGTGTCATTTTGTCTGTGTAAGGTACTCCTGCCTCTGAGGCAAAGGGAAGTAGGGTTGTCATAGCAGGCTACTCTGCTAATTATAGCTAGTTAAGCTCCAGCCAACCATGATTAGAAGCAATGTTTTAAAGCTGGTTTATTAATCATGGTTAATCCCTGGTTTGTTCTCTGGTGACACCCCCATGCTCCATCAGTTCAGTTTATTAAATACAATCATTGACCAGCACAGTAAAACATCAGAGCAAATAATGTTGTGCAGCAACGGTACAATAACATCTTTTAGCTAATAGACTTGCCAGTTAAAGCCTTCCGCATTTTGTAAGCATTGTAGCAAAACCTCAGTGCTGTATACGGAACTGTGTCATCCTTATCAGCCAGTTGGTGTTTACCACAAAATCATCAGGATGTCCAATGTGGCCAAAGGCTCTGTGCAGCAGAGGTGAAATTAAACGACTGCTATCACCCAGCAGGCTTCATGTGTCGGAGCAGGGACACAAAACTGGTTCGCCAGATAAGACCCTGCAGCTCATGTGGAGGAGTGGAGAATAAAACCCTCCTCTCCAGATTAGAGTCCACCACTCTTAACCACTACACCACGCTGGGTCTCCTGGTATGGCATGAACAGTTTCATCCTGTTGGTACCCTCACACTCCCTGACTTTCTCCCATCAAGCAGCTTCTTCTTTGAGAGTTCTTCGAGGGATGTGTGGATGAAAGGGGAGGCTGCCAAGGTTCACTGAGAAGGCAGTGAGGCGAGTATTTGTCCAGGCAAACCAAAATCTGGGTGATCATCAGAAAGCTAAATACTGCTTTCCCAAACCGCATTGCTAAAATAAATCATGATTTTGAGCAATATCTCACCGGAGCAATCAAGACTGTTTTGTGGTCTGTGTTGTGTTGGTTGTTCTGAGAGATGATGGGGGGTTTGTACGCATGGGTAGACTAGGAAGGGAAGCTGATACTGCAATCCTAAAGCTACTTCCCTAGGAGTAAGCCCAAAGGTGGGATCCAGCAGGTTCTCACAGGTTCCCAAGAGTAGGTTACTAATTATTTGTGTGTGCCAAGAGGGATTTACTAATTGGTGATTTTGCCATGTGATTTTTGCCTTAGTTACGCCCCTCCTCTCAGCAGTAGTGCGCAGAACTTGAAGCAGTCTAGCAGGAGGTGCACCAGCGTGCATGGCAGCCTGTGCCTGTGTGCATTCGTTTCCTGCCCAAGGACCGGTGCAGCAGCTGTGTCCTTGCCACAGGCCCGCCCAGGAATGCCCTGCCCCCAGAATGCCCGGCCATGCCCCCGTCATGCCCACCCAGCCCCATTGGCACTACGCCACAGTTTGAATCCCACCACCATGGGAACCTGTTACTAAAATTTTTGGATCCCACCACTGAGTAAGCCCCACTGACTAGAATTAAGTAGGATTTTTAATAGATGTCCTTAGGGCTGGTCTAAAAAAACAGAACAAACAAACAAATAATATCCTTCCACTGCTGTTCTTTCTTATCTCTATTTTTTCTTAATTTCTTTGGGGAGATGATAAAGGACATACTAATAATGCTGCAATCCTACGCATACTTCCTTGGAACTGAACCCGTCGAAATAAGTGGAACCAAGTAAATACATGCAGGATCGGGCTGAAAATGTACTCAACGTAGTGACCTCTTGGTTCATTTTGATTCATTGTCCCGAGCTACAATCCATCCATCAGCTACAAACAGGGCAACAAATTACACTTGCATGTGGAACTTCGGGGTTTCTGTTATTGTCTGTATTAAGCTGGAGTCCCCGAGGCAACCCAAGCTGAAATACATAATCAGCTTTCAGTAAGTACTTGCCTCTATTAATAATAAACTGTAGGCAAAATCTGAGCTTACAAATTTATATCCTTTATTGCTGTTCCATGTTAATGACTATGGTTTTGTGTGTGGGGGGGGTTTCCTATTGTTTTCCCTCGCTCAGCAACTATGTCGCACAGATGGCTAAAATCTCTAGCAGGAAGCTAATCAGCTATTGTGAATAAGATGTGCTGAAAATAAATAAAAAGATGGGGAGGAATGACTGCATTACTGTCGAAATTAGAAAATTAAAACCATGACAATACACGTGGGCATGAAGAATGAAATAAAACGAACAAAGGCAGGATGGAAGGGTGGCGTGTTCAAACTTCGTGTAAGCCAGACTGTCTTTTCCTAAGCGGAATTCCCCACAGCATGACTTATCTCTGCTTCCCACATTCTTTCATTAATCTGAATTTAGGACATTGAATAATCCCAAAAGTGATGTCACGGAAATGATTGCCACCAGTGATAAGCCAGAACCCTCAAGGGGAGAAAAAGTTTTTCCTTTGATAGAGGGTTGGATCCTGAAGTGCCATTCATCCAGTTTTACTTTTGGTGCACATAGGAAGTGATGTCAGTTCATTGCCAGTGATAATAGGCTGGGTCCTGAGATGCCATTCTTCTTCTTTTGGTGCACAAAGGGCAGTGATGGCGAACCTATGGGACGGGTGCCAGAGGTGGCACTCAGAGCCCTCTCTGTGGGCACACACAGAGTTCATCATGTGGGCAGAAAATCCCCCCCACACACACACACACATCTAGGCTGGCCTGGGCCGCTGGGCTCGATTATTAGCATTAAACCTAAGACCTAGTTTTGGGGAAGCAGTGTAGGTAACCCTGTTAAGCACTGTTAAACCCCACTGATTTTCATGCAAAGAACTAAAGCATGATCCTTTACCTGGGAGTAAGCTTGGTTGCTGGCAATGTGGCTGGCTTCTGAGTAAACCCTCCTAGGGTCATGATTCACCCATTCGAAGAGTTGCATGGTTGCTTCAAAGCAAAGCCAACAACTACCACCAAGCTTACTCCCGAATAACGCACGCCTCAGAGCCAACCATTTTTTCTTAACTAAAACCTCACTATTCAGGTTAAATTGCCATGATGGCACTTTGCAATAAATAAGTGGGTTTTGGGTTGCAGTTTGGGCACTCGGTCTCAAAAAGGTTCGCCATCACTGACATAGGGAGTAATGTCAGTGCAATGCCAGTGATAATTGGTTGGATCCTGAGGTGCCATTTTTCCAGTTTTAACATAGGATTACCAGGCCCCAACTTGGGGGGGGGAGGATTTCCCACCCCAGCGGGTGTTTTCTGCTGTCATTCAGCTACCAAATGGCACACAAATGGGGGGGGGCACACCTCAGTAACATAGTAACTCACTGACATCATTTCCTATGTACTTGGAAATGATGTCGCTGGGGAACACCAGAGATGCTCCGACATATGGGTAAAATTCTTCAGTTAGATCATAGAGTTTTCCCCAGATTCCAGAATGTCCCCCATTCTTGATTATGGGCGTTTCCCCACTCACAAGGATCCCCCCTATGCCGTGCGCTGCTCTCAGTGTGCAGCATCCATGGCGTGCGCCTGGGCATCCCCACGACCCGCGCGGGGCGTCCCCCTCTGCGTGGGGTCATCAAAAGGCGCCGTTTTCTCCAGCGCCAGGGATGCCGCACGCTGAGGGGGTGCGACAGCGGCAGTGTCAAGGCGGCTGCACTGTCACCGCCCCTGTTGTGGGGAGCGCAGGGGAACCCTGCACTACTTAAGGAGAGTAGCGCGGGGCTTAAGGTAAGAGGGGAAAGGCCCTATGTTTCTGGTAGAACTGATGAATTTACAACTCAGGGCATTCCAGTTCAATGTAAGGTTTGATGGTTCTCTTGCAGTAGGACAGGAAAAATATGATTGGATCAGCTAGAAAAGAAAGGACTCAGGAAAGCTGGTTGCATCGCGTTGAGGCAGATTAACACTTGCATCCCCTTGGTGAGCAAGAGGGCAGACGTGGCTTTTCCAAGATTGCGGCTTTTGTGATCCAGATTGAAATGGCCGAGGCTCCAGGAAAGGTGTTGTTTGCTGCTAGGCGTTCTTGTTTACAGAGTGGGGCGGAGAGGAATGTGGTAAGCAGAGCCCTCCTCCCCATTCGTATCAAAATCCAGAATGAAGATTTTGCTTCTGTCTTAGTTTGAGTTATTTGTGACACGAATACAGAAGTGACTGGTAGGACACATCTCAGAAACTGCCACCTCATCATGCCATGGGCTTTCATGACAACACCTCTCAGTGGCAGGCCAATTTGCAGAGCCAGCTGATTGACTTAGCTATTTTTTTCAAGTGACTCTTGTCCCACGTAGTTCTTTGTTCAGATTGTAAGGTAGCCAAGTATTCAAGATATAAATCCAGAAAGGCTTTCTCTTCCCCAGAATCTGATGCAGCTGCAGATCCTACGCCTGTAGACTCGTGATGACCTAGAATTTAAGCTGCTTATCTGAACAGTTCAAGGGCATGAAATGTTTCACAAAACTGGTTAAAACCATAATATTGCTCAAAACATTTTATTTATTTATTTATTTGTTGGTTGGTTGGTTGGTTGGTTGGTTGGTTGGTTGGTTGGTTGGTTGGTTGGTTGGTTGGTTGGTTGGGTTAGGGTTAGGGTGGGTGGGTTTATATATTGCCCTCCCCCGGAGAGCTCAGGGCGGTGAACAAATATAAAATAGAGCACATACATCAAATTAAAATTCAATAAATATCAGTTAATAGGCTCTAATAGAATAAACCCCACCCAGTTAAAATGCAGCATTATTCATTCAACATAAAGGATGGCAACTGCTAACCATTCCCTTAAAAACCTGAAGGAAGGGGCGGCAGACTCCGCTTGATGTTATAAGGAGGAGGAGGGGGCCCATCAGCGGCTGGTCTCCCCAAAGGCCCGGCGGAACAGCTCGGTCTTACAGGCCCTGTGGAATTCACTAAGGTCCCGCAGGGCCCGAACAGCTGCTGGCAGGGGCTGATGGGAATTGTAGTCCATAACATCTGGAGTGCCAAAGGTTCGCCACCACTGCTGTAGAGTGACAGGCTCCCAGTGTGGACCAAAATGGGGCAATATTGAGTGGGAAAGCTGATAGGATTCAACCCAATACAGTTCATGTTTGTTTGTTTGTTTGTTTTCCATTTATATCCTGCCCTATCGCCACAGGGCTCAGGGCAGGTCACAACACACAATCATCTACAAGATTTAAACATTTTAAATATAAATAAGGTAAATAACCCAATTTACAACAGTGACATTTCAATGTCAAAGACGATAAAACCGTTGGCAGTAGAAACTGGAAATAAAAATCCCCTCCACCCCCACCCCTCCCCACCCATCCCCGGAGGCCGAAAGGAAATGATATTGATCTGGCTGGCTAGATGGAAGAAGCCTAATGGAATGGCCACATCTTGCAGGCCCTGCGGAACTGTGGCAGTTCTCACAAGGCTGTGACATCATTCGATATAGCTTGTTCCACCGGGCTGAACACAGGGCCGTAAAAGCCCTGGCTCTCATGGAAGCCAGCTGGATATCTCTCGGGCCGGGGATCTCCAGACGGTTTCCCTCCGATGAACGGAGGAGTCTCTGGCTCATTCCGCACATGCAGAATAACGCACTTTCAAACTGTTTTCAGTGCTCTTTGAAGCTGTGCGGAATAGCAAAATCCACTTGCAAACAGTTGTGAAAGTGGTTTGAAAATGCATTATTTTGCGTGTGCGGAAGGGGCCTCTGAGTGAAATATGGGGAGATGTGGTCTTGAAGATATGTAGGTCCAACACCGTGCATGGCCTTGAAGGACAACACTAAGACTTTTAAAATGACCCAAAACGTGACCGGCAGCCAATATAGCTTTTTAAGGACTAATGTTATGTGGTCCTGACTAGCTGGTCTAGGGGCTGCACTCTGGACGAGTTTTAATTTCCGGATCAAAGACAAAGGTAGGCCAGCAAAGAGTGAGTTCCAGTTGTTCTCTTTTGGTTTTCTCCTGCCCTTTCCCCGAGCAGTCAGGACAGCATACATTGCTTTCCCTTTATCTATTTTATCCTTACAACAGCCCTGCAAAATAAGGCTACGTTGGGAAACTGACTCAGAATCATTTGTGACTTTCCAAGTCACCTTTGGGCCAAGCCCAGCATGCTAAGCTTTACATCACTTCTCATGCTAGTTTTGCTGTGGTCAAAGAAGAGGAATTCTACTGTTTGGGCCACACCCTATCCATTCTCCATATATCCAGAAGCAGCAGTGGCATAGGAGGTTAAGAGCTCGTGTATCTAATCTGGAGGAACCGGGTTTGATTCCCAGCTCTGCCGCCTGAGCTGTGGAGGCTTATCTGGGGAATTCAGATTAGCCCACACATGCCAGCTGGGTGACCTTGGGCTAGTCACAGCTTCTCGGAGCTCTCTCAGCCCCACCCACCTCACAGGGTGCTTGTTGTGAGGGGGGAAGGGCAAGGAGATTGTAAGCCCCTTTGAGTCTCCTGCAGGAGAGAAAGGGGGGATATAAATCCAAACTCCTCCTCCTCCTCCTCCTCCTCCTCCTCCTCCTCCTCTTCTTCTTCTTCTTCTTCTTCTTCTTCTTCTTCTTCTTCTTCTTCTTCTTCTTCTTCTTCTTCTTCTTCTTCTTCTTCTTCTATTCTGCTTCCCTGGAATATTATTGGGCGCACTACATGTGTAACCTTAACTCAGTGGCTCCCAGACTTTGTGACTGGGTAGACCGAAAATGAAAACGCTTTGTTCTGGCTATCATGTTTTTATTGAGGAAAGAGAGCATTAATTACCAGCTCTAGGTTGCATTTGCTCTCATGACCTCTTCTTTTGATAAGCCTGCATTTGTTATTAAGTGGAATGATCAGAGATTTGGCATGTAAACTTGCCTTGTAGCTCAGACCTCTTAATACACTGTCTGCAGCGATGACAGGGAAAAGGGAAAAAAGAGACATACTTCAACACCCTCCATCATACTTATCGGTGACTAAGTCATTTGTGGATAATTACCTTGCATTGCCAGGCACTTATTGCTAAAGATAATTCCTGAATGACTGAATTAATTGTGTCCTGACTTCTTTTATCCTTCCATGATTACACTATTCACAGCCTAATTAAGTAGGAAGCAGGAGTGCATGCCCCAAAGCTTGAAGTCTTGATTTGGAGAGCAAACAGGAAGACGAAAAAGC
This sequence comes from Sphaerodactylus townsendi, assembly GCF_021028975.2. NCBI lineage: Eukaryota > Metazoa > Chordata > Lepidosauria > Squamata > Sphaerodactylidae > Sphaerodactylus > Sphaerodactylus townsendi. Next base: position 14,120,750 of record NC_059426.1, on the reverse strand, counting down.
ATGGCACGACCCCGACTGTTCTTAACCCGGCTCTCTCGTCTGGGGATCTTCAAGGAGAAGGAAAAGGTTGTAAAGGTGTTATGAAGATCAAGAGACTCAACCGGGTTATAAGAGCAGCTTGAGCAAGTAATATTTCTTTTAAACCTTCAGTTGTGCGGAACTGATCTTGTACACACTTCAACGTTCTCACAGATGAAATCAAGGACATGCTCGCAACACGTCCATCTATAAGAGGCCAGATCCCTCCCCTGCTAAAAGGTGTGATAAATGGCACAGGGAACGAGATCTGGCATGAGATGAAGGTGCTGCTGTGCACAAAATTCTGGGCTCCATATTGTGTGTCAAACTTTGGTGGGAAGGTGGTTGGAAGCTGTACTTTTCCAACGGTCCAAAGGTGTGCCAGGCTGAACACTGGGGTAGCTCAGGGGTAGGGAACCTGTGGCTCGAGAGCCGCATGCGGCTCTTCTGCCCTTGCACTGCGGCTCCATAAGCCGAGCCGCTGGCTTCATCCTTGCCCGCCCTGCAGGCAGCAGGGTGGGTGCACCAATTGCCCGCAGCCGGCTGTGCCGTGCCACGGGCTTCCCCTCTTGCCCGCCCCGTTGGAGCGGGGCGGGTGCTTTCTCGGCGGCCAGCTAGGCCGAGCCGCCGGCTTCATCCTTGCCCGCCCTGCAGGCAGCAGGGTGGGTGCACCAATTGCCCGTGGCCGGCTGGGCAGCGCCACGGGTTTCCCCTCTAGCCCGTCTTGTTCGGGGCGGGCGCTTTCCTGGCGGCTGGCAAGGCCGAGCCACTAGCCCCATCCTTGCCTGCCCTACTGGCAGCAGGGCGGGCTCATCCATGCGCTTCTCAGAATGAGTGGAGTAAAAGGTAAAAAAAAACCCAATATATACAGTGTTATCTTTATTTTAAATGTCAAAAATTATTTGCGGCTCCAAGTGTTTTCTTTTCTTGTGGAAAACGGGTCCAAATGGCTCTTTGAGTGTTAAAGGTTCCCTACCCCTGGGGTAGCTAATCACCAATGCCTTACCCTAAGGTGATTGAATTAGTGCTTCAAGCCGACCATTACTGATTCTAATTTGCACCCATCATCATAGTCATTCATCAGTATCCGGAAAAATAGTCCAAGTATTCTCTTGCATCTTGATGGTCCAAGAAAAGCAATCAAATCTTTGTCTCTAGGGCCCTTTCCGCACCACAACGGTGCGGGGGTGCGTCGGCATAAACAATGCCGACGCACCCCCCTGGGACTGTTCGCATGGACGGTCCCAGGAGAGCAGCAGGCAGCGGCATGGCCTTCGCACAGGCTGCGCTGTCGCTGAACGCCTACCTTGTCTCCTGGCTTCCAGCTCATTGCAGAAGCCAGGGGACACCCCCCCCCCGCAGCCTGTAACAGTGGCTCTGGAGTTGCAGGCCAGGGGGCGTGTCCCCTGGCCTATGCGACAAGTCGGAAGCCAGAAGACAAGGTAGGCATTCGGGAAAGGGGGGGAAATGGCGCCTTCCAGCCAGAAGCCGCTGTTTTCGGAAACAGCGGCTTCATGCCGCTGGGGGGTTGCGAGGCTGCCACTGCTGCAATACAGCAGCAGCGGCCATGCTAACCCCTCCCCAAGGGTTTTAGCATCCCTGGATCGCTGTATTCTGCCCGTGCGGAAACAGCCTGACTTTCCTGCCAGCTTACATCATACTGCCTGAAATCGCATTTTTTGGGCATAAATATTGATCTTTTGGGCATTCTTGGTGTATGTGCGTTCTGGATCCCCAGTGTGTGTGTGGGTTCTTTTCCTTTTGCTCCTGGAAATTCTGGCCATTTTCATCCTCAGCCCTGCTTTTGTTGGATATGCCTCTCTGCAAGACTGGTAAACATAATCCTAAATCCTATCCAACTTCTACCCTTCCACCCTCTCTTTGTTAGCTCTTGTAAGCGGTATGTCTGCATGCTCAAAACTTGCTTGTTTCTTCATTATTTAATTCCTAGAAATAAAGCCCATTGAGTGAGAAAATACAATGGGCTCTTGAAAACTATTGTTTGCAAAGCTGGATTCTGTCTGTTCAGGGGAGGGGAGCAGGGTGGCTTTGAAGATCGGGAGAGGTTTCCCCATCTCCATAGGCAGACACCCCATTTGCAAATCTGTATCTTGACTTCATAAAGGAGGGGAGCCAATAGGGTGCCTGTTTCCTTTGTGCGGCCGCTTTCACAACTGCATCCCCTCCTCTTGGGAAAGTGCCTGTTCAAAGGCAGCAGCATTCCTTACTATTGCAGCCTTTGCAAGGGCTACTGAAAAGTGCAGTCTTTGTCCCTCCAGGAAGAGGGTCTTTTTGTTTATTTTTATTTTATTATTGGATTTGTATACTGCCCTCCCCCAAAGGGCTCAGGGTGGTGTACAGAATAAATATATACAGACAGGGCAAAAGTTAAAACCAATACAAATATAATATAAGCTCTGTCTCATTACTAAAACCAGTAAAACAACAATACAACCAGCATCCGAGAACAAAAAACCAAACCCTCCCGGGGAACCCAAAAGCCCCCCATTAAAATGGGCCACATAGTTAAAACAAACAGAAAACAAGGGGAAGGGGGTAGGAGGCAGGGGGCACCCTCAGCAGCTGACCCCCCCCCCCAAAAGCATGGCGGAACAGCTCAGTCTTACAGGCCCTGTGGAGCTCACCAAGGCCCTGAAAAGGCCCCGACAGATGGAGGGAGGCAGTTCCACCAGGCAGGGGCCAGGGCTGTAAAAGCCCTGGCCCTAGTGGAGGCCAGCCGCATTAAAGAGGGGCCAGGGACAACCAGCAAACTGGCCTCTGCTGAATGCAGAGACTGAGCTGGGACATGCGGGGTAAGACGGTCCCGATGGTATGAAGGTCCCAAGCCACGTGAAGCCTTCCTAGATGACTGAGGACTACACTTCCTAGTAGCCCTTGCTTTTTCTGGGTTTGTTGTCAGGAACCTGCTGCTCAATTATACAGTAAGATTAATTAAACTCTTGTTAATTGTACAACTGCCTGCTTGTTTAAGAGTTTCCACCTGGACAACCCTTGTATACATGAATTATAGATTTCACTTATCCCCTCTCATTCTGTCTCCACAGCGAATTTCCCTACCTAAAAGTGGAGATTGTCTATGGAGGGCAGCGTAATCCCCCAGCTGAGAATTACGTTGTAAGCCCCAGATCCTTTCTACTAGTTCACACAAGCCATGCAGCTTCCCACAGTACCCCAGCAAGATGGAAGCGACCATGAAAACCACTTCTGAGATATTTCAGATATTGTTCCCCTGTCAGGTATGACAGACAGACAGATGGGTGGGATTCTGTGATATTTGTGACAAGTCTGTTTTGTTCATCCAGGTCAGTGTTTTAGACCTCTAGTCTATTCCCGGCTAGAACAAGGGGAAAGTTGTTGCCACCAAAGCTCCGAACAGAGAGAGAGAGAGAGAGAGAGAGAGAGAGAGAGAGAGAGAGAGAGAGAGAGAAACCCAGTCATATTAAACTGTGTTCCTGGGGTGCTGTGTGGTTTCCGGGCTGTATGGCCATGTTCTAGCAGCATTCTCTCCTGATGTTTTGCCTGCATCTGTGGCTGGCATCTTCAGAGGATCTTCAGAGGATCACAGATGCAGGTGAAACTTCAGGAGAGAATGCTGCTAGAACACGGCCATACAGCCCGGAAACCACACAGCACCCCAGTGATTCTGGTCATGAAAGCCTTTGACAATAAACTGTGTTCCTGTTTATCTATTCTGCCTCTTTAGTCTGATAAGGATCCAACAGGGACAGCCTTGGCAAAGTAACTTAAGAACATTGGTGAATGACATATTTGGAATTTAGACCCAACCATAAGTAACAACAGAGACTAACTTGTGCAGTTTTTGAGAAGCCATGCCATTTATCACATTCACAAGCAGGATGGAAATACCTGGTCCACTCTACTGAACTTTTGAACATAATGATTTTGGATGAGGCACAAGATCAGCAAAGTGAGAATGTATTCTCAAAGGTTGTCACAGCCAGAATCAGCTGCCCCTTCCATAGGGGGCAGGAAATGACCCTCTGGACCAGGGGTGGGCCACCTGTGGCTCTCCAGGTGTTCATGGACTACAATTTCCATGCTGGCAGGGGCTGATGGGAACTGTAGTCCATGAACATCTGGAGAGCCACAGGTTGCAGACCCCTGCTCTGGACAAAGGAAGTGCAAAGGAAGTCAAAGTTTGAAGAATGCTGGCGACTCACATTAATCGTTTAAAATAAGGACAGTTATGTACCAAGGTTGGGACCAGAAATAGGCCCTTTGTGAAACAAATGAGAACCAATGAATGTAAAAGTTTGGTGGAAGCAATATCTAAAAGTCCAATTCCAAACCACGAGAATAAGTAAAATAAAGTTAAGTAGCAATAAGAACGGGATGGAAAAATGAATCTCGTTGAAAGGCGGTTTCTAATGATGGTCGCACTCAAATTGATGAGGCCCTTTTCATCTGCATTCCTGTAAATAGTTCTGTCAGCTGTTTTGAAGATGGTCCTGAAAACATCACAGAGCTTATTTCGAGACCCATCCCCCGGGAGCTTTCCTATGTGTGAATGACCTACATGCGGTCTGACAACATGCAGATTTGAACAGGCATCATTATTGGCTTCAGAAGCTTTTTAAAAACAAGAGAGGAACGAGAGAACAAATTTCTAGACCGGAAGCCAACCAAAAATAAAGCTGTACATTTTAATACTCGCACAGCTCGATCAGGTTGGATGTGAAGCTTCTAAGCAAATAGTTACAGCAGGGTCGGAGCGAGGGGGATCTGCACCCAAAGCACGCGTGTGCCCTGTGCCCCTGCCGTGCCCCTGCCCACCCTGGAATGCCCCTGCCATGCCCCTACACCAACGCATGCCCGGTGCATCATGTGCCCACTCGGCGCTACGCCATTGAGTTACAGGAATGCAGTTTCTAGAATTTGTGCTGTTTCAACGACTGGTGAGAATGACTTTTTAAAGCATGTGTGACATATGGAGGAAATGCACAATGCACATCAACAGCTGAGAACACAGACGAAGGCAGCAAGTAAACCAAATCCTTTGCATTTTCACACACCGATTCCAAGTATGGTGAGATTAGCAAGAATTCTTGGGGAATTTCCCTCTTCTGATTCATGGATTTTAACACATTCTGGCTCATTCCGCACATGCAGAATAATGCACTTTCAAACTACTTTCAGTGCTCTTTAAAGCTGTGCGGAATAGCAAAATCCACTTGCAAACAGTTGTGAAAGTGGTTTGAAAACGCATTATTTTGCGTGTGCAGAAGGGGCCTCTCCTTCAATGGAGTTCCGGGCAGCATATATGCCCTTCCCCATTTTGCCTCATAACTATTCTCTAAAGAAAGTTAGGCTGAAAGCTCACACACTTGGCCTAAGTTGATCACCCTGTGTGTTTTCTTATAGAGGTTTTTTTTTTTTGTTAAAGGGTGAATTATTAAGCACATTGAGGAACAAACTCGGCTGAGGAGAAATGAACTTGTCTTCTGCAAAGGGCTGCTTTGCCATGCTGGCAGGGGCTGATTGGAGTTGTAGTCCATGAACATCTGGAGTGCCATAGGTTCGCCACCATGGCTCTAGGATTTCTTTGAGGAGATCAATAAGCATGCAGGGTAAGTGCAATCCAGTAGACCTCAGATACTTGGACTTCAAAACAGCCTTTGAAAAATTATCTCAGGCTCATTCCACACATGCAGAATAATGCACTTTCAAACTGCTTTCAGTGCTCTTTGAAGCTGTGCGGAATGGCAAAATCCACTTGCAAACAGTTGTGAAAGTGGTTTGAAAACGCATTATTTTGCATGTGCGGAAGGGGCCTCACAGACCAGCTGTTGTGGCTTTCCTGGGCTTTGAGGCCATGGCCAGGTAGTTTTAGCTCCTGGGTGGGTTTTCTTGCCCAGGAGTTAAACTTACCAGATTACAGCCACACAGTCTGGAAAACCTATAACAGACAGTTGATTCCTGTTGTGAAAGCCTTTGACAGTACATACCTCTCAAAGACTCCTGTGTAAGGTTAGCAATTATGAAAAGAGAAGATGGGTCCTCTGATGGATTAAAAATTGGTCAAATGACAAGGATAGCAGGAAGTTCCTGCAAGGGAGGAAAGTGAGCATCAGTGCCCCACAAGGATGACTGTTGGAACTGGTACTATTCAGTTTGTTCATACATGTGCTGGAATTGGGAGTGAGTTGGGAAACAGCCAAGTTTGCAGTGAAACAGATGATCTAGTTATTAGTCAAGCTGTTCTGTGGGTGTCTTCTGTCTCTCATGTATTCTTTTGAGAAGCTGGTGAAATAATTCTTTGATATTTTATGTAGTTGATAAAGCTTTGGTGAACAGTTACCATCAGATTCCACCCAAAAAGAAAATCCCAGAAGTCAAAGGTTTTTTTTTTTTAAAAAAAAACAGCTGAAGGAGTAATTTTGCGGGGAGGGTGAATAAGTTTCAACCAGTCCACTGATATTTCATGGAGAAGCTGTTCACATACTCTTTTATTGACTTATACTGGTAACATTTTAAATCTGCTAATTATGTAGTTAAAAATCAGAGAGTTAACTGAGTCAAGCAGAAACAGTAACAGATTGATGGCCCTATTAGAATAAAATCCATTTGAAATGAAATACAATGGAAATAGGTGGCCGTTTCATTTTTCATCCGTATGGTTTCATTTTTCATCCTTGTGGTTTCCGCTCAAAAAGCCCCTTGTACCAACCAAATTGATGATTATTTATTTACATGTCATATTATTTATTTACATGTCATATTACATATCCTCACTCTGATTCTCCCTGTTGGGGAAAGGGGGGGGGGCAGTGATGAAAGGTAGCCACAGCACCTTAAGTACAACCTGAGTGAGGCTGTAAGGGTGTTTGTATATTTCATGTTATTGAAAACATCGGGATTCTGTATTCTTGATATATGTATCAAGGTGGCTTCCAAACTCTGAACTATAACAAGCATTAAAAAATCAATTGTAATACTAAATATTCAATAAAAAACAAGTAAAACAAACCATGGACGTGTTCATCTGGCCATGGGCCCACCCCGTGATACCCCAGATGGGGTGGGGGGCATTTCTGCAACAGTGCCATACCAGTCATAATCTTGATATCATATACAGCCCACCCTCATGGAACAGAGCAAGGGTAGGATGGGTGCTAGTCTAAAGTCAAGGGCTTTGATATGAAGAACGTACGCCTAGAAGAAGAAGAAGAAAAAGAGTTTGGATTTATATCCCCCCCTTTCTCTCCTGCAGGAGACTCAAAGGGGCTTACAATCTCCTTGCCCTTCCCCCCTCACAACAAACACCCTGTGAGGTGGGTGGGGCTGAGAGAGCTCTGAGAAGCTGTGACTAGCCCCAGGTCACCCAGCTGGTGTATGTGGGAGTGCACAAGCTAATCTGAATTCCCCAGATAAGCCTCCACAGCTCAGGTGGCAGAGCTGGGAATCAAACCCGGTTCCTCCAGATTAGATACACAAGCTCTTAACCTCCTATGCCACTGCTGCTCTCTACGCCTAACATATGACATCATTCTATCCTCTCCTGTATTAGGAATGCAGAGCTTCAGACAATACCCATCCTGAGGGCACAGCCACTTGAATCTGGTTAACAGTAGTCCAGGCTTCAGATTGTGCACCCAGCCTTGGCTCCAAAAAAGACATTGCAAATTATTTCAACAACAAACGTGCCGCATTGCCATATACCCTTCTCCCCTAAGGTTAAATTAATCTCAGTAACCTCTTGAGTTTCGGGAGGTTCTTTATTTTTTTCAGAGTCCAAGCTTATCAAGACTTGAAATGCCCGTTTTAATTTCATGAGAACTGCCCGAAACTTGCTCTCCCGGGTTTTCATTCCATCAAAGCATTGTCTGTGCCTAGGAATGGAACTTTGCATTGTCCTGGGGAAATTGCCCCTCTTATCATTGCCAGAAGGTCAGTTTTGCCTGTAACTAAACCAACTTTACTCATCTACTTTTTACAGTGAAATTGCACACTGATTGCACACGGCAAGCAGAAGAAACTTCCGTGGGGACTCTTCACATAGAATCTGCTGTAGCACACAAAATGGCGGGCATGAGAAGAAGAAGAAGAAGAAGAAGAAGAAGAAGAAGAAGAAGAAGAAGGAGGAGGAGAAGGAGGAGGAGGAGGAGGAGGAGGAGGAGAAGGAGAAGGAGAAGGAGAAGGAGAAGGAGGAGGAGAAGGAGGAGGAGGAGGAGGAGTTTGGATTTATATCCCCCCTTTCTCAAAGGGGCTTACAATCTCCTTGCCCTTCCCCCCTCACAACAAACACCCTGTGAGGTAGGTGGGGCTGAGAGAGCTCCGAGAAGCTGTGACTAGCCCAAGGTCACCCAGCTGGCGTGTGTGGGAGTGCACAGGCTAATCTGAATTCCCCGGATAAGCCTCCACAGCTCAGGCGGCAGAGCTGGGAATCAAACCCGGTTCCTCCAGATTAGATACACGAGCTCTTAACCTCCTGCGCCACTGCTGCTAGGAAACGGAAGTAGGAGGTTTGGGCAGGAGAAATAAAGTGTTTCCTGCCTGCTTGTGTTCACTCAGCGGGCAGAAAATGTCTCCAAACTGGATTGAGGGGAAAAGATAGCTAGTTTAGCGATTTTTGGACAAAAAACCCAGGTTGGAAGAAATAAAATGGAGTGAAGTCATTTTGGGGAAGAGAACTGTGCAAAGTTCTTCACCAACTTGCTTTTTATAATGATGCGGCTGGCCTCTACTCAGGCCAGGACCCTTTACAGCCCTGGCCCCTGGCTGGTGGAACACTCTTCCTCCAGCTGTCCGGGCCCTGCGGGATCTTGGTGATTTCCGCAGGGCCTGTAAGACGGAGTTGTTCCGCCGGGCCTTTGGAGTGTCCAGCCGCTGAAAGTGCCCCCCCTCTCTTTCATCCCCATGGAAATTTGGGTTCATTATCATCTACAGAACCCACCCTTTCTTCTCTCCTCTTGGGAGGGTTTAAGAAGGATTTTAACGGGCATTGTTACATATTAATTGCTGCATCTTAATTTATATTCTTGAGAGATTATTGTATTGGATTTTATGCTTATTTGTATTTGAATTTTATGTTGTTTACCGCCCAGAGCCCTTCGGGGATTGGGCGGTATATAAGTTTGGAAAATAAAATAAATAAATAAATAAATAATGTCCTGAAGATGTTACATTTATGCTGTGGGGAATCCACCTCAGAGAGAGCAGAGAAGAACGATCCAGCTCAACCCTACTCTGACAGGCTGAGTCTTCCAGAGAGGTGGGGATTGGAGAAGGCTGGGGAAGAGGCAGGACCAAACCCAACACAACCTATCAGCAATGGACTCCATTTCAGGCCTGTGACAGTAGGTATCCAGAGGAACCCGGTGATGCAACTTCCTCTTCTTCCCTTTCGGAAACCTGGGCAAGATGCCCACACATTGAAGGACCTGCTGGTGAGGGGAAGCAACATGAAAGCCCACTTTCACAATGAGGTCAGCCATGCAGCCACCAAATTCTTCTTCGGCTTTGATGTTGTATGTGAGCCACGTAATTCCTTCTCATATTTGTCATTCACCCCGTTTCCTCATTCTTTTCCTCTAAAGAGCGGCCGCGACTTACCGCAGCCGCCATGGCTGGTGGGGAAGGGACAGCCTCCTAGGTAGCTGCTGCCTTCCTCATCGCTTCGCGAGCTCCCAACAGCTCGCGAGGTTTCTGGCTTTGCTGTGCCACGTGGGAGGTACAAGCCTCCAGGGCGCCAGGAAGTGACGCCTGGCCCCCTGACGTTGCTGGAGGAGGTGGGGCCAGGCAGCCTATTTTAGGCTGGACTTGGCCTAACTTCTCCCCATTTTGCCAGTGCGAACACATGTCCCACCCACCTCTCCCCGTTTTGACATTTTGTTAATGCATGCTTACTTTGTTGTAGGGTTGGCGGATTGCGCATGGGGCACTGATCTTTAGCTTGGGGGACAGCGGGAAAAATGCCCATTTTTTGGGAACCTCCTTATGAGGTTAGGAGTGGAGCAAGCCAAGGGGTAACCTGCCCAGACATGGGCTTCTATGGCTTGCGCCCCTGGCAGCAAAGAGTCTTCAGGAAGTGGCAACCGCCCATCTGGAATCTCACAGCTGCTCCAGTGTGCGTGATAATTTTTCATCGGCAGGCGTGCTGAGAAAAATTTAGGTGGCTGAGGGACAGCACTCGTGCTGCCCAGCACACAGGTCATAAGATCAGACCCCCATGCTGCGCCTTGTGCTTTGTTTTTACCTTGAACCAATTTTGTTAATAAAATAACTGTTACCACACACAAAGTGATGTGGTATTACATTTATTTCATGAAGGGCTAGGAGGGTTATTAGCTACTTCCCTCAAACTGCAATATGGATGAATGAATCTAATATAGATGAATGAATCTAATATGGATGAATGAAGTAACTGTGTGAGGCGCGTGGGAGGTGTGAAAATAATGTTTTTTCCCACCCCCACCTCCAGTACATTTTATAATAGTAGTTCCCAGAATGTCTGACATTAATTATTCCGTGTTCTGGGCTCTTTACTTCCCAAAAAGTACAAGTGGGAGGGAAGAAAAATTAAAAGAAAGGATTAAAACAATGGGCTGCTGCGAGGATTTACCTTCCTCTTAGTTTCTTAACCTACGATCATTATTTCCTGTCAGTAAGTGAGATAGAATTGGATGGGGTGGTAGCCCCAAGGGAAAAATGAATGTTAGGAGAGCTCAACTTTCTGTGCTAATAAAGCATGGCTTTTGAGAATTTTTTACGATAAAGCATGATTTGTTTGAGCAAGAGTCAAAGGTGAGGTCTCACAGGTTGAGTTAAACCTTTAAAACATCAAAATCCACACTAAATCAGGACTGGAAGACAAAGTTGATCACAGTCAAAGTCACAATCTGAAAAGAAAAAAGGCAACAGGACAGTCAACATATAACTGAGTAGAAATAAATATTATAATAGTTGGCAGTGATGTGTGGAAATGTTTGTGTTCTCAAGAAATTTGAAGGACAATGCCACTGGTTGCTCACAGAAGTAAACGTGATTATTCATCGTTCTTTCAAAATATCCCTTCAGTAACTGATCTCCGAAGTTTGACTGACAAATCAGGGAATAATAACAGATTGTAAATTCCCAGAATAAAAACAAACCAAGTTTAGAAGGAGGGAAGAATCGACAGACAGATGTAAAACCACCCCAAAAAAGCACTTAACATTGAATACATTTATTACCATTTCATTCCTATGGATTTCCTCATGTGAATAGCTCACCTGGTTTCAATAAACATTACTGACCCAGGGAGTAGTAAATGGCTGTGGGAAAATGTAATCCATAAGAAAGCTTGTTTTAGATGCAACATGAAAAAGCCATAAAGAATAATAGCAGTAATAATGCTTAGTAATTATATTGTGCTCTTTAATACTCTTCATTGGTCTCTTTAATAGTGGTCATCAAAACATTGTATGTAACTTAGTTGAGCTCGTAACAAAATGATCAGTGTTATTAGTATGAAGGATGAGACAATGTTTCTGAAAATAAAAGGCCACAGTTGGGAGTAATTAACAAGAATAACTGCATCTCTGAGTTTGCATTATTTTTCATTATTTCATTAATTTTTCACACGTGATCATAGAGTTTGAAGAGGCCATACAAATGATGTAGTCCATGCCCCTTCTCAGTGCAGGAACATGTGTTGTGCTGGGCATCGCAATTTTACATTCCTGAGAAACAGATATATTTCTGGCCTGTTTGTCGATGGTACATGCAGAGTGATACTCGTCGTAAGACACTTAAATGAGTCCATATTGTAAGCGTGCATAAAAACAGGCAACAATGCAAATATCTTTGGGTAAGAATAAAGGGTGAGTGTTAGGCCCCTTCCGCACGGTGGCGGAAGGGGTCGGGTCGGCGTAGATGACACCGACCCGACCCCTCTGGAACCGTTCGCATGAATGGTCCCAGAACCGCCCGGGACGACGGCGCAGAGCTGCGCTGTTGTCAGGGCGTCCTACCTGTCCTGTGGCCCTCTGGCACGTTGCTGAGGCCAGGGGACACTCCCCCCTGCCCTGCGTGACCGCTCCGGAGTCGCAGGGCAGAGGGGGCGTGTCGCCCGGACATGGGGGGGAGGGAAGGCGCCGCGGAGCCGCTGCCGTTCGCATGGCAGCGGCTCCAAGCCGCCATTTTCCAAAAACCTCGCTGGGCAAGCGAGGTTGGAAAACGGCGGCTTCACGCCACTCTGGCGGAGCGAGGGCAGCGCGGCTGTGAAGCAGCTGCGCCCCCTGTGCAAACGGCTCCCTGGGGACGGCGTTTTTGCTGTCCCCAGGCCGCCGTATTCCGCCCATGCGGAAGGGGCCTCTGTTACGATTGTGCTGACAGCTACTCTTGTGTTCAGGGTAAGGAACAACAAATAAGAGCCTCAATACTAGTTACTTTATCCTGGGCTTATATCCTGCTCTGCTCCATCTGAAGGCCAGGCTCAGGGCAACTCACATATAAACAATATAACACCATAAAATTCAGTCCAATAGCAATTAAAACTCAGCTCTTAAAATTTTAAAAGCTTTGGTACCCATAAAATTATGTTTTTTTCCAAGAAGGGAGATGATGTCGTGAAAACAAACCAAGCTAAAAACTAAGGCTGATTTCGCAGGGGTCAAAAACAGCGGTGTGAAAATGGTGTGGAAACAGTATAAACCCTTTTACGCCGTTTTAAACCCTTTGACACCATTTTCACACTGTTTTCACACTGCTGTTTTTGGCCCATGTGGAATCAGCCTAAGTGTCCCACCCCTAGAACCTACCTAGTCAATAAAAACTGAATAAGTGGGGGAAATCTTGCCTTTTGGAATCTTGCTTTTTGGAATCCAAGGCATTGCTCAGAACCATCAAATACTGGCTGTGAATGCATCAAAATCTTGATTACCTTAGCCTTATTTACCAAATACTTTCTGAATCCAATCTCTCCAATTGGTTAGCTTCGATCAAAGAAAAAAAAACAGATCCCTTGGTATATCCATGGATCTGCTATATATGCTTTCAACATCTAAAGCTCATGAAAAAAAAGTAGACTTTTGGAAATAGAAGCACAACACCTTAATAACACAGCCAGCCACTAAGACCTGTTTTTCTTTGGGATTGGGGATCCTATTTAAAATAGGTCAAAATGCCACTTAATATTTACCACCTCCAGAATCCAAAGCCAGACAGAGGCTTCACTTTGGCTAGGTTCATGGTTATGACATCTGCAATTCTTTGTGGAAGATACCAAAATATAACATATTCGGAGAGGCACTGCTTCTATAAGGTGGGCTGCACTGAAACTGTGCCACATGCTGTACTTTATTGTCCTTTTTATCTTGAGATCTGACTAAAGTGGCTACCAATCTTGATCCTCTTTGATCTGAGATTGCAAATGCCTTAACAGTCCAGGTGCTCGGGAGCAACAGCCACAGAAGGCCACTGCTATCACATCCTGCATGTGAGCTCCAAAAGGCACCTGGTGGGCCACTGCGAGTAGCAGAGATGGACTAGATGGACTCTGGTCTGATCCAGCTGGCTTGTTCTTATGTTCTTATGTTAAAGTATAAGCCCTATTCTAGTACATAGGACAGGACTTCCCAATTCTGTACAGTTGATATTTCTTTTGAATAATTCCAGTATTGAATTAAGTGAGAGAGTTACCTGATTTTTGCAAGAAGCCATAACATTGTGCCATGCTAAGAATGGGAGATAAATTGTGGCATTTTCAAATTTGTTTCTGTAAAAATGGGCCCGACGTCAGGCTGTGGTGACAAGCCTGTCGGTTAACCTTTGTTGCAACCCAAGGATCAAAAACGCCAAGAACGTCAATCCGAACAGCGGACCCTGCATTAGTGGGACAATGCTAGGAAGAAGAAGAAGATTCTATCTAAACATTAGGAAGGACTTCCTGATGGTAAGGGCTGTTCAACATGGAATACACTGCCTTGGAGTGTGGTGGAGTCTCCTTCTTTGGGTGTTTTTAAATAGAGGCTGGATGGCCATCTGTCAAGGATGTTTTGTGTCAGGTCCATGCCTGACAGTGCTTAGATGTCTTGCTGTGTAAGAATTGCAAATGTTTCCTGTAAATGCTTTCCTGTTTCCCTCTCCCCTCCCTGGCAATTCCCTGGCGCCAGCCCTCCTGCGGGAAGGTGCGAACGTTCCCAGGTTTCTTGAAGCTCTGTAGTGCAAATGTTATACACTTAGTGAAACACATTTGGTGGGAATCAAATGGGGGACAGGATTGAAGGATATAATCTCTGGATCTAAGCAGGAGAGCTTAGATTCAGCTTTCTCTGTTATTCTACGCGTTGTAGAAATAAACTGCTTTAGGACTTTCCTACGGTCTGTTATTTCCACATTCGAGAGCCTGACATTTTGATTGTGTATTCATGCATGGCAGGAGGCTGGACCTGATGGCCCTTGTGGTCTCTTCCAACTTTGAGTCTATGATTTTCATGGTGACCCTGGAACAGACTCAGATCAACAGCTGCAAGAGCAGCGCACCAAATGTCAGTGTGCTCTGTCTGAGCAGCAGTCAAACATTTTGTGTGATGGGGGAGGGGGGTAGAAAGTAATTGGACACTTTTTATCATTTTTAAAGGAAATATTGCAGAGTAAAGGGCACAACCTTGGCATCCATTTAGCCATTATCATTTGCTTGCAATTCCAGTGGCAGTCAAAGACTCTCCAGGTGTTCTTAATGAGGCCTATTAATTTTGTATCTTCAAATGACATTAATTGTCCAACACAGGACACAAATGATGTGTCCTTTGAGGGGAAATTTTGTAGATCTAGGCTCAAGTGAATCCTGAATACATATGCAGACACAGCAGGTGACATGTAGGGTTCTGAGGAGATGAAGATGGTTTCTTCAAATCTCTGAAGATAAATCGAATGAATAGCTTTATTTCTAACGCATAACGTGACATTTTTTTCTTGAACGGCCTCATTGTGGGAAATGCAGGCAAATAAATACGGGAGCCCGTACAGGAAAAAAACGAGGCAGTCGTCTCAATCTGAGGTACAAGCAAAATGCTGATGGGATCGATTAACCTGTGCTTGTCTTCAAAATAACCTGGAATTTTCTTCTGAATTCCTGAAAAAGTCTGTAGTGTTTGTTTATACTGTACATATGTGTGTATGTGTATTACTGTACTTCAATTAAATAATATGTTAATTACAGAGGGATTACCACTTTTGCAAGTGAAATATTCAGCTGGTTCCAGTTTCAAGTAACTTTTGACAGATGGTGCAAAATGAATTTGTGAACTACACCTCCTCCCTAATGAAATAAATCATCTAGACTAGGCTCTGCAGGCTAATGGCTACTCCGCAACAGAAATCTCTCCGCAAGAGAAACCCAGAGGAGTGAAGAGAAACAGTCCCCCAAAGGAAACATATTTCTACCATACATCAAGGGAATCACAGATCAAATAGGGAAAACAACCTTCAAACCTACCAGAAAAATACAGCAGATACTAAGCTCCTCAAAGGACAAGAGAGACCCACTCACTTCTGCAGGAGTCTATTGCATACCCTACAGCTGTGGAAAGGTCTACATAGGAACTACAAAATGCAGCATTTAGACTTGTATTAAAGAACACGAAAGACACTGTCGGCTTAACCATCCCGAAAAATCTGCAGTAGCAGAACATGCTCTAAACAAAACTGGACATAACATTTTATTTGAAAACACTGAAATTCTGGACAACTTGGATGGTTACGATGTCAGACTACCCAGGGAGGTGTAAGCCCTCTGACCAATCCTATAATATATATATATTTCTCATAGCAGTATATTTTCCTTTAAAAATCATATTGGCAAAAGCCAGTTGCCAAAAGCACTCCTATGGGTGTAGGTAGCCGCATGATCACCTGACCCCAGCCAAAAGGTCAAAACTACTTTAACAAAAGCTGAGTTAAGATAATGAGTTACTCCTGGCAACTTGAAGGTCTCATTTGAGTCACTAGAATGCTTGATTACCACACCTTGCTATAGAAACTGTTAAAGACAAAGAATATGGAAAGCCATTTTACTATCAGATACTGCCATTTCCCTATCTCTTCTGGAAACCAAGTCAGCAACAGATGGTTGCTTCTCTGCATCTCCTCTTCCCATTGTTATGAATTTTCCTAAAGCACCCACCTTTCCCCTGTCTGATGTCTCAGCCAAAATCTGAGCTACTCTGCATAAAGCCATTTTGTGCTTCCTGACTTAATCTAAGAGCAATTGACCCCCATTGTCCTGGGTACTTAGAGCTTTTAGATAGAGCTGACTAATTGGTCTAGCCCAGCAAGCCCAGCATGGGAAATTCCAGAGAATTTAGAAAAATGAAAC
Source organism: Sphaerodactylus townsendi (assembly GCF_021028975.2). Classification (NCBI taxonomy): domain Eukaryota; kingdom Metazoa; phylum Chordata; class Lepidosauria; order Squamata; family Sphaerodactylidae; genus Sphaerodactylus; species Sphaerodactylus townsendi. The sequence continues at coordinate 14,104,393 of NC_059426.1, read as the reverse complement.
TTACAACTCACTTGTTCCCGCCCCTACCTGGGCAAAATACAGTCTAAAAGATCTCCTCTTGGCCCCCCTTGCTGCCAACGTGAGTGCTCATTCCCCTTTGCTACTTTTAAAACCATATGTGTGCTGTTACACTCTTAGCAGCTGGTGGAGATTCCCTTTAATAAACCCCCTACCCCTGTTAGGCCAGTAACAGAGGCCTTTGAAATCCACAAACACCAAGGCAACTTCAACAAGGAAGAGACTATGAGAATTAACAAAACTTGGCTATCAGTACTTAAAAATACCAGAATCAAAGGCCAAGGGCATACTAGGTTCATGGATAATGGACTACACCCAGACACAGGATTTTCATTCACTAATCCTGTTGCTGCTACAGGGAATGCAAATGCAAATACCAGTGTAAATGGACTGAAAACCCCACCCACAATACAATGCAGTTAACCACACCTTTGCATAGCAAGTGCTACCCAAACACTCACTGATTGGTTCCCTGCCATGGGACATGGACAATATATACCCCACTAAACATTCCCTTCTCACTGGACACAGTGTGTAACACACTTCTCTCTCTGATACACCACTGAAGATGTCAGCCACAGATGCAGGTGAAATATGAGGAACAAGATGTACCAGACCACGGCCACACAGCCCCGGAAAGTCGACAACAACCAGAAATCAAGATTTGAATCCCAAACTGGTAATGTCCTAGCCCAAAATAAGCAGTCGTGGTAAAAAGTTTTCCCACCTCCCTTTCCCAAAGCCTAGATCTGAAATCTATCTATCTATATATATATAAACGTGAAATACCACTCACTGACTGACTCATCAAAAGAATTCAAAAACCACCGAAACTACAAAGTTGAAATTGGGCACACCATTATGTGCTTCAGATGCTCGCTAAGAAAGGATTTTCCAAAATATTCACTTCCACTCGACTTATAAGATATTTACTGTTCAACTCTGGCCATCTGCACGAACATTCTAAGGGTGACAGTTAAACACCACAAGTTTCATGTCCTTCAACATGGTATTTTCTATGGCTTTTGAGTTCTTTTGATGAGTCAGTCAGTCAGTCAGTCAGTCAATGAGTGGCATTCCGCATTTATACATAGAGCTTCATTTCACAGGACATTTTAATAAAGGGCACTTGGAAGCTCTAACTCCATTTGTAGCATCAACAAGTTCTGCTAATGCCCACTAAACGACAAGCACAATTGATCCAATGGTGTACTGACTGCATTCTAACACTGCCCTCCTCAACGCATATGAACCTGTTCCTTCTGCTGAAACCACCAAAGGGAGAAGAGGCATTAAACACAGAAAGCGATTTACACATTGCATTAGAAAAAGACAACTACAGGAAGCTGCTGCAAAATATGCAAAAACCAACCCATCAGTCCACAGACAGGCTGTGAGGAAATATGCTGCATGTCACCCCAAAGTTCACAAAGAGGCTGTAAAGAAGTATCCTGAATGTCACCCCAAAATTCATAGAGAGGCTGTGATGAAGTATGCGTAGCGAATCACGGGTATCCTGCTAGTTATAACATACAAACAAAGAACCTTCATTGGCATAGCAATATTATATACACAAGTCCACTTAACCAAATAGAGGGAAACAAAAATAAATATACAGGAAAAGAAGGCTGATGTTCAGGATTTGCTCCTAGAGTGCTGTTTCATATACAAATCCAAAAATTTGGTGACTGCATTGTTTGTGTCACTACTGGGGCTGTCCAACAGAAAGGTAATCTTTTGCAAGTCAGATGCATACTCTTTTTTGAGTAGTAAGGATGACAAGTATTTGACTCTGGGTACAGCATAAAGTGGACAATAGAGTAAAATATGATCTATAGAGTCTACACAGTTCCCATTGCATATCCATAGCCTTTGGTGAAAAGGGGTTTTAGTGAGTCTCCCCGTTGATACGGCTGATGGAAGGGCATTGCAACGGGCCAGTTTCATTGCTCTATGGAGACTGGGCATGGTTATCTGGTGCAGGTATTGAGCCCCCTTATTGCCAACGTAAGTGATACCCAGAGCTAAAGGAGAGCAGGTCCTGGAAGCCTTTTCAAGTAGGATCTGATGTTCCTGGTCAAACAGAGCTAAAGGAGCAGCAGTGGCATAGGAGGTTAAGAGCTCGTGTATCTAATCTGGAGGAACTGGGTTTGATTCCCAGCTCTGCCCCCTGAGCTGTGGAGGCTTATCTGGGGAATTCAGATTAGCCTGTACACTCCCACAAATGCCAGCTGGGTGACCTTGGGCTAGTCACAGCTTCTCGGAGCTCTCTCAGCCCCACCTACCTCACAGGGTGTTTGTTGTGAGGGGGGAAGGGCAAGGAGATTGTAAGCCCCTTTGAGTCTCCTGCAGGAGAGAAAGGGGGATATAAATCCAAACTCCTCTTCCTCCTCCTCCTCCTCCTCCTCCTCCTCCTCCTCCTCCTCCTCCTCCTCTTCTTCTTCTTCTTCTCCTCCTCCTCCTCCTCCTCCTCCTCCTCCTCCTCCTCCTCCTCCTCCTTCTTCTTCTTCTTCTTCTTCTTCTTCTTCTTCTTCTTCTTCTTCTTCTTCTTCAGAAGTTGAAAAGTCTCTTTAGATGGCAGCCTGGCCAGATAGTCCAAAGAATAACCTAGTTCGTTAACTTTTGTTTCTATAGTGCCCCACCATTCCGAATGACAAGAAGTCTTGAGAGCTTCATATGACAAGGAGGCGGCATCACGGTAGTTATAATATATTTTTCTTGGCACACACCCCTTGTTTCTGTGACAAATTCATCACTGATTCTTTTCCTCTGGCACTAGAAGCTTACCTGACAAGAGTCCTCATGGGAGAACACTGAAAGAGCAACCTTTATAACAGGGGAAAATATAACCGTAAAAAAATGCCAATATTAATCCTTTTACAATCATTCAACTCTAATGAAGTGACAACTTTAAACCTAAACAGCAACCACTAATAAATGTGATATTGACTGGAGGGAGGAAATAACTTATTAATTAAAAAGCTTATTGCTGATGCTGGTAGAATCAACCCCATTCCCAAAGAAAATGTTATTTGCCAGTTCCAGCAATCAAAGCTTACCTTTTGCAGTGTGTGACATAGTATGTCAGCTTCCTCACAGCAGCAGCTAAGAAGAAAGCGAAATACCATATATGGCCCCATATACAACTTCACCAAATCCTATTAAGGATGCTATAATATTTGGTGCCTCTCATCTCCTCTGCTGTGGTCCCAATATAAATATGAGCCCCACTCACTTGGGAAATGAGACCTCAGCAGTTTGACCCATAGCAAGGGTCTGAAAATCAGAATCATAGAGTCAGAAAGGGACATACACAGAGGTGGGATCCAGCAGGTTCTCACAGGTTCCCGAGAGTAGGTTACTAATTATTTGTGTGTGATGAGAGGGGGTTACTAATTGGTGATTTGGCCACGTGATTTTTGCCTTAGTTACGCCCCTCCTCTCAGCAGTAGCGCACAGAACTTGAAGCAGTCTAGCAGGGGTGCGCCAGCGTGCGTGGCAGCCTGCATGCATTCGTTTCCCGCCCAAGGACCAGTGCAGCGGCTGCGTCCTTGCCACAGCCCCGCCCAGAAATGCCCCGCCCCTGAATGCCTGGCCACGCCCCTGTCGTGCCCCGCCCAGCCCTATTGGCGCTATGCCACAGTTTGAATCCCACCACCATGGGAACCTGTTACTAAAATTTTTGGATCCTACCACTGGACAAACTGGGCAGCCAGTCCAACCTCCAGCCTGTAACATTCCTACCAAGTTTATTGTCAAAGGCTTTCACGGCCGGAATGACTGAGATGCTGTGTGGTTTCCGGGCTGTTTGGCCGTGTTCTAGCAGCATTCTCTCCTGACGTTTCGCCTGCATCTGTGGCTGGCATCTTCAGATCCTCTGAAGATCTATCACTGTGGTGGCGAACCTTTGGCACTCCAGATGTTATGGACTACAATCCCCATCAATTGGCCATGCTGGCAGGGGCTCATGGGAACTGTAGTTCATAACATCTGCTCCTTAAAGACTGCTAGTGGGGGAAAGCTCACTGCCTTTTAAGGCAACCAATTCCACTGCTGAACTACTCTTAATGTAAATTTCCTCCCTAATTTCCAGCTGGTACCAAACTGAACTTTTGCTAAATCCTCTCATCTAGTTTGATCCTTAATGGATTTTAACTTAGTTGTCTCTCTGGTGTCTTGCTTTGCACACACACATTTTTTTCCTCCATCTATACAGAAGCCTTCAGTACTCACAGCTGCAACATGAAGGCCTTTTCCAATGCTATTTCTGCATATTTGGATCAGCCCATAGCCCATAGCCCTTGCCACTGACAATAAATCACTGTCATTGGGGGTTCATAATGAGCTGCTGTCTGTGGCAGGCACATATGGTACAAGTAAAATGTACCACAGTCACACAGATGGCCAAAGACAGCATTATGGTTTAAGTTACAAGGACATCTCTTGGTCTCGTAGAACACATATCTCCTGAGGTATAATTTCTTTAATATTTGGGTTGCTTTTGAAGCATTTTCCATTAATTGCTTGGCTACAGTTTTATCAGCGCAATCCTAAACACAGTTGCTCTCACCTAACTCCACTGAAATCTATAAACGTATGAGGGTTCATCTCGGCTAAGGACTGCCCGGTGGTAGTCAGAAATATGAATATAGACAGCATTTCTACTGAATCAGGTCTTGGGGGATCATTAAACTTAAACTGCAAGGCAGAGACTATGCCATCATAAGAAGGATGTATCTTCAGCTGCAGGGCAGGTAGTTTTTTTATAATGATGATGCTATTAACTATTCCAAATAGGGTTTTCCAAGGTTTCTCCTGCAGTTTTATTTCAAATAGATGAGGAACCCATGGACACTTCAGTCTCAGACGTACTTTTTGCCAGCCAAAAGGAAGCAACGAGAGCTGTGCCCAGCTCAAAACTATGAGCCTTTTTAATGCTTCACCTGTAAGAAGAAGAGTCGGTTTTTATACCTTGCTTTGGTCCACCTTTAAGGACTCAAGCAACTTCCAAACTCCTTTCCTTTCCTCTCCCCACAACAGTCACCTTGTGAGGTAGGTGGGGCTGAGAGAGTTTTAAAAAGCTGTGACTGGCCCAAGGTTACCCAGCAGGCTTCCTGTGTAGGAGTGGGGATTACAATCCACCACCCTTTACCACTACACCACTCTGGCTCTTGGGCGCTGGGAGGGGGTGCATTGAAAGAGTTCAGAGATAACTCAGCCAGCAGGTTTCATGAGCAGGAGTGGGGAAACAAAATAAGCCTTTCGGGGGCCCATAAAATTGAACCCCCAGAAGCAAAGTTCACCAAGCCTGGATGCAATTACCAGGAAGGCCTCCTGAAGCCATCTCGAAAGTCTGGGGCCTCTATCTTCAAAAATGTGCAGCCTGCTTACTCACTCAGAAATTCCCCATTGGCTACAATGAAGCCAAGGCACTGAGAAGCAGAGAATCTGGGCAAATTTCTTGGGGTGCCTTTCAGGGGTGCATTTTTAAAGATAGTGGCACCAGAATTTCAGGGTATCATCCAGAGACTATCCTGATGATACCACCTGAGTTTGGTGAAGTTTGGTTTGGGGGGGTCAAAGTTATGGACCCTCAAAGGGGTAGCCCCATTTCCTGTTGGCTCTCTTGGGAAACAATGGGGGATGGGGTAACCCCCTTTGGGGGCCCATAACTTTGGCCTCCCTGAAGAAAACTTCACCAAACTTGGGTAGTATCATTAGGGCAGTCTCCAGATGGTACCCGGAAATTGTGGTGCTGCTAGCTTTAATAATGTGCCCCCTGCAGGCCAACATGTGAAAAAACACCAAAAGTGCCAAAAAAAATTCCTGAATACCTTACATTAGGATTCGTTCATATTCGGGCAGGACACATTCGGCTGATTTTTGCCTGAATATGCCCGAATTCACCTAGATTCAGGCAGAATCTGGTATTTGTTTTACCTGAATTTCCAAGTCTAGTGAAAACAACAATGGCAGCACTTTAAAAGTCAGGTGGTAAAAATAAAACATTCTTCTTTCTGCACAGTAAGCAGGGAATATTTTGAAGCTGTTTTAAGGAAAAGAAATGCTATTTAGCATTTTCCAAATGAAGTGCTTTGTAGTACATAACTGCGACAAGGATGTCGCAGTTCTGAGGGGGGGTGGGAAACTGAGACAAAACAATGTCGAGCTCGGTGGCAGTGGGGATTCACTGAGGCGAACCTAGGTAGAAACCAGTTCAACTCTGTCAGTGGGGAAAGCCCCTTAAAGTGCCAAATCTATCTACAAACCAGCCATTTGGACGTGGCATTTAAATGGCAGCCTTGTACAGGATGGAAAGCACATGATTAAATCAACTCCTTTATCACGTCCTGAACGTTATCCCAATTCTAGACATTTTTCATTTTGGTTATGAGTACCATTAATTTCAGTGCCCCATTTCACTATCCAGTCATAAAGGAGCATCAAATAACATGAAAGCAGCTTTAATACCTTTTTGAACGAAATGCCATTATGTCTTTAGTTGTTCATGTATTTTACCAAGACTTTATTAAGTAATTACTTAGGACAAAATGAAAGAAAACAACTTCTGAGGAGGAATTATCATGACTGTTCTCTGATGATTCACAAGTGTTCTTACAGTTCATAAATATCAAGTGTGTTAATAAGCTGGCTAAGTAACAGCACAGAAAAAAATTGCTCAGCATTCTCCAATAGTTCATTTTCAGAGCCGCTGTCAACCCTGTTTGTATCAACACAGCAATACCTGAACATCTGAATGCCTTTTTCTTCTATGTCATTTAGGCTCTTCTTTTCCAGCAACTTTCCTCTTCCTCTTACACCAGTTTAAAAGCTGGGAGACGCAGGTTTAAAAGCTGTTTCAGCAGTTTCAAGGATTCCACAAAATATTCAGGAGGCTCAGTTTGAGTTGCCTTTTAATATTGCCAGCAGTGGCGTAGTGCCCACGGGGCAGGGTGAGGTGGGGGGTTGCAACACCCTGAGTGGAGCCATGGAGGGGGCATTCCAGGGGTGTTCCGGGGTGGGGTGGGTGCAGGCGGTGCTGTGGCAGGGGCGCAGGGCATGTTGGCCTAGTGCACAGCGGAAGGACTAGGTGCCAACTCACCCTTGCTAGAACAGGAGGTAACTGCTTGCAGTATAAGAAAAAGAAACACTCAGGCAGTAGATTTAGTTCCAACAGGAATACTTTATCTCTTGTTTCTCAAAGGAACAAAAATAACAATAACTATCCACTCACTAATCTGACAACAATCTGAGCCCGAACCTGAAGGTGAAGGAGAGGTACTGAATTGGGTATGCAGTCTTCTTATATAGTTTTGTCCAGCAAATCATTAGCTAGATGATCTAATCATCCTGGCCTGTGACCTTTTCACTTCTGCTGACTGTTACATGCCAATCACTGCAGACCCAGACAGAGAGGCTCCGACCTTTACAATTCTGCTGACTGTTACATGCCAATCACTGCAGACCCAGACAGAGAGGCTCCGACCTTTACAATTCTGCTGACTGTTACATTCCAGTCATTCTAGACCAGCATATGACCACCTTGCAATTTTCAATATCCTGACAGGGCACACGTGCACCCTGGGCACCATTTCCTCTCACTCCACCTCTGATTGCCAGACAGCTGAATACACAGGCAGAGGAGTAGTTCTGCGGCAGCTGAGGGCGACATAGCTGTGCTTCCTACAAAGAGGAACAGGAAGACTCAGGTAAGATGAGAAAAATCAGAAAGGCAGCAAAAGCCTGAAAATCACAATTCTTTTTTCAGTGGGCTTAGTATGCCATTTTGCTGGCTTAAGTCGCTGGCAGCTGAAGGAGTTGTTCGTGGACTAAAAGCCGTCAAGCAGCAGACTAAAGTTAGCTCTACCCCCAGAACATCTTCATCCGTACATCCCACCTTCCACCTTAAACATTTTCAAGAAAGCTATTAACCTAGCTGAAAGGAAAACCAATCTTTGGCCGCTTCCGTACTGCCATGCTGGGGGTTGGGTTGGCATACATGACGCCAACCCAACCCCCCCGGGACCGTTCGCATGAACAGTCCCGGTAACGACAGGGAAAACAGCGCTGTGAAGCGCCGTCGCCTGATCAATGTATGTTCCCTGCAACCGTCCGGCGTGTCGCCGAGGCCAGGGGACACGCCCCCTGCCCTGCGCAACCACTCTTGAGTTGCAGGGCAGGGGGGCGTGTCCCCAGGTCGCAGGGAAGGTAAGTCAATTGGGAAAGGGGGGGAGGGATGGCGCCTTCCAGCCGCTGCTGTTCGCATGGGAAGGGAAGGGGGAGGGAAGCCGCCATTTTCCAAAAACCTCGCTCAGGGAGCGAGGTGGGAAAATGGCAGCTTCATGCAGCTGGGGAGGAGCGAGGGCAGCACAGCTGCGAAGCAGCTGCGCCCCCCATGCAAACAGCTCCCTAGGGACGGCATTTTTGCCATCCCTTGGGCGCTGTATACGGCCCATGCGGAAAGGGCCTTTTATTATTATTACTTTGCTGCCTTCTTTACAAACTTTTCTAATTTTTTTTAACTCAGAAAGATTAAAAGCTATGGAGAAAGGAACACAAAAAAGTCAAAATAGTCTTGTGACACAAAATGGAAGGATATCATAAACAATTTAAAACAAGGCATTTAATTAAAGAAGGAAAAGGCAAGCAATATATATATATATATATAAATATATATAAAAATCATTTGGTTGTTGGCACGATCCAGCCTGCTGTGTCCTGGGAAGTTTGATGTCGGCTCATCATCTTGTAGGCTGTTAACAATCCTCCTCTAGCAAAGCCGTCCTTGTTTGATCTCCCTAGCATTATTCTCAATATTGTATTACACAGTGAGGAGTTTCCCCGAGAAAATAGAGGATGATAAATCTCCCATGGTTTTTCTCGTCAGCTACCACCTGGCAGAATCAAGCCAGATTAACTGATAGAAGTAAAGCTCTGGAAAGTCAGTTAAACACATGCTTGTGGATCCTGAGCCGTCGTGCGCAACAGGACTTTCAGTCATATATCCATGCCTGGAGGTAGATTCTTAATGCATCCCTTCGGAGGGAGTTTATTCTTCTTTCCTCCTGACTGCATCTTTGCCTGCCGAGCTTTTAAGATGCACTTCTTATCCAGGCTGTTTTTTTTTATTTGCACCAATACAACCGCATCTATTTATGGTGCTTCAGTTATTTTGTTTTCAGTGATCCACAAGGTTGGTGCATTCAGCAAATAACAATCTGCTGGTAATCCCTGTCCCGAACAATATTCGGCTGGCTTCGACTAGGTCCAGGAGGTATTTGGCCTTTAGTCCCAACCTGGTGGAATGCTCAATCCAGTAGGACCAGGGTCCTGAAAGACTTAATACAATTCTGCAGAGCCTGTAAGACAAAGTTGCTTCACCAGGCATATGGTTAAGGCAACTATAGTTCATTCAAATGGTTTCCCTGTCCCCTACCTCTCGTTTTTGGGTTTATAAAAGATTGTCGTACCAGAGGCCCTTTCTGCACGGGCCATATACGGTGCCCTGGGGATGGCAAAAATGCTGTCCCCAGGGAGCCGTTCACACAGGCAGCGCTGCTAAAATGCAGCAGCGCCGACCTGGCTCCCCTCCACCACCCCCAGGGCAGTGTCAGGCCGCCTCCAAAAACCTCCCTCCTGGAGGGAGGTTTTTGGGAAAACAGCGCAAGATCTTCGCTTCAGTGACGGTGCAAAACGGCACCGGCTGGAACATGTTGTTTTTTTTTTTTTTTTCCCATTCACCTCGCCGTTTCATCACTCAACTGGATTGTTGAGACCCTCCTTTCGCTGTCTCCTCCGACCCCTGGAGGTCTGAGGGCAGTGTATCTTTGTGGAGCTTCAGCAGGGCTTAATTAAGGCGGCTGAGGTGAGTGGGGGGGACGGGGAAGAGGCGGCTCCATGCAGAGCCACCTCTCCCGTGCCGGCCTCTGCGGGGGCCGCTCGCATGCTCCCGTGCGAATGGCCCCCACCCCTCCACTGGCAGGATTCCGCAGTGCGGAAAGGGCCTAAGAGATTTGTAAGGCTTAATATTTTAGCATATTTAAGGTTAATGGGCGAACTGTCATCTGATAATTTGAATTGTAAAATAACTTATGATTTTACCTTCTATAATATATTGGAAGCTGCCCTGAGTTCGTGAGGGGAAGGGCGGTATGCAAATTAAACAAACAAATAAAGCTTCTGCTGGAGGTCCAACAAGTCAAGTTTCTGTTCCCGACTAGATGCACTGAGAAGCCAAAATACATGGCAGACTGGGGGAGAGTGGCCCTGGACAAAGGCAGATGGGGGAAAAGGGGCCATGGACAAGAGCTCCATCCCTATGACGTATGCAGGCAGACAGGTAGAGTACCTCCAACAACTCTGACAGCCCCAGGTGAAGCCATCTGTAGGCTGTGCCCAGCTCACGCAGTCTGGGAGCTGCCCACCCTAGGTCAGGAGTGGGCTGGACCAAACCAAATTGGGGGTACAGGACACTGGTCCGTTGGGAAATTGTTCCATAACTACAATGGCCAGTTCACCTCTGCTTACTCAAAAAATGTTACCTCCCCCACCCCAACCAACTGGTATTCCATCACACTGTCATGGATGTTTAGTTTTGGCAACTTGGCAAACAGCCACTGGCAGACATATATTCCATTTATCTAATATTGTATAATCAAGAGCTGTCATCAGCAGAGAATGGAGGTGGAAACTGCTGTCAAGTCACAGTCCCCTAGAGTTTTCAAGGCAAGAGACATTTGGAGGTGGTTTGCCATCCCTTGCCTTTCCATGGGCTGATAAAGTTCTGAGAGGACTGTGACTAGCCCAAGGTCACTCAGCAGGCTTCATGAGGATGACAGGGGAATTGAACCTAGTCCTCCAGATTAGAGTCTGTGGCTTTTAACTACTATACCACCCTGGGATTTATGTCCACTGTGCTTGCCACATGTGTGCCCTCCTAAAAATACATATATGTATATTCAATTAAGATCCCACTCATGTGACTTATAAAACTTGGTGTGTGTGTGTGTTGGATTTATTCTATGAACACAGCCTGATGTCCAAGAGATGCATAATGAGACCTGTGTTCATGCTTTAAAATCTATTGCACAGTGTGTTGGGGAACATAGGCCATTTCTGCACGGCCATGCTGGGGGTTGGGTCAGCATACATGACGCCGACCCAACCCCCCCCGGGACCATTCGCATGAAAGGTCCCAGTTGCGGTGGGGAAAACAGCGCAGCCTCCGCGCAGGCTGAGCTGTCCCCCAAATGACTTACTATGTCCTCCGGCCTCCAGCATGTCACACAGGCCAGGGGACATGCCCCCTCTGCCCTGCGTGACAGCTTGGAAGTTGCAGGGCAGGGGGGACGTGTCCCCTGGCCTGTGCGACGTGCTGGAGGCCAGAGGACATGGTAAAGCATTTGGGAAGGGGGGAATGGTGCCTTTCAGCCGCTGCCGTTCGCACGGCAGTGGTTGGAAGCCGCTGTTTCCCAAAAACCTCGCTGGGGGAGCGAGGTTGGGAAACAGTGGCTTTGCGCCACTGTGGGGAGTGAGGGCAGCATGGCTGCGATGCAGCTGCGCTCCTATGGCTAATAGCTCCTTAGGGGATGCATGCTTTTGCCGAATCCCTAGGGGAGCTTCGCATTATTGTCGCGGGGAAAGGGCCATATATAGTCAATGTTCTAATGACCTTGTGCGTGAAGAATACACCCATCAAATGTGACTTTACTGTTATAGATTATAACAGCATATAAAATCTGGAGCTTGTATATACCTTTACATTAACCACACACAAGAAGTGGCAGATGGAGAGCCCAGAGTCGACATCCTGCTCATCTGAATTTGTTTTCCAAAGGAGAACAACATTGTTACCATAGCCAGATAGAACTGCTTGAATTCTCCCTCGTATGATGCACTCTAGCACGCTTAGCAACCTGCCACACAGCTATAACAAGCTTCAATTGTTTGGGGTTTGTGCCAGGTTTGTTTAGAATACTGACTATGACTGTCCAAGCCCAGAAACGGCATTGTTTATTACCAGCAGGATGGTGACATATTCTAAATGAGAAAAATGACTTTTAAAGTTGTGTCTGAATGTCAAAATCTAGATGTATCTCTGGATGTTGAGTTCTGAATTATCTTCTCTTGGTTTTGAAGTTTAGGAATACTTCATTGCTCAGATTTTTTAAAATTAAACCTTGCACAAGGCATCGAATATGTACAGTTTGACACACCTTTCATTGCATATGCATTTTTCCTCGTTTTATGTACATGTTTATATTGACGGAATTACGGCAGCAAGAATACAGATCGCAAAAAGATGGAAAAACAAAAAAGCCCCAAGCTGTTACAACTGGATAGAGGCGTTAATTGAATACAAGGACATAGACAAACTCTCCACTTACCTGAAAGTCTTACCACTCTCAAGATATGAAAAAACCTGGAAGAACCTCAACTTATACCTGGAGAAAAGATGGAAAAAATAGTTAAAATTAATCTGTTCTTGTTCCTCTTTGCCACAATGGAACCACTAAAAATCAGACTGTTTATACAACGCACTGAATAGACAAACCCCATAGATTAAGAGAAGGCGTTTTTTTCTTTGTCACTCTGTAAGTAAATGCGCTCTGAGAACGTGATGTCCTATTTTGCTATAGTTTGATATATATATTTTATGTACACAAATTTCTTAATTTAAAAATCATAATAAGAATAACAGTAAATTTTGAATGTTTCTTTTAAATACATTAACACTTTTTATATTTGAAATTAGGAAATAGATATGTAATAGATTAATTAATCTCAGAATTAAATTTAAAGATAGATTGAAAGGGTTAAATACAAATGTATAAAGCACTTAGGAATGTAACAATACAATTGGAGTTGATCAAAGAACTTATCCATTAAGGAAGGATTAATGAATAATCAAAGGAAAATTACTCCTGAAGTATAGCAAGGAAGTCTTTTAATTTTGTTGTATAAAATGAGAGTTATAATATTAGATATTTGTGTGGTATTGTAACCAAATTGGTATAAGTTTTTGTTACATATCTGTGTAAACCACCTCTTCTTTTTAACATTTCAATACATTTTATTATATTGACAGAATGCTGCAAAAAAGCAATTTCAGTTTGTGTACTTTGGTAATAGTTTGGTATATTTTCCCCCAATACATATGACTATAAACACATTAGCAAGGCTACCGCCACAAAACTATCCTGATGTCATCATACATATAATCACTGTAATGTTGTGTGGGTTTTAATTTTTTGCAGTTTTATCAATGCACACATGCACAACAATCATGTAAAAATGGAAGAACATGCAAACACACTAAAGTAACTGGGATCTGCTGTAAACTGGGCATTATGCAATTCTGGAAGATTTTCCAAGTTAAATCTGAATCCTGGAATGTTGGAAAATCTGCTCATCCCAAGAAATAGACAGGAAGAGGATCTGTGCAGGAAAAGGGGAGGCTGTGAATGTGGAAAGAGTAGACATCTTCCCATATTATTATTATTATTATTATTATTATTATTATTATTATTATTATTATTATTATTATTATTATTATTATTATTATTATTATTATTATTATTATTATTATTATTATTATTATTAATTCGATTTGATAAACCACCCTACCCCCGAAGGGCTCAGGGCGGTGTACAACAAAACGAGAACAACCATAATAAAACAAATCAAATAACCCCAGTTAAAATACAAATCTTAAATCCAGAAAGTAGTAATCCACAATAACAGTTACTACTCATTAATATGGGGCATTTGGCAAGTAACACCTGCAATCATGACCTTTGAGTGGATTAAATTCCTTTGAGGGGGGGCTGGCAGATGGTCAGATGGTCAGGTGCACAGCCAGTAAACAGGGCAATAAGAAGGGGGCCTTATGACCTTTTTATTACCTTATTACCTTATGACCTTTTTAATCAAAAACAAGATCTCGCATTACTCAGTTTTTATGTCCAAGATTCAGTCACATTGGAAAAAAGTGTGTATGAAATGTAATGTAATAATACATCTGTTTAGTCTAATATGAATTTTGAAACGTTATGTTGATTCTTCAGATACGGAGCAAGTTTTGGAACAATCTAGAGAAAAAATCATAAGTGAACAGTTCAGTAAAATCTGGAATAATGTTTTGTTGATATTATCAAATATATGAAAGGAGCAATCTACAGATGAATTTACTAAACACTGGATATGATTTATGAAGTTGCAGAATAAAAAAAAGCACTCGATAAGATTTATCTATTGGCTTCTTATGAAATATTGTAAATCGTCCTGCGATGTCTCTTTAACTGAAACGATCTCACCACACCAGACAGAAAAGGAGCTCAGGAAACACACAGTCTTATATTTGCTTGATTGGCAGGCCATCTGTTCAGGAATTCGTCTTCCTTATTCTTCCCAAACTAGGAAGTGAGATTTTAAACCACAATCAAAATTTTCAAGCTGCTGTATGTTGGTCCAAATCCTCTTCCTTTCACACAGGGCGCCATGAAACAAGTGAAATTAGAAGCAAGTTCTGCTTTGGAAACATAAAAAACCCCTCAGTGGAAATCATTTCACCCCATCAAACTTGGTAAAAGATTTAAGGCTACTGACTGTGCTTCAACCAGTGGGAAGGGGGTGGGGGGGAGGAATGGTTCTGAAAGCAGATTCCCTGTAGCCAACAATTCCCATTGCCACCATAACATTGGCAAGGACTCCCTTTGAGATGTTGTTCCACCATGTCGAGACTCTCACAAGACACGTTTTGTGTTACTGGTGGCCGTTGAGGGAACATGGAGGCTTACAATGTGACATGAATGCGTTATGTGGTGAATATGGGTGTACAGTTTGGTCAGGAGGGGGATCGCTTGCAATACGGGGGGGTTGTTTTCAGCAAAATCTCCCTGGTGTGTGTAATATGTATACATAGTCTGAGCACTGGATACAGGAGAAAAAAAACTCTGCCGTACGTAGGAGTCTTTTCTAAAGCATCTGCTATACACCATAAATAAGCTATGGAAGATATTCCGTGGCTTAAGTTAGAATAAAGCCAATCATAAGTTACTCTGAGTTCGCAGGGAAACTTATTACCTGCCAAGAATTGCAGCCTTAGGCTAGAAAATGGGTTCTTGTGGGGTAATCTCTGGACAATACAGTAAATGCGCAATAGAGACTTTGTTTTTATGATAATGGAGCACAAATGCTGAAATACTGTATTCAGATGCCACAAACAGACAGGGAGAAGTGAACACCATTGTGAATTCTAGATGTAATATGGCTCTGGGAAGACTTTGTGTTAATACACAGAGGTCTATTTTCAACCAACATTTTTCATACACTGGCTCCTGAAGTTGAATTCCAGCCTCCATCTAGACTTACTGGCCAGAGTGGTATAGTGGATAAGACCAGTGGACTCTAATCTAGAGAGCTGGGTTTGATTCCCCACTTCTCCACATGAATGGCAGACTCTTATCTGGCGAACTAGATTTGTTTCCCTGCTCCTATACATGAAACCTGCTGTGTGACCGTGGACTAGTCACAGTTCTTCGAAACTCTCTCAGCCGCATCTACCTCACAAGGTGTCTGTTGTGGGGAGAGGGCAGGAAAGGAGTTCGTAAGCTGCCTTGAGAGTCCCTACAGGGGTCTCCCTAAAGGAGTGATATGAGAAATTGTCAGCTGTCAGGAGTGCTTTGATTGTGTATTCTGGCATGGCAGGGGGTTGGACGTGATGGCGCTTGTGGTCTCTTTCAGCTCTATGATTCTAGGGCCCTTTCCGCACGGGCCAAATACAGCGCCCTGAGGACGGCAAAAACGTCGTCCCCAGGGAGCTGTTCGCATGGGGGGTGAAGCTGCTTCGCAGCCGCGCTGCCCTCGCTCCTCCCCAACGGCACGAAGCTGCCATTTTCCCACCTCGCTCCCCAAGCGAGGTTGTTGGAAAACGGTGGCTTCCAGCTGCTGCCGTGTGAACGGCAGCGGCTGGAAGGTGCCATCCCTCCCCCCTTTGCCTGATCAACCTACCTTCTCTGCGACCGTCCGGCACATCGCTGAGGCCTGGGGACATGCCCTCCCTGCCCTGCGACTCCAGAGCAGTCGCGCAGGGCAGGGGGGGCGTGTCCTCTGGCCTTGGCGATGTGCCGGACGGTCGCAGAGAAGGTAGGTTGATCAGACAACGGCACTCCGCTGTGCTGTCTTCCCTTTCATTATCCGGACCGTTCGTGCGAAGGAGTCCCAGGATAGTCGGGTCGCCGTCATATACCTCTAATTCAACTCCCCAGCGTGGGCTATGTGGGAAACAAATCCCAGGAGAGAACAGTGGGTTATAAATCCAAACTTCTCTTCTTCCTCCTATACAGGGAGGCCTTCTGCTGGTTGTCCACATTGCCTGACACTGCAAGCAGTGACAGGAGGGAAAAAATATGGAATGAAAAGAAATTACAACGGGTAGGTCTAGGAATCACAAGAAACTTTTTTTCTGGTGATTCCCGTAGTTACCCATTCCAGGTTGTACCCAGACATAGTGTTATTAGTATCCATTGCCTCCCCATGCTCCTGCCCTACCCCAATCCTACCTGTATCATTTGAAGATCCAGTCACAAAAGAAAAAAAATGGTTGCTGTGATTGGCTGGTTTGACGATTAAGCAAATGTTACTGTCACTGTCCTACCGTTTACCCCCCCCAAAGTTACTTTGGTTAGGTGTGCTCTACACACATACTACTAATACACATTACGTCATCATCAATAATAATAATAACACACACACACACGCACACCCCCCCCAATTTAAATAAGTCTGTGGCTGTGTTAACATCACCAAGTTTATTTTGAAGAAGCAGCAACAAAGGGTGATAGTGGTGGCGGAAACTCTGCTCACGCATCCATTTGTTCTTTCTTGTTAACAAGCACAATATTATTCATAACAAGAGCAAACTTAGCACTGAGTGTCATCTCGGCAGACTCTACAGTATGAGGACTCCAAAGCATTGCAATACAGCAGCTGTCAACAGACTCAACGGGGGTGCTGTCTTGCTCTCTGTATCTAGCTGGAGGTATTCGGTTTAGTGGGAACTTCACATTCTTTAGCTGGATCTCTGGCCAATGAGTCCATCATAGATACCCATGCTGGTGTCAAAATGAAATGGAGATTTTGAAGGAGGGGAACAAAAACCCAAGATATCAAAAACTGGGATTGTGCCAGAATGCGGAAGACATTTCCTTCCTTCCAAATTATTTTGGGCAAAAAATCCTCAGAAATGTAGGGCACAATCTTAAGCAAGTCAACTTGGAAGAAAGTCCGAAGTTATCCAGTTGGGTTTGCATGGGCCAAAAACAGTGGTAGAAAAACGGTGTGAACTTTTTTACACCGGTTGAAACCATTTTTCAAACCGGATTGTCCACAATCTCCACTATTTTTTTTGGCCCATGCAGAATCCACCCGAGAGACAATTGTGCATTGTTTTGAAAACAGAGCCATAGAGCTGAGCGAAGGAACAATGTGCTGTGTAGTTCAGAAATTTTATTAATGAACTTGAAAGGGGGGGTTACACACTGGTGGGATCCAAAATTTTTAGTAACAGGTTCCCATGATGGTGGGATTCAAACTGTGATGTAGCACCAATGGGGCGGGGTGGGGCACGGCGGGGGCGTGGCCGGGCATTCCAGGGGTGGGGCATTCCTGGGCGGGGCTGTGGCAAGGATGCAGCTGTTGCGCCGGTCCTTGGGTGGGAATCTTGGAATGCACGAAGGCTACAGGCTACGCCACGCATCGCCGCCGGTGACCTCCCTGCTAGACTGCTTCAAAAGTTCTGCGCAGCTACTCAAGCTGAGGAGGAGAGAGGCTGTCACCTAAGGCAAAATCTCACGTGGCAAAATCACCAATTAGTAACCCCCTCTTGGCACACACAAATAATTAGTAACCTACTCTCGGGAACCTGTGAGAACCTGCTGGATCCCACCTCTGGAGCTACAGCTGCATTGCTTTGCTTCTCCAGCAGTAATGCTGAGTCCACAAGGCTGAACACATAAACAATTGTCACACTAAATTTCAAGTTCAGGTTGTTAAAATCTAGAAATATTTGGTAAAGCCAATTAAAGCCTTTCCCTTCCTCTTCCCACAAAGGACATCTTGTGAGGTAGGGAGGGCTGAGAGAGTTCTGAAGAACTGTGACTGCTCCAAGATCATTCCTGGTGAAATGCTCTGTCAAATGAGACCTGGACCCTGAGGGATCTATCACAGTTCCACGTAACTTGTAAGATGAAACTGTTCCACCAAGACCTTTGGTTGAGGGCAGTGATGGTATATTTCTAGCTGGCCTCCCTTCCTCTTCTCTTTGTCCTTTTTCTTTGTTACTGCTGAGTTCTTGTTTATATTATTATCCCATCCTTAATGTGGGCTGTCATGGTCTCTGTAATTGATTGTTGGATTATTGTGAATTGCCCGTTGTAAGGTGCCATGAGCCCAGAAGGGGAAGGGTGACCTAAAAATCAAATTAATTAATTAGATAAAATAAATAAAATGCTTTGAAATAAGAAAATGTGTAATGGGATTTATCCATTTGCCTTTTATGAACCTTGCTAGTTTTTTGTCTCTTCTCTTTTTCTTCCGCTTTGCCTTTTTTGGGTAAAACTGTTGCTACTTTTTAAAATGCGATGGATAAAATATTATTATAAAAATGTGAAACTCCCAGTGAACAGCTGATAGGGAAGCAGAAATGGCAATGAATGTAGCTGCCATGGCAAAGCACATGGACAGTCTTCCTTTGAAAAACATTATCGATCGGTCGATCGGTCGATCGGTTGATCGATCGATCGTCCATCATCCATCATTTTACAAACGCAGTAAAAACAAATCGAATAATCCCAGTTAAAAATAATACAAAACCTTAAAACTATAGCAGCAGTAACCTTCAATAAGTAGTTAATAACAAGAGATGTCTGGCATCACACATATCAGCCTCTTTAGAATTCAGCCTGTTTGACCTCGTCCTCTTCAGATCCAGAAGAAATATTAAATGATGATGATTACAACTTGCAAACAGGTTGTGAGTGGAAATGGTGGATGATTGAGCATCTCTGATTTCAACCAATACCTGACAAGGTAACGGAATGGTATTTCTTTTGAAGATCCTGCTAACTCGCAGTCCAGGTTGGCTTCCAAAGCAGCTTAAAAATGCCCGGAATGTATCAAAAAATAAAGCCCTTTTCCAAACAACTTTTTAATAATGTTTTCCTCCTTTATAGGTGGGTCTGCTTTCTATCTTAGTGCATAATAATCAGCCAGTAGAACTCAGAGTTGGCCAATCAGAAATTGGGGAGCCAATCCTCTCTTGCCTTTTGTCATCAAGTTCTCTGTGCTCCCTCCCACCCCCCCCCCCTAAACGGCTCACCAATTCCATATGCAACTTCATTATCTCCATCTTTACATTCTGTGGTACATGATGTACAAATACCACATAGCTAAATGTGGTCTTCACAGATGTTGGAAAATCTTGTCAGAAAATACATTCGTAAAAAAAATATATCAGTTGCGCATATGCCATTTCATTTCTCAGGTCATGTTCATCTGATTTCCCTGCCTGTTCCCATCACTTTTAGACAGACTTTATATCTTGCCAAATCAGTATATCCCCAAGGGGTTTCCAGAGAGCAACTTTAATTCTGGAGTTCATTAAGATGTAATATAGGGTGCTGAATCTAATTACTTGGATATGCATTTTACTGAGACCAATGCCGAAATGTATTTTTGATGTTATAGCAATCATAGATTATTTCTTTCCCAAGGTAGAAATAAGCATTAACATCATTTTATTCGGTATACTAACATTTTTAAACACCCCCACCCCTGCCTAGTACAGTTTCAAGTCAAGAATATGGACATAAGTGTGTTCGTGAGTAGTAAAAAGGATTTGTAGAAAGAAAGCAGTCAAAAAGGAGTAAAATACTTTCACCAGTCACGAAAACATTGGTCTGAATTGCCTCAGTCAGAAACTCCTGGCTGATTCCAAGTTGTATAGATTCAGCAAACAATGACAAATCAATCTTGGAAATCCATCATTTTCAGCCTCAAGGCAAAATGTTACTGTGGTTTTACCTCACCGAGCAATTACCAGCTCTTACCACATGAGGGCACAGAAAAATTAAATAATCAATGTAAAAACAGGTGAAATGACCCCATCACCCCCAAGAAAAAATGGAAATAGTGTTATACCCTTTTATTAGAACTAATTAAAAGATCACAAAGCAATGAACTAACGTTTGAGTTCTTCAAGACAGATGTTCAGTACCAAGGTGATTGGGGCAAAAAATAAGAAACAACTGCTTGAGGGTTTTTTTGAAAACGTATGGATCAAGAGGAAAAAAGAAGTCAAGAAAAGTGTGGAAGGTCTTATATTTTCAAAGCTGGAGATAATCTTGGGTGATGTACTATCAATGCTGCTCAAAACAGAGGCTGATTCCGCATGGGCCAAAAACAGCAGTGTGAAAACGGTGTGAAAATGGTGTAAAAGGGTTTAAAACAGTGTGAAAGGGTTTATATTGTTTTCACACTGTTTTCACACCGCTGTGTTTGGCCCATGCAAAATCAGCCAGAGTTACACTCTTCTAAGTCAATTGACTTCAACAGACTTTAACTGCTGAGGATAGAAGCATAACTATAACATCACTATATTACCAGTATTATGGAACTGTGCTGGCAATATATTTTATGGATCACTTTGGTCTGATTGAGTAATAGGGTTGTCGGGCGGCTTATCAAATCGACTGGATCATTATATTAATAATAATATTGAAAAAGGGACACTTTAGGAGATTGCCAGAATGGTCGAGAGATTTTCTCTGATGCCAAGTGCTACAAAATGAGGGCGGTATCTTCAGAGGATTCTTCTGAAGATGCCAGCCACAGATGCAGGCGTAAAACGTCAGGAGAGTAATACTATAGAACACGGCCATGCTGGTGCCCGGAAACCTACCACAGCACCTTATTGTTAATAGTGGTTCTTTAATGCAGGGTGCTTTCAAGCGAGGATGAGTTAATCTGTCCATAGAATCTTGGTATGGAGAAGAAGTCTTTTAAAAGCTCCATCACAACATGAAATTAGTACAGCATTCATTCTCAGCATAACCCAGCAGATTAAAATGTCCCAGTTTTTTCTCTGTGCAATGGTCAGAATACTCACAAGAACTATTTGGCATGCCAAAATCCCCGATAAAAATAGGTAGAGGAGAGAAACCTTTCTTTATTTTATTAGATTTTTTTCCTGCCTGCTGCATGGACCTCTTGTCAACTTCACAATTGTGCCCACCATTTTGGGTGCAGCAGAGATTCTCCATGCCTCTACCATTTGGTGAAGGTTTTCCATGAAGGTTTCCTCTGCTTGCAAATCTTCCACAGGCAATTTCCGTCTAAAATTGTTGTTGTTGTTGTTGTTTATTAAACTTATATACCGCCCTCCCCCAGAGGGCTCAGGGCGGTGCACTACACAAATATACAACACAAATAAATAAATAAATAAATAAATAAATAAGCACCATTCATTCTAGTACTAAAAAGTAGATGAATAAAGTTTGTTTTGCCTAGTAATCTTGCATACGTGCCTTTCTCTTTATTTTTTTTAGGGGGATGTCTGTGAAGCTATAGTGACACAGATATGCATATATTTCAGCTTCTCTAACCATGTCACTGTAGCTTCGCAGACATCCCCCTCAAAAAAAAGGAAAAACAACAGATGTGTGGTATCATTAGGCAAAATGAACTTTATTCCTTTACATTTTACATGGAAATCACCTGCATATGAGCTGCAAGCAGAGGAAACCTCCATGGAGAACCTGCTGCAACACATAAAATGGTGGGTATGAGTGGCAAAAATAAAACTAAGAGGTCTGGGTGGGAGAAATAAAGCATTTCCTGCATAGTTCTGTTAGCTTAGCAGGCAGGAAACATCTTCAACCCGGGTTGAGGAGAAAAGATTTCTAGTTTAGTGATTTTCAAAAAACTCGGGTTGAGAGTTTCAGAGGCCCCTTCCGCACACGCAGAATAATGCGTTTTCAAACCACTTTCACAACTGTTTGCAAGTGGATTTTGGTATTCCGCACAGCTTCAAAGAGCATTGAAAGCAGTTTGAAAGTGCATTATTCTGCATGTGCGGAAGGAACAGCCATGACTTACCGCGGCTGCCATTGCTGATGGGGAAAGGACAGCCTCCATGGTGCTGCCTCCTCCCCCTTGCCTTGCGAGCGCCTCTAGGCTCGCGAGGCTTTGGCTTGGGAGGTGGGGCCGGGCGGCCAATTTAAGCCTGAGCCTGGCCTCCCCACCTCCCCATTTGCTGAAGCGTGCATGTTTCCCACCCACCTCTCCCTGTTTTTTGGTCTGTGTTAGTGCATGCGCTTTCTTGTTGTTATATGGCGGTTTGTGCATGGGGGACTGATCTTTAGCTGGGGGGCAGCGGGCAAAATACCCACTGTGGTGGAACCTCCTCACAAGGTTTGGGGTGGAGCAAGCCAAGGGGTCACCTGCCCAGACGTGGGCTTAGATGGCTTGCGCCCCTGGCAGCAAAGAGTCTTCAGGAAGTGGCCACCGCCCATCTGGAATCTCACAGCTGCTCCAGTGTGTTATATAATTTTTCATCGGGCAGGTTAAGCCGAGAAAAATTTAGGTGTCTGGGGGACAGCAATTTTTGGCTGCCCAGTACACATTCCATAAGATCAGACCCCCCATGCTGCGCCTTACGCTTGTGTTTACCTTGAACCAATTTTGTTAATAAATGTTTTATTCCACACACAAATTTTTGTTGTATTAAAAGTTCTTTCAATAGCAAGAGGGTATTAGCTGCTTCCCTCAGGCAGCAATGAGCCAGAATGTTTTGAAGATGTTCTGAGGAAGAGAGCTGTGTGAACTACTTTTTCAAAACGGTTTTTGAACTGTGCTAAAGACGTTTTATTTCTGCTGTGCAGAGTTCACCCCTGAGCTCTATTAAATCTTAAAGGAGGGCAAATTAAAGAAAACAAATTATCTAGATGGGTAGGGATGGAGAGATGGAGGTCTTCCTAAGCAAAAACAAATGCACAACTTAGAATCTGTGGGTAAAAATCTTATCTGCTTCACATGGAGCATTCGTTGTGGACTTTTCTTTCTCCCAGAGTCTTTCTCTCCCTTATCCCAACAAAAGATAAAACACAAATGTAGCTGAAAAGCAAACTTTACATCTTATAGGTGTACTTCAACAGCAAAATCCATAGAAACATAAATCCTACTGTGTCTCTTCCTCCGGGAGAGAGGTCATGCCCCTGTGAACATCTTTGCAAAGTGAATTCATTTCATCTTCTATTTGAAATCTTTCTGCGTGTATTTGCAAAGTGCATGGTGATGTGCTTTGTGTGGCAGATGGACTAATAAGCTGCATCGGAGCCACGCTCCCACTGTTTCTGTCACACGCTCGGCTGCGTTGCGCAGGCTATACCTATTTAAAGCAATTATATGCCCTCACAGGACAAGAGAATGCTGCCAACCCCATATAGCTACCTGTACAGTATAAAGTCACCTAATTAACAAGCCTCTTTGATTAATTAACCCCGAGAAAAGCATCTGGCCTCTGTGTGGAAAGTAAGAACGAAACGCCTCATCCTGACAGTTATTGAAGAATGTCACTGCACACAATTGTTTGGAAAGAGTATCCATAAAGATGCATGGTGACTAAAAGTCACTAGCCAGAGTGGCAATCTCTATATGCTTCCCTAATAGTTTTATTTTTTGAGCACCTCCCAATGTTAGCGTTATACCAGTGTTGGATGCTCCCTGTTTTTCTGCTATTGGATGAACTGCTGTGATGTCACAGAGGTCTAGATGGCAGAAATGTTTTATTTATTTATTTGTTTGTTTGTTTGTTTCTTTATTTAGATTTTTATACCGCCCTATCCCCGAGGGGCTCCGGGCGGTGTACAACAAAACTAATACAAAACAAGTTCGGGAGCAAACTGTACAATTAAAACAACAGCAACCCATAGAAGCTCCATCGTTAAAATATACTAAATTTCATTAAAAACAGCAGTAATACCATAGTAGAAGGCGCCCGGTAAACCCTTTTCCTTAAAACCCTCCCCTAGGGAGCGGCCGGACTCCTTCATAGGAGGGTAATCTAGATGTAATCGAGAAAGGGTGCCATACTCAGCAGCCGGTTGCTCCAAAGGCCCGGCGGAACAACTCAGTCTTACAGGCCCTGTGGAATTCACCAAGATCCCACAGGGCCCGGACAGCTGGAGGAAGAGTTTTGGTTAAGAGTAGGTAGTGAGCCAAAGAAAAAAGGGATGAACGTATGAGGTAACCTAGGAAAAAAAGGATACAGGAGGGAAGAATATCAAGAAATTATTACAGAATTGGACATTTCTCCCACCTTTCGTATTGATGAACAAAGGGTAAAACAGCCATTAGGAACCGAGGAAGACACTTCATGTTTGTAAGTGAAATGTAAATTATGCATATTTAAAGAATATAGAAAACAGTTGATGGGGAAAGAAGCATACATCTGAAACTTGCAGACTTCCTGTGAAACATACTGTCTGGGTGATAGGACATCTTTGCTTACATCGCTTCTTTCCTTCAACAGACACTAACCACAGATGGTATTTGGGAATGAGGTAGTAGGCTGAAGAAAGCTGGGAAACGGAGATCACGAATTTGTCATTTTAACCCTAGTTAATAGCCATTTTCTGCTATCACCACCTTTTCAATCAAGACGAATCAAGACTTCAATCAAGACTTCAATCAAGACGAATGTTTCCACCCATTGTGCCAACAGAACACAATTTTCTTCCTGCAGCAGCCTGAAATGGGGTGGAAGTCTGGTTGCCTGTGGAAATGTTAATCTGGATTCTTCGGGCTACAATAGAGGTTCCCAATCTTTATGAATTTATGAGCACATTTGTTATTTTTATTTTATTTATTTTGTTATGTTTTTGCTCCGCCCATTCCTGGCCGGGGCCGGGCTCACACAGCTTACAGTGGAGTTAAAAACACAAGATCAATGTGTTTATATATTATATAATCCAGTAGTGGGATCCAAAAATTTTAGTAACAGGTGCCCATGGCCGTGGGATTCAAACTGTGGCGTAGCGCCAATGGGGCTGGGCGAGGCACGACGGGGGCGTGGCCGGGCATTCTGGGGGCGGGGCATTCCTGGGCGGGGCTGTTGGCAAGGACGCAACCACTGCACTGGTCCTTGGGCGGGAAATGAATGCACGCAGGCGCAGGCTGCCATGCACCCCGGTGACCTCCTGCTAGACTGCTTCAAGTTCTGCGCGCTACTGCTGAGAGGAGGGGTGTAACTAAGGCAAAAATCACGTGGCGAAATCACCAATTAGTAACCCCCTCTCGGCACATACAAATAATTAGTAACCTACTCTCGGGAACCTGTGAGAACCTGCTGGATCCCACCTCTGATATAATCCTAGCCTAAAAATTAATTCCACTCCCCTTGACATAAACCATTTCCTATTTATTGGTGGGAGGGAGTGAGCAAGTTGGAAATGTTCAGGGGGAAAGAGACCAGTTTATTAGTTGGATTATAAGTGTCATGACCGTCTACTATGTTAGCTCACATCCTGCCATGTTTCTTGCTACTGGGGGCTTCCTGTGTTTTCAGGCTGAGGGCCTGGGAAAGTGAGTTATCAAGTCAAGAATGTTATCTGCTTCTGGAATGTGCATGTGTGTGAGAGACCTCTTTCTGCCCTCTTCTCATTTGTCTTTCTCCCATCACCCCTTATGTCCCACTATAGGTCAGCTTTGCTTGGCGGCGTAGAATTGTTGACCTTCGGTCGGCGTATTAACCACCGACCCGGGTCAGGGCCTTCACGGCTCTGGCCCCTGCCTGGTGGAATGCTCTACCTCCAGCTGTCCAGGCCCTGTGGGACCTTGGTGAGTTCCGCAGGGCCTGTAAGACGGAGCTATTCCACCGGGTTTTTTGGGGGGCTGGCCGGGGTTTTACCGCCCCACACTGAGGCTGCCTGTTTTTCCATCTTGGCTGGGCCTGATTCCATCTCGGGCCCTGCCTTTCCCCATCCCTTTCTGGCCTTTAGATCGGGTGCCCTGTTTTTAACAACTCTTGTTTTAATTTGTATTTATTTAAAGTAATTGCTGCTATCAGGTTTTAATGGGCTTAAGTTATATTTTTGTACTTATTTGCTGTCACTGAGAACAGCTATATTGTGAGCCGCCTCAAGCCCTTTGCGGGTGAGGCGGCCTATACATCTAATAAATAAGTAAATAAGTAAATAAGTAAATAAGTAAGTAAGTAAGTAAGTAAGTAAATCTGGGCACTGTGTGTGTGTCCTCTCACCTCAGGAGTGTGTGAGTGTGTGTATGTGTGTGGGGTGGGGTGGGTGGGTCTGATGTATTCCTGCTGGGAAAAATATAATCTGTTGCTTGAAAGGGTCTGACTAGTTCAGACAATAGAGCTATCAGCTATTCCTATGCTTGTCATCAATAAAACAAAAATTCCACTTTAACGTACTGATTCCTGTCATTGAGCAAGTCTGGGGCTTTGACAATATGGACTCATGGGTGGCCTCGACTAAAAGCTCGGTGGAAGATCTCTGTCTTGAAGGCCCTTGATGGAACGGATTAAGGTCCTGTAAATTTCATAATTTGACATTTTGAAAGATGAACTTGAAGAAGAAGAAGAAGAAGAAGAAGAAGAAGAAGAAGAAGAAGAAGAAGAAGAAGAAGAAGAAGAAGAAGAAGAAGAAGAAGAAGAAGAAGAGTTTGGATTTATATCCCCCCTTTCTCTCCTGTAGGAGACTCAAAGGGGCTTATAATCTCCTTGCCCTTCCTCCCTCACAACAAACACCCTGTGAGGTGGGTGGGGCTGAGAGAGCTCCGAGAAGCTGTGACTAGCCCAAGGTCACCCAGCTGGCGTGTGTGGGAGTGTACAGGCTAATCTGAATTCCCCAGATAAGCCTCCACAGCTCAGTCGGCGGTTCCTCCAGATTAGATATACGAGCTCTTAACCTCCTACGCTACCATGGCACCATAGACACAAATGTTGCCACAGGTGGACCCACACACAAAATGACTGCCCAGGCACGTACTTTCTATGTTGCCACACATTCAGGATCCATCCAAAGTGAGTCTCCATGCAACCTATCATGGAGGCTGAAGGAATATCATCACCTACTACCTGAGCCTCTTAACTAAAAGCCTTTCAGCTGGAGACATGCAAACTAAATGTTCTACCTATGAGCCACAACCTCAGCTATTCCGAATGTAACTTCCTTATGGGAACCCAGCACACTCTTCAGTTTTGCTATATTCAGTAGCTTAAAGGGTGTGTGTGTGTGTGTGTGTGTGTGTGTGTGTGTGTGTGTGTGTGTAAGTTTTTCGAATGCGTTCTGAAGTTGAATTTCCACACAAACTTATTTGTGTTGTTCAGAATCTAACTAGGCAAAATTATACCTTTCCAGCAGAATTTCTGAAAACCTGTTACGGGGTTAAGTCCTCTTGACATCTTAACAGGTAAACATCCTTCCGACTTTCATTTCGGCTTAATTGATTATTGAATGAACTTTAAGAATACCCTGATGCAACCTAATTATAGTGGATTCGAGAGATACTATCTGTAGGATTTCTTCACATTCAGATTTCTTCACAAACCTTGCTCCGACTTTAATCATTGATTGCATCTAACTTCCAAATTTACAGTTTCTTGCAATATAGAGTAAATCAGTATCATACCCTTTCCCCTGGCAGACTCGGGGGTGAGATAGCATAAGGCCATCTAATCATAAGGAGACAATTTCCAAATCAGTGTCTTTCCAAATCACACATTGTCCCTATAGTTGATCATCCTTCTGCATTACCAAGGTCTCCCAATTTCAGGTAAAAGGGAAGTGTGTGCTCAGTAGCATGAAACTGGATTCCTTTTGATTTTGAGCCAAGGCTTGAACAGGAATTTAGGAAATGCTAGGGACACTTAGTCAAAATTGACAACCTCTGAATTGCTCAAAGTCAGCAACTTGGATGCACCATTTCATACCAAGATGAATGTTCTCGTATAAAATAGGGCTGGTATCCAAGGCAGGAAGTGTTCACAGCTTCACAGATAGACTATCTATCTATTTATTTTTTATTTATTTATTTATTTATTTTTTCGATTTATTATACCGCCCCATCCCCGTAGGGCCCCGTAGGGCTCAAATTAAAACATCTATCTATCTATCTATCTATCTATCTATCTATCTATCTATCTATCTATCTATCTATCTATCTATCTATCTATCTATCTATCTATCTATCTATCTATCTGTCTGTCTGTCTGTCTGTCTGTCTGTCTGTCTGTCTGTCTGTCTGTCTGTCTGTCTGTCTGTCTGTCTGTCTGTCTGTCTGTCTGTCTGTCTGTCTGTCTGTCTGTCTGTCTGTCTGTCTCTATCT
Organism: Sphaerodactylus townsendi; assembly: GCF_021028975.2. Taxonomy (NCBI): domain Eukaryota; kingdom Metazoa; phylum Chordata; class Lepidosauria; order Squamata; family Sphaerodactylidae; genus Sphaerodactylus; species Sphaerodactylus townsendi. The sequence goes on along the minus strand of NC_059426.1, from coordinate 14,075,968 downwards.
ATCTCTGTCTGTCTGTCTGTCTCTATCTATCTCTATCTATCTATACTTACCTACTTACCTACCTACCTGCCTGCCTGCCTGCCTGCCTGCCTGCCTGTCTGTCATCTGCTAATATCTAACTTCTGTCACAAATGCTTGTATAAAGGCTGCACTGAATTCATATATACCAGTCAGAGCATAAGGGCTTCATATGTAGCTGCAGAGGAAAACTGAAGAACAGTGATATGTGAATAGGTTTCTATCAGTGGGGCTAGTCACATATTTGGGTGGCTCAGAATAAGAAAAGTACAATTTTCCAATGCTGACTCTCAGCCTGTGCTCGAATGACCAGCTGAGGAGAGAAATGCAGGGGTGGGAGAGACATCATCGGCAGGACTTCTGGCTAAAACCCAGAAGTGACGTCATCATCAACACTCCATGATGAGATTGGCGATACCCTAGCGAGTCAGTGAAGTTGCTTAGGTGTTTTAGCCAGAAGTGATCATGATGATGTATTGATTTTTTTTTCCCTCTCATACCCTGCCTCACAAAGTCTCTGTGGGAGGTCATGGAATCCCAACTCTGGACACTTAGGACTGACTTTTAGGGGTTATAGATTGCTTGTGTAACTTCTCCCTGGAATAAAACCCCATCCATTCTTTTTTAAAGCACAGCAATGTGCAACCAAGGAATGCATAGTTACTGTTTGCCACTGACATCCACGCTTCAGGAAAATAAGTTCCTTTCCTACAGTTCTCCATCCCTCTCTTGTGACTGTAAATGAGTTCTCTTTGTGTAAGGCTGAACACACTCAGACAAAGCTAACTGTAGAAAAGGAACTTTATTGATTTATGTCGCCCTATAGAGTGCTGGAACTGAGGATTCTTGTCCTCAGTTCCAGTATTTAAACTATTTACAAAGACAGACAGCAACCAATCAACTCTTCCCCTCCTCCCAGCTCCTGGTCTCCCATTGGTTCTGAAGCTCTGGTGGAATGTAGCTTCTTGGTTTGTTTTCCCGCACTTTTTGGGAAAAGGCGGGAACCAGTGCATGTTGGGAGTTGCACTTTGCCTGTTCTGAACATCACATTTACCCCATTTCAAAGGTGTTTTTGATCCCATTGTTTACTGCAAAGTCTGTTCACCCTCTCCTTCACATAACATTAATCCCTGGATGGCATAATATTTGTTTTCCTTTTTCCACGCATGTATCATATAGCGATGTTTCATAGCTTTGCTAATTTAGTGAATTGAAAAAAATGACCAAAAGAAGAAAAACTTGTGAAATGGAGAGAAAAACTGAGGTGAAAAACCGGAAAAATGGGAGAGCAAGCCCCAAAGAGGAAGCTGAGCGGACACACAAGGTGCATTTCCCACCATTTTGGTGGGAAAGAAAAAAATAATTCCAAGTATGTTTTCAACACGAGGGAAACCAGCTTGGGAAAGTTTCAGCGAAAGACAACGTCGTAAAAATGTTTCCAGAAACAAAGAGGCCAAATATGTTTGGAAAAGTTTTTGAAACAAACTGGGTGTGTGTGTGTGTGTAAAATTCCTGTGCACTCCCACACATGCCAGCTGGGTAACCTTGGGCTAGTCACAGCTTTTCAGAGCTCTCTCAGCCCCACCCACCTCACAGGGTGTGAGCCCCACCCACCTTACATAATGTGTAAAAAAAAAATCAAAATTCATTAATGGGCTGAAAATGATGTAAACAACTTTTAAGGAAATGGGAAGAAGTGTGCTCATCACTAACACCATTTTCCAGACTGCTATTTTGGCACATCACCCACACATGGTAGCTGAAACACATGCTACCTGCAGTCCTCCCAATATGTGCTGTTTCATACCTTTTCTTAGGCCAAGCTTTTCCGAGGAAATATTCAAAAGCTGACGCCATGTTTCATTATAGGTCCAGCATGCCAGAATCTAGAAGATGTCTGCCATTAACCTAGATCTTGAATAGCTCTGTATGCTTGATTATCTTCGCTTTACTTAAGGAGACCCACAGAATACTCCTGAGGCATAACAGCTGTTCCCAATCTACTCCCAACACCAGCCAGCTTCCAAACACAGTTGCTGGGCCTCTGAGAAAATGGCTGATCTTCCCAAGCAGGCATGTTGGCAATGCAGATGGAGACCTGTCTGGCTGTGTTTCCAGAAAGCAAAATGTCTCTTGCCATGAACTTACTCAGATGCCTCCTAGATGCCTCTCTCAAAGCCTGAGTGAGTTTTCTGGATCCTCTTTGCCTGCTTTGGAGTCTCTACCTGAGACACCAGATGCCCTGTACATTCCGTGATGGAAACCATTGCAAACATCTTGTAACTGTGAGTGCTCCTTTGTTTAAATTCATTACTGTTCCTTTTTAAATGGGCCTTCTAGGGTGGGTATCAGCTTGCAGTGTCTTTTGTGTTTGGAGAAGATGTATGCTGGTAATTCCCTGTCTAAGAGAGTTTGGATGTATATCTCCCCTTTCTCTCCTATGGGAGACTCAAAGGGGCTTACAATCTCCTTGCCCTTCCCCCCTCACAACAAACACTCTGTGAGGTGGGTGGGGCTGAGAGAGCTCTGAAAAGCTGTGACTAGCCCAAGGTCACCCAGCTGGCGTATGCGGGAGTGCACAGGCTAATCTGAATTCCCCAGATAAGCCTCCACAGCTCAGGCGGCAGAGCTGGGAATCAAACCCGGTTAAGAACATAAGAACAAGCCAGCTGGATCAGACCAAAGTCCATCTAGTCCAGCATTCTGCTACTCGCAGTGGCCCACCAGGTGCCTTTGGGAGCTCACATGCAGGAGGTGAACGCAATGGCCTTCTGCGGCTGTTGCTCCTGATCACCTGGTCTGTTAAGGCATTTGCAATCTCAGATCAAGGAGGATCAAGATTGGTAGCCGTAAATCGACCTCTCCATAAATCTGTCCAAGCCCCTTTTAAAGCTATCCAGGTTAGTGGCCATCACCACCTCCTGTGGCAGCATATTCCAAACACCAATCACACGTTGCGTGAAGAAGTGTTTCCTTTTATTAGTCCTAATTCTTCCCCCCAGCATTTTCAATGAATTCCCCCTGGTTCTAGTATTGTGAGAAATACGGTTCCTCAAGATCAGAGTGCACCTGCTCTTAGCCACTACGCCACTGTGGTCTAGAGCTGCCAGTGTCTCTCCTGCCTCTTAATATTCAGTTTTCTGGCACATGAAATCACATGGACTTGAGAATCGAGCTTTTTCAATAAATCTGTTGGAATCTGGGATGGAAAATTCCAGGAGACCTGAAGGCAAAGGAGGGATTGGCCTTTTTTTTGGCCTTTAGATCGGGCGCCTGTATGTGTGTGTTCTACACAATCTTGTTGTTTTAATCTATTTATTGTTATTAACTGCTGTTGAGTTTTAATGGGTTAAATTTTTATGTTGTATTAATTTGCTGTTTGGAAACAGCCATGTTGTGAGCCGCCTCGAGCCCTTCGGGGATGAGGCGGCCTATAAATTTAATTAAATAAATACATACATACATAAATACATAAATGTGATGTGATGCTACAAATTCTAGCTCCAAAGCCCTCAAAAAGAATCAATCTCTTTAGCCTGAATAGCAGTAATAATTCCAGAAGACCTTTGGGCCCCACCTGGAGGCCAACTGGGAGCTCTAGGCATGGATAGCTGGACCTAGAGTCTCTTACCGTGCTATTTTTTTAAGTGATAGGAATGTGAAGAAGAGGGTGATATAATGATGGCCTCTTTGTAGTAAGCAAGACTCTGACTTTGCAGCTTGTATTGCCTGGCTTGGTCGTTTGAATTGAATTGTGAAAATAAAAACAAGTGCGGTTCGCTCTACTGGTTTGACTTCAGTCATGCTTTGGCATATGTAGTGGCATATCAGAGGTCTAGATGGCAGAATTTTTGGTTAAGAGTAGGTAGTGAGCCAAAGAAAAAAGGGATGAGCGTATGAGGTAACCTAGGAAAGAAAGGATACAGGAGGAAGAATATCAAGAAATTATTACAGAATTGGACATTTCTCCCACCTTTTGTATTAGAACATAAGAACAAGCCAGCTGGATCAGACCAGAGTCCATCTAGTCCAGCTCTCTGCTACTTGCAGTGGCCCACCAGGTGCCTTTGGGAGCTCACGTGCAGGATGTGAAAGCAATGGCCTGCTGCTGCTGCTGCTCCCAAGCACCTGGTCTGCTAAGGCATTTGCAATCTCAGATCAAAGAGGATCAAGATTGGTAGCCATAAATCGACTTCTCCTCCATAAATCTGTCCAAGCCCCTTTTAAAGCTACCCAGGTTAGTGGCATTTGAATTGAATTGTGAAAATTAAAACAAGTGGGGTCTCCCCTACTGGTTTGACTTCAGTCATGTTTTGGCATATGTAGTGGCATATCAGACATGCAGGCCCTGAGGGACCTTGGAGAATTCCACAGGGCCTGTAAAACCGTATTGTTCCACCGGGCCTTTGGGAAGGTTGGCCGCAGACTCCCTCCCCCGGATGCCTGTGCTGTGTGCCGTGACGTTCTTGGCACACTTGTTATAACATCTTTCAGCTCTGCCTGTCCCCTCCCGGCCTTTGGATTGGGTGCCACCATCTACCATTTTGTATTATGTTGTTTTGGAAATTGAATGCTGCTTTATTTATAGAGTTTAAGTTATGAGTTTGATTTATACGTATTATTGTCAGTGGTGGGATCCAAAAATTTTAGTAGCAGGTTCCCATGGTGGTGGGATTCAAACTGGCGTAGCGCCAATGGGGCTGGGCAAGGCATGACGGGGGCGTGGCCGGGCATTCCGGGAGTGGGGCATTCCTGGGAGGGGCTATGGCAAGGACGCAGCTGCTGCGCCGGTCCTTGGGCGAGAAACGAATGTACGCAGGTGCAGGCTGCCACGCACGCCGGTGCACCTCCTGCTAGACTGCTTCAAGTTCTGTCCGCTACTGCTGAGAGGAGGGGCGTAACTAAGGCAAAAATCACGTGGCAGAATCACCAATTAGTAACCCCCTCTTGGCACACACAAATAATTAGTAACCTACTCTCGGGAACCTGTGAGAACCTGCTGGATCCCACCTCTGATTATTGTATTTTGTGTTTTGTTGTACACCGCCCAGAGCCCTCCGGGGGCGGGCGGTTTCAAAATTTAATGATAAATAAATAAATAAAATATGGTCTGAGCTTTGCAAACTATCAAAATGTTTGCACAGTGTTTACACACTGGGACACAGTGTGTAACAGACTTCTCTCTGTGATAGCACCTCTGAAGATGCCAGCCACAAAGGCAGGCGAAACGTTAGGAACAAGATTTATCAGACCACGGCCACACAGCCTGGAAAAACCCCCAACAACCTTTCAAAATGTTGGTTAGGAAATTGAAGTCTGGCTTTTATTTTGCTGCTGGTAGGCAAAAGCTAGCTTTTTTATACTGGCCTCCAAACTGGTCAAACCTGGCAGATCCCAGACACGTACAGCTAGGTTGTGCTAATTCAGTGGAGAGCATTGCTCTGTGTGTGGCATTGAGTCATAGCATGACAAATGAGTTCTTTTCTAAGCTCTGGTGGGTTCCGGCTCATAGTAAATCTTCATCTTTGTCTGAGTTGTTTGTTTTTCCAGGAATTATGAGGTCTGGGGTTTGGGAAGCTGGGCTTTGTGTTTTTAGGAGGAACAAAAGCTTGCAATGAAGAACCAGGGTTCCCTGACATTTTTTTTTAAAAAAATGTTATTTTTTTTAAGGAGCAGCAGTGGCGTAGGAGGTTAAGAGCTCGTGTATCTAATCTGGAGGAACCGGGTTTGATTCCCAGCTCTGCCGCTTGAGTTGTGGAGGCTTATCTGGGGAATTCAGATTAGCCTGTACACTCCCACACACGCTAGCTGGGTGACCTTGGGCTAGTCACAGCTTCTCGGAACTCTCTCAGCCCCACCTACCTCACAGGGTGTTTGTTGTGAGGGGGGAAGAGCAAGGAGATTGCAAGCCCCTTTGAGTCTCCTGCAGGAGAGAAAGGGGGGATATAAATCCAAACTCTTCTTCTTATTATTATTTTTGTATGTGTTCTTCTAGGTCAAAATCGCATGAATCTAAGAACTTGTGGTCTGGCTTCATTTCTAAATTTTGGGCTCCATCTTGTTTGCATGCTCATGGCTCCCTGAAGAGACCCTGTCTCTATAGGCATAAGGAAAATAGGGTTGCCAGCTCCAGAGCCTGGTGAAGGTAGAGTTTGGAGAGGGGTGTGTTCTCATTGGAGTATAATGCTGCAGAATTAATCCTCCAAAGCATCCGTCTTCTCCAGGAGAACTGATCGCTGTTGACTGGAGGTCAGTTGTAATTCTGGGAGATATTCAAACCCTATCTAGTGGTCGGAAACCCTAAATACTCGGTAGTCTTACTGGCCTTCTGCACATTTTACTGTTCTTCCTATGGGTGCTCTGCAAGGATGGATGCAAAGGCAGGAAATGTAGTCCCAGCTCCGAAATGTACAAGCTGATTACACTGAGCCTAGATTAAGTTCATGGCATGACCACTGCAAATGTTGGTCAGCAATGTTATGTCAGAATCAAAACTGAATTCCTCTCATAATAATACATATGTGCACTATTTAATTTTCCTTCACAGACTGAGAGTGTTGTATGAAGTGACCTGGATGTAATAACATCAGTGACCCTCATAGAGAAAATTGGGGATAATGAAATAAGACACTGGTGTGACAGAACTGACCCATGGAATTTTTCATTGTCGATGTTGCATACAATTAAGGTGCAGAGGCGGAGCTACCGAGGGTTGGGATGTGTGCATTGCACCGGGCATGTTCCTGATGGGGCAGAAAATCCCCCACCGTGGTCCCCCCTCCCACCCTCCCAAACACACTTACCTTCATGAAACAGTGCAGGCTGGAGAAGCAGCCTGGCAGGAATTACACTTCCCAGGAGACCTTGCGAGCCCCAGGGTCTCATGGGAAGTGTAGTTCCCACCAGGCCATTTTTAGCCTGAAGGGAACAGGCCGCTTCTCCAGCCTGCACTGTTTCACGATGGTAAGTGGGGGGGGCACGCCATGGAGGGGGGGCAGAAAACACAGAGTGCGCACCGGGCATACTCTGGCTCCGCTGTGCCTCTGTTCAGGTGTACATCGAGGCCCCGGTTGTCCCTCCTTTAGGGGAATTTTAAATTACGGGATGCCATCTGTATTTTTATCTACATTTTACTGTATTTAATGGAAAGGTTAAAATTTAAGCGCTGCTTTTAAATTAAGGACCAGTACTATAAGTACGGAATTATTATGGTTTATTGTTTAATAGCTCCTGCATTTGTGAACTGCCCTGAGCCCTCCGGGGAAGGGTGGTATATAAACTGAATAAATAAATAAATAAATAAATTAGCACATCAGTATGTTCGGCTGGATTGAGGTTCTTGGGATGTGCTATTACTACCAGGTAGAGACTAGGGCCCCAGCTGCAATGAAATATTGAGGAATGCAAACTTAAATGAGAATGTTCCTACATTCTGCCAATATCTTGATTAAATTGAACCTTAACTGAATTTTGAAGTTGATAGGAGTTTTTTTTCACTGAAATTAATGGACTATAAATGTCGATGGGTGGTGGGCGGTGGGGGGAGTGAACCATTAGTTAAATCATTAGAATCCCACCACTGGTATAAAGACTACAGTCACTCAGGTCATTAACTCATATGTATCATTAAAAAACTGCTCCCCACTCCACTGAATTGATTTCTGCAGGTGCCCATGGTGGTATTGGGAGGTCCACATCTGCTTACATGCGCCCTCAATCTTTATAAGCAATTAATTCCATTGAGAAAGAAGCGCATGTAAGAGTAGAATAATACCCAAAACAGTTCTGAATACTTCATCCCTTTGGGAGATCCTCATGGCACTCTAGTGACTTCCGGCAAATTTCTTTGCTAACATCCATTCCTGCCCTCTTTCTTAAATAGGTTCAATCTCCTTTGATCAAATGAAATTTCACATATGATTGAAAATAGCTGGAAACATGAGCATGCCCTCCCACACACAAACTCCAGAGAAGGTTCTAAATGATAATATAGGGAAGAAAAGCTGTTATACTGGATCAATGACAACAATAAATATGTATTATGGTCATGAGACTAGAATTTGTCAATTCCCAGCTGATAGAGTTCAAACTAAAAAACAACAATGTTGCATTATAAATTTTGTATTAAAGTACATATCAGATGTCAAATAAAAGATCAATATTCTACCACAACTATGAACAGACAATATAGTCCTCAATTAATCTATGATTCTTTTCTCTGTATATAAAATCAGAACATTCCATTTTAAACAGCCAAATAGCAGTATATTGCTACAGCATATGATAGAGTAGCCTTTTCATCTTCAAACGAATATTTTGTCAGATCTATCTCAGCATTCTCCAATGAATGTTTCACGTTCTTAAATCGAGATGACAGAAGGGTAATAATTCACACTCTGTCATCAGGGTAAAATTTGCACTGAAGAACTATATGGGTAACTTATTCAATTGCCCTAGCTGTATATGGGCAGCTTTCATTTACAGCTCCATATAGGCCAGTGTGTTGAAATCTTTCATAAAAGCGACGCTTAGAAGGGGGGGGAGCACCAAGGTGAGTTCTGGATAAATCCCATCTGCTTTTCTTTTACAGCTGAGTTATACTAGGACCACAATACGCTGAAGCCCAACCTCCAGTCCTTGTATAAGCTTCTATTAGTTGGCACAAAAAATGTGAACAGAGAGCATGTTGGAAAGAACAGACATTCCACTCAAAGCAATGAAATGCCAATAGATTTTATACTCGATTGATTGCACATTCATTTCTCATTTAAGCCTGTCAGATGGTACATATCTGTTCTTGAATACAGGTCTTGTATCTGGATTTGAATTCTTGCCTGTATTTCTTGTATAGGGAAAGAATGAACCATTTCAGCATGTTCCAGTTTGTGCCATTTCATAAAAGATTAAACTTCAGCATCTATGCCAATTATGTGACTAGCGGAAAATGAGCTCTTGGATCATGGGTATGAATCATTTAGGTTTTTAAAAATGTTACCGCTTCTCTAGAGACGGTATATCTTACAAAAATGTGAAGTGTTTTCCCAATTAAAATTGCATTAATTGGCACAAATCTAGTTTGCTTGTAGACAGCAGCCTGGTTCTTGTCATGAGTAGCCATGTTATCAATTAAAGATGACCCCAGATTTTTGTCTCTTGTTCTGGTGAGCAGGAAGCGAGCCAAATCCTTGACTGTATTGTGGTAGGACTGGTACCAGCTGGGGCCAATTCCTCCATAAATTACTGTTTGGAAATCAGAACTGCTGGATCCTGAGTCCAAATGAAAATCCACTGGTTATGTTATATGCCCCATATATAGGGAGGACTGGTGGCTCAGTGGTACAGCATCTGCTTGCCATGCAAAAAGTCACGAGTTCAATTCCTGGCAGCATCAGGGCCTGCAAAACTGTGTTGTTCCACCAGGCTTTTAAAGGCTGCTGAGCTCCACCCCTCGCATGGTCCTGTCACACTGGCTACCTTATTGGACCATCTGCCAACCCCTCCCTTCCCAGGGTTTGATCACTGGGGCTGGGTGCCAGATGTCTTCATTATTAATTACCATGTTTATTGAAGGCTACTGCTGCTATAGTTTTATAGTTTTAGGAACATATGTTGTATTATTTTAATTGGGCGCTATTCGATTTGTTGTTTTAGCTTCTATTGTTATTTGTTGTACACCGCCTCTGGAGAGGAGGGAGGAGGGAGGGACCCCTCTGGGGTAGGGTAGTTTATCACAATCGAAATAATGATATTATTTGATAAGGTGATAGTGGTGATGGTGGTGGGTGCGGTGGTGGTGGTGGTGGTGGTGGTGGTGGTGGTGGTGATGATGATGATGATGATGATGATGATGATGATGATGATGATGATGGGATCAGGTGGTAGGTGAAGTGAAAGATTTCTGCCAGAGATGCCGGAGAGTCACTGCCAGTCTGAGTAGACAATATGGACCTTGATGGACCAAGGGTCTGATTCAGTATAAGGACTATGTGTTGGGGTCATCATGAGTATAGGTGTTCTTAAGTTGGTCAATAGAAAAATGAGAGGGTTGTTAACACAGAACATCTTGGGGAATGAATGACTAGGTGAAGAGATCCCGCTTGAAGTAAACAACAGATGAAGTGGTAAACTTGTATCTGAATGATATCACTTCTTGACTTCAACTGATTGGTTGCACAATTTGAGTTCCATTCATTAAAAAAAGTTTTCCTACATATAGATTTATGTCAGGAAGAAGAAAAAGAAGAGAAGTTTGGATTTATACCCTGCTTTTCTCTACCAAAGAGAGTCTCAAAGCTATCGCTTCCCCTTCTTCTTTCTACTCTCTACAGAGTCACTTCTGTGTGTGAGGTAATGGATTGGGCAGAAAGAGTTCTGAGGGAACTGGACTAGCCCAGGGCCACCCAGAGACATCATGTGGAGAAGCGGAGAAACAAATCTAGTTCATCAAATAAGAGTCTGCCGCTCATATGGACAAGTGGGGGATTATGTTAGAGCGTTTAGTCTTATCAAGGAATCCTCTTGGCACAGGCTGTGGCTAAGTGGAAGAACATCTGCCAACTGAGTTCAATCCCTGGCAACACCAGTTAAAAACATGAGGTAGTAGGTAATGTAGGTATTGTGGGGAAAGACCTCCTTGGGTTTGAGAGCCGCCTTGGAGAGTTAAAGCTACCAGTCCCGGAGAGAGAACAATGTTGACTCTTGATGGATTATTATCCATTCGACCTCTAGTATAAGACATGCATCATGGCCATTGGTGTAGGCCAACAGCAGTATGCGTGAGGGAGGTTAACAGGCTCATGTATCTAATGTCTGGAGGGAACCAGGTTTGATTCCTCAGCTCTGTCAGCCTTGAGCTGAGGAGGAGACTATGCTGGCCCAGGAATCTTAGATTAGCCTCCAGTGCACTCCCACACACACGCCAGCTGGGTGACCTCCCGGGGCTAGTCACAGCTTCTCGGAGCCCTCTCAGCCTCCACCCCACTCACAGGGTGTTTGTTGTGAGTGGGGAAGGGCAAGGAAGATTGTAAAGCTCCTTGAGCTCTCCTGCCACAGGAGAGAAAGGGGGATATAAATCCAAACCTCCTCCTCCTCCCTCCTCCCTCCTCCTCCTCCTTCTCCTTCTCCTTCTTCTTCATCATGAGAATTTGCTGAATTTGGGAGGTCACTCAGTGGCTTGGCAGATAAAATGTGCAGTAGCTTGTGTGTGTGCAAATTGTGGCCAAGTTTCAACTGGCATGACAGGATCCTAGCAAGGGAAGTGGTTAGATCAGGGGTCTGCAACCTGTGGCTCTCCAGATGTTCATGGACTACAATGCCCATCAGCCCCTGCCAGCATGGCCAATTGTAGTCCATGAACATCTGGAGAGCCACAGGTTGCAGACCCCTGGGCTAGATGCATAGGTGGTTAGCCATTGTGTTCCTCTGCAAAGTCTTCCTTGGTGGTCTCCCTTCCAAGTACCAGTCCTGCTTAGCAAACAAGATGTGAACAAGATCAGGCTATACCGTGCTGCCTTCCCTCCTATGCAACAGTTACGACATCTGGATAAATCTACAAACTGGCATGCCATCTACTGACTTGGGAAATGTTCTCTGCTGGTTCTACTTCCTTCATTGTTTACAAATCCTCCTACCATCCAATTATCGTGATTTATCTCTGTGGCCTTTTCTTGAAGCTTTGCTCCATGAAGCCACTGAGCCTCCTCCCTGGGTGGGACCGATGTTCACTGCCAAGGATTTGCTGGAAAGTGTCCCTGTAGGTAGCTGCAAATGCTGGAGAAGGGCCAGACTTCTGCAATCAAATCTTAGACAGGTTGCGACTACCCCACAAAGTCTGAAAGATGTAATTTAGGAACATATGCTGCCTGAAACTGATTTTGTAAAATGTATTTTGCAAGTAATACCCTGCCATCTTTAAGCCTTCTACAGCTTGATTTGGACTGGAAGGGATGAAGTTTCATAGCTGCTCTTTGGGGTTGACTAGATCCAAGTGTTGTCAACCTCCAGATGGGACCGGAAGATCCCTGGGAACTGCTATTGATCTCCAGACTGCAGAGATCAGTTCCTTCAGAGAAAATGGCTGCATGGTGGACTCTATGGCATTATACCGTGCTGAGGTCCCTCCTTTCCTCATCCTAATCCAGAGCTAGCAACCCTACAAGATCCTTACAGACAGTGGTTTCAAAACACGGGTTGCAGCTCTCTCTCAGGCAGGTTACAATGGGGCTTTCCCCACTACAGAAGGGAGCTAAGGTCGACTCGGTTCCCTTCAGTGGAGGGCGATACCAGGCTGTCCCCACAGCAACTGAGTTGGCCCCCTGGAACCGAGCTAAGTGGGCAGGATCATCTTGGTGCCTGTTTCGCTCCTCGGTCGTGATTGGCGCTTGTGTTACGGTGGGAAATGGGAGCGTTCTTTTTTAAAAACAGTTTTTACAGTTTACAGTTACATGCGCTTTCTGCCCGCCACGATTCTCCCGTTCTGCGCATGCCACAAAAGCGGCTTGTGATTGGTTGAATGGATGAGTTGTCGTTTCGATGCTTCCCCACTTCGAAGCTTCGCTGCCGGTATCTCGCACACCTGTTCCAGCAGAAAAATAGTAGTTCATAACTGCGAACAAAGGATAGCCGTTACCTCTGAGTCTGCAGTTCTGAGGGGCCTGAGACAAAACAATGTTGAGCTCGGTGGCAGTGGGGATTCACTGAGGCAAACCTAGGTAGAAACCAGTTCAACTCTGTCAGTGGGGAAAGCCCCTAAGTTTAAATTCATGCCTTGGGAGAAGAGACTTGGATGCGGGCTCTTCCAAACAGTGGTAACAACAGAGGGAATAGCTGCTATATTTCCTCTTCCTGGTTCCCCTCTCTTTTATACAACATTTCCATTTGGTCCTCTTTATTCCAAAGCCATTGCAGCCACTAACAATTCAGAGGCTGCTACATCTATTGCTTTCTGGACCAACCCCTCTGGCAGCATGTAGTATTGAATTGAAGGGTCCCAAAAGAGGACTTTATACCCTGCTTTTCTCAACTGTAAAGAGTCTCAAGGGGGCTCACAAACATCGTTTCCCTTTTCCTCCCTACCCCAGACACCTTGTGAGGCAGGTGGGGCTAAGTGAGTAGCTTGACTACTTCCTAGTTTTGATTGTAGCTCCTGACTTTGAAGCTGATTCTGCTTGGTTAGGGGTGTATGCATTTAAAAAAAACAGGTCGATAACAGCAACTCCTGTGAACTGAACAAGCTTGCTTGCTAATTTATTTATTTTATTTTTATTTATTGTCATATTTCTAAACTGCCCTCCCCCGAAGGGCTCAAACACGTTAAGGACATCGGGGATTCTCTTTTTGTGGTGGGGGTTGAGAATTTCCCAAGCTGGAGTTGGAAAGCCAGGGAGACTTGCTCTGGCTTCATGGGTTTTCTGAAACACTGTGTTGGTCGCCAGTGAACTCCCCCCCCACACACACACACATATGTAGCAGCCCGTCTCCTCTCCAGGCAGGGAAACCTGATCTTCATGAATTTCCCAAGCTGGAGCTGGGAAGACATGGAGTGGTCCTATGGCTGGTCAGGTGTTTTGAGATTGTGCAGAAGCCTTCCTCCCACCACATCCATCAAAGCGGACATGTGTTGGAGCAATGCTGCTTTCCCAGAGGATTGGCTATCTCCAGAGGGAACCCAAAGTTCCCCAGGAATTTTACCTGATCTTCGCAGTATGGACATCATTTCCCCTTTCAAGTTTTGCCCTTGCCTGGGCAGTGTCAGCTGGGCTCGTTCCAATCCCCCACCCCAATCAGCAACTCCGCCTCGTGGTAATTCACAGGCGCCTTATGGCTTTGGTGATTCATGTCCCCATCTCTTCATACCTGCACATGTATAATTTGGTTTTTTTTGTTAAAGCTGGCAAAAGGACACCTTAATGGACACAAATGTGGAAGCAAACCAAAAGGTGCCTTTTCTAAAGACGTCCCCCAGACCTCTTATCTAGGGTGCACAAGATGAAAATAATTCACCTCTTTTTAAGACGTCTCTTTTTGCGCTTTGTGAAACAAACCTGAGTTGTTCCACCAGGCCTACTGTTGAGGACAGTGACTTTATCCATTTTTCCTGGTCTCCCTTTCCTTCCCCAGTTGGGGTTTTATTACTGTAGATTATAGTGCCTAAATTGGAAATTAAGTTGAAACTTGAAGGTGTATATACTGCTGTATTGTTGGGTTATTACTGAATTGGATGTTGTGAGCCAACCTAACGTCATTTTGATGGGAAAGGGCAGCCTAAACATCTAAATATCTATATATATAAAAAGCAAACAGTGACTTTGTTAGTCACTCCCTAACGCCGAAACGGCTGGACGGATCGCCCCCAAATTTTCACATGACGTTCCTCCCTGTTGCGGGCAGGTAATGGGACCTTCAAATCGCTGAAAGTCCATACCTGAGCCAGGTAAAACGTCTTTTTCCTGGCGCACCAGGCCATGAAGCTGTTTGTGTTCAACTGTCACCCTTAGAATGTTAAATGTGCAGCTCTGCACCTGTGGCCTGAGGGGTTGGCCTGTAGAGGGGTTGGTATGAGGGCTTTAGGGAATGTTCGCCGAAGATGGGCAGAGATGCCGAGCCAGTGAAAACAGTAAATAGTCGTAACACTGGTGTTAGGTAGTGTATACAGGAGTGGAAGTGAAACACATACACATTCTTTGGCTGTTTGAAGGAGGCGCCAGGTGGGGACTCCCCTCACATGCAGGTAACTTTCACTCTCTGTGCCTCACCCACTGCTGCCACACAACAATAACATCCAGCCTCATCCCTCACACACCTCACTCTGCCCCTCCCTCACATCCAACCACCACCACTTTCACTCCACTTTCTCCACCCATATTATTCACCACAGCTCTCTCTTTTTACTAAAAGTGAGCTGGAGTTTGCCTTTTTCTTCTAAGAACTAATCCACTGTGGTGGGGGCGTTGTTGCCACCACTACATTGGCCTCCGCTTCTTTTGCATCGCACTCCTTTAAGAACCCAGGGAGCTGGCCTCGATCTGAGCGCCTCACCAACACCCCTGCCCTCTAAGCTGCCTGCTTGGGATAGCCTCTCCTTGCCTTCAGTTCTGCCTTCCTGCCAGGACTGTGCATGTCAACCAGCCTCATGGACAGCGGGATTCACACTCTGGACAGTTCCGTTGTGGAATGGGAAAGGGTTACCTTATACTAAAAACACAAGGCACCACCATATAACAATGTGAATTGAAAAGGGAAAGAGGGATTCCACTTGACCACCCCACAAGGCTATGCTGTGGATCATTGGACCTGCATGGACATCTGTGTGGGTTGCGGACTGTGATGAGAAGGACAATTGCCACAGCAACGCGTGGCTGGGCCCCACTAGTTAATAATAAGAACCATTGACCGATTCGCAAGATTTGGTAAAAGGGCCAGTTTTTTTTAACTTTCCAAAATTTGCTGGGCTGAAGACCTCCCACCGAGAGATGTAATGTAAGCAAAAACTTTTTACAAGACCTCTAGTTCTCATACCAGAAAAGCACCACTAGATCATTGGAGGAAAAATACATTCTTTCTTTAAGCATGAATACATATGCTTTCATCAAAGAAGTGCATGCTGGAGAAATGTGTATTGTGGTATTTTCATAATTCATAGCCTCATTCTCGTGGCATTCCAGGAGTTTCTTTCTTTCCCCCCACCCGCCTCCTATAAAATACCCTTCCACAGTGCCAACCCTGTGTGAGTTGCTGGCCATTAGTTTCCCAGGAAGTTTTACCACACAGAGAATGTCCTCCATTTATTTCCACTTCGGCAGTTTCTGTCCGTTGTTGCCGCTCCCATCAACACAACCGTTGCCCCATCTGGAGCTGCTGATTTAATTCATTTTAATCACTTTCCTCTTGTGGGAATCCAGGGGTCTTGGCAATTTAGATGTTGACTCTCTTCATTCACTCCGAGAGGTGCTGATTGTTTGCGTGGGTCGTAATATTTACTGACTTCATGTTGAACGTCTGAGGCACCAAGTGCGAGCACACAGTTGTAGCTAATAAATCTTTCTCTCCCCCCTACCCCAAATCTTGCCTCATGCACTTATTTGCACATATGCATCTTTTCCTTCTTCTGTGTCCTCGGAAGAATTCCTAATCAAAATCACTCTGTGTAAATACTTATTAGTTATGGGCTTTGCAGCGGAAGTCCTCTGAGGGATATTGTCTGTTTAGCCGGAGACGTTTTTGCCTACTCATTTGCTTTATTGGCCTACAGAGCTATCCTCGTGCCAAATTGTTATTGCTGCATCAATTAATGAGTACAAGTTATTACTCAAACTTTGCAAAACTCCATCCTTGCAATTGCTGGAGACATGATTGCAAAAACAGGGGTGATAGTTTTGCGTTCTTGTTTTCGGAAGGTGAGTGTTGATTTCATGCAATGGTGACATATCTCAGATGCATTTTAGAAAATCCCAATCCCAATGATTTAGGTAAGTTGCTGTCCGAGGGCGGATCTCTTCTGTGCAAAGCCCTTTACCAATAATACACACTACTCCATTGCTGGGGTAATAAATTGGCCATAGCCATTTTATTCAGCAGAAGCGTGAGGCTAAGCATGGGTCTGGATCTGGTCATGTGGGCAATGTGCTAAAGCTCTGCAGGACGGGTGCCCCATTCCAAGCTTCATTCTACTGCAGGGCTCTGCCGGGCGGACATTCCTAGCCAGAGATGTTCCCCTTTGGCCCGGTTCGGCAGGGGCGGTTGCCTCTTGCCGCTGTTGCCATTCCCAAGGGGAAGGCGTAGCTCCCTAGCCCCCTTGCCCTTGTCCTTCCATGCGCCAAGCCGCTAAGTATCTAGGCTATGACAAAAGGAGCATGCATTAACATAGAAAATTAGGGAGAGGTGGGTAGGCAAATCGTCAGCCGGCGAGCACGTGGCCAGCACAAAGGAGGGCGAGCTCCTTTAAAGTCTCGGTTCATCCCTCCTTTCTTCTGGTGACACTAGCCCTTTCCTAGCGTGGCTCCCCATCCCCTTCCACCCTTACTGAGGTGGCATCTGTTGTTTTTGCTTCTTCCCACCCCGAGCAGCAACCACGACTCGTGGTAATTCACAGACATTCTTTATTGAAGTGCATACACAGTTGCTTCTGCATGGTAACATGAATCCAACCTGGTTTTGCAACACAAGGTCCCTTTTCAGTGGAACAGCTACCAGTAACCTCATAAAAAACCTCATTCCATTTCTTAGTTAAGAAGGCGACTTTTGAGATTTCCTTCTACCTTTCACAAGTTTATTTTTGGAAGCATCTAGCATAGACAGTAGGATCTGATGAAAGGCACTGGAAATCAGTGGACAGACATCTTAAGAATCCCACTTATGCATGCCAGCCATAGATTTGGGAGACATGTTAGGAGCAAAAACTGCCTGACTGCAGCCACACAGCCCGGAAAACTGACAATGCCCAATCCCAGAGTTGCTGCAGCAGTTCTAAGAATGATACCATAGAACAGGGTGTTCTGTATTAGGTAAGGGAGCTGCCAGTTTCACCATGAACACATTAAACGGTCAAACTTGGGCCATTTCTGTGCAGCCAATTGCAGCGTTGTGCCATCGGTGTTATTGGCAATGCTGCAGCAATGGAGCTTTTGCATGGGCGGGCACTGAACCCCGGTGCTTCACATGGCTGTGCTTTGAAAACAGCATTCTTTTTTTTCACAGAGTAGACATCACGGGCATTCAGCACCAGGATTGGCCAGTGTGGGCCGCCATTGTGGGGGATGGGCTCTGCAGCACCGATTCCTGGTGGGCACTTTGCACAACGTTGATTGTGCAGCACGGTTGTTGAAAAGAACGCTCAGTGAGTGACTTTCGAATAAACTGTTGTGGGCCCCATAGAGCAGTGGTGGTGAACCTATGGCACTCCAGATGTTCATGGACTACAATTCCCATCAGCCCCTGCCAGCATGGGCAGTGGGGCCTGCTGGCATGGGCTGATGGGAATTGTAGTCCATAACATCTGGAGTGCCATAGGTTCACCAGTACTGCACTAGAGCGTTGCCACATCACTGCAGCAGCATCCTGCAGTGACAGCCATGTGAACTCCCCGCCTATAACATTGTTTTTACCATCCTTTTATTGCCTTTTGTTGGCCTGTGCAGAAATGGCTAGGGTTGGAGATTCGGACGGTCCGAATCTGGATTTTGGTCGAATCTGCATTGATTCGGACGGATTCGGATGAGCAGAGTCCGAATCTGAGTTGTCCGAATCCCATCTGATCCGAATCAGTGGTAGATGTGAGCTGAACACTTGCTGTTTTCAGTTTGTGCCGGACAGCTGTGAACATTTGCCAAACTGATTTGCGTTGGGTTTTCCCAAAACTACAAATGCACAAAGCTGCTGGTGATTCAAACTGTTTGGCAGCCAGAAACATCATTATCAGCACAATCCTAGAGAGAGTTACTCCACTTTAAGCCTATTCATGTCAATGGACTTAGGCTGGCATATGTTTGTACAGGATCGTGCCACAAAGACCACTTAGCCAAACAGCTGAAAGGCAGGAGTTTATTGAAACACGGAATTTATTGATGATTTTTTCTATGATTTGTGAGTGATCTAATTATCTGTTTAAGCAGTTTCTGCTGAGCAGAATAGGTATGCAATAAGGATGGAGTGGTAGTAGATCTCAGGTGGATTCCATGAGAAGCCTCATGTGCAAAAAGCCAACTATGCTGCATGGTTAGTAAGGAATATGGTTGAATAACCATAAGCAGATTGACGCACCACCGAACTAACCCCAGAAAAGCCGTCTCTCTGTTTACAACTGGCAAACAGGGCACAAGCAGAACCAGTGGGTCTTTGAAGAAGAAGAGTTGGATTTTATACCTTGCTTTTCTTTACCTTTAAGGAGTCTCAAAGTCGCCTACAACCAACTTCCCTTCCCCTCCCCACAACAGTCTCCTTGTGAGGTAGGTGGGACTGGGAGAGTTCTGAGAGAACTGTGACTGGCCCACGGTCACCTAGCAGGCTTCATGTGGAGGGAGTGGGGAATAAAACTCAGTTCTCCCAATTAAGTTCTCCGCTCTTAAGCGCCACACACAGTGGTACAACCATCTGTCTGCATGCCAGACAGGGCTAAAACCAGGAACTGTGGGAGGAGCACTTCCCAATAGGAATAGAAGAAGAAAAGGGGTCCATGATTCACATTTGGTGGAATTGTAAAATAATTTTAAAAATTTGGTTGGAAATATACCAAAATATTAAGCTAATATTAGGAACAGATATAGGCTTCTGTCCAGAATTATTTTTTGTTAAATATGATAGATGATAAACTTCAGAAAAACTGTAAAATCCTGTTATATGTGATTAGGGCAGCCAGGATTTTGATCACGTGAAACTGGAAGAAAACAATCCCGCCCCAGATGCAAGATTGGACTTCACTTTTAACTGAATGTGCATCAATGGACAAACTTTCGGGCATAATTAGAAAGAAGAACATAGAAACCATTTTGAAAACTTGGAAACCATTTAGTGATTTTCTTCAATCAGAAACTGAAACTAAAAAAATGTTGGTTTACCTTCAATGTTAAATATTAACTTCTTTTCCACAAAATGTAAGTAAAGATAGAGACAAATTGTTGAATGAAACGCAATGTAATGTTTATGATCTATTTAATGAAATTAAAAATTATCATTAAAAAAAGGAATAGAAGAAGAAGAGTCTGAATTTATACCCCACCTTTCTCTCTTGTAAGGAGACTCAAGGGGGCTAACAACTCCTTTCCCTCCCTCTCCCCACAACAGACACCTACACTTGATCTTAGCCAAAAGGCCGAGAAGCGATGTGAGGTAGGTAGGACTGAGAGAGTTCCAATGAACTGTGACTAGCCCAAGGTCACCCAGCAGGAATGCAGGAGTCCGTAAACACATCTGGTTCACCAGATAAGCCTCTGCCTCTCAGGTGAAGGATTGGGGAATCAAACCCATTTCTCCAGATTAGAATCCACCTGCTCTGAACCACTATACCATGCTGGCTCTCGTAAGTAAAAGATTGGCAACTCTGCCTGCCTCCAGGGAGGAGCTTTTGCCCATGAGTTCCGACTGGCCCAGGGGAGAGCAGGAGCCAGGCTGCAGGGAGGTGGGGGGCAATGTTGGGCGGCTTAGGCAGGCGCCATGGCAATAGGCTGGCTCCTGCCCTCCCCAGCCTCCCTGGGGGGGGAGCTGGCCTGCAGCTGTAGCAAACAACTCAGCCTCCCTGGGGGGGAAGCCACTGGGTGCCGTCCAGGTCAACGCAGTGCGGGAGAGACCGTGCACGGGGACCTGGCTGGCGCCCGGCACCCCCCCATGAAAGAACAGTGTGCATCTGGGGGCATGGGATACCCCTGGGAGAACAGAACATGGTTCTCCAGGTTAGAGTTTGCTGCTCCTCACCTTTATGCCACACTGGCTCTCTCTTATTTACTATCTAGCCTCATTATATATTTCTGACATGACATGAATCTAGGCATGTGTTGTTTTTTTAACCCGTCCCAAATAAGAGTACTGACACTTTTCAGTCTACAAGCCATAAAAAATTGACTTCTAGTGGTCGGCTTTCCCTTCAGGCTAAAGCTGCCTTGCACATTTTTAGCGCTGGAACGTTTTCTTTTAGAAACCCCAATGCTTGTCCTGATTAGTTTAAATATAACATAGTTAAATTGAAATTCCTTACAGTAGCCCATCACAAGTCTGTCTTTACACACCCTTCGTATGTAATCTCCTCCTGCCTTTGGTATGTGACTCCTGGTCCCTCACTCCCAAACACAGGAAAGGGTAGAACACGGAGATGCCAGAAGATTGATTCTAAACGGCACATGCTGCTCTCTTCGGTTCTTCCTTAGTAATGCCTTCAAGGTTCCTTGTAGCTTGTAGCATATATTTCTGATTTCATTGTTAAGCACATGTTTAAATTGCACTTCTAGAAATATCTGTGTGAATCGTGTGCATAGCTGGGATCATGTTCCACAGACAAATCCCTGTAAATATGAGCATGCTTTTGAAGGTCCCAAGGATGGGTCTTCAAGACCTATCCCTTCTGGTGGTCCTTTGAATTTTGCTAGAAGAGTTTATTGTGCTCCAAATAGGAATGGAAACGGAGCTTCAGCGCTGCTGAAAATGGTTTCGGCCATGAGGATTTCAATGTGGTTTTATTGTAGTTTTTTCAAAATAAAAAGGCAGTTTCTAATTAAATTTGATACGTAATTTGCTTATTTAATTTTGTTACAATCATTGATCTGCAAAATTATAATCATCCATAAGCGAAAAATAAAAGGAAAAACGCATATATAGCGAATTCATAACCTCATTATAAACTAACTTCCATGTTATATGCATAGTTAGGAAGAGGATTTAATCAGGTGCTTCCTTATTATGCAAGCCAAAGCACAAAATCTGTCTCCTGAAAGGGAACAGAGTGATCCAAAAAAAGAAGGAACATATAAAACTTTTTGGATCTATCTACACGACAGGATAGAACTGTTGTGCTGTATAAAGAACAAATGTAATGATAAAATAAATGATACAACTGCACATATAATTGTTTCAATCGCATTTGATTGGCAGGGACAAATGAGAATATGGGGTGCTTGAATATCTCCCTCCTAGAAGTGCATTAAAGCAGACCAAGATGAAGACACTTTGATAATTAGGGAATTGGAAGGCATAAAGGTATTCTGCCAGGACAACATTTTGGCAGGCTTCCTAGATGTTGGCTACGAGAGCCAGCATTAAGTAGTGGTTAAGAGTGGCAGATTCTAATCTGGAGACCCATTTTTTCCCCAGTCCTGTACATGAAACTTGTGGGTGATTTTGGGCTAGTCACAGTTCTCTTTGAATCTTCTCAGCCCCAACTACCTCACAAGTTGTGGGGACGGGAGGGGAAGGCAATTGTAAGTCACTTCGAGACTCCTTTCAGTAGAGAAAAATGGGGTATTAAAACCAACTTTTCTTTTATCAGCTTGGAGGTCTGTATCCCAAATTAGGTTTTTTGCTCTCAAAAATCCAAGATTTTATAGAAGTAAACCCGTTAAATAGTAACTTCTCCTCAATGGTTCTTATCCATCCCGAGCAGAAATTGTCTGTAAGAATTAGTGAAGCTAATCCAAGTGGGTTGAAATTTAGCTTAAGCCAAAAGCATATCTCTTCCAAGCAGCTGCGTGCTTTAAGCGGTAACCATCCCCGATTCTGCTCTGAGAAGGGCATTGGGAATGCAACATGGGACACCAAATGTGACTTGGAGAAGTTCAGATTGAATTGCTGCCTGTGAATGAAAATCTTTGGGCAGGCATATCTGAAGTCAGTTCAATAAATAAATGGTTTTAATGTTTGCTGTATCAGGAATTTTGTTGACTCCCTTGTGAAAGCCATGTGATAATTTCCCCAAGCAACTTGTACTGTGACTTGTGGCAACTAAGGGCGATTCCGCACACGAGTAAAACAGGTTCGACCCAGTTTCCTGAGAAGGGTACTAACCTAGGTCGAAGTCATTGTTGTTCCCCACTGCAACCAGGCTGATCCCAGCTCGAAGGGCGGAATCATCCTGTGCCTCTTTGCCACTCCGTTCCGATTGGCTACTGTTCTACGGCCATGTTCTGTCTATCCCCACACATGTTGTAAAAAAAACTGCCACAGGAATGGAGGGACGAAGGTGGTGTTTTTTGATTGGCCAGCTGTACGCATGCCTAAAACACTCAGCTGTGATTGGCTGAATGGGGGACTCCTGGCACCAGAGATTCCGCACTTTACTGGAATCGAGCTGAGTTCGAGCGTGGTTCCCTGAAAAAGTAGTAGTTCCCAACTGGAGTCGGAAATTTGACCATTACACGGGGCGAAGCTGGTACAAAACCATGTCGATCCCAGTGGTTGTGCAGAGCACTTAGGTTGAACACAGCTTGAACTTAGGTCGATAACGCAAGTGCGGAATCAACCTAAGTTGTTTTAATTTGGAGAAGCCCAGGGCCATATTAACCTATGGATGGGCCCGCAGGCTTTCGGACAAGTTTATACTAATGCAATCATTTACATTTTCAGTATTCACATGGACACTGATAGCCAGTTGAAATAAAGTCTGCTGGCTTTTTTTCTAATGGTGCAATCGTTCTTCCTTTTCCCCCTCTCTTTTGAAATCCTGACTTGTGCTTGTACATGTTGGCTGCCATTTGTTCTTTTGAAAAATGTATAAATAATAACCATTTTGGCTACTCCCGGTGACTCATGGGAATGTCCAAGCACATGCGATCAAGGTCATGGCTAGACTGTCTTTCTCACGAAGATGTAATAAGGAAGGGATGTAATAAGCATGACGTCATATCTGATGCTACTATGCTATTGGCCCACAGCATTGGATGTAAGGGCAATCTGGCTGCAACATAGAGCGTTCCCCCACTTACTCATAGCCCCCTATGCCACGTGCTACTCATTTCTGGTGCACGCCCAGGCTTCCACACGACCCCGCTCTGCGTGGGGTCATCAAAAGGCGCCGTTTTGAAGAGCGCCAGGAATGATGTGCGCTGAGGGGGCGCGACAGTGGCAGCGTTGGGGCAGCTGCGTTGTCGCCGCCCCTGTAGTGGGGAGTGCCGGGGGACCCTGCGCTACTTGGCTACAGTAGCGCGGGGCAGAAGGTAAGTGGGAAAACGCCCATAGTTCACCCCATTGATTTCCAGAGTTGATTCAACTGAGCTGGCTTGCTAGGCATGTGTCCTCTACCTCTCTCACCATTCTATTTACATCCAAGTGTGGTTAGCCAGCATGGTGTAGTGGTTAAGAGCAGGTGGATTCTAAAGAAAAAGGAGCTTGTAAGCCACCTTGAGTTTCCTTACAGGAGAGAAAGGTGGGGTATAAATCCAAACTCTTCTTCTTCCCCTGAAGCTGCATACCCAGTGGAATAGATGACCGTCCCAGATAGAAGGACTGTACCAATCTTCAGTCAAGGGTGTACAACAGCTATGCTCCCTGCTAGAACCTCAAGGTAGGTGAGGTGAAAGACCTCATCCTGGAGATCCCCTGCCCATCTGAGTAGACAACACTGACGTTGGTGGAACAAGGGTTTGATTCAGTATCAGGCAGCTTCATATGTTCACAGGATCTGATGTGTTGGTTGACATCTCCGTTGGTGGATGATAGGTTGGTTGACGTTTCCATTTCATGCTTTATCAAAAAGCATCCTGTGCTATGACTGTGCTATCAAGAAGTATCTTGTGCTATAGCTTCAGGTTCCTCTAAATCAGTGATTTCCAACCAGGGTTCCGTGGTACCCTGGGGTATCATGAGCACGTCCCAAGGCTACCATGACAATGCTACCATCTCCCCCAACCCCAGAATCAAATGGATTTTGAAGGGGGGGGGGGTTGGAAACCTCATGAACTCCCTATAAACAATATTGAAAAACAGTATTGTTTTATTTGCCTAAATTCAGTGTAGATTGGGGGGTAGATTTAAAGGGATCTCTCCCTTTATCTCCCCAATCCATGCCGAATTTAGGCAAACAAAAAACGTGACTGTCAATGCTGCTTTTCCTCCCCTCCCCCTGCTTGTCACTCCCCCCACCTACAGGCCAAAAATGGAAAAAACCCTAAAAAAATTTTAAAAAATCAAATGAACCTCAAGGGTAACCTGAGATATGAAGAGCGAGGTCAAGAATGCCACGATGTCAAAAAGGTTGGGAAACACTGCTCTAAATGATAATTCATGCTAAAGTAGTGTCAGTGGCTTATAAAAGATAATTAATAGCACTGAGGCTTCAATTGGAAGTGAATTATAGATGTTGAAATACAGTGTGATCTATAATGAGTAAACTTGGCTTATACTGTAGTACATAATATAACTACTATGACTGCAACACACATATATGCGTTCTGCGTGCAGTGTTGGACCTCATCTTCAAGGAATACTGAATGCTCACTGGTAAAGAATGGGTTAATATCACTTTCCCTTGAACTCTGTGCATCACCTGGAATTCACAGCTTACCTATTTTAGATTCATTTATGAGCTCTCTTAATATACCGCACCATGTTACCATAACACCAGAAGCATGCTGTCAATAAAATTTAAGAGCCACATTTAAACCAAGTCACAGAGGCAGCAGACTAATTAAAACTGTTTACCTAAATTGACAGGAATAATTCTGTCTTCTTATCACGGTATTTTTTTTAAAAAAAAGTAGAAAAAGAAGAGCTGTTTTTAGATCCTGCTTTTCTCTACCTTTAAGGAATCTCAAAGTGGCCTTCTCCACCCACAGCTGACACCTTGTGAGGCAGGTGGGGTTGAGAGAGTTCTGAGAGAACTGTGACTGACCCAAGATCACCCAGCTTGCTTCATGTGGAGGATTGGAGAATTAATATTAACAGGATGAACCCAGAAAGATTACACATGATGAGGTTCCTGAGACGTCAAAGAGAATTGGCCGAGGAGTCTTTGTTTGGGGGCATGTTTGGCTTTATTACTTGCTGTCCTGTTTGCAGTGGCTTGCATCAGCTGCCTTTTTACTTCCATCCAGGGGTAGCGATGTTTCACTGGTTTTCGACTGAATAAGCATGCTTTAATTTTTAATA
Organism: Sphaerodactylus townsendi; assembly: GCF_021028975.2. Classification (NCBI taxonomy): domain Eukaryota; kingdom Metazoa; phylum Chordata; class Lepidosauria; order Squamata; family Sphaerodactylidae; genus Sphaerodactylus; species Sphaerodactylus townsendi. The sequence continues at coordinate 14,050,390 of NC_059426.1, read as the reverse complement.
TAAACTTTAATTTTTATCTTGAATCTTACCGACAGATTATACCAACGGATATAGCAATCTATCAATAGATACATCAATATACAGATCCACATAAAATGGCAAACTATTTAAAAAGTTTTGAATATGGCATCTGTACACTTTGCCTGAACACTGATGGTCTTTTATGGAAGGGAGGGGAATAATGGCAGCATGCGAACTACAAAAGGACAACATGAGCGGCCATTTGCTAAGCTCTACAGGTTCACAATCATCTGACTCCTGATGTGCTGTAATCCCAAGCATCAAGACCAATGGGCTGTTCATGGTGTGGTCTGGAATCACTGGCCCCTTCCTCACACGCAAAATAATGCGTTTTCAAACCACTTTCACAACTGTTTGCAAGTGGATTTTGCTATTCCGCACAGCTTCAAAGAGCACTGAAAGCAGTTTGAAAGTGCATTATTCTGCATGTGCGGAATGAGCCACTGATTGCTTGTATATAAAACTACAAGGCTGGAAACATCCCAGTTTTATTGATCAAATGCAAGGGCAAATTGGGTGTTTGAACTGATTGACTAGTCCAGGGGTCTGCAACCTGCAGCTCTCCAGATGTTCATGGACTACAATTCCCATCAGCCCCTGCCACCATGGCCAATATATATTTTCCCATGATGGGAATTATAGTCCATGAACATCTGGAGAGTCACAGATTGCACACCCCTGGGCTACTCTTATTTTTACATTTGCTTAGTGTCTATCGATCTATCAGTATGATTATATATATATATTTTAAAAATATAAACATACACAAGTGCAAGGAAGCTATCGGCAATAAAAAATGATGCAGCAGGATAAGGAGTGGGGAGTAGTGAAAGCAGGGCTAGAGGAAATCTGTCCATACAAGAAATTTTACAGCGGACAAGCAGTGGACATTCACCTCCACCATACAGCAAACACCTTGTGTTTAATAACCCTATATAGACAAAAGGCAGAAATCATCTGTATTCAAGAAACTCACATCAAACCTCAACATGAATATTTACTAAATAGTAAGAAATTAGGCAATGCATATATAGCTTCAACTAATTTTTGTTACCTATATTAAAAATCAGAAGATCACTGTAGTTAAAGAATTTAAAGATCCAGATGGAAGATTTATTTTCTTAAAACTTAATTTTCCAGATGGGAAAGCATGTGTTTCAATAAACATATATACACTAAATAATTCAAGTGATTTTTTAAAAAAGAAAACTTTTCCAAGTTATTTTAGTTACCCAAGAGTACAAATTAATACTAATTGGAAATATAAATGCTGTATTTGACCCAAACATTGATAGATCCAAAAAGCTAAAGAAGGCAGAATACTGAATTGCAAAATGTGAGTATACATATTTTTTCCCATTAATGTCAAACGTATTCAAAAGTTGATATGTGCTGGATTACAAAGATATCAACCACAAGCACTGAAAATATATATAATCTACCACAAACGTTCACAGCTCGCAACCCACTTGAACTCTTACTAAAAACAAGCAGAAATGGAGAAAGACATACAAAACTGGCCCAAATTAAAAAATATCTTGGTTTGGAAGAATATCAGCAATTAAAATGAATGTTTTGCCAAAATTATTTTTGTTTTGTTTTGTTTCAAATGCTACCGATACTTATTCCAGACAAGACATTACGGATTTGGCAATCACATCTAAAAGAATTCATCTGCAACTATTTAAAAAACTGCGCTGCTCCACCGGCAGAAATATATGCCGGTGGAGGGGAGGGGGCCATTCGCATGGGAGCGTGCGAGCGGCCCTCGCAGAGGCCAGCACAGAAGAGGCAGCTCCACACGGAGCCGCCTCTTCTGCGACCCCCCCCACTCACCTCGTCCTCCAGCGTCGGTCTGGAGCGCTGCAGGGACCCGTCCATGCTGTCCTTCGACCTCCAGGGGTCGAGGGCAGCGTGGGCAGGTCTCAGCAGCCCTTCAGACCAACGCTGGAGGACGAGGTGAGTGTGGGGGACGGGAAAGCAGCGTCTTTGGCGCGGTGCGGTTTGCACCGTGCCGATGGGAAGGCGCGCTTTCCAAAAACCTCCCTTGGGAAGGGAGGTGGAAAGCGGCGCTTTCACGCCACTCGGGGCTGCACAGGATGGCGCTGCTGCATTGCAGCAGTGCTGTCTGTGTGAATGGCTGCCCAGGGACCGGTGTTTTTCCGTCCCTGGGCCGCTGTTTTTGGCCCCGTGCGGAAAGGGCCTCAGAATCAGGTTCAAGACGAAAAGCATTATTATCAGGCAGGCAGCCTGCTTTGGATTACAGACTGGACTAAACACCCAAGATAAAAAATAATTAAATTAGAGACACATAATTCGAAGGCAGGTACACATAATTAGAGATGGCCAGAAAAACCGGCATATTTGGGAGAAACATATCAAAAAGAAGAACATGTAATGATGAAAGTTTACTTGGAATAAGAATAAAGACGTATAAATGTCTCAGCATTTTTATGTCTGTGTTGGGGTTAGGTTTGGTTGTTTGTGGGGAAGTTTCTGTTGTACGCTGCCCTGAGCCCTGTCGGGATAGGGCGGTATAAAAATCTGATAAATAAATAAATAAACTTCACCTTTAATTTCTCCTATAGAAGCCTCTTATGGAGTGAATACCCAAAAGAATAACGATCCTATATCATACAAAGATATGATTATCGATCAAGGGAAAATTAAATCCTGGCAAGAAGTTAAAGAAGAAGGGAAAAATATTCAATGGATGATACACTTCCAAATCGCTTCAAGATTAAGGAGAAATCTAAAAACAACAGGAGGCCTTTTGAGAGAAATATCAGAATTTGAAAAATAAATTGATCAATAAAAGCAACACTTAATGGGAAGAATCTATAAGATATTATTTAAATATGACTCAAAAACTGAACAAGTCAAGAATTGCATGATAAAATGGATGAAAAATCTTCAAGAGAAGATCAATTTTCAGCAGCGGGAAACCCTATGAAAAAACATTAAATTTACTACCAGTCAATCATGGAAAGAAAACTGGTATAAGATGTTTTTATAGATGGTAGATAACCCCAGAAGATATTTTTAAAATAAACAAAAAATACAAGGGCATGTGCTGGAAATGCCAACCCCCGCCTTTCTTTCTTTCTTTCTTTCTTTCTTTCTTTCTTTCTTTCTTTCTTTCTTTCTTTCTTTCTTTCTTTCTTTCTTTCTTTCTTTCTTTCTTTCTTTCTTTCTTTCTTTCTTTCTTTCCTTCTTTCCTTCTTTCCTTCTTTCCTTCTTTCTTTCTTTCCTTCTTTCCTTCTGTCTTTCTTTCCTTCTGTCTTTCTTTCCTTCTTTCCTTCTGTCTTTCTTCTCCAGACTTGTAATAAGAGTTTTAAAAATTGAATACTAATCCACACAGAAATGCAAAAAAAAAAAACAATTAAATACCAAATTCCAAATGGACCCCAAATTTATGCTTTGGGGCCTTTTACCCAAAAATATACCAAAAAAGCATGAACAACTATTTTTGTACACATCAACAGCGGCAAGAACTTCTACTTGGAGAATGGAAAGCATTTCCTTGCAAGAGACGTGGGAGGGGAAAAAAACAAGAGAGTACTAGCGTCCGGTGAAACTAGCCAACTTTTGTAAACAGAAGACTGGCACATGGGTTCAAAGAAAACTGGAAGTTTTATTCTATGTATTATAAAGTGTTATTCAATTTTGAGAGCAGTTGCTATGATGTTAATATATAAATGTACAAATGTGGGTATATTCCCTTAACAGTTAATAGTTACTAAGTAATTTAAATTAAGTAACTACAATGCTGCAGGAAATATTCGTTATTTTCTAAATCAGAAATTCTATTACTCCTCATTTTGAATTGCTTTTTGAATTCCTTCAGTATTATTGATAATTTAGATCCATTTTAATGTGTTTGTATATCATTCTATTTCATGTGTTTTTTATGTTGTTTGTATACTATTTTTCTATTTCTTGTGGGGTTTTTTAATGCTATGTTGTTATGGTTTATGAACAAACAATAAATTAAACTAAAAAACTTGTGGCAAACTGGGTCATCTTGCATTTTAAAACAGAACTTTATTGTGTAAGAAGTGTTTTTGAACTCATCTCACCCTTAAGTTTTAGTGGGTGAGTTTTATTTTATTTCATAAAAAATGTAAATTATGTTCACTGGGTTTTTTTGGATATTCCTTTATTTTGTTATTCTGGAATTTGTATCATTTTATTCCATCTTTTTAATTGCTTTATGACTGCAAATGAATCTAATCAATCAAAATCAACCCTACTGATGATGGGTACAGTTGACATTTCTATCACTGTTGCAAGGGATCACTGGATGAGTTCCATTTCCAGCGCCATGTGGTGCAGCATCTGTAGTATCCTGTAGTCTCTCTTTCCTTTCCACCTTCACACCTGTACACCACTGGACAGATGGTCAGTGCTACCACCTTTGAGAATGTCAATCATGTGTTACCTGTCTAGTAGGAGAAATCTTTGTATCTGGTTGACATGATTTTTTTAATTTTAAATTTCAGCCTTGATATTTTAATAATTTGCTTTATACCTGATGTACACACGCACACGTGCATGCACACGCACTCATATATATGAAACAATTATTGTCGTTCGAGAGAGCTGTTCAACTGGCGGCAGCTGTCAGGATAATAGCGCCTTTAACAACCTGCTGTGCCAAACTCTGCCAGGAGACGTTTTACAACTGACAGGCCTTGAATGAAGCAATTTTTCATAAAGGAGCAAGAGAAGTCTGGATCTGTTTTGGAAAAGGGAGGCAAAGAAGAGAAATGAGATGGCTTTATAGTAATTCTAATCTATCATTTGACCACAGCCACAAATGTTAGATGATTGCTAAAGATTCTTTCTAATGTTACCCTCCCCCCCCCACACACTCTTTATTGTCATTAACTATTCAGTGCTTTTTAAAGCTCCTGGGTGGCTGATTGAGAGATGTATGTGCTCATGTTCTGAGAATAGGAGAAAAATCAGATGCACGGGCAGGCATTTGAAGATGCCATTAGTAGGATTTGGCTGACATGGGTATTGAGAACCAAGTTAAAAAAAATGTGAGCAAATCTTTTTCACTTGCCAGGCCCAGAAAGTGAGTATGTAGGTTTTCCTGGAGGCTCACATTTTTTTTAAAAAAGAAAAGATAGAATTCCATCTGGCCTGTAAAAATGCAATGATGAAATTCTGTAATCCCACAAAGCTTTGGTGGGTTTGGAGGGCTCCAGAAATTATGCCAACTGACACTTTTCAGTGGTTCTAAAAGATCTGCAAGGATAAGGTGACCAGATGGTCACCTTTGTGATCCAGGACGGGGAGAGGCGGCCGCGCACGCACATGCGCACACAGCTGCCTTGCACCCCAGAAGGCAGTGCGGCAGCCTCCTAAAAATCGGGACAATTTGGAGAACCCGTGGGACAACTTGTTTAAAGGCGGGACTGTCCCGCCAAAAGCGGGACGGCTGGTCAGCCTATGCAAGGACTAGCTATGAGTTTTTGGATGCAGTTTAAAATACTGGTTCTTTTTTTTTAAAAAAACCTAAACCATCTGGGATTGGAGTATTTCATGGACCATGTTGTTGTGGAGGTTGATAGAGTAATGATTGGTCCTTCTAGTCAGAATCCTGCGTTTTCCGATACCAGAACTGTTAATTTCATCAGTTTCATCAGCATGGCCAATTGGCCATGCTGGCAGGGGCTGATGGGAATTGTAGTTCCTGAACATCTGGAGAGCCGCAGGTTCCCTACCCCTGTTCTAGCTTGTCATACTAGGAAATGCTAGAATTCTAGGCTGTCACTGCATGTTTGTTGGTGGGTCTGGATAGAAGCCAAAGTCTACAGGCTCCATCTTTGGAATTCAGTTCTAGACTATGAGGGTCTCATGTGGACCAGTGACTTCCTGGGGCCACTTCAGTTTGTGAAAATGGCATGGGATAGGCTTGCCAGGTATTCCCAGACAACTGGGGGGAGGAGGTTGGGATCTAGGTGTCAGTGTCATCTGTGTGATGACATTGCTTCTGGAAGTGTTGTTATGATGTCACCAACAAGGACAGAGTTACTTGGGCATCTGGGCAAAAACTCTGGTAGGAACTGTTTTTACTGTGGAGTTTTGCCCAAATATCAGAGGATCTCCCACGTTGTTGGTGACAGGATGGAGTCACTTCCAGGAGTATGTCATCGCACCTACAGTGTCAAGGCCTAACCCTGATAAAGCAAAGGATCCCCTCTTCCGGTGGGGGTCTGGCAACCCCACAATTGATGAAGAAATATGTAGCTGTGACCCCAGCCTCTTAGCAAGAGCAATTTTACTTCCTAGTAGAGGCCCCTTCCGCACAGGCAAAATAATGCATTTTCAAAGCACTTTCACAACTGTTTGCAAGTGGATTTTGCTATTCCGCCCTGCTTCAAAGAGCACTGAAAGCAGTTTGAAAGTGCATTATTCTGAATGTGCGGAATGAGCCTCAGTTTGATTCTTGCTTTTACCTAGTTCCATTTAAGGTTTCTTCCTGATGCAACTTTGTAGCTACTGTAAAGGTGTCTATTGGTGGTATACCTTCAATCTGCTCTTCATGATACTTCAACTTGGTGACAATGGTGGCATCCTTGGGAGGTTCACAAAAGCCTCTGTGAGGTAGAAGCAAACAGTCTCAGCAATGCCTTGTTAGTAAACCCCACTAAGTTCCCAACCTCAAATGTGCTCTAAGCTGAATACTTAGTGTCTGTACCTTTGCTGAAAATCACACCGACTGTTCTGTGGTTCTAGAATTGTTCTCGTCAACAGATCCAGAAGTAAACTCTCCCCCTTGCTATGGTTCGTGCTAGTTCATTACCAAGAAGAGGGGGGGGGGCGGGGGGAAGCAACTCTGGTTTTTTGGCATCCTCTTAGTTTCACTGGATGCTTCTGCGGCTTTTAGTTCACACTGTGGTCAGGAAGCTTCATTCGAGCTGCCCATGTAAAACACTCATAACAGCACTAAATATAATCACACCGTTGCAAGGATCATTTAACAAGGTTGTCGTTTGCAGCTCCCACACAAGGCAATGCACTCTAGCATACGTTGGCATCCATCTCCATTTAATGGTGCTTTTAAGCATTTTCTAACTATGTGCTCAACTGGCCCCGGCATCTCCTGCACTCGGCATGAACTTGCGAAACCTCTTAATGAAACTTTGCTTAAAAGGGAGAGGGTGGAGAGATGGAGAGTGTGATTTTTGGGCAGCTCTGAGTGCTGCTGTTATAAAAAACTGGTCCAAAGCAGGCTTACTTGACTCACTAGGGCCCCTGACACACATGCAGAATAATGCACTTTCAATCCACAAAATGCAGCACTTTGCGGCTGTATTTTACTGGGCTGAATAGCAAAATCCACTTTCAAGCAATTGTGACAGTGGATTGAACATGCATTATTTTGCATTTGCAGGAGTCTAGAATTGAGTTGTGAGCAGTAATGGTTAGAAGGAAAGCTGATATTTCCTTCCTCCAACACTGAATATTTCTTCTTTTCCAAACCCCCCTGTTCTTAGGCTGAGGTCTTGAACGATAAAACCATAAAACATTTTCTACCATTTAAAATTTCTTTTATCTCTTTAATTTGTTTCATTCTTATTACCCACAAATGCCCCACACACTCGACACACTCTTCTGCAGCCCCCCAAAACTCTCACACGTAAACTCAAAATACAATTTATATTATTCAAATTCATTTTATTTACATTTATTTCATTTCAGTTGCCACAAACACTGGCCAGAAGCACATTAGCCTTGGGTGCAGTCAAACAACTTGCCACAAACTCCAACATAAGCAGAAACACTTTTCTGCCCCCCCCAAAAAAAACCCTCACACAGAGCTCGCACTGATACAACAGGCTATTCACATTTTTAATTTATCACATTCTTATTGCCCAACATGCCACAAACTCCAACACAGGCAAAAATGCTTTTCGGCTGCTCCAAAAACACCCAGACAGAGCTCGCACCGACACAACGGGCAATCCACATTTTTAATTTATTTCATCCTTATTGCCCACAAATGTCCCCCCTACACGCAACACACACTACGGCAGCCCCCCCAAACCCCTCGCATGCTGCTGAGATCAACCCCCAAAATACCACTCGCATCACTTAAAGCCGTTTCAGCCCCTGCACAGTGGCCAAACACTGGATACAGGAAGGCCTGCCTCACGGCTCCAGAAACAGGAAGTCCCGCCTTCCCACCCACCTAAGCCATGCCCCCAAACTGTCAAAATGTTTGATGAGTAAAGTTGTGTTCTTATACTACTGACAGGGAATCTTCTAACAGTCCCTGAGGATTAAGCTTATCAAGTTTCCTTCCAGGGCCTCAAGGAATAGATGGAACCAGGATTTAAAGGTGCATACCTAGCTTTGATTGAGCTAAGACCAAATTCATAATGAAAGCCCAATGATGAAATGCACCTGGGGAGAACCCTTCAATTGCTCAAAGGAACAGACTATACTCTGTAGAGTGGTCTACAACAGGAATCTATGTAGGGACACCATAGACTAGTTGTGAAATTGTAACCTCTATCTGTGGGTTCTGTGGGGCAGAACTTGGAATGAGTTTGCAACAATTTTTTTTAAAAAAACAAAATGGTTTACTTTCTTAACATATACCATCAACATTTAACATCACACTTCAAGGTCCTGTTCAGGTTGCATTTTCAAGTCCTTATATTTACAGTCTACTGATACTGCCAAGTCCAATTCTTCTTTGCAAGTGGGTTGGCTCCTGAAGACTCCAAGGGCTTGATTAACAGGATTCAACATGATGAAGGTTTCCAGGAGAACTCTCACCCATTACAACCACAAAAGAAACCCTTAACAAGGTGTTAAGGGCTTATACAACCAAGGTCCGAGTCTGGTAGCCTTGTCTCCTCCAACTACATGAGCTCTGCAGCCTTCTCCTGCTTTGGGTCTCCACCCCTTACTGGGTCAACCCATTCTGAGCATGGGGGTTACAAAATCACTATTGAGTTAAAGGCTCTAATAGCTAACAAAAGTTGTGAAATTGCTGTGGAGTTAAAGACTGACACTGGAAATTGTAATTTTGTTCTGTAGACATGATCCTGTAAGGTCTATGGTTTTTGTAAAAAAACACTCTTCCTTTGCTGCTCGAGGGAAGTAACTATAGCCCTCCTAGTCATACCAGGAATAAATGAGAGAGCAACATGCTTTTTGTGTGGGAAAAGTTGGCCATAGCCATGGCCCACCTCCCCACAAAGAAAGGGCGCCCAGCATCACAGCTCGGCACCCTAAAGCCCAAAACCTCGTGAGCCATTGGGAGCTGGCAAGACCACGAGGGAAGGCAGCAGTCACCCAGGAGACTGTCCCTTCCCCAACAGCAATGGTGGCCACGGTAAGTCCCGGCTGCTCTTTTGCCCATACAGAAGTTAGGCTGGGCTTTTCTAAGAAGGCAGATTTGGGTCAGAAGAGATGAAGTGTAGCTTTATGCGCAGTGGGGAGGAAGGGTGAAAATAAATGTTATTTCTCCTCCCATCCAACACCATCAGATGTCCATCCAGGGCTATTATACTGAAATATAGACTAAAGCTCTGGATGGGTTAGAATAGAGTGGTTAATTTCATGGGTGCAGGCAGACTGACTAGGTCTCTTGACCAACAGTCTTTTTGGTACGTTGTCTCACAACATAAATAGGATGTCAAAAGGGTTTTCCTGGGTCCACAGCTACTGCTTGGTTTCTACTGAGATACAGCTTTGAGATTTGGGCAGTGGTGGGATCCAAAAATTTTAGTAACAGGTTCTCATGGTGGTGGGATTCACGCCAATGGGGCTGGGAAGGGCACAATGGGGGCGGGGCGGGCATTCCAGGGGTGGGGTATTCCTGGGTGGGGCTGTGGCAAGGACGCAGCCGCTGCACCAGTCCTTCGGCGGGAAATGAATGCACGCAGGCACAGGCTGCCATGCATGCCGGTGCACCTCCCGCTAGACTGCTTCAAGTTCTGCGCGCTACTGCTGAGAGGAGGGGCGTAACTAAGGCAAAAATCATGTGGCAAAATCACCCATTAGTAACCCCCTCTCAGCACACAAAAATAATTAGTAACTTACTCTCGGGAACCTATGAGAACCTGCTGGATCCCACCTCTGGATTTGGGAAATGTATAGGTTTGCCAGAGCTGGACTGGGGGAGAGAGACAGGACATCACTTCTGGGAAAACCTGGAAGTTATGTCACACCTCTCTCTAGGAAATTCCAGAGAGTCTGTACGGATTTCATGCAGTTGGCTCAATGACAGTGGGAAACAAGAGACATGGATGGGAAAATCCCCTGCTGGGGGGCTGACAGCCAGAGGAGTTTGGGATGGAGAATGTGGAAATAGTATATAAAGAGAATGGAAATACACATCCCTTTGGTTTCCGATTTGATTTGAGAAATCTACTAGTCTCTGACTGATCTGCTTGCTGTGGGGTCAGCTCTGCTCCTAGCTACATAAAAAAGCAGCATTTCTTGTGGATGGGGAATGGCCAAGCATGATTCGAGGGGCACACTGAAATTTTCTGTTTAAAGAGCAGTCTCCTGGCTGTTTTCTCATGCTGCTCTTAAGAATCCTTAATTCTCTCAAAAGCAGCTGTGGAAGGGCATGGGTAGCTCTAGGGCAGAGGGGGAGAGAAGTATCTCCCTGAGTTGAGATCTACTTCCAAAGGGTTGGATCTTTCCTAACATCAATCTAGAAAGTAAGATAAAACCAGTTTAAATTTCCAAAAGTATACTGATGTATGCGAACCTTTGAACAGCTGTGCTTATTTTCCTGGGCTGACTGATTTTGAGCTGTCTGATCAGTAAACATCTCCAATAGTATTGTTGTTTTAGGGATTATCATTTTTGTATGCTGCCTGGCGTCCTGAACAGTGAAATGGAGATGTTAACTTTTTATATTTTGCCCAGTAAATCCTAGAAGAGACTGGCACTGATGTGCCTCTCAGGAGAAAGAGCTTTAAGTATTACAATTTAGAATATGCTTGAATCAGCATCCTCCTGCAAAACAAATGGGGGAAAAAGCCATTGTGGTGGGTACAGGTGTCCATACGTCAGAGTTCTTATGTGTGAAACTCTTCTCTGTATATACGTGTGTGAGGCCCTTTCCGCACAGGCCTTTTACAGCACCCTGGGGATGGCAAAAACGCCGTCCCGAGGGAGCTGTTCGCAAAGCGCGAAGCCGCCATTTCCGTTTTTGGGAAACTGTGGCTTCCAGCTGCTGCCATGCGAACGGCAGCAGCTGGAAGGCGCCATCCCTCCCCCATTGCCCAATCGACTTACCGTCCCTGCGACCATCCGGCGCGTCGCCGAGGCCTAGGCACACGCCCCCTTGCCCTGCGACTCCGGAGCGGTCGCGCAGGGCAGAGGGCGTGTCCCCTAGCCTCAGCGACGCGCCAGACGGTTGCAGGGACGGTAAGTCGATCGGCCAACAGCGCAGCACAGCGCCGTCTTCCCTATCATTACCGGAACCATTCGTGCGAACAGTCCCGGGGGGGTTGGGTCGGCGTCATGTATGCCAACCCGACGCCTAGCGTGGCCATGCGGAAGCAGCTTGATTCTTTTTTAGTGATTCTTTTGTTGAAAAGTTTTCAAAATGTTTTGGCTTTCTGTGCGTATCTGTTTAAAATGTTTCCCATGCCTCTCTGCAGTCCCTGGACTTCTTCCTCAGAGCTATTTTCTGAGCTCGCCGCATTGCCTTGCCTATTTATTTTCTTCATTTTTTTAAAAAAAAATTGAGGGTGATAACTTTGGAGTGTACAACTTATGAAGCATGACAGCACAAGGCTTTGAAGCATTAAATAATTCAATCCATGAAAAATGTAAAAAAAAGATGGAACAAGCACAGAATGGCAGCCAGGAATTGTTTTGAGGGGGTGAGTGTGGACAAACGGGAGGATTGAAAACATTTTGCCAACATTTTCATTGACTTGTGCAGAAATGGCCAGAGAACTGTGACTGGCCTAGTGTCACCCAACAGGCTTCACATGGAAGAGGGAGGAATTGAATCCAGGGGCCTTTCCCCACTTACCTTAAGCCCCGCGCTACTTGAGGAGAATAGCGCGGGGTCCCCCGGCACTCCCCATGAGAGGGGCGGCGACAGCGCAGCCGCCCCGATGCTGCCGCTGTCGCGCCCCCTCAGCACGAGGCATCCCTGGCGCTCTTGCAAAGGGCGCCTTTTGATGACCCCGCACTCGTCGTGGGGACGCCCTGGTGCGCGCCAGGGATGCCACACGCTGGGAATTGCACGCAGCGATGGCGGCCGAGGGAAAAGTGGGGAAAGGCCCAAGCTCTCCAAATTCGAGTCGCACTGCTCCTGACTACTACAGTAAGCTGGCTCTCATATGCAATGTACATAAATACAATTAGTTGATGTCGCTCATTCACAGAGCTCTGCTTCCCATTCATCATTCTTTCATCCCCCCCCCCTCCTACACGCACTGTTTATATGTATATCATCTGGCAATTTAGCATATTAGTTCAAATTCTTTTTTGCTTCCTTTTGAGTGGCCGTAATGGTTTAGTGGTCCCTCTTATTTTGAGAAACATCCCAATCATAATTGCATTAATTATCACCATCACAACAATGAAACAAAAGATTTCATTGAATCATTATCTCTGTTCTTCCCATGCTGAGTAAACATGGTCCATGTTTGATTAATCTCTATGATGCGGCTGGCCTCCACGCGGGCCAGGACTTTTACAGCACTGGCCCCGGCCTGGTGGAACACCCTTCCTCCAACTGTCCGGGCCCTGCAGGACCTGGGTGAGTTCCGCAGGGCCTGTAAGACTGTGTTGTTCCACCGGGCCTTTGGAGTGTCTGGCCGCTGATATGGTGCCCCCTACTGCTCCTTATTGCCCTCTGGTTTTCAGGGCTGTTACATCAGGGTCCCCTCATATTGAGGGACCTACCATCCCCCCCTTTTTTCTGGGGGTAGGTTTTAAATTTGAGGTTGGACGCCTGCTTTTATGCTTTTATGTATTAATTTGTTTCCGCTGGTTTTAGGTTATTTTAGTGCTGACATGAGATGGAGCTTATGTCTTTATATTGTATATGTGTTTTGCTCCTGTTGTCTCTGAATCCTTGCTGTTCACCGCCCGGAGCCCTTCGGGGATCGGGCGGTATAAAAGCCGAATAAATAAATAAATAAATAAATAAATAAATAAATAAATAAATAAATAAATAAATAAATAAATAAATAAATATTCTTATTGCGCGTCTCCTCTTCTGACATAATTAATGCTGCCATTTTTGCTGCCAGATTTTTTTGCTTAAACAGTAATCTGGAGCAGATGCTTCCTTAACCTTCTAATTTTGTTACAATTTCAATTTTTGGTGACTCATAAAAGATTTAGAACAAGCTTAACATTATTATGATTGGGGTCTTTGACCCCATTGGCAAATGTTTGTTTTCCCAGGAGGGGAGATTCAAATAAAAATCAGGAACTTTATTTATTTTGTTGATTTTTATGTGGCCCTTCCTCATAGGCTCAGGGCAGTTACCGACATATGTATTCTAACAAACACTATGTTACAGCAATAACTCATTTCCCATATGAAGTAATATAAATATGACAACTCATTTAAAACCATGTTTCAAAGCAGGATTTCTTAATACCTTCAATGGCTGTGATGGCGGAAGGGCAAAAGATGGAACGACAGTGGTGTGAAGAAGGCCTAAATTGAATACTGTAACTGCCTCAACCATACACATGGTGGAACAGTTCTGTCTTATAGGTCTGTGGAATCCCATCAAGTCTCACAAGGCCTAGCTATTGCTCGACACAGCATTCCACTGAAAAAGTCCTAGCCAGTGGTGGGATCCAAAAATTTTAGTAACAGGTTCCCATGGTGGTGGGATTCAAACAGTGGCGAAGCGCTAATGGAGCTGGGTGGGGCACGACGGGGGTGTGGCCGGGCATTCTGGGGGCAGGGCATTAATAATTTCTCTGTTACTGTAAAAAACTCTTACTGTAAAAAAAAGTTCCTAATTTCCAGCTGGTATCTTTCTGTCCATAATTTAAACTCATTATAGCAAGTCCTATCGTCTACTGCCAACAGAAACAACTACTTCTCCTCTAATTGACTGCCTGTCAAATACTTAATACTTTCAAATACTTAATTTTGTTTCTAGAAATCAAAAGAAGGATACTTTCCTTAAACAAGGAACTTGACCATATTTCTAAAACATGTTTTTGAAACAGCCCAACAACAGGGAGAATGATCCCGTTTTCTACCTTCGCTAACCAGCCACATAGGAAACGACAGGGCTTTATGATTTTTGGACCTAATGGAATTTCTAATGGAAAAGCAGACCCAATTAGTAACCCCCTCTCGGCACACACAAATAATTAGTAACCCACTCTCGGAAACTGGTGAGAACCTGCTGGATCCCACCTCCGGCCCTAGCCCTAGTTGAGGTTGGCCAAACATACTTCGAGCCAGGGATTACCAGCAGATTTTCCATTGCTGAACATAGCAATTTTTGGGGACATACCAGGAGAGATGGTCCTGCAGATACACTAGTCCCAGTCCATTTGGAGTTTTAAAGGTAAGTGCCAACACCTTGAACCTGATCCAGTACTCCACCTGGACTTGGGTCCAGCAGGAAAACCTGGCCATTTGAGCCTACTGGCCCAAAGGGATATGAGGAATGTGAATCGTAAAATAATGCAATTAGCCAAAAATAAACTGAAAATTGTGGTTGGTTGGATTTTTGTTTATTGTATTTGTACCAACTTTCTTGGACTTCGTCTTAATCTCCTGGTAAATATTTTCTCATTAAATAAAGTTAGGTCCAGGAGAGAGGGATGTGTGCTATGTGTCAGAGGGCCTCATTGGGTGAGACCTGAGCGTCTCCCATGAGGGGCAGGATTCCTAACTCTGGACTGGGAGAGAGGTTTCCACCTAAGCAGGCAGATGTTTTAAAAGGTAAACTCCTCATTTGTTCTGGGTTCAAATTATTTGCCCAGATGCAATCACCAGTGGACCTCATTGTCCTCCATAACAGCGTAAGAGGGTGTGTTTGCTCCATCAAAGCTAATTGTCCTGTTAAGACAATGTAGGTAGATTGTTGTTTGCCTTTTGTTTCCTTATATCTGTGTCTATTAAATATGGTATATTGTAAAGCAGTATGGGTGTTTGAAGGGTGGGTATTCTGGAAGTGAGAAGGCAGCCATGCACTTGTATGCTTTATCTTTAGTAATATAGTTTCTTTCTGGTTTAAAGAAGCTGACTGTAGCTGAAATCTCACCCATATCTCTTACGCATTAAGGACGCACGCGCGTGCACGGGGTGTGTGTGTGTGTGTGTGTGTGTGTGTGTGTGTGTGCGTGCACTAAAACAATTGAAAATTCCGCCCTTTTTCGTATTGTTGAAGGCTTTCACAGCTGGAATCAACTAGCTGTTGTGTGTTCTCTGGGCTGTGTGGCAGGTACGAGTGTTGATTTAAAAAAATTATTGGTACACTTCAAGTGCAGGTTTCTTAACCTGGAAATTCTTTAGCTTTATTCGGCTATTGCTGAAAATATTCGGGATGAAAAAACTCAAGCCTGAAGTTCTTCAGTTCTCCCCTCCCAGCCTTTCCTCTGCCCTCAGGGGTTTGGGAAATGGCGGCGGCGGCGGGGGAGGGGGGGAGAAAACTGCCACTGCCGCCATTTTCCAAGCCACATCTCTGTGCCCTGTTGAGCTTGCTCAGTGGGGTATGGAGATCTGTCTGTCTTTCACATGAATAAAAAAGCATCAGTGGGGAGCAGATCTCCACGCCCCACTGGGCTTGCTCAGCACAGGAGATCTCTCTCTCTCTCTCTCTCTCTCTCTCTCTCTCTCTCTCTCTCTCTCTCTCTCTCTCTCCCTTTCTCTCCCCCTCCCCCACCAACTTTCCTGGTTCCCAACTGCATAAGGGGTTGGGAAATGGTGATGTGAAGGGTGAGATTTTAAAAAGCTGATGTGATCCGGCTTTTCGGCCCCAGGTGTTTTCAGTGTTTTGAATACACCTGGATTTCTTAATGTGTAAAAGAAAAACCTGGGGGGAAAAACCCCGATATGACCTTTTGGGGTTTTCCCTGTGATTTGGGTTGGCTGAATCTCCAAGCCTACTGTCTGGCCACAGTCTCGTAGCTTTTGGTCCTAATGTTTTGCCTGCCATAGATGCAGGGGAAACACTACCCCAAGGGACTGATTACTTGAGAGGCTGGGTTTTCTATCTTCGATGGGTGGCACGAAGAGGTAACGTGGTTTTGCATGCAGGCAAACATGCAACATGCAAATGAGAAGACACCAACTTTTCACCACCCCTGTTTCACCCTGCAAGTAACTGAAAACTCTCGATCCTTGATTCCTTTGAGACCAAAACAGTCTGTTAAAGGTGAACTGCATGCATAGCTGCAATTCCGACAAGGACTGTGTGGAAAGGAATAATGTGCCTGTTTGGCTTCAGTTCATGAAAAATGAATTCCTACACTGCTGTTAGCGGCTCTAACGAGAAATAAGAAGTGCCTTTTTATAAGCCTTATGTTCTATAGAAACTGTAGTTAAGAATGTGGGAAAGACCAGTTACTGCTAGTGAAGAATTCCGTCTCTTTCCCCTCTCCCCCCCGCCATGTTTCCGTTCCAAGTCATGGCTGCAGGTGTACAAATCTCCCTTAGCAACTGGAGAACTATAATCTTCTGTTATATCTCTCAGTTTTATGACTAAAAGGCAATTTGGATCCTGGTCTTTGAATCCTCATTTGACATTCTAGCCTCCATATTGCAATGGATCCAGTATAGCTCTATCATCTGCAATGCGGTTTTTAAAATACATATTATAGAAGAAGAAGAGGAGGAGGAGGAGGAGGAGGAGGAGGAGGAGTTTGGATTTATATTCCCCCTTTCTCTCCTGTAGGAGACTCAAAGGGGCTTACAATCTCCTTGCCCTCCCCCCCCCACAGCAAACACCCTGTGAGGTGGGTGGGGCTGAGAGAGCTCCGAAAAGCCCAAGGTCATCCAGCTAGCATGTGTGGGAGTGCACAGGCTAATCTGAATTCCCCAGATAAGCCTCCACAGCTCAGGCGGCAATGCTGGGAATCAAACCTGGTTCCTCCAGATTAGATACACGAGCTCTTAACCTCCTATGCCACATTTTCCCCATAGGAAGGGGAAATGTGCTATTATTACATGTTACACAGTTTATTACCAACAAGTCAGTAAAGAGGGGAGGGAATCCATCTTAACTGAAGGAACAAATAATTTTGATAAATGTACAGACACACAAATCTACACAACTGTCATGGTTCCCCAGTACATGCTGACACACACCAAGTCCAGTTTCCACAGTCAAAGTTCTGCTCCAAAGGTCAAGCACAGAAGTTCCAACACTCACAGTGACGAGTCCCAGGGTCAACCAAAAACACACATTCAGAGATTCGGGCCAACGTCAAGACAGAGTAGATAGTTCAAAGCAAGCACCACAAAGTCAGTGGCAATGCTGTGTTGCTTCCACACAGGTATGCACTTTCCAGCTGCTTGTAAAGGCAAGGCTACTAAAAGTGTCTTCAATGTTGTATGCCTACTGGCTTCCTCAGATCTGCTTCTGCAAATACTCCTCCACACTGTCCATGCAGGATCTATGCCAGGATGCCAGATGCGCACTTCATCTTCTGACCTGTAGGACCCTGGGTGTTTTCCTCTAGTTCTATTCCTGAGGGTCTGGAGATGAAGAAGGTGAGCAGGTTGGCATCTGGCTTTCCACGCTAGTTCAGAGCTGGAGGGCCGCAGGGTCACTGCCCTGGTGTCTGACTGCGGGGTCATGTCTGGGCTTGCAGGGACTGCTTCTCTCTGTGCCACTTCTACTATTGCCTGTGTACAGGAACTAGGGCTTCCTGCTGACTCTTCACAAGAAGACTCCTCCATACTTCTGGACCTGGCTGGTCCATGACAACTGCATTCAAATTTTTTTAACTGCCCCCCCCCAAACAAAAACCTGGAGAATTTCTAATGCATTGGTTTTTTCCTTTGGACCCAAGACCACCCAATTCCAAACTTCATAATCAAGCAAAAACTGGAGGAGGAAAACCATCTGTAAGAGTTATGTTTTGCCAGCACGGTTGATTTTTCTCAAGACCCACCAAGTATGCATAACTGCTGATTCTCTAGTACACAGGTGTGAAACTTGCGGCCCTCCAGATGTTATGGACTACAGTTCCCATCATCCCCTGCCAGCATGATACTGGCAGGGGATAATGGGAACTGTAGTCCATAACATCTGGAGGGCCGCAAGTTTCACACCTATGCTCTAGTACATCTCCAACAAATGCATTGTCCATATTATGCTCATATGATTAAACTGAAGTGAAATCAGATACAAATTCCCATTTAACTATGTTCACATCAGTTTCCTTCTGTGCATCATGTGCAATACCAGTCTCTCTCATTTCATCAAGTATGAATGAATGATCAAGAAATGCAATCTAAGCAACAATGACTTTCTTAAGGACTGGGGAGGGGGCTTATGCCAGAATGCAACACTTCCACAGAACATCGTCTCAACTGGTCATACCAGTCATCCTCTGTTCAGAGACTGCTCTAACTCAGCACTAATTGGAAATGAGTTCTATTTCAGATGCAACCTTGGTGGCTTGCTCACCAAGGTTTTTCCTATCTTTGCCATAATGTTACCAGGGTGGCAGAAGGTTTGGGGACAAGGAAATTGGGAGACTGTGACAGAACTTCCATGCCACTACAACACTTCCAAGGAAAACAAGGTCTAAGTATCACTGGAAACTCTATGGTTTTTTCTGTAGTAGTAGTAGTAGTAGTAGTAGTAGTAGTAGTAGTAGTGGAGGAGGAGGAGGAGGAGGAGGAGGAGGAGGAGGAGGAGGAGGAGGAGGAGAAGAAGAAGAAGAAGAAGAAGAAGAAGAAGAAGAAGAAGAAGAAGAAGAAGAAGAAGAGGAAGAGGAGGAAGAGGAGGAGGAGGAGGAGGAGTTGGATTTATATCCCGCTTTCTCTCCTGTAAGAAGATGCAAAGGGGCTTACAAACTCCATTCCCTTCCCACCCCCACAAACACACTGTGAGTTGTGGAGGGGCTGAGAGATCTCAGAAGAACTGTGACTAGCCCAAGGTCATCCAGCTGGCATGTGTGGGAGTGCACAGGCTAATCTGAATTCTCCAGATGAGCCTCCACAGCTCAAGTGGCAGAGTGGGGAATCAAACCCAGTTCCTCCAGATTAGAGTACACCTGCTCTTAACCACTATGCCACCTAGCACCTGCTCTTAACCACTATGCCAACTCCACTAGCAGCCTTTTCTCCACTCATGCCTACTCAGGAGCTATTCAGCCTGTTGTTCCCTGTTACTAGGCAAAGCCTCACAGAAATTCTCCAGAAAATTTAGGTCTGTTATTTCCTCATTATAAATATATTGACATTGACAGAGATGAGAGCTCGCTTACAATATCCACTTTATTACAATCAAATAGTTAATTGGGCTTCCTGATTTTCCTCTGTCTGTTTATCATCTGAACTCCTGCTAGCACTTTAGTGTCTGTTAACCATTTTCTAGACACTGTTAATGTAATTGCATTTTGTTTAATTCAGAGTCCTGTTCTCTTATGATTTGAGGTACTGTTTTAAAAGACATCATCATCAATAATAAAAATTTAAAAAATTTACTCCGCCTTATGCAAAATTCTCTAGGTGGTTCACAACAAACTCAGAAGAATAAAACATAACCAATACATTCCTCATAAATACAAAAATAAAGCATGACAATAAAAACATACTATAAGACTTAATATCCACTCCTCCATCCTCATCCCCAGATCAGCAGCTGTAGAAAAGCTTCCAGGGAAGCTAGCCAGAGGTCCAAGAGAAGAGGAAAGTCTTCTCCATCCATAAAGAGTAGGAACCCCAGTGAGCCTTCAAGGGGGGACTATTCCAAAGCCTGGGGAAAATCACTGTAAAAACCTCCTATGTACCCTTCCTCCCACATCTTGATGGGGAGAAATACCACCAGAAGTGTCCCACCCTGTGTCCTCAGTGCCAAATTTTATGAGCCATAAGAACCTACTGTTGTTTACCAGCAATCGACCTATCAGTTGAGAGAGGAGAACATTTAAGTTGTTAAAGAAAAATTGGCAAAACCCTTGCTTGTTTTATTTAGTTAATCTCACAGTGAGAATAGACTACCAGGTCACCTAGTCCAGGGGGCTGCAAATTGTGGCTCTCCAGATGTTCATGGACTACAATGCCCATCACCCCCTGCCAGCATGGCCAAGTGGCAGGATTTATGGGAATTGTAGTCCATGAACATCTGGAGAGCCACAGTTTGCAGACCCCTGACCTAGTCCAACCCCCTGCCACCCTTTTTATGGAACACAACTGTACTTGACAATTAGTTGTCCAGTTGATCCCTAAAAACCTTCAACGACAAAGAATCCTCCACCTCATGAGGGAGATTGTTCCAGCGTCAAATATACCTCACAGTCAGGTAGTTCTTCCTGAGAATTAGACAAAACCTCATTTCAGATAAGATAAGATAAGAAGCATTTATTGTCATTGTGCATGCACAACAAAATTTACAAGCATTCCCCGATGCACACTATTTCAGACCTCACATGCCATCCTGACATTCCACTTCCTCCACCCATCCCTGCACAGTCCCAAACACATCAACACGAAACCATGGAATTCAGCATAGCCACAGCTCTAGAATAGAAGCTATCTCTAAGCCTATTTGTCCTTGTTTTTATAATCCTATATCGTCTGCCAGATGGTAACATTTCAAAAAGAAAGTATGCCAGATGAGACGGGTTCTTCAGGATATTCTGAACTTTGTTTAGGCAGCGGGAATTATAAAGTTCATCCAAAGAGGGGAGAGGGCAGCCAATAATCCTCTGGACAGTGGTGATCCCCCTTTGGAGTGTCTTCCTATCTGCCACTGTGCAACTGGCGAACCATGCACGGATGCAGTATGTTAAGACACTCTCTAGAGCACAGTGGTAGAAGGTCACCAGCAGTTTTTCATGCAATTGTTGCTTCCTTAAAAGTCTCAGGTAATACAGTCTCTGCTGGGCCTTCTTAACCACCACGACAGTCAAGTCCTCTTTAATCATAACACTCAGAAACTTAAAACTGGCCACCCGCTCCATTTATAACCGAGGGCTGTATTTTATATCTCATAGTGCAAGTTTTGTCTTTCAACCTGAATTTAAAAAAATAACCTCCTCACCCTCCACACAGCATCCCTTTAAGTATTGCAAGGTGGCCATTATATCGCCTCACACGTATCTTTTTTCCCATATAGGAATTCCAAGCTCATTCAACCTTTCCTCATAGAACAGTGATGGCGAACCTATGGCACGGGTGCCAGAGGTGGCACTCGAAGCCCTCTCTGTGGGCACAGAGATCCTCCTTGATCTCAGATTGCAAATGCCTTAACAGTCCAGGTGCTCGGGAGCAACAGCCGCAGAAGGCCATTGCTTTCACATCCTGCATGTGAGCTCCCAAAGGCACCTGGTGGGCCACTGCGAGTAGCAGAGAGCTGGACTAGATGGACTCTGGTCTGATCCAGCTGGCTTGTTCTTATGTTCTTATGTTCTTAGAGTTTGTCATGTGGGGTGGTGGAAAATCACCCCCCCCCCCCCATACACACACATCTAGGCTGGCCTGGGCCACCAAGCACGACGTGCGCGCACAGTGGTGAGCAGGGAGGACTCGGCTGGCGGGCCTGGTGCCTGTGCTCTGGGTGGCTACTGCCTGAGGGGGGGGGCACAGAGGAGGCAGAGATGCTACAGAGGCACAGAGCAGTGCGTGCGGGACTTATTTGTTTACCTGGAGATGCTAGGAATTGAACCTGGAACATTCTGTATGCAAAGCAGATGTTCAGCCCCCAAACCGTAGAGGTCCTTATCAAAAGTCAAACACACAAACCAGGCCATTTCCACACTGTTGTCGTTGATCCTGATCCTTTTTTGAAGTCTTTCCAGTATGAAATTTTCAGCGGTGCTCCTGGCAATTCCTTTGGTCAGTTTAGATTCCATCCCAAATACTCTCTTCTTCCAGCCCCACCCCCACCCCGGCCAAAGCAATCGTCCACTCCTGCAGCAGCAGACTCAACTGACACTACCCAGATTTCTCTGTGGCAATGAGGAGTCCCTCTCGCTCATTGGGAACAAGCAACGAAATGATTTCTTCTCCATCTCAGACTAACATCTCATTATCGAAGCTGTCAGCTGCAGATAATGTAGGCATTAAGCACAATGGCACCGTGTTTGATGCTGACAGTTGTGCATGCCCGTGCAGGATTCCAGGTGACATCGACACAATTGCTACCTACTCTAGTCCTCAATTAGTCTAATGAGGAAGGTGTATCATTCCCTGCGCACATGTCATTTAGAGCCGTACCCTATTCCACTCAGTTCCATGCCTGCTTGTTAACTCTTCCAACAATGATGTTTAAAAAATTCCACATGTTTATAGGGTTGCTAGCCCCCAGATGGGAACGCTCACATGAACCACCCTGCCCAAGTCAGGTATCAGTACTTAGTACCGAATAACTTTTAAAAAAAACCTTACTTGATAATCAAGGTGCCAACCAAGATTCTGTTTACTCCTCATAAAAATAACATACCCTTCATAAACATCATGTGCATTTCAATCACGAAGCACACAACCCTTCCGCAACACTCGCGTCTTAACCATCTAATTAAACCTTGATGCAACTCATGTCTTCATCTAATTGAAACTCTTATCTCCAAGTGATAAGAATACCAAGTTAAACAATCCAGCAGGCTGATCTATCCCTGATTTCTGACCAGATCGTGTTATCTTCGTAGGCCTGGGGAGTTAAGTTCTTTCTGCTTCTATGGGCATGAATTGTCCCTTATCGGTATACGCAATCCAATTTCTATCAGGACAGCTATTGCAACACACTTCTCTCAGGTTTGCATCCAGACTACAGAGATCAGTGCCCCTGGAGCAAATGGCTGCTTTGGAGGATGGACTCTATGGCTTTTCATCCAGCTGAGGTCCCTCCCAAATCCTGGCCTCCACAGCTCCAATCCCAAACCCAGGCCCCCATAGGCTCCGCCCTCAAAATCTTCAAGTATTTCCTGACCCAAAGCTCGCAATCCTACATACAGCATCTGGGGTATATCTCTACCCAGGCAAAATTGTAATTTATTTTGGCATTGAAGAAGCCCCGTAAATGTTTTTGTTTGTGGTGCTGGAAATCATTGTCCTTCACAGAACAGAAATACTCTGACATGAGGCAGAAAGTTCATTTTGCAGAGATCCACTCCTCTTCTTTGTCATATTGGATAACTCACGGCACTAGTGGTTAAGAGCAGGTGCATTCTAATCTGGAGGAACCGGGTTTGATTCCCCGCTCTGCCGCTTCAGCTGCGGAGACTTATTTGGGGAATTTAGATTAGCCTGTGCACTCCCACACACGCCAGCTGGGTGACCTTGGGCTAGTCACAGTTCTTCTGAGCTCTCTCAGCCCCACCTACCTCACAGGGTGTTTGTTGTGAGGGGGAAAGGGAAAGGAGATTGTAAGCCCCTGCAGGAGATAAAGGGGGGATATAAATCCAAACTCTTCTTCTTCTTCTTATAGAGCAATTTTATCAGAAAGTTGGAATAACAGCTATTATTTAAACCTAATATTCAATGACTA
Source organism: Sphaerodactylus townsendi (assembly GCF_021028975.2). Taxonomy (NCBI): domain Eukaryota; kingdom Metazoa; phylum Chordata; class Lepidosauria; order Squamata; family Sphaerodactylidae; genus Sphaerodactylus; species Sphaerodactylus townsendi. Next base: position 14,026,718 of record NC_059426.1, on the reverse strand, counting down.
TCATTTAAATACATCTAAAAATTAATATTGTCTAATTTTTTGATACTTGAGATATTTTTCTACTACTTGAATGCCCTAGTACCAAAATAGATGGGGGGTGGGCGGGTTTAAAACGCCAGGTGCTTCTCTGTTTACAAATAGCAAGCTACATGTGTCCTTTGGTGATGATGTTTGCTGTAGTACAGGTGACAATATCTTAAGAAGAAAAGTTCTTGAGCTACGTTTCTCGGGGCAGGAATTATACTTCGTGGGTGCTCTGACAATTTCTGTACCACAAGCAAGAATATGAACATTGTTCTAGTGGCATCTTTTCTAGGCCACGTAAGCAAAATGTTCTAATGGAAAAACTAGCGATGTAATGTTTCCAGAAATCTTGAAGCCACCAAGCGAAAGGCATACTTTATAATTTAGCGAATTAAGTGGCTCTATTTAAATATTAATGAAATCTAAAAGTATAAACGTCTTCATTTTCTATAAGCACAATTGTGAGCATACCCAATACACAAGAGTTGCAACCTGTTGCATATGTGGCCTTTTTTTTTTGCCATCTGAGTGGGAAGAAGAAATAAAACTGATTCTAAGCCCCAAGGAATGTTAACAAGCCATCAGCTAATGTGGAATGGAGAAGAAGGAGGACAGTAGAGAAAATAAGGTGCATGAGACAAATTGAGAGGAGCAGAGAGATCAGGAATGGGTCCAGAGGAGGAGGAGGAGGAGGAGGAGGAAGAAGAAGAAGAAGAAGAAGAGGAGGAGGAGTTTGGATTTAAATCCCCCTTTTCTCTCCTGCAGGAGACTCAAAGGGGCTTTCAAGCTCCTTGCCCTTCCCCCCTCACAACAAACACCCTGTGAGGTAGGTGGGGCTGAGAGAGCTCCGAGAAGCTGTGACTAGCCCAAGGTCACCCAACTGGCGTGTGTGGGAGTGTACAGGCTAATCTGACTTCCCCAGATAAGCCTCCACAGCTCAGGCGGCAGAGCTGGGAATCAAACCCGGTTCCTCCAGATTAGATACACGAGCTCTTAACCTCCTACGCCACTGCTGGCAAAGGAAGGCAAAAAAACCCTTCAGGTGAGGTACCTAGAACACAACAATCCCCGAAATGAAAAAGGTGAAGGAACTGAATAAATTCGGAACAGAAAACTGAAAGGGGTCATGAGAACAGTCTACAGATGCTTGAAAATGGGAAGAAGACTAAGAAATGCCCTAGGCTGATTTAGAAAGGCAGACCTAGATCCAATTGAATTAAATAGCATAAGGGCAAATTTGAACATTTTGGAGGAATGTCTTATTGATAAGAGCAGTTGTATGTTGGGATTGAAGATAGCTGCAGTTCCTAATCTCCCCGAATGGCTCTTCCTCCTTAGCAAGGCGTATCTGACAGCCTGGGCCAAGGAAAGGAAAATAAGGAATATTGCCATAGCAAATTCTTGGTTCAGCTTTGGCTTTCAGTGCTTCATTTCTTATTTCTGGAAGAGTTTACTTAGCAGGTACTCTTATTAGTGTTCAGAATACTCCTGTGATCTTAAGGGGCAGTTATGTGAATGTTAACACCCTTCTATGTGACATCTAGGAGGACTGACTCAAACACTAACCTTGTCATTCCTCCCCACACCCTTAATGGAATGCAAAACATAGAACAATGGATCTCCTGCCGGAAACTACCAGTGTCCTCATGACTGGTATCATTTTCTCTTCTGAAACTACCCCTTGATTAGAGCTATTGCTAATATATGGCTTGCAGCACCCATCCTGCAATACAGAAGGCCATGAATATTTTGCGTCACCTTAAAACCATTTCCTGAAAAATTAGGTTCGCACCCAGATGCTTAATGTGTATTTTCATTGAGACCGAACACCACCGCTCAAAAGAACACATAGCACATTCAAATAGAACACATAGCACACTCTGATAATCTCATTGGCACTTTTTTTTTTCCTGAGGCACTCTCATCATCATTGCCTCACGATCAGTGGTGGGATCCAAACATTTTAATAACAGGTTCCGAAGGTGGTGGGATTCAAACAGCGGCGCCACCGCACACGCGCACCTCCAGTCCCCATTGGGCAGGGAGGTTGCTTTAGTAACCCCTTCTCGGCACTCAGAAAAAATTAGTAACCACTTCTAGAGAAGTGGTGAGAACTGGTTGGATCCCACCTCTGCTCACGATACATTTCACCTTATGCATCAGGAAGTAAACGACACCCAAGAGTGTATACATTGACGTTGTCTTTTCTCTCCATGTCAATGTGTACCGGTTGTGCACTGCTCTCCACTCCTTGGTCCTCAGGACAGGCAATATATCACCCCAATCCAATTCTTTCTCTGTAAGACTCACTCCATTCTTTATTTTCTTAGGCTCTGTATGCTTGTGACATTTTGTTTGTTTGCAATATCTCAGTAAAAACCCCTTGTCTTTAGTCATAATTTTCTTCATTATTTCTGGGTCTAATCAATTAAAAAGGGTCTTGGTATATACTGGTGGAGAATTCTGCTGTTGCTCGCCTCTTGCTAAGCCACTTTCTAGGCTCCTACGTCCCAAATTAATTATTAGAAGGCAGACCACCAATTTGGGTAATCGTATGCCTCTTTCCAGTTTCAGGCTTCCCTTTCCAAGTTTAGCTTTGAGTTGAAGCAAGTCCAGCCACGTGCCTACTCTGAATATCTCTGTAGAGATCCCAAATCAGCAAACGACAAAGTCAACTTTCATCTGTCTTTGAATAGTTTCTATTGACATCTGGATTTTTTTAGATGATCAAAATGTTGCACATCAAAGGTGCTGCTATGATTGATGTTGGCTATGTTGGGAGGGGATATATGCTTACTTCAGCTAATGAGTATATCTAGGTAATTAAGGTTGAGATGTTGTGATTTCATGGGCTACAAAACAGTTGGAAAATGAATGAGTATTAAATCTATTTACATATTCTTTTTACAAAAAATGGAATCCCATTTGCTGTGATTAGCCCTGTAAATGTATTTGTAGGTGTGTTTATTTATTTTAAAGTATTTACACCCCACCTTTCTATAGTTATATTCAAGGTGGCTTACAACCAAAGTAAAATAAGGAGTAGTTGGAGGAGGAGTTTGGATTTATATCCTCCTTTCTCTCCTGTAGGAGACTCAAAGGGGCTTACAATCTCCTTTCCCTTCCCCCCTCACAACAAACACCCTGTGAGGTAGGTGGGGCTAAGAGAGCTCCGAGAAGCTGTGACTAGCCCAAGGTCACCCAGCTGGTGTGTGTGGGAGTGTACAGGCTAATCTGAATTCTCCAGATAAGCCTCCACAGCTCAGGCGGCAGAGCGGAGAATCAAACCCAGTTCCTCCAGATTAGATACACGAGCTCTTAACCTCCTATGCCACTGCTGCTCCAACAACCAAAGTAAAATAAGTGTGATACAATAACATATACAATAACAATAAATACAATATCAATAAAACCCAATACTATAAAATACAATACAATCACACTTTCATAGAAAAACAAGTCTTCAAGAAAATACACTTATGAAATCTAAATCACTGCTTGCTAAGATATTTGTGTTAAAAGCTGTTCAAAATAAAAAGATCTTCATCTGATGAAGAAAGGAGAGCAAGAAAGGATCCCACCAGGCTTCTGTAGGACGAGTGTTCCAAAGTCTGGGAGCAATTACCAGGAATCCCTGCAAGATGTGCTGATGGACTGGAGAGATAGTTCTCCCGAGATGTAAACGGGTAGGCTTATATGGGCACAGTCAATCCTTCAGGTAACCTGCCCCAATGTTATTGGCCACCAGTCTTCCCGAGTACTCGTGAAAACTTCCATTTCCAAACATTGCCATGATTTATCTATTTCCCTAGGTGTTTGTAGCCCATCCATCATGGAATCATCCGAACGCTGAGTTTTTCTGCTTTTGGAAATTCCTGTTTGGCTTTGATCGCTCTTGTTCTCCCTTTCAGAGGTAAGCCATCATTTTACTCTGAAATGTCAAACACGGAGTGAATGAACATTAGTGCTGATGTAATAATGACCTACCAACCTGCAGAATACACAATTGTTTTGTATTTGCCTCAGTTTGCTGAGTTAAAGTTTTAGATTTGAAAATTTTCCGAACAGTCTTCATTTCTCAATTTCAAACAAATAAACAAAACCTCCACCCCGTCCCTCAATTCTTATTACTAATCTACATGATAACCTTGAATTATATCAAAAGGGTTTGATGCTCTTTTCCTTTTCAGCAATCAAATTAGAAATCATTCAAAGTCCAGAATATGATTTTAGTGCTCTCTTTGGAAGCGTGATCTACAGATTTGTTCATGCATACATCAAAGATTACATAGCCTTTCTAAATGGCTGGTAGCTGAGGGTGGGAACAGTCTCCATCACCATTCTAAACAGAATTGTACCAGCCAGAAAGGTACCTGCTATAAGACTGGCACAAATGAAACAACACAACACAGGTGATGGCCACGTATAGCTCACAGCTCAAACCAGTTCAACATGTGATCTTTAATGTCCTGCAACCTGTGGTCAATGAACTTCACACATAAACAACAGTTTCCTTACTATGATGCACTCCTTAACATGGACATGGATTCTGGGACCAGACATCCATTTTGGGGCAGTTAGACAGATCAGGATCTAGAAAGCCTCGGAACTATCAGGTTACCTTGATTGCCAGCCTTTAGCCTGCCAGAAAAGGGGAGAATCAATTAATAGGAATGTTTTCCTATAGAAAAAAAGAGGATTCTATATATAGTCTATTGTGCTTCCTCTGTTGCCTGTGACAAATGTCAGTTGGCCGGGATGATCTCCAGGACAGGAACCATTCAAAATGTGTAGGCCTCTCCTGTGAGTAAGATTTTTTAGACATAAGCCAGCATAGTTGGCAGAGTGATCTTTGAATTGCCATACGTAGTACGTAGTATTTGTCCCACCTTCCAATGTCCCCAACAATGTTTTAAACTTGTTTGCCAGAAAGTCATTGTTTGGTCCTAATCGGGCATTGAAGTCCCCTGTTATTAATATTTGTGCTTCAGGGTGATTCATCATCAAAGATGTGATATAATGATCCAGCCGTGACCATTTTTCTGTCACAAGGGCTTTTTGATGTTCTGGTGGTAAGTAAACATTCACAATGATTAAGCTGGACTTTTCAGCTGTCATGTACAAGGCCATGGCCAGATGTGAAAGTTTACAGTGAACATTTAGGGCTGTGGAGACTAGAATACTTAGTCTGCCCGTTAATCTCCCTGGACCTTTTCCTGGGTTTGCTTCTAAATTAAAACTATAATATCCATCCAATTCTAAAGGAATATCTGTCCATGTCTCTTGTAAAATGATAATTCCATAGTCATGTTGGAAGAATGGGACATCTTGATAGGTATATAGACAACGGTTCCACCCTGCCACATTCCATGAGATGATTTCAAGGGGTAAGTCTCTTAGTCAGTCTGATGTAATTTGGTTCAGCTTTCCCAGATGGTCCATGTAAATGCAACCATTATTTCCTTGTGTTCTGTTTTCTTTGAGCTCCATTTTCTCTGGTGAGAGGCCACTGTGATCTAACAAAAAGAGGATTCCAAAACATTGTTTCCTTTTATGTGTTTTAATTATTTTAAAATATTCATGTATGTATGCATGTATATATGTGGTATGTGGCCCTTCTGGGGTGGGCGGTTCCTAAATCTAACAAATAAATAAAATAAAAATATACGTATGATCGTATATAAACTAGGTAGAAGGATTAAAGGAACAAGCACGGCTAGAAAAAAACAAATGAATATACAGTGTGTGGGAAGCACAGAGAACTCAGTAATCATTCAAACATAATTGTACCTGAATTTCAAAGTCAAAGGACTGAATATCTAAAAACCAATCGTGAAATATTTAAAAACCAATGAAGTGAAAACGTTTAGTAGTACTCTCACCCAAATCACAAGTGTTACCTAATTTTTGTGATTTGGGTTAGAGTATGACAAAATGTTATTTTTAGTTCGTTACTATTGGTTTTAAAATATTTGGTCCTTTGATTTTAAAATTCAGGTGCAGTTATGTTTGTATGATTACTGAGTTCTCCGTACTTCCCACATGTTTATATGATTACTAGGTAGAAAATACAGCAGACTCTTAAGCATCATTTCAGGCTCTCTGTCTCTCCAGTTGATTCCACCTCCTCTTTTAAGTTCATTAAACTTTCCACTGAGCTTCACAGAGCGACAAGCTACGATGTAGCTCAAAATCAAAATGTCAATGGATTTGTAAAGCTAATTTTCACGAAAGAGCATCTTGACCCTACATACTGCATGGATATCTGCTCTTCAAAAAGACAGGCATATTTCAGCAAGCTGAATCAAGGTGAAGCATGAATTCTGTCAGTTCAATGTGGAAATGTTTTGAAGAAGAGTGGATTTGTCCCCCCCCCTTTCTCTCCTGTGAGGGCTTACAAAGAGGGGCTTACAAACTCTTTTCCCTTCTTCTTTCTCAACAGATACCTTCTGAGGTAGCTGGGGTTGAGAGACTTCTGAAGAACTGTGACTAGCGCAAAGTCACCCAGTAGGAATGTAGAAGTGGGGAAGCAAATCTGGTTCACCAGATCAGAGTTTGCCACTCATGTGGAGGAGTGGGGAATCAAACCCAGTTCTCCAGATTAGAGTCCACCTGCTCATAACTACTACACTACAGTGGCCATTTTGAAGCCTTGTTACCATACAGACCTGGGGTGACATGGGGGGGGGGGCTGTTTTTAAGAGCACAGTGTCTCTACCTGCCCTGCTAGTCTAGTGGTACCTGGCAATATAGTGCCAAAGATGGAAGCCATCTCTCTGTGTTGGGTCAGTGATGCCAATAAGAAAGAAGAAGCTGTGTGGGCAAGTCCTCTGCCAGCCATTGAAATAAATGATAGCCGCCTCACCTTTCCTGAAGCAATCAGGAGAGACAATAGAGAAGTCTGAGAACCAGGCTTCCATCTCACGGACAAGCACACCTAACTCCAGTGAATAAAGAGTATGCAGACATCCAATGACTTAACACAGTCATGACTTCCTTTGTCCTATTCTCCACCTTATTAATCCCATCTTCCTTACTAACCTCTGGGAAAAACCACCTTCATCTGCACTGGCATTATTCCAGAACTGTGATTGTATCAGTTCCACCCTAAAATCTAATCATCTCTGGGACCTCCCCAGGCTCAAGCTATCAAGCCCAAGTGCCGACTTTTGCCCCCCTGTCGAGAATGAGAGTTTCTTTGTCTAGAAAAATGTAGATATTCTAATATTTCTAGAGGACCAAATTTTCCTATAATATAGCTGTTCACCTGAACCATTTCCTGAACTATGCTCTGGTCTGGATACACTGTTCCCAGCTGCTTTCTATCCTATCTCTCTATTGGAGCTCAATGTAGGTTGTTGAACTCTGCTTTTTGGACCTTGATTCTTCAAGATCAGGTAATTATTGGCTCCCCCCCCCACGGTGACCTATTCCAAACATATCTCCTCAACTCTATCTATAGAACTATGTGAATTCTCTCTGTGTGTTTGTATTCACAATTTGTGCACCTGAGGTAGGTGGGGCTGAGAGACTTCTGAGAGAACTGTGACTGACCCAAGATCACCCAGTGTGCTTCATGTGTGGGAGTGGGGGAAACAAACCTGGTTCATCAGATTAGAATCCACAGCTCATGTCGAGGATCGGGGAATCCAACCTGTTTCTCGAGATTAGAGTCCACTGCTCTTTACTACCACACTACACTGGCTCTCTACAGAAGGTTTATTTTCTGTACAGAAAAGCATCCAACAGGACACAAAGCTCCTGCTCTTAAGGCATCCCCCCCCCTTGAAATAAAAAGGTTTAGGGAATTGTAGAAAATCTAACATCATAGTGACATAGTAACATTTGCATCTAACGAATGACTGTTCATCCAGCATCACCAATGAAGGTAAAATATAAACATATGTGTAATCTGACAATCATTAATCAAGAGAAGTGTTGACAAATGAGAAAAATCCGACTAAAGACAAAGCTTTTTCCTGCCTGGGAGCTGACATCCTACTACTGTGGTGGTGAACCTTTGGCACTCCAGATGTCATGGACTACAATTCCCATCAGCCCCTGCCAGCATGGCCAATTGGAGTAGTCCACGACATCTGGAGTGCCAAAGGTTCGCCACCACTGTCCTACTACTATAGTACTACCACTGTCCTACTACTATAGTACAAGTGCCAGAGGGAGGGGGGAGATTGTTTAACGAAATAATAAGAAACAGAGACCCTGAATGTCTCTCTCGCAAGGATTAGGGGAAAACATGCAAACCTCTGCCAGGTTTGTCCATATGTAGAAAAATGCTTAAATATAACCCAAACATTTTTGAACGTGAAGTTTCAGGCTTAGTTGGTGAAAATTAAACTTTGGTCCTGTCTTGTTCATGTCAATCAAGTCTGATTTGATTTTCTCCCCATCTCCCCATCAACTCTAACCGCATAGTCATTGGACCTGACAATGCCCCCCACATCCTATCATGTTCATTCACTTCTCCACTATCAAGTGTCAACAGTTCTCTCCTACTCTTTACATTGGATGAGCAGGCCAGGCCGTGTGCCAAAGAATCCACGGTATAAATCTGATAATCAAAAAACACAGTACTTAAAATCCAGTGGGAGGACATGCTAATCTTCCCTGGTGTTTCATTGCTGACATAAGAGAGGTGGATGTTCTATGTGGAAGTTTGAAAGGGAGATTACAATATGAGACTATGGAACTAGAATGTATTAATAATACCTCGTACCTTCATATTCATATACCTCGTACCCTCGGGACCGCATTACCCCATATGTCCCAGCTTGGCCTCTGCACTCAGCAGAGGCAAATTTACTGGAGGTCCCTGGCCCCTTGATGACGCGGCTGGCCTCCACTTGGGCCAGGGCCTTTATGGCTCTGGCGCCGGCCTGGTGGAACACTCTCTGTCCGGGCCCTGCGGGACCTTGGGGAATTCCACAGGGCCTGTAAGACTGAGTTGTTCCACCAGGCCTTTGGAGAGACCAGCCGCTGAAGGTGCCCCAGCGCCCTCCCCTGCTTTCTATGATTCCCTAACATTGTTGGGACCCATTATTCTCTCCCTATTTCATTTTAGGAGGGTCATGTAAGGATTCCTTTTATGGCGCTGCTTTGAAGCTTAAAAATTGCCAAGTTATATTGTGCATTTAAGCAGCCTATATTTGATGTTTTTATACATGATGTTTTTGTGCACCACCCTGAACCCTTCCTGTTAGGGTTGTATGTTGTTGTTGTAATAAGAAAGAAAGAAAGAAAGAAAGAAAGAAAGAAAGAAAGAAAGAAAGAAAGAAAGAAAGAAAGAAAGAAAGAAAGAAAGAAAGAAAGAAAGAAAGAAAGAAAGAAAGAAAGAAAGAAAGAAAGAAAGAAAGTTAGGGCAGTAAATAGTGTCATAGGATTCTTTATCAGAGGCATAGTGGGGGAAAATGGTGCCCAGGGCAAAATCTTCTCTGGGTGCCTTCCACCTCATGCCCCACTTACCTGAGCTGGCAGTGGTCTCTGGTAGCCTGGTGGGGTCTGGTGGGACAGGGCCAAGGGGTGACCGGCTTCAGCCTCTGCTAGCCCTGGTGGGGCAAGGCTGTGCTGGTTGGAGAAGCAGCCTAGCAGGGCAGGGCCAAGGGGAGGGGTTTGGGGGCAATTCTTCACCCCCACATGACCCCATGGCATGCGCACGGAGACATGTGACCCCACATGTCCCATGAGAGCTCCGCCCCTGTTCTTTATACTCTTCCAAATGCTAATTTTCTTTTAATTGTTGTTCACACCTCTATGAAGATATCCACATATACCTCCTTCATACTTGGATATAGGAGCTGATGGACTTTCATTCCCATTTGCATCTCATGAAGTGAGCTTTGTTTGATTCATGAGAACTTGTACTTTGGAAGATTTTATTGGTCTCTTAGATAAAATTGGTTTATAGTGTCCCTGATCAAAATAAATGAAAGCTACAAAATAATACTAAAAAGATACTGCCAAAACAGAAAAACACAGCAATTGCAAGGACATAGCATCAATTATCAGAAGAATCAGAATCAATTAGGAAAGTGTGGTAGGATTGGCTATGGTGTAGGCAGGGGAAGGTGGGGAGCAGTGAGAAAATCATGTTCTCTGTGTAGGGAGAGAAGAAACCGCACTTTGGGAGCATTCGGAAACCATGGAGATTCTCTGATCTGGGAGCACAAAAATTCCAGAGAGGGGAGAACCTGTGCATAACCAAGAATCCAACCTGAAGGGAATGTACACTTGATGCAGAAGTGACCAAAGTGCACAAATAAGTTTCTGTGCTCATAAATTACCTGTAAGTGAGTAGTGCAGTGACATAATCTGCAGATGACAAAAAAAAATCATAGGGATAATTAGTCATAGGAATGCCAGCATCCATGTGGGACTTGGGGATTTTCCAGAATTACATCTCATCTTCAGACTACAGAGTTCCTATGGGGAAAAGTGGTTGCTTTGGAGGGTGGAATCTATGGCCTTTTCCCCACTTACCTTAAGCCCCGCGTTACTCTCCTCAAGTAGCGTGGGGTCCCCCAGCACTCCCCACTACAGGGGCGGCGACAACGCAGCCGCCCCGATGCTGTCGCTCTCGCACCCCCTCAGCGCGCGGCATCCCTGGCGCTCCTCGAAATGGCGCCTTTTGATGAACCCGTGCAGAGCAAAGGTAAGTGTGGAAACACCCTATGACACTGTACCTCACTGAAGTCCCTGTCCTTTCCAAGTTCTATTGTCAATTATCCAGGAGTTTTCCAACCAAGATTTGGCAACCTAGCCAAGGGGGACTTGTAACCCTAATTCTTTAGGATAGTTTAAACCAAGGATGACTGTGAAGATCTGTAGGAGGATATCCATAAATTGGGTGTGTGGGGAACAATGTGACAAATGAAGTTCAAAATAAGGTGATGCACAAGGGAATAATAATTTGTAAAAATCCCAACTTCAAATACAGAGTAATAGCACTGGAATTTGCTGATACTGAGGCCCTTTCCGCACAGGCTGTAAACAGCGCCCTGGGGACAGCAAAAACGCCGTCCCCAGGAAGCCATTCACACAGGGGGTGCAGCTGCTGCGCAGCCGCACCATCCTCGCTCCCCCCGAGCAGCGCAAAGCCGCCTTTTTCCCCACTTCGCTTCCTCAGCGAGGTTTTTGGAAAATGGCGGCTTCCAGCCGCTGCTGTGCGAACGACAGCAGCTGGAAGGCGCCATCCCTCCCCTCGTTCCCCATCGACTTACTGTCTCTGTGGCCGTCCGGCACATTGCCGAGGCCTGGGACACGCCCCCTGCCCTGCGACTCTGGAGTGGTCGCATTAAGTCCAGGGGATGTCCCCTGGCTCCGGCTTTATGTCGGACGGCCGCAGAGAGATTAAAAAAAGTCGCATCGCACCACGGCGCAGTGCGGTGCCATCGTCCCGGTAGTTTCTGGGACTGTTCGTCATGTACGCCGACCCAACCCCCATCGTGGCCGTGCGGAAACGGCCTGAGAAAGAAAAAGGTCTTGGGCTCATAGTAGATAGTTCAATGAAAGTGTCAACTTGTGTGCTGTACTAAAAGGCAAACTCTGAGTTGGGGTTCTCAGGAAAGAGATGGAAAATAAAATGGTCAATATTATAATGTCCCTATGGTGCATCCTCATTTGGGGACTGTTATCTCAAAAAAAACATCAGAGAGCTGAAAAAAGTTTAGAAGAGGACAACTAGGATCATTTGGATGTGGGTGGGGCATCTTCCCTCTGAGGGAAGGGGAAAGTGTCTGGGGCTTTTTAATTTCGAAAAGAGATGACTAAGGGCATCCATGATAAAAGTTTGTAAAATTATGCACAGGATGGAGAGAGTTGTCAAAGGCAGATTACCCACTGCCAGAATTCCCTGGCCTTCCAGTGCTCTGGCATGAAAAGTCACACCAGAATTGCTCTTGCTTTCTCCATGGAAAGCAAGAAGCACGAGGTATGCAAGAGGAAGCGCATCTGTCCCTGGAAATGCCTCTGGAACATCCCCCATCCATGCCAGCATGAAGTCCTGTGCCATGGCATCTTCTATGTTAGGGTGCCGCAGTGCCCTGCCACTGGAATATTCCCTCCCCCCAGCATATTTACCACTTGTGTCAGTGTAAGGGATATCCACATCAGTGTGTCCTCATGGTGCAGCCACAATTCATTCTGTCCTGCCTCCAGTGGTGGGATCCAAAAATTTTAACAACAGGTTCCGATGGTGGTGGGATTCAAACAGTGGCGCCGCCGCACACACACACCTCCAGTCCCTATTGGGGGAGGTTGCTTTAATAACCCCTTCTTGGCACTCAGAACAAATTAGTAACCACTTCTAGAGAAGTGGGGAGAACTGGTTGGATCCCACCTCTGCCCGCCTCCCATAAATCCCACTGTCAATGTAATCCTTTATTTAAGCTTAAAATGAAGCTTTTCCCCACCCTACCCCTTAAAATCTTACAGCTCTGAGTTGCCTATGGCTGTTCAGAATGATAGGAGAGGGTTATGAACAAAACTGATTGAGCAACTGTCGTCCCACATAAAGCAAAAAAAGTTAATGTTATTGGAATAGATTTCAAATCTGCCGATGGAGGCTGCAGGGAACTGTCACCCGATGCATAGATTTCATCTGTTCGATCCATTTATTTATTTAACGTACCCAGACCAATAAGTCATGAGTAAATGAAAAAGGGTACATTTACAAACAATATAATACCTAAAATTCATCTCACCTGATGCGTAGATGTGTTGCGCGGTTCTAGTCAGACTTTTTCCTGTAGTTTTCTGTAGTATCCAGTGTAAATCTTCTGAAGTCAACAGGCAGCTAGGAGGCAGCCCTCCAGGGTTCTTATCCAGTCCTTCAGAGTTCTTTCCTGGCTTATTGGCTTTCAACAGGTTGGCAGATCCGGTCAACCTCTGAACTGCAGGCATCCCAAGCTCATTAGTGGCACAGACGGGCATGTCCCACTAGGAGAATCGGAGGTGGTAGGGCCTTTCCCTGAGCAGTCTGCATTTTTGGCTGGATCAGACAGTCCCCAGTTTTATTACACTTTGCTTCAATTGCAGGATAATGTGAAGCCATATAATTTTATTTTATTTTTTGCTGAGAGAAACAGAGTAAGCAAATGAAGAAAAATTATTTCGGGCTGTAAGAATGAAGTGCTAATTAATTACTAAAGTGGCAGGTTAATATTTCTGCTTTAATTGTAAAAAAGAAGAAGCAATAAGCAGTGGAATAAAACAAAAGTGGTTTGGGGTTAATAAAACTGTGGTCTCGGCAGTGCCTGAATTGGTAGTCTGGTCTCTCCGGTTATTGCACAAGTCTATAAAAACCTATGGACTTGCTTGATATATTTATGTATTTGTTGGGTTGCATAGTTGTTGGAACCACAATGCTTATCAGGCAATAAGTCAATAAACTCCGGAGGCCCTCTAAGTAATTTTCTTTAGGGTTGAGACGGTAACAATCAATGTGGTCTGCTGGGAGAGGATACAGATTCTGTGCATGTTCTGAAACAAAGTTCTATCAGTGTACAGAAGACACCAAACTCTGTGTTTATTCAAATCTGTAATAAGTCTTCTCTAAAGTTTGCAGTGGAGATTATGATGGGATCAAGGTAATAATGAGATACTTACAGGGTTGTTGGTAGGGAGTGCTGCATTGAAAATGAAAGTGAAATGGTTTTAAAATATTCAAACACTCAATGAATTATTATCAGCATTCTTATAGGGAGCTTGATGGTTCTGTATTTCCTGGCAAAACCAACAAAGGAAAATTCAGTGACTAACGGCTACCAAAATGCATCAAAAGTTCATTCTCTGACATGTGTAAAAGCAGCTTAAAACAAAAAAAATGAAAGGTATAGGTATTTTGGAGGGAGAATATATAACTTGGTTTTGACAAATGGAGTGGCTTGTTTTGTAGCAAAACATAATCAGTACAACAGTGGAGAACACGTGCATAATCTAAGGCCCTTTCCGCACATGCAGAAGAATGCACTTTCAATCCACATTCACAATTGTTTACAAGTGGATCTGGCTATTCCGCACTGTAAAATCCAGCTGCAAAGTGCACTGAAAGTGGATTGAAAGTGCATTATTCTGCATGTGTGGAAAGGGCCTAAAACCACATGAAACCACTGGAGGAATGTAGCTCCAGGTTGGGAAATACTTGGAGATTTTGGAGGTGGTGTTGCCCTAAGCAGGCAGTCACCACTTTAAATTGGGGGAATTAGCTACAGAGATCTAGAGCAAGAAGAGGTAACTGGAATCAGTAACCTGTGTATACTTGGATTATTTGGGAGAGAACCAGAGGTGGGATCCAACCAGTTCTCACCACTTCTCTAGAAGTGGTTACTAATTTTTTCTGAGTGCCGAGAAGGGGTTACTAAAGCAACCTCCCTGCCCAATAGGGACTGGAGGTGCGTGTGTGCGGCAGCGCCACTGTCTGAATCCCACCACCATCGGAACCTGTTACTGAAATTTTTGGATCCCACCACTGGAAAGAACTCTTAAATAAGCAGTCAGTTAGGAGCCCAATTCAGAAGGGGAGGCTGAAGTGACTCTTGGAGGCAGGAAGGGGTCATGCCAGCAAACTAGCCCTCCCTGTGGCACTTATCCCACTGGAGGGCAAATATGCTGCCTGGTGGCTGTGGCAGCTCTCTGAAATGCTTGGATGTGGTGTTGAACACTGTGTCAGCACTCGTTCAGCACCACCAGCCCTGCTGACATAGCAGGAACATTTTGTAGGCATGGCCCAAATCGAGTTGACATTGGTCAATTTCAATCCTAGCTTTGCTTCCAGTTACTCCCTGGCCCGGGGCTCTGATATACACCTCCTTTTTGCCATCCCCTCCCTCCCTTGCATGTCCCCCTTCCCTCCCTCCCTCCCTTGCCTCCCCTAGGAGCAGCAGTGGCGTAGGAGGTTAAGAGCTCATGTATCTAATCTGGAGGAACCGGGTTTGATTCCCAGCTCTGCCCCCTGAGCTGTGGAGGCTTATCTGGGGAATTCAGGTTCGCCTGTGCACTCCCACACATGCCACCTGGGTGACCTTGGGCTAGTCGCAACTTTTTGGAGCTCTCTCAGCCCCACCTACCTCACAGGGTGTTTGTTATGAGGGGGGAAGGGCAAGGAGATTGTAAGCCCTTTTGAGTCTCCTGCAGGAGAGAAAGGGGGATATAAATCCAAACTCCTCCTGCTCCTGCTCCTGCTCCTGCTCCTGCTCCTGCTCCTGCTCCTGCTCTTCTTCTTCTTCTTCTTCTTCTTCTTCTTCTTCTTCTTCTTCTTCTTCTTCTTCTTCTTCTTCTTCTTCTTCTTCTTCTTCTTCTTCTTCTTCTTCTTCTTCTTCTTCTTCTTCTTGTTTTTCTATTGGTGATTTTGCCAAGTGATTTTTGCCTTAGTTACGCCCCTCCTCTCAGCAGTAGCGTGCAGAACTTGAAGCAGTCTGGCAGGAGGTGCAATCGCAGCGTGGCAGCTCGGCGCCATGTTGCATTCGCTAAGCTTCCTACTAAGCGATCCACGCAGCAGCAAGGACCGCAGCGGCAAGGACCGGCGCAATGCCCCTGTCGTGCCCCGCCCAGCTCCATTGTTACTAAAATGTTTGGATCCCACCACTGCCTAGAGATAAAGAACTGCACCTCCTCGGCCGCCCAATTGCATTGAAAACGAAATGGCACCAAGTCTGCCTCTGTGAATATACGTGATACAGCAAAAAGGTTCCCTCCCAACATGCTAAATGTTACAGCCTTTGCAATATTCAAGGATTGCCCAGGGCATTCAGTTGTTCACCTCGGGGCTCGTGCTATAAATAGAAGTGGGAATGGTTTAGGGCCTTCTATAAATGTCACTGCCAGTTCTCGTAAGCAAACTTCTGTTTTAATCAATACTAGCTGACCCTCAGCCTCCAAGGGCAAGGAGAAATTAAATGGATGAACTATCACTAGGTTGTGTTTTCTCTTATCCGGGACTTTCCCTCTCCCATCCCAATGTCATCCCAGAAATTGCTTTAGATTGCCTATGGAATCTAGGTATATTATGTCACCAACTCCTTATATTTTGCAATTTGATGCTTACTCAATTAAAGGAGCTGAAACTTTGAAAAGCTTTGCCCTTTGCTGGATTTTAAGGCAGATACAAAAAGATCTCATGTTCAGAAAGACTTTGCGCATGAACACTGGGAGAGGTAGAGATGGTGGAAGATCCCCCCCCCCCCAAATTGTCCTTATTGTGGATTGCAGGACAGGATTTTCTTCACTTTACTAGTTACTGGCTGCTTGGGGAAGCCATGTTTACAAAATTTACTATCAGATGGAAATCCTTATTCTTCGCGGAAGGTGGCTAATTTTTGAGCCTTTGTGATTAAAGTCTTGTAGTAAGAGTTCTTGATAATAACAATGAAACCTTTTAAATGTTATAATTTCTTGAGAAGAAATTTTCTTAGGAAATGTCTTTTTTGTGTTTTATGTTGAATTTTAATTATTTTGTCTGAAACTTGTGCTTTTATGATATCAGATTATTAGTTTTGCTCTCAAAAATCTCTTTTGTGCTATATATTGGTCTGCAACTTTAAGAAAGTTTGATTTGGCAAGAAAAATAGTTTGGATTTATATCCCCCTTTCTCTCCTGTAAGGAGACTCAAAGAGGCATACAAACTCCCTTCTCCCCATAACAGACACCTTATGAGGCAGATGCGGCTGAGAGAGTTCCAAAGAACTGGGACTAGCCCAAGATTACCAAGCTGGAATGTAGGAGTGGAGAAACAAATCTGGTTCACCAGATAAGACACCACCTCTCAGGTGGAGGAGCAGGGAATCAAACCCAGTTCTCCAGATTACAGTCCATCTGATGTAAAGAGGGGAGGGGGCAGAGTTTGTAAGCTGCTTTGGTGTAATGGTTAAGAGCAGGTGCACTCTGATTTGGAGAACTCGGTTTGATTCCCCGCTCTGCCACTTGAGCTATGGAGGTTTATCTGGGGAACTAGATTAGCCTGTGCACTCCAACACACACCAGCTGGGTGACCTTGGGTTTGTCACAGTTCTTCAGAGCTCGCTCAACAACACCCACTTCACAGGGTGTTTGTTATTGGGCTGCGTGTTTGCATGAGTACGGCTGGCCTCTGCAGTTGAAGGTGAGGAAACACATTGATTGGCATGAGCAGCCTTCCCTTACCCACTGCTTTTTCATCGCACACCCCATCTGTCCAGCGGGTTCCTAGATCACTTTGTGCTGAAAGGGAAATGAGCCCTTGTTCCCCATAAGAAATGACACAGAAATGAAAAGAGAGACTGACTTCGATGTGTGAAGTGGCAGTAAGTCATTTATAAAATTCTGATCTTCATAAACAGGAGTGCACCAGCCTCAGGCCAAAGCAACTGTAATCTTGTGGGCCTGATGCAAATATGGGGGGTGGGGGAGTAGCTCTTATATTTCATGTCGATGGCAAGCTGAGATGCAAATCCATGTATGTTTTATCATGTATATTTTGCACAGCGTAATTTTTTTCTCCAGTATAATAAAACATAAATATATTTGGGAAGTATCTGGAGATTTATTTTATTTACAGAAGTGATTATATTTCAAAAACTTGCAAAGGGCTTAAATATTTTAAGAGATTATACATGAATCATTTGTTGAACGGCTGCTTTGAGGCAGTTTTGAAAGCCAATTAGACTGCGCCAAGTGCGTTACAATATTTGTCTCGAAAAGACGAGGTTATGGAAAGCCACTGCCTTTAATTAAGTAATGTAACGATGTGCTACAGAGCTATAAGACCATGGGAGCTGTTTTTCAAAACGCTTATTTTTTGCTCTACATCGCAAAGATTAAAAAAGCACAACCGCAAATTAATTTCTGTTTTAGGTAGGGGAAAAGGTTGTTGGAAGTTTATGTACAGCAACATTTTTGTAGGAACTACCTTCTTGTTGCAACATTTCGGATTCTGTATGTTGGGACATCCTAGATGGGAGCCCGCCCCCCCTTTTTTTAACAAGCCATATCATCCTTCCCCTACAACTGACTTGTGCCCTTTACCCCTGAATAACAACAATAACAATAACAACAACAACAACTATTATTGTTGTTGCTGTTGTTGTTATTGTTATTGTTATTTTGTAAGGTTGGCTCCATTCAAATGCCATGATGAACTGTGATTTGGTTTTAAACTGTGATTTGTACATCAAACTGGGTTTCACAGGGTAGTCATGTTGGTCTGCAGAAAACAGGTAGATGTGAATCCAGTAACTTGCTGCCCTCCAGATGTTATGGACTACAGTTCCCATATTTCCTGAATGATGTAGTCCTTAACATCTGGAGGGCCATGAGTTTGACATCTGTGCGGGTAGCACATTAGAGACCAACATGATTTTGGGGGTGTAAGCTTTCGACAGCCAGAGTTCTCATTGGCAGATGCTGTATCATGTATGTCAGACCTGACAAAGGGAACTGTGACTCTTGAAAGCTTATAGCTCAACATCTTGTTGCTGTCTAACATGCTACTGGACTTGAAACTCTGGGTTGAATCCAAAGAAGTGCTCAAGAACAGTGCTTGCTGATTTGGGTCATTTGCATGTCCTCCTTCCCCAAGTGACCCTGCCGTTTTTGGGTTCAAAGCATCCAATACTGGAAGACCCAGGGGCTAATGGGGACAAAAAGATATTTCACGTAGGACTTCAGTGAGGATGTGGAGCCAACTGAAAAAGATACCACCTCCTTTTACCAGTGGAGTCTCTTCTTCCAACAGGAGCACTGTGGACAGAAAAGGAACGATGTGAGTCCAACAATATCTAGCATCACCTTCTAGAGGTCTTGTGAGAAAGATGGAGAGATCCCTAGCCATGAGTGCTTGCATGTTTGCTGTTTTGGATCTAACTCTGCAGCTATTCTACCAGGTGTAAGCAACAAATCCCAACATGCCAGCTTTTTGTCACTCCCTTGTCTTTCATTCTGCTTCCTTATGTTGTAGTGAAGTAGCTGCAAGAGGCTGTTCTACTCCATAAATGGCGGTTTGGGAATTCAGACATCACACAAAAAAGAGACACTAAGGGGCTTTCCCCACTACAGAAGGGAGCTAAGGTTGACTCGGTTCCCTTCAGTGGAGGGCGATTCCAGGCTGTCCCCACAGCAACTGAGTTGGCCCCCTGGAACCGAGCTAAGTGGGCGGGATCATCTTGGTGCCTGTTTCGCTCCTCGATCATGATTGGAGCTTGTGCTACGGGGGGAAACGGGAGTGTTCTTTTTTTTTTACAGTTACATGTGCTTTCTGCCCGCCACGACTCTCCCATTCTGCGCATGCCACAAAAGCGGCTAGTGATTGGTTGAACGGATGAGGTGTCCTCTTGTGGTTAGGACATTTTTTTAAAAAAATCTTTTTTTTCTGAATGAAGGGAATCTGCAGGTTTTATTTCCATAATGGCAAGTAAACATCTTCCAGATATGCTCTTCGCAGGTGATGAGCATTCTTGTGATTATTCAGCAGTCGCTTAGCAGACCTTGATTCTCTGCAGATCACGTTTTATGCTGCCCTGTTTCGTTTCATTTCTACGTTTCTACTAGCATCCCTCTGGTCTGATCCTTTGGAATCTTCCAGCATTTTGTTCCAGACCTGCTCAATCCGTACGTTTTTATTCCTAAATGTCTAAAACAATTTCCCGAGGCTTCATGTAGAATGAAGACTGTTGTAATTAAAATTGCCTACCTGTTTAGGTTAGAAACGCGGAAGGAAGCATAAATAGTATAGATTTCTGGTAGCTGTTTTTTTTAAATACATTCTACCAATTTCTTTGTATCTGAACAATCCAGAATGCTCAGCAATGACTTAAAGAAACACATTCTCAATAGCTGCTCAATAGCAAAGCAAAACAAAGCCTTTATTGGCATACATACAACAACAGCAACAAAGCACAACAAACAGAAAAATTTTAAAAGGCAAAAAGGATAACCTCAGATCAATACATATTGTTACTGGCTCTGGATTATTTCCATCACAAAGCTTGCAACCTCTTCACAAAAAAAAAAACCAGAATCAGAGTTATTCAACAAGAGAAATAATCTAATCAAATCTGTTAACTCAGATTGGAAGAGAGGGTGTAGATTGACATATTTAGATCTAATTTTAGCAAATTTAGTGCAATGTAATAGCTGGTGAGCCAATGTTTCAACTATCTTAGAATTACAGCTACACAACCTTTCAGATTTTTCCAGGTCATTAAACCTGCCATCAATAGCTGAGAGAATGCAGTGACGAAGGGAGGGGGAACTGCACCCTGGGCATGAACCTCCCACGTGCGCCCTCCCCTCCCCGCCCCTCCCTGCCACACCCCTCCTCACCCTGCCACACCCCTGACATGCCCCCAGCTCCACCTCCCCAAATGACTGCAATGGCGGCGCCTGAGACAAGCCGTCCCAGATGTCCCCATTGCAGCTACGCGACTGGAGGAATGTAGCAAGCAGCAACATTTGCAACCCATCTTGAGTCTCAGCGACAGACATAGATCATAAATGAAATTAATAACAACATTCCTCAAGTAGTTTTTGCTCACTCGTGCACATTCCACTCAATGGTTCTCATACTTTGGAGGATCCAGTTCTAAACTTATTCTAACTTTTGGAACCTTTCAATGCAACACCTGAGGCTACCATTAATGCCAACCGGAACTGTCCCTTTGTGCTCAAATCCCTGTGAGTCACTTCTGGGCGAGGACTCAGAGGCTCATTCCACACATGCAGAATAACGCACTTTCAAACTGCTTTCAGTTCTCTTTGAAGCTGTGCGGAATGGCAAAATCCACTTGCAAACAGTTGTGAAAGTGGTTTGAAAACGCATTGTTTTGTGTGTGCGGAAGGGGCCAGAGTTTGAGAAGAACTGCTTTAAATGATGGGGAGAATTTGGACAGGTGCTATTTACCTGATGGCAGCAGCAATCAAAGCAATTCAGCTCTATTAAATACAACCTAGAAGTAAAATGGTCCTTTTTCAACAGAGAATTCCTCCCCTCTTGTTACTGGAGGAACATATTTAAATTCAGCAGTAGTTAATGGCACTTTCAATAGATTCATAGGATATTAGATGAGGCATTAAATTAGTGAGGATCAAATCAACCCATATATCTTAGTATATGTTTATTAGATTAGCATATCATGAAAAGTGAGGTCTTCAAATATAGAAACATCTAGGTAGATAAAATATAAGTTAAGAAGTTAAGTGTGTAAAGAACACACTGGGTTATTTCCTAATATACTGTTAGTAAGAAGAGACAGATGTAAACGCAGGAACCTGTCCTTTGCACGGTAGTTCTTGGTTTTTCAGTTACATTCTTTAAAAGTATAGGATTTATTTGGATTTTGTTAACTTCATCACTTATTGAGCAGCAGTGGCGTAGGAGGTTAAGAGCTTGTGTATCTAATCTGGAGGAACCGGGTTTGATTCCCCACTCTGCCGCCTGAGCTGTGGAGGCTTATCTGGGGATTTCAGATTAGCCTGTACACTCCCACACATGCCAGCTGGGTGACCTTGGGTTAGTCACAGCTTCTCGGAGCACTCTCAGCCCCACCTACCTCACAGGGTGTTTGTTGTGAGGGGGAAGGGAAAGGAGATTGTAAGCCCCTTTGAGTCTCCTGCAGGAGAGAAAGGGGGGATATAAATCCAAGCTCTTCTTATTATTATTATTGGTCATGAAATGGAGCCTACAACCATCCTAGCTTAGCAGCAATTTGAAGGCAATTGTCTAAACTTGCAGGGAAAACTTTCTTTGTATGATAGACACCATTCAGTTTCTCCTCCCCTATAAAAAAGAGGTGATGATAATAATAGATCTTAACTTTGTAAAGGTGTTGCTAAGGGGGAAGAATATCTTTAGCTTCGTTACCAGGGTGATAAAATTACACTTTTGCTTTGTTTTCCGTGTAGTTCAGACTTTCTCTCATCCCCTCCCCCCATTCCCAATTTGCTACTTGCAAGGAACTACTGTTGAGGATTATGAGCAAGCATTCTTAGAATTCATTTTATCACTATGCCAGTTCCGAAAGCAATGTTGGCCTCTTCAAGAGGCTTCTATTCAATGTTGCCCAGGAGGCAAACGAATTATGTCAAGGAGTGTAAAAAATAATATTTGGAAACAAGAAAGTACATGGATGAAAAAACGTGGATGCATGTTTTGGACTTGGTAATAAGTATTTGTCATGGAAATTCTTTGTTCCTTTAAAATACTAGGGCCAGAGCAGGGTTCTTAACTGGACGGCCTAAGGTAGCCTGATCTCATCAGATCTTGGAAGCTAAGCAGGTCTGCCCTGGTTAGAACTTGGATGGGAGACCACCCAGGAAGTCCAGGGTTGGTTATGTAGAGGCAGGCAACGGCAAACCTCCTCTGAATGTCTCTAGCTTTGAAAACTCTACCAGCTCTCAAAAAAGTTGACTGTACCTTGATGACACTTTCCAATGCCAACAGCGAAGGGGAGCTCAGTTTCAGTCAGCAAAACGAAAATGCCCTACACCAGTGATGGCAAACCTATGGCACGGGTGCCAGAGGTGGCACTCAGAGCCCCCTCTGTGGGCATGCACAAACAGAGTCGCCCCTCCCCCCCACACATCTAGACTTGCCTGGGCCGCTGGGCTCGATTATTAGCATTAAACCTAAGTCCTAATTTTGGGGAAGCAGTGTAGGTAACCCTGTTAAGCGCTGTTAAACCCCACAGAAGTGGAGCAGCAGTGGCGTAGTGGCTAAGAGCAGTGGCTAAGAGCAGGTGCACTCTGATCTGGAGGAACCGGCTTTGATTCCCAGCTCTGCCGCTTGAGTTGTGGAGGCTTATCTGGGGAATTCAGATTAGCCTGTACACTTCCACACATGCCAGCTGGGTGACCTTGGGCTAGTCACAGCTTTTCGGAGCTCTCTCAGCCCCACCCACCTCACAGGGTGTTTGTTGTGAGGGGGGAAGGGCAAGGAGATTGTAAGCCCCTTTGAGTCTCTTGCAGGAGAGAAAGGGGGGATATAAATCCAAACTCTTCTTCTTCTTCTTCTTCTTCTAAAGCACGATCCGTTACCTGGGAGTAAGCTCAGTTGCTGGCACTGGGGCTTGCTTCTGAGTAAACTCTCCTAGGGTCGTGATTCACCCATTGGAAGAGTTGCGCGGTTGCTTCAAGGCAAAGCCACCAACTACCACCAAGCTTACTCCCAAGTAAAGCACGCCTCGGAGCCGCCCATTTTTTCTTAACCAAAACCTCAGTATTCAGGTTAAATTGCCATGTTGGCACTTTGCGATAAATAAATGAGTTTTGGGTTGCAATGTGGGCACTCGGTCTCGAAAAGGTTCGCCATCACTGCCCTACACTAATCCAAATGGAGGATTTGCATGTGAGCACGTTGCCTTTAAGAGGTTGGCAGAGGCTGACTGATAACTCCAGGTCGGGGGATTCCTGGAGATTTGGGAATGGAGCCTGGCGACATTGGGCAGGAAGGGGTGGTATGGTATCTCTGCAGGGAATAATGCTATATAGTCCATCTTCCAAAGTAACCATTTTCTCCAGTGGGACTGATCTCTTTCGTCTGGAGATGCTGTGATTCCAAGGGATTTTCAGGTCTCCCCACAGACTAGCAACCTACATTTTAGCACTTTGGGGAGAACAGTCAGGAAAAACAGCAAGGTAGAAAAGTTTGCTGATGAGGATCAAAATCCCACACAATCGGTAAAATGTATATTGTCGAAGGCTTTCATGGCCGGAATCACTGGGGTGCTGTGTGGTTTCTGGTCTGTAGGGCCGTGTTCTAGCAGCATTCTCTCCTGACTCATGTACCAGGCTACTCTATTCAGAGGGCCTCACCTTTTGACCTCACAGTATATATACTCCACTTGCTTTCCATTCCTACTATCAGGTCCTCTGAAGATGCCAGCCACAGATGCAGGCGAAACGTCAGGAGAGAATGCTGCTAGAACACGGCCATACAGCCCGGAAACCACACAGCACCCCGGTAAAATGTATGTTTTAACCAAGCATTTCTGCACTGTTGGATCCCTTCCGAAATGACCATAAAACATCTCAGTCTTCAGAGAATTCTCTCTAAACAATAAAGTCGCTCCACTGGTACGTAGTAAAATCCCAGAACAGGAACTATATGTAATACCCTTTATTAAGATCAACCCCCCTCCCCTCCTCAAACCCCTTCATAGTGAAGATTAATCTCTGGCACTATGAACACAAGAACTGTGAAAGGAGACAGCAGAGAATAGTATGTATTTTCTCCAAAATGCATTTGGCATCATGGAATATTAAAGAAATATTAACCAGATTTCAGAGACCTTTAATTGGCATTAGAAAAAAGAAATATTAACCAACAAATGAAAAAAGTATTGCTCTTGTCTTTTTTTTACTATACTGTACTATATTAATGCTGCTTACATCCCCATCCAAAGTGGGGTGGTGGTGGAAAGGACTCTAAGGAGTGGCATGGCCTTGACCCAGTGGTGGGATCCAAAAAATTTAGAAACAGGTTCCCATGGTGGTGGGATTCAAACTGTGGCGTAACGCCAATGGGGCTGGGCGGGGCACAACAGGGGTGTGGCTGGGCATTCCGGGGGCAGGGCATTCCTGGGCGGGGCTGTGGCAAGGACCTCCTGCTAGACTGCTTCAAGTTATGTGCACTACTGCTGAGAGGAGGGGCGTAACGAAAGCAAAAATCACGTGGCAAAATCACCAATTAGTAATCCCCTCTCGGCACACACAAATAATTAGTAACCTACTCTCGGGAACCTGTGAGAACCTGCTGGATCCCACCTCTGCCTTGACCTGATGCATTTGCCCTCCCTAGGGCACTTATCTCAGTGGAGGGGCAGATAGGCCAATGACCACCCATCCTGCAGCCCCACTGCCACAGAACCTGGAAGTCCAGGCTGCAGCAGGGCTGTAGTGATGTCCCACCCACCCAGTTTGGTGGGAGGATTGGCCAGAATGTTCTCAAGGGCAGAGCCAACATTAGTTGACGCCCTCCTGGGGGGTGAGGGCCGAGGGTGTGACATCCCGTCCCTCAGGCCTACGCCACACTTTTGGTGGTATTAAGCCCTGCGGGCCCTAATGGGGCTTTTTGGCGGTCGAGAGTGTTTTGGGTCTTTTCTGAGCTCATTATGTTACTTGAAAGCTCTCTTAGAGGTGGCGGGATGGTGCTGCCCTGCCACCACATCCTGCTGTCTCCAAGTTTGGATGGGGCCACCCGTTCTTCTCCCACAGCTTTATCATGATCAAGATCGTCTCCTGGTGTCGGGATAGTTTCTGTTTTCATTTACTTACGGCTATCTTATCTCATATAGCACAGGATTTAAGCCTTCCTCAAGATACTAAGCCATGCTCTCAAACAATAGCAGATCTTTACTAGGTAGAGTTGCCAACTCTGGGTTGAGGAATACCTGGAACCAGAGGTGGGATCCAGCAGGTTCTCACCAGTTCCCGAGAGTGGGTTACTAATTATTTGTGTGTGCTGAGAGGGGGTTGCTAATTGGGTCTGCTTTTCCGTTAGAAATTCCATTAGGTCCAAAAATCATAAAGTCCTGTTATTTCCTATGTGGCTGGTTAGCGAAGGTAGAAAATGGGAGGTCATTCTCCTTGGGCTGTTTTAAAAACATGTTTTAGTAATATGGTAAAGTTCCTTGTTTAAGGAAAGTATCCTTCTTTTGATTTCTGGAAACAAAATGAAGTATTTGAAAGTATTAAGTATTTGACAGGCAGTCAGTTAGAGGAGAAGTAGTTGTTTCTGTTGGCAGTAGACGATAGGACTTGCTATAATGAGTTTAAATTATGGACAGAAAGATACCAGCTGGAAATTAGGAACTTTTTTTTTTTTTTTTTTTTTTTTTTTTTTTTTTTTACAGTAAAGAGTTTTTACAGTAACAGAGAAATTCATTAACGCCCCGCCCCCGGAATGCTCTGGCCACGCCCAGTGGTCACCTCACTTCCAGCCCCATTGGCGCTATGCCACTGTTTGAATCCCACCACCATGGGAACCTGTTACTAAAATTTTTGGATCCCACCACTGCCTGGAACCTGGGGCGGGGGGGGGGGGCTAGGAAGGGGGGGGTAGGAGTGGGAGGGACCTCAGCAGAGCACAGAGGCATAGAGTCATCTCCAACGCAGCCATTTTCTCTGTGGGAATTTATCTCGATTACCTGGAGATTGGTTGTAATAGCAGATCTCCTGGCGCCACCTATTACCAAGCTTCTACTGTGGGATTACTTTATGCATTGTGAGTTACTCTGATTTCATCAGTGTTCAAAAGAGACTGTAATACTGAACATATAGGGGCTTTATTTTCTGGCAAAAAGTATAACTGCAGCTAACAACATAAGCGTGGTGATAATTAAGCAGAAGGGACTAGGAACTGATTCATGGGTAATTTGAGCCTTTCTAAAATATCTAGGGCCCTTTCCACAGCTTTACTCCCATAGCTGTTGCCTTGCCTTGCAAATATATATGGCAAGCTGTTCTTTTGGAATCTGTCTGTTGTAGGCAACATGAAGGGACCGTTGCTGCCAGGATGGGAAAAAAAATATCCTACCAAAGTAGGATGGGTGGAGTAAATTGTGATTTTAAATTTTGGGTTTTTTAAATGTATTCTGTTATGCAGATTTTATCAAGAGACAAGGAACAAGGTTGGCCAAAAAACCCAAAAAAACTTGCCACACAACAGGAATTGCACAAGGAAGTGTTAATACCAACAATGACTAAAGTGCATATATGCAATATTCACAAAATAACATAATCAAGAATGAAATCATTCCATGGGTCCATAAGGTTCTCCCGACTGTAATTTTATAAATATTTCATTCACAGTCCAGTGGAAAAAAGGCGGAATCTGGTGGAATCACGGTCCACTCGCCACACCGCCAAATGGCACCGGTTTAAGAAACAGCACCCTGCCACCAAATTGTACAAGTTCAAAGGAGCAGCAAGGTTCAAAGAAGCAGCAGCAAAACGCCTGCGCGCTGAAGTGCGTTTTCGCTAATCTTCTTCAGTGCATATGTATAGTATTAGTACTTATTTCCATCAGTCAAAAATTGCTATATGCTACCAAAGTATGTTGCAAATCATTCACTAGGTGTTCTTTCTAGGATTCTTTTGGCCAACCTTGTTCCTTGTCTCTTGTTTTAGTCTTGCCCTCATTCTTCCTTTCCATACAGATTTTATCTACATTGTAAGTTGACTTGAGTTACACTAGGTAGAAAGGCAGCTAATTACCGTTTTAAAGAAACAAAAACAAAACTTGCTAAATATACTGATGAAGGTTGTAACGGTGGAACTTGGCGTGATGAAGCTCCCAGGTTTAATCTTTGGTCTCTCCAGTGAGAAGAAATCTGAGGGAAAAGGTGGTGTGGAAAGACCCTTCTCAGCCCAATACCCTTCTCTGCCCTGGAATTGTGGCCAGTCAAAGAAGACAATACTGAGCTAGACGGACCGATGTTCTGACTTGGTATGCAGAATTGTCATGGAAGGTTTGTCTGAAGTGAAATGAAGAGCAACTCTGGAAGTGATTTTGAGGGAAGTCAACTGAGCTTGGGTGAGATAAAAGGAAGTCCTCAGAAAATTTTCCAGATCCCTAGATGTGCCAGTCTTCTGGAAACCTGGGTTGGCAGCAGAAGATGTATTTATCCCAGCAAAGGCCTTCTAATCTTTTCCCCCCCTGTGGACTCAAAGACAAGTTTGAGGATGGACTGCAGAGGCAAAACGCATACAGAATGAGTACCTTGCGGAGCCAGGCACAACTTATGGCCCTGTGTTATTCAACCATACTCTAGATCAGTGGTCCCCAAACTTATTTGGCCTACCACCCCCTTTCCAGAAAAAATATTACTTAGCGCCCCCTGGAAATTATTTTTTTAAAAATTTTTAATAGCAATTAAACATAAAGATATGTGTATTAATGTTTCTACCTGTGGCCATCACCGCCCCCCCTGGATCGCTGCAGCACCCACCAGGGGGCGGTGGCGTCCACTTTGGGAATCACTGCTCTAGATGTTGATTCAGCAACAGCTGGGAGAGCAGTCCCTTAGGAAAGCATTTGGGCAAGAGAAAGCAGCCGTATCATATCAGGGGCAAGGCTGTACAGCTTGTGACCTGTCAAGCTGAATGTGGACGTGTGCCAGCCATGGGCTTAACAATTTGCACTTCAGGGAAAGGAAGTTTCCCCCAATCTGCAACAAACCTTCCTTCAGCAGACTGCGTTTGATTTGATGGATTACAACTTGAGAAAGCTTTATCCACAACAAAAGCAGTGGCGTAGGAGGTTAAGAGCTCGTGTATCTAATCTGGAGGAACCGGGTTTGATTCTCCGTTCGGCCGCCTGAGCTGTGGAGGCTTATCTGGGGAATTCAGATTAGCCTGTGCACTCCCACACATGCCAGCTGGGTGACCTTGGGCTAGTCACAGCTTCTCGGAGCTCTCTCAGCCCCACCTACCTCACAGGGTGTTTGTTGTGAGGGGGGAAGGGCAAGGAGATTGTAAGCCCCTTTGAGTCTCTTGCAGGAGAGAAAAGGGGGATATAAATCCAAACGCCTCTTCTTCTTCAAAAGTGTTGGTACTTGGAAAGTATCCCGTATTTGTTTTATATATATATAACAATCCATTAAAACTTTAAAACCCATTTGTGTAAAACCGATAACTATTCTCAAGTGAATGTACATAGGTATTGTGGGCTTGTTTAAAAATGTTGTGTTATGTGTTATGGGAAAGTGCATGTGGTACACCAGAATGGCGTAGTGGTTAAAAGTGGCGGACTCTAATGGGGTAAAGCAGGTTCATTTCCCCACACCTCCAAATGAACTGCAGACTCTCACTTGGTGAACTGGGTTTATTTTCCCTGCTCCTCCACATGAAGCCTGCTGGCTGACCTTGGGCCAGTCTCAGTTCTCTCAGACCTCTCTCAGCCCCCACCCACCTTACAATGTGTCCATTGTGAGAAGACAAAGGGAAGGAATTTGCGAGATGCTGTGAGGCTCCTTACAGTTGAGAAAAGTCAGGTATAATCCAAAATTCTTTTTCTAACTCTTAATTTAAGAAGACAATTATATAAGTTTGTATAATGTTTTAAAAAGGGAAAAGGATTGTGTGTAGTGGGGGGGAGATTTAAAAATGTCGCATTATGCCATGTGAGAAGGAATACATGATACAATTTAACTTCAGAATAATTCCAGATATATGCTCTGAGGTGTATTGGATGATATATATTTATGTGCTACTACATTGGATACTTCAGCACTGTGTGAATTTTGCTTTGCATTTGACTCTCAGGATTAATAAATGCCTTCATTGTGTTTTCCAGTGAGTAACTTTCTCCATCTGTTCTCATGAGCCATGCTTCTTCACACACACACACAAATTCTTTCTTTCTTTCTTTCTTTCTTTCTTTCTTTCTTTCTTTCTTTCTTTCTTTCTTTCTTTCTTTCTTTCTTTCTTTCTTTCTTTCTTTCTCTCTCTCTCTCTCTCTCTCTCTCTCTCTCTCTTTCTTTCTTTCTTTCTTTCTTTCTTTCTTTCTCTCTCTCTCTCTCTCTTTCTTTCTTTCTTTCTTTCTCTCTCTCTTTCTTTCATCTTGGTTAAGATTTGAAAGATCTATCTATTTTGAATGATCAGATAAAAATTACACTGAAGAAAGCTTGCAGAAACTGCTGTCTACTTTCAAACGAAGTCTTGTTATAAGTGTAATATGTGTCCAAAACTACAAACATTACAAAAGTACCACAAATTATCTGAAAAACAGACACTAATAATACACATCAACATCCTGAGCAGTACAAAACATCCACTAAACCAGGGGTGTCAAACTTGCGGCCCTCCAGATGTTCATGAACTACAATTCCCATCAATCCCTCCCAACATGAGCATTGGCTATACTGTAAGCTGACCATCCATCCCGCTTTTGGCGGGACATTCACGCCTTGAAAGAACTTGTCCCACATCCCGTGGGTTTTCCCCAATGTCCCGGGTTTTGGAAGGCTGCCGCACTGCCTTCTGGGGCGCAAGGCAGTGCGGCTGCGCGAGTGTGCCCGCACGGGGGGCCGCCCACCCATCCCAGTTAACAAAGGTGACCATCTGGTCACCTTACTATACTGGCAAGGGCTGATGGGAAATGTTGTTCATGAACATCTGGAGGGCCGCAAGTTTGACACCTGTGCACTAAACTAACAGGAACCCAGATGTGTGTCGGGTTAAAAATATTTGAAGGACATTTTGCAGCAACCAGAGTTTTCAGAGCAGAGATACAGCAAGGTTACAGAGTCACTCTAGACTCTGGGAGAACAAGGTCCAGCTCCCCATTTATTTTATGTATTTATTTCCTGTAGATGTATTTCCTGCCCATTGCTAATGTCCCTGGCATGAGGCTAACTGGTGACCAAGGACCAGTTAGCCTAACCCAACTAAAATGGTGAAAGAACCACATATGGAGTCCTTAGTATCATGAAAAGAAAAAAATGGGATAAAAATGAGCTAGGTAAATATTCAATTGAAATCTATTGGCTTGAAGGCCTCTCTGCAGGTTTTCTTGATGCTATGGATGGTGACTGAGTAAAACTGAATCACCTTAAAACACCCCAAAAAGCCATGTCGGCTTAAAAAAATACCAATTGAAAATCCAAGGCTATTCAACATGATTCGGCTTTTTTGGATGGGAATGGGGGGCAAAAGCAACTGACTGTAGGAATTCAGCATTCAGTTGAAGTTCTTCCCGCCATAGTTTTCCAAGTCTACATAGACTTGGGAAACAGCAGTGGGAAGCACAGAATTTGGCATTAACTGGTATCCAGAGGTCAGCGGAACATTTTCCCACCATGGTTTTCCAGGTCTGTTTACATTTGGGAAATGGCAGCGGGAAGAACAGAGCTTCAACTGACCTGCTGGACTGGAGTCCAGCATTCAGGTGAAGCTCTCCTAGCTGTAGTTTCCCAGGTCTATGTGGACCTGGGAGATTGCTCTACTCCTCATTTAGAATGCTGGAGTAGCTCTCCTCCAGAACTGATGAAAGGATCTGTAGGAACCCAGAGGATCTGCAACTTTGGCTTCACCAAAGGTTGAATGATTAATAAAAGAAGAGTGTAAGGGGGTAGAGCCTAGCAAGAAATGATAGCTAGAAGACAATTTGTTGATTGTTGTGGAATGGATGATCTTTATTATGAAGCACTAGCAGGGCCCAGCCACACGTTGCTGTGGCAATTGTCCTTCTAATCACAGTCTGCAACCCACACAGATGTCCATGCAGGTCCAATGATCCGCAGCATAGCCTTGTGGGGTGGTCAAGTGGAATCCCTCTTTCCCTTTTCAATTCACATTGTTATATGGTGGTGCCTTGTGTTTTTGGTATAAGGTAACCCTTTCCATTCCACAACGGAACTGTCCAGAGTGCGAATCCCGCTGTCCATGAGGCTGGTTGACATGCACAGTCCTGGCTTGGGGAAGGCAGAACTGGGGCAAGCAGGCTATCCCAGTCAGGCAGCAGAGGCAGGGTGGTGAGGCGCTCAGATCGAGGCCAGCTCTCTGGGTTCTTAAATGGCCATGTGCAAAAGAAGCAGAGCCAGTAGTGTTGGTTCACCCCCACCCCGTGGATTTTCTTAGAAGAAAAAGGCAAACTCCAGCTTGCTTTTAGTACAAGAGAGCTGTGGTGAATATGGGTGAGGAAGTGGGTAAGTGGTGGTTGGATGTGAGGGAGGGCAGAGTGAGGTGTGTGAGGATGAACTAGATGTGTGTTGTGTTGTAGCAGTGGGTGAGGCACAGAGAGTGAAAGTTACTGCGTGTGAGGGAGGGGACTCCACCTGACGTCTCACACGGCAAAGTGTGCATGTGTTTCACTTCCCCTCGTATTACCTAACAGTATTACCTATGTACTGTTTTCACTGCTCATCTCTGCCCATCTGCACAAACATTCTAAGCCCTCAGGCCACAGACAGACAGGCTGCATGAACATTCTAAGGGTGACAGTTAAACAGAGGCAGCTTCATGGCCTGGTGCGCCAGGAAAAAGACGTTTTACCTGGCTCAGGTATGGACTTTCGGCAATTTGAAGGTCCGATTACCTGCCCGCAACAGGGAGGGACATCATGTGAAAATTTGGGGGCGATCCGTCCAGCCGTTTCGGCTTTAGGGAGCGACTAACAAAGTCACTTGGGTGCTGTGTGGCCGTGTTCTAGCAGCATTCTCTCCTGACGTTTCACCTGCATCTGTGGCTGGCATCTTCAGAGGATCCATAATCCATCTATAATCAGATCCTCTGAAGATGCCAGCCACAGATGCAGGCGAAACATCAGGAGAGAATGCTGCTAGAACACGGCCATACAGCCCGGAAACCACACAGCACTCAAGTGATTCCGGCCGTGAAAGCCTTCGACAATACAACAAAGTCACTGTTTGCTTTATATATATATAGATAATAACTACCTTAACTGTACAGAATCTGCCATATCCCATAATAGCTCTGAGTAGTCTGAGCTCATCAGATCTTGGAAGCTGAGCTGCACTGGCAATTGTTAGTATCAGTATTGGAGATCCCTAAGGAAGACTGGGGTTGCAGCACATAAAAAGGCGGTGTCAAACTATCTCTGCTCATCTGTTGCCTTGAGGGGTCACTGCACGTTGGTTGTAACTTGATCACACTTGATGATTATGATTGTGATGGATGGAGAAAATATTTGTTAGCTTGGAGGAGAAAAGTAAATAACATGTTCCATTCTGTTATTGCTCTACTCGTGGTTACCATGTTTACCATGTTTGAGATACTATAAATTATTAGTTTTGCTATACTGCCCACCCCCCCCCCCCCCAAAAGGCTCTGGGCAGTGTACAAACCAAAAGTTAAAACATTTTTTTTTTAAAAAAAACCCTAAATAAATAACAAATTTAAAACATGGGGGGTGGGGGGGGGGGGGGGTGGGGGGGGGGGGGGGTGGGGGGGGGGGGGGGTGGGGGGGGGGGGGGGTGGGGGGGGGGGGGGGTGGGGGGGGGGGGGGGTGGGGGGGGGGGGGGGTGGGGGGGGGGGGGGGTGGGGGGGGGGGGGGGTGGGGGGGGGGGGGGGTGGGGGGGGGGGGGGGTGGGGGGGGGGGGGGGTGGGGGGGGGGGGGGGTGGGGGGGGGGGGGGGTGGGGGGGGGGGGGGGTGGGGGGGGGGGGGGGTGGGGGGGGGGGGGGGTGGGGGGGGGGGGGGGTGGGGGGGGGGGGGGGTGGGGGGGGGGGGGGGTGGGGGGGGGGGGGGGTGGGGGGGGGGGGGGGTGGGGGGGGGGGGGGGTGGGGGGGGGGGGGGGTGGGGGGGGGGGGGGGTGGGGGGGGGGGGGGGTGGGGGGGGGGGGGGGTGGGGGGGGGGGGGGGTGGGGGGGGGGGGGGGTGGGGGGGGGGGGGGGTGGGGGGGGGGGGGGGTGGGGGGGGGGGGGGGTGGGGGGGGGGGGGGGTGGGGGGGGGGGGGGGTGGGGGGGGGGGGGGGTGGGGGGGGGGGGGGGTGGGGGGGGGGGGGGGTGGGGGGGGGGGGGGGTGGGGGGGGGGGGGGGTGGGGGGGGGGGGGGGTGGGGGGGGGGGGGGGTGGGGGGGGGGGGGGGTGGGGGGGGGGGGGGGTGGGGGGGGGGGGGGGTGGGGGGGGGGGGGGGTGGGGGGGGGGGGGGGTGGGGGGGGGGGGGGGTGGGGGGGGGGGGGGGTGGGGGGGGGGGGGGGTGGGGGGGGGGGGGGGTGGGGGGGGGGGGGGGTGGGGGGGGGGGGGGGTGGGGGGGGGGGGGGGTGGGGGGGGGGGGGGGTGGGGGGGGGGGGGGGTGGGGGGGGGGGGGGGTGGGGGGGGGGGGGGGTGGGGGGGGGGGGGGGTGGGGGGGGGGGGGGGTGGGGGGGGGGGGGGGTGGGGGGGGGGGGGGGTGGGGGGGGGGGGGGGTGGGGGGGGGGGGGGGTGGGGGGGGGGGGGGGTGGGGGGGGGGGGGGGTGGGGGGGGGGGGGGGTGGGGGGGGGGGGGGGTGGGGGGGGGGGGGGGTGGGGGGGGGGGGGGGTGGGGGGGGGGGGGGGTGGGGGGGGGGGGGGGTGGGGGGGGGGGGGGGTGGGGGGGGGGGGGGGTGGGGGGGGGGGGGGGTGGGGGGGGGGGGGGGTGGGGGGGGGGGGGGGTGGGGGGGGGGGGGGGTGGGGGGGGGGGGGGGTGGGGGGGGGGGGGGGTGGGGGGGGGGGGGGGTGGGGGGGGGGGGGGGTGGGGGGGGGGGGGGGTGGGGGGGGGGGGGGGTGGGGGGGGGGGGGGGTGGGGGGGGGGGGGGGTGGGGGGGGGGGGGGGTGGGGGGGGGGGGGGGTGGGGGGGGGGGGGGGTGGGGGGGGGGGGGGGTGGGGGGGGGGGGGGGTGGGGGGGGGGGGGGGTGGGGGGGGGGGGGGGTGGGGGGGGGGGGGGGTGGGGGGGGGGGGGGGTGGGGGGGGGGGGGGGTGGGGGGGGGGGGGGGTGGGGGGGGGGGGGGGTGGGGGGGGGGGGGGGTGGGGGGGGGGGGGGGTGGGGGGGGGGGGGGGTGGGGGGGGGGGGGGGTGGGGGGGGGGGGGGGTGGGGGGGGGGGGGGGTGGGGGGGGGGGGGGGTGGGGGGGGGGGGGGGTGGGGGGGGGGGGGGGTGGGGGGGGGGGGGGGTGGGGGGGGGGGGGGGTGGGGGGGGGGGGGGGTGGGGGGGGGGGGGGGTGGGGGGGGGGGGGGGTGGGGGGGGGGGGGGGTGGGGGGGGGGGGGGGTGGGGGGGGGGGGGGGTGGGGGGGGGGGGGGGTGGGGGGGGGGGGGGGTGGGGGGGGGGGGGGGTGGGGGGGGGGGGGGGTGGGGGGGGGGGGGGGTGGGGGGGGGGGGGGGTGGGGGGGGGGGGGGGTGGGGGGGGGGGGGGGTGGGGGGGGGGGGGGGTGGGGGGGGGGGGGGGTGGGGGGGGGGGGGGGTGGGGGGGGGGGGGGGTGGGGGGGGGGGGGGGTGGGGGGGGGGGGGGGTGGGGGGGGGGGGGGGTGGGGGGGGGGGGGGGTGGGGGGGGGGGGGGGTGGGGGGGGGGGGGGGTGGGGGGGGGGGGGGGTGGGGGGGGGGGGGGGTGGGGGGGGGGGGGGGTGGGGGGGGGGGGGGGTGGGGGGGGGGGGGGGTGGGGGGGGGGGGGGGTGGGGGGGGGGGGGGGTGGGGGGGGGGGGGGGTGGGGGGGGGGGGGGGTGGGGGGGGGGGGGGGTGGGGGGGGGGGGGGGTGGGGGGGGGGGGGGGTGGGGGGGGGGGGGGGTGGGGGGGGGGGGGGGTGGGGGGGGGGGGGGGTGGGGGGGGGGGGGGGTGGGGGGGGGGGGGGGTGGGGGGGGGGGGGGGTGGGGGGGGGGGGGGGTGGGGGGGGGGGGGGGTGGGGGGGGGGGGGGGTGGGGGGGGGGGGGGGTGGGGGGGGGGGGGGGTGGGGGGGGGGGGGGGTGGGGGGGGGGGGGGGTGGGGGGGGGGGGGGGTGGGGGGGGGGGGGGGTGGGGGGGGGGGGGGGTGGGGGGGGGGGGGGGTGGGGGGGGGGGGGGGTGGGGGGGGGGGGGGGTGGGGGGGGGGGGGGGTGGGGGGGGGGGGGGGTGGGGGGGGGGGGGGGTGGGGGGGGGGGGGGGTGGGGGGGGGGGGGGGTGGGGGGGGGGGGGGGTGGGGGGGGGGGGGGGTGGGGGGGGGGGGGGGTGGGGGGGGGGGGGGGTGGGGGGGGGGGGGGGTGGGGGGGGGGGGGGGTGGGGGGGGGGGGGGGTGGGGGGGGGGGGGGGTGGGGGGGGGGGGGGGTGGGGGGGGGGGGGGGTGGGGGGGGGGGGGGGTGGGGGGGGGGGGGGGTGGGGGGGGGGGGGGGTGGGGGGGGGGGGGGGTGGGGGGGGGGGGGGGTGGGGGGGGGGGGGGGTGGGGGGGGGGGGGGGTGGGGGGGGGGGGGGGTGGGGGGGGGGGGGGGTGGGGGGGGGGGGGGGTGGGGGGGGGGGGGGGTGGGGGGGGGGGGGGGTGGGGGGGGGGGGGGGTGGGGGGGGGGGGGGGTGGGGGGGGGGGGGGGTGGGGGGGGGGGGGGGTGGGGGGGGGGGGGGGTGGGGGGGGGGGGGGGTGGGGGGGGGGGGGGGTGGGGGGGGGGGGGGGTGGGGGGGGGGGGGGGTGGGGGGGGGGGGGGGTGGGGGGGGGGGGGGGTGGGGGGGGGGGGGGGTGGGGGGGGGGGGGGGTGGGGGGGGGGGGGGGTGGGGGGGGGGGGGGGTGGGGGGGGGGGGGGGTGGGGGGGGGGGGGGGTGGGGGGGGGGGGGGGTGGGGGGGGGGGGGGGTGGGGGGGGGGGGGGGTGGGGGGGGGGGGGGGTGGGGGGGGGGGGGGGTGGGGGGGGGGGGGGGTGGGGGGGGGGGGGGGTGGGGGGGGGGGGGGGTGGGGGGGGGGGGGGGTGGGGGGGGGGGGGGGTGGGGGGGGGGGGGGGTGGGGGGGGGGGGGGGTGGGGGGGGGGGGGGGTGGGGGGGGGGGGGGGTGGGGGGGGGGGGGGGTGGGGGGGGGGGGGGGTGGGGGGGGGGGGGGGTGGGGGGGGGGGGGGGTGGGGGGGGGGGGGGGTGGGGGGGGGGGGGGGTGGGGGGGGGGGGGGGTGGGGGGGGGGGGGGGTGGGGGGGGGGGGGGGTGGGGGGGGGGGGGGGTGGGGGGGGGGGGGGGTGGGGGGGGGGGGGGGTGGGGGGGGGGGGGGGTGGGGGGGGGGGGGGGTGGGGGGGGGGGGGGGTGGGGGGGGGGGGGGGTGGGGGGGGGGGGGGGTGGGGGGGGGGGGGGGTGGGGGGGGGGGGGGGTGGGGGGGGGGGGGGGTGGGGGGGGGGGGGGGTGGGGGGGGGGGGGGGTGGGGGGGGGGGGGGGTGGGGGGGGGGGGGGGTGGGGGGGGGGGGGGGTGGGGGGGGGGGGGGGTGGGGGGGGGGGGGGGTGGGGGGGGGGGGGGGTGGGGGGGGGGGGGGGTGGGGGGGGGGGGGGGTGGGGGGGGGGGGGGGTGGGGGGGGGGGGGGGTGGGGGGGGGGGGGGGTGGGGGGGGGGGGGGGTGGGGGGGGGGGGGGGTGGGGGGGGGGGGGGGTGGGGGGGGGGGGGGGTGGGGGGGGGGGGGGGTGGGGGGGGGGGGGGGTGGGGGGGGGGGGGGGTGGGGGGGGGGGGGGGTGGGGGGGGGGGGGGGTGGGGGGGGGGGGGGGTGGGGGGGGGGGGGGGTGGGGGGGGGGGGGGGTGGGGGGGGGGGGGGGTGGGGGGGGGGGGGGGTGGGGGGGGGGGGGGGTGGGGGGGGGGGGGGGTGGGGGGGGGGGGGGGTGGGGGGGGGGGGGGGTGGGGGGGGGGGGGGGTGGGGGGGGGGGGGGGTGGGGGGGGGGGGGGGTGGGGGGGGGGGGGGGTGGGGGGGGGGGGGGGTGGGGGGGGGGGGGGGTGGGGGGGGGGGGGGGTGGGGGGGGGGGGGGGTGGGGGGGGGGGGGGGTGGGGGGGGGGGGGGGTGGGGGGGGGGGGGGGTGGGGGGGGGGGGGGGTGGGGGGGGGGGGGGGTGGGGGGGGGGGGGGGTGGGGGGGGGGGGGGGTGGGGGGGGGGGGGGGTGGGGGGGGGGGGGGGTGGGGGGGGGGGGGGGTGGGGGGGGGGGGGGGTGGGGGGGGGGGGGGGTGGGGGGGGGGGGGGGTGGGGGGGGGGGGGGGTGGGGGGGGGGGGGGGTGGGGGGGGGGGGGGGTGGGGGGGGGGGGGGGTGGGGGGGGGGGGGGGTGGGGGGGGGGGGGGGTGGGGGGGGGGGGGGGTGGGGGGGGGGGGGGGTGGGGGGGGGGGGGGGTGGGGGGGGGGGGGGGTGGGGGGGGGGGGGGGTGGGGGGGGGGGGGGGTGGGGGGGGGGGGGGGTGGGGGGGGGGGGGGGTGGGGGGGGGGGGGGGTGGGGGGGGGGGGGGGTGGGGGGGGGGGGGGGTGGGGGGAGGGGGGGGTGGGGGGGGGGGGGGGTGGGCACTCCAGATGTTATGGACTACAATTCCCATCAGCCCCTGCCAATTGGCCATGCTGGCAGGGTCTGATGGGAGTGCTCGAATCCCTGCTTATCTGGAGTGCTGGAGGTTCGCCATCACTGTAATAGGAGATGGGGGCTACAGTTTTGAGGGTCCATAGCTTTTGGCCCCCCTGAACCAAACTGCACCACACCAGGGGGGGTATCATTAGGGCAGTCTCCTGATGAGACCCTGAAAGTTTTGAGACTGTGCATTCAGAAATGTCCCCCCCCCCACAGCCTGCAACCCCCATTGACAGCAATGCAGAAAACTCAATGCAGAACAAAGATTCTTGGGCAAATTTCCAGGATGTTCCTGCAGGGGGTGCATTTTTTTTGATATGTCCGACACCAAAATTTCCAGGGGTATCATCACGGAGATGATGGCACCCCCCAAGTTTGGTGCAGTTTTGTTCAGGGGAGCCAAAGTTATGGACCCTAAAAACTTTAGCCCCCATCTCCTATTAGCTCCCATTGGAAACAATGGGGGATGGGGGCACCCCCTTTGGGAGTCCATAACTTTGGGAACTATGAAACAAACCTCACCTGTTATAGAGAGTAGCTTGGGACAGTCTCCTGATGATATTCTGAAATATTGGTGCTGATATGTCTGAAAATGCACCCCCTGCAGGCACCAGTGTCCTGGTGCAAAAAAAATTGGTCATGGTGGAGTGGCCACCCATGGGGGGGGGGGGCATCCAACTCAGGAGTTTTACTTGGGGCTGGTTTGCCCAGGAGACTGCCTTATTGCATGTATTACATGGCTGGTAGTGATACTCAGGCAAGCCATAGTAAGATTGGGGGGGTGGCATTTCTGTTGGGATCAGCTGAGTGCCCTACCAGTTGTAATCTTGATATCATATATAGTTCAGACACACTGAGTAGAGCAAGGGTAAGATAAACACAATCTTAATTCAAGGGCTTTGATATCAAGAAGCGTAGCCTGACATTTTACTATGTATTTATTTTGTATTTTTACCATTTAGAAATTTAGAGTCTATGGTTTTGTATATGTTTATATTGTAATGTTTTAATATGCTCTTGTACACCACCCAGAGCCCTTTGGGGATATATTAATTTGAACAAAGAAATAAATACATAAATAAAGGTGGCCATTGCCACCCAACTGGAGAAGAGAGCTGTATGGGATGTATTTGTCCCATGGGCACTTGTGGATTCGAATAACTTTAACGGCATACAAAATTGTTCGACATCAACATCACAAAGTAACCACAGCCTTTAGTTACAACTAGAAAGACAGAGTTAAATAACATATTCAAAAAAATTTAGGCAAGGCTGTCCCAACAGCAGGTACTTGATGGCTATTTAAGATGAGAATGATAACCTTCTGGACACATCCGTAATGTATTCACTTCCATGCTGGGAAGGAGATTAGTGTGCTTAGCTATTCCTATCCATCTCATAAAAGGGACAATGGTCAACGGCACTCATGGGATAATGTTTGGAGTGCAATGTCTTTGGTTTCAGACCTTTATGTAGCCATGTTCCTGCCAACATTCTCTCCTGGCGTTTCACCTGCACCTGTTGGCTGCAGCATCTTTCTAGAGATTTTGATAGTAGGAAAGGAAAGCAATTGGATTATACTACCTATGAGTAAAAGGTCAAACAGGTGAGGAGACATCCCTGAAAAAAGAAGAGATGAAGCCTGGCACAGTGAAGTAACAATGAAGTGTAGCATGTGAAAGAGTAACAATGGAGAATAGCAGAGGTCAATAGGGTGAGCATCTACAGAATAGAAGTAGCCTGGCCTTTGTTCCCTTTGATTGTTTATTGTCTATAGTCATCCTGTGTTTGTGTGGAGCTGATTAGTCACTATCTTGACTCTAGTGTTTTTCAAAACTGGCAGCCAAATTCTGTTCATTTTCACAGTTTCTTCCTAGAAGAAGAAACATTGCACAGAAATTCTAATTAGGATGATTCTGTGCAGCAAGAACTTTGTAAAACGTTGCATTGGATTATATATGTCAGGCATGTATCGGCTTGCTTCCCTTTCACTGCACAGGAAACTGAGACAAGGCACTAGAAAAACTGTCAGAACTGAAGTGTAATAATCTGTTCATGAACGGCAGAAAAAAATTCTCTTTGGGTTTATAACATTTGCAGCATTGAAAAATTGGCATGGCTTGGATTGGCAAATCAGATATTATTTAAAATAAATGCCTGTGCATAAATTTACATCATTTGTGTAAAATATAGCCAGTGTGTGTGTGTGTGCTGCAATAAGATATGGCATTAAAATACACATGCTATTGATCTTGGCATAGCAATGCAAACAGAACTTTAAATACGATGACAGAACCTTCTAAGAAAACAGTATGGGGACAATTTTGAATACCGTGCATATATTTATCAAGGCAATTCAGCAGTAAAAAGTTACCAGATGGCACACAGGTTATGTAGAGTTTTCTATTGAATTAAGACGGGGGGAACCCAGGAGAGCGGTTGTTAAACGAAGCATCGTATACATAAACCAGCAAATTGAATGGAGTAAGCAAAAAAAATATATACTCTTGTTGAGGGAATAGTTACAAGCCAAGTAATGGAACTTGCAGGGCCTTATTTTCAAAATATGATCATTAGCACAGCCTTGTTAACATG
Source organism: Sphaerodactylus townsendi (assembly GCF_021028975.2). Classification (NCBI taxonomy): domain Eukaryota; kingdom Metazoa; phylum Chordata; class Lepidosauria; order Squamata; family Sphaerodactylidae; genus Sphaerodactylus; species Sphaerodactylus townsendi. The sequence goes on along the minus strand of NC_059426.1, from coordinate 13,986,190 downwards.
CTGTTTTCAAGAAGATAGTAAACGGTGTTGAAAAATTACTGGTTTTCATGTTAAAGCACACACCCATGCAAAATGCCCAAGCTGCTGTTTTTGAGAGGAGCCAGGCCAGCTACACATTCTTTTGTGATTCTAGCCCATAAAACCTTTCCCTCAAACTCTTATTGTCAGCATAATGATCAGATGCCGCTATCATTTATCTCATTCTCTTCGTTACGGAGGAAACCTGGCCCACTTCCCTTTGGAACGGCAACGGGAATTAAGATTCCTGATAGAAGAACTTGTGTGGTATTCAGTGGTCTGAGCAGCTGACCCAGTGAAGAAATTACTAGGGTGTTGAATAATAGTACCTTCAAAAATATGTCCTCTAATAAGTAAATCGTGCCAGTTTTGTTCTTGCGGGCTTAGAGAGATGATTCTGTGTTCCAAGGGAGATGTGAAGGAAATAAAACACTGCGAAAGCTTTGTTTTGCTGGCACTGGAATGGTAGAGGTTTTTCTTTTCCCCTCTCATGCGCAAGGGTCTTAGATATAGACATGGAGGACAGCGATTCTCTCTCAAGCACAAGGGGCTTAGACATAGGGGATGGAGGACGGCAATTCTCTCTCATGCGCAAGGTGGTGGATGGGGATTTTTCTCGAGCGCAAGGGTCTTAGACTGAGGGAGTGGAGGATGGTGATTCACACACAAGGGCCTTAGACATATGAGGTCGAGGATGGCAATGCTCTCTCATGCGCAAGGTGGAGGATGGGGATTCTCTTACATGCGCTAGGGTCCTAGACAAAAAGGGTTGAAGACAGCAATTTTCTCTCCTGTGCATGGGGCTAAATCAGAGTGGGTGGACGACTTTGACTCTCTCTCATGCGCAATGGTCTTAGACAGAGAGGGAGAGGATAGCGATTCTCTGTCATGCGCAAGGGTCTTAGACAGAGGGGGTGGACAATGACGATTCTCTCTCATGCGCAAAGGAAGAGGATGGCGATTCTCTCTCATGCGCAAGGGTGTTAGAGAGAGGGGTGGAGGACAGCGATTCTTTCACATGCACAAGTATCTTAAACAGGGGGTGTAGGATGTCGATTCTCTCTCATGCACATAAATGGAGTATGGACATTCTCTCTCATGTGCAAGGGTCTCAGACAGAGGGGGTGGAGGATGGTGATTCTCTCTCATGCGCTAGAGTCTTAGACAAAAAGGGTTGAATACAGCCATTTTCTCTCCTGTGCAAAGGTCTTAACCAGAGTGGGTGGACAACTTCAACTCTCTCTCGTGCGCAATGGTCTTAGATAGAGGGGGTGGACAATGGCGATTCTCTCTCATGCACAAAGGTGGAGGATGCCGATTCTCTCTCATGCACGAGGGTCTTAAAGGGGGTGGAGGATGGCAATTCCCTCTCATGCACAAAGGAGAAGGATGGCGATTCTCTCTCATGTGCAAGGGTGCTAGAGAGAGGTGGTGGAGGACAGTGATTCTTTTGCATGCACAAATATCTTAAACAGGGGTAGAGGACAGCAATTCTTTCTCATGCGCATAGAAGAAGAAGAGTTTGGATTTATATCCCCCCTTTCTCTCCTGCAGAAGACTCAAAGGGGCTTACAATCTCCTTGCCCCTCCTCCCTCACAACAAACACCCTGTGAGGTAGGTGGGCTGAGAGAGCTCTGAGAAGCTGTGACTAGCCCAAGGTCACCCAGCTGGCATGTGTGGGAGTGTACAGGCTAATCTGAATTCCCCAGATAAGCCTCCACAGCTCAGGCGGCAGAGCTGGGAATCAAACCCGGTTCCTCCAGATTATACACGAGCTCTTCACCTCCTACACCACTGCTGCATAGATGGAGTATGGCCATTCTCACTCATGCACAAGGGTCTCAGACAGAGGGGGTGGAGGACGGCGATTCTCTCTCATGTGCAAGGGTCTTAGACAGAGAAGGTGGAGGACGGCAATTCCCTCTCATGTGCAAGGGTCTTAGACAGAGGGGGTAGACGACAGCGATTCTCTCTCATACGCAAGTGTCTTAAACAGAGGGGGTGGAGGATGGCAATTCCCTCTCATGCACAAAGGTGAAGGATGGTGATTCTCTCTCAGGCGCAATGGTCATAGAAAGAGGGGGTGAAGGAGGGCAATTATCTCATGCGCAAAGGTGGATGATGGTGATTCTCTCTCATGCGGAAGGGTCTTCGACTGAGAGAGTAGAGGACGGCAATTTTCTCTCATGCGCCAGTGTTTTAGAAAGGGCTGTGGAGGACAGCAATTCTCTCTCATGTGCAAAGTGTAGGATGGCGAATCTCTCTCATGCGCTAGTGTCTTTAAGAAAGGGGGTGGAAGATGGCGATTCTTTCTCATCTGCAAGGATTTCAGAAAGGAGTGTGAGGATGGCAATTCTCTCTCATGTGCAAGGGTCTTATACAGAGGGTGTGGACAATGGCAATTCTCTCTCATGCATAAAGAGGAGGGCTCTGGGCAATGTACAACATTTTAAATAACAGATAGAGCACAATTTAGGACATAAACAAAATAAAAATTTAAATACGATACCTATAGGCTCTATTAAATTTAAGTAGCTAAAACCTGTTAAAACGTTCATCGTACAGCGTTCTAATATGCAATATATATAATATAACTAGCAGGGCACCCATGCTTCGCTACGCATACTTCATCACAGGCTCTCTATGAATTTCAGGGTGACATTCAACATACTTCTTTACAGCCTGTTTATGAACTTTGGGGTGACATGCAGCATATTTCCTCACAGCCTGTCTGTGAACTGATGGGTTTGTTTTCAAATAGGTTCACATGCGTTCTGGAGGGCGGTGGTAGAGTGCAGTTGGTGAAAGACATGAAGCTGGTGGTGTTGAACTGTCACCCTCAGAATATTCGTGCAGCATGTCTGTGGACTGGGCAGTTGGTTTGCCGTTAGAATATTCGCACAGATGGCCGGAGATAAGCAGTGAAAACAGTAAATAGGTAATAAATCGAGTGGAAGTGGATATTTTGGGAAATCCTTTCTTAGTGAGCACCTGGAGTATGTAAGGAACAGGTGTGCCAAATTTCATGTGTGTGGCTTCGGTGGTTTTTGAGTTCTGTTGAGTCAGTCAGTCAGTCAGTGAGTGGTATTTCGCGTTTATATATATAGATATACAGTGTCCGACAGCTAAAACCCTCCCAAGAGGGGGATGGTAGGCCCGGCAGATGTTGTAGTGGCCCCAAAGGGGGACAAAATTCCTCCAACAGATCAACATAGCTGAACATGCAGGTATCTAAAGCAAAATATATGCTTGATACAAAGCTGGTTTTAAAATGATGGGACACATGTCAGCTAAGCACCTCCCCCCAAAAATCTAAGCTTGCATCAACAGTGGATAGGCAGCTACCCACAACCATCCACCAGATACCAGTCAATGGCTCATATGCAAAACTACTTGTATTTTAAACTGAAAACGCATCATCACTTTGACCTGGGCTTACCAGGTCTCCCACTATAAGAGGAACCCTGCAGCCCACGGCCTCTGGCTTACTGGTGCAGCAGGAGAACAAATGGCGAGGGCGGAGTGGAGTGCTGCCATGGCGACAGTGGAACATCATTTCTAGCTGCATAACCAGAAGTGATATCACATGTCACCATGCTGCTCTAGCAATTCCCCAGCTCTCTATGGCCGTTTCCACACGGGCATTAAATGGCAGCCTGGAGATGGTAAAAACACCGTCTCCAGGCCGCCATTCGCACGGGGGGCGCAGCTGCAACGCAGCCGTGCCGCCCTCGCGCCGCCCGCCCGGCCTGAAGCCGGCGTTTCCCCAGAGCGCTTCCCAGCGCTCTTGAAGCATACCGTAAAGCCGCTGCGGCGAGCGGCAGCAGCTTCATGAGCCTCCGCTGCACTTACCTTGTCCCCGGGCCTCCAGTGCGTCGGCGAGGCATGGGGACACGCCCCCCTGCCCTGCGCCACTGGAGCAGGCGTGCAGGGCCAGGGGGCGTGTCCCCAGGCCTCGGCGATGCGCCGGAGGCTCGGGGACATGCCGGGTCGGCCGGGCGCCGGCGCTCCGTGGCGCCGGCTGCCCGGCTGTTCCCAGGACCGTCCATGTGGACGGTCCCAGCGTCGTCGGGTCGGCGTCGGGAACGCCGACCCGGCCGTTTCCGCCTTCGTGTGGAAACGGCCAAAGGTAAACCATCAGGATTTGAGTGATTGCTAGCAAGTAAGTTGTTGTAACATATGACATATGGTTATATGACTGGAAGTGACATCGCAGCATCTCATTCTACCCTCCGAACCAACCCCAAAACCTCTTAATGAGATCATACGGATGGTACTTGACTTGAGAGAAAGAGGGGCCGATGTGTGCAGTACAGATGAGGTTTTCAAAACTCTCATCAGAAAAAAAAATATCAAATCATCACTGAATTCAACCCATTTTCCACGTGGTTGACCATGAACTACTGGGGATAAGTGATAAACTGCAGTTGCCGCCGAGTCCTTTAGTCGTCGAAGTTCCATTTATTCAAAAGCTTGTTTACAAAGGGTAGCAATATTTTCATCTTGGGAACATCTTCAGTCACGAGAGATATGCAGACACAGATGATTGTTAGCGAGGCATCGTTTATTATCCATTCAGAAACTTATGAGTATAACTGGAAAGCTTCTTCCTAACTTCATTTATTCCTTATTGATGACTTTTAGTAATAACCTTTTTGACAGCCCATGAAGCTTTATGATCAATCCCGTCCTTTATTGGACTGAACTGATTCCAAGACACTTCTCCGTGATTCCCTGTTGGTGGCGAGACTGAGATTCTTTCTTATGCTTTCTTTCTTATGCCTCTTCTTAGGCTTTCTGTCACAATCGACGTTTAGTATTTAGCAGTGGAAATGTTGGCATATTTAACATTGGAAATTCTGTTAAATGTTAGGTAGTAGGTAGAGAATGGGGGAGAAAAAGATCGAGCCGTTTAGCTTCTGGTCTTTATGTTGTCATTCAGACATTATTGGGCTTTGGTTCAGAAATCAGTCTCTTCACTGACCTCTTGAAATGCCCATATATTATAAAAATTGCTTCTCTTGAGATTTCTCGGAATTTAAAAAATGTAAATGTATATCTAAAAAATTCACAGGAACTTAGTGAAAAGTGAGTACATTTGCTATAGAATAAAGCTGAAGAAAAGAAATCTGAGGGTACACAGGCATAGTGGTAAAGAGGTGAAGTGGTTAAGAGCAGGTGCACTCTAATTTGGAGAATCGGGGTTGATTCCCTGCTCTGCCACTAGAGCTGTGGAGGCTTATCTTGTGAGCCAAATTAGCTTGTGCACTCCAACACATGAAAAACAAAGCAAGGCAAGTGGAAAGTCAGAAGCAAAAAACAAGAAGGGGGTAGCCACTCCCCAATATAAACTTGCCAAACAACTCAAGGAAGTCAAAAAATTCCCGGATTGGATGATAAGTATAATTGCTTATTACTGTAGTATAAGTATATGTGTATTAAGTACCGATTACTATAAATAGAATATTCATATATTTGACTTCCTTGAGTTGTTTGGCAAGTTTATATTGGGGAGTGGCTACCCCCTTCTTGTTTTTTGCACTCTAACACATGCCAGCTGGGTGACCTTGGGCTAGTCACAGTTCTTTGGAGCTCTCTCAGTCCCACCTACCTCACAGGGTGTTTGTTGTGAGCAGGGGGAGGGAAAAGAGATTGTAAGTCCCGTTGAGTCTCCTTACAGGAGAGAAAGGGGGAATATAAATCCAAACTCTTCTCCTCCTTCTCTTCTAAATCTAAGGACTAGGAGCTGAACGGGTGAACGAACTGAAAAGCATCATGTGTAAAGTGATATGGAAGTTTGTGTTTTCATGGCTATACAAACATAACCTTCGCATTGCAAGACAATGATACACGAACCAGTGTGGAGTTTTGCTTTGACTTAAAATTAATGCAATGTTTTTCCCCCGCTGGAAGAAGACCCATGAAAGAATATGGGCAGAAAGTTTTATTATTGCCAGGATGTTTTTATTTATCTTTACAAAATCCTTCACCTTTCCTTAAAGTCAAGACAGATTACCATGCAATGCAGAGCTACTGTGGTGTAGGTCAGGACCTTGGAGGCCTGGAATCCTATTCCTGCTCAGCACTCTTGAGGCTCAATGGATGACCCAAGGCTGGCCTTTTTTCTTTCTCCATCCTGTTTCACGGAGTAGCTGAAATTGAGCTGCAACGTATAGCATAGCTCAACGCTGAATTTATCCTCTGGGTTGCCAGCTCTGGGTTGAGAAATTCCTGGTGATTTGGAAGTGGAACCTGGGGAGGAAATGGGAAGTTCTCACAATGGAGAGATGTAGGGAGTGGTGTCCCCCAAGGATCCGTTTTGGGAGCAGTGCTCTTTAACCTATTCATAAATGACCTGGAAGTAGGGGTGGGTAGCGTGGTGGCCAAGTTTGCAGATGACACCAAATTATGTAGAGTGGTGAGAACCACAAAGGATTGTGAAGAGCTCCAAGTGGACCTTGATAAATTAGGTGAGTGGGCTAAGAAATGGCAAATGCAGTTCAATGTCGCAAAATGTAAAGTGATGCACATAGGGGCAAAAAATCCAAACTTCACATACACGCTACAGGGGTCAATCACAGACCAGGAAAGGGATTTGGGCGTCTTAGTTGATAGTTGATGGGAATGTCAACTCAATGCAAGGCAGCTGTGAAAAAGGCAAACTCTATGCTGGGGATCATTAGGAATTGATAATAAAACTGCAAAGATTGTCATGCCCTTATATAAAGCAGTGGTGCGACCGCACTTGGAGTACTGTGTCCAGTCCTGGTCACCACATCTCAAAAAGGATATTGAGGAGACAGAAAAAGTGCAGAGAAGGGCAACGAGGATGATTGAGGGACTGGAGCACCTTCCCTATGAGGAGAGGCTGCAGCGTTTGGGACTCTTTGGAGAGGAGACGGCTGAGGGGAGATATGATTGAAGTCTATAAAATTATGCATGGGTTAGAAAATGTTGACAGAGAGAAATTTTTCTCTCTTTCTCACAATACTAGAACCAGGGGGCATTCATTGAAAATGCTGGGGGGAAGAATTAGGACTAATAAAAGGAAACACTTCTTCACGCAACGTGTGATTGGTGTTTGGAATATGCTGCCACAGGAGGTGGTGATGGCCACTAACCTGGATAGCTTTAAAAGGAACTTGGACAGATTTATGGAGGAGAAGTCGATCTATGGCTACCAATCTTGATCCTCCTTGATCTGAGATTGCAAATTCCTTAACAGACCAGGTGCTCAGGAGCAGCAGCAGCAGAAGGCCATTGCTTTCACCTCCTGCACGTGAGCTCCCAAAGGCACCTGGTAAGCCACTGCGAGTAGCAGAGTGCTGGACTAGATGGACTGTGGTCTGATCCAGCTGGCTTATTCTTGTGTTCTTATGTTCAAATAGTGCCCTGGTGCTATTTTAGGATGAGAAAATGACTGAAGCTTGTTTTCCACATGCACTGCACTTGTAGAAACTGAGAAAAATTCACAACTGAGTTGAATGGGGAATGTGCTTCCTGGCATTCTTAATCTTCTCCTTCTCATCATTATTATTTAGACTTGTAGCCCCCCTCTTTTCCAACTCCAGCTGGGCTCATAGATAAACCAATACGTATAGACTAGTACGGTTAAAACCATAATTTAAATTCAAACTTAAATCTCCCTGGTGCCCTTAATGAAGATTTAACTTTGACAGGAAACAACCAGGAAAGGAGGGAAGGAAAGAACTATAAGGAAAGATTCAACCAAATTTACAAACAGCTGAACCAGCGGGGGGGGGGGGGCAGTAAGATGGAACTGTCACTGCCTCAATATAAGGCCTGGTGCAGAGGTCTGCAACCTGCAGCTCTCCAGATGTTCATGGACTACAAATCCCATCAGCCCCTGCCAGCATGGCCAATTGGGGCTGATAGGATTTGTAGTCCATGAACATCCGGAGAGCCGCAGGTTGCAGACCCCTGGCCTGGTGGAACAGCTCCATCTTCCAGGGCCTGCAAAACTGAGGCCTGTTCTGCACAGGCCAATAAACACAGGAGTAGGACTTTAAAAAAACAGTTGGGGGGGGACTTAACACAGATACCGCCCCTAAAACGAGTCTACCCCTTGTTATTTTCCCCGAACCAGGTTTTTTGAGAATCACCCTATTCATGAATCACGCTTTTCAAAAATCCCGGGTTGCAGCTGGTCGTGAGCAAACAGTGGGGCAAAAGGTGCTTTATTTACTGCCCTGGCCCCTGCCTGGTGGAATGCTCTTCCCCCAGCAGTTAGGGCCCTGCAGGACATTGGAGAGTTCCGCAGGACCTGCAAAACTGTGTTGTTCCACCGGGCTTTTGGGGGGGCCGGCCGCTGAGCCCGCCCCCCTTTTGCTGCCCTGCGCACTGGCTATATATTCGACCATCTGCCAACCCCCTCCCTCCCAGGGTTTGCTCATTGGGGTCTGATGCCAGACGTCTCTTATTATTCATCACTTGTAGGTTACTGCTGCTATAGTTTTAAGGTTTTGTAATATTTTAATTGGGGCTATTCGATTTGTTTTATTGTGGGTTATTGGTTGTTGTACACCGCCCTGAGCCCTCCGGGGGTAGGGCGGTTTATCAAATCGAATAAATAAAATAAAAAATAAAAATAAATGTATTCACCTCTGTTTCCCTTTTTAAAAATGTTGTGGCTTACATCTGCGTAGCTATGCAGGTGCAGATGGTTGTATTGTGAGACATCAGCATGGCTGTGGGGGTTCATTTGTATAGGCCTTCATAGCTACACATCAGTGGGAAGTAAATTAAAAAAAGATATGTGTGTCTGTGTGAAGGCACAAACGCAACCTGGATTGTTTCCATGGGCTTAAGCCACTACCTGCATGGATGCATGCGACTGCAAAAACAGGAAAACAGATTACTTTATCCTGACTGCAACCTGTTATACATGTGCTGAGTGGAGGGGGGCGGGGGGTGGGGGTTGAACCAAGCCTGGAAGGAGACTTACCAGGGCAGTGAAGGGCTGCGGATAGGAGGAGGAGGGACAGAAACTGTACATGGCATGACATCATTTCTGCCCCCAAAACTGGTATCATGTCCCCCACTTTATTTCTCACTGCCAAATTTACCAGCGGAGGGCAATTGATTTACTGCAGTGGGCAATTGCCAACTACCAACAGGTAAGTCTGGGACCCAGCCCCAAGCTGTGTACTCTGTGATATGTAGAGCACCTCAAGTTGTGAAAAAAATGGCCATTGTGACTGCAGTAAGCTTGATTTCTTCATGATTTCTTCATGACTGCTGGAAATGCTGGCAAGATGTTAGAAATTGCCATACCCTCCCTTTGGATTAAAGGGATCAGTGGGCGAAAACAGCCACTGTTTTGAAAGCCGAGCCAGCATTTTGAACCCCTGTCCTTACTGAATATACATGCCCTTGAAATGCTGGGAACAGATCTGAAGATTTTGAAGACATATATTTTTGGATGATTTGCCTCCCAATTGCTGTTTTGAATGGTTCGTCATTAGAAATTGACTGTCACGTTTGCTAAATGATTGATGTGAGTATTTTTGCTTTTCTGTGAAGAATTTGCATGTTCTCTTTGACTACTTTGAATATTCTAATCTAATTTCAATGAGGGGGGGAGAGAGGGGGTGTTTGAGTTTGCTTCAACTCCCAGCCTTTTTTTCCCCCTGCAAGGTTTGCTTTATAGAAATGCCGTACAATAAAGAGCATTAAAAATGGTTATAATGTAGCACAGCGGATAAATGCGTTATCTTCAATATGACAGCTACATTTGGTTCTCCAGGGAGAGTTTTGCAGCGTTTTCTCACTGTTGGAAGAAGACAACTTCAGACTGACAGATTGAAAGTTGGCACAAATAAAAACTGCACGACGCTGGTAGGATATCCAATGAATAATTCAGGACTTCTGATTTTGTTTGTGACCTATCATTACAAATAACATTGGAGGTGAATTTAATACTAAATACTAGTTTGAACACCCTAGTAAATGGTTTCCCTATTTTCTTTTTAAAAATGAACATTGTGAAAGTAATTGGGGGAAATTTTGGAGATTCAGGGTGGTGTAATCAAAGGGTGGGGGACCTTTCATCTCAACTCCCTGGAGCTTTGGGGTAGAACAGGACATAGAGAGGGGAAGCATTTATCCCACTGTGACACTCTAGGAATTGCAGAAAACTCTATGGTAAAACCATAGAATTCTGGGGACTTCCTAGAGCACTGCGACATATATCAACTTCACTTCCTCCCACATTTCCTCCCAACACTTATTAAAGTGGTGGTGAAGTCCAGGAAGTGGCAGGGGACTTTCTTTTATATTGGATAAGCTGGTTAAATTAGCACAGGAAGAGGAGGGTCAAATGATGGGATAAGGGTGGACTAGCCATTGTTACCACTGGAACTTCTCTCATTGGGTCTCTGTCAACTCTCATTGGGTCTCTGTTTGGAATATGCTGCCAAAGGAGGTGGTGATGGCCACTAACCTGGATAGCTTTAAAAGGGGCTTGGACAGATTTATGGAGGAGAAGTCGATTTATGGCTACCAATCTTGATCCTCTTTGATCTGAGATTGCAAATGCCTTAACAGTCCAGGTGCTCGGGACCAACAGCCGCAGAAGGCCATTGCTTTCACATCCTGCATGTGAGCTCCAAAAGGCACCTGGTGGGCCACTGCGAGTAGCAGAGAGCTGGACTAGATGGACTCTGGTCTGATCCAGCTGGCTTGTTCTTATGTTCTTATGTTCTTATGTTCTTAACCCAGTGGCAGGAATGACAAGGTCATCCTAATGAAGTATGGCATTGCCTGACCATATCACACACAATGTGGAGTTCTCCCTCTCCCTCCCTCCCTCCCTCCCTCTTTGGGGGGTGGGATTGGTTGGACCTTTTTCGGAGCTGTTTTCCCCTCCCAGTCTTCCCTTTGCTATTTCAGATCTGCTCTTAACCAACAATAGTGACCTGATTAGTGAAGTGGTAAGATCCTTGAGTGACCTTACTCTCCTGAAAACTGTTATACAGTGGAGAGGGGATGCCAAGTAGTCAGACATGCATTCTGGACTTTAAGAAAGCTGATTTCAGTAAACTTAGTAAACTACTCAGTGTGATACTGTTAAGAATAATAAAAGAGAAGGGGGTGCATGATGGATGGGAGTTTCTTAAAAATGAGATCTTGAAAGCACAATTTCAAACAGTTTGAATGAGAGGGAAAAATGGGAGGTGTCTAAGGAAACCAGCATGTATGTCTAAAGACCTTTCAACTGTTCAAAAAATGGAAAAGGGGGGAAATCATCAAATAGCCAGGACATGCAGAAAGAAATGTGCGAAATGAGCCTCAGTCTCTCCCAAAAGGAAAACAGTGCTCAAACAGGGGAAAATGAAACAGAAGATGCAATAGGGGAAATTCAGCATAGAATAGATAAAGAGGTAATACAGGATTACCTGGCTACTTTAAATGAATTCAAATTTCCAGGGGCTGATGAATTACAGCCCAGGTTATTAAAAGAATTGGCAGAAGTAATCCCACTTGCCGTAAACTTTGAGAACTCCTGGAGAACAGAAGTCCCAGCAGACTGGAGGAGGGAAATGTTGTCCCCATCTTCAAAAAGAGGAAAAAAGAGGACCCAAACAACTACTGCCCAGTCAATCCAACATCAAAACCAGGAAAGATTCCAAACTATTCGCAACTATAATAGCAACAAGATTAAGAAAGTGCATTCATTAGATGATACATGAAGATCAGACAGGTTTTATTCCAAAAGATACATGAAAGGTCATCTATAGTTTGTAATCAATGCTTTGGAATTCATTAATACCAAGAAAATGGAAAACACATTTATCTTCCTGAATGCAGAGAAAAACTTTGATAATATTTCATGGACATTCATGTTAAAGACATTAGAATGCATATAATGTGGAGCCAGATTTCTAGATTGGATACAGAGAATATAAACTAGACAAAGAGCAAGAATATTAATCAATGGTACTTCAACTGTAGTAGTAGTAGAAGAACAAACTGAAAAGGGAACAAGGCAAGAATGTCCTTTATCACCGTTACTATTTATCCTGGTTGTGGAACTTTTGGCAACAAAGATTAGACAAGATCAAAGAATCACGAGTCTATAAAAAGAAGGAAAAAATTCAAGATGAAAAGTTATGCAGATTACTGACAATAAGTAATAATCAATTTTCAATAAGGTATCCGATGGATTAAATAGAATTATTTGGACATTTTCCAGGATATCAGATTAAACTTCAAAAACAACAAATTATCGCAAGATTTTTAAAAGAACAAGAAATAATAAGTGTTGGAAAAATAACTGGTTGTGATCTTTTTTTGCCCACAACATTAAGTATTAGGAATCAATATAAATGGACAAATTGATAACTTGTTTAAAAATAATTATGGAACAACCTGTGTTGGGTGGTTAGCTGTTTGCCACTGAACCATGGGGGGGGATTCTCTGTTGTTGTTTTTTACTTTTTCAAGCTGTATTCTGCTGAATCTAGCAGCAGGGGTGGGGGGATTCTCTGGGGTTTTTTACTTTAACTTTGCCAGAATCACTGGCATGCGTGCGAGCCGAATCCCGATCCAAATATATGCCCGAATAGGCTGGGATTCGGCCGATCCAAATATATGCCCGAATAGGCTGGGATTTGGCCCAAAGAGTTGATTCATTTTATCCAAATCACCAAACCTAGTGGAGACTCAAACCCAGTCCTCCAGATTAGAGTCCACCTTTCTTAAGCATTCCACCATCATATTTTAAGCTATGTATATTTGGTAAACATATGCAGAATATGGGAGGCAAGGTTCTTAAAGATCTTAAGTATGCACCTCTTCCTCTCAATTGTACTTTTGGCTCAATGGTGAGATATGCTGTTTGCTATGGCAAATTTGGAAGGGATGGCAACACAGTATTACACTGACATCAGATCTTGGAAGCTAAGCAGGGTTAATACTTAGATGGGAGATATCCAAGGAAGATTCAGCAGAGGAAGGCAAAAATAAACTACCACTGTTTCTCATTTGTCTTGAAAGCCCCTTCATGAGGTTGCCTTCCGTCGACTGTGACCTGACGGCACTTTACACACAGAGGCCCCTTCCGCACGGGCCATAAACGGCTCCCTGGGGATGGCAAAAATGCCGTCCCCAGGGAGCCGTTCGCACAGGCAGCGTTGCCAAAACGCAGCAACGCCGACCTGGTTCCCCTCCCCCTCCCCCAGGGCGGCGTCAGGCCGCCACCCTCCAGGAGGGAGGTTTCTGGAACAACAGTGCATTCCCGGCGGCACGGTGCGAACGGCACCACCAGGAGTGCGCTGTTTTCCCCGTCCCTCTCCCACTGGAGGTCAGAGGGCAGCATGGGCAGGTCTCAGCAGTCCAGTAGAGCGACGAGGCAATGAGGTGAGTGGGAGAGGGAAGGGGAAGAGGCGGCTCTGTGCGGAGCCACCTCTCTCGCGCCGGGTGCACTGGGGGCCACTCACACGCTCCTGTGCGAACAGCCCCCACCCCTCCACCGGAAAGGGTCAGACATAGCAAATTCCCCATTAGTCAGCTGCATCCCTTTTAGACCAAAGGATCAATGTGCAGATTTCTTAAAGAAAGAACATTTCTCACTGCAGAGGACTGTAGGTAATGTTATTCTGATGCTCAGAGGAAACAATGCGCATCTCCATTAGCAACTCAATCTATGGATTGCCCAGGTGCCTCTGCAAAAATCAGGCAGCCTGTGACCAATCTCTTGCAAAATTCAAAAGATTGCCTCTGGACAGCGATAAAATAGAACCACATATAGACAAAGATTTAAGCAAAATCACCATGACAGTCTATCAGGGCTAGCAATCAGTTTTCATCACAGAGGCTATCTGAGAAGCCTTTTTCATTTATGAAGGTTACCAGTACCTCCACAATGAAAAGGACTAAAAAACTTGCTCTGACTTCTCCCCTTTCCAAATGAAAACAGAGATTCATGCAGACTGCAGGACACAGCTGAGAATGGAGGCGCTGATCCTGAAGAGAATCTTCTTGTGTACAGAGGGCCATTTTAACTGAGAACCATTTCTGCACATTGAGGAAATCAGTTATCTCCTTGCCTATAAAATTGGCCTGGGCCTGGGGTGATTTTTGTGATGCCTGAATTCCAAGGAAAACTGTGTGTGTAAACAGCCATCAGGTCACAACCGACTTATGGCAAGGGGCTAACAGAGGTGGTTTGCTGTAGCCTTCTGTAATGTATACTGTTACTTAATCTCATTTTAACCTTAGAATGTTGAAAGTCTAAAGGGTGAATGGAGACTGCAGGTTGATTGGCTAGTGTGAACTGCTGGTCATTCTTAACCCAAATGTAGTTGATACTAAAGGGAGAACTGTTGGGGATGCCAGAGTGAGCGGGTTGTTCTGATATAGATCCATGCTCTGGAGGCTGAGGGCCAGTTCTGTGAGAGTGTAAGGGTCTGTTACTCCAGTCAATAATTGAGACTCAAGACTCGTTCAAGAGCTTTATTGAACGGTGTCAGGAGCTGGGCTGCAAAAAGCCAGAGTTGGCACTCAACCTCTTGCAGCTACCCTGTTTCCCCAAATATAAGACATCCCCTGAAAATAAGACGTAGTAGAGGTTTTGCTGAGGTGCAAAATATAAGGCATCCCCCAAAAGTAAGACGTAGCAAAGTTTTTGTTTGGAAGCATGCCTGACGAACAGAACACAGAAAAGTAAGACAGCCCCTGAAAATAAGACATAGCACATCTTTGGGAGCAAAAATTAATATAAGACACTGTCTTATTTTCAGGGAAACACGGTAGTATATATCTTCAAACATTACCCATTCAGATGTTCCCCCTCCCATTGATTCCCACAATCGCCTGCATGAGAAAAGCATAGTGTGAATACAGCATTAATATGGGTTTGCCCAAGGCCAGCGACAGACATACTCCCTTCTCCAGGAAGTGGAAGACAGGGGGGAAGGTTTGCATATTTCACTATCTACAAGCAAGCCATAGAAAAACAGAAAGGTCCTCAGGCCGCAGATAACAGCAAGTGCAGGTTTGACCAGCTCTGTGATGCCAGGCCCCAGGGCAAGCCAGGCCTGACAGAGAGATGAGCAACTTGGAGTAAGTGTCAATAAGAGCAGGTTTCTGTGAAGGCATCTGCACCAAGGTCTTATTGGTAACCATTACACACAAACTCTAATTAATCACACTGGTGACTGGTTTAGTTTCTCTGAGGAGAACTCACCCAGATATGGGGCAGTGAAGTTCCCGAGGGTGGAAGTATAAATAGAGAAAGGATTAGGTTTTCTGCAGGAAAAGCACAAGTCCTTCTCTGGTACATACCATATGAAACATACGTCTCAGATAAGGGAGATAGCCTAGGAGTTAGTGGTTTAGGACTTGTGGCAGTTTCACTTTACTGAAGTGAGGAATTAAGTCTCCTCAGCACTGGAATAAAAGAAACACCTCCTGAGGTTTTAAGATTTTTTTCCCCACATGACTGTAACAAACTTGAAGGCACTGGAGTTAGTGAGCAGTGCTACCCTCATAACAGCAATTTAAAGGTATTGAAACATCTTCCACACAAATATCTTATCTGAACTAGCTTCTTTTATATAATTATTCATGTGACTCTTGCCTTAAAACCCTTTCTGATTTAGTTCAATTGGACTAATTTAAGGGTGTTGAAAATAAATAAACATCTAAATCTTTGTTTGAACTCTACCTGCCTCTGGTGCCAATTTAATATTTCTCTGACTGACACATATACATTACTGAGTGTACATACAGAGCTGCCCATCTTCCTGAATGTATAGTGCCTTGGGGGGTAATCTATCATACCTTCCTCATTGGTGGTCTCCCACCAAGTACTCCCCAGGCCAACCCTGCTTAGCTTCTGAGATCTGATGTGATCAAACTGACTTGAGCTACTTAGGTCACAGCCCAAGGCAAATAAAGGTAAAAAACATTGTTGTCTTATCTTTTTCCATTTGATATCAACAAGCTTGACTGACACAAAATCTGAATTGTGTTTTCTGGGATCTGAGACGCCAGCTGTTCATCTTTGTTGCATGCTAAAATAGAGGGGGGAAATGCTGCCAGCCTTTGCACCAGTATGTCACTTCTGGATACATAGAGCTTTCCATCATCACTTCCAGGTTGTTTCCCATGTCCCTGCCTTCTAGCCCTCCTACTGGTTGTCAGGCTTGGCATGTCAATTATTTATGAAATAAGAACCTAAGCAATAGTGTGGCAAATCTGCCTCCTACTTCTTTACTGACAATAATTATGTCCTGCTTTTCTGACAATCAACAGGAATCGAAGTGGTCTGCCTCATCAAAACCAGGTGAAATTTCAGTCCACAGAAACAAAATACCTAATAAATACATAACCTTGCTCTATTATATTCACTGACCTTGAACAATACATAGCCTTGCTTTATTATACTCACTGACCTCCACATGCTGGCAAATGAACCCCGTGTTGGCAAATGTTATCTATTCCTTCATGTTGAGAGGCTCCGAGACATCTAGGGTTCTCTACCATCAATCAAGGAGGCAGGAAATATACTTTGGTCACTTCCTGTAGGTGGGTCGTAGCCGTCTTGTCCTAGTATCTTTCTGCCTCATCAGGGAGTGCAGCAAATTCAACAGGCTCTTTGCTTATTGATAGGCTTCGTGATCCTATCAAACTCCGAACCAAAGAGGGCACCCCCCTGAGAATCAAAACTGGAAAAGGTACCGAAAGGGTACTCATGGCTGTCGCCTTCTTAGTGGATGCCACCCTAGATGTACAGGGCTGGCATCATCATACCCTCATAGCCAACTTAACCCATGGGTATGCTGGGCAGATGCCTGGGGACCCCATGAGCATAGGAGCTCGATGCTAATCTATGTATGTTGTGATTTGCTGTCTGTAAACAATAATAATAATAATATTATACTAAACTACAAATATTTGTAACTGGAAAGTGTATATTTAGCATGTTTTACTAAAGATAATGAAGAATATTAATGTTAATGTTTATGATAACAAGTGGACATTGGCATTAGTCTCTGATATAGTATCATGGTCCCCTCTGTAACCACATATCCATGTACGTCTACATATCTCATGCATTACATAACATGAAACTGTATATGTTAATTTCACTTCAACTCGCTGGACAGTTAATCACAATAATATTAGTGATATTTATATACCACTGGTTATTAGAGATTGAATCTGAGATTCATCAGGAATACTTGTAGGGTACGCATGTAGTAGTTATTCAAGATTATGGATTTATTGACTATTTATATTTTTATTCCTGTGAGTTGTTGTGTAGGTAGGGGCCCCAGTGCATGACTTTGCCTGGGGACCTATAATGCTGTTTAGACAATGCCATGAACCTGGGGTGGGGCAACTGCCATGGCTCAGGATTTCTGGTGGGGGGGCACTGCTGCTGACCCCCACCTACACATCTCCCCAGGCATCTGTCTAAGCCTGTGCTCCCAACTGCTCAGTGTCATTAAACAAGGACATATTGGTGGTATTCAGCAGTGGAACACCTGATGGTGCTCCCAGATAGACATACTGGCCAGTGCCGTCAGGGAAATATACGCATGTGGTGCTGGCAAATAAGCATGGGCATTGAGAAGGCTGGCAATGGGGTGAGGGAAGGCCAGACAGGTAGGAAGCATGAAGGTGTAAGGGTGGATAAAAAGGCATGATAAGGCCCTGGTGATAGGCCCTCTAAAATCATGAAACCTGCCCTGGACATGTAACAAACCTAATTATTCCAAAGGAGTTTTCTATTTTTATGTACTGAGGTCTTGAACATTCATGGATGTTTTATGGATTATCATAGGCCCTTTCTGCACTGCAATGGTGCTGGGGTGCATCGGCATAAACAATGCCGACCACCCCCCTGGGACCATTCGCATGGACGGTCCCAGGAGGGCGGCAGACGGCGGCACAGCCTTCGCACAGGCTGCGCCATTGCCGAACGCCTACCTTGTCTCCTGGCTTCCAGCTCATCGCAGAAGCCAGGGGACACACCCCCGCAGCCTGGAGCGATGGCTCTGGAGTCGCCCCCTGGCCTCTGCGACAAGTCAGAAGCCAGGAGACAAGGTAGGCATTCGGGAAAGGGGGGGGGAATGGCACCTTCCAGTGGCTGCTGTTTGCACGGCAGCGTTTGGAAGCTGCTGTTTCCAAAATACCTCGCTCAGGGAGCGAGGTTCAGAAACAGCGGCTTCTCACCGCTCGGGGGTTGCGAGGCCACCGCCGCAGCGATGCGGCGGCAGCGGCCATGCAAACCCCTCCCTGTTTTTAGCGTCCCTGGGTCGCTGTATTCCGCCCGTGCGGAAACAGCCATAGATTCTCTGTGTTCTATATTGGCAAGTTCTTTGTATCTAATGGAAGTATCTAATAACAGCTTCACTCATGGCTCTCAGTAGGACACTGGGAGCTTGGCAAGCTTTGGGGGGGCGGGCAATGGTCTAGAAGAGCCAGTGTGTTGTAGTGTTTAATAGTTGTGCACTCTAATCTAGATAATGGGATTTGATTCCGCACTCCTCCTCGTGAACAGTGGACTCTAACCTGGTGAAGTAGTGTTGTTACCCTATTCTTCCACATGAAGCCTGCTGGGTGACCTTGGACTAGTCACAGTTCTTCAGAAACCTCTCAGTTCCACCTACCTCACAACGTGTCTGTTGTGGGGAGAGGAAGGGAAAAAGTTTGTAAGCCACTTTGAGACTCCTTTTTTTAAAAAAATATCTTTTTATTGAAAATTTAAATTGTTACATCTATATTTATATATTATAGAAAACTCAGTCATTGGAATAAAAAAACATTAACAACAAACAATATTTGACAAACAATTAACAATGACAAAATTAAATGCTGGTAACGATACTGGTCACTTAAACAAAACCTAATAAACTATTATTATATGCAGATTCTCCCTATCCATCTGCTAGATTTTGCCTCCTATCAAATTCTTGTTATCTTGAATCCAACATTTGTCTACTTATACATTCATACATATATCTAGTTAATTCATCACTATTCAAACGAATAACATATCTAAATTAAGAGACTTATTGTTTTAACTAAAGGTTTTTGTTTCAAGTCAGTAAATTAGTCTTTTATTCATTTTGGTACGTTTATCTTTTAAGGTATTCTAGGTACAGTTTCCATACTATTTCAGATTTTTTCTGGTGTTTCTCCAGTTCCATTGCTTCAGTTAGTTTACTTTTCCATTGGTTCATGGTTGGTGCTTCTTTCTTTTTCCAATATTTCACAATTTGGATTCTAGCTGTTGTTGTCATATAAAGGAACAGATTCTCACTTTGTTTAATTAATTTTCTGTCAACCCCAACAAGAGAATCTCTGGTTTTAATGGAATCTTTATTTTCAATACTTTATTCATTTCATCAACAATTTTCCCCCAATAGAGCTTTATCTTTTCACATGTCCACCACATGTGGATAAATGTACCGCTGTCTTTCCTACATCCCTTTGAGACTCCTTATGGTTGAGAAAAGCAAGGTATAAAGCCAAATTCTTCTTCTTCTAGAATTTACCCAAAATTCTACCATAGACTTTCAGGTGAATCCTAGAAAGTCACCCCTGTGCAGTCATTTTTGGTTTCACACCAGAAACCTGGTTGTGGCATCAATGCAGCACTATGCCCCCCACACCAAATTTGCTCCCCTTGCTCTGCCAAGCAGCAGTGGGAGTAACAGAGTCTGTGTGCCAGGAGACCCAGCCACCCTGAGGAAATCAAAATATAGTAAGTCCATATGATCAGTCCAGGAGGCAAGGTCGGAGTTGCAAGGTTTTGTAATTTAAGGCCTGGAATCCTAGCCTGGGGTTTAATTCCACCTGTTCATATCCTGTTGTGTGCAGTAATCTCTGGCTAAGAGATTCTATGAATATGAGTAGATATTAAAACCAGAAAAGCTTAATATGCATAGCTGGAAAATGCCTTTTCTGTGCTGTGCTACCATGCATAGCAAATGGCTAAGTAAACAACGAGTTCAAACTTTGAGAAGCCTTTGGCAACTGGTGCCGTTCTCCATGGGGTCTTCTGTATGCTGAGCATGCAGCTGTAGGTTTGTTTTTGAATGTTCTTTTAGCCCTGCACTGTTCTTGGTCGGGGGAAGCGTAGTAAATTGAGTGTCTGACAGCTCTTGAAATCCGTGTTCTGTTGCTTTCAAGTTGAATACATTCTGGAATCAATGAAAGAAAATGTACAATTTTTTATACATGTTTAATATCTCTCAACAAGAAAAGGTCAAATGAAGTGGAACATTTCATTTTCAGTGATCTTGGGTTTGTGATGGCGGCCAGGAATTAGGATGATCGGATGAAACTTTGTGACTGAGGTACTCTGGAGACGGGTAGAAAATTTGGCAGCTTGAGTGCCTTGGCAAAAATACTAGTATCTAAAACAGAGATCTACCTGAACTTCCCAGATGCTTTATTCAATGCTTGAGAGACACATACACTCCATAAGTGACCGTATAATATAAAATTTTAGTTTAATATGTGTTACGTCCTGGCATCATATTTGCATCTGTTCTCTCTTCTGCTGGACCTTAAGAACTTTTTCAATCTGTTGGCAACCATTGAAGAAGAAGAAGAAGAAGAAGAAGAAGAAGAAGAAGAAGAAGAAGAAGAAGAAGAAGAAGAAGAAGAAGAAGAAGAAGAAGAAGAAGAAGAAGAAGAAGAAGAAGAAGAAGAAGAAGAAGAATTTGGATTTATATCCCCCCTTTCTCTCCTGCAGGAGACTCAAAGGGGCTTACAATCTCCTTGCCCTTCCCATCTCACAACAAACACCTTGTGAGGTAGGTGGGGCTGAGAGAGCTCCAAGAAGCTGTGACTAGCCCAAGGTCACCCAGCTGGCATGTGTGGGAGTGTACAGGCTAATCTGAATTCCCCAGATAAGCCTCCACAGCTCAGGCAGCAGAGCTGGGAATCAAACCCGGTTCCTCCAGATTAGATACATGAGCTCTTAACCTCCTGCGCCACTGCTGCTCCTTAAGGTTAGACACAGAACAGCAAGGAGCATGCCTCTTGCAATGAACTGGTGTAGTAAATGATTCTTCAATGTGGTGCCACAAACCATGAAAATACAAGGAAGTATGGTAGACCCAAAGGTACAAAATCCAAAGCCACCACACATAGGTAACATACAAAGGAATAAAATGCAAAAAAAGGTGCAAATTTCATCAAACTGCAGAACTATTCAACTTGAGATGCATAAGAACAACACATCACTGCGTATGTGCAGTGAACAACATAATAGTCCTCTATTAAGGTAAACACACTATAGAGTGGTCGATTCCCCACCCACCATTAGATGCGCGCTCCTCACGGCAAATACCCCGGGGTCCTGCAGCACTCCCCACTACACCAGCAGTGACAACGCAGCGACAATGCAGTCACCCCAATTCTGCTGCTCCGCCCACCCCTCAGCGCGTGTCATTTCGGATCCCGGTCGGAAGTAAACCTTTTTGAAACCACACACCGAACACGGAGCAGGGGTCCCCTCCTCTTTCACTTTTGAAGTGGGGAAAGGGCCCCAGCCTGGCACGTTACCCAAAGTGGAGACACAGTCTCTCAATATAGTGGGGAATATTAGCTAAGCACAGACTGCTTATTAATGTTGTGACAGGCTGGGTAAAAAATCTTTAATACCAGTGTATATAAAGATCAGCTCTTGGAAGAAAATCCACAGAGAGGAATATAATGCAAATTTAACAGTCTTTATTGTAGGGATAAGAGGTTCACAAGCACTTGCTTCAATGCAGCAAACATGCACAGAGTTCCTAAAATTTCGATAGGTTGGAAAATAGATTTGGAATAGAAAGGGTTTGGGATATATGGGTAATATGACGTGATTGCGATGGGAAGAAGATCCAGGGTTCAGAGCCAAACGGCCAGCAATTGGTTCCGGGGGCAACGCATTGGACACAGCAACAAAGACAGAAAGGTGTCAATAGCACTGGGTGATTGACCTTTTGGAGGGAAGTCTGTTACACACTGTGTCCTGTGTGATACACTCTGTGATACACCTCTGAAGATGCCAGCAACAGATGCAGGCGAAACGTTAGGAACAAGGTCCACCAGACCACGGCCACACAGCCCGGAAAACCCACCAGAACCAGTGTAAAACCCAGACTCATTGACACTGAATTCCAAGATCTCAGTTGTGCAGCAAACAAGTCCTGCCCACCCCCACCTTTAGTCTGGGGATTCCTTTCAATGTAAACCATGTGGCCTCTTACTTTTGCCACCTGAATATTCCCAACCAGTGTAGAATAATTTTCTCTCACCAGGTGTAATGTTCTGCCATCAGGGATTTAATCTGGGAGGTTTTCAAAAATTGCATATTCACATAGGCTTTGTCTTTGTAAGGTGAACTGTGCAGAATCTATACCACAATTTTTTTAAAAAAAATCCTGTTATCCACTATTCAGACAACCTATTAAAGCCTCTCTTGTGGATTCCCTAAAAGTATCCTTCATTCTGAATAATTATGGCTCTGAAATAACTTTGAAATAACTGAAATTGCCTCACAGTTCTTCTGAACCAGGGGTCTGCAACTTGCTGCTCTCCAGATGTTCATGGACTACAAATCCCATCAGCCCCTGCCAGCATGGCCAATTGGCCAATTGGCCATGCTGGCAGGGGCTGATGGGATTTGTAGTCCATGAACATCTGGAGAGCCGCAGGTTGAAGACCCCCCCCCACTTACCTCACAAGGTGTCTGTTGTGGGGAGAGGAAGGGAAAGGAGTCTGTAACCCCCTTTGTGTCTCCTTTCAGTTGAGAAAAGCAGGCTATAAATCCAAACTCTTCTTCTTCGCTCCTATGCATGAAGCCTTCTGGGTGACCTTGGGCCTGTCACAGTTCTTTTAGAACTCTCCCAGCCCCACCGACCTCAGAAAGTGTCTCTTGTGGGGAGAGGAAAGGGAAAGAGTTCATAAACTGCTTCGAGACCCCTTGCAGTACATCAATGCAGGGTATAAATCCAGACTCTACTTCTTTTTGGCATGCAAAGTCTTCTTAAAATATGTTTTACCTAGGCCTTCAGATTTGTTCTTGCCAAGAGTTTGAGCCTAAGTACTTCCCTGATTTATTGTTTCAGTGTATTTATCCTACTTTTCGGCTTGCAGGAAGAACTTTACAGGCTCACTGTTTTGAGCCAAAATTTTATGATGTGAACAGGTTTAAAAAAAAAACACAACCTGCAGACTGAAAGGCATCCATTGAGATAGTTTAGATAGAAAAAAAAACCCAGCCTGTGCTATTGAGGTCGGAGGTTCATGGCTTTGGGATTAATAGTAACTACTTTTACGGCTGACGTGACCTCTGCTGGCTGTCCAGTCTTTCATTATCCACGCTTGTTGGTCATGTTAGGAAGTGTTCAACATTTCAAGAAGAAAGAAACTTGAACAGTTAGGAAATCTTTGATGTTAATGAAAACCAGAACTTTTCAGGCGTGTTTCGGTCCTCCTAAATAATTTGTCACTGACTCACTGTTTCAGCAGACCATTTGTGAAGAAAGAAAACATCTCCGTACTCCCGCATAAAAATAGACAGCCTCCTCTGTAATAACAGCTCATTTCTGTCTCTTACCTGCTTCCTGTTTTTTTAAAACACACTTCTAATGAATAAGGTCTGACCTTACAACTTCCAAACTACCTAAGATTCTGCGATAACTGGAATTTGGACTATTCTTTCATTATTGCGTGAAAAAGGCAAACTCTATGCTGGGGATCATTAGGAAAGGAGTTGATAACAAAACTGCAAGGATTGTCATGCCCTTATATAAAGCAGTGGTGCAACCACACTTGGAGTACTGTGTTCAGTTCTGGTTGCCACATCTAAAACAGGATATCGAAGAGATAGAAAAAGTGCAGAGAAGGGCAACAAGGATGATTGAGGGACTGGAGCACCTTCCTTATGAGGAGAGGCTGCAGCGTTTGGGACTCTTTAGTTTGGGGAGGAGACATCTGAGGGGGGATATGATTGAAGTCTATCAAATTATGCATGGGGTAGAAAATGTTGACAGAGAGAAATTATTCTCTCTTTCTCACAATACTAGAACCAGGGGGCATCCATTGAAAATGCTGGGGGGAAGAATTAGGACTAATAAAAGGAAACATTTTTTCATGTGACATGTGATTGGTGTTTGCAATATGCTGCCACAGGAGGTGGTGATGGCCACTCACCTGGATAACTTTAAAAGGGGCATGGATAGATTTATGGAGGAGAAGTCAATCTATGGCTACAAATCTTGATCCTTCTTGATCTGAGATGGCAAATGCCTTAGCAGACCAGGTGCTCGGGAGCAGCAGCAGCAGAAGGCCATTGCTTTCACATCCTGCATGTGAGCTCCCAAAGGCACCTGGTGGGCCACTGTGAGTAGCAGAGAGCTAGACTAGATTAGTCTGATCCAGCAGGCTCTTTCTTATGTTCTTATGTCCTTTATGTTCAGGGTCATGAGGTTTTTTAATTAGTTAACTGTTGTGTTCTGTTGTTGTGTTAGATGTTGCTACCCACCTTGGATCCTAGGCAAGGCCGCATTACATCATGACTGGGAAAAATCCAGAAGTGACATCAGTCCACTCTAGGAATCACCAGGAACTCTATACTGCATTTTGTAGAGTTACCAGGAATTTCTAGAGAAGCATGAAGTGATGTAATGCTGTTGTGCCTCCTCCATTCCCCTCTGACTCCTGCCAGTTATCAACGAAAGATGCCAGCCTCTAGGTTGGACCTGGGGATCTCCTCTCTCTCTCCGCTCCCCTCAGAATTATGGCTCATATCCAGACTACAGATATCTGATGCCCTGGAGAAAACGACCGCTTTGCAGGGTGGACTCATTGTGCCTCACTGAGTTCCCTGTCCTCCCCAGACTTGATCCCTAAACCTCCAGGAGTTTTCCAGTCAGGATCTGGCAACCTACCTCCCCACCCTCCCCACCAGTGGCCATCAACATGATGCTGGAAACCCTACAAGGGACAAAATAGGAGCACAAGTAGATGTGCACTTAATGTTTTATGAACATAAACAAAAAAATGAGGCCCTTTGCAATTCCGCCAGCCATGCTTGCATGTAATCTTAAGCAAGGCTTTTATTTATGCTGCTGATTTCCAAAGTTTTGCTGAAGCTCTGAGCCAGATACTTGCACAGCCCCCGAGCCCCGGTAAGAACGCATCCCTGAACTTTGCATGGCGAAATGAATATCAAAAGTGGGAAGGTTAACCAAAGCTATACTTTAGTGAGCGGCACCTGCACCGGCATGAGATCTTCTAAGCATGCTATCGAATCAAGCTGACAGTTTTTAAGGAACAAAGTCAAGTAGTGGTAATTTCAAAAAGTCTACAAAACAGTGCAGGAATTAATCAGAGTTAGACAGGTGCAGCCATGCTGAGATCAATATTGCTTCAATTTTCTGCTGTTGATCAGTATTTTCAATCATTTGCGGGATGAAAAGCATTTCTTTTTTTTACCAAAACACACACACACTTGCACGCACACACCCTAGGGCTTCTTCTACTACACAAAAGAGAACCTGGTACGGACTGGGTTTTTCTCAGTTAAATTGTTCTTACTGGATGTGATAGTTACTCCAACTTTTCAAGACAACTCTTTGCAGTTGTTCGTTTTGTGTTTTGTTCCTGCGGAGTGAGAGCCAACCAGCTATGCATTCTGAAAATATGACGTGTGCAATCATTGCCTTGTGTGATTTGGGCAGTGGGCAGCCCAATTGAGAGCCCTGGGGCAGCCAGGCATATAAATATCAAGCTAAGACCATACACACTTCAGCCTCCAAAGGTCTTCCTCAGAGATCAAAAGTGTCACACAATAAAATGGATAGCAACAATGAGCTATGATTACAATATATTATTTTGTCTTCTCTCTCTCTTTCTCTCTGTGGCAGAAAACAGTCTATTTCTCACCACTGAGGAAGGTCTTATGGTGTTAGCTGGTCACTGGATATTGACATCAGCTATGTGTATTGTATTGCTACAAGAAGAAGAGGAGGATGTGGAGGAGGAGTTTGGACATATAACTCATCTTCCTCTCCTGTAAAGAGACTCAAGGTGGCTTACAAACTCTTTCCTTTCCTCTCTCCACAACAGGCACCTTCTGAGGTAGGTGGGGCTGAGAGAGTTCTGAGAGATCTGTGACTGGCCCAAGGTCACCCAGCAGCTTCATGTGTAAGGGCAGGGAAACAAATCCAGTTCACCAGGTAAGTGTTCCCCGCTCATTGGAGAAATGGGGAATCAAACCGGGTTCTCCAGATTAAAATCCACCACTCTTGATCATACACCATGCTGGCTCTTGTAAAACTAGCAGTTTGTATTCCAGACTTGAGAGGTTTTTAATATGTCTATTGGTATATACCTCATAATAAATATTTGTTTGATTTTCATTCTGTAACTTAATCCTTGTAAACAGTGAATAGTGGAGAGTGGATCATTAGGGTCGAGCCTGTTTCCCTTTTTCCTTGATGGTTGGGGTCTGGGGCTCTACTAGTATTAAAACTGAGCTCCAAACTACAATGATTAGTTCCAGTGGTGGGATCCAAAAATTTTAGTAACAGGTTCCCATGGTGGTGGGAGTCAAACTGTGGCGTAGCGCCAATGGGGCTGGGTGGGGCATTCTGGGGGCAGGGCCAGCCATTCCGGGGGTGGGGCATTCCTGCACGGGGCTGTGGCAAGGACGCAGCCACTGCACCGGTCCTTGGGTGGGAAACGAATGCACGTAGGCGCAGGCTGCCATGCACGCCGGTGCACCTCCTGCTAGACTGCTTCAAGTTCTGCGCACTACTGCTGAGAGGAGGGGCGTAACTAAGGCCAAAATCACGTGGCAAAATCACCAATTAGTAACCCCCTCTCGGCACACACAAATAATTAGTAACCTACTCTCGGGAACCTGTGAGAACCTGCTGGATCACACCTCTGATTAGTTCCCCTGGAACAAATGGCATTTTTGGAGAGTGGACTCCATGGCATTGTGGCATTTTATGTGTCATCTCCATGCTTAACCCTTCCTGAAATAACCAGGAACTTCCCAATCCACTGTTGGCAACCTAAACTGCGAGGTAGGTTAGACTGCAAGACAGTGATTGCCGAAAAGTCACCTAGTGACCTTCATGTTTGATGGGTCATTTGAACTCTTGTTTTCCCCATCCTAGTGTGGCACATTGTAAATCCCTTTGAGGAAGGGATCTTTGACTCTTGAAAGCTTATATCCAGACATCTTGTTTTCTAAAGTGCCACTGGACTCAAATCTGGCTTTTTTTTTTACTGCAGACAAACATGGCTTCCCTCTGAAACTGTACATCTCATAGGTCGATTCCCCACTACAGAGTCAACTAGGTTTGACCCGGTTCCCTGAAAAGGAACTGACCTAGGTCAACTCCATGGTTACTCCCCACAGCAGCCGAGTTCATCCCACCAGAGCTGAGCTCAGAGGGCGGGATCACCTCAGCACCTCTTCTGCTCTTTGTTCCCGATTGGCTGTCGTGTTACCATGGGAACGTGAATGTGCGTCACTTTTTTGTTTTTGTTTTTTACATAATGGCAACATAGCCACAAAGCAGTGCTCTATGTAGCTAAAAGCAGTGTGTAAATGTGTGCTGTTTATATGTATGGCCATCGCTTCGTATACAAGAAGGAATTTTTTTAAAAGCGCACTTTTCCACAAATCTCCCATTCTGCACATGCCCAAAACACATGCCCCTATCCCCCATTGAACTGCACATGCCCAAAACACATGCCCCATCCCCCATTGAACTGTGATTGGCTGACCGGGGGGAACAGTTCCTCAACGATTCCCCGCTTTATCGGCTTCAACCGGAGTTTGACCTAGGTTTGCTGAAAAAGTTGTACCTCCCTGGTGGAGTCAGAAATTTGACAAAGGAGGTGAAGCTGGGACGGAACCACATTGAACTCAGTGGCTGTGGGGAATACCTAGGTTGAACCTAGGTCGAACCTAGGTCGACTAATCTCCACAGTTGAACTGTCTGGAAATTTTTTTTTTGAGTGGCACTTAAAAGAAGATCAACATTTAAGGGGGCAAGAGTCCTGCCTGTGTGTTTCCATTTATAATTTCACTTGCATACAAACAGTGAGATTCATTCTTTCAGAGGCTGTTTACATCATTTTAACACTTGCCTAAACAAATTGCTGATTTACCTCACGGCGCCTTTTAGAAAAGTGCAGTATGTTTTTCTTTCATCAATGCTAGTGAGGGAATAACGGAGTCCCATGTTTCCGGGAGGGGGCTTCGGGCCATTTCTGTGAACGGTTGCCCCTTCTGGCTTTGCTGTTGTTCAGTCCGTTGCTCAGAGGATAAATGTTCAAAAATACATACTGCCATGTTCAGCATCTTTTCCCCACTTCACATTTTGAAAGCAGGCAGCATAGGCCAGCCAACATTTTTTACATTTGACTATAAATTGAAACCAGACATTTTATCTGAATGAGTCTTCAAAGAAACATAGACACAATTTCTGGATGAAACAGAAGTCTCTGAGCTGAGACACTCTTGAATTTCTGCTGCAAATGTTTTCACTGTTTACTTCCCCACTCACTCACTCACTCTTTTTATGTCTTCATTTGCTACAGTACTGAGATCAAAATTGTACTGGAGTAAAAGAGCCCTGACTATTAGATGCCTGTGTGTGTGTGTGTGTGTGTGTGTGTGTGTGTGTGTGTGTGTGTGTGTGTGTGTGTGTGTGTGTGTGTGTGTGTGTGTGTGTGTGTGTGTGTGTGTGTGTGTGTGTAGAGATGAATACCAGTACAACAGTTTGGGCTGCTTTCTTTCCCAGTTATGTTATACGCATTATATTTAGGGCATGACCTTCAGAAGTGCTCTTATCTCTACAGAAAGCACATCAGCTACATCTAAATTAAAATCAAAGCAAAGATTTCCCTGGGCATTTGTTCCAAGATTGTTGACAGATAGAGGAAATGCACACACATCTCTCTTTTTCCTTCTCCATGATATAAAGTCAGCACTAATCACTCCATCAGTTGCAAGAGCTCCCCCCACCCCTGCAGAAGGTACTGCAACTGAATGAAAAGTGACAGTTTTCAGGCCGAAAGGAAGCAAATTTTTGGCAGGGACTGCAGTGAGCTGGAGGGTCTGGTTGTAATAATTGTAGTGTAAGGTTCTCTGATGCAGTGGGTTGAATCCAAAGCTAGGCTTACAAACCTGCATGTGTGGCCTGAATCTTCCATGATTACTGATG
Organism: Sphaerodactylus townsendi; assembly: GCF_021028975.2. NCBI lineage: Eukaryota > Metazoa > Chordata > Lepidosauria > Squamata > Sphaerodactylidae > Sphaerodactylus > Sphaerodactylus townsendi. The sequence goes on along the minus strand of NC_059426.1, from coordinate 13,956,949 downwards.
ACCTCCAGACTACAGAAATCAGTTCCCCTAGAGCAGATGTTCATGGACTACAAATCCCATCAGCCCTTGCCAGACGCAGACCCCTGCCCAAGAGGAAATGGCAGACTCAGTGCAGGGTTGCTAGCACCCCACTATTACCCAAACTGAAGATGTCTGTCTCCATTTAGAAGGGGGAATTAGCTTGGGACAGACCTTGTAATACAAGAGGAATGGGCTGCGAGATCTTCCAGTAAAGTTTACAGAGGTCTTCTTTCGTAGAAAGCTGCAGGAGCCAGAATGAGAGGTTTTAACAATTTTGTTGATAAGTAAAATAATAAATGTTACAATGAAAATGGCAAAATTCACACAGAGAGAGAATTGAAAGAAGCTTGGCGTTTAGAAAGAGATGAGGGATAGGTTTAGAATAGTGTAGGTAAGAAAAATGATCATTACTTGGTTTAGAAGAGTAAGTAAGACAAGAGTACAATGCAGGTTGGAGTCCAAGAACAGGGGGCAGTGTGCTGGGCCAGTGTAACTGAACCACAGTTTAGTCCAAGAAACACTGGGCACACAGTGCAACCAAACCAAAGGCAGCTTAAAATGCTCTGGACAAGGGACTGTTGCAGCAGCCTTTTCAGTCCAAAGCATCTCCCCCACACTGTCCCTTAGCCACTATGGAGCTCCCCCAACAATTGGATTGGGCTGCCATAAGTCCTAGCAGATACCTTGGCATGGTTATTCTAAAACAGTTTTGAGTCTAGCTTCAAGGAAGAGTTTGACTAGAATTAAAATTAATCTCCATTCTACAGAGATGAATTCCCCTGGAGGAAGTAGCCGCTTCAGAGGCCAAACTCTATTGTAAACCATGGATTCTAGGTGAAATCCCTCACCAAATCCTAGAAACTCCTCCCAAATCTCCAAGCATTTTCCATGCCAGAGTTGGGCATACTAGAGTCACACAAAAATGCTATGCTATGACATTTTAAAGTATAGTTTTTTTGAAATTATGGCAGCTTGTACTGAATTGTCATAGCATAAGAGCATAAGAACTAGCCTGCTGGATCAGACCAGAGTCCATCTAGTCCAGCTCTCTGCTACTCGCAGTGGCCCACCAGGTGCCGTTGGGAGCTCACCTGCAGGATGTGAATGCAATGGCCTGCTGTTGCTCCCGAGCACCTGGACTGTTAAGGCATTTGCAATCTCAGATCAAAGAGGATCAAGATTGGTAGCCATAGAGCGACTTCTCCTCCATAAATCTGTCCAAGCCCCTTTTAAAGCTATCCAGGTTAGTGGCCATCACCACCTCCTGTGGCAGCATATTCCAAACACCAATCACACGTTGCGTGAAGAAGTGTTTCCTTTTATTAGTCCTAATTCTTCCCCCCAGCATTTTCAATGAATGCCCCCTGGTTCTAGTATTGTGAGAAAGAGAAAAATTTCTCTGTCAACATTTTCTACCCCATGCATAATTTTATAGACTTCAATCATATCCCCCCATATTTGGATCATGAAAGAAAAAACAGAGGACAAACCATGCTGTTGGAAGCCTTCTTTTTATCATGGTTTTTAGGGTGAATAAATACACTTCTGCAGTAAAAGGCTATTCATATGGCATTAAATCAAAACAAACAGATGTTGGGGATAAAGAATATATTTTCACTATGTTGCACTGTTTCCTATTCCTCTGTACCTTTTGTGAAATCAATAGATGGGGAAAGCAAATAGATTCAATTTTGAACTGTCTGAAGGTATACCAGTGCAGTGTTTACCAGAGCAGTCTTAAGTGGAGTTACACCTTCGTAAGACCACTTTAGTTAGTGGGTTTGGAAGAGTATAATTCTGCTTAGGATTGCATTGCCAAACCCTTGACTCTTTCTTTGCTATACATGTGAGTGCGGACTTCTTCCTGGTAGTGCTGAAGAAGCAAGTATTTCAGTCATTATTTGACAGGACTTTGTATATGTGTGATAACAGCAAAATGTGGAAATCCATACATATAATTTAATAGCAGAGTATTGAGCTCTTTGGCTGATATTTCTGACTTTCCTGTCACTGCAAATGTGATTGCACTAGTATCATTTCAACTAACATTAAAGGGCATTTATTGGCTGCATATTGGTCGTATTTTGAAGGCATTACCAGTACTTTTTAAAGTACTTTTCAATGGAACACCATTAAAACAAGAAAATATTCTCTCCTTTGAGGAGACTCAAAAGTATAAAGGGGGGGAAGTACAAATCCTTCCAGTAGAAGATACTTTTACAGATTTTGGGTGGCAGCAGTTACTACTCAGAGAGAAATGTGATACCAGGCAAGTCTGTAGTCAGATTGGAATGGGGGGGAGGACCTTTCTAAGTGCTCTACCAGTCTCTGCTGGTTACGAAAGCTTGGCTGGCCACCCTTAAGTTCTGGGTTCGCCTGTGCTTTAATTCGGACACTGGTAGCCTTATCAATCATATCCTTCCCCAGCTCCATGGATCTAAGTGGTGGCGGGCAGTTGAAATTAAAATACTTTCCCTGGGATTCTCCTGGGAGTCATTGCAAATGCTACCTCCTTCCGAACTCTTTTTTCAACTAAAAAGGCGACTCCTTGACCAGGAGCTACAAGTTCTACAAGACCAAGCACGAAGTAACTGTTCCCCCTTCTTTTTCAACATCAAATTCAAAACCAATGTGATGGCAGACTATCTGAGTATACTCCAAGAGCCCAAGCTGAGATGGATATACACAAGGGCTCGTTGTAATTCCTTCCCTTGTTCTGTACTCCAAGGGAGGTTTCTTAAAATTGACTCGCAAGAGCGGAAATGCCCCCACTGTACTATAGTGGTGCAATCCATGGAACATATAATGCTCAACTGCCCCAAATACGAGGAAGCTAGGACCAGGCTTTTGACCTTCCTTCCTGCTAAGTTTAAGGAATACTCTGTTGCTGGGAAGGTGGCATTCCTACTCAACAACTCTTCTTCTGTGATTTTAAATTCTGTAGCTAGGTTCCTTTTAGGAACCTTGGAATAATACCTGTGGTGGTTTTATATATGGAACATCTGTCTGGATAATGCTGGTTGTTATATTCGTTTTATGCCTAATAAAGGTTTTATGTATGTATGCTCTACCAGTCATAATCTGGATGTCATAGACAGCCCGGCCTTGAGACTGTGAACCTGGCCCCTGCTTCTCAAAGAACTTGCAAATACCCACACCCTGATTTCATTAATGAACAAACTAGATTTCCCTGCACCCCTTTCTCCCAAATATTAACTTAATGTTTAATTTCCTGTCCAACTGTTAAGGGACACCAAACTTGTTTTCAACAGCCCAAACTCATCAGGATTTGGACAACCCCTGTTTTCATGTCATCGGCACAGGCCAAAACTCATCAAGTCTCGGGCACTCCCTGGTCTCAAACCAATCAAACAATTTCCCACAACATTGCCTGTGTCTGGGAATGGACCTTTGCTTTGTTCCAGGAAGATCACACCTCTTATCATTGCCAGAGGGTCATTTTTCCCTATAACTAGACGGCCAGAATCTATGACACATGGCACCTGGATTTCCTCCATGTGTCTGTAAGAAGTGCTGGTTTCATTCTCTTCCTGGACCTCTCCACTTCTGGAATGGTAAATATCACCCTTCCTTCGATGCCCTTTTCTGTCCCCACTATCAAACCTCTCTCTATTTCCTAGGCTATTTAAAATTCTCTCTCTGTGGCCGTTTCCGCATGGCCATGGTAGGGGTTGGGTCGGCGTACATGACACCGACCCAACCCCTCTGGGACCGTTCGCATGAACGGTCCCAGAACCTACCAGGATGACGACGCTTCGCTGCACCGTTGTCTGGTTGACCCACCTGCTCTGCGGCCCTCCGGCACACCGCCGAGGCCAGGGGACACGCCCCCCTGCCCTACGCGACCGCTCTGGAGTCGCAGGGCAGAAGTGGCGTGTCCCCAGGCCTCGGCGCCGCGCCGGAGGGCCGCAGAGCAGGTAGGTTGACTGGACATGGGGGGAGGGAAGGCGCCTTTGAGCCGCTGCCATTCTCACAGCAGCGGCTCGAAGCCACTGTTTTCCGTAAACCTCGTTCCGGAAGAAATGTAAGAAAATGGCGGATTCGCGCCGCTCGGGCGGAGCGAGGGTGGTGCGGCTGCGAAGCAGCTGTGCCCCCTGTGCGAACGGCTCCCTGGGGATGACATTTTTGCCATCCCCAGGGCACCGTATTAGGCCCATGTGGAAAGGGCCTTTGTGTGTGTTTGCAAATTGTGCATTTTTCTTATTTTAAATCCCTCAATAAAATTGTAGACCTTTTTCTTTTAATCCTGGTTTTGACTGGATTTCTGTGGGGCATGGACTTTTGTACAGATTTGTGGAGATGCTCCTACCTGCCTCTCGCATTGAAGGTCTGTTTCCAGATAATTCCGTCAATCATTAAAAAGAACAGAACAGACCAATTTGGGTTACAAGTGGGAAAACCTTTCTGGAAGTAAACAGAAAAGGAAAGTTGGTAGTTTTGCTAACCAAAGACCTGGGACAGCCACAGACCTCTCTAAGCTCCCGGAACCTGAGGGAACAAGGTTTGTTACTCAGCTTCCTTATAGTTTACAAATATACTCACTTTGTCTCAAGTCAAAGAGTTTTTGTGAATTTCTCTCTCAAAAAAAAAAAATTCACAGAAGCCTACAGGTTTTGTAGATACCTCTCCTGTTTGGAGATTATAGTGGTGCATCTGAAATTAGCAGATACAGCTGTTCCCTACCACTTTTCAGCCTTTGAATAACTATTACCTCCTTCAGCCTTTTTTAAAAAAACTATTCTTGATCATGGTACAGAAGTGTTGAAATGATGATGTGATTCATGGGTGAGCAGTTGGTTTGAGGGGGAATGGAGTGGAAGGTGACTGAGAAGAACATGGGAAAATATGAAATGAGGCATAAGAAATGTGCCAATCACACTTCTTTCATCTTATGGAAAACAGAATGCATATAAACTGTGTAGAGGGGCCTTTATGTTCAGCGTATAGGTTATATAGAAAGAGTGTCAAGAGCCTGAGGGGTATTGGATGACTACTTCCCAAAAATGGTACCATAATGCCCTTTGTTGTTTGCCCAAATCCAACCCTATTTGCTTTTCCAAAGGGCACCAAGACCTTCATATCTGGGCTAGCTTTTTGTGGGTAGAGTATGAGGTGTCCATTTTAAAAAAGAAAATTGAAGGCTGTGCTAATGAGTATTTTACATTTGGATGCTTATTTATAGACATCCAGTACTTACAGAGATAATTCTTCTTTGATTAAATTGAAAGGAATTGGAATTATGCATTACTGCAGAATTAAAGCTAGAATAATTAACTGGTAGAGGGAAAGTTCAGGAGAATTTAAATCTCAGTCTGGTTCAGCTGCTTAAACATTTCCAAAGCATTAATTTTTTTTCTACCTGAAACCATTTAGACTTGAACGCAAAATTTGGACTGAGGGATCTTTCACCATTCATGGAAACAGGCTGTGTCTCATTATAGTAGCCAAGATGGTAGGTTGTCAACCTGCAGGTCGTAGCTGGAGATCTCCTGAAATTAGAAGTGATCTCCAAAGGAAATCATCTCTCTGGTGGGTGGAGTCTATGGTATTAAACTCCACTGAGGTCTCACCCACTCCCAAACCCACAGGCTCCACCCACAAATCTGCAGATTTGTGAAGCAGGAGTTGCCAACTCAATCTACATCAGAATATATCAGAGACCTACAACCATAGTGCTATAATGCTCAGAGTATTTGTCTAAAATAAAGATTGTCAGGAACTTTCACTATAAAACACACACATGCACAAAGGTTGAAGGCAGGACAACATGAAGTCAGCTGACATTTCACTGGCAAGTTGAAGGAGGAGGAGGAGGAGGAGTTTGGATTTATATCCCCTCTTTCTCTCCTGTAGGAGACTCAAAGGGGCTTACAATCTCCTTGCCCTTCCCTCTCAACAAAAACCCTGTGAGGTGGGTGGGGCTGAGAGAATTCCAAAAAGCTGTGACTAGCCCAAGGTCACCCAGCTGGCATGTGTGGGAGTGCACAGGCTAATCTGAATTCCCCAGATAAGCCTCCACAGCTGAAGCAGCAGAGCCGGGAATCAAACCTGGTTCCTCCAGATTAGACTGCACCTGCTCTTAACCACTACGCCACTGCTGCTCCTTTAATAGCTTAGTTAATAGCTTCCTTGCATGCACAGTTAATAGCTTCCTTCCTAGCAAAGTTCTTCATATGCAAGGGCAGCTGTTGCCAGAGAAAATACAAATATAATGGGAAATGAGTTCGAGTGAGTAAACAAATGCCATATTGTCACAAGGACTGTTTGGATTCCTGCTGTGCATCTGGCATGAATCCTTTCTCCTGTTGCTATTATGACAATACCCTGTGTGAGCCAGCCCTTAGCAGTGAGTTCCATTGTGGTCAGCGGGGTTAGTGTAAGGTTACGGTGTACAGTAGAAATTGCTAGAAGGAGACTGAGACTGGAAAGGAGAGGAGTTCTCTCCAAACTCTCTCAGCCTCTCCCACCTCACAAGATGCCTGTTGTGGGGAGAGGATGGGAAAGCAGTTTGTAAGCTGCTTTGAGACTCCTTAAAGTTAGAGATAACCCAACATAGAAAAAAACCAGCTCTTCTTCTGTTCTATTGAAAATGTTTGGTTTTTTGTGAAACATCAAGTTGCCTTTCCCATCCAGCTGTACATTTGTTTCAGTACACAGATGTACACGTTCAGAACAAGATCGTGGCAAATTAATCTCTGCATAAGGACGTCCGTTTAGATCTCCCAGTGGCAGCTGGATCCCGTGCTTTTGGCATGCAAAGGGTCAAATCCTCTGCTGTGAATTTCCATAGGAGGCCTTGGAGCAGAATGGCTTGACCCCCCCCCCCGCCCCACAGCAAGCACTCTCTCTCCATTTCCAGATGGCTTCCACAGCCTGAGCCATCTTGCAATTGTTTGTTCTTCCTCCTTTGCTGTGAGCAGGAGGGACGTGACGGCATCAAGCTGGCTCAGATGTTTGGCAAGTCTACTGCTGCTGTTATTGGGAGGGAAAGGAGGGTAAGTGACAGCAGTCGACATCCAATGGCCTTTTCACCAAATGTGCAATTAAAATGACCTTGAGGAGAAATAATTATGAGGGTAACTAAGCTAAAGGAGCATAATGGGGTGCAGTTGAGAAGATAAAAACCTGCTTAGTATGGTGGTGTCCAAATCCCTTACCAGATAGGCAGCACTCACAGGAACGGTGCTAGATAGTTCTTTCAAAGATGCTCTGTCAAGAGAGAACCAATTTTGTTGGCTAAAGGCCTAGTAAAATCTTTTTGCCTTTCTCCTGAGTTGAGAAAGTTCAAAACTTCAGGCACTGTTGATTGGAGGGGTGAATGTTCTACCTCCTCAAGGTCACTGTGCTTATTAGAAAGTTGGAGTCATCCTCGTTCATTTCAACGGGATGACTAGTTACTTTGGAGAAGGTTTAAGAAGGTTTCATTTCAAAGGGGAGGGGTAAGTCTGCTCACAGGCCAGAATGTTCTGATCAAAGTGTTCCCAGTTTGGTCAATCAAAAATCACCTGTTGAGGCCAGCTTACAAACTGGTTCAGTCAGCGTTACCGTGTTTCCCCGAATATAAGACAGTGTCTTATATTAATTTTTGCTCCCAAAGATGCGTTATGTCTTATTTTCAGGGGATGTCTTATTTTTCTGTGTTCTGTTCATCAGGCATGCTTCCAAACAAAAACTTTGCTGTCTTACTTTCGGGGGATGCCTTATATTTCGCACTTCAGCAAAACCTCTACTATGTCTTATTTTTCGGGGATGTCTTATATTAGGGGAAACAGGGTAGCAATTACTTTCCTTTCCCCCCTATGCTTCTTCGCCTGGAACTTTGCATGTGTACTTTATTTCTGGACTCCTCCACAGGATGCCTGCTAAGTGACCTTGGGCTAGAAATAATTCTCTCAGAAGTCTCTCGGCCCCAACTACCTCTCAAAGTGTCTCTTTTCCCGAAGAGGAAGGGAAAGGAGTCTTTAAGCTGCTTGGGATATGAATCCAAATCCCTCCTCCTCCTCCTTCTTTTTCACTTTGTCAAGGAAGGATGGTGTGTTATTCCAAAATTTTGCTTTTCTTTGCTGCCTACCGTTCTTGTCACCATACTGACTGCTTTCTTGATACTTTCAGTGTAAGAGGGATGAGGATAAATAGGTTTTATTTCTGTAGAATTCAGATGAACAAATAGTGCAGGAGTAATGGTCTTGGGACAGGAGTGCAGACTCGTCTTTATTTCTCTGTAAAAGCACAATGTATAAAGATTAAAGAGCTTAAACGGTGTGTGTTAAAAGTAAATGTGTGAATTGGGCCATAATTTTTCACTCAGACATCTCAATTGAGCTTCAGTGTTTTCTTCTCATGGTTGTTTCCACCTATGCAGGACCTTTTCTATCCAGTTAATATTTTTACACTGGCAAAGTTCAAATTTTGCAGTGTTAATAGTTTTGAAATGTCTAAGTTGTTTTGTTAAGTTATGGCCACAAATTTGGAAGACGTGCCCACTTATTTTAGTTTAATTCTTTGGCAGGTATTTAGTGTCTGTTCTTCAAAATAGTGCCTGGTACCAGGCAGTGGTGGGATCCAAAAAATTTAGTAACAGGTTCCCATGGTGGTGGGATTCAAACTGTGGTGTAGCGCCAATGGGGCTGGGTGGGGCATGATGGGGGCGTGGCCGGGCATTCTGGGGGTGGGGCATTCCCGGGAGGGACTGTGGCAAGGACGCAGCCGCTGTGCCGGTCCTTGGGCAGGAAACGAATGCATGCAGGCGCAGGCTGCCACACGCGCCGGGTCACCTCCTGCTAGACTGCTTCAAGTTCTGCACGCTACTGCTGAGAGGAGGGGCGTAACTAAGGCAAAAATCACGGGGCAAAATCACCAATTAGTAACCCCCTCTCAGCATACACAAATAATTAGTAACCTACTCTCGGAAACCTGTGAGAACCTGCTGGATCCCACCTCTGGTACCAGGGCAGGAATGCTGCAAATACTCATTTTCTCTCCTGCTCCCAGTCTGAAAACCACATGCTTTTGATTACAGATAAACATCCAAAACAGGCAGCAGACATGGCCAGAGTTGCTTGAAATTAAGCTCAATAATTATTCAACTCCCCATTCCTTTATATTGCCATCTCTGTTTTTGCAGAGAGAACAGGATGAATAATTAAGCCAACAACCATGTATGGGGCACTGCAATCATCTACAGAGCGGTCCTTTTTCTGGTTTTGAATGAAGGATGGGATATGATTGTGGATAATGCAGGTCTTGACAAATATCCTTCAGCTCTAAGAGCCAGCCCAAAAATGTCTGCGCCACACTAATTTTCCGCTTTCAGGGTTTTGTATTTTAATGACAACATTTTCTCACTATTGCTGCCACAAAACCTTCCAGCAAGTACTTCACGGTTTCTTGTAATCTTATTCAAGCTATAGCATGACAAAAGCATTATAATGTATGAATAATTACGGGGTAACTCTGACATCGTAATAAAAGTCTCATAATAAAACCATGGCTGAAAATACTAGGCACCACAATGAAGTTTTTGGGCACCATGAAGATGTAGACATGGTGCCTGGGGTTTGACAAGCCTTGGAATAATAATAATAATAATAATAATAATAATAATAATAATAATAATAATAATAATAATAATAATAATAATAATAATAATAATAATAATAATAGAAACTGTAGATCATGTCCTCAGCTGCTGCAAAAAGATTGCCCAGACTGAGTACAAACAGAGACACAACTCAGTGGCCAAGATGATCCACTGGAATTTATGCAAGAATTACAACATAAGAACAGCTAAGAACTGGTGGGAACATTGTCCAGAGAAAGTAATGGAAAATGAGAAGGTCAAGATCCTGTGGGACTTTCGAATCCAAACAGACAAAGTGTTGAAACACAATACACCAGACATCACCGTGATCGAGGACAAGAAAGTGACCATCATTGACAAAGCCATCATTGACGGTGATGGCAGGATCATTGAAAAAGAACACAAGAAGGTCACTAGAAACCACGATTTGAAAATCGAGCTTCAACGTCTATGGCACAAACCAGCTGAGGTCGTCCCAGTGTACTGACCATGGGACTATGAATGTAAAAGCACCTGTGAAAAGAAAGGAACAGGATTCACACATAACTTCCAGTGCTGTTTTTCTTGTTCAGTCTTCTGCAGACTTTTACTATCATATCTGCCATATACTGCTTAGCATTTAGTTCCTTCTGACTTTCACCTACATTCTGCATCCCTAGCTGCTCACTGCTGCTTAGGATCTGTTACGTGCCACACTATTGATCCAGGACTAGCACATTGTATAGGAGGGAAAGCTGATTTGGTAATGAGATATTGAAGGGTTGAGGGTCCAGTTGTATTGCTTCAGGAACAACAGGAGTAAATACCTGTTGACCCAACATCACAACACAATCAACTGAGCATAATATTCTTGCACATCTCCAACTCATCCGTAGGAGCTTCCTTGCAGAGCATATTTGATGCCACTGTTGAGACTTGTGTAAGTACACATGGAAATGCCAGACTTTATTGGCAGTGGCGACTAGTGCTGAGATATGCTCTAGGCTTTACATGTCTGATCCCTAAAAACTGTTTTGCACCATTACAGGTACTCGTAGATAAACTGTACAGAGAATATTCCATTTCTTGTGCTGACTTCTGTTTCTGGGACTTCTGTGCTGACTTCTGACTTCTGGGACTTCTGTTTTCTAAATTTTTATGTAGCTGGAAATGTGGCCACTGGAACTCGCCCTTGCGCCAGGTTGATGGCTACGACATTTTGCACTGCAGGGAACCTTAACCGAGCTTTATTCCACCCTTCCATCAAGCATTACCAGGCAGACCTGAGGTGAGATGGGGAGCTGTTTTATGACACAGTGTCTCTGCTTAACTCTCACTTTAGAATTAGCTAGCAAGATAGTGCCAAAGATGAACACCATCTCCTGTATTCGCTCAGTGATACAAATAGGGAAAACATCTGTCTGGGCAGGGCTCCTGCCAGTCATTGAGACACATAACAGCCAACCTTACTTTTCCTAAAGCAATCAGGAAAGACCAAACCTAAGTCTTTCCTGGCTCTCAACAAAGTATACTGAAGCCAAAATGGGTTTCCAATTTGGAAATTCTCAGATAATTATGGCGCTTTGGGATCAGTTAGGAGCCTATCTCTGCAGGCTACAAGTTTGGGCACGTGGACCCAGTGGCGTAACTAGGCAAACTGGAGCCCTGGGCAAAACCTGAGTTTGATGCCCCCGTAGGCGCGTACCCAATGCAACATGCACCCCCACGCCCCATAGCTATGCCCAGTGGCATATCTAGGCAAACTGGAGTTTGGCACCTCCCATGGGCAGCCACCCTCCCCCACTGTGACCAAGCAATGATTTTTTACACCAGGTTGTTTCAAAGTCACCATCACATTATAGAACATGCCCCAACTCACAAATCTGAGCACAGCAATAAGCCATGCCACACAGCAGAAATAATTTTTTGAAAACATTTTCAAAATGCTTTCAAAATGTTTTATTACTGCTATGAAAACATTTTATGGTATTGTATCCAGTACCCCCAATTAGGGGAAGCAGCATCACTTTCAATGTTTCAAAGGAGAATCTGGGCTCCCTAGTTTAAACAAGTGATGCTGGAATCCACCCCCAAACAGCATCATTTTCAATGGTGTTTAAACTAGGGAGCCCAGATTCTCCTTGTAAATCCACCTTAAAGGGAGAATCTGGGGTTCCCAGTTTAAACAACATTGGAAGTGATGCTATTTTGGGGTTGATTCTCCCCCACCCTGAAACAGCATCACTTGCAATGTTTAAACTGGGGACCTCAGATTCTCCCTTTAAATCCATGTCAAAGGGGGGGGATTTAAAAGGAAAATCTGGGGAAATTTGGGAGGTGCCTGCTGGCAGGGGTGCAATTATTAAGCTAGCAGCACTAAACTTTCAGGGTATCTTTAGGAGACTTCCCTAATGACACCACCCAGGTTTGGTGAAGTTTGGTTCAGGGGGTCCAAAGTTATGGACCCTCAAAGGTGTAGCCCCCATCTTCTGTTAGCTCCCATTGGAAACAATGGATGATGGGGCGACCCTTTGGGAGTCCATAGCTTTGGACCCCCTGAACAAAACTTCACAAAATCTGTGTGGTATCAGTAAAAGAGTCTCCTGATGATAACTCCCAGGTTTGGTGAAGTTTGGTTCAGGGGGTCCAAAGTTATGGACCCTCAAAGGTGTAGCCTCATCTCCTATTAGCTCCCATTGGAAACAATGGGGGATGGGGCACCCCCTTTGGGAGTCCATAACTTTGGACTCCCAGAACCAAACTTCACCAAACCTGGGTGATAGCATTAAGAGAGTCTCCCAAAACATCCCTGAAATTTTGGTGCTGCTAGCCTAAAAACAGCGCCCTCTGCAGGCCAAAAATGGAAAAACACTGAAAATACAAAAAAAATCCCACAAACAAACCTGCGCCCCCCACAGGGCTGCGCCCAGGGCAACTGCCCACTTTGCCCAATGGGAGGAACGCCTCTGTGTGGACCTCTCTTCATGTACCCCTCATGCTACCAATGCAACTTTGTGTTTTTGAAGTAATGAAGACATACTGGTGACGAGCAAACCCTGGCACGACTATTTCAGCCCAAGTTTTTGCGCTGTCTAGTGAAATGGTAAATCTGAACGTTGCATAAAAGGGCTGAGATGAACGGCTGTTTCAAAAGGCAATAAAGCTTTATAATTAACTCCCAGTGGATGAATGAGAAGCAGAGTTATAAAGCCAAATAATTGCTATCCGACCACACAAATTACATTCTATTAAAAAGCAATATTGTACTGCAGCAAGGAGATAAAATTAATTATTAAACTGTTGGTTTAGATAATCTCGGTACATGGAAGCGTGTACACGCGTTGTCTTGGATGCTCAGACTGGCGGATGCTGACACTGCTGATCCATCAAAGGTTATAGGCTTCCTTTGAAGAAGAATATTTCATGCGAGCATATTGTGTTATGGCTTGAGGACTGGCACAAGAGAAGGACCTGCCTGCATGAAATCCGCTGCCAATTGAAAAGGAAAAAATGCCTGGGGGATTGGTCATCCCTATGGTTAGATCTTCTCTTGGTCAATCTCGTAAACCCATTAACAATCCAACGTAGGGGAAAGTGTTGACGAGTAACATCTCATCGCAAAGAATAGTGATGTGTGTGTTAAGTGTGGTCAAGTCGCTTCTGACTCAGGGCGACCGTATGAATGGATGTCCTCAAAAATGCCCTAGTGTTAACAGCCTTGCTCAGGTTGTGAAACTGAGGGCCATGGTTTCCTTTGCAGAGTCAATCCATATCATGGTGGGTCTTCTCCTTGTTTTCTGCTAATTGACCAAAATGTGTGCATGGTAAGTGCTATCAAATTTCTTTCAGATCGTGGAAACCAAATGAATCCAAAGCATTCTATCATAAACAGTCTTGCTCAGATCTTGCAAACTGACATCCATAAGAACATAAGAACAAGCCAGCTGGATCAGACCAGAGTCCATCTAGTCCAGCTCTCTGCTACTCGCAGTGGCCCATCAGGTGTCTTTGGGAGCTCACATGCAGGACGTGAAAGCAATGGCCTTCTGTGGCTGTTGCTCCCGAGCACCTGGACTGTTAAGTCATTTGCAATCTCAGATCAAAGAGGATCAAAATTGGTAGCCATAAATCGACTTCTCCTCCATAAATCTGTCCAAGCCCCTTTTAAAGCTATCCAGGTTAGGGGCCATCACCACCTCCTGTGGCAGCATATTCCAAACACCAATCACACGTTGCGTAAAGAAATGTTTCCTTTTATCAGTCCTAATTCTTCCCCCCAGCATTTTCAATGACTGCCCCCTGGTTCTAGTATTGTGAGAAAGAGAGAAAAATGTCTCTCTGTCAACATTTTCTACCCCATGCATAATTTATAGACTTCAATCATATCCCCCCTCAGCCGTCTCCTCTCCAAACTAAAGAGTCCCAAACGCTGCAGCCTCTCCTCATAAGGAAGGTGCTCCAGTCCCTCAATCATCCTTGTTGCCCTTCTCTGCACTTTTTTTCTATTCTATCCCTCAATATTCCTTTTGAGATGTGTAGCCAACCAGAACTGAAACTCAGTACTGCAAGTGCGTCAGCATCCACTCTGCTTTTATATAAGGGCATGACAATCTTTGCAGTTTTATTCTCAATTCCTTTCCTAATTATCCCCAGCATAGAGTTTGCCTTTTTCACAGCTGCCATGCATTGAGTTGACATGGAACTATCAACTAAGACGCCCAAATCCCTTTCCTGGTCTGTGACTGATAGCAGTGACCCCTGTAGCTTGTATGTATCCATCAGTTTAGTTAGTTGAGAGTGCTTGCATAAATCTCTCGGAGTTGCTCCTTAGATTAAAACTGTGAACTACTCATTCTTCACGTCTCTATTTTTGAACCCAGAAACATTACAACCGGCACATGTCTTTGGATGTTAAAGTCGGCTTGTGTACAGTGGCTGCATCCACCACATTCTGTTTGGCTATGTAGAGTACAGTCTTCAAACCTCGCCAATACAGCCTTTCCAAGGGTGTATTTTTTTAAAAGAAAATGTGGATTTGCTTGTTATTCCAATCAAGCTGTAAAATTCTTGTTAATGTAAATGGGAGGTACTTCTTTTTCTTCATTTGTTTGAATGACAGTTAGTGTCAAAACAGAATCTGTCAGAATCTGTTTTACCTTGTAATGAGATTTGCAATGCCATATTTGCTGCATAATGAAGAACATTATGAAAATTAACCACTGCACCTGCTCGGTCGTTAATATTTACTTGTGGATGAAAATAGCAGTTTCTTCACAGATGCTTTCCCAGAAACACCCAAGGGTACTGGTGGCCATCTTTCAAGACCTACCCTTTTATTTACACTTATTTTAATTTTTTTTAAACTAAGACCTTAAATTGTTTTCCAAAACTGGAAGACTTAAGACAGCTTAGTGGATTTCTTGTTGAAAAGCGTGCACCCTCGGCGATCGTTTGTAATACTGAATTTCAGTCTTTCGACGGCAGGAGCTGCAGAGATATTTAAAACCTACCCTCGCAACCACAAATCTGGTTTAGCAGGGGAATCCCCCACTCAACCTTAACACTCATAATGCTTGCAAAATAAATGGTTGCATTTTCATGCTAATGAATCCTTTTTTAAGAAAATGAGATGTTGCTAAGAAGATGTTAAATCTCTAGAATATCGGAGCGAAGAGAAGATTTTTTCATAGACATTTTTAATCCCAAACCATAGTTAACTTACGGCACACAGAAGATTATACGGCATTTCTAAATAAATACATCTAATCCCCAGAGTCACTGAAGTTTGCAACACATTACAAGCGACTTATTAAAGGTTCTGAAACAGACTTCTGTCCATGCCTCTTTTTTTTACAGCAGTAAATAGACAGAAGACCACAGCCCTTGTGAGAGAAAACAGGAGCCGGTTTTTCATTCCAGAAATATTATTTATTTATTTATTCATTCATTCATTCATTCATTCATTCATTCATTCATTCATTCATTCAATTTCTAGACCTCCCCATCCCCAAGGGGCTCTGGGCGGTGCACAACATCTATCTATATATTTATTTATTTGTGTGTGTGTGTGTGTGTGTGTGTGTATACACACACACACACACACACACAAATAAATAAGGGTCTACAATAGTGACCACGCAACAACCAATACAATAGCTAAAATCCATTAAAATCTATTAAAACAGCGGTTAACATAACAATGAGGCGTCCTATAACCCAGTCCGTTAAAATCTCCCCCAAAAAGAAGGAGAGGCCAGACTCCTCTCTAGGAGGGTAACTTTGGCCCTTTCCCCACTTACCTTAAGCCCCGCGCTACTCGAGGAGAGTAGCGTGGGGTCCCTCGGCACTCCCCACAGAGAGAGGCTACACAGCAGCTCAGCCTCGGTTAAAGCTGCTGCTGTCAAGCAAAGCCCAGCTGGGCAGCATCCCAGGCTTTCTTAATGGCTTTTTTGATGGTTTTCTCGCCAAGCAGAGCTGGGTCATGGGGACGGCCAGGCGCGCGCCTGGGATGCTGCGCGCTGGGAGCAGCGCGTGGCATAGAGGGAAACGACGAGAGTGGGGAAAGGCCCATAGATGGAACCAGAATTAAGATGGTAAATAAATGCATAAAGCATAAGGGGGGGGGGGGGGTTGGGACTGGAAGTAGGATTAAGAGAGGCAAATACAGAATTAAACAATGATAAAACACCATCAAGATACAACCCACTTATAGCAACCCTTTATGGGGCTGACAAAGCTAGAGATGAGCAAAAGCGGTTTGCTGTTGTCTCCCTCAACATATCAACCCTGGTCTTTCTTGCTGGGCTCTCATCCAAATACCAACAATGGCCAATCCAAACTTGGGTTACTCTGGGCTCTCCAGGCTGCTACAAGCCAGATTTATGGGTGTAATAATACATAGCAGACAGAGAGACACAGCAAGAGATGAGAGACCACTGCTGCTCTTTTAAGCACTTATCACCTTTCATTGTCCCACGACATGCAATCTCTTGATTATTTGCTGTTTTGGGTTAGATTTGTGTGAGTGCAGTTTTCTGAATGCACATCGCTATCAGTTTCCTCATGAGCCAGTGTGACGTAGAAGTTAAGGCATCAGACTAAGATCTGGGAGACCCAAGTTTGAATCCCCACTCTGCCATGGAAACTTGCTGGTGACCTTGGGTCGGTCATTCGCTCTCGGCCTCAATTCTGGCAAGCAGCAGTGGCGGAGTGGCGAAGAGCAGGTGCACTCTGATCTGGAGGAACCGGGTTTGATTCCTTCTCTGCCGCTTGAGTTGGGGAGGCTTATCTGGGGAATTCAGATTAGCCTGTGCACTCCCACACACGCCAGCTGGGTGACCTTGGGCTAGTCACAGCTTTTCGGAGCTCTCTCAGCCCCACCTACCTCACAGGGTGTTTGTTGTGAGGGGGGAAGGGCAAGGAGATTGTAAACCCCTTTGAGTCTCCTGCAGGAGAGAAAGGGGGGATATAAATCCAAACTCTTCTTCTTCTTCTTCTATTTGGGTGGGTGACTTCCAAGGAACACCTCTTCCAAGGAATACCTTGGTGAGTTCCGCAGGGCCTGTAAGACGGAGCTGTTCCGCCGGGCCTTTGGAGGAACCGGCCGTTGATGGTGCCCCCCTTCCCCGGCCCTAACACCTGGGCCAATTGTCATCTCAGACTCGCCACTCCTCCCTTCTGGAAGGGGGAGGGAATTTTTAGACTGGAACATTAGACGCCATTTCCCTCCCCCCTTAAGGGAGGGAGGGAACTATAATAGTAGATTGCTGAATGCCATCTATCTTATCGTAATTTATTATATTTATTAGAAGGGAGGGACGCAGCGGGAGGCCGGCGCGGCTGCTTTGCAGGGAACAAAAACACAGACCCCAAGATATTGTAACCCAGAAAAAGAAAAGCAACCGCGTCGTTTTTTCTCCGGCCTCTTCCCGGGACGCGTCATTGCATTGCGGGCGGAGGCGCCAGGGGAGGCGCTCGCCTCGGCCCTGTTCCTTTGAGTCTTCCTCGGTCGCTGGCCGTAGCCGCCCTCCCCTCCTTTCTTTCCTCCCTCCTTTTTCGCCTCAGCCATGGCCTCCGCTCCGGAATACTCCTCTTTCTTCGCCGTCATGGGCGCCTCGGCTGCCATGGTCTTCAGCGCCTTGGGCGCCGCATATGGCACAGCGAAGAGCGGGACAGGTATTGCAGCCATGTCCGTCATGCGGCCAGAGCTGATCATGAAGTCCATCATCCCTGTGGTCATGGCAGGCATCATAGCAATCTACGGCCTGGTAGTGGCAGTCCTCATCGCCACCTCCCTCACGGTCGACATCACGCTATACAAGAGTTTCCTTCAGCTGCGCCGGGTCTGGAGCGTGGGCAATTTGAGCGTTCCACGCCGGCTTTTTGCCATTGGTGCATCGCGGCTTTATGCAGGCTGCATCGGGACAGCGCAGCAGCCCAGGTTATTTGTGGGCATGATCCTAATCTTGATCTTCGCTGAAGTCTTGGGTCTCTATGGCCTCATCGTGGCCCTTATTCTTTCCACAAAGTAAATTAAATTTTAAAAAAATGCCACAGAATACGGTGTGTATAAAAAAAAAATATTTATTAGAAATGTTTTTATGGTTACCGCTGCTTTTAAATGTTTTAACTGCTTATATTGTCTTCTTTCATGTTGTACACCGCCCAGAGCCCTTCGGGAATGGGGCGGTATAGAAGCTCAATCAATCAATCAATCAATCAATCAATCAATCAATCAATCAATCAATCAATCAATCAATCAATCAATCAATCAATCAATCAATCAATCAATCAATACCAGGAGTGTGATGTAGAGGCAGGCTATGGCAAATCACATCTGCATATGCCTTACCTTGAAAACCTGTGGGGTTGCCAGAAGTCAGCTGTGATTTCCTCACGGGGACAAAAACTTTGCAAAGCAAGACTACTACAATATTGATACTTATTCCCCCCCCCCCCACAAGTGAATCTGTTTTTAGTGCCCCGTACTTGGCTAGGACAAAGTGGGAGAGACACAAGCCAGGTTCAACAGTTCAACAATAGGTTTATTACTTAAGAGAATTAAGACCCTAACTCCTCCCCTGGGTCTGTCTAAATCAGAGTACTGGCTTGTCTTGAGCAGATTTGAAGCTGTAGACTGTGTCTTCTCTTGGCTGCTTTCTAGAAAGTCCACAGTGTCTTGCTTGCTTTTAATACTTTCAGTCCTTGTCTGGTTCTAATTACTGTTAACTTTAACTTGTGCTCTATGGACCACCCTATACGTCACGAATATCCAGTCTCCAGCTACCCTTGGCACCTCGCTCTGACTGACTGGCAAGAGCTAAAACAGGGGATTGCTGGGTAAAGAGGGAAACTGCCTGTTGTGAAATGTCTTAAAGGGACAGGGGCTAACTAAAATACCCTCCCTTAGAATACTTAACAATGAACTAAAACCATGCCAACTATGGGGAAACTGGAGCTTAATGGGGAAATAACAAAAGCCTTTGTGGGGGCACGACAATACTTCAACTCCAGTTACTTGATTCCAGACAGAGAGCAAAGATGTATTGTGTGGCAGAGATGTATTGACACTCTGCAGCCATCTTCCCCCAAACATCAATTGCAAAGAATCAAAAATCTTCTGTCAGTTCCTGTCAAAGCTGGCCTGTATTGCATCATGGACTATTATTTTAAAGTAGAAGGGTCAAGGCATGTTTGTGCAGAGAAGGGCAACGAGGATGATTGAGGGACTGGAGCACCTTCCTTATGAGGAGAGGCTGCAGCGTTTGGGGCTCTTTAGTTTGGAGAGGAGACGTCTGAGGGGGGATATGATTGAAGTGTATAAAATTATGCACGGGGTAGAAAATGTTGACAGAGAGAATTTTTTCTCTCTTTCTCACAATACTAGAACCAGGGGGCATTCATTGAAAATGCTGGGGGGAAGAATTAGGACTAATCAAAGGAAACACTTCTTCACGCAACGTGTGATTGGTGTTTGGAATATGCTGCCACAGGAGGTGGTGATGGCCCCTAACCTGGATAGCTTGAAAAAGGGCTTGGACAGATTTATGGAGGAGAAGTCGATCTATGGCTACAAATCTTTATTCTCCTTGATCTGAGATGGCAAATGCCTTAGCAGACCAGGTGCTCAGGAGCAGCAGCAGCAGAAGGCCATTGCTTTCACATCCTGCATGTGAGCTCCCAAAGGCACCTGGTGGGCCACTGCGAGTAGAAGAATGCTGGACTAGATGGACTCTGGTCTGATCCAGCAGGCTAGTTCTTATGTTCTTATGTTCTTATGTTTCTCTGGCAAGTGCTACAATGTTGCACAACTTTGCAATGCATCAAAACAGCGAAAGTAGATTTATAGACATGAGCTTATCAGGCTTACTGATGTTTATTTTTACTTAAGCATCCCATCAAAAGTTGCCATTGAAGCTTAAGATAAGACTAGAAGTTTCACCTTTAGGGGTAACAACGAGGAATTGCAAGAGATCTGCAAGCAGTGCTATGAGGAGCAGGGACATATTAATGGGAAACAGCATCTAGGGCAGTGGTGGCGAACCTTTAGCACTCCAGATGTTATGGTCTACAATTCCCATCAGCCCTTGCCAGCATGGCCAATTGACCATGCTGGCAGGGGCTGATGGGAATTGTAGTCCTTAACATCTGGAGTTCCAAAGGTTCACCACCACGGATCTAGGGCAAGCACTGAAAATCTGTCTCCCCTTTTCCTCCCTCCCCTGCCCTGCAGCCTGCCTTGGAAGGGAGGGGGGCCAGATAGCCAATGGCACCTCCTTCAAGTGGCCCCCAGGGCATGTGCCCTGGCTTCCCCGTGGTAGATATGCCTCTGATGAGGAGAGGAATTTCTTTTTCCAATATTCACTTTTTGAAGATATAGCCATTGATTCCTCTTATTCTCCTTTTGTCTTTTAAAGGAGACACTTCTCTTTGTAGAGAATAATAGAACCCATTCTAAAAACCCAAACACAATGTGAAATCTCCAGCACCCGCTCCATACATCCACCCACAAAAATAGGGATGTATGGACACCTCAGGGGCCCTCTCCCAATGGGGAGGGTCAACCAAATACCTAGGTGAAGAGGACAGTGTTGACGAGATGCTGAAACTCAAAGTGAGTAGGTGCATGGTGAACCTCTGGAGGGAGGGCATTCCACAGTATAGGGGCCGATGGAGAGAAGGTCTGCCAGGCTGTCCCCACCACCTTATCTCCAAAGAATGTCAGACAGCCAGGTGGGCCTCCCCATTTGATCTCAATGCCTTGGCAGAAATATATGGGTGAATTCACTCTCCTAGGTACCCAGAACCAATGCCGTAATGGAGATGAAGCTCATTGGGTGGGCAGTCGACCCCTTTGGGAGGATGAGGTACATGAGACAGGACTACCTTTCAACAGCCCCACATGTTTGTTACCTATCTTAACAGGGGTTATCAATTTATTAAAGGGAATCTCCACCAGCTGCTAAGAGTGTAACAGCACACATCTGGATTTTAAAATAGCACAGGGGAATGAAACTCACTTGGCAGTGCGAGAGGAGGCTAGGTGTGATCTTGGAGACTATATCTACGGGGAAGGGATTTGGCAAGGAGCGATCCGCAGAGTAATTCAAGAGTCCAAATGAGTTTTTAAATGTTTATATAAATTTGGTTCAAAATACACACATACAGTAAGACATAAGAGGGCATACATTCAAGTTCCTAGTACATAGAAAGGTTTGAAAAGTAGGTGGGAGAAAGAGAGGGAATTTGGGAAGCAGCGGGGTGATACATTACCTAACGATCTCAAAGTAGAAGGCAGGGATTCCACGCCAGCACGGAAACCCAGTAGAAGACGATATCGTGTCTCAAACTGACCAGACCAAGGGAGGTACAGGCTAGTAATGAGCAAAGTGCTCCAGGTGAACTGATCTTTTATAAGGTAGATCGTTCTCTTGGTGGGAAAAGGAGCTAATTTCACTCGGTTTCATATCTGTGCTGGGTTTGGGGTGCAGAGCTAATTAACCAGCTCAACTATGACTAAGCCCTGGACAAAGGGGCCAAATTACATTGTTAAGCTAAACGAGGAAACGCTGTAAGGCTTCCATGCAGATTAACCTTTTAGGGTTACTGCCCAAGATATTCAGATTTTGGCTGAGACATTTAGACCGGGGTAAGGTGGGTGACTTAGGAAAATCATAACAATGGGAAGAGGAGATGCAGAGGAGCAACCATCTGTTGCTGACCTGGTTTTCAGAAGAGATAGGGAGATGCAGTATCTGATATTAAAGTGGCTTTCCATATACTTTGTCTTTAACAGTATCTTGCAAGGTGTGGTAATCAAGCATGCCCTTACGCAGGATGAGACCTCCAAATCATACAGGAGTAACTCATTCTCTTAATTAGCTCATGTTAAAGCAAACTTTTGACCTTTAGCTTGCTGTCAGGTGACCATGCTGCTACCTACACAGAGAGGTGCTGTGAAAACTGGCTTCTGCCAATATGATTTTAAAGGAAAATATATTGCCATGACATATATATATTTATAGGATTGATCAGAGGGCTAACATGTTGCAGTCAAATAATCTGCTGAACTACTGGGCCATAAAAGAGTCAATCAGGCTGGACCTTTCTGTGTGGTCCTGGAACTCCTCTTGTGCCCTCTAATGAATGTCCAGAGTGAGCACGTCTTTTCCTAAATGAGCAACATCCTTGACCCATTTTGCACTAGACCTGGTCCCCCAGGTCAACATGCAGTTCTTTGACTACCCAGAATTGGACTTTGAGACCGAATGAGGTGAGCATATACTTGTGTCTGCATCTACTCAGAGTCTGTTCTGGGTGGTTTGGGTAAATTCTCTTCCTACATTAAATTGGTCAGCAGGGCAATTTCCCTATTTGATTGGCAACCCCCTCCCTCATCCCTGATACCATCACCTGTATTCTAGAAGCCTCTACTGAACCCTAGCAGCTGTGTGGCGCAGGGGAATGTTGGAGGTGATTAGGGAGCTAACATCCAGCTTCTCTATATCTCTTCCTGAAAGTTAACTTTGCAAGTTCTAAGTGAAATTGACAAAGCTAATCCAATCAGCCATGCTTCTTTCTGTCTCAATGTTACATCACTAGTTCAATATGACAAAGATAATTTTTTTAAAAAAAATCCTTTTGAAAATGGAGGAGGAGAAATGGCTGAAGGAGAGGTTGGGCAATTACTTGAGGTATGGATAAGGACATGGTGTTTGGTGGGGCAGCGAAATGGAGATCATTTCAACATGATCACATGCTCAAGGGAAGCAGGCTCAGATAGGGAAAAAATCACAGTGAAAGTTGTTTAAGAAAACAGGAAAAATGAAAGGAAAACATTTCTGGAATCAAACAGAGGAAAAAATGTGTGGAATTCAGAAGAAAAAAATAGCATTTGGCAGCAAGATACGTTGTAAATGACTCGTTCGAAAAAGACCACAGTGTCTTCATGCATTCCCACTGAATTTTCACTGACATAAACCTAGAACATGTTGCTGAGTTAAAATATAGGGTCTCCTCAGCAAAACAAATCAAACAGGTCAAAATATTTCAAGATGCATGTGTGTCTTACAAATGTTTCCAAGAAACGTAAATTCCATTTTGCATAGTTTATCAAACTAAAATCAATATTATAAAGTGTTATTGGTTGCTTGTGATAAGCATTTGTCAGTTCTACTACTTTTCTTCCTGCCAACAAGAATCTAAAATTATCTGCAGTTTCCTCGCTAAGCAACAGACAATGCAGAAATATGTGACTAAACCTGGACCTCTCCTCCAATAAAAAATCCAAAGAAGGCCTAGCCTTTCCCACACTCCATTGCCCTAATCCAGAGCTGTCTTCTTAGTGTAAATTTAAGTCACAATTGACTTCCTGCCCAACTGATTTCAGTGGGACTTAAGGAAGACTTGATTTGTCAGAATTGGGGCCAGATGCATAGAAGCTGGAAGATGTCAAAAGCAACTGACATGTAACTAGCGTGTTTCCCCGAATATAAGACAGTGTCTTATATTAATTTTTGCTCCCAAAGATGCACTGTGTCTTATTTTCAGGGGATGTCTTATTTTTCTGTGTTTTGTTCGTCGGGCATGCTTCCAAACAAAAACTTTGCTATGTCTTACTTTTGGGGGATGCCTTATATTTCGCACTTCAACAAAACCTCTACTATGTCTTATTTTTCGGGGATGTCTTATATTCGGGGAAACAGGGTAGGAAACTAGCTGATGGACTGGATCTATGTAAAACTAACTATAGCTGTGAATTAGCCTTCCATGCCTAAATCAAATTATATGCTTAACACGGCACCCCACATTGCCATCAAACTGCCTCTCTTGCCTCACTCTGCCCCTGTTTCTCTCACCTGGTATTGCGGCTAACCTGGTAAAGAGAGTTGTCACTTGATTCTGGGTTGCCTCACCCAGTGTGAAAACAGCTGAGCTAAGCCATCCAGGGTGAACACCACACTTAGAATGAAGGAATATTAGGGCACGTATACATTTCTTAGCTGGTTAATATTAGCAGATCCTTAACATTCTCATGTTGACTACCCTTGGACCTGCTCTGGAAATTCAGATTAGCCTGCGCACTCTCACACACGCCAGCTGGGTGACCTTGGGCTAGTCACAGCTTCTCAGAGCTCTCTTAGCCCCACCTGCTTCACAGGGTGTTTGTTGTGAGGGGAAAAGGGCAAGGAGATTGTAAGCCCCTTTGAGTCTCCTGCAGGAGAGAAAGGGGGGGATATAAATCCAAACTCCTCTTATTATAATTCTTTAAGGAAAAGCATGAAGAACAAGCAGGTCTGCCGAGGACAAGGGAAGAAAGGCCCCCTTCCCCTTGCCCTTCCAGATCAATACCTATGCGCCAAACCACTGCAAACTAGGCTATGACATAACAGCTTGCATTAACATAGCAAATTAGGGTGAGGTGGGTGGGCAAATCATCGGCCGGCAAGCACATGGCCTGAACAAAGGAGGGCCAGCCCCTTTAAAGCCTCGACTCACTCCTCCTTTCTTCCGGTGATGCTGCCCCTTCCCACAGTGGCTCCCTTTCCAGTTCCGCCCTTGTCTGGGCAGTGCCAGCTGGGCTCGTTCCAATCCCCCACCCCGATCAGCAACTCTGCCTCGTGTTAATTCACATGCGCCTTTTACAAAAACAAGAGCAATTTTGAAATGTTGCATGAAAAACAAGTGTGCAATCCTATGCAAAGGCAAAGTTTTGCACTCTTCTTTGTGGACATCTCCAAACCTTACCCAAAGAAGGCATGGTTTGCGTATTATCTTTCCCTCTTTGTGATGTCCCTTGAGATAGGGGGGCTTGGGATTTTTCCCTGTGGAAGAATGTCTGAACTGTGTATTCCACCTGTCTCCTGAAGATGCATCAACGAAGAGATGCGCTAGGTCCTGCTTCAAAGGCTACACAGGAAATGTGAGAGTTGGAAAAGCAAATCACTCTGGCTTTCTCTCTTCAGATATAATATGGGAAGCCAGTCTCAAGGAAACTGTCAAGCTTTTGTTGACACCTTTAAGAAAACCGCCACGTGGTAAACCAGACAGCTTGTTTTCTTGAGTATCTCATAACTGGTAGCCATGATTGACAGCCATGTGAATGGACAAGGTTTCTTGTCCTATTGACACAGTACTGTCAGAACAAAGAATTGTTATCATTTTTTCACATACTTTTTTTTGGTCATTGGCACCTATTTAATCCATTCCTCCCTTGTCCTCAGCAGATCTGCTTGTTCTTCATGCTTTTCCTTAAAGAATAATAAGAAGAGGAGTTTGGATTTATATCCCCCCTTTCTCTCCTGCGGGAGACTCAAAGGGGCTTACAATCTCCTTGCCCTCCCCCCCTCGCAACAAACACCCTGTGAGGTAGGTGGGGCTGAGAGAGCTCCGAGAAACTGTGACTAGCCCAAGGTCACCCAGCTGGTGTGTGTGGGAGTGTGCAGGCTAATCTGAATTCCCCAGATAAGCCTCCACAGCTCAGGCGGCAGAGTCGGGAATCGAACCCAGTTCCTCCAGATTAGATACACGAGCTCTTAACCTCCTACGCCACTGCTGCTCCTTTTGAAATCTCGTGCTCCTTTTCGAATCAAAACCATTTGAAATCTTGGTAACATCTTTATTATGTCCTATATAACAATTTGTTCTATAAAGTGTCATTATAATGAGAGAGGGAAGTGAAATTGAGATGGGAAAAGAATAGGCTTGCCAACTTCCAGGTGTGACCTGGAGATCTTCAGAACTGCAGCTGATCTCTAGATGATGGAAGAATTAACAGGAAAGGTGCAATATAATTTTAAATAAATAAATAACAAATTAATAATAATAATAATAATAATAATAATAATAATAATAATAATAATAATAATAAGAATAAGAATAAGAAGAAGAAGAAGAAGAAGAAGAAGAAGAAGAAGAAGAAGAAGAAGAAGAAGAAGAAGAATATTGGACGGCACTTAAAATCAATCGGCGCTGACAAAATCACCATATATCAGCTGCAAAAGGCCACCCTACTCGGCTCTGCACGCATTATTTATCAATACACCACACAGTCCTAGATGCTTGGGAAGTGTCCGACGTGTGATGTAATACAAAATCCAGCATATTGATCTTGTTTGCTGTGTATAACTGTTTTTGTATCAATAAAATAATAAATGTAATTGCTGAAGGGCAACAGGTATATTTACAATATATAATCCCGTCAATCAGAGTAATGAGCAGAAATGTGGATTTTGTGGCATGTTAAATTAGAACAGTTATCTCTCAAAAGACCAGCCGTTTTGCCTCAGAAGTTCATAAACATAAGGAGAACTTTACTTTAGCTGAGAGAGAAAAATATACAGTATATATACATCAACAAAGTATCACACTGTGTCACTGTTACACACAGTGTGTAACAGACTTCCCTCTGTGATTCACCTCTGAAGATGCCAGCCGCAGATGCAGGCAAAACGTTAGGAACAAGATCCACCAGACCATGGCCACGCAGCCCGGAAAAGCCACCAGAACCAACCTCTCATATACCTAACTGTCTTATGCTAATGGGCCTTTTGTTCTTAATCACTATGCTTGGAAACATAGTACATAGGTGACCTTGCCCAAGGCCTCTGGAAGGGGGAGGAGGGACGCTTCCGGCAGAAGACTATCGCTTGTCTTTGAGACACTCAGAACTCCATAACAAAGCTTTTCACACCTTGTTGTTCTGTTAATCTGTGGGAAGATGGGAGGGGGTGTTTGAGCAGGAAACCAAAAGGAATAAATATATTTGCAAGAAGCCGCAGGGTCCTTAGATCTGGCTTCTTGCCATGTGAGTCTCTGCTGGCAACCCAAGGAAGACTTCTGATTTAATAGCCAGAGTCCAATTTATTGACCGTTGTAGCAGGACCTAACAGTAATAAATGCAATACAAATAAAAATAAAGAAGAAAAAAGTTCCCTTGAAGAAAATTGTTGTTTTGGAGAATTGATTTTATGGCATTATACTCCATTTAGGTTGCTCCCTTCCCCAAATCCTTCTCTCCTAAAGCTCCAACCCCAGATCACCAGGAATTTCAAAAAACAGGGTTGGCAACTCTAGAAAGACATGGAGAGTTGCAATTTAGAATTAATGACTCAGCAGTTCGTTCAGCGAGAGCCAGTGCGGTGAAGTGGGTTTGAGTGTTGGACTAGGTTCTGGGAAACATGGGCTCATTCCGCACATGCAGAATAATGCACTTTCAAACTGCTTTCAGTGCTCTTTGAAGCTGTGCGGAATAGCAAAATCCACTTTCAAACAGTTGTGAAAGTGGTTTGAAAACGCATTATTTTGCATGTGCGGAAGGGGCCTCAGGTTCAAATCCCCACTCTGCCATGGAAATTTGTTGGGGTGACCTGGCGGTATTCACACACTCTGAACCTTGCCCTGACAAGTATTGGGATGGGAAACCTCCAAGGAATACCAGGGGTGTGATGCAGAGGCTGGCAATTCCTTCTGCGGAGGCCAATCTGCTGGTGATCCCCGCCCCCTCTATGATGCAGCTGGCCTCCATCAGGGCCAGGGCTTTCACAGCCCTGGCCCTTGCCTGGTGGAATGCTCTCCCTCCAGCTGTCTGGGCCCTGTGGGACCTCAATGAGTTCCGCAGGGCCTGTAAGACTGAGCTTTTCCACCAGGCCTTTGGGAAGTGTCCGACGTGTGATGTGGGTGCCCGAAACAAACATGCTGAGAAACACTCTAGACCCACTGTCCCTCTCTTAAGAGGAGGCTTTTTAATAGCCGGATGCCATCTATTTTAAACTTAAATAGGGTTTGATATTTGAATGCTGCATTTTAAGTCTTAATTGAATTTTATCTTGTTTTATTGTTTGTTTGTTAGTGCTGTACACCACCCTGAGCCCTCCGGGGGAGGGCGGTATAAAAATGCAATAAAACAAACAAACAAACAAACAAACAAATAAATAAATGGCAAAACCCAACTTTTGCCTTGGAAACCCAACTAGGTTGCAATAAGTCAACTGTTACTTGACAGCGCTGGAAGCAAGTGAAGGTATTTTAGGAACAGTGTACCATTATCAATGGTGTATCTGGGGAAGAGCGTCTGGAAATGGAGACCGTGCAGTCAAGGAAAGAAAAGAAACAGTGTTGTTGAAGAAATACTGCTTTGCTAGAGGCAATAGAATGGAAGAGATGCAAACTGTAAAATGGTGGTTGTCCAAGTTCTAAAATGGTGACTCAAGGCCTTTCAATGTAACCAATGATTGAAATCCAAATACATAGTGCTATTGACACAAGATGAAAGAACTAGACACAGGAGAGTAACAGTACTGAAGCTAGGAGAACATTACTTCTGTTGGCTGAGGAGTGAGGGGAATTTCTTTTGAACTATTGGGTACACCTCCAAACACAGGGAATGAAGGTGGATTCCAAACCATTCACAAATCTTGAACAGGCTATTTTTAACTCTGAAGTGAAAACTGCTTAAATATATATCAATGTATACAACCAGACCGGCAAACTGTGTGGTAGAGAAGGATGTATATGCCCCACCCCCTATTCTCCCCTTTGTTGTGATTGATTTTCATTTTTGTTATTAGCATTGTTTGCTTGTTTAATGTGGTTCATGCACAATTATACACACAACAGATGCCATTCAGAGGCTCAAACAACACTGAAAATGGCGGAGGGGGAGAGAGAGAAAAACTCTGAGGTTTGAGCAGCACAAGAAAGAAGTGACAATCAAAGCGGGGATTTCTGAAGGAAACCAAGAGGGAGCAGAAATTGGACAGCTTCTCTTCTTCCGATTCAATCAATGAATAAAACTGCAGGGTATAATAATTAGCAATGAAATGTGCATCTGGAAACACATGTAGGGAGATTCTTTTCTGGATTACACGGGGTTGCTGTTCAAGCTGACTGCAAAAGGAGAACGGTTCAGTGATTGCGATATTACACGAAAAGAACAGTTCGATTTTGCATGCTCCATGGAGGTGGCTGAGATGAAAGCTGCCTGCATTGTAAACCTGATCTACCTGTAAGGGAAATGATCAATACACCTCAGACTCTGAACAGGAGTTTGGAAAGGGAATGAAACTAACAAGGCTGAAGCCTGGGAGAAAACTTGAATCCATTAATAAAGGAAGTGGTTGCTTTTCCCATGAAGGTAGCTATCCCAATAAAAAGTCATGCCTTGTGAAAAGACTGATTTTGTCTATCTATATATATAAAAAGCTAACAGTGACTTTGTTAGTCATGCCCTAACGCCGAAACGGCTGGACGGATCGCCCCCAAATTTTCACAGGATGTTCCTCCCTGTTGCGGGCAGGTAATCAGACCTTCATATCGTTGAAAGTCCATATGTGAGCCAGGTAAAACGTCTTTTTCCTGGCGCACCAGGCCATGAAGCTGGCTGTGTTTAACTGTCACCCTTAGAATGTTCGTGCAGCCTGTCTGTCTGTGGCCTGAGGGGTTGGTATGCCCTTAGAATGTTTGCGCAGATGGGCAGAGATGAGCAGTGAAAACAGTAAATAGGTAATACTGTTAGTTAATACGAGTGGAAGTGAAACACTTACACACTTTGCCGTGTGAGACGTCAGGTGGGGTTCCCCCCCTCGCACGCAGGTAACTTTCACTCTCTGTGTCTCACCCACTGCTACCACACAGCACACATACTCTCATATACATCCAGCTCAACCTCTCATACACATTCAGCTCAACCCTGCCCTCCCTAATATCCAACCACCACTTACCCACTTCCTCACCCATATTCGCCACAGCTCTCTTTTACTACAAGCGAGCTGGATTTTGCCTTTTTCTTCTAAGAAAATATGCGGGGTGGGGGCGAACCAACACTACTGGCTCTGCTTTTTTTGCACATGGCCCTTTAAGAACTCAGGGAGCTGGCCTCGATCTGAGCGCCTCACCACCCTGCCTCTGCTGCCTGACTGGGATAGCCTGCTTGCCCCAGTTCTGCCTTCCCCAAGCCAGGACTGTGCGTGTCAACCAGCCTCATGGACAGCGGGATTCGCACTCTGGACAGTTCTGTTGTGGAATGGAAAGGGTTACCTTATACTAAAAAAAAGACACCACTATGTAACAATGTGAATTGAAAAGGGAAAGAGGGATTCCGTTTGACCACCCCCAAAGGCTATGCTGCGGATCATTGGACCTGCATGGACATCTGTGTGAGTTGCGGACTGTGATGGGTAGGACAATTGCCACAGCAACGTGTGGCCGGGCCCCGCTAGTATATATATAAGACTGAAGGAAAACTGCAAGAGCAAACAACCAAGTCCTTGCTCCAGCAAAATCAAGTGGGTCAAGGAAACTGCAGTAGTGGATTATCGGTAAAAAACCGAAGTACACTCAAAAATTGCCAGAGATCCCTTGAAACTGTAAATGTGTAAGGGACACATGGGGATTTAATTGTAGGAACAACTGTCAGTAGAGGCATAGCTAGGGAAAATGGAGCCCAGGGCAAAATCTTAATTTTCCGACCCCCCCCCCCATCAGTTGCCACTCTTCCCCACCACGACCAAACAAAGTTTTTTTTGCACCAGGTCATCTCCATCATATTATAGAATATGCCCAACTCACAAATCTGGGTAAAAGCTGGATCCAGATGATTTTAAATAGATCCTCATGAATTCATATGATTTTTTTGCATTGGAATGAAATGAACCCACCATAGAACTATGGAACACGTCTTAGTCTACAGGCAGAACCAAAATAATCATCCATCCCACGTTCTGTGGCACTGCAGTGGCACAAAAACCAGCTTGAAAAACACAGATCCTCATGATTTTTGCACTAAGTCACCCCAAAATCACCAGCACATCACAGCTGAAGCCCTAGCCACATGTCTGAACACAACAATCATGCACCCCATTCTCTGTGGTGCCACAATGGTGCAAAAACCTGCTTGAAAAAATAGGGTGACAAGGGGTGGGGGAGAGTGGCAAGTGGTGGTGGGGGAAGAGAAGGCCTCTGCTGAGCCTCTGTGAGCCCGGCTGGCCTTTTGAGGTGGTGTAAAGGGAGGGAAGGCCTCTGTGGTTGGCCTTTTGAGGTTTCAGGGGGAAGGGAAGGCCTCTGTAGCTGGCCTTTTGGGGTGGCGTGCAGGGAGGGAAGGCCTCTGTGGCTGGCCTTTTGGGGTTTCAGGGGGAAGGGAAGGCCTCTGTAGCTGGCCTTTTGGGGTGGCGTGCAGGGAGGGAAGGCCTCTGCCGGGCCTCCGTGGGCCCAACTGGTCTTTTGAGGTGGCATGGGGGGGGGAGGGAAGATTTCTACGGCTGGTTTTTGGGGTGATGGGGGAAGGGAAGGCCTCTGCCAGGCCCCCAATGACTGGCTGGCCTTTGGAGGTGACATGGGGGTAAGTGGGAAGGTCTCTGCCGGGTCCCCTGGGCCTGGGCTGCACCCCCACCCCGAGCCCTACTTACCTTAGGTGGTGTTGTGGCAATCTCAGGCAGCCTGGTGGGGGCCTGGCAGGGCTGAGGGGCACAAGGTGATAGAACCCCCAGGCTGCTCCTTCAGGAGCAGTCTGGTGGAGTGGGGCCGGGCCAAGGGGGAAAGTAGGAAAGGTGTGGGGGCAATTTTTTGCCCCCACACGACCCAATGGCAGCTCACCCGGGGCATTTGTCCTCACCCCGCCCCATTATAGCTATGCCTCTGACAGTCAGCATTCTGGATAATGTCACTTATGGGGATCTGCAGGACTGTCTATGTCTGAAACCCACAATTACTGCTTTGTCAAATCCAGTATCAGTTTTCCTTCCATAGTGATGGGGCTAACTTTTTTACAGAGATGAAGGGAAAATGATTATCAGGCTCTTTGGGCCAGGTTAGAAAGTGAGCAAGCTCTGTTTTCATCTTGGATAGGGAAAAGCAACTTCTTCCCCATTTCTCTCACATTTTTAATTCTGTCTGAGGAATTCAGCAGAGCATGGAGGTTTCACTGCTTCTCCATTGAATCCTCCTGTGAGTTACGCAAGCCCAATGAGTTTCATGACTGAGTGGGGATTTGAACTTTGTAACTCCTGAGTCCAGCTCAATACTCTAGGCCAGGGACCCCCAACCTTTTTGAGCCTACATGCATCTTTGGAATTCTGACACAGGCTGGTAGGCACAATTGAAAAATGGCTACCGTGGGTGGTGGAGCCAGCCACAAAATGGCTGCCATGAGAGGTGAAGCCAAGCTCAAAATGGCTGCCGTGAGAGGCCAAGCCAACCAAAAATGTCAGAAAGTGAGGTTATGCATAACACTAATAGTAAGTCCTCAACATTTCAGGCTTAAGCTCTGCTTAATGGGAGACCTTATAAAAGGGGCATATGGTTGAAAAAGATGTTCTTGCTCACACCCAGTTTAAATTTTTATCACCAAGTAAAGTTCCTTTACTGTGATAACAGCAGCTGCTGCCAGAGAATGTTTTAAAATCTGCACAGCCAGTCAGATCCACAGTGGCCAATCAATACCTACTGAGCGAAAGCTCCTCCCAGTCCTGCCCAGGAATGGTGTTGGTTGGAGTTGAGACAGGTGTCAATTCGCTGCCTTCCATCATGCGGATCTGAGCAGTTCCCATCATCCCCCCCGCCCGCATCATGCTGACAGGGGATGAGAGGAACTGTAGTCCATAACATCTGAAGGGCTGCGAGTTTGACACCTGTGCAGTGGTGGGATCCAAAAATTTTAGCAACAGGTTCCGATGGTGGTGGTATTCAAACTGTGGCGTAGCGCCAATGGGGTTGGGTGGGGCACAACAGGGGCATGGCTGGGCATTCCAGGGACGGGGCAGTCCTGAACGAGGCTGTGGCAAGGACGCAGCAGCTGCGCCGGTCCTTGGGCAGGAAACGAATGCATGCAGGCGCAGGCTGCCACGCCATCACACCGGGTGCACCTCCCGCTAGATCGTTTCAAGTTCTGCATGCTACTGCTGAGAGGAGTGGCGTAATTCAAGGCAAAATCATGTGGCAAAATCACCACCAGTAACCCTCCCTTGGCACACACAATAAATAATTAGTAACCTACTCTTTGGGAACCTCAGAGAACCTTGTTGGATCCCACCTTCTGCACCTGTTGTGCATGAATCCTGCTGCAAATTCAATGAGGCAGAGACAATTCTTCAGTCTGGAGAAATAAAAGGGACTAAAAGGTGGAGAGGAAGGTCTCACCCGCTGTTGTACGAACCCTTATAGTCTGAACCTTTGAAATAATTAGCTGTGTGGGAGCATTAGCATAATCTTCCATTTTTTGGTTGGGATCCTAAACATATGGCCACGTGAAAGTAGATCTAGGCATGGTGCCTTGCTAGTAAACTCACACTGATTTAATTGCATTCTGAGACCAAAATCCAATATACCAGGGAAACAAGATGGACTTCATTCTATTTATTTATTTATTTTATACTTTAGACTTTTATACCGCCCTATCCCTGGGGGGGCTCTGGGCGATGTACAACATATAAACATGGTACAACCATAAAATAACTAAAAATCTTTAAAAGCAGCAATAGGAACAGTAAAACTAAGTATACTAAGTATATAACCTTTAAAAGCAGCAATAGGAACAGTAAAACTAAGTATACTAATATAGTAAATACAAGTATAAATATAAGTGGTGTCCGACAGCTCGATTTTCAAAGTCCTCTCCCCAAGATTTTCAGTGGCGTCCGATTAGTGGCGTCCGACAGCTCGATTTTCAAAGTCCTACTCCCTAAGTAAAGATGCATAAGATTGGGTCTGTAAATTGTTCTTTATTTTCTTAAGACTGCAACATAATTTAGTCCTAAGGTTGCAGTGTGGAAGTGAAGTGTTTCTCTTGGTCCTTTTGATTTGGGTTGACACCGAAAAGAAAAGCACGGATGAAATGGCCCAGGCGAAAGTCCGCAACCGCCGGCCAAGTGAAACCTGGTCTGGGTAAATGACGGTGTAGCATCTGCCGGAGTGTAACTAGATTAGGGGCTGTAGCGTCTCTTCAAATTGGAGGGTGTTGTAAGGCATGTCTCCTGAATAGAATTAGTTTTGTGCCTGAATCAAATTAAGCCTAGGAAGAATGATTAGAAGCAGGCTTCAAGACTAAGAAAGATTAATTACAGGCATTTCATTAGAAGCTCCTTTTGCATAATCCTATTAGTTTAATCATATGTTCAATGCCCCTCCCGTGTTTCCATGTCTCTTAAAGTACCTCGTTTGTTAAAATAACGTGGCGTAATGCATTGTTTTTATTTGGTCATCTTATTAGTCGGTTCTGTCTCTGGGCTTTTGTTTGGGGTGCTTTATAATGCTATAGCTGTGTATATATTGGCAGTGAAACCATTGCATTAGCCGTGTGTTGGTAAAATGATTAATCCTCTTTTGACATTATGCAGATATTTGTGAAGCTCTGAAATCAGCACTGATCTGGGGGCAGTGTAGCCTTTTACTTATTGACCGTTTTCAACAAAAGCACATTAAAAAAGAAACCCTCTCAATTTCCCGAGATATATAACCGTAATAAACTACAAGAACGAGCATATATAAAGCCTTTTATGTAAACGGAAACAAACCTCCCCTGTAAAGCAGCAGTGTTATTGGACTCAGATAATATGACAAAGTGGTAGGGCTGCCAACTCCAGGTTGGGAAATTCCTGGAGATTTGGGGGAGGAGACAGGGAGGGCAGAGTTTTGGGAGGAGAGAGGATTGAGGCTCAGCAGGGATGTGATAGCATAGAGTCCACCCTCTGAAGCCACCATTTTCTCCAAGGGAACCAATCTCTCTAGCCTGCTGGAGATTGTAAGGAGAATTCCAGCCTCCACCTGGAGTTTGGCAACCCTTCACAGGGGCCAAAGGGGCCTTTGATCAGCTGCTTCTGGTTCTCCAACTCTCTTATTTCTTAGGCATAGACATGCTACTATGTTACCCAATGTGGTCAGGTCGGCCTCTTGGAATAGTGGGGGAATTAGCTGGAGGCATCTGTTCTTAACCACTGCACTATGCTGGCTGTCCACATAGAGCAGGGGTAGGGAACCTGCGGCTCTCCAGATGTTCAGGAACTACAATTCCCATCAGCCCCTACCAGCATGGCCAATTGGCCATGCTGACAGAGGCTGATGGGAATTGTAGTTCCTGAACATCTGGAGAGCCGCAGGTTCCCTACCCCTGCCATAGAGGGTAATAATTACCATTCCAGAGGTGAAAAGGTCCACAGAAGAGCAAGAAAAATGACCAGTGTTTCTCACAAAGAAGTAGGAGATCTACACTTTGTGTATACAGTGATTGGTTCCCCAAGAAAATCACTCAAAACCGGGACTAGGGCAAAAGAGTTTACAATTTTATTAATGGATCAAAATAATACATACATACATGCATACATGGATGCATACATACAGAGAGAGAGAGAGAGAGAGAGAGAGAGAGAGAGAGAGAGAGAGAGAGAGTTTCAAGGCCTAATAAATGAAGAAGAAAAAGAAGAAAAAGAAGAAAAAGAAAAAGAAGAAAAGAAGAAGAAGAAGAAGAGGAGGAGGAGGAGGAGGAGGAGGAGGAGGAGGAGGAGGAAGAAGAGTTTGGATTTATATTCCCCCTTTCTCTCCTGTGATCGACTCAAAGGGGCTTACAATCTCCTTGCCCTTCCCCCTCACAACAAACACCCTGTTAGGTAGATGGGGCTGAGAGAGCTCCAAAAAGCTGTGACTAGCGCAAGGTCACCCAGCTGGCGTGTGTGGGAGTGCCCAGGCTAATCTGAATTCCCCAGATAAGCCTCCACAGCTCAGGCGGCAGAGCGGGGAATCAAACCCGGTTCCTCCAGATTAGATACACGAGCTCTTAACCTCCTACGCCACTGCTGCTACTATTTATTAAAGTATATACATATTCCATATTTCATGGTGACTCAAGGTGGCTTCTAAGCATTAAAACGTCTCAGCATTAAAGCTTCTAAGCATTAAAACTTGAAAACCAGTAAAACAAAACCTCAGATACTCCCCACCCCCATGCCAAAAAAGAAAAAAGATGCCCACAGTTCCTAACCCGCTAACTGACCTGTCAAATAAGTGCCTTGTAGCTCCTCCTGGGAATTTCTAACCTCCTAGGAACTCTGAGGCCCCTTCTGCACATGTACAATAATGCATTTTCAATCCACTTTCAATGCACTTTGCAGCTAGATTTTACTATGCAGAATAGCAAGCAAAGCAAAGCCTTTATTGGCATAAATAGAACAACAGCAACAAAACACAGCAAACATAAAAAAATTTAAAGGCAAAAAGGATAACCTCAGATAAATACATATTGTTACCGGCTCTGAATTATTTCCCTAACAAACTGTCACACCATCTGCCTTACTACATGGCAGGTTGAATAACCTGGAAACATCTAAAAGGTTATGTAGCTGTAATTCTAACTATGCAGAATAGCAAAACCCACTTGCTAACAATGGTGAAAGTGGATTGAAAGTGCATTATTCTGCATGTTCAGAAGGGGCCCCAGTCTGGAAGGGGAAGGGTAGCCCAGAAATCAAATTATAAATAACTAAATAAAATGGGAGGTGCACTGTAAAAGGTGCAGACTCTGGTTGATGCTTAAGAGATCACCTTAAATGGGGGAACAGCTAGAAAGTGGCAGACAGAAGATCACAGTGGAAACATAGGTTGAATCCCCACTTGAAATTTGCACGCAGATCCAAACCTGTTCGTTGTGAAACTGTGTCCTCTTCATCGGAGTTTCTCCCTCCCCACCCTTGAAAGAGCACTGGGCTGGTGCTATGACAATACACTCATTTGCAGAACTCTCTTTAGTACTCCCTTTACCTATCAGGTGAGCTTCGCTTCACCGGTCTCCCCTGATTTCTCATTGGCGTGCCTTGATGGGGCGGGACCTTTTCCCACTGCGGAAACAAACATTGTAGGGGTGTGATAAAAAAACAGCGTGTAAAAGTTTAACGTTTAACTGTTTAACTGTGCAAACAATTAATCATTACCTGTGTAAACCCTGAACAATTCAATGTTACTCGTTTGACTGTTTAATGTTTGCATCCCCTTCTGCTGGCCGATCGCAAAAGCGGAAATGAAACCAAGGAAAGGCTGTGTGTGCATCGCAGTGCTGATTGGTTGCCTGAATTCTGCGTCACACTCCAGGGCGGGAAACCAGTTCTCACCACTTCTCTAGAAGTGGTTACTGATTTTTTCTGAGTGCCAAGAAGGAGTTACTAAAGCAACCTCCCTGTCCAATAGGGACTGGAGGTGTGTGTGCGGCGGTGCCGCTGTTTGAATCCCACCACCATCAGAACCTGTTATTAAAAGTTTTGGATCCCACCACTAGTTTGAATGTGTTCCCATCAACCAGCTCCTTACAGTAATGAGACTGTTATAGTCTAAAGCCGTTGCAGTTTCTAAGTGGTCTTCAAGAACAGTACCATGTAGTATGCCTTACAGTAATCTAACTGGGAGGTTTCAAGACTATGGATCTGATACCAGGCAGACCTATTATCTAATGTGGGGGGGGGGGGATATTTATTCTGGGATCGGTTACAGTGCCCTACCCATAGTATCTTGATATCATATACAGCCTGGCCTTATATTGTTGGAGTTAGTTGAATATGGATCAGCCCAAGCCAATGTGCTAGTGCAGTAAAGAAGTTCTCCCAAACAAATATATGCAAAAAAGGAAAACTTACATTTATTTCAAGTAACTTTGGATCACAGGCAATTGTTCCAGGTCAAAGGTAGATCGAAAGAAATCCTAGTCTAAGGAGATAACTTCCCTATAACAAGTGGGTACGCTAAAGCGCCATCACATATATGTGAGTATGATCTGTTTCTGTGGTAAAGCCCCGCCAGGAGCAGGTAGCCATTACCTTTGTGCTCAGTACAAAGGAGAAGAAGAAAGAAAATGGCTGCAGGGTGAAGGAGGAAGTTGGTGGGCGTACACCAGACATGGAGAGCAAACAATAGAACAGCTTAGAGCAGTGGTTCTCAACCTGGGGGTCGGGACCCCTTTGGGGATCGAACGACCTTTTCACAGGGGTCGCCTAAGACTCTCTGCATCAGTGTTCTCCATCTGTAAAATGGATAAATGTTAGGGTTGGGGGTCACCACAACATGAGGAACTGTATTAAAGGGTCGCGGCATTAGGAAGGTTGAGAACCACTGGCTTGGAGATACATAACTCCCCCCCCCCCATTGCCTAGGCATGCAGAAGTCTCTTATTCCAACAAATATTGATTCAGGAATTGAGCAAGAATTTGTTCTCAAGACACATGACATCATTCTTCCCACTCCCAAATTAGGAATGCAGAACCTAAGACAGACCTGACCAGTTTGGGTAACAGGATCTAGAATCTGACTGGTTCATAAGGAATCAAGGACACCGTTGTTTAAAATTTGCACACCACGCATTCCCAGCCAAGGCTGCGATCAGGGCAGTTTACAACAGGGTTAAAAAATTATAATAGCAAACTCCATGTTGAGGGCCCCAGGTCTAGGGGGTTTAAAGATCCGTCTTGTTAGTGGTCTATGGGCCATGATCACTTTTGGTCCATTTCCTGAAATTTAGTGAAGCTCTTCTTCTGAGCAGTGCAGTTGGAAAACTGCAGATGAAGCAGTAAATCAGTTTGCTTTCAAATTATTTGGGAGAATGTTGGGCAAATCCTGATAGTTCCAAGCAGACTGAAGCCATAGATCTGCAATTCGTGCATTTACAAAGATTTCTCAAAGAGCGTAAGTAATAACTGATCCTTGTTAGCTCAAAGCAGGTTCATTTCTGAGTATGCCCTAATATCACTTGCTGGTTTTTTTTAAAGAAAAGAAAAGCTTCAGCTTACTAAATATATATAATATTTAGAAAACTCTGCTGGCCGTCTATCAAACCTAAGGGCATTTCTCCTCTGTTGCTGGTGAATGGAAAGTGATGGGTCGTAAGCACAGGCAGGTGGAGGGAGAACGAAAGAACGGCACACGCAATCAGCTCTCAGTGTCTCGCAATAAAACTGAACTGATCCCGGTGTAATTCCTCCCTTGCCATCTCAACACAATTCTCAGCATATATAAATCTCTGCAGCAAAAATCTCCACTGCTGAAAGTGGTGCAGGGCGGAAGATGACTTTCAGATACCGCTGGAAATTTACTGTGTTTTTTTTCTTTTCCAGTTTGGCAACTGAAACAAAATTTGTGAATCTGTTGCAGGGAAAAAGAGAGGGGAAAAAAGCAAACTGAAATAACATGCACTGTATTTTTGTTGGGAGGGAAAAATCTCCCCCACGCCCCTTTTTCTTGCTTGCTTGCTTGCTTGCTTGCTTGCTTGCTTGCTTGCTTGCTTGCTTGCTAGCTTGCTTTGTTTGTTTGTTTGTTTGTTGGTTGGTTGGTTGGTTGGTTGGTTGGTTGGTTGGTTGGTTGGTTGGTTGGTTGGTTGGTTGGTTGGTTGGTTGGTTGGTTGGTTGGTTGTTTATACCGCCCTATCCCCGAGGGGCTCCGGGCGGTGTACAACATAAACCAACACAATGCTAGATTGGGGAGCAAACCATACAAATACACAATACATTACATAGGCTCCATCCATGTAGATATTCATTAAAAACTTACTAACAGCAAGAACAGAACAGAACAGCAATAACAAGGAGAAGGTTCAGTTCTCCACCAAAGGCATAAGGTGTCAAACTCACGGCCCTCCTGATGTTATGGACTACAGTTCCCACCATTCCCTACCAGCATGATGCTGGCAGGGGATGATGGGAACTGTAGTCCATAACATCTGGAGGGCCTCGAATTTGACACCTATTAGGTATCTAAAAACTGGCATGTTTCTCTGGTGGGGCTGTCCAGTGGTATCCCTCCCCCCAGTTCCCTTTGCCCACCACCATTAGTATTGCATATGGCACTAGGGTGGATTGCGCACAGCGTAAATACGACATCTTTAGGACATTATAAAAATATCCATCTGGGGATTTTGTGTCCCTACAGAGTGGAAGAACACAAGCATTGCCAGCCAAAAGTGATCTTTTTTCCCGTTGCCTGCAGTGGCGCAGGAGGTTAAGAGCTCATGTATCTAATCTGAAGGAACCGGGTTTGATTCCCAGCTCTGCCGCCTGAGCTGCGGACGCTTATCTGGGGAATTCAGATTAGCCTGTACACTCCCACACACGCCAGCTGGGCTAGTCACAGCTTTTCGGAGCTCTCTCAGCCCCAGGGGGAAGGGCAAGGAGATTGTCAGCCCCTTTGAGTCTCCTGCAGGAGAGAAAGGGGGGATATAAATCCAAACTCCTCCTTTTCCTCCTCCTCCTCCTCCTCCTCCTCCTCCTCTTCTTCTTCTTCTTCTTCTTCTTCTTCTTCTTCTTCTTCTTCTTCTTCTTCTTCTTCTTCTTCTTCTTCTTCTTCTTCTTCTTCTTCTTCTTGTCCCTTTCCCAGTGGCACCCACAATTTTGTGTGCTGCAGCAGATTCGTTGCGGAGGTTCCCCACGGAAGTCTCCTCTGCTTACAGCTCATCTATTTGCTATTCCACTGTAAGGAGTACCGGTAGATAAAGTTTGTTTTTCCTAGCAATCCTGTGCATTTGCCTTTTTCCCATTTTTTTATTTTGGGGGGCATGTACATGAAGCTACAGCAACATGATTAGAGAAGCTGCAGTTCCCCTCGTCTACTCCTCTCAGGGGTCAACCGCAGGCATTTCCCTTCAAATGCAAAAACCGCAAAAGTAGCCTCCACAATATTAATATAAGCAATATTGGTATTACCTTTAAAGGGCTTTTAAAAACCCAAACAGGCAGCCTTCAATCTTGCCTTTGGAGCCACCCAGAAGGAGGGAAGCCCTGCAGTGAAAAGGAAACCTCACGGTGTCCCCACTCTCGCAAACTGCAGGGCATCAGGGATATCCGACAACACAACTTTAATGGTGTCAGTCCAAGAACCTCTTCCTTGCAGGAACCATACACTTGCTGCTGGACCAGTGTTTCCCAACCTTATCGAGGTCAGGGTACCCTTGACCTCACTCTTCATATCTCACGGTACCCCTGCCGCCACCCTCCACCTTCCCCACCCATTGCCCCTGCTTGCCACATGCCCCACCTTCCCCTCCCAGGGTGAAGAGAAGCACTGGGGGTGGTGGTGGCTGCTGACCTTGTAGCAGGCCCTGTCCCATGGGCCAGCTCCATGTCCTTGCTGGTGCCGGTGGGAGACACCACAAAAATGAAGGGGAGCGGTAGTGTTGCCGCGGTACCCCTGGGACATGCTCACGGCACCCCAGGGTACCACGGAGCCCTGGTTGAGATTGGCTGTGCTGGACAAAGTGCCAGCCCAAGTTTGGTACTTCAACCCTGACAACATGCTGACTGAAAAAATATGTCCATCTCTGTGACGGGAGGTGAGAGACCATGTAAAAGTTGATATTTGTGCCCTCACCTAGCCTGTGCTACAGCCTGAAATATCAAATCTACTGCTGTTGAGTCACTTTTAGCAGTTTGGTGAAATAGGCCATTGAAAAAGTTTTCTTAAAAACCTGTCAGAGCGGGAAGGTGTTTATTTCATCGGATGTACCTGACAGCACCCCAGTTAAAATACTTTGGTGATTGTACACTTTGTGTTTTGAAGTTCTTGTTGTATTCCAAACGAAAACGATGCTCTCACAGCTTGGGAAAGGCAGCCCCAGCGATTAAAGTGCCGAAAAGCTGTGAGGAAATTTGTGTGCCTTACGTAACTATGCGACGGGTTGCATTGATCGGAGTGGAGACTGCTCATATGCTGAAGTGGTTTGTTGGAGAAGATCCATTTAGTGTTTTCCCCAGCTACAGAGCTCAAGATTGGCTGGACGCTGATGGCTTTGCTCATCTGGAAATCTACTTTGCTTGTTCAATAACTCCACTAGAAATCAATCGAAATAATTACTCAGTGGGAGAAAGGCAATTGGGATTGGTCCCTGTGGATATAATTGTCAAACTGTTATGTTGAGCAGCCCCTATGACCGCAGCGGGGCTGTCAAATAAAAAAGATGGCAACCATCAACCAGAATCCAATTTTCTTCCAATGGTGAATGGAAGATGCATGGAGAGATTGCTAGATATCAGTGGGTTACTCTCCTTTGTAAGAATAATGGGTTGGAATCTTATCCTTATTTTTTTGACATCTACCTGCAAGTCGAAGAAGAAGATTTGTTTTTTTACATGCTATTTTTCTCTACCTTTAGGGAGTTTCAAAACAGTTTGCAATCACATTCCCTTCTCCTCCCCACAATAGGCACCTTGTGAGGTGGGTGGGGCTGAGAGAGTTTATAGAGAACTATGACTGGCCCAAGGTTACTCAGCAGGCTTCATGTGTTGGAACGGGGAAACAGACATGGCTTACCAGATTAGAGTCTGCCGCCCATGTGGAGCAGTTGGGACTCAAACCCAATTCTCTACATTCGAATCCTATGCTCTTAACCACTACACCATGCTCACTTTAATGGAATGGATTATTTTATTTTATTATTATTTATTAAATTTAGTATACCGCCCTATTCCCAAAGGGCTCAGGGCGGTGTACAGATAAAACATCAGCTAAAAACATACATATAATTAAAACAACAGTCATATCTTAAAACATAAACCTCGCTTTCCTTCACGGTAAGAAACCCTCTATCTAAAACGGAAATAATGGGTCCCTGAGTGGTATTAGGGCCCATGGGGGGTAAGAAGGGAGGGCAGGGGGGGGTAGGCACCCTCAGCTGACGGTCTCTCCAAAGGCCCAATGGAACATAACTCAAAGGCTTTGGCAGGCCCCATCGCGAGGAAATCCCCAAGGTCACTTAAGGGCCCGGACAGCTGGAGGGAGAGTGTTCCACCATGTCGACGCCAGAGCCGTGAAGGCCCTGGCTCGAGTGGAGGCCAGCCGCATCATTGAGGGGCTGAGGACCTCCAGTAAATTGGCCTCTGCTGAGTGCAGAGGTCGAGTTGGGACAAATGGGGTAATGCGGTCCCAAAGGTATGAGGGTCCCAGGCCACGCAAGGCCTTAAAGGTCAACACCCACACCTTGAAGATGATTCGGAATTCAACCGGGAGCCAATGCAGGATGAATGTTGGCTGCTTCTTTCAGAAAAACAAAACAAAGATCCCTGCCTGCACACAAACTCAGGCCACCATTTTGAATGCGTATGCACAAAAGTGTTGAAGGAGAAGGGAGAACCTCATACCACACTGCTTGGGGTCATAAAGGCTGGGAAGGTTCAATGACCTTGGATTCAAGAGGGCAGTATTAAACCTTCATTCATGCAAAGTCACCCAGGAGAAAAGAAGAACATGTAACAGTAGAGCATGCAACATAATGGAACCTTCCCCCCTCCCCATTAGTCACTGGTGATGACATATCTTGTTACAACCAGTATGAATACTCCTGTCTTCCTGTGTACAGCAGTGTATTTGATGAGGGAGAGGGGGGCTTTCTCAAATACCCATCTCACCTCAATGTTCTTGGGGGATAACTCTGTGGAGACAACAAGGGGAATAGCCTCAGGACTTGTGTTTTGACTCGGATATCTAATCGGTAGATTCAGAACTTTTCCACTGGCAGGCATATTATTTTTCAGGATGATCCCAGTGGTGGGATCCAAAAATTTTAGTAACAGGTTCCCATGGTGGTGGGATTCAAACTGTGGCGTAGCACCAATGGGGCTGGGCGGGGCACGCCGGGGGCGTGGCCAGGTATTCCGGGGCAGGGCATTCCTGGGCAGGGCTGTGGCAAGGACACAGCCACTGCGCCAGTCCTTGGGCGGGAAACGAATGCACACAGGCGCAGGCTGCCACACACGCCGGTGCACCTCCTGCTAGACTGCTTCACGTTCTGCGCTCTACTGCTGAGAGGAGACTGCTGCTGTTGACC
The DNA here is from genome assembly GCF_021028975.2 of Sphaerodactylus townsendi. NCBI lineage: Eukaryota > Metazoa > Chordata > Lepidosauria > Squamata > Sphaerodactylidae > Sphaerodactylus > Sphaerodactylus townsendi. Next base: position 13,913,075 of record NC_059426.1, on the reverse strand, counting down.
CCTGAGAGGAGTAGACGAGGGGAACTGCAGCTTCTCTAGTCATGTTGCCGTAGCTTCATGTACATCCCCTTCAAAATAAGGAATAGCAAATAGATGAGCTGTAAGCAGAGGAGGCTTCCGTGGGGAACCTCCACAATGAATCTGCTGCAGCACACAAAATGGTGGGTGCAGTGGTGGGATCCAAAAATTTTAGTAACAGGTTCCCATGGTGGTGAGATTCAAACTGTGGTGTAGTGCCAATGGGGCTGGGCAGGGCATGACGGGGACATGGCTGGGCATTCCTGGGCGGGGCTGTGGCAAGGATGCAGCCACTGCGCCAGTCCTTGGGCGGGAAACGAATGCATGCAGGCGTAGGCTGCCACGCACGCCGGTGCACCTCCTGCTAGACTGCTTCAAGTTCTGCGCACTACTGCTGAGAGGAGAGGCGTAACTTAGGCAAAAATCACGTGGCAAAATCGCCAATTAGTAACCCCCTCTCAGCACACACGAATAATTAGTAACCTATTCTCAGGAACCTGTGAGAACCTGCTGGATCCCACCTCTGGTCATATCTTGTATCAATGCATGTGACATTCAGGACCTGCAGAAGGCTGCAAAACAGACATCATAGCTTAATGTTATGACTTCATGGGCTGTCAACAGACCTATGTTGACTGTAGTATCCCTGCAGGCTTCCAGGCCGTAGTACATGAGTGGAATGACTATGACTAACCAGATTTGTTTCCCTACTCCTCCACATGAAGCTGTAAGTCAGGAAGACATCTTACCTGAAGACTGTAAGTCATGTAAGTCACGAAGGTAACTTACATGAAGATTGTAGATCATTTTGAGCCACCTTAAAAGGTACAGAAAATTTGGATATAAAAACAAACTCCTCTTCCCTCTACTATCTGCTCGCTGCTGCAGTACCATGTTCTACTATTCCCATGTTCACCGACTATCTGATCTCCTCCACCACCCACCACCCCATTGGCCCTACGCCATTGGGATGGAGGAATTGGCAAAACCCCCAGGATCCAGCCCAAGGTGCTTCTGAAACTCAAATAAGGTTAGACTTTTACAAGGCCATTCAAAAATCCTTATTTTTCATATCTCCTCCCTGCATGAAAAAAAACACACCACATTTTCTATGTATTTAGTCACTTTTACACTCTTGACACCTGCTAAGGGTTCAAAACCATTTTCTGGTTCAAAGTCTCAAATCAAAACAAAAGAACCAAGCTTGCGAAACTGAAATAACCCCTCCCCCTTTATTTTGACTCATAGAATCTCTTGAGATATTAAAAGAAAAAAAAAGTAAATAGCTTGAATAACTTGTTCAAATGTCAAAATAATAAGAGCAGGGAAATACGGGAATAACATATTTACAAACAGCTTTTTGTTCTTACAGAAGAAATGCCTTTTCTTTTCTTCTAGTTAAACAAAGTGTTAGAAAGGCGAGTGATTTTGTTTTATACTGCTAGTAGTTTTAAGCATTCTGAAATTATATTAATTTAGGAGCATCCAAAATGAGTCAACATGGGAGTATGTGTGTTGTTATTCCGTGGGACTTGTAGATGACCTGGTGGGTTCAGAGGTTCAAACAAAAGCAGTTTATTGCGTCAGAATAATGAACAGGCTGCACACAAGCACTGCTGGAGCTGAAATTCAGACTTCTCCGCCACTAGCTATAGCCCTGCTCTTTGCCCTATCCCACAGTGCCCCATCCAACAGAAACGGTTTCCCTTTCCCAGGTTGTGCTGCTTCTCGAAGGTTAGAGCCCAATCAAGAGCCAGGAGCTGGTTCAGAGAAAAGAAACCATTACTTTAAATAGCAAACAAAGCCTAATATAAAGCAAAACAATCACAAGAAATCCGCCAAGACCTTCCGGCCACGTTGACTACAATTAGCGAACTAGAGGCTCCCTTGCCGTCTTCTGGGCCTTGTTTGGCCCAGTTTATCCTGCTCTCCGAAGCCCATATTGACAGGGTCCTGGCTGCTGTTAGACCTACTACCTGTCCTCTGGATCCGTGCCCCTCCTGGCTTATTAAAGACCCCACCTGTTGAAAATCATCAATGGCTCCCTTGAGCAAGGAGTCTTTCTGGGTGGGTTGAAGGAGGCAGTGGTCCGCCCACTCTTGAAAAGACCATCGTTAGATCCAGCAGATCTGGCCAATTACCGACCCGTTTCGAATCTTTGTTTCTGGGGAAGGTAAATTGAGAGAGTGGTGTTGGAGCAGCTTCAGGGCTTTCTGGAGGACACACGGGCTTTCGATCCCTTCTACTCCAGCTTCTGTGCTGGGCATGGGACGGAGACTGTCCTCGTCCCTGTCACAGATACGCTCCACATACAACTTGACCGAGGTGGATCGGTGCTGCTGGTATTATTGGATCTTACCGCAGCATTTGATATGGTCGATCACGACCTTTGCTCCACTGCCTGCTGCTTCCCAAAAGGGGCACTGTCCTTCAGTGGATTATTGTCTCAAGTCTTCGGGACTGAGTCAGTAAGTGTGTGGTGCGGGGATCAAGCTCTCCCAGAAGTGCTCCTCCGCTTCATTGCGTGCGCCTCAGGAGCCTGTTGTTACCACTGTTGTTTAACATCTACATGCTACCTCTTGCTCCAGTTGGTGCGGAGCTTTAGCTGATCTTGTCACCAGTACTGGATGACACTCAGTCTTCATTCTTAGTTCATGGAGGGGGGGCAGTCATCAGCCTCCCCAGCAGCTCTACAGCACTGTTTGGAGGCGTTGCTGGATGGTTGGCACAGAGCAGGTTAAAACTGGAATCCATCAAAGACAGATCCTCTTGGCTGGGCCAAGAGGGGGGAGGTGGGATTTCAACCGGCCGGAGTGGGAGGGGCTTTATTGGCCTCCTCCTGCTTCAAGAGCCTGGGGTCCACCTGGATTCGCCTCTTTCAATGGAGACCCAGGTGGCCCATATAACCCGGCTAAGTGCTTTTTCCATCTTCACAGGCCCGTGTTGCCCCTTCTCTCCCAGGCGGATCTCGCCACTGTGATCCATGCAACGGGTCAAATTTAGGTTAGGACTATTGTAATTCCTCGGCTCATGGCCTCCTCTTACGCCTGCTTCAGAAGCTGAAGCTGGTCCAGCATGCTGCTGTTCTCACAGGTGGTGCCTTTGAGAACATATCTAACCCAGCTACTTCCTGCACTGGTTTCCAGTTGAGTTCAATCATTCATAAGGTATGAGTGCTTACCTTTAAGGCCTTACGCTGCCTGGGACCTTCAGACTTCGACCATCTTACCCTATATGTCCCTTACATGGCCTCTATGTTCATTAGAGGCCACTTACTGGTGGTCCCTGGCCCTCGATGATGTCGCTGGCCTCTTACTCCAGGCTAGGGCTTTAAGCAGCCCTGGCCCCTGCCTGGTGGAACATGCTACTACTGACTATCCACCTCATGGATCTTGAGAGGTTCCGCGAAGGCCTGTAAGACCGCACTGTTCCATTGTGGCATTTGGAGGGGCCGGCCGCTGATGCCCCCTCCCCTTTCCCCCTCCTTTTCCTTACATTCTGGGTTCTCCGCTACTCTGTTTTATTTTCCAGGGTGGATCTATGAAGTTCTTTTTTTACGATTGGATGCCAATATAACATTATTGATTGTTGTTTTAATGGGGTTTTATTGTAACTATTGCTTCATTGTGTTGTTCACTGCCCAGAGCCCTTCGGGGGAGGGGCGGTATATAAAACCAATTATAAATGAATGAATGAATGAATGAATGAATGAATGAATGAATGAATGAATGAATGAACGAATAAACAAACAAACAAACAAACAAACAAACATACACCGAGTGTCATAGCCTCTCAGCCTCCCCTAGACATGAACATAAATCAAGGCCCAAGATGGGGTCTTGACAAAGGACATGTGGAAAATAGGCAGGAAGAAGACACATGCAGAAGGTGTAGTGTGAAATGGGCAGTAACTTTCTGCCCAGGGCCCCCCAAAACTTAGAACTTGTTCTGCTTGCACTTGTGATACCTAGGATTCAAACTAAAGCTGCCAAATTCCCCCTTGGACCAGGGGATCCCCAGTTTTGGAGGTCCTCCCCATAGTGCCATTAAGCCAGCCAAGCTGGGACACTGACGGCAGGAAACTAAGGCCTAGGCCTCCGTTGCTGGTGATTCATCATCATCACATCTGGTGCACATTGAAAATGATGACATCGCATCATCAACAACATGGGGAGGCTCTGGTATTTGGGTAAAAACTCTGTGGTAAGAGTGCTGTTACCATAGAGTTTTTGTCCAAATGCCCAAGCATCCCCATGGTGCCAATGATGGTGCCAACTTCCAGAGCATGCCTGAAGGTTGAAGTGAGGCTGAAGCGTCCCAGGCAACAGAGGGGGCTTAGGCTCATTTCGTTGCCAGCAAATTCCCCCCCATCCCCTGCCAGAAGGATGCCTATTAACACCAAAGCCGTTTCCGCACAGCCCAAATATAATGCCTTAGGGACGGCAAAAATGCCCTAAGGTGCCGTTTGCACAGGCGATGCTGCTGAAATGTAGCAGCACCGACCTGGCTTCCCTCCACCTCCCCCAGAGCGGCGTCAGGGTCACCTCTTAAAAAAACTCCTCCTCCTGAGGGAGCAGGCTTTAAAAACAGTGTGCCTCCTTGCCGTGCGGTGCAAATGGTAAATCATTGGGAACACACAGTTTCTTGTGTTCTTCACTGGGCTATCCTGTGGGCCGCTCTCTTACTGGACTGCTGAGAGCCTCCCTCGCTGTCCTCCAACCCTTGGAGGTCGGAGGGCAGTGTGGGCGGGTCTTAGTAGTCCAGCAGGGCGACGCAGGACGACGAGGTGAGTGTGGGGGGGACGGGGAAGAGGCGACTTTGTGCGGAGCCGCCTCTCCCGCACCAGCCTCCCACGCCAGCCTCATGCTCCCATGCGAATGGCCCCCACCCCTCCACCAAAGGATTCCTGCTGGTGCAGGGGCGCCCTTTCCACAGTGCGGAAAGGGCCCAATTCAAACCAATGTGCCTAACCCCACATTATTTTTATTAAATTATTTTTAATATTTGGCCAAGAGTCCAAGATGTCTGTGGCATTCACAGACTCTACGTACAAGAGAGGCAAAACTCTGAGAAGCAGGGAATAGGTACTTTACTGTCATCTGCACTGTTGAGATCATGAAATATAGTAGTTAACAGGAAATGCTTTGTTCTGTGCTATTCCATGAGCCATGAAACTGAGTGTGTAGAGCTGGAATGATATCAGTTAGGCATAGTACCAGCTTTTAACTAGGCCCGGAGTCATTGTGCTAGGCTCTTGAAAACAGACTAAGAGTGGGATCACCGGTTTTTCCATCTCGCAACAGCCCCTTGTATGAGGTAAAGCAGCAGAGAAGATCTGATTTTCTTTTTGAGAGGAAGCCAATTTCCAGAAGAACAGAACCCAGCTTGTTAGCCTTTGTTTTCCCACTGACTTTGCCTTCTTGACATTTCAGAATAATACCTCTGTCAAGGTTTTCATGTTGTTTGCATGTATAAAAGGTGTATGGTATAAAAGCAACATCAAAAAGCCCTCTCGACGATGTCGTAGAACACTGGAACGGAATGAGACTTTGGAGTCCAAGCCCCGGGTCAATGCATGTCTCCCATGCAGGTCCAGATCAGCTCTATACCAGCTGTACTGCACGTCGTCAGACATAAATGTAAGATAAACAAGAAAAAAAAAGAATCAACAGGAATAAAAATGAGGTGAACTGCAACCAAGACAATAACATCACGTGAAATACAGTAAAGAAAATGCCTGTTTTAACCATTAGGCACAACCAGATGTTATGGTAAATAACACTTGCTTAAAGAGAGGTTTGCTGCCACTGATATGATTATTATTTTTTTCCATGCTCCATGTTCCTCTTCTTTCTCCTCTGCATGGAAGGCAGTTAAGTCTTCAGGTTTGGTAAGCTTTGGAACCAAGCCCAGGCTCATTCCGCACATGCAGAATAATGCACTTTCAAACTGCTTTCAATCCCTTTGATTCCTATGAAATGGCAAAATTAAGTATTTGCAAACAGTATTGAAAGTATTTGACAGGCAGTCAATTAGCATGTGTGGAAGGGGCTCCAGTTGCCCATGACATTCTAAGGCAGGCAACTGGTTGAATTGGTCTTCCTTCCTTCCTTCCTTCCTTCCTTCCTTCCTTCCTTCCTTCCTTCCTTCCTTCCTTCCTTCCTTCCTTCCTTCCTTCCTTCCTTCCTTCCTTCCTTCCTTCCTTCCTTCCTTCCTTCCTTCCTTCCTTCCTTTCCTTCCTTCCTTCCTCTTCCTTACTTCCTCCCTTCCTCCCTCCCTATGTGTGTTGTGTGTGTGATTTTGCCATTGAATCACAGCTAACATATGGCAACTCTACTGGGATTTCAAGGCAAGAGATGTTTGGATGTAGTTTGCCATGATCTGCCACTGTGTGGGCTGAGAGAGTTCTGAACTGTGTCTGGTCCAGGGTCACCCAGCAGGTTTCATGTGGAGGAATGGGGAAACAAATCCACTTTACAAGATAAGAGTCCAACACTCTTTACCACTACTCCATGCTTGCTACCTTCCTACAAAATGTGTTTCTTAGGATAAGGTGTATAGTTCGGTGTGCCCCAGCTGTGTGTGGGTCTGATCTTAATTGGGGTCGTGGCATGTGAGGAGGCAGTGCAGTGGTGGGATCCAAAAAATTTAGTAACAGGTTCCCATGGTGGTGGGATTCAAACAGTGGGGTAGTGCCAATGGGGTTGGGCGGAGCACGACGGGGGTGTGGCCAGGCATTCCGGGGGTGGGGCATTAATAATTTCTCTGTTACTGTAAAAAATTCTTACTGTAAAAAAAAGTTCCTAATTTCCAGCTGGTATCTTTCTGTCCATAATTTAAACTCATTTTAGCAAGTCCTATCGTCTACTGCCAACAGAAACAACTACTTCTCCTCTAATTGACTGCCTGTCAAATACTTAATACTTTCAAATACTTAATTTTGTTTCTAGAAATCAAAGGATACTTTCCTTAAACAAGGAACGTTACCATACTTCTAAAACATGTTTTTAAAACAGCCCAACAGGGAGAATTATCTCGTTTTCTACCTTCGCTAACCAGCCACATAGGAAACAACAGGACTTTATGATTTTGGGACCCAATGGAATTTCTAATGGAAAAGCAGACCCAAATAGTAGCCCCCTCTCGGCACACACAAATAATTAGTAACCCATTCTCAGGAACTGGTGAGAACCTGCTGGATCCACCTCTGAGTCAGTGTTTAAATCAATACCTCTACCAGCCCACTCTGTTTCCCGGCCCTGAATTGGTGCCAGGAAGTTGCTATTGCCCCTTTGAGGAGATTTATATATAGTCATCAGTCCATATATGTTTCTTCAAGGGATTAAATGTCAACTCTGGGGCCATTTCAGCTTGGGAAAATGGTCAGGAGACACCTCAAGTACCTTCTCTCTGGCAACATGGTCCCAATCCAAGTTGCAGCCCCATGAGCATGGGACGCACAGACTCACAAAACATAAATTTGTAACATGTCAACCATCCCTCAAACTCAATTTAATCTCTGTTTAAACCAATAAAGAGCTGGAGTGGTTAGTGGTTAGGAGTGGCGGAATCTAACCTGGAGAACTGGGTTTGATTCCCCACTCCTCCAGATGAGTGGTGGACTCGAATCTGGTGAACTAGAATTGTTTCCCTGCTCCTGCACATAAAGTTTACTAGGGCTCATTCCGCACATGCAGAATAATGCACTTTCAAACTGCTTTCAGTGCTCTTTGAAGCTGTGCGGAATGGCAAAATCCACTAGCAAACAGTTGTGAAAGTGGTTTGAAAACGCATTATTTTGCGTGTGCGGAAGGGGCCTAGGTGACCTTGGCGTAGCCACAGTTCTCTCTGAGCCACACCTACCCACAAGGTATTTGTTGTGGGGAGGGGAAGAGAAGGCGTTGGTAAGCAATTCTGAGACTCCTTAAAGGCTGAGAAAAGTGGGTTATAAAATACAACTTTTCTTCTTCTAAATATGTGCTCAAGGAAAAAAACCCCAAAACAAAACAAAGGGATTATGGTCAACAGAGAGTAGCTGTAGGTAATGTCTAAATTCTCCCCAGATGGCTTTGTCAGGTATTACAGCAATCACCCTTTCCCGGTGATACACATCTAGAATATTCTATCCTGGATATCCATTAGGAATCTTGAATTATTCTGCCAGGATTGGTTTCTAGGAAGAATGGTCCTTTGCATTTTCATTTCGTCCTCTCGGGCTTTAGCTATCAGAAAAGCCACTGGTCAGTACTGGCTGTTTAACAAGCCACCGTTTGGATTGGTCTGTTTCATGGCTGCGATTCAACAGGTTCCCTTTAATTAGTTGCAGTGTCATTTTTGAAAGGCAGCTTTGTCCAACAGGGGATTTCACGAGCTGACAGAAGGCTCCTCAGCCGGCTTTTAATGACTTCTTTTTCAACCTGACTGACAGCCCCACAGTTCCTTCAAAGTAGGTCAAGGTTAGCTTGGCACTGACTGGGCAGGAGAAGTGCAGAATGGTCTCAAGCAGAAAAAAAAACGTCAGAAGGAGTTTGAACATCCCCGAAAGGAGGTTTTGTGATCATGAGCGCTAAACACCCTCACTGTGGGAAGATGCTTTAAACGGCGGCTTATTTATTGCTAGCAAACCGCCCAGAGTTTGTGCCGAGATGCGTCCGTGTTTGTAGGGCAGGCTTGTGGGTTGAAGCATCCCCTTGGAACGTTGCAGTGCCTCTTTGTATGTTCTGCACATAAGTATGGAGGGACACATCTTTCCGCCTTCTGAAATCCCTGTCACTCATACCAAAGGTCAGGGATGGTTTTGAATGTCATCTGCCTTAAAAGTTCCAAAGTATCTGCTCTTGTTTCCAAAGAGACACTGGAATCAGATAACGGATTGTTTTGTTTATTATTCCTGTAATGTATTGTATTGATTGTGAGGTACTGTATTGTTTTAAGAGTCTGCAGCTGTTGCACTGGAATTGGTAATCAGTAGGTGTGTTATATTGAGCACAGCTGCAGAGTGATTTTAGGCTATGTGTGAGTAGCAGCTTTGAAATAAAGCACCATGTTTTGTTCCTCCGACTCCTGATTCTTTGAGACATAACATATTGGCGTGATTTGTGATAAACTTATAGCTTGAAGTCCAGTATGGTTTTGTGAAGCAAGGACTGTGAGTAAAATTATGGCTTTTCAGGGCAGCTGGAACAGTTTAATTTAGAGTTTCCTTTGAAGTGGGCAGAGTTATGGAGGCCCGATTGGAATTTTATCTTCTGGCAAAATGGTAACAGACTAGAAAGCGAAAAGAGCCGTGTTTTGAGCCTCTGTGGTGAAGAGGTGTTTGACCTCGCCTGGGCAGCAATTGATAGCGCCAAGAGACTTATCAACAACACTGCTTGTAGGGCCATTGCTCGCATTAAGGAACCATTTTCATTTCCCCTTAAACCGTCCAGGAAATAGCTAGGACGGAGTGTTTTTTATAAAAGTGATCAGGAGGGGACTGGAAAGCGTACGGAGTATTGCAGTTGCAGTCTTACGGCGGTTGGCACAACAAATGTAATTTCTCCAATTTGGAAGAAATGTTAAGGGATGCACCGTCTGGTCTGTGGGCCTGAGAGAGGCAATCTTCATTGCAAAAGTCGCTGCTGGCAAAGACAGACTTGACACTTCAAACAGCTACCAAGAGAAGCCTTTGAATTTTTGAACTTGCTGCAGCCTCTACTGCGAGGAGATGCGACAAACCAGGAGCCCACAAGAGATTGCAGCAGCTGGCAGTGGGACTGTAGACTCCAGGTAATGGTGAAATCTTCAGAGACTGCAGCATGGTGCAATGAGAGATGGAAAGACCACCACAACAGAGGGGAGGATGTTAACAGAGAAATGTATGAGTTGTGGTGGGCCCCATGAGAGAGAAAGGTGTAAATTTAAAGAGGCACAATGTTTCTGTTGTAGCGTTGGGGGGGCATATTGGGAGAGTGTGCAGAGAAAAAAAAAAGGCATCAGGGACCAGGAGAGACATGTTTCGGCTCATCTGCTACACACTCTGTGGATGCACCTTGCTGTCCCCATGTAGCTAGCTTCTGACTGGCCAACCCCACATAGGCAGTGTGGATGAATTGTTTACGCGGCTGATGTAATTAACCACGTGCAACCCGAGATCCAGCCGTAAGTTGTTGGTGACTGTAGAAGATCCAGGATGTCCCTTTGTGTGATGGAAGTGGATTCTGGGTCAACATTCTCCATCGTTTCATGGGACACTTACTAAAACATTTTGCCCACAGCGTGATGATTTGGACATTCAATCTTGTGACTTACCACTTACGGATTATCAAGGACATAGAGTACCTATGGATTTGGCATGTGTACTGTCCATGTGAAATATCATATGTTCTGATGGATGTTTGAAATTATTGTTAATAGTGGAAGGAGGCAGACGAGCTCTATTGGGGTTAGACTGGTTCTTGGGGAGGTTAGGAATTGTAATTACTACAGAATTCATGAGGTTATAAGTTGACATGGGAGGTGCTAGTGGAGAATTTAAGAGTGTGTTTAGCTGAGGGACTGGGGCAGTATAAGGGTCCCACCTATATCGTACATCTTGATCCTTTAGTACCCCCAATACATCTAAAATCACGGGTGTATTCCATTTGCTTCTATGCTCTAAAGTGGATGCAGAACTAGATCGGTTATTGGAACAGAGGAATATTGGAGCGAGTGGTAAATACAAAAAATGAGGAAACTCCAATTGTGGCCCCTGAGAAGGCCACAATGGGGATGTCGCATTTGTGTGCTGATTATAAGTGCACAATTAACAAGGGCATTGCAGAAAACATCAGGTACCCAGTGCCAGTTGTCAGTCAGTTGTAGCAACATTGGCAGGGGAAAGGTTTTGCAAGTGAGATCTAAGCATGAGGCATACCAACAGCTGGAAGTGGATGATGCCACTGCAGAAGCCCAGGCGATAGTGACTCACAGGGGGCATTCAGAGTAAAGCGGCTGCAATTTGGGTGAGTAGCTCTGGGATATTCCAGAGCTTGATGGAAGAAATATTAAAGAAACTCTGCGGAGTCATACCATATTTTGATGATGTCTTGATGGTGGGTGCAACTGAGGAGGAACTGATGACACGATTACGGAAAGTACTGCAGTGCTTCTCAGATGTAGGAGGTTGCTGCTGGTTAAGCCCATGAAAATGTGTGTTTAAGGTAAGCAAGTAGAGTTTTTTGGGATACACGGCAGATGCAAGGGGAATCCACCCGACACCAGCAAAGGTGGAGGGGCCATCCAGGATGCCCCAGCACCACAGTCAAAGCAAGAGTTACAGGCATTTTGGGATTGCTAAATTTTTACCATCATTCTTAAAACATAAAGGCCACAATGGCGGAGCCACTCGCACGTTTATTAGATAAGCGGGCAGTGTGGCAGTGAACAAGTCAGCATGAGAAAGGCATTCCGAGAGATGTCAAACGCATTGGTTAAGTCACTCAGAAAGTGTATTGGTTCATTCCTTTGATGAGAGCGAAAGCCATTAATTTTGGCGTCGCGCATGCCTCCCATTATGGAGTTGGAGCAGTGTTGAAGACCCATCAATTATGGAGGGATATGCAGAGCTCCAATTGGCATTATTATTCTAGGGCGTTGTCTACAGCAGGCGAAATTACGATGGGAGAATTGGATAAGGAGGCATTAGCAATAGTGGCTGGGGTTAAGAAGTTTCATGATTACGTGTATGGGCGACCATTTATGATTGTTACAGACCATAAGCCGCTGTTGGGATTATTTTCCTCAGAGTGCCAGACACCACAGATATTGTCCCCTAGAATGCTGCGGTGGGCAATGTTCCTGAATGCATATGATTATGTCTTGCAGCACCAGTCGGAAAAAAAGAAAAAATTGGCTCATGTAGGATGCACGTTAGTGGCATTGCCAATTCTAAAGGGAGCTGCAGGATGAGGGAAACAGTAATAATATGGTGGTGTCCCAGAGGAACCTGAGAGTTAAGAACACAGATGGAGATGCAGGATAAGGAAACAGCAAAGGGTCCAATTGTTTTGCAGAACCAGGAACAAACACAGACTCAGGAGCCAGAGCGGGAGCTGAGACGATCTCAGCGAAAGAGAATCCCACCAGATTATTACAGGAGTTAGGGGGAAGGGGTGTAATGTATTGTATTGATTGTGAGGTACTGTATTGTTTTAAGAGTCTGCAGCTGTTGCACTGGAATTGGTAATCAGTAGGTGTGTTATATTGAGCACAGCTGCAGAGTGATTTTAGGCTATGTGTGAGTAGCAGCTTTGAAATAAAGCACCATGTTTTGTTCCTCCGACTCCTGATTCTTTGAGACATAACAATTCCCAAACTATATAACAATATAACATTTATTTACGGTCTACGACCAAAACATTTACAATACAATTTCAAATAAATAAACCAGCTCAGAACCTTCTTAACTAATATAAGGCCGCTTCCGCATGGAGGCGGAAGGGCTTGGGTCGGCGTAACCGGCGTAATCGCATGGACGGTCCCAGAAAGAACCGGTGGACTTACCGTTCCTGCGGCCCTCCAGCGCGTTGCTGGGGGCTGGGGACACACCTCCCCTGCCCTGCGCGCCTGCTTCAGCGTCGCAGAGCAGGGGGGCGTGTCCCCAGGACCCGGCGATGCGCCGGAGGGCCAGAGACCAGGTTAAGTGAAGGGAGGGAGGGGGGAAGGTGCCTTGGAGCTGCTGCCGTTCGCATGGCAGCAGCTCCAAGCCGGCATTTCCCAACAACCTAGCTCCCCGAGCAAGGTTAGGAAATGCCGACTTCGCGCTGGTTGGGCGGCACGAGGGCGGCGTGGCTGCGCAGCAGCTGCGACCCTGTGCGAATTGTGGCCTGGGGATGGCGTTTTTGCTGTCCCCAGGCCGCCATATTCCGCCCGTGCAGAAACGGCCTAAGATACAATTAAAATAATACTCCTGCATATTTCAACAGCCAAGATGACCAACACTTATAAAGGTGTTTCTCAGTATCTATTTAAAAAGTCACTTCACCCTATTTTTCATTGTTCTTCAAAATTCTTAAATTTACACAAGTAAACACAAAATCTTGCAACTGATGATGTAATATTAGGGTCTGTTCCCTGAAGTAACCTTCCTAATATATATTTGTTATTATTACCAGCAAATCTCTTTAATATCAGACCCAACATACCTTTACGAGGCTTTTCCAGCAAAGGACACCTGAAAAACATATGTTTCATTGTATTGATCTCTTTTAATGGACAATCACATAGCCTTTTTTCAAAGGGAATTTTCCTGTATCTTCCCTCCCCAAGTTCTTTGTTTAGAAACCGGAGCCAAGACGATTTTTTCCCGGGTTTGGCTTTCTTTGTTTAAATACTGGCTTCGCCTTCATTTTAGAGCCCTCCCGGGCAGTCTGACATATCTCCTGTTAAGCGACCACTTCCACTCCACCTGGCACACCAAAATTATCAATCAAATAAACAACATAGGTGTATCTTTTGACCAACTCCTACTGATGGACGAAAGACAGGCTTTCGGAGTTTTGAAACAACCTATCTTCCCTCCAAAACCCTAGAGGGGAGTGAGTCACTTCTATCTAAAGTGAATGCTCTTCTCTTATTACTTCCTTCTAGAAAGTATATATAGGGTGCTGGGTCATTTTTGTATTTCAGGTGATCTGGAGAAGGATACTCTGAAAAATCCGCTAAATCAGACTGACGCTCAATATCAAAATTTCTTTGCTTGATAAATGATTTTGCCTGTGCATGTCCCAGCTCTAGAATAGCCTGGGGGGATATACCCATCTTGTACAGAGAACTAACGACTGATTTAATCCACCTAGATTGAAAATTATCCCGCAGTAATAAAGGAAAAAGACCTTGGGGATTGAAATGGCCTGACAACCATTTGTAGATGGAGAAGAGATGTATAGTAGCCTCTACTCTAATCAGCCCCGTTTCCAATCTAAGCCATGTGTTGGAAACAGACTTTGAAATCTGCATTAAGGATCTTAAAAATCTAGATTGAACTCTTTCCGAAGTGCCAAACGAACGAACAAAACGAAGTGCCGAATGAACAAAACGAAGTGCCGAACAAACAAACTATGTATAGCAGAATTGTCAAAGGCTTTCACAGGTGGAATTGTGGGATTTCTGGACTATGTGGCCAGTCTATTGGTTTTTAGCTCCCAACATTTCTGTCCATGGCACAGCGTGGCGTGGACTCACAGGAGCCATTTGTATAGAAGGTTGTGCGCATATGAATGGCCCCAGCCTTCACTATCTTTAATTAAGTTTTTTTGCCCTGTGCTATATGCCTCTACGTGCTTCCATATAACACACAGCTAAGAAAAGCAATTTTGATGTAACTAGATGCACCATTTTTATAAAGACATTTTGAGCGAATGGTGTTTAACCAAAGCACTGAACTGCAGATGCGTATCAGTAAATCAGCGCTGCACAAAAATATCATGGTGGCATATACATGAGCACATTTTATGGCATTTATTGTCTTTTATTGTGTTCTGTTTTGTAAGCCACCTCCAGCAGGCTCTCTGGGGAGGCACAGAAATCACAAAAATTCCAAACAAGCAAACAAATGTGTCAAGATAGCTTTCAAAAAGCAATACACGTATGTGTACAAATTATACCGAGGAAATGAACAGAAAGTGAAAGCATCAGCAAACTATGCATGTTCCAATTCCAGATTTAATTTTAGAAATTCTCCTCTCTTCAGCAAAGTTAAATTGGGATGAAATGCAGCACAGAACGAACTTGTGAGACAGCAAAGGGATGGGATGGAGGAATCATCCCTGTTTGGAATTCGTTATGAGAGTTATGAAAGGCAGGTTTTTCCTTTGTTACCAAACTGTTACCAAGTACAGTGTATTTATTCATTAGCCACTTGATCCAAAAGAGACGATTCCCCCCATTAGTTCAGTGGAATATAGCTTATGCAGACAATTCATATCCTCAAATGGAACATTGTCATGCAAACTTCTGTGGAATTCCTGTTTGTAACTCCCTTCCCTGATCCTTTATGTGTTTGTTTCATCCAGAAGAAGGACAGTTGGCATTTACGACTACTCTACATTATGGGTTCAGCATCTGTCCTGATGGAGTGTTGGAGAGCCTACTGGTTTGGTCTGATCAGGGGGAATGATATTTGAAAGAAGAATTCCCAGTTTTTCAGGCATTCATTTCCATGGCATGGAACGCTGCCCTCAGGACTCTTCTCTGTGCAGTGGGCTTGCAGAGGGCTCTCCTCAGAGAACTCTTCTCTGTTTACACTTGAGGAGGCACTCCCTCCTTTCCCTGGAGTTTTTTTCTGCAGAGAGCTCTCCATGCCTGGTTCTCTTAACTCCGCCCATCAAGTGATTCTTAAAAACACAGATCTCATTACACCCAGTAGTGAAGAATGCTGGCTTAGTCCTTTAAGATGCACTTAACACTGATATTACCATTCCAAAAGTAATCCTCCCCCTTACCCCAAAAGAGGCAACAGGCTGCTGGACCACATGCTGCTAAAGAAGGGGACTGTTCTACAGCAGATATTCTCTCCTCCACGCCTCCAATCCCCTCCACACAACATTTTCTGTTGCTGCTGCTGCCAGAGGACAGAGGCGAGTTATTTCCAAATTCTCTTTATATCAATATCTTGAAATATCAAGATACTTAGAGGTTGATGTTGTGTGAGCAAATGTCTTTTCTGTTACTTGAAGCAGTCAGCAACGTGGACGGGGGACGAGGGGGAAGGTGTGCAAAGTGGCATGAGAAAGAGGGAAGGCTGGCCATGGGTGGAGGGAAAATGTCTGGGGCAAAGTGCTCAAAGTTGTCCTGCTCTGGCAGCGAAGCCAAATAAAAGTCATGTTAAAAGTCGTGTCTCTTGCCACTTAGAGAATGGAAAGTGAAAGTGGGGCTTGAGGAGACAGGTCCATACAAGAAATATTGCTGCAGCAGACATTTTTCCCCATCACACAGCAAGCATATTGTGTGTAATTGACCCTTGAGATTTCCCCTCTTTCATCTGAATGGAACGGTGCATACATTAACAGCTTGGTCCTGTTTACCATTCCTGCTTATCAAAGGTGGATTTGATTAAAAAAATTCCCTTTAACATAGAACAGCTGTTGTAATTCACTTGAAAATGTCAGGACTGATGAGAGCTTTGTGGTATTTCAGTGCTGTGTCAGGTTATTATGCTGGTATGAAGTGCAGTGTCTATTTAAGGACATGCTTCAGAATTTTAGCGCAGGAAAATAAAACCAGCCTAGCTGAAGGCTGCCTATCAAGGCTACTACAGCTGAAGCCTTGTTCAGGCTTAAGGCCAGAGGTGGGATCCAACCAGTTCTCACCACTTCTCTAGAAGTGGTTACTAATTTTTTCTGAGTGCCGAGAAGGGGTTACTAAAGCAACCTCCCTGTCCAATAGGGACTGGAGGTGCGTGTGTGCGGTGGCGCCACTGTTTGAATCCCACTACCATCAGAACCTGTTATTAAAATTTTTGGATCCCATCACTGCTTAAGGCTGAAACTTGGATATATGGTTTGAAATCAGAAGGTAGGATCATTTGGACCTCAGGTGAAAATTCTCCTTTATCATCCTCCATACAATTTTAGCACCAATCAGATGTAGCCAGGTCTCCAACCTTTATTGCCAGTGGATCTAATAGGTACTCTGCTTCTCCTACGGCATTCCTAACTAATCTTGAAGCACCTAAACAATGGAGGGATTTTACTCTGGTACAGTGTAAGACTCCCCTTTCAATTGTCCTGGAAGGCCGATACAGAAAGACTTTTTATCTGGAGAGAAAATGACTCAGTAAGATCTGGACACAGTGAAACAATAAAACATGCTTTTTTCCCATTGTCAGTATTACAAAAAAAATGTATAGATTTATTGCACCACTGCTGTAGAGAGATTTCCAGGTCGGTCAGAACAAGTTTATATCTCGTTGCTGTTTACAGGTACCAATCCTGACATAACACACAATGCTGCCAGGTTGTGTGTAGCAGTGATTGAGATAATTCATAGGATGGTCTGTGTTACTAAACAGGCTTAATAAACTGATGATTATAGCCTTTTATTTACCAGTCTTATTATATATAGTATTTTATTTACCAATTATATTATTCCCCCGTGTCTAGCCCCTCTTTTAAAATAGTTTTTATAAGGCTTTTCATCGTTTTAAAGCTTTTGTTCCTTTTCATACTTATGCTTTTATCCTATTGTATTATGTTTCCAATGTTTTATTATCAGTAAATTCTTATATATTATATATATAAGAATACACACACACACACACACACACACACACACACACACATATACACACACACACACACATATACACATTATATATACATATATACACATACATACATACATACATACATACATACATACATACATACATACATACATACATACATACATTATATATACACACACACACACACACTATATATACATATATATACACACACACACATACATACATATACATATGCATATACATATACATACACATTATATACATATATAATTTTAAAACATGTCATCTTTTAGTTACATTTTATTTCTCTTATGCTGGTCTATGACCATAATAGAGACTGTGTTATCGAAGGCTTTCACAGTCAGAATCACTGGGATGATGTGGGTTTTCTGGGCTGTATGGCCATGTTGCAGTAGCATTTTCTCCTGATGTTTCTCATGCATCTGTGGCTGGCATCTTCAGGCGGCGGAGCTCAGCAGCATGCGCCCAGGGACATGAGATACCCCATGTCCCAATTAGTGGTACGCCACTGCTTCAAATAAACAGGTGAGGGGGAACTGAGTGAGTTCATAAAATGGCACTGGGGATGATTTTCAAGGAAGCAGAGAGGAGCGGGAAATGTGGTCAATGGCGCCCCACCCTGCCATGGTACCCCACCCTCCTGTCCTCCCTGCAGGCCGGCTTCTACCCTCCCCAGGGAGGCCAGGGAGGGGCTCAGCAGCGGGCCTCCAAGGAGTTGACCTGCTGCCGCAGTGCCTCTGAGCCCTGTCCCTGAACCCTGCCATCTCCTGGTCTCCCTGCTGGCTCCCTGGCTCCAGTAAGTGGGGCACGGAGGGTCACACAGAGGCAGGGGGCAGGGTGGTGGTCCTTCCCTCAGGTGCAATTTAGCCCCGGTGCGGCACTGATTTACAGCATTTAGCTGTTTGTCCTTTTAGGGAGGGGGACAATTTTTGAAGCATTGTGTATATGAGCAGTATAGAATGTTGCATGAGGCTGTGAATCATTGAAGCATCAATTAAACACAGAACTAAAAAAAGAGGAGGGGGTTACAAAAATGGCAGCCAGGAATGATTTCAAGGGGCTGATCAGAACAAAAGAGGGGATTGAAAATGTTTTATAAAAAATTTAGAACATTTATGTGGGAAGGGCCATGGTCTTTCAGTCAGTCGAGTCAAAGACTGGACAAACCGTTTGCCTGTGTATAAGCAGTATGAATACTCATGCAAAAGGATGATCACATGTTTTCGTACCACCTTCCCACCTAGTTTTCGTAACAAACTTTCAGTACAGAAAACATTTAATGTCTCACTCTCAATGATGTAAAGATGTGAGGTTAAAAATACATCTACCATGTCATCTGGCCTCCCGTGGGCACATGGGGGGGGGAGGGGGGGTAGCCAGATGCCATCCACATTTTTAAATGGGTTCTGTTTTTATGTAATTAATATTTAAATTATGTTTGAATGTATGTTTTAACCTTGTTGTGAACCGCCCTGAGCCCTCAGGGGGAGGGCGGTATATAAAATTAATAAATGAATGAAATGAATGAGGAGACTCCCTGTTTTCTTTGGGCCAGCAAACTTTACAGATCTGGGACAGCTGGGGCATGTTTGTCCTTACATTGCATCTTGGGAGTTGCAGGGGTTTTTTTTTTAATTAAAGAACTCCTTTTCTCTCCCAAAATCTTGGAACATTAGTTGAACAACAGATGAGGTGCCATAATGCTCTGTGAGTTGTCTTCTTTTTGCATTCTTAATTCATCAGTTCTGCATGACCCAGTGTTTACAGAAAAGGGGGAGAGAATGTTTAAACCAGGAATAATGTGGACATATGAATTCGGGCGGCACAAGCCGGATAGGGGGGTGCTGCAGCAGCTGGGGACAGCACAGCCAAGGCAGCACTTCACTGTCTCTAAAGGACCTTTGGGTGGTGTGGAAAGGAGAGAAATGTGAAAACCCTATTGTCCCATAGCCAGAACTGGCTTACTCCACACTTCAGTGCAGGCTTGGAGGGTGGTGTTCCTAGGCTAGAACACTACAAGGAGCAGCAGCGGCGTAGGAGGTTAAGAGCTCGTGTATCTAATCTGGAGGAACTGGGTTTGATTCCCAGCTCTGCCGCCTGAGCTGTGGAGGCTTATCTGGGGAATTCAGATTAGCCTGTACATTCCCACACATGCTGGCTGGGTGACCTTGGGCTAGTCACAGCTTCTCGGAGCTCTCTCAGCCCCTCCTACCTCACAGGGTGTTTGTTGTGAGGGAGGAAGGGCAGGGAGATTGTAAGCTCCTTTGAGTCTCCTGCAGGAGAAAAAGAGGGGATATAAATCCAAACTACTCCTCCTCCTCCTCCTCCTCCTCCTCCTCCTTTTCTTCTTCTTCTTCTTCTTCTTCTTCTTCTTCTTCTTCTTCTTCTTCTTCTTCTTCTTCTTCTTCTTCTTCTTCTTCTTCTTCTTCTTCTTCTTCTTCTTCTTCTTCTTCTTCTTCTTCTTCTTCCTGGGCTGGAACATCAGCTCCACCCCGGAAATGCCCCCCATACCAGTATTCACTCAGATGCCAGTGTAGCTCCACAGTAGTGCCTGCTTCTGCATTTGACATCTTTACTTTCCTTGCTGGAATATGTGCCCTATATTCCAATGGAGAGGGCAAACATGCCGGCATGGCCCTCCACCATTCCCAGATGAATGTTTCAGCTCCCCTTCTGGATTGGGCCACTAGATTGCCTCAGGGGCACTTTGCATATTTTTTCAGAGAAAGATACAGGTGTTTTTTAAAGTAATCATCCTGTGGCTTGACAAAGTGTTCCTGTGATTCAGCTGAGAGACACAAACAAAAAATGTCACTTATTTACCAAGACACCGCTATCCGTCATCCTAGCCGTTGGAATGGGTCGTGTAGGAAAGTCCATAGAAGCAACTATGGCATAGAGGGAAAGCTACTCAGTGTGGTGTTTCGGCTTCATTTTAACATAGGTTGGGGATGAGCTCAAACAATGCCGAAAATCCAATAGAAAGAAATGAGATGGTGCATGAAATCCCATGGCTTGCTCCTAGCCCTAAAGCTAGTTTCAGATAAGTTTTGATTGTCTTATTGCTTGCTGTGGAAATCTAATTCAGTTGGGCATTCTTTTAAAAGCCAGAGTTGCTTTGAAGTTAAGACAACCCAAACTCAACCTCTGTAGAAAAACGTACAGAGATATGCTTTTTTTTTGTTTCAACACTTCATTGATTTCTTGTTGCTCAAAATATGTAATTTATCTGTAAGGGCAAGTGTTTAATTTTGTATCTAGCATATGACAAGACTAAGTGTGGTAAAATTTAGCATCTGACTCTTTCATTGTTTGACAGAATGAGACTAAATTTGACTGATTATACACTGGTGCTCTGCCCTACACTGAAGGGAGATCCTTGGGCTAGTCACAGTTCTTCGGAGCTCTCTCAGCCCCACCCACCTCACAGGGTGTTTGTTGTGGGGGGTGGAAGGGAAAAGAGATTGTAAGCCCCTATGTGTCTCCTTGCAGAGAGAAAGGGGGGATATAAATCCAAACTTCTCCTCCTTCTTTTGGGGCAGAGCTGTTACTGATGCCTTCTCCAACCCCCCCCCCCCCACACACACACACTCACTGCATAGCAGAACCCATAATCTCTGCTGTTTGTGAGAGTGGGCAAAGAATGGCCTTTCCCCCTGATGAATGAAATGGCCCTAAATTATTCTTTAATTTTTGGCTCCACCACCCCTTTACTTTTGCCCTCCTCAATTATTGGGAGGTCTTTGTAAAACTTTATTTCAACTTCAAGCATTTGTCCCATATTAGATCTATTGAAATAATGATAGACCAAGTACAGGAATATTAAAATACCAAAGAATATCAAAATAACAAGCCTCTCTGTCTTCCAGTGAGAGCAGCAGCGGCAGGAAGTGTGTGTGGGAGAGGGAATATCAATTCTAGGACATAGGCTTCTTCTTCATCAGAGTGGGATCCAGAGAACTGCTTTGCCTCTTTCATGGTGGGGGGAGGAAAAGGGCTACAATCTTGATATAACTGCAACAACAGCAATATCGACATAACAGTAACAAAGCAATTGGGTGTCTTTAAGAGTGCATTGACGAGTGGAGTTAAAAGAACCAGGAAAAGCAGACCTGGAGAGTTCAGCAGGCAAGCTGTGAAATAGGCAGTGGAGTGCCTCCTCACTTGTAAAGGGAGAAATTCAAGGAGACACCTCTGCAACCCCACTGCACAGCGAAGAGCTCTGAGGTTAACATTCTATGCATAATAGGCCTTTGATTGTGAATTAGTTTTTTTTAAAGAAAATCACTTGAACTGCTTTGAAGTTGAATTGAGAAGTGTTGCTATCTGGAAAAGGCAGCTTTGCCTCATGAAAGCTCATACCCCTGAAATTGTGTTGGTCTCTACAGTGCTACTGGATTTGAATCTAGCAGTTGTACAAACAGAAGTCGACAGAAAGAACTAAAACAGTTCCATATGAGAATCAAATTTTGCAGCCATTTCAGACTAACAGAATACCAAATAGAATAATGGGCTATACTGGTGAAAACTGTTCTTAAGCGTAGGTGTTAAAGGCAAGGGGGGGGGGGGAAATAAAGATAACTGAGTTGTCTTTAAGCACTGAAAAGGAAAGTTTTCAATTGAAATCCAATTACCATAGCGACAACCTTCCTATTTTTGTTAAGACTTTCTCTGTATAAAAAATGTTCAGGTGTATGAACATTTCTCATCATAGCCACCCCAGCCTCTGTAGAAGTACATGTTCATAAAGTTGTTAGAAAGATACTCTTCTCTTAGCTTGACCTCTTATCTGTCCATCACATGATCTGAGCTTTTGGCTTCTCTTATTTTTACTATCATAAACTTTTAATAGGCATCAATGAATACAATATATAAAATCCAAAATCAGTATAAACATCTGAAATCCAAAGGATCATCAATCCAAAACCCTTCCCAGGAATTCAGCAACCAGATCCAAGATCTCAGTTGAACTGTTATTTAACAAAAAACACAAGCCCACATGTTAGGCGTAGAATTCCTTAATGAAGGGGGAATAACATGGTCCTCCACATGAAACCTGCTGGGTGACCTTTGGCTAGTCAAAGTTCTCTCAGAACTCTCTCAGCCCAACTTACCCCACAAGGTGTCTGTTGTGGGGAGAGGAAGGGAAAGGAGTTTGTAAGCCACCCTAAGTTTCTTTACAGGACAGAAAGGTGGGGTATAAATCTAAATTACTCCTCCTCCTCCTTCTTCCACCAAAACATTATATTTCCATCAATGTTTTATGCTGGTTCTGGTGGGTTTTCCAGGCTTTGTGGCTGTGGTCTGGTGGATCTTGTTCCTAACGTTTCGCCTGCATCTGTGGCTGGCATCTTCAGAGGTGTATCACAGAGGGAAGTCTGTTACACACTGTGTCTAGAGAGAAGGGAATGTTTGGGGTATATATTGTCCATGTCCCAGGGTGGGCAATCAATCAGTAAGTGTTTGGGTGGAAGTTGTTATGCAAAGATGTGGTTGATAGTATTATATTGCGGGTGGGGTTTATCAGTCCGGGGAGAGATTCACATTTTCATGCCCTGCAGCAGCAGCAGTATTGGTGAATGCAAATCCTGTGTTTGGGTGGAGTCCATTGTTCATGAATGTAGCATACCCTTGGGATTTGCTTTTGTTGTTTTTAAGTACTGGTAGCCAAGCTTTGTTAATTCTCAGAGTCTCTTCTTTCCTGTTGAAGTTGCCTTGGTGTTTGTGAATTTCAATGGCCTCCCTGTGCAGACTGACAAAGTAAACTTTTGAATTGTCCAGCATTTCAGTGTTTCCAAATAAAATGTTATGTCCAGTTTTGTTTAAGACATGTTCTGCAACTGCAGGTTTTTCAGGATGGTTTAGCCGACAGTGTCTTTCGTGCTCCTTAATACGAGTTTGTGGTTCCTATGTAGACCTTTCCACAGCTGCAGTTTTATGTTTTATGCAGTTCTAAAACTGCATTTTTTTTCAGTTCTAAAACTGAAATGTACTGATCCCTTAGAATTATTGTATATAAATCATCTGGAATGCTGCCAGTGCTGGGTTATGCTTCCTCTATTGCTTCTGACTGGCCATCTTAAAAGCACTTGTAAGCCCCAGTGAACACGGAGGAGGTCCACATGAATCAGGAGACCCATTTGCAGGCTACATATGAAAACCCAGTGTAGCGATTTTGCCTAGGGAATGACAGTAATTGGGTTGATGATGCTAGTACGCATAAATGGTGTGTCCACAAATCTGCAAAACTGTGCACTTCTGTGGCACTATGTTGGGCATCAGTGGTCAGCAAGTTGACTTGACCAGTACTGATACACTAATTACCTAATAGTCTGTCTGTCTGTCTCAAATGACTTGCATGTGGCAAGGGGGATAGGGAAGAGCCAACCAAACTCTTGGGCGAAAAGGGAGAAGTGTAGGACACATTTCTCTACTACTGCGTTCCCCATGACATTCCACAGACCTTTCACTGGCTGTATATTGAAGAAGAAGAAGAAGAAGAAGAAGAAGAAGAAGAAGAAGAAGAAGAAGAAGAAGAAGAAGAAGAAGAAGAAGGAGGAGGAGGAGGAGGAGGAGGAGGAGGAGGAGGAGGAGGAGGAGGAGGAGGTTGGATTTATATCCCCCCTTTCTCTCCTGCAGGAGACTCAAAGGGGCTTACAATCTCCTTGCCCTTCCCCCCTCACAACAAACACCCTGTGAGGTAGGTGGGGCTGAGAGTGCTCCAAGAAGCTGTGACTAGCCCAAGGTCACCCAGCTGGCGTGTGTGGGAGTGCACAGGCTAATCTGAATTCCCCAGATAAGCCTCCACAGCTCAGGCGACAGAGCTGGGAATCAAACCCGGTTCCTCCAGATTAGATACACGAGCTCTTAACCTCCTACGCTACTGCCGCTCCTCTTGAAAATCTTGAAAAGGAAGTACAGCTGCCTCTGAGAAAGAGTTGATTCCTTAAGCAGTGTTGCTTAACTTGATAATTTAGTTGATGAAACCAATGTTTAAACACTCCTTTAATGGGGCCTGCAGTATGTCCCAGTGCATCTTGCTCTTTTAGTTGGAAAATCCTGCAGCATTTAATAATACTTTATCCTTCTCAAGAAAATGTATAACAGTACCGTGTTTGCTCAAGCAGATTTCTGTTAATCCTTTCAGAATACTTTATGAAACTCAGAAGTCTATATTTACCCTTGTGCATTTCCTGTTAGCAACGGATCTAGTCGGGAAGAAGAGATTTAGGTTCAGTTGGTGTCTTGTGAGAAAGCCACCAAATACAATTCAGGAAAGAGGACTTCTCCTTTCTGTTTTTCCTTTGTTTCAAAATATATGACTATCCCAATACTTCGTCGGACGATTTTCTTGAACCGGGTCTCCAACATGGCACTCATGGACATTTTTGACTCTTCAACATTTTCACTTTGAACCATGTTTTGTGTCTAGTCAAGGGTCTGGAAAACAAATCTGATAAGGACATCTTAAAGGAACTCAGTATATTTAATCTGGGGAAGAGAAGTCTGAGGTGAGGCTATAGTGGTAATCAAGCCACAGTCAATTTATGGGACCACATAGAATTTTCAAGACAAGAGACAGAGGCCCCTTCCGCACACGCAAAATAATGCGTTTTCAAACCACTTTCACAACTGTTTGCAAGTGGATTTTGCCATTCCGCACAGCTTCAAAGAGCACTGAAAGCAGTTTGAAAGTGCATTATTCTGCATATGCGGAATGAGCCAAACAGAGGTGGTTAGCCATTGCCTGCCTCTGGGTAGCAGCCCTGGATTTCCTTGGTGGTTTCCCACCCAAGTACTAACCAGGGCCAACCTGGCTTAGCTTCCAAGATCTAATGATACTTGGGTAGTCTGGTCCAACCAGGTCAGAGTAAGGCTATAGTAATGCTTTTCAAATATTGATGGGTTTATATAATCTCTCTCTCTCTCTCTCTCTCTCTCTCTCTCTCTCTCTCTTCTTCTTCTTCTTCTTCTTCTTCTTCTTCTTCTTCTGACCTGAAAAAACTTTTCAGACTTCTTCTAGGCCTGAAAAAACAGCAATTCCCCCACCCCATCATCTCCCTAATTTATGGAAGTGAGGGGACAACATGACATATTATAGAGGAATTACAGATGTCAACATTAATATATTTTCTAAAATTCATAGAGGATCCATATATAAGTAATATATTATCATTAAAGCGAAATAAATTCACTTAGCATTGGAAATGATGTATGGAAAGAGGGAAGGACTCTGGAATATAATAATTATTTAGTGACAGTGTGAGTAATTGCCTTCTTTCTGAATTTATTATTGTCAGTAGACTTCGTTGTGGGTCTGAAGGAGGTTTTTGTATTTACTCAAGCAAAAAAAAAAGATCCTGTAGCTGTAATTTTCAGTGACAGTTGTTCTGGAGTAGTTATATTTGTTCTGGTGTAGGTACCCTATAATAAAGAATTACTAGCTGATTGTGTTCTTATTGTGTCACTGCTATTTACATTAAATACAACAAACTCAAGTAATAGACTGCTTCTCCCTTTCTTTTAAAGCTAGAAGCTTGAACCGTCAGTATAAGATATGGGGAGCGGGAGGTGATTTCCAGACTTCGGCAATGATGATCTTTGCTGGTATTGAGAGTTGTTAAAACACTCTTGTCTTTACATCGAAGGGAGACCACAAATTAGCCAGACTGAAGTATGTTTAATGCCCATTGATTTTAATGGGAAAGCTAAGTACACGCTTAAATCTCTCTTGTTGGAATCAATAGAATTTTAACACCGCAACCCAAAAGAGTGTTACTCAAGTCTAAGCTCATTCATTTCAGTGGACTTAGACTGGAGTAACTCGGCTTAGAATTCCCCTGTAAAGGACTTAATTTTGACTGGATGTTGCCCCAGATCTTTTTAGATAATTTAACAAAGCAAAAGAGAGACCTGCTGAACCGTTATTTCCTACCCTGACCCTTTCCCAAAATGTTTCTTTCCAGAGTGGCATTCTAACCATCTTTGCTGGCATCATTATGAGTTTTCCAACTGAGGCACCATACCATGTTATATGTCTTCTTTGGCTTATATAATGCCCTGTGCCATTGAAATGCATTTATTTAACATCCAGGTGTGTATTTTTCAGGTGTGGATTTTTAGCTTAGGGCATACTTTCTTGTTGTGTTTTTACTATTTATTATTATTTATTATTTATTTATTTGATTTGATATACCGCCCTATCCCTGAAGGGTCTTATAGTGCTCATCCGGATACACAACGTCTACATCAGGGGTCTGCAACCTGCAGCTCTCCAAATATTCATGGACTACAATTCCCATCAGCCCCGTCAGCATGGCCAATTGGCCATGCAGGCAGGGGCTGATGGGATTTATTTATTTTATTTTATTTTATTTATTTCTTCAATTTCTATACCGCCCGATCCCCGAAGGGCTCCGGGCGGTGAACAACACAATTCAAAAAACATTAAGCAGGAGCAAATCATACACAGTACTCAAATACATAAGCTCCATCCCATTAATCATCAATAAAACATCCTAAAAACTCATATAAAACAGCGGATAACAATAAATAAATAAATAAATAAACAAGAGGCGTCCAGAAAACCCCAATTAAAACCTACCCCAAGAAGGTAGTCCATGAACATCTGGAGAGCCGCAGGTTGCAGACCCCTGGTCTACATGATACCTTTGAGTACACTGGCACAAAGATACTTTTTGTACTGCATAGGGTTAACAGCTCTGGTTTGGGGAATTTCTCAAGGTTTACAGGTCTAGCCAGGAGAGGACAGGGTTTGGGATGGGACTTCAGTGCGGGTACAATGCCATAGAACTCACCCTCCAAAGCTACTATTCCCTCCAAGTGAAATGACCTCTTTCATCTGGGAATTGGGTATAATTCCAGGAGGTCTCTAGGCCCCAACTATAGATGGCAACCTTCCTTAAGCATTATGAACTGGGAATACCTGTGGAAAGATTAATTGTAGCCCGGTACCTTTATCTCCTGGTTGAGGCCTGGTGGCGTAGAGCAATCACCTTAGCTAAGTGTAATGCCCTGCCTTCTTCCTTCAGCCTTGGATGCCACCTTGGAATTCCCATAAAGAAAGGAAATGCCCGTGTGGCATGGGTTCTGTGGAAACAGTATCTCATATGCTGTTGAATTGTCCTTTTTATGAGATAGGTAGGAAGAAGCACATAATCCCCTTCCTGCATGGAAGTGAAGGCATTACAGATAAACAGAAGGTGATATATCTTTTAAACAGCCACAGCTACGAGCTGTTGGAAGCAGTGGCTAAATTTTTAAATGGTGTTATTTTAACTCGTCAGAAGTTGTAAAGGCTGTTAGTATCTTGCAATGTTAATGTTAAACTATGTAAGAACATAATAACGTAAGAACTAGCCTGCTGGATCAGACCAGAGTCCATCTAGTCCAGCATTCTGCTTCTCGCAATGGCCCACCAGGTGCCTTTGGGAGCTCACATGCAGGATGTGAATCAATGGCCTTCTGCTGCTGCTGCTGCTCCTGAGCACCTGGTCTGTTAAGGCATTTGCAATCTGAGATCAAGGAGGATCAAGATTGGTAGCCATAGATCGACTTCTCCTCCATAAATCTGTCCAAGCCTTTTTTAAAGCTATCCAGGTTAGTGGCCATAACCACCTCCTGTGGCAGCATATGTGTATGCCATTAAAGGTATTCGAAATTGAAATCGAACTGTTGTCAACTTTGAATCTCGATTCCAATACTAAGGGAAAACAGCAACCTCTGGAAAGCTAATTGGGAGATGTGAGGTGTTGCCTCACCCAGAAACCAACAGTGGGAGAAGGTCAGTTGCCTTTTGTGGGCAATTTTTTTTCCCTATCGCAGTTTCCCCTGCCCTTTGTTTCAGGGAAAAATTGCGGGTGGAGTCCAATCTAAATGTTATGTGCAGAGACACAACTGCCCCACTTCCATTCTCCTGAGGTAACCCCAAGTACCCCCAAACACTGCTCTTAAGAAACAGCAGCCCCACAGAGCAATGGTAGGGCCGAGTTGAAAGGCACTGAAAGGGAATTTCCCTCCTCAGTGTCATGACCCTCTAATGTCTTCGCCTGCGTCCTGCCATATTTCTAGCTGTTGAAAGTTTCCTGCTCAAGCAGCCTGGGAAAGTTTCCTTGTGCTAGGCACTGTTATCTTGCATCTGCAGGGGGCTGGTGGGAAATTGCTTAGATTCTCACCCCCTCTCCTCCTTGGTTGTTATCACTGTCTGAAGAATGTGTGTGTGTGTGCATTTGACTGTATTCCCTCTTCCCTTCTCTCTCTTCCCTCTAGAAATGCCTGAGTGTGTGTGTCTTTTCGTCTTCGGAGGAGGAAAGAGGGGGTGGGTTGGTCTGATGTATCTCTGCTGGGGGATATAATCTCTTGCCTGTCGCCTTGTATTCAGTTCAAACAGCATAGATAGACATCAACTTTCCTATGCTTGTCATCATTGCACAAAAATTCTGCTTCTAAAATACCGATTCCTTTCAATGAGCAAGTCTGGGGTTGTGGCACAAGAGCTAGAGTCAAATCCAGGAGCACCTTCGAGATTGGTGAGATTTTGGAGGTATAAACTTTCAAGAGCCAAATAAAAAATTCTCAAATAAAATAATGAAATCAGAATCCAAAAAAAGCAAACTAATGTATAATTGCACCCCCCACACACACACACACCAAAAAGGGACAGAACAAAAAAATCTATTTAATCCTTAAACTGTGGGGAGTTCTTCCTGTCTCCTCTGGTTTTACTTTGGTCAAAAAACAATAAAACATTTCCAGTCTCCTGAATTAACTGCTCTTTTTTAAAAAAAATAACTGTTAAAGAATGTGCCAACTTTTACATTAACTCTATATGTTATAACTACCACAACCATTTTTTTCCCAATTTAAGTAATTTTTGTTGTTTCTGATTTTTTTGCAGCAATTAATAAATATCTGGAATATCTGGAAGAATTACTGTACGGCTTGTGACATTTTAGATCTAACATAAGTGTTCACCTATGTACAGTTCTACCACATCTGGTAAAATAAAAACACCTCCCAAATACACTGTTACATTCTCCAGCGTTATCAGTAGTGGTTTTAGACATCTTAAATGCTATATAATGCAAGCATTGGATGAATGCCAAAGCTACTTTTCACAAATATAAGATTTTTGTGGCTCTAACATTTTGATTTGTAGGCTTCCCCCAGCGTACCATACATTTTCAATTAGAAGGGTTACTGAAATGCAGGTGGTCTGATTTGGACAGTATGAAAATTGCTTGCTAATTATGCAAATCAAGCACATGAACTGTTGCGTGACCATTTGTCAAAGGTCTGTTGCTGGCAGTTACCACAAAGAGTCGGGGAAGAATCTGAGGAATCATTGTATCATTTGCTCATGCTTCCTACCTCCAGATTGGACTATTGCAATGCACTGTATATGGGGCTGCCCTTGAAGATGGTTCGGAAGCTGCAGTTAGTGCAGAACACAGCAGCAAGACTGCTCATGGCTTCAGAGGTGGGATCCAGCAGGTTCTCACAGGTTCCCGAAAGTAGATTACTAATTATTTGTGTGTGCCGAGAGGGGGTTACCAATGGGTGATTTTGCCACGTGATTTCTTTTTTGGCTCTAGTTTCACGCCCTCCCCTCCCAGCAGTAGCGCCAGAGAACTTGAAAGCAGTCTAGTTGAGGAGGGGCATCGGCGCGGCGTGGCAGCTTCACGTTTCGCATGTGTGTGTAATCCATTCCCCACCCAAGGACCGGTGCAGCAGTTGCCTCCTTGCCACAGCCCCGCCCAGGAATGCCCCGCCCTCGGAATGCCTGGCCATGCTCCCATTGTGCCCCGCCCAGCCCCATTGGCGCTACATTACTGTTTGAATCCCACCACCATGGGAACCTGTTACTAAAATGTTTGGATCCCACCACTGGGTCTGCTGTCTGGATGCACATCCTGGCATTCTTAGAAGAGCTGCGCTGGTTGCCAATTTGCTACTGAGCCCAATTCAAGGAGTTACCTCTGACTTATAAAAACCAAAGTGGCTTGCACCCCAAATATGTAAAGGAATGCCTTCTCCCATACTGACCTTCCCATGCCCTAAGATCAGCAGATGAAGCTTTACTGCGGGTACCACCACCTTCAGTGATAAAAAAAGACCGAGACCCAAGATAGGGCTTTTTCAGTGGTGGCCCCCAGATTGCGGAATATTCCCCCCCCCTCCCGAGCCGTAGCAAGCATCTTTTACATCTGGGCCTTCTGTCTGGCCTTTTACATCTGGGCCTTTTACATCTGGGCCTTTTACATCTGGGCCTTCTGCCATCTTGGGGTTTATCGTTCCTCCCTCCTGAAAAGAGGATTTAAGGATGGAGCTTCCGGACGCCACTCCTGCTTATGGTAACTTGTTGTTACGTTTAGTTTTATCTGTGTCGCTGCTTTTCATGGTTTCAGTTGTTTTATTCTATATATACTGGTCTGCTGTACACCACCCAGAGCCCTTCGGGGATGGGGCGGTATAGAAAGCGAAAGAATGAATGAATAAATAAATAAATAAATAAATAAATAAAAATCTTCTCTAGATGTATTTTTTTTAAAAACTGGTAAAGATGCACCATTTACCCTGGCTTTTGGCTGAAGAGTTGGTTTTGCCCTTGGGGAATTTTAGGATTTTAACAGACTTGTAGGAATTTTAAACAGGTTTTATTGTGCACAGTTCATAATTGTTCTTGGATGATTTTGATGTCCTATATCGTAACCCGTCCAGAGATCCATTTTCTCCAAGGAAACTGATCTCTGTAATCTTGAGATGTAATAATGGGGGATTCCCAACTCTCTCTCTCTCTCTCCCTCTCTCTCTCTGGCCCCTTCTGCACATGCAGAATAATGCACTTTCAATCTACTTTCAATGCCCTTTGCAGCTGGATTTTACTGTGCGGAAGAGCAAAACCCACTTGCAAACAATTGTGAAAGTGGATTGAAAGTGCAGTGTTCTGCATGTGCGGAAGGGGCCTCTTTCCCAGCTATTCCCCATGGTGGTTGTGTGGCTTCGGAGAATATGAGTTGGGTTCAGGTTCCAGACCTTTAAATCACTAACATGGACTGATTCCGCATGGGCCAAAAACAGCCGTGTGAAAACGGTGTGAAAATGGTGTAAAAGGGTTTAAAATGGTGTAGAAAGGTTTATACTGCTTTCATACCGTTTTCACACCGCTGTTTTTGGCCCATGCGGAATCAGCCATGTAGTTTGGCCCTGAGTTTTTGCTCCCATCCAAACACTAGCTGTGGCCAACCATTCAATCGTTAACAGTGTAAATGAATGGAATAATGTGTTGCTCCAGGTTCGAAAGATCTTCCTGAAAGAGCTTGGGAATGTTATTAAGCTGCTGTTGTTATTTTTGGAGAAAACATTTCACAGTAGAATACAGAAGCAGAGGCATCCTTAACTCCAGTTTACAGCTCAATTCATTTTATACTGTTATGCGCTGGAACAATGGATCATATTTCCCACAGGGGAGATTTTTGTTTGTTTGTTTTTGGTCTTGAAATATGAAGTAATAAGTATGAAACATGTAGGATGGTATAGATTATATACATACATACAGTAGAGTTATTTTGTGTTCCAATAACAGTTCCTAGAGCTTCGAGCCCCTGATTCAGCACTTCTGCTGAAATAATTCACAGAAAGGACAACTTCTGCAGAATTGGAACGAGAAATCCCTGCTGTCTTTCATCATTAGGGCGAGGTGATGACATGTTTCTTTGGGGAGTGGTGGTGGGGAGTCCTGTGTGTAAACTGGTAACAAAAGAGAGCCGAGAGAGGGTAATGTTTAATTGCAGTCTCAGTTGGGCTCAGACTATTGATTGAGCCACTCTTAGTGAACAAAGCAAAAGGCTAAACCAGTTTATCATGACTAGGTCAACCTTTGAAATCCAGCAAACTGTATTTAACCTGTGTTCCAGGTTGCAAGAAGGTCTGTTTTGGTCTTCCCATTCCGACTTATTTTCTTGTGGGTTGGAAGTATTTTGTGCATAGCTGGACAAAAATGGGTAATGTATCCTTTTTAAGCAAGGAGACTGATTTATACATGCAAAACCACCTGCTTATTTTTCTCCACATGGTTCCGTAAGGAACATGCTGAGAAGCCTGGATGAAAACTGGGCCACCCGGACTGCTGCTGTCATTTGCCTGATTGTGACTAGGGAAAGTGGTGAGACATCACAGGATGTTGCTACAGTGGGAATGGGGTGGGGACTTTATTGTAGGATTTTGCACACAGGAATGCTTATGCAGAGAAAATAAGCATGGATTTGTTCAGATAGACATTACTACTGTCTAGGGTTGGAGATTCGGACAATCCAAATCTGGATTTTGACCAAATCTGCACTGATTCAGACAAATTCGGACGAACAGGGTCTGAATCTGAGCTGTCCGAATCCCACCAGCCAAATTGCGTTTTTATTTTTTTGGTGTTTTTTCACGTTTCGGCCTGCAGAGGGCACATGTTTAAAGATATCGGCACCAAAATTTCAGGATATCACAAGGGGACTGTCTTGATGAAACGCCCCAAGTTTGGTGAAGTTTGGTTCAGGGGGCCCAAAGTTATGGTCCCTCAAAAGGGGTGCCCCTATCCCCCATTCTTTCTAATGGGAGCTAAGGAGATGAGGGCACCCCCTTTGAGGGTCCATAACTTTGGCCCCCCTGAACCAAACTTCATTAAACTTGGGGGGTAGCCTAAGGACAGTCTCCTGATGATGCCCTGATATTTTGGTGCCAATATGTCAAAAATGCGCCCCCTGCAAGCCGAAACATGAATAAACACCAAAAAAATAAAAAACGCACCCAAAATTCCTGGATTTTCCCACAGATTCGGGCCAGTCCGAATCTGCAAGGTTCGGAATTCAGCCAATCCGAATCCATTGATTTGAATCTGGGCCGAACCCGAATTGGAACGAATCTGGCTGGTATTGACCAACCCTACACTGTCTACTGAAGCCATGAAGATAGCATTAGGATTTGTGTGGCTTTTTAACCCCAAGCAAATGTTGTTGTGGTGAGAATGTACTAAGCACAAGGCTGATTGAGAGGGTTGCCAACCTCCAGGTGGTGGCTGGAGTTCTTCTGGGATTACAGTCGATGTCCTGATGATAGAGATCTGGCCACTTTGGAAGGCTGACTCTATGGCATTATAACCCACTGGTGTCCCTTCTTTCCCCAAACCCCACCCATCCTCAGGTTCCACCTTCAAAATCTCCAGGTATTGCCCAACTTGGATTTGGCAACCCTACTGATTGAAAAGCTGAACTGGGAAGAAGATCCTCTTCCTACTTGGGAGAAGTGAGGTGTAGGAGTGTATGCAGTGTGCTTTGGTAATGGAAGTGCTTCATGTGGACACACACACAAGTCCCTCTTTCGAAGAAGAATCATACAGTGTTGGCTTCCTTCTTCTCTACTCTGACCCGTATATGTATCTGGATTGGTCCCCTGTATTTTCTTTCTCTCATGACCATGACCGGTGTGATCTGAAATAGTAGGTGGGATATTCTTTTTTAAATGTCTTTTGATTTTCAAGTTAACACCTGTTAACAATAACACCAGTTCTTGTTATAGCTGAGTATGTTTCTTTTGCACCTGCATGTTCTTGCATAGTCTTATGGGAATTGTTGTATCCCACCATTTAAATACCTGACAGAACAATTCATGGCCCTTGTGGAGAATTAATGTCACCTACTGTGCCCAGGTAGAAATCTTAGACAAATGAATATCTCACAGCCATCCAGAAGTATTTTTGCAAGTCTGTTTTTATTTTACAGATACAGAAATGAAACAGAATGCTAGTGACTTGCCCGAAGACAGAACAATACTTATTACTGCATTTTATTTATTGAAACACTTTATCCTACCTTCTTTCCTGTGACTGGTTAAGAATACTTGCAGTCACAACTCAGTGGTACATCCAGTGAGCATTTTCAGTGTCATCAGATTTGGGAATTCTCTCAAAGTCAACCATATAGCAGGCTAAGGGACAGGTCTCACTGAACATAAACCCTCTAGTCTTCAAAGGTCAGTGTTATTTCTAGACAAGTGCCCCATAATTAACTTTTAAGGTCATTTATGTTGGGATTTAGCACAGGCAGCCTTACAGCAGTACCTCTTATTTTCTAGAAAGAGATATATTATCCTTTTGCAAAGCAATGCTTGTATGGCAATAGATAGAGATAGTGAACCAATTATAGTGGAAAAATTACAACTCTGAGGATCAGTTCATTGTTCCGCCATCCACAGCAGATGTACCAGTAAAATACAAAATTCTGTTGACTTTTGAGGATTTGGATGATGATAACCTCTGTGTTAACAAGGGGGCGTTAGCTCTCCATTATGTTCCTGCACTAGATACCACCAGAGAATCTCACTGTTCCTGTCAGATGTTTTCTCAGACGCATGCCCTCCCCCCATACTGAATGCATGCACAGTTATTTGCGAAAACCATGCTGATCAACCATTTAGGGACTGGGGCCAGGGGCTAAATCTATTACTGCAAAGATTTAAAATGTTGCGTATTTCTATGAGAGGCGAGTTGTAGAAGGAAGAGGGGTGAAAAGGGCATTGATGGTTGGTTTGATACTGGAAAGGGTTTGTTCATGGTTTTGTACAGAGAGAGAGAGAGAGAGAGAGAGAGAGTCTGTGCTAAACTGAAAAAGACAAGAGGCTGAAGTGAACTGAGAACAGTACAATGGTAACAGCCTTGTGTTATATGAAGTGCAGAATCATCCAAAGAAATAGGTAGAAAACATTGGGAGACTAGAAATGTAGTCAAATCCTTATAGAGTCTCAGGCCCTTTCCGCACTGCAGAAAGGGTGCTCCCCCACCGGCAGGAATTCTGCTAGTGGAGGGGTGGGGGCCGTTCGCAGACTGCAGAGTGCGCGCGAAGCCGCCCCTAAAGAGGCCAGCTTAGAAGAGAGGCGGGGTGGGTTCTCGCGAGTTGGGAGCCATCTCTCGTCCCTCTCCCACTCCACCCTCGTCAGCCTTCATTGCCAGCCCTGTTGGTTTCCTTCTCGTGAGATTTCCGGTGAAACGCTTCCATCGCTGCCCTCCGACCTCCCGGGGTCAGCGGACAATGAGGCAGGGTCTTAGGACGCCAGCAGGGCGACGAAGCCGGATGAGGTGAGTGGGAGAGGGACGGGGAAAACAGCGCATTCCCGGCGGTGCCATTCGCACCGCGCCGCCGGGAATGCACTGTTTAGCGCACTCAAAACTTCCCTCCAGGAGGGAGGTTTTTGGAGGCGGCCTGACACTGCCCTGGGGGAGGGGGAGGGGAGCCAGGTCGGCGCTGCTGCATTTTCGCAGTGCCACCTGTGCAAACAGCTCCCTGGGGATGGCGTTTTTGCCGTCCCCAGGGCGCTGTTTATGGCCCGTGCAGAAAGGGCCTCAGAGATGTAAAGGAGTGAGAGAGTGAATTCACCTTAGCCAGAAGCCATTGCTTCAGATGGTTTTAATCTTTGTACATTATTTCTTGTAACCTTTAAGTTAAAGAAATTATATAAATAAAATGTTATTTTGCTCAATTGAACCCTGGAATCCTATACTACTAACTTCTTAATAAAGACCACATAGCTCTTTTTAAACAGCTTTAAAGCTCAGACACACTACTTCAAGAGAAATCACAAAGGGAGTTGGAATTAAATTCCTGATGGCAGTGATATATGCCTGTGGAAAGAAAGGAATAAATAAACCATGTTTTACACCTACCGTACTTACTCTTTGTACTGCATATGAACATTTGACTATTAGTGAAATTATTCCATTTATTTCTGGTTAGAAGTGATTGAATCGAATGTTCTTGGGTACTTGCAGTTAGGGGGTCTGTGTGACAAATTCTAACATTTAGCCTTATTACTGCAGGTGGACTGCAGCCCACGCTGTATGAGGATTTTGAAGGGAGTTCATTTTAGAGTGAGTTTGTGAATGGGTGTGTGTCAAGGGGGCTCCATTTTGTTATTGTTTAAGCTACTCTGTTAGAAAGTCCTTCTAACAGATAAAAAGGGAATCTGTACTGAGTCCCTGGCATTAACAAAACAGTGGTGCTAATTATAATCACACAGGTTGCTTAGTGTTTTCTCTGAGGAGAACCCACTCTTAGGCCCTTTCCGCACGGAGGCGGAAGGGCTTGGGTCGGCATTGCTGACGCCGACCCGATGATGCCGGGACCGTCTGCATGGACGGTCCCAGAAAGAACCGGGAAGACGGCGCCGCTGGGCGCACCATCGCCCGGTTGACTTACCTGCTCTCCGGCCCTCCAGCGCGTCGACGGGGCCTGGGGACACTCCTCCCCTCCCCTGCACGCTTGCACGCTTGCAGAGCAGGGGGGAATGTCCCCAGGCCCCAGCAACGTGCCGGAGGGCCAAAGAGCAGGTAAGTGAAGGGAGGGAGTGGGGGGGAAGCACCTGGAAGCTGCTGCTGTTCGCACAGTAGCGGCTTCCAGCCGGCGTTTCCAAAAAACCACGCTGGGGAAGCATGGTTTGGAAACGCTGGCTTGGCGCCGGTCGGGCGGCGCGAGGGCAGCATGGCTGCGAAGCAGCTGTGCCCCCTGTGCGAATGCCCCCAGTCCCCAGGCCACCATATTCCGCCCGTGCGGAAAGGGCCTTAGATACTAAGCAGTGAAGCTGTTAAGAGTGGTGGGATCCTAAGATGGAGATATACAGGGAGAGGAAATTGGCTTTCTGAGGGATAGCTGGAATTCCTTCTCTGTTAATCAATGTGTAGGCAGGACATCTCTAGTGGAGAGATTGTCTTAAAGTCAGTGTGTGAGGAAACTGTTTTGAATTACTTACCTGAGGGCAAACTGGAGGTCTTTCCAATAAGTAAGAAGACAAACTGAATATTGTGTCATCTATACTGGCATGTATATAGTTGTATGTGATCAACTGAATGTAATATCCTGAAAGCACTGACCTTAGCCAACGTGTAACTACTGCGAAAAAAGATACAGAAATGACTGGTAAATAATAACATCTCAACTTACCAGCTTCTTGTTTTATAGGGTTTTTTTTATTTTTCGACAACTGTTTTTGTGTTCCTGTTGATAAAAAAAACTACGTTTTTCATCTTTCAATGTTGTAAAGCCTCTGGTGCCTATGTTATTTTATTTCTGGCAGAAGGAAAAGGGATTTTTTTTGTGTGTTCCCTCAAAGTAGACCTCTGCCTGGCTGAGTTGTGCCCTAGCTGAGCAGCTGAAGAACATTTTACTTTTTATCATAAGTGTGAGGTGGGAAAGTGTGAAGAGTAGAAAAGTAAAGTAAAACACATTGTTCCCACTATTGCATCAATATAATAACGGACAAAGAAGCTGCTCAGTCAAAGCCTTAACTGACAGTTGAAACTTTTGGAGGGAAAATCTCCTCAGGGCACTTAGTGGGCAGAAGAAAGTTGCTTGGATGTCGAACAGTCTGCAGCAAGTTTTTGCCAACAAGATACAATGCCTGATGTTTCCATTATCAGATTGCATCCACAATCTCCAACAGTGTGAAATATACTTTGGGATATTCTTGATTCTAATATTTCACTCCCAGTACATGTCAGCATCAGTTTAAAAGGCCATTGCTTCAGTGGACTAAGGATTTTAAAGTCATGGTTTTTAAATGTTTAACTGTTCAAGTACCACTGCAATGCTTTGGGTCATGTGAGGAGCACTCTTTCTTTCTCCCCACCACCTCCCTGGTTGTTCCTGCTGTCTCTGTGGAGGGCAGTTGGTTTACAACACATTGGCCCTTTCCACACTGTGGAAAGGGCGCTTCCCCACCGGCAGGAATTCTGCCGGTGGAGGGTGGGGGCCGTTCGCACGAGAGCGTGTGAACGGCCCCCAAAGAGGCCGGTGCAAGAGAGGCGGCTCCGCACGGAGCCGCCTCTTCCCCATCCCTCTCCCACTCACCTTGTTGCCTTCATTGCCCTGCTGGCCTCCTAAGACCCACCCACGCTGCCCTCCGACCTCCAGGGGTCGGAGGACAGCGAGGGAGGGTCTTAGAAGGCCAGCAGGGTGACGGAGGCGACGAGGTGAGTGGGAGAGGGACGAGGAAAACAACGCATTCCCGGCGGTGCCGTTCGCACCGCTCCACCGGGAATGCGCTTTTTACCTGACGCTGCCCTGGGGGAGGGGGAGGGGAGCCAGGTCAGCGCTGCTGCATTTTCGCAGCACTGCCTGTGCGAACGGCTCCCTGGGGACGGCGTTTTTGCTGTCCCCAGGGCGCCGTTTATGGCCCGTGCAGAAAGGGCCATTGTCTCTTTAAATATTTAGCAGTCATTAAAGTCAGAGGATAGTAGACCTGGCCTCTGGAATCCCATTAAAACAGTGACC
Source organism: Sphaerodactylus townsendi (assembly GCF_021028975.2). NCBI lineage: Eukaryota > Metazoa > Chordata > Lepidosauria > Squamata > Sphaerodactylidae > Sphaerodactylus > Sphaerodactylus townsendi. The sequence continues at coordinate 13,874,462 of NC_059426.1, read as the reverse complement.
TGAACTGCTATGCAGATGGTCAAAAAGGGAAAAATTCAAAAGAAGGCAAGTACTCAAGCAGATAGCTGTCTGGCAGCTAGTGGCAAGGGGTGGCGCCACTGCAGCACGGGGAAAGAGAAAAAGGCAAAACAAAGCAAAATAAAACCCAATGCCATAAAGCCCTCCATGGGGCTTAGTGGACTTATGCCACTCAAAAGTGTGGTGTAAGTCCAAAACACAGGCCGCAGTGCAACTCACAGCAAACTTGGGGTGGAAGATGACTGACACTGGCTGCACCCCACCCAGGAATGTTGAGGCTCACCTTCCAAAGCAGCCATTTTCTCCAGACGAACTGATCTCTGTCACCTGGAGATCATTTGAAATAGTAGGAGATCTCCAGCCACCACTTTGTGGAGACCACATCTACTTCCTATGTGTATAAAAGAGGGTTGCTCATTTCAGAAGGCAATTGCAGGAAGGCGCACTGCTTTTGGCACATTTGGCTGTGTGCTATCGTTATTTTGCTAATGAACTGTTGTGTTGTTTTTGTGCCCTGGCAACTTACTGTTATATTGATAGCATGGCATACTACAGGACGTTGAATGAAGCTACGTCTGAACATATTTTGGGGTAACAGTGTGTGTGTGCATTTGTGCGAGCAAGTGTATGTGTTTAGATTATACTAGCAGGCCCAGCCACGTGTTGCTGTGGCAATTGTCCTTCTCATCACAGTCCACAACTCAAACAGATGTCCATGCAGGTCCAATGATCCCCAGCATAGCCTTTTGGGGTGGTCAAATGGAATCCCTCTTTCCCTTTTCAATGCACACCGTTATATGGTGCTGTCTTGTTTTTTTAGTCTAAGGTAACCCTTCACATTCCACAACAGAACTGTCCAGAGTGCGAATCCCACTGTCCATGAGGCTGGCTTTCGACACTCTACAGTCCTAAGCCAGGGGAAGGCAGAACTGGGGCAAGGAGGCTATCCCAGTCAGGCAGCATGAGGTATAGGTGGTGAGAGGCGGCCAGATCGGCGGGCCAGCTCCCTGGGTTCTTAAAGGGCCATGTGCAAAAGAAGTGGAGCTGGTAGTGTTGGTTTGCCCACCACCCTGTGGATTTTCTTAGAAGAAAAAGGCAAACTCTAGCTCGCTTTTAGTAAAAGAGAGCTGTGGCGAATATGGGTGAGGAAGTGGGTAAGTGGTAGTTCGATGTGAGGGAGGGCAGAGTGAGGTGTGTGAGGATGAGCTGGATGTGTGTTGTGTGGCAGCAGTGGGTGAGGCACAGAGAGTGAAAGTTACCTGCGTGTGAGGGGGGAACCCCACCTGACGTCTCACACGGCAAAGTGTGTATGTGTTTCACTTCCACTCGTATTACCTAACAGTATTACCTGTTTACTGTTTCCACTGCTCATCTCTGCCCATCTGCGCATCGATTCTAAGGGCATCCCAACCCCTCAGGCCACAGACAGACAGGCTGCATGAACATTCTAAGGGTAGCAGTTAAACACAGCCAGCTTCATGGCCTGGTGCGCCAGGAAAAAGACGTTTTACCTGGCTCAGGTATGGACTTTCGGTGATTTGAAGGTCAGATTACCTGCCCACAACAGGGAGGGATGTCCTGTGAAAATTTGGGGGCGATCCGTCCAGCAGCTTCTGAGGGAGACCATCAGGGACAAACACACTGTTAGATTTTTATATACATAGATGATCCACTGCTGGTAACATTGCTGTTCATAGCACTGGCCTCTGTGTTCTCATTGCTTCCATTTTAAACACAAAATGGATCTTTCTGGGTAGACAAGCCAACAGTCAGCTGACTTAAGCCATAGAAACACTAGAAAGTTTGTTAAGGCAAAAAAAATGGCCATGGGTATTGGAAAAAAAATATTAGAGGGTGAAGTTTGTAAAAAATGGGTGTCATGCTTGTGTGATCCCAGGAGCTGCTGCTGATCTTGACGTGGACAGTCTTCTTCTGCTTATATTTTCCACCAACTCTGTAATTTTGCAATTATAGAAACTTTTAAAATGGTTTCTGCTAGTGCTGTAGCTGCTGTAGCACTCTTTCCTCAGAGGCAAAGTAACCCTGAGCAGCCTCCGAGAGCTGCTGCAGCTTTGAAAGAGGGAATAAATCATACGTTTGCTGCCCAAAATTGGTTGAAAGCAAAATCTCAGGTAAAATGTACAGTTCAGTCACAGAAGGGTAGTGTTCCAAAGGTACAAGCAGACTTAATGAAATCCACATTGCTTTCAGAGAAAGCAGTCAACCTTCCTGCGGAAAATGTGCTGGGCTTTTTTTGGGGGGGAGGGGGTGCGAATGTTCTGTATTCTTGCGGTGACTTTGTTCTTGCAACATCTTTACCCTTTCACACAAAAGTATCTCCTGTAATCGTTGCAAATCCGCTAGTAAACTTTCAGGCCAAGGCTCATTTCAAATTGGAAACATTTATCCCCCCCGAGAAATTTGCAGGAACGTTTGCTTAGCTTTTCACCACGATTCAGGGCAAAACTGTGCAAGCTGCAACTGCAAGAATAACCGTAGCCCAATTTAAATATTATCTATGACTGTTGCTACAAAACTGCATTCTCTAGATCAGCTTCTACATAGCATTCAAGCCCCCAGGAGGAGCTCTGCATAAAATATTTACAGTGATCGTAACTTGTCTGCTGATTTTTTTGCTTTCTGGTAGTTCAGTTTTAGTGCTACAATTCCCACTGCACAGCATAATATCAAGCAAAATCTGCATAATTTGTGCACAGCCTGTGGAACTAGTTGCTGTGGCACAACCACCTTCCCATGACGGGTTTCCACTTGAAGCCAGGAGTCCCCATTTTATGGCTGTGGATGGCGTGGCATCTGCCGACATCTTTATTGGTGCCTTCTAAGTGTTTTTAGACAGTGGGCAGGATTAGGTGTGGCTTCCTTAATACAGCAGAGGAGCAGCAGTGGCGTAGGAGGTTAAGAGCTCGTGTATCTAATCTGGAGGAACCGGGTTTGATTCCCAGCTCTGCCGCCTGAGCTGTGGAGGCTTATCTGGGGAATTCAGATTAGCCTGTGCACTCCCACACACGCCAGCTGGGTGACCTTGGGCTAGTCACAGCTTCTGGGAGCTCTCTCAGTCCCACCCACCTCACAGGGTGTTTGTTGTGAGGGGGGAAGGGCAAGGAGATTGTAAGCCCCTTTGAGTCTCCTACAGGAGAGAAAGGGGGGATATAAATCCAAATTCGTCTTCGTCTTCGTCGGCGGCGGCGGCTGCTGCCAGGCAGAGTTTCTGATGAACCATTAGAGATTTGATTGTTCATGCAGATTTTAAAAAAAACTTAATTTTTTTTACAAAAGCTGCCACCACAGCACAAGGACCTTTGCTGTGTGACTGAAGGTGAGCTGTGGCAGCCATTTTGTGGTGGACGCCAGCTTGAGAAGCCGCCATTTTGTGACTCTGTGGGACAGGAGATTAGACCTGACAACTGTATTTGATATTAAAGAATATAAAGGGCCCATACAACCAACATGATTAAATAATCAAGATGGTTCTCTCTCTCCATGCCCTGCACCAAGAAACAGCCATGCAGGCAGGAGAAGCCAGAACATTAAGGACTATGTGGTGTACAGGGTCAGAGGTGATAAATATTTCTTAGAAGCAAGGAGAGAAAAGGGATTAAGAAATGGATTTTGTATCTTCTGAAAATGATAGCTTTTTAGTTAAAGATGCATTATTAATCAACTAGTGTATATCTAATAGGCTTTTAAAGGCATACCTATTAAAATAAGATGGGCTATGTGAATAAACACAGAAATGGAGAGGTCAGAGGTTAAAGGAGACATGGATCATTGTAATCATGTTTTTTCTATATTTTAATGAACACCTGAGTGATAGTGAGATATATGAAAAGTATGCATGAGATGTAGTTTAATGTAATCCCAAACCATAATAATGGTTATAATAATTTTTAATCTTTTAAGTGAATAAGTTGCATGTATGTGAAACCTCTTTTTACACTGGAGATGTCTCTCTCTTGGTAAACCCCTCCCTCAGGAATTCAGGGAACTGTCTATCTTGACAGAAGCCAGATACCCTGAGCTCAGTTTACTGCTTCTTTGCCTATGGGAGGGGAGCATGCAGTTTTGGGTAGAGAAGGAGGGGCAACATGCTGCCATGATGCAGAGTGGGTCAGAGATAGCTATTTGATTTTAAAGTAAGATCCTAATGGAATGAAGGTGGATCTTGGAGATATATGATCACGATAAAAGAAGGGATCATTATGACGATGGAAAAAGGCTTGAGATTGGATGGATTGTAATGTATGCATTTTCTATTCTTTTTCTAAATCTACATCTATAAAAGATGTGTGTTTCGGTGTGACTGTCTTTGAGAGACCACCCTGTGTGAGATATTTATTCTACACAGTAAAAAAAAACCCTTCTTTTCTTTAAAACTTGAATCTTTGGTATTTTTCTTCACCAGTCTTTCCAAATGTAAACTGGGCTGGGCTATATAAAGTTATTGCTCACACTCCACCCTGAGAAGCAGCCATTTCATGGGAGCTATTTTGTGACTAACTCCACCTTGAGATGCAGCTATCTTGTGGCAGCCATTTTGTGGGTTGCACCCACTCTGTTATGTCAGAATTTCAAAAGTGCCTGCAGGGATCCCTTGCTTGACGTTCTCAGGCAGAGAGCTGCACAAAATACTAACAATCATTTTCATATTGATTTCTCATAGCTGTTGTCTGTTGCCTGACCCTAGACGCGATCCAGAAATGTATATCATTTCTCCACAGTCATGAGAAAACCTAGCTTTGATTATAAAAAAAGACAAAGAAGAATAAATGTGGAGGTTCTTGGGAGTGACAGATGTTGCACACAACACCAGAGAAGCATCTGGCAAAGTCTTGGACATGCTTCATGTGCTCAGCCTTTCATGATCTCTCTTCCATCTCTGTGGTTTCCATGATAATAGACAAATAGTTGATGCTGATGAAAATTTTCCAGAAAGAAATGCTTGAGCCAGCAGACTACTCATGTAAGCGATGAAATATCAACTGAAGAAATGTAGAAAAAAACCATGGTTACTTCTCCACAATTAGAGAAAGGAAACGTGATTTTTGGAACTATGGAAGAAGAGTCAGGCCGTTTCCGCATGGGCGGAATATGGTGGCCTGGGGACGGCAAAAATGCTGTCCCCAGGCCGCCATTCGCACAGGGGGCCCACCCGCCATTCGCACCGCCCACCCGGCGCCGAGCCGGCATTTCCAAACCACGCTTCCCCAGCGTGGTTTTTTGGAAACGCCGGCTGGAAGCCGCTGCCGTGCGAACGGCAGCAGCTTCCTGGTGCTTCCCCCCCACTCCCTCCCTGCACTTACCTTGTCCCTGGCCCTCCGGCGCATCGCCGAGGCCTGGAGACATGCCCCCTGCCCGGCGACGCTGGAGCAGTCACGCAGGGCCAGGGGGCGTGTCTCCAGGCCTCGGCGATGTGCCGGAGGGCCGGGGACGTGCCAGAGGGCCGGGGACGATGTGCTGGAGGGCCGGGGATGCTTCCGCCTCTATGTGGAAATGGCCTCATAGTTGTCAGACTACTTGCACTAGGGAGGGTAATATCCACACCATGTTAATTTTCTTTCAGCAACTGTTAGGATGAATATTTTCTAAGAATATTTTCTCCACTGAATAAAATGGATCTTACTTCTGCATAGACGTGCTCAGGGTTGCTCCTTTAGACTCCTCCTGTTCTATTAGTAACCGACAGAGCAATTCTAAGCAGAGTTAAATGCTTCTAAGGCCACTGAAGTCAATAAACTTAAGCCAAACTAGAGGTTTGGTTTTTTTAAGGGTCAGATTCCCTGGTTCCCTCCAGATTCCCTGCAGTTGCTCTTGTGGAAATGGATTTTAGAATAATAAAGGAGATCATGTTTGGGTTTGGAACACCACTGTGGTAAGAATACAGTGTCCTCCTGAATTCCTGGTACTGAAATAATGCTGGGGAGAATTTTTCCTCATTCCTTTTGCTGCTCCATGTGGAGTATACGGAGTGGAAAAATAAGAAATGGGGAAACAGTTCCCTCCAGTATTTCTCCTGAGCAGGACAATGTTTTGGGGGAGGGGACAGTAGCGTTCTGAGGTCAAATGGGCTCTCCTTTATTTGTTAAAAGCTTTTCCCTGCATTAGCTTTGTGGTAGTTAGGCACTTAGCAAGGTGTAACTCTTTCTAACAGTGGTGGCGAACCTTTGGCACTCCAGCTGTTATGGACTACAATGATGGGAATTGTAGTCCATAACATCTGGAGTGCCAAAGGTTCGCCACCATGGTTCTAGGATAATACATTTAGATATCTTCCGTAGAACTTGAAATTTACTACTACATTTTCCAAGTGCAGCAGTAAAATGTATTAAGGAAGCTATTGAAAAAATGACACACAGGAGCCAAAAGAATAAATTTGAAAGTGACAAAATCAGATACAATGATTACCTCAGTTATTGTTGCTACTGTTATTAAACCCACCCCAACCACTCCTCTTAACCTTTATAGTTGTGAAATAGTCAATTAAAAATCAACATGAATGATAAGAATAAATAGATTCCCCCCCAATTTATTCCTTCTGTTGCTTAATCTACCCGGGAGTGGCTCGGCCGCACGGCCTGCCCAGGGCATGCATGCTCACTAGTCTGGAGCTCACCATGTGCCCTGCCCCCTGTTCCAATTAGTTGAATCTAGTGCCGTTATTTCACATTGCAAACCTCCCCGTGCAGCCGGGAAGCCTCCAAGGGGGTGGTAGCATGGCATGGCTGTGGTGCCACAGCTGGGCATCCAGCTGCCCATCTTGAAAACTTATACCCTGAAAATGTTGTTGGCCTCTAAAATTCTACTGGATTCCAATCTAACTGTTCTACTGTAGACTAACGAGCGTAATTAATTTGTTTATATATTTACATCCCGCTTTTTCTCCAATGGAGAGACAAAGTGGCTTGCAACTACATTCTCCTGGCCTCCTGTTGATCCATAAAAAAGCAACCCCCTGCAATAGATTAGGCTGAAAGAGAGCAATTGGACCAAGTATATCTCACAAGCTTCCTTTTCCAGTGATTTCTAGTGGTTTCTAGTAGATATAGATAGAAATAGATATAGATAAATATAGATATAGGTAAATCACATTCAATGATATCCTTGATCTTTTTAAAAGAAAATTATTTTGTTACACATAATAAACATAAACCTAATACATACACTTCCATATTTGTACAGCTCGTGTGGAACGTACTGTCCAAAATTACATTTTTAATTATCTTACGCTGTCATTTCTATAAATCTTCGTGCATAATAATGTATTTATTATAATACCTAGATCTTTGGTTTAACTTTCTATAACTTCACTTTTGGTTTCAACTGTAACACTAAAAAAGACATTCCTTTTTTCTTGACATTCTGATGTGTATATTGCCTACATCTTTCTTCCATTTTGGCTAAACTTTCTATAACTTCACTTTTGGTTTCAAATACATAACTGAAAAAGACATTCCTTTTTTCTTGACATTCTGAGACCAATCTATTATGTGTAAAATATGTTGGTTTTGCCATTACCACATATTCGTTCATTTATTCATTCACATGCAGATACTTCTCTGCCTTTCATTTTCGTCATGTATTACGCTTGCTGCTATGACTATATACTTGAATAATTTATTGTATATTTTTGGAATATTACTTGGTATAATTCTTAATATTTTTTCAGATTCATGTCAAACTTGAATTTTAAAATCTTTTGCATTTGTCATGTTTCCATCATCCATTTTTGTGTTGCTTTCCTGCATTTCTACCACATATAGTAGAATCTTGCATCTGTATTCTGACTTTTCCAACACTTCCCATTATAATCTTTGTTTGCTTTGACTGTACTTTTAGGTGTGATATGCAATCTGAAAAATGTTGTATACAATTTTTCTCTTAATATTTGGCATTCTGTAAACTCGATTTCTTTAGTCCAAAGCATTTCCCATTGACTCATGTATATTTTTTTCTCCAAAATTTTGCATCCAGTTTATAATGCAATCATGTACTTGTTCTGTTTCAGTATCCAATTACAAGACCATTTTATATATTTATCCTAAACCCCCCCCCCTTGGATTTCTAGTAATTAATTGCCCGAAACACACCTTTCTTCATCATTGTCCACCGTCTTTCTGTTCTTTCAGTTTTGATACTATTTGATGACTAAATAACCGTGGAATATTCCTTCATCTTTGACTGTTTGCAAGGTCTTATTTTTCCTAAATTGTCCAACATATTCTCATAAATTATGTGATCAGTCTTTTTTCTTGGTATTGTTATCACAATAAACATCAATCAGAGTCATCGGTGGTGATGTTGGTGGACTTAATCTACTTCTGCATTGTAACCATATTTTTAACAGATTGTCCCTTAAAGTATGTCTTCCATCTTGAGTTTGAATTGTTCTTAATGACTTCTTAATCCATAGATAATTATGTATTCCTTCTTTATTATTAATTGTTTCTAGTTTTATATTCTTTCCAGTCTGACACTGAGGTCCTTTCCGCACGGGCCATAAACAGCGCCCTGGGGATGGCAAAAACGCCGTCCCCAGGGAGCTGTTGGCACGGGGGGCACAGTTGCTGTGCCGCCGCGCCGCTGCGCCGCCCTCGCTCCTCCCGAGTGGGACGCAGAGAACAAGCCGGATGGTCGCAGAGAAGGTAAGTCAATCGGGCGACGGCGCAGCGCGGTGCCATCGTCCCGGTAGTTTCTGGGACCATTCGTGCGAACGGTCCCAGGGGGGTTGGGTCAGCTTCATGTACGCTGACCCAACCCCCATCATGGCCATGCAGAAACGGCCTGAGTCTAGCACAGCAGCTTGACGATATAGAATAATGTCCGTGATTGCTAATTCTCCTTTTTTTCTATCTTGTAATATTTTCAATCTTACTCTTGGCTTCTTTCTGCTTCTAATGAAACTGTTCACCATTCTGTTTTTAAGGTTGCTTTGTCCGTATAAGTTGGTAACATTTGAAATTTAAAAATTTAACTTTGGTTATATTTTATTGCAGATATTCTTCCTAGCCAGAACATTTTTTCCCCATCTTCAGAAATCTTCCTTGATATTAATCCAAACTTTATGATAACTGTCTTCATACAGGTTTTTGTTTTGTCCTGTTACATATATTCCAAAATATTTTTTTAGTAACAACGCATTCTGATTTTCCCCCTATCTCTTCTTCTCCTCTTTGTTGCCATTAATACCATTATCTTTTTCTTCTTTATATTCAGTTTACAACCAGTATACATTCCAAATCTATGTAGTTGTTCTATTTTATATTTTGCGGAGATATTAGGTTTTATTACTGATATAACAACACAGTCCACATAACTTTTCATTTTATTCTCTTCATTTTTTTATTCTGAAGATTCTTTCATCTTGTCTAACTTTTATATCTATCATTCCCATAGTCAAAATAAATAATAACAGTGATATTGAACATCCTTGCCACATTCCTTTTTCTATTTCAATTTTCTTCTGTTAGAGAGCCATTCATTGAAATTCCAGCTTGCTGTTTGGTATAAATTTGCATCCATTTTAACAATTTTGTTCCACACTTTAAAAAAATTATTAGCTTCCAATACAATCATCGGTACAAGGTTTCCAGTGCATAGCAGTCTCTTCAGGAGTTTCTCAAAATCAGAACTGAAGATCTTTTAAATCTTGATTACATCAAGTACAATATAGTGGTTAGAGCAGGGGTGGGCAATTATTTTTTCCATGGGGCCACATAAGAAACAGAAAATATTGTGGAGGGCCGGGCCAAAAGGCAGGGGGGCGAGGCGCTTTTGAAAGCCCCGCAGAAGCCGGCAGCCAAGGCAACTGGCTTCTGCGGGGCTTTCAAAGACGCCTCGCTCCCCAGCATGGCAGGGGGGCCAGTCAGGGTCATCTGGCGGGCTGGATGTGGCCTACAGGCCGTATAATGCCCAGGTCTGGGTTAGAGAGTCCAACTGGAATCTGGGAGACCCAGGTTCAAATCTGTCATGAAAATGTGCTGGGTAACCATGGGCTGCCTACCTTACAGAGTTGTCATGAGGGTAAAATAGTGGAGAGAGGAGAACAAGGCAAGCCACTTGGCAAGAAAAGTGGACTATAAACAAACAAATTAATAAATAAATAAAGAGTGCTCCACAAACCCACCTGCTCATATGTAGTCTCTTGATGGTTATATTAACAGCAAGTGGGTCATCAATTTTCACAATATCAGAACAACCATCTTTGCCTGTTTATTATTTTATCTTTAACCTGCTACTAGAGATGCCCGGCCAAACTAATTTTTTTTTATTTTATTGAATTTATATCCTGCCCATGCCCAACCGCAGTCAGGCTTGGGGGGGTGTACAACATTTAAAACAAATAATACAATAAAACTATACAAAACCAATATTGATTTTAAAGCTAAACAGGAGTTCCACCAGCAGCCCAAGGCAGCCAGCTTGTTCAGCCCTGCCTGGGATAGAGCCTGCCTGTTGGTTTGCCTGCCATCCAGCCAAGAAGAAGTTGACCGGGTGAGTTGCCGCCTGCTGCCCATTGGAAGGAGTGAGAGTCCTTTTCTACCCACCCCTTTAGAAACACCTACCACAGGAATTCCACAAGCAGCCCAAAACAGCAGCCGAAGGGCAGCAGCTGAAGGACAGTGGCACAAGGGCCCATTCAGGGACTGTTTGGGGAGGGATATGCTGTAGGTGGAGTAGACTCTATATAAGTTCATGTTAGCTCCTTTGGAGTAATTTGGGCAGTATAGTTAGGTTGTCTCTTTGCAGCAATTATAGTAGTAGTTTAGTTTACTGTTAATGCAGTTTAGTTTGCTGTTAAGGGATCGATATATTGTTAATGTATTGCTATTAATTTATGGATATATTTTAATGTATTGATATATGGTCCATGTATTGGTGTTTTGTTATATTGATACCCTGATAATGTATTGCTGTACGGATTTAGTATTGATATGTATTGATGTTGTGCTGCTGTGATTGTTGCTGGCAAATTGGTAGGCTCGGTGTGTTTCAGACGTCATCTGTATTTGTTTCTTATGTTTTAGTTTCATGTATTCTATTAATACTCATTCTTTTTTTAAATGTATATTGTTTTGCTACGGTGTTAGCTTCCTTGAGCCCTGTGGGGATAGGGCAGGGTATCAATTGAAATACCAATGCAAAATACAAATAAAGTCTATTGATGGCAAGTAATACACAGCGCTATCCTATAATATCTACCTCCCCATCACAGCCGTTCTCTTACATAGCGTTTGATTTTAGTGGAGGACAAAAACAGAAGACAAAATGAAAAAGTGCAACGTTAGACATTGATAACCAAATGGAGAGTTGAAATGAATAGTTGAAATTAATAGTTGGTAGTTAGTAGTCCCAGAAAGAACCGGGGAGACGGCGCCACTGGGCGCCGTCGCCCGGTCGCCTTACCTGCTCTCCCGCCCTCCGGCGCGTCGCCGGGGCCTGGGGACACGCCTCCCCTGCCCTGTGCGCCTGCTTCCGGGTCGCAGAGCAGGGGGCGTGTCCCCAGGCCCCTGGGGTGGGGGGAGGGGGTGGTGGGGGGGGGGGGGGGTGGGGGGAGGGGGGGGTGGGGGGGGGGGGGGGCGGGGGGGGGAGCGGGTGGGGGGGGGGGGGGGTGGGGGGGGGGGGGGGTGGGGGGGGGGGGGGGTTGGGGGCGGGGGGGGTGGGGGGGGGGGGGGGTGGGGGGGGGGGGGAGTGGGGGGGGGGGGGGGTGGGGGGGGGGGGGGGGGCGGGGGGGGCGGGCGGGGGGGGGGGGGGGGGGGGGGGGGGGGGGGGGGGGGGGGGGGGGGGGGTTGGGGGGGGGGGGGGGGGGGGGGGGGGGGGGGGGGGGGGGGGGGGGGGGGGGGGGGGGGGGGGGGGGGGGGGGGGGGGGGGGGAGGGGGGGGGGGGGGGGGGGGGGGGGGTGGAGGGGGGGACGCGTCTCGCCTATTCCTTAGCGACGACCCTGCGGGGTTGACTACAAGCTGGTGCCGAAACCCGGGAATCCTCGAACCTCCACCCTGCTCACCGTCGCCTGGGGAAGGGCTTTATATCGAAGTCCCATGGATCGGCGAGATCCAGGGACCACCGCTTTCGGGTATCGCCTGTCCTCTGGATCGGCGCATCCAGAGACACGCCATTCTAGGACACTCTCTCGTCCGCATCGAACACCGGTGAGTATGGGAGCTTGCAAAAGCAGGGCTTATGGCCGCTAATGCTGACGAACTGAAAGCGTTACCGAAATGCGAAAGGGTCCCCTGTGAAGAGAAGCGGAGCTGCAGAAATTGGCTGAGGATTTAAAGTCGCAGCGTCCATGGTACCCAGATGGGGTACATGGCTGAATCTTGGTGACTCAAAACATCGGGCGCAATTTTTCTGATAGAGCCTACCGATGTCGCTGCTACTGACGCGGAGACAATGTTTTGTCGCCATCAGCCTGGGCAGACCTATGGCTCCCCTGCTGTAGGTCACTCTCCTTTCGATCTTTCACCTTCACTCTCAGAACTCCTCGAATTTTCTCTATCCACTAAATTGGACGCCTGTCCTCCTTCTGCCCCCCTCTACCTTCACCCATTTCCTCAAATTCTCCCATGCCTCAGTCAGCCTCTCCCCTTGCTCCTCCTTCAGCCTTTCCCAAGCCACTGCACCTCCGTCAGCGCCACGGGGAATGGCGCTGGTTTCAAAACTCTCGCAGAACGTATTAGCTACTCTATCTGGCAGAAGAAAGAAACCCTGACGGAAGACGATGCCGAGATTCTTGCATTGTGCCCCCTGGCCCACTTTACAGATACTGAGGGGGAGGGTGGCGCCATTCGGCATGTTGCTCTAGGCACCGCCTCTGAAATATGTAACATTCTCACCGAGCCCCGCAAAGCGGCGCGGGACTCAGAGAGTCACTAGTCTCTACTGAGAGGCATGCTAGAGGCCACTGTAAGCAATCCCACCTAATGGTTCCAGATATTCCAAAGACCACCTGCCGCATGCTCCCAGAGCCCCTGCACACCTGGTGTGATCTGGCGCGGAAAGCTCCCACAAAGCAGTGCTTCAACAGAGCAGCCACCTCTCATGCCACACCGGGCCAGCCGGGGCTTCAGCTTTACGGGTCTCAATGCTTTTTGCTAATCCCTTAACGATCAGATTAGTCCTGCTCTTGAGGCCACTCCTTACGGGTCGCCTCTTGAGTGCTCTCTATAAGGCATTTGTCAAAGTCCCCAATGTCGGGCCAGCCAACCCAGAGTTTCTCCTCCATCCGGCAAAAGCCTCAAGACCCCATTCTATGCTGAGTTTCTAGAACAGGCTCCAGGAGGCCCCTCAAGAGGCAGGTTGACAATCTTAGGAGGCTCCAGGGCTTAACTCCTTAAGCGCTTTGCCAAGGAGAACGCCTCCGCCGAAAGTGTCGCAGTTTATCACAGGCCTAGGAAGGAACTCCCAGCTGGCCGACATGTGCTCAAAGCTTGCCAGGATATCGGGTCTTTCGCCCATCAAGCTGTAGCCTTTCTAGTCGCCGCTTCTCTCTCCGCTGCCATGAGGCAGCCCCCAGACGCAGTGTTTCCACCTGCAAGCCAGGACATTCCTCGAGGCAGAATTGTAGGCTGCCCGGCGGCGGGGGCTTACAACTCCGACGGAGGAGGGTCTCTCCTCAGAGGGCGAAGACCCCCAGGAAAGTCTAGGGCCCAGCCCGCCCACCCGCCGCTGGGGAGGCCCGCGCTACCGGGCATCTCCTCAGCCCGGAACCAAGATCCGCACCTCAAACCTCTTTCCCCGGAGCTCTCTATGAGATCTTCATGCTCCTGCTCAGTATAGTGATCCCATCCCCACGGAGACCATTAGGCTGGTCTTGCCAAAAGCTTCCGGCCGCTGAACAGGGGGGGGTTGTCTATTATCCCAGGGGTCATCGACCCCATGCACCAGGGGAGCCATCCACATCCAAGTATGGACAAGCACCATCCTGCAGAAACCGCTAAGTTCACCGGAACACTTCTGCCTCTATGCTCTCACTCTGAGTCTAATCTAAGCTCTGTAGCCAATCTTAAATCTCGCTGTTCTCGCTCCCCCTCTACGTCTTTACTTCCTGCTCTGCTAGCCCCTTCTACTTCCAAAGTCACCATACCTCCGCCAGTGCCCCCCAGAATTTTACGCATTTCAAAATTTCTGCAGAGTTCACAGTCACCGGAATTGCAGTAGAAAGGAATGTTGACGGAAGAGGACTGCTGCTTCTGTTTCCCCTCCTCAGAAATGCCCCATAGCCAATCTACAGGACAATGAGGCATGGAAAGGGGAAGATGCTCGCACAATGGCCTTAAGCCAAAAGTCCTTCGTGAAGAAGAAGCCCCCTTGGCCCTCTCCAGCTGTAAGGTTCAAACCAGATCTCATAGCCTCTGAGCCTGTGCAAAGCCCTAAGCTCAAAGCTCCCAGTGGCAGCAAAATCGTCAGCACCTCAGAGAGAGCAAAATCTCAAATCAGAGTTGCAATCCTCCTCGTTACTTTATATGTGCTCTGTATGCCTATGTATGTTCTGTATGTCTTGTCCCCTTTCAAGAGACCCCTAAAGTTTTCCCCTCATAGGGGGGATTTTTCCATTGCTTCTAAGCTATGCTCTTGTGCTTCAATTAAAGTTTTTCTCCTTCTGATTATGTGTGCCAATGCCTTGAAAGGCTTCGCCCATTACAGCATCCGCCTTAAACGGGACACAGCTCGTGCGTGCTCCCCTGGATACCGATGGGACCTGCTTCAAGCCGCCTCCATCTTAGTTTAAACCTTCAAAACTTTTCTTCAAACCTCTCCTTGAGAACCTTTTCCTTCGTCCATCTGAGCCTACACTGCCACATTGGCGTGGCGCAAGTTTACATATGAAGCCAAAATCATTTTCATGCTCCCACATTCTCTGCTGAGGGCTCCCTGGCTAGTCACAGTGCCAAGGGGGGTCTCTCAGCCACACCTATCTTACACAGCCTCCGCTGTGAAGGTAGGAAGCGAGCTCAAACCGGCCAAAGTCCCCTTACGGGAGGGGAAGGTAGAGCTGACTTCCAAACCCTTCCCCCCCCCCCCGCCCTCCCTTCTGCCCACCCCCCCCCCTTCTTATGGGCTGACGCACCCCACCTCTAGATCTAGGATCTGATAAAGGGTTTTTTGCAAACCCCTCTCAATTTGCTCCTGTGATCAAACCTCAAGCCCAGGAACTGTTTTCTTTGCATCTTCTCTATATCTTTCCTATAGACGCTATATTACGATATGACTATAATTGTGAATTGTTCAAGTTGCTTTGCAAAAAACCCACACCTTAGACGGTGATTGGGATTGTTTTACAAACAAACATCCGACCTGGATATGACCTCTCCCTTCTCCTAAGCCTTCGGGCAATTCCCTGCCTTGTATCTCTTAACGCCTTGAATGTTGCAAGTGATCGTTGTCAGAATGGGCCAACTGCGCCTAACGAAAGCTTGGCCAAAACAAACGAAAAAAAGGGGAGTAGTTCCCCCCCCCTATTGACCCAATCAAGGTCTCATCCAGCAGACCATATCCAAAGTACTCTTCTCTATTCTCTATCAAAAATTGCCCCCCCCCCCCCCCCCCCACTCAGGGCTCGGGCTTTCCATTGTCATCTATAAGAACGAATTAACTCAGCCAGCACGCAAAACCCCTGGGGGAAAAGCGTCGCTTGTTTTTTCTCTTCTATACAGGAGTCCAGCTCGCCATGCCAGGCCAGCCCCATCCCGGAGATGGAGCGGGGCCTCCCTGGAGGATCCGACCCCGCCGCCCTGTTGAGAGAGCCCGATCACCCTCCAGCCTGGGCCAAGATGGGAGGGACCTCTCTGGAACCAGTACACCCATTCTTCCACGGAGATCGCAACCCAGGCTGCCATTCGGGCCAGCTATGGCTCAAAGGTTGACGCTGTGTGTCGCTGCTCCTCATCTACAGCCGCCATTCTCTCTCCCTCTCTGCCGCCCCCTGGCTGAAACTTGGAATTGCAGCCAGGAACATTCCTGATAGATTAACCCTTGGAACTCTCCGCTGTTTTCAGCCGCTTGAATAATTGTTGGAACACGCCTTCTCTCACAACCTTGCTCGTGAGAATCACTGAACCTGCAATGCTAAAGACTATCAGTAGCTCTCCCTACGCTCTTGAGAAATCCATGGACTCTAACGTCATCGCTCTGTAGCTTTGGTAGTCAAACAGCAAGAGCCATGCATTGGACAATTATGCAACCACGGGTTGCCTTCCTTCCGCCCATCATCCAGCCTATGTATCGTTTAGCCATGTTTTGTTGTTTAAATTTATTGCATGCCCTAGTTTTTGAAGTTATGTTATTTGTTATTGCTGCATTTCCGCCTGTCTGTCTGCCGGGACTCTCTGCTACCCCAGGCTCCACCCCAGGAGCCCGGACGCCGCCGCCGCCGCTCCGCTCTGCCTTTCGATCCCTCCTGTCGAAACGACGCGGTCGCCCTCTCCAAGGCGGAGCCTGTCCCCCTCGCAACTTCCCTTGTGGGAGCCCCCGGACTTGTTTCCTGTAACACCAAGACTATTGGCCGGCTGGCCTGTGCCCTTGCGAAGCCCATCAATTCTACCTCCATTGCTCTGGACGCTCTGGCCTCCGAGCAGCAGGAACTTCGTCAAGCGACCCTAGACAATCGTGCCGCTATTGATTACTTATTGTTATTACATCACCAAGGTTGTGAGAATGTACATAATATGTGTTGTTTTAATCTTTCTGATAATTCCCAATTGATTCATATGAAAGTACGTGAGCTGCAAGAAGTTGTATCTAATCTGAAGTATGATGTTTTGCCCCATTGGTGGTCAGCCCTCTGGAGCTGGCTGCCGGGAGGATGGTTGAGTGTTATTGTACAGCTCTGCATTGGTTTAATTGTGTGCCTCGTTATCGGATCTTGTTTCGTTCAATGTGTGTCTAATATTGCCTGTAACGTGTGCAAGAAGCCCCTCGAATTTCCCTTACCCCGCAGCCAAGTTCTAATGTTACACAAGCAGCTTGGTCAGCTTGACCAGATGGCGGAGGAGACAAGCATCCCTTTAAATCGCCCCTTAGTATTTCGGTCCCCCTTTTTCTAAAATGTAAAAAAGGAGGAGATGTAGTGATGCACTGCTGACCCAGCAGCACCGTGGTAGAACGTTGGGACGCCAATGGACCTACGGCCTTGCTGGTCGCACCGCACCCCCACTCCTCATCCCCCTATGAGTCACGGGTCATGAACTGTCTGGCTCAGTCACCGGGCGCAGGGACAATGGTCTTGCCCCCAGGTGAGGATTAGGCTCAGACGCTTACGCTCCTCTCCGCACGTAGCCAGGTGAGATCATGCATCACATGATAATCTCCAGGTCTCCCGGTCTCCCGCTCATCTCCCTACCCACCTCCTTTACACGCCCACAATGAAACCCTAATAAAAGGTGCGAGAGACCAGCACAGGGCAGAGTTGTCAGGATCACGAAAACCCGCGCTTCCTGTTGCTGACGCTCTCCGCCAGATGAAACCTCCTCCGCGTCTCGCCTATTCCTTAGCGACGACCCTGCGGGGTTGACTACAGATGACCATATGTCTTTATATGTTTCACAAAACAGAACCATTTTGTGAGTCTCATTTACACACATTACCAGTCAGTAATGGTGCGTCAGCACCTGGTTTCAGATGAATTAACGGTCTCCCATGATTTGAGGGAAAACTGCTTTTCTCTTGGTATTATAATAATAACAAGGCTTGGCAGCCATGTTGAATTATAATGCAAGAACCACAAGTGATCTGTGTGCATGTGTGTGTTTTGGGAGGTTGTTTAGTAAGAACCCTCTGTCTACAGAGTCTTCTATCTCTCATAGCATCTCCAGTGGGGCTCCCTTGGCAGAAACATACAGGAGTGTGGAAGTCTCAGGGCTGTGAATTATTAGTTCCTGTCAAAGAGTCTGAAAGAAACACTCGAGGAGGTTGGAGCAACTCTGATAAAAATGCTAATTCTTTGTAGCTTTCGGTGTGATGAAAGTCAGAGAAGGATGGATCTGAAAGAAAAAAAGGAAGAAGTTAGTCAGGAAGACTAAAATTCTGAGGTGTTTGGAAGGTCACTAGGTAGTATATTCTGTGTTGTTGTTAAAAGAGGAAGACAGGAATGATTTTGTGTGTGTGTGTGTGTGTGTGTAAGCTGATCCCTGAAAACATTTTAAGTTTGTGATTGGCAAACATTCTTATAGTAGCTTCACTTCTAAGAGTTCTTCACAGAAAAAAAAGTAAACTCTTATGGTTGGTGTAGAATTGCCAGGTCTTGACTGGCAACTAGTGGAAGACTTTCCATATGCGTGCATAATGGCAACTGTTAGTGATAGTGTGACATCACACCTCTCTAGGAATCTCTCTGGTAAAACCATAGATTTTACCATAATTCATAGAGAGGCCTGGGTGATGTCATGTCAATCCTCTCTAGGAATTGCCCCAAACACCATAACTTTACCCCAGAGTTTCAGGTATGATTCCTAGAGGGGCATGACATTAATTCTGGGTTTTCCTGGAAGTAACATCATACCATTGTTGATGGCAATATTTTTTTCTCTTACTGGCTGCTAGTGGGGCAGCAGGTACTTGGCAATCCTAGATTAGTTATTCTTGTTAAAATACAGGCATAGAATGTTCAGCATTTGCTGCTTGAGGGAAGTAGCTAAAACCCTCCTAGATTTACAAAATAAAATGAGTACGATGTACTTTTTTGTGTGGGAAAAAATTGGCCATAGCCATTTTATTTTACAAAAATTGGTTCAAGGAAAACAAAGCGTATGGCGCAGCATGGGGGTCTGATCTGTGTGCTGGGCAGCCCGAGTGCTGTCCCCCAGACACCTAAATTTTTCTACAGCACGCCTGCTGATGAAAAATGAACACACGCTGGAGCAGCTGTGAGATTCCAGATGGGCAGTTGCCACTTCCTGAAGACTCTACTGCTGCCAGGGGCGCAAGCCATAGAAGCCCACGTCTGGGCAGGTGACCCCTTGGCTTGCTCCACCCCAAACCTCATAAGGAGGTTATTTCACGCGCTGACCCAAACTAAAGATCAGTCCCCCATGCGCAATCCGCCGTGAAAAGTGTTATTACAAACACTGAAAATACACGTTGAAATAAATGGAGAAAGCATCTCATAGTGGAATTCAAGACTGTTTTCTGTTAAATAGCTTTTTTGGGGGGTCACAGATGTGTTTTGTAGACTGCTGTGCATCAGCTCTGACCAGTGTAAACTGTGAGTTACTTATTCATCTACATGATTGAATTTCCCTTCTTCTCCCCACAGCATATATGTTGTGAGGCAGGTGGGGCAGTATTATGCTATCATAGAATACCTTAGCCCTGATAACCACTTCGGAAGACAGGAGTGAATGGAAAAGGGCCTTGCTTCTAATGCACACATAGCAATACTTTATCTATTTATTTGGACATTTTATCTGTTTATGCGGATATTTTATCTGTTTGAGATGTTTTTATCTGTTTTATCAGTCTGTTCGGTCCTTTGCACCTTACATGGGCCCTAGGACAATTCCTAAAATGCCTCAGAATTGTTGGGTTGACTCCAAAAGTGCTGTTCTACCAACAGAATGGCATTTCTGTCACTGAGGAAGGGAAGGTACTCATTCCTCCTTCACAGCATAGGTCGTTCTTTGCCTCTAGTTCTGTCTTGTGGAATCCTTGGCTTCTTCCGCACACGCCAAATAATGCCTTTTCAAACCACTTTCACAACTGTTTGCAAGTGGATTTTGCTATTCCGCACAGCCTCAAAGAGCACTGACAGCAGTTTGAAAGGGCATTATTCTGCATGTGCGGAATGAGCCCTTGACTCCTGAGAATATAATTGGGAGGGGGAGTCAGGTGGTGTCCAAAGGGGAAGATTGGAACATCTAGCTTGGTTCGCTTCACTCCACTGGGAGTGCTTTGGAGCTGACCCTCAAGGAATTGGTAATGTACAGACACAAAACTGACAGAAAGAGATATCATTGTCTTATCTCCATTATTTTGTTGCTCTAGCATTTGTTACTTCTTCGTGGTATGTTGGCCATGGGATATAAATATCTTCCCTAACCTGAAAGTAGGAAAATTGGCTCTTAGCAGAATGGGATCCACCCCAGACCCTTGTTTATCTTCTGTGGTGGACAAAATGGCAAGTGAGGCTGTCTGTTGAAGTAGAGCTGTCCTTTCCTTAACACAGTGGGGGTAAAATATATACAGTCAGCCCATGGATTGCTTGGGGACGGCTGTGGATCGATGGGGGAGAAGATATGCCTTGTGGGTTGCAGCGATGCGGTGGCCTCGAAGATGTGCCCTCTCCTGATCAACTTGTTTTGATTTTGAGAAGAATGGATTGGCCGACTTCTTGACCTCCTTGGTCTCTCACCTCCCTACCCCCCCCTTCTATCAGAACTATATTTCTGTCAACCCTCTGAAGCAGAACAATAAGCAATGTAGGGCTACCCATTTCCAGAGCTGTCTTAGGAAATACCTTCAGATAAATGGTATGGCAGAGGGATCAAACAGGATCAGAGCTTTTACTGTTCCTTGATGTGATTTGAGGTACGAGATCAAAAATGGCTTTAAAAAAAAAGTTTAAGTGCTAAATTTGCTCAGCCTCGGCTGAAGCGACGAGGGCACGCTGCCAGCAACCGTCTGGCATAAAAGCCTTTATAAAGAGCTTCTTGCCATAGAGGGCAAAGCTGAGCTGTTTACATATAGATTCCCTTTTCTGGCTCGACTTGGCTGCTGAGTGTACAATACATACTAATGTAGCTGGCACAAAAAGAAACAAATGAAGCTAAGCAAACACCGGAGTGAAAAGGACTGTTATAGATTTCCTGTCCAAGTGGGAGACATTTCAAACTGGGAATTCTTCATCCTTTTTGCTTGTCTTCCGAGGAAACCCTAGGAATTGTCATTCTGTGAGGCTGGGATTTTTCACCAGAGACATCGTCTCTATTTTGCCAAATTACAGTTTCTAGAGGATTTTGTAGAAAGGCACAACATGTTATCTTGTGAGTGTGTTATGAGCCATCGAGTTGCTTCCGATATACGGGTGACACTAGAACATAAGAACAAGCCAGCTGGATCAGACCAGAGTCCATCTAGTCCAGCTCTCTGCTACTCGCAGTGGCCCACCAGGTGCCTTTGGGAGCTCACATGCAGGGTGTGAAAGCAATGGCCTTCTGCGGTTGTTGCTCCTGATCACCTGGTCTGCTAAGGCATTTGCAATCTCAGATCAAGATTGGTAGCCACACATCGACTTCTCCATAAATCTGTCCAAGCCCCTTTTAAAGCTATCCCCTATGATTTAATGACCTCCAAAATGTCCTATCATGGACAGCTATGATCAGGTCTTGCAAACTGAAGGCCATGGCTTGCTTTGTTGGGTCAGTCCATCTAATGTTGGGTCTTTCTCTTTTCCTACTGCCTTCAGATTTCCCTAGAACTGATGCTAGGAGCATCTTATCTTATGTTAACTGAAAAGTGAATAGTTATGTGATCACAAAACCAGGCTATCACAGACAGGGTGGGGGCTTCTAATTAGGCCGGCCACTTTGGAAGGAGACCTCCTGTCGGCTACCTGATAACACTGCTGCTGCTTCCTAGGGTTTTAGGGGAAAAATGGGGGAGTGGTTGCCATTCCCAACAGAATTGTGACATCATGTACAGGAAGAGATTTTATGAGTCTATGTGTTTCAGCCCAAGCTAAAGTTGTACCCAAAGATGTTGATGTCACCTCTAGTTCATATGGAAGTGATGTCACTATTCCAGGGGAATGCCAGAAGCAGTAGGTTCCTGCCCAAAGTTCCACTTCATTTTCCAATCTGAAATGTACAAATACAGGTGTCAATACAATAAAGACTATCTGATCCTTTCATTTTCATATAATTAACAAAAACCCAAAGAACCCTCCCATATGCACTTACAATTGTTGTACAAAGTATTCTTTTTCCTTACTCTTCTGGGAGCACAACTGTTTTTTCTTACGCTATATAAAAAAATAAAACATTCATATTATTCAATATTAAACCTAAATTTTCATATAAATAATAATACAACCCTTTTCATTGTAAAAAATTCACCTACATAGTTTCCAAACTGAATTTCAAATTTCACTTGAATGGCTCTTCTTCTATAAGAGCAAACAAAAGGGGGGGAGAGAGAAAAAGATGAGGAATAAATTCAAAATATATTTGTTCTGAGCTTTTTCAAAATGCCTCCGTCACGCCCGTGCACCGGCGTGCTCCCGGGGTATCATGTCCCCCGTCCCCTTGGAGCTACGCCACTGGACTCAGGTGAGCTGGGTGGACTGCTAGGCTGGCCCTCATTGGCTGGAGGTGCTTCTGCAAACACTCTGGCTTCCAACTCTTGACCTGGGCCAGCTCTGTCTGTATCCTGTGAGGCTTCTGGCTGTGCTTGAGGTTCAGTTGACTAGTGTTCCAGCACAGTAAGAACATAAGAACATAAGAACTAACCTGCTGGATCAGACCAGAGTCCATCTAGTCCAGCACTCTGCTACTCGCAGTGGCCCACCAGGTGCCTTTGGGAGCTCACGGGCAGGATGTGAAAGCAATGGCCTTCTGCTGCTGCTGCTCTTGAGCACCTGGTCTGCTAAGGCATTTGCAATCTGAGATCAAGGAGGATCAAGATTGGTAGCCATAGATCGACTTCTCCTCCATAAATCTGTCCAAGCCCTTTTTAAAGCTATCCAGGTTAGTGGCCATCACTCCTCCTGTGGCAGCTTATTCCAAACACCAATCACACGTTGAGTGAAGAAGTTGGTGTCATCCTGCCAGTGTTCCTCATCAGAGGACTCCTGGCTGGCTGATTCTGAGTGGACGACAGCCCATGCGTTCATCCCTAGGAATAAACTTTCTCAGGGTCAGAAATGGCTGTTGGTAGGGCTGGCAGGCATCTGCTCTCAATCCCGGGGAAATCTGGTGGGAGGCAGGAAATAGGGAGAGGAATTGTGAGTCGTTCCCTGATGCCACTTCTGGGTTTTATCCAGAAATAATGCCCCGACTCTCTAGGAATGCCTCTAGGAAACCGGAAAGCATCTTTTTCCATCCAACAAAGCTTTCTGTGAGCTTTGAGAATCTCAAGGCTCAAAACAGAATCAGCTGCAGAAGAAAGATGGATATGGGGCTATACTTGCATCCCCCCCCCCAATTAATTAAAATAATTTAAAATGGGAAATCAATGGTTTGTGCCTATTGGATATGAATAACTCTACCAGGCATATTTATGATCAATTAAATTAAGCCACTTTCACATCAAAATGGCATACATTTTCTATAATGGAATATTAAATTAATGAGTTATTGGAAAGGCATTGCGCACACATGGGCTATTATAGATAGGCACACTGTGTAAGAATATATTTATAAATACAGTTTCAAATCTAATCTTGTCATAAACTGTGCTGTACATGGAGGTTCTCATTAAGATTCTTATTATGACTGTTAGTTTGAAGAAACATAGTAATTTCCTAGATGCCATGTGTGCATGATAAAGAGAAACTTGCTTGAATGCTTCAGTCAATTTCTTTTAAAAAGTAATTATGCTGTTTTTATTGTATTAATGTGGACACCTGTGGCAAAACTACAATTTTCTTTCATTCTGCCCATTTTTTATCCACCCAAGTGATCTATGGTAAAATTCACCTTTGGTCGTTCGCACGCCACTGGGGGGGACTGTTCGCACGCCGCTGGGGGGGGGAGCGAGGGTGGCACAGCTGCGATGCAGCTGCGCCCCCCCCCATGCAAACAGCTCCCTAGGGACGGTGTTTTTGCTCTACAGAAAAAAATTAAGGCTCTTTCCACAGGCTCTGACTGCATGTTGTATGTACAGTGCAGATTGGTATAGAAATTTTATTTGGGTTTAAATTTGGGGCTCATTTACCTGTTTCTCATATTCTTCATACAGTTCTAACATGTGTACTGTCGAAGGCTTTCACGTCCAGA
This sequence comes from Sphaerodactylus townsendi, assembly GCF_021028975.2. Taxonomy (NCBI): domain Eukaryota; kingdom Metazoa; phylum Chordata; class Lepidosauria; order Squamata; family Sphaerodactylidae; genus Sphaerodactylus; species Sphaerodactylus townsendi. The sequence goes on along the minus strand of NC_059426.1, from coordinate 13,850,499 downwards.
ATCACTGGGGTGCTGTGTGGTTTCCGGGCTGTATGGCCGTATTCTAGCAGCATTCTCTCCTGATGTTTCGCCTGCATCTGTGGCTGGCATCTTCAGAGGATCTTCAGAGCCTCTGAAGATGCCAGCCACAGATGCAGGTGAAACATCAGGAGGGAATGCTGCTAGAACACGGCCATACAGCCTGGAAACCACACAGCACCCCAGTTCTAACATATTTTGTTATAGCTGATCGATGTTCTCATTGGAAATTCTGCTTGTAGCTCTGTCTCTTGACAAATGGGGATGAAATTCTCTACGCATTGCAAGGTCTTTGTGTTCGCCGGAACACAATTTTCTGGTGTGGTGGAGTGGTTAAGAGCAGGCAAACTCTGATCTGGAGAACCAGGTTTGATTCCCCACTCCTCCACATGAGCAGCAGACTCTTATCTGGTGAACTGGATTTGTTTCCCCGCTCCAGTGCATGAAGCCTGCTGGGTGACCTTGGGCCAGGCACAGTTCTCTCTGAGCTTTCTCGGCCCCACCTGTCTCACAAGGTGCCTGTTGTAGGGAAAGGAATAGAAGGGGGTTGTAAGACACCTTAAGAGTCCTTGCAAGAGAGAAAGGCAGGGTATAAATCTAAACTCTTCTTCATCTTACAGAAGAGAGCTGGTGAGAATCTGGGAGGCACAAAAATCCCATTAAATCTGTGACACAGTCCTCATATGGTTCTTCAACAAGCCCTTGCCTGAGGGATCTTCCCTTCCATCTTCCAGATAGGTAAGAGAAAGTTTCCCTTTTCTAGAGGCAATTACAATTCTCACTTGCAAATCAGGCTGGGAGGAAAAAAATCCAATTATACAAGGGCTAATGGTAGTGTAACCCCCATGCTCAGAATGGGTTGACCCAGAAAGGGGTGGAGACTCAAAGCAGCAGGAGGCTGCAGAGCTCATGTAGTTTGGAGGAGACCAGGCTACCAGACTCGGACCTTGATTTGTATAAGCCCTTAAGACCTTGTTAAGTGGGTGACAGTTCTCCTGGAAACCTTCATCATGTTGAATCCTGTTCACCAAGCCCTTGGAGTCTTCAGGAGCCAACCCACATGCAGGAAGAATTGGACTTGGCAATATCAGAAGACTGTAACTAGAAGGACTTGAAATGAAACCTGAACAGGACCTTGAAGTGTGATGTTAAATGTTGGTGTTTGATGTTATATGTTAAGAAAGTAAGCCATTTTGGTTTTTTAAAATTTGTTGTTGCAAACTCATTCCAAGTTCTGCCCCACAGAACCCACAGATAGAGGTTACAGTAGCAAAGCAGGGCAAGGGGGACAGTGGTTGTCAACCTGTGCCTACACTTTCCACTTTTGTCACAAACAAGCCAAAATTAGGCCCATCAGTTCTCTCCGCAGCTGCTGATTGTAGCTATTTAAGATATATGTGATCTGATCCGTCATCATCACTGATTGCTATTCCACCTTAGCAAGCACCGTAACACAAACTTCACTTTACATGGGAAGATTTAGCTCTGGCTGCAAGTTGGATGAAATACTGTATGCAGAACTATAAATGAAGGCAAACATGAGCTAAGAGTATTGCCGAAGAATTTCACGGCCAGAATCACTGGGGTGCTGTGCGGTTTCCGGGCTGTATGGCCGTGTTTTAAACACAGAAATTCTGGACCACTCTGACAACCGCTACGTCAGACTACACAGAGAAGCCATTGGAACTCACAAGCACATAGACAACTTCAACCGGAAAGAAGAAACCATGAAAATGAACAGAATTTGGCTGCCAGTGTTGAAAAACTCTAGAATCAAGACAGTGACAAATCAGCTCCACACAAACACAGGACAACTATAGACAATATCAATCAAAGGAAACAAAGACTAGGATACTTCTATTCAGATCCATTCACCTATTGACCTTGTTATCTTCATTGTTACTCCCAGGCTACAGACTTCTTTGTGACTCACATACCAGGCTACTCTATTCAGAGGGCCTCACCTTTTGACCTCACAGTATATATACTCCACTTGCTTTCCATTCCTACTATCAGATCCTCTGAAGATGCCAGCCACAGATGCAGGCGAAACATCAGGAGAAAATGCTGCTAGAACACGACCATATAGCCCGGAAACCACACTGCACCCCAGTGAGCTAAGAGTTCTGGCTGGATAAGGTCCTCATCAGATTCCTTTCCACAGACTTGAACCTGGGACTTTCAGCATGCCTAGAATATGGACTACGGCTGAGCAATGGCCCGTCCCCAGCTTGCTATTAAGTGGGTTGTAACAGGGGCACTCCCTCATTCCAAAAGATCCCCACTGAATTTTTGGAAAGAAATCATCAATTGGATCTACACTGAAAGTTGGTTTCAGGAAAGTTGGTTGGTTATAAACACACAGACATGTATCAGCTTTATCTAAATTTGACATAGCAAGACTTCTCAGCCCTGGCCTCAGCCTGGGGGAATGCTGGCTGGCGTGGTCGGGGGCATTCTGGGGATGGGATGAAGCCTAAAGAGAACAGAGTGCAACTTAGTGCAATTCTGCAGGGCCCATAAGAAGAAGCTGTTCCACCAGGCATATGGTTGAAGCAACTATGATGTCTCATCTATGGCCTCTCTCCCCGTCCCCCTCTTCTTCTTCCCCTTTTGTTCCCTTCTTTCCCCTCCCCCTTACCTTCCTCTTTTCTTTCCCTAAATACCATAACCTTTTAAAATTCTTTCCCCCATTTGATGATCCTTCTGCAAGGGTGACCCCCCAAAATAATGATCTGATGGTAGAGGGAGGAATTAGACATATAAGCTCTGATGGCTGCGATAGTGTTAAGCTATTGTTTTAGAGTTAAATACATCATTTATTGCTGTCTGATATTTTAATGAAGCTTGTAAGTCACCCTCCGCCTCCAGGGAAGGGTGATCAAAAAAACTGAATCCATCCATCCATCCATCCATCCATCCATCCATCCATCCATCCATCCATCCATCCATCCATCCATCCATCCATCCATCCATCCATCCATCCATCCATCCATCCATCCATCCATCCATCCATCCATCCATCCATCCATCCATCCATCCATCCATCCATCCATCCATCCATCCATCCATCTATCTATCTATCTATCTATCTATCTATCTATCTATCTATCTATCTATCTATCTATCTATCTATCCTTTTATCCTTCTATCCTTCTATCTATCCTTCCATCCATCTATCCTTCTATCCTTCCATCCTTCTATCCTTCCATCCTTCTATCCTTCCATCCTTCTATCCATCCTTTTATCTATCCATCCTTTTATCTATCCATCCTTTTATCTATCATCTATCCTTCTATCTATCCTTCTATCTATCCTTCTATCTATCCTTCTATCTATCCTTCTATCCTTCTATCCATCTATCTATCGTAAAATTGGTGTTCAAGACTTTTTGGAGTTTACTCCTGTTACCTGAAAACAAAAGGGCACACTGGTGGCAAAAACCTGACAACTTTTCTCTTTCCCCTACCACTTGTTTGCACAGTTCAAACCTCCCCTATATCTGCTGCAGTACAAACAGGATCTAACCAGATATGATTTACATTGTACGATCCAGGCAATGCAAAACAAAGCTTGCAACTCTAAAAGCAAGGTTTCATGCAGACAAAGATTCACAGGGTCCTTCTTTCCAGCTAAAACTAGCCAGTGCTAAACCCATGACCTTCTCTGTCAAAGGCATGGGGCTTACAATTAAGCTAAGCCCCATCCCCACACGTGGTTCAGTTTTTGCCGCCCAAGAATGGGACCACCCCTTCTCTGAGCCTTTACCCAATAAATACACAGCGCTCATGGCTGGGGAAATTACTTGGCCATAGCCAATCATTTTATTGCAATAAGAAGCGTGAGGCGAAGCATGGGGTTCTGATCTGCTTTGTAACACTGGGCAACCCCTCCTCAGGGTGCCTCCAGATCAAGCTCCTTTTCCAGCCGCCCTGCTGGCTGACGGATGCCCTTGCTGCTGTCGTGGAGCTCCAGCAAATGGTCGGCCTCTTACTGAAGTTTTGCTGCGAAGCTCAGCTGGGTGGTCGGCCTCTTGCCATAGGATTCATACCACAGGGGGGAGGGGGAGGTAGCTCCAGTGGTGGGATCCAAAAATTTTAGTAACAGGTTCCCATGGTGGTGGGATTCATACTGTGGCATAGCGCCAATGGGACTGGGTGGGGCATGACAGGGGCATGGCCGGGCATTCAGGGGCGAGGCATTCCTGGGCGGGGCTGTGGCAAGGACGCAGTCGCTGCACCGTTCCTTGGGCGGGAAGCGAATGCACGCAGGCGCAGGCTGCCATGCACGCCGGTGCACCTCCTACTAGATTGCTTCAAGTTCTGCATGCTACTGCTGAGAGGAGGGGCGTAACTAAGGCAAAAATCATGTGGCAAAATCACCAATTAGTAACCCCCTCTCAGCACACACAAATAATTAGTAACCTACTCTCGGGAGCCTGTGAGAACCTGCTGGATCCCACCTCTGGGTAGCTCCCTAGCTTCCTTCACCCGCCCCCTCAGATCAGTTCCCTTGCGCCAAACCGCTGAATGGCTATGACAAAGAAGCATGCATCAACACCACACCAAAATATGAAAAAAGCGGGGGAGACGTGGGTGGGTGAGTTGATGGCCAGCCAGGGCACATGGTTGGAGCACAAAGGCTGGCTCGGCTTTATGTAAGCTCCAGCCGGCCACCCCCCAGTGATGTGCCCTGCCCTTATGGGCCATGGCCGAGAGGCTCTCATTTGCCCTTACTAGGGCAGATGTCAAAGGCCTCTTCATGTCCATCCTGGGCAGCAACTGTGGCTGGGGTGATTCCCGGCCGCTCTTTTTGCAAAAGTATAAAAACCAAGAGGCCAAGGAACTCAAACTTCCTTTTTTTTCTCCAATAGAAGGCAGGTGTGTGTCGCAGAACAAGATAAATACCTTTTCTTCCAATTTTCCCTCCAGTTTCCTATCAATATTAATGTGCTGAAATAACAAAAAAGATCACAAAATAGGAAGGAGTGCCTGTTATCAAGATGCAGGAAAGCCGTGGGAGATGTGCTGTAAAACAGAATCACTACCCGCCGTAAAACAACAACAACGAAAAATTGACACTTTAATAGCTGCATCATTTCTTCGGAGGGGGCAGAAATAAGAGGCTGAAAATGGAATCTAGTATTTCAGGCCAGAATGACATGGAGCAAAGAGTCAACATTTGGATTTGGAGCCATTTATCATTGCCACCGAAGGCCAAGCACGCCTCATTTCTGCCTAACAACAAAACCAAGGAGAAGCCTGGATAATTCAAAATCGAAGCAACCAGGTTGTAATGGCTGTAGCAAGCAATGAGTTGTCCATCCACTCTCCTTCCACAATCAAATTTACCTGAGCTATGAAAAGGGGAGAGGATGGGCAGAGAAGGAGAGCCCATATAATGTAGTGGTTAGAGCAGGGGTCTTCAAACTATGGCCCTCAAGATGTTCATAGACTACAATTCCCATGAGCCCCACCACTTGGCTATGCTGGCAGGGGCTGATGGGAATTGTAGTCCATTAACATCTGGAGGGCCATAGTTTGAAGACCCCTGGGTTAGAGTGTCAAACTAGGATGGGTTCTGCAACCAGCAGCTCTCCAGATGTTCATGGACTACAATTCCCATCAGCCCCTGCCAGCATGACCAATTGGTTGCAGAACCCTGGACTAGGATCTGGGATTTCATCTACATATTACACAATCTTTGTGTTTATTTGCAGAGCAATGCAACGTCTTTGTATCACATATGTGTTAGGAATTTTGTGCCTTCCAGATGCACAGTGGCTCTTTTCTGCTTGTGTCCACAGCACAGAGAGAGAAGTGCTTTGAGCCGCAGGCTATTTTCCATCTGCAAACTACTGCATGAAGCCACTGTTGACTCTGTTGTGAAACTTAGGTGTAAACTCTTTACTTTATATCCCCACCCCACCCCAGCCAAAGATCAGACTTTGTGAAGGTTGGGCAGGGCCAGCGTGCTGCCACAGCAACACACTGTACTGAAGAGGATCAGAGCTGAAACTGTGCTGACAATAGTTTAGCAGGGAATAATTCAAGAGATACCAAGTCTACGGAGAGTCCAGAGCAATGTCCATCAAACCAGGAGTCTGAAGCCAGGAAGGTACACAACAACAAGGAGAAGCCAAGAATCAAGGTCAAGGGGCCAGTCTGTAGTCAATCAGGGTTTGGAAACAACAGTGGCATACAGGCAAGGGCAGGAACAGCACACTTTGCAACCACAATTGCAGTTTTTGCCAAAGGCCTTTTATTCCTCAGGGCTACATGCCTGGGACTGCTCCTGCAAAGACTCTGGGCAATGCCTAGCCTGTTATCTTGCTGAGCGCTGCCTCTCATTTAAGGCCAGTCCATCTGCAATGTTGGCTTACATCTGGAGACACAGAGCTACTGGCATCTTCCTTAGTCCTGTTAATTAGCCCTTAGCCAGAAGCCTGTGCTGGTTCAGGGTCTATTGATTCAGCTGGCATCTCTCTGCAAGGCTCTATTAACTCTTCCTTGGATGAGCTGTCAGCTGCAGCAGGAGGGGCCATGACACTATCCCCCCCCCAATCCAGTGGGCCAGGCTTCTATGGATACAGCCTGTGGAAACACTGGAGAAGCACAGGGCCATGAACCTGATGAGCCAGTTCCCAGGAATATCTTCAGGACTATAACCCTTCCAGTCTATGAGGTACTGTAACTGGAGGTGCGAGGTTTTGAGCAACTTCAAACTCCTCCCGACCATTGACCACCACAGGCATTGATGGCAGACCACACTGGGTGGAGCCATGAGCAGGTATCAGAAGGGATCTGTGGAAGACAGGGTGGACATGCAAAGATGGAGATAGTGCAAGCTGAAGACAACTGGATTGTAGTGATTAAGAGCAGGTGGATTCTAATCTGGAGAACCGGGTTTGATTCCCCACTCCTCCACCTGAGTGGCAAAGGCTTATCTGGTGAACCAGATGTGTTTCTGCACTCCTACATTCCTGCTAGGTGACCTTGGGCTAATCACAGTTCTTCAGAACTCTCTCTACCCCACCTACCTCGCAAGGTGTCGGTTGTAGGGAGAGGAAAAGAAAGGAGTTTGTAAGCCACTGTGAGGAGAGAAAAGTGGGATAGAAATCCAAAATCTTCTTCATGATCTGCTGAGTGATTATGTAGGGCCCACAAAGCGGGCTAGTCCTTGAGTTTGCAGTTTAGGGCTTCACGTGGGCTAACCCTGAGTAACATGCCAGACTGCCTACCAAGTGCACAAGGACTGCCTGTGTCAGGTCAGTGGCGGCCCAAGCTTCACATTCTTATATGTGGTTTGGCATGGTCCCTGGGCAGGGCCCATTGGCCTTCCAGTTCTTGGAAGAATGCATCAGCCGTGGGTACAGATGTGGGCATTGAGGGTGACTTCCAGAACCTGGCATCTTTCTTAGTCCTGTTAGTTGGCTCTGAGCCAGAAGTCTGTGCTGGTTCAGGGTCTATTGATTCAGCTGGTGTCTCCCTGCAAGGCTCTATTAACTCTTCCCCAGAAAAGCTGTCAGCTGCAGCAGGAGGGGCCATGACAGGTTCCGAACCAAGTCTATGTTCCTTCCAAAAAACATGTTTTACCTAATCTTCTTTCTGAAGTTAATAGTTAACTGCCTATCACCCATTTAAAATTGATTGCTACTTCCAACATCCCATGCTGTTTCTGAGCCCTTGGAGTGAGGGAGGAACATTCATTTGATTCTCAGACTTTATGAGATTTGTGCATGGTGTATACCATAGGTGTCAAACTCACGGCCCTCCAGATGTTATGGACTACAGTTCCCATCATCCCTTGCCAGCATCATGCTGGCAGGAGATGATGGGAACTGTAGTCCATAACATCTGGAGGGCCGCGAGTTTGACACCTGTGGTGTATACTATAAAACTCCAAAGAATGTGTGCTGTGCACAAAATATGACAGGCCCTCTCTTCGAAGGGCTTTGCTTCTGGACTCCTCATACAATTTTAGGAAGCTCTTTTAAGGAAAGTGTATGTGATTCTGCCCATGGATGTAGGAGGGCCTCTTTGCCCGTGGGTGCAAATGATTTCAGCCTCACGCAGCTGTAAAATGTCTCAGCCCTGCCCACTCTGGATGGTGGCCCACTGGTCCCACCTCCCAGTCCCAGCAAGCCACAAGAGCAGGAGGACGGGGGAGCTCCACCTCCCTCCGACCCAGCATGCCTTGCCCACGGGGGGGCATACTCTGGTTTTGTCCTTGGGCTCCAATTTGCCTAGATATGCCGCTGTCATTTAGAATAGAGCATAGAAAAAGTCTGAGAAGGCCAGGCTGTGAAGAGTGTTCTTAATTTGACAGCACATAACAGATTCAGATGGGCAGCCATGTTGGTCTGGAGCAGCCCAAAAAGTCTAAGTCCCGTACCACGGTTAAGGCCAGCAAAGTTTTATTCTTAGTACAAGATTTCAGGTGCATGCGCACTGCATTCTATGGAGGTGTGCATGTACATGAAAGCTTATACCAAGAAAAAAACTTCGTTGGTCATGCAACAGAATGCTCTTAAAATATACATTCTATTTCCTGAAAGTTGTGCCAGCATGACATCTCAGAAACATAAATTCCATCCTATCATTATGTTCCATTCTGAAGGAGGGATTTTTTTGTCATTATTACAAATTGTTACTGAGTTACAGAACTTAGGCAAATTAGACTACTTTAAGTTATTCACTCTGTTAAAGTTTGTTTGACATCATGATCAGTCAAGAGACAAATGTCAGAGGAGTGGAATGTAGCTGGGTGTCAGATGGTTATTCACCTGCCAGTGAATTAATGGAACTCAACAGAATTGCTAAGTAAAACACCACTTTCCCTCATAACCTCCCACAACCAGCCATAACTCCAACCAAGTGAGATCACTTCTGGATCAGGGAAATCCCAGTAAGGTGCTAAGTTGATTTCTGAGTCCACTGAACTGGATAAGGGTGATGAAAAATAGATGACTGAAGCGTTCGGCAGATGGTGATATAAATGCCTCCTTAGAATCAACCTCGGTCGCAGCTATGGTAAAAAAAACGGTGTATGAGCATTTAAATGATTATTTAGACCAGGGATCTTCAAACTATGGCCCTCCAGATGTTCATGGACTACAATTCCCATCAGCCCTGCCACTTGGCCATGCTGGCATGGGCAGATGGGAATTGTAGTCCATGAACATCGAGAGAGCCATAGTTTGAAGACCCCTGATTTAGTCTCTGCAAATGCAAAGATGGTGGACTTGCAGTCCAGGCTTTAAGGGACTTCAGGGTGTAATTCTGGTTTGGACTTAAAGCTGTAATTCTGGTTTGGAGTCCACTACTAGTGAACACCCCGCAAACATCACATGCTGAAAACACTACACAAGCTATACACATGGGTAATGTAAACTGAAACCCTTGTCCATTCCATATGACTAGGGCCCTCTTCATTCATTCATTCATTCATTCATTCATTCATTCATTCATTCATTCATTCATTCATTCATTCATTCATTCATTCATTCATTCATTCATTCATTCATTCATGTTTTTATTTCTTTTTCAATTTCTACCCTGCCCTGTCCCCGCAGGGCTCAGAGTGGGTCACAACACAATTTCCAAAACACAAACAATTAAACTTTTGAAACATTAAAAATATATAATAATAATATAAAGATATATACTACGGTATTAAAACCAATATTAAAACAGATGTTCGGGTTTGGCACCATTCAGTTTTGGGTTTTAGTTTTACTATTAGCATTTGCATGAATTTATATATTAAATTGTATGTTGTTGTGCTTGTTGGAAAGTGCCCCAAGTCCAACTTGTTGAGAAACGATGGGGTATAAATCAATCAAACAAACAAATACAATAAACCACTGGGAATTATTAGTACTAGTACTCCCCTGACATTATTAGTACTACTACTAATAATAATTTGATTTAATACCCCACTCTTTTCCACCGAAGAGGGCTTGGAATGGCTCACAACATAATTATACAATGCAATTTCATAAAATGCAGATATAAATAGTAATGAAATAGATGGTCTAAAAGTATAGTAATACCAAATGATGCTGTAGCATTTGCCCAAAACTCTATGGTTTGACCAAACTCCATAGAGTTTGGATGGAATGTTAGAGCATTTACCCACAGCATGATGATGTCACTTTGAGTCATGTCAGAAGTGGCATATACATGGTGTTAAAAACTTAACCAAACATGGGACATACCAACCCCCTCCCAATTTGATAGAAGAAGGAAAAGGAGGAGGAGGAGGAGGAGGAGGGAGGAGGAGGAGGAAGAGAAAGACCAGCAAGAACAGGACATTAATAGCAACTTTGAGACCCAATGTAGCAGGATGGCTAGAATGTTGAACTGTTGATTCATGGAGAGTTTGGATCGAACCCCCATTTAGCCAATGCTCAGTGAACCACTCATTTTCTTAGCCTAATCTTTCTCAGTGTAAGGAGAAAAATGGAGGAAGGGATGAGATGTGCCCCTTTGACCCCATTGGAGGAATAATGGGATAAAATGGATAGGAAACATTTAAAATCTTTTGTGATTCAGTTGTGATTTTCCTCCCATCATAGAATGGCATTTTCTGTTGCAGAACACAGACCGCCATTTTATCTGATTTACACCATATAATACAGACCCCTGCTTTCCTCCCAGCTTTTTCAGAGGGTTCCCCTGGAGGAAAAGTCTTAGGTAGGTTCCATGGGTGGCAGCAGGAAGTAGAAGAGGGAAATTCTCTCTCTACCAAGTCTATTGACAGTTGGATTGATTACAGTGTATTTATTACACACCCAGAACACTAGTAATAGCAGTGAGGGGGAAATGGTGGATGAAATAGAGGTATGGCATAATTGGCAATCCCAATGGGATGATGCCACTTTTGGAGCAACACAGAAGTAATTACCAAATGATGCTGTAGCATTTGTCCAAAACTCTATGGTTAACCATAGAGTTTGGATGGAATGTTAGAGCATTATGTTAGAACACAGCATGATGATGTCACTTTGGGTCATGTCAGAAGTGGCATCATTATGCTGAGGATACCAATTTCCCCCCTCCCCCAATAAATTCCTCCCTCCCATGTTCAATACTGGATTATATTAATAGCTAATTTTACTATCTTGCAACCTACTAATAGCTACAGGAAGGAGATCTGTAACCTTCCTTAATTTACTCAATACTTTCAAAAAGGCAGTAAGGGGAATTCTTGGTGACTTATCTCTTGCCAAATGCCACAGCTAAAACCCTCTCGGAAGCCAAACTGTCAATATGGCAGTTTGAACTGATAATGTCTTCCTATTGAATATGTTAATATCCAGAGTAAATGTTGGTTTAAGTTTCAAAGTCTTTGTTGGCTAGGAAGCTTCATTATGGTAATGTAATTCATAGATGGTCTTCCTGGAACCCTGTGTTTTGTACAGAATCCTGGCCAATGAACTGATAGTTAGTGCCGCATAACTTTTAAGATTTATGCAGTTTATTGATTTTGATCAGACAGGACTGTATTTTTAGACCAGCTTTCCTGCAAATCCTGGAAGATTGAATTGGCTTTGTCTGCAAGGAGTAATCCCACTAAATGTAATGAGGAAAATATATTTGCTATGCTAATCTTTTAGCTATGTAGTTGCTTTCCATGTTCCTCCTTTGGTTTTTTTTTTAAGTATTAAAGTGGGAATATAAAATGGGCAGTATGCGGAATGGCTCTGTGCTAATGGCACTCTTTTCTGTTTTGCCTTGTGGTCCAAGGCAGGGATCGCCAACATTTTTGAGTCTCTAGGCACATTTAGAATTATGACCCAGCAAGGTGGATGCAGCTACAAAAGTGGTCCCATCAAATAGTTGCCGCAGGAGGCAGATCCAGCCACCAAAAGATTGCCACAGCTTGACATAGTAGAGATCCATGTGTTATAAGAGTTGCTGCCAAAGCAATCTTTTTTTAAAAAAAAACAAAACTCTGCATAACCAAATCTCCAATAGCCAATCAGAAACCTTGTTGGGCAAAAGTCCTACCTGACTCCACCTACTTTAGTTTGGAGAGGAGACGTCTGAGGGGGGATATGATTGAAGTCTATAAAATTATGCATGGGGTAGAAAATGTTGACAGAGAGAAATTTTTCTCTCTTTCTCACAATACTAGAACCAGGGGGCATCCATTGAAAATGCTGGGGGAAGGAAATTGTGGGATCAATAAAAAGGAAAACACTTCTTCACGCTTAACGCAGGATTGGTGTTTGGAATATGCTGCCACAGGAGGTGGTGATGGCCACTAACCTGGATAGCTTTAAAAAGGGCTTGGACAGATTTATGGAGGAGAAGTCAATCTATGGCTACCAATCTTGATCCTCCTTGATCTCAGATTGCAAATGCCTTAGCAGACCAGGTGCTCAGGAGCAGCAGCAGCAGAAGGCCATTGCTTTCACATCCTGCATGTGAGCTCCCAAAGGCACCTGGTGGGCCACTGCGAGTAGCAGAATGCTGGACTAGATGGACTCTGGTCTGATCCAGCAGGCTAGTTCTTATGTTCTTATGTTCTTACTTCCTGAAAACACTTGGCAGGCACCAGAAAAGGGGTTGGGTGCTCATAAACACCATGTTGCCCTGGTGCTCATGGTGCTTATGTTGCCCTGGTGCTCATAAACACCATGTTGGAGACCCCAGATCTAGTTCATACATGTGAGGAAATTTATTGTATATGCATTTTAAAAATCCTGCCTCTTACTCAAAGGTCTCAGGACAGATTACAACATGAGACCCATACATGCGGTGGTGGGGTTCAGCAGGTTCGCAGAACCAGTTGTTAAAACGATGCTTGTAAACAACCAGTTGTTAAATTATTTGAATCTTACCACCAGAACCGGTTATTAAATTATTTGAATTCCCACCACTGCATACACATCATAAAATCCAATGCAGCTGAAAAGCAATTACAAAATGTATCAATGAAACCTTCTTAAAATTCATAAAACCTAATAAAGATTTTTTAAAAACCTGTTTAAAAATTCATGACATTACCAAAAGGGGGAAATAATCTCTTCAGACAAAGGCCAGGGAAAATGGGTGCCTTTTTACCAATGTTCTAAATGCATATAAATAGAATGCTTGACACGCCCTGGGCGGAGGTCATTCTATGGTCTTGGGCAGTGGTGGTGAACCTATGGCACTCCAGATGTTCTTGGACTACAATTCCCATCAGCCCCTGCCAGCATGGCCAATTGTAGTCCATGACCATCTGGAGTGCCATAGGTTCACCACCACTGGTCTTGGGCCACTACTGGAAAAGCCCCATTCTGACTCTCCACCTTTACAGCATTTTTATAACACCTTGAATTAGGCTTGGTAGTGAATTGGTAGCCAATGCAGTGTGATGTACATCCAGCCAGAAGTACCTGTTAGAATGTTCCAGCTCCAAAGCATTCACTGGCTTCTATTGTTGAAGAACAACCATTTGTCAACTATTCAGTAGGGATTGCAGAGCAATAATTAAGCATGGCTAATTTGAACATATGCTTTACATATGTTTTATCTGTGTTGCAATCTGTATAGCAAAAGTACTACCATGATGTTGACAAATAGGCAAGCATTTATCCAGTGCATGTCCTCCTCTTCTGGGCGAAAAGAATATGCAATCCACTGTGTAGCTTGGGCAAGTAACATTGTAGAGGAATTCATATACTGTGTTTCCCCGAATATAAGACAGTGTCTTATATTAATTTTTGCTCCCAAAGATGCGCTATGTCTTATTTTCAGGGGATGTCTTATTTTTCTGTGTTCTGTTCATCGGGCATGCTTCCAAACAAAAACTTTGCTATGTCTTACTTTCGGGGATGCCTTATATTTCACACTTCAGCAAAACCTCTACTATGTCTTATTTTTAGGGGATGTCTTATATTCGGGGAAACAGGGTATAAGAAGAAATTCTTCTCCCCCATTTTCGACCACTTCTCCCCACTTTCAACCTCCAGTAAAAGAAATGACCATTTGGATAGGTTCTAGTGCAGTGGTGGTGAACCTTTGGCACTCCAGATTTTTATGGACTACAATTTCCATCAGCCCCTGCCAGCATGGCCAACTCATGCAAGTCTGGTCCGCATTGGAATAAATTATATATGTTAAGACTGCTCCAGTTTATGGCATGTCCCATATGAAGACATTGGTGACCATGGTATGTATCTTGAGTATGAATCCAGAAATCATGCAGAATATACCAGTTACTTTCCAGGCAATCCACACATCATCAAGATTTTTTTTTCTTGCACACATCATAAAATCATCATAAGTCTTCTGCTGGTATTAGATATACCAGTGGTGTATCTAATCCAGCATTTTCGTCTTATACAGTGACCAATCAATAACTATGGAGGGCTAACAGCCAAAGGAGACCAGGGTCCTGCGGGACTTGCCGAGTTTCCGCAGAGCCTGCAAGATGGACCGGTTCCGCCAGGCATTTGGCCAGCCTGGTTAAGTACATCTACCATTCCATCTGGCCTCCCATGGGCGCAAGGGTGGGGAGGGGAGAGAAATACGCCGTGTGCATTATATGGTTCTGGTTTTATTGAGTATATCTTGAATTGATTTTATACCATGCTTTTAAAGTATGTTTTAAAATTGTTGTTCACCACCCTGAGCCCCTAGGGGGAGGACGGTTGATAAATCCAATCAACAACAAACAACAACAACAACAACAACAACAACAACAACATCTTCAGGACCACATTTACTCATACTGCCCCTTGCCCCTCCCCTCCCCTCCCTTGCAAGCATTGTGCAATGACATATGTTCGAACCATTCGCTTTCCCTTTTCTTTCTTTTCCACTTCACCAGACTCAGCCACAGCAACGCATGGCCAGGCCCGCTAGTGTGTGTGTGTGTGTGTGTGTGTGTGCGTGTGTATAAATGTTTTATGTTTGAGATATTGGAAATCAAGTATGTAAGCCACCCTTACCCTGATTTCGGCTGAGGAAGGCGGGGTATTAAATTTAATAAAATGAAATAATAAACAATCAAACAGGTCATAGAAGCCGAGGTCAGCTGTTGCCTCGTGCCACAGATATTCAGAGGTTTACCTCTATGAATGTGGAGTTTCAGTGAAACACATTGGGAAACTAAGAAATCTGGGGCTTCCTTGCTGAACGACAGTGGTTTCCAATATGTGATTTAGAAGACATGCACTTTTTTCTAATTTGAAATTGTTCTCTGTGTCAAACAATGCACCGTGTTAAACAGTGACCCTATTTGGTTGGTTGTTAGCCAAATCATGTTTCCAATCAAGAGGGTAGAAGTGAATAGGGTTGGTTTTTTTTCCCACATATGGCAGAAGGACTGAAAGTCATTGGTGAGATGGCAAAAGTTATTTTATTCTGCTGAAAGAGAATGTGTCTCTGTATGACACACATACACACTTATCCAAAGCCAACAACACTATAGAATTAGCTTTCAAGGCTTTGTGACTGAAGGTTCTTTTACAGTCTTTAATCAAGTGAATGTAAATATATTCAGAGTATTCATATATTCTGCTGGTGTCTGCAAGAAGGCATTTGTGGGATGTCAGTATATTATAAAAAGGGAATAGTGTATCTACTGCAATATCTCAGTTCAATAAAATACACAAATTTAAATGAAGGTAGTGATACAATGAGAAGGAGAATCAGAATTTATGTCCCTGTGGTGCAGTATGTATGAGGTACAGTATCTGCAATTTGTCTTTGAAGCCCAAATTGGAATTAAACTATATTGTACTTCAACATTACATTAATAGTGATTTAGGTTTCTGCCAGTAATAGATCGTCTATAAGAGCAAGGCCCCGGTGATGCGTAACTATCTTCAATGTATCAAAGTTAGCTGAATTAATTTTACATACCGAAAGTTTGGGAAACTGCTTCATAAACTGAAATTTATGAAGAGAACTCGCTCTTTACAACAATGTAACATATGGCCTTTACCAGAAGAACGCAACTGTCTAGTAGAGAATTTGAATCTGAAGAAGACCCATTCAAAAAGTTTGGGCTTGTGTTTCTGCAGTAGTAATCCCATCATCTTACCCAAATCCACATGGGAAATCTCTTTTGATATACTTTCAGTATGTGGGCAGCATTATCCTAAGTAGGCAGTCTCTACATTAGTTGAAGGAATTAGCTGGTGAGAAAGAACACGTATCAAAGAACACGAAAGGCACTGCAGACTATTTCAGCCAGAAAAATCAGCAATAGCAGAACACATGATAAACCAACCTGGACATAGAATATTATCTGAAAAAACAGAAATTCTGGACCACTCTGAAAGCCTGCCAAATTCGCCAGACTACACAGAGAAGCTTTTATTGAAATCCATAAGTTACTATGGACAATTTTAACAGAAAGGAAGAAACTATGAAAATGAACAGAACTTGGCTGCCAGTGTTGAAAAATACTAGAGTCAAGACAGTGTCTAACCAGCTCCACACAAACATAGGATGACTATAGACAAAGGAAACAAAGGCCAGGGTACTTCTATTCAGATGCTCCCACCAGTGACCTTGCTATATCTCCATTGTTACTCCCATGCTATAGACTTCATTGTTACTCATACTTCTATTCAGATGCCCTCAACTATTGACCTGGTTGCCTTCTTTGTTACTCACAGACAATGTTTCTTCACCCACCCTGGACACTCAAACAGGTATATATACTCCACTTGCTTTCCCAACATCAGATCCTCTGAAGATGCCAGCCACAAATGCAGGCGAAATGTCAGGAGAGAATGCTGCTAGAACACGGCCATACAGCCCGGAAACCACACAGCACCCAAGGGTGTAACTAAGGCTCATTCCGCACATGCAGAATAATGCACTTTCAAACTGTTTTCAGTGCTCTTTGAAGCTGTGCGGAATGGCAAAATCCACTTGCAAACAGTTGTGAAAGTGGTTTGAAAACACATTATTTTGCCTGTGCGGAAGGAGGCTACGATTGATAACCTATGTATACCAAGATAGGTCTGGATGAAAACACGCAAATAAGCAGGTGGTTGCACAAACGAAATTGTTTTATTAAAGAACAAAAATAGTACAACAAAAATGTTTTTTAAGCAATGAACGTACACAAATGTTACCCAGTTGACCCATGATGGGTGCGTGGGTGGGGCTCTATTCATCCTGCCTGGCAGTGCATTGCCAAAAAGGGAAGATGTTGGGGTGAGCCAGCGAACCTTGTGGGGTCTCAGACAGTGCACAGGGATGCCTGCGCCATCTGTTGCCCTCTGGGCAAGCAGACTCACCGGTCACAAGACCCCCGTGACTCACGGGTCACCAGGTGTCCTGGACAAAGGGACAAAAGGTGCATACCCCCAGGTATGGATTAGGCCCAGACAGGAGCTTTTCCTCCCGCACGTACGCAGCCCCTATGATTCATGTATTGCGCAATATTCCCCCGCTCTCCCGCCTTCCTCAAACCCTAATAAAAGGTGCCAGGGACACCAGTTCGGCAGATTAGCCCGCCACTGGCTTCTCTCCACCGGCTGATATCGCTGCGTCTCGTCTCTTCATTGCGTCGCCCGGGCCGACTTCTGGAAACCCATTCTCTGCATCAGCTAGCGTGCCCATCCAGTTTCCTTTCACAACTAGCCAATATCATTCATCAACTTTTCTCTAGAAGATGAATCCAACCTTTAGGATTGAATTGCACATTTTACAGGATCATTTGAAATTACTGATCAAAATACATTAGTAGCGGACTAGCTGTAATTTACAAAGATGAATAGTGGAACACTTTAGTCCCTGAAGGAAGACTTCAGTTCACATATATTCATTATTAAAATGGAATGTCTACCATAGCTCAGTGGAGCCTAGCTTTATACCTGAAGAATAATGTTCTAAGGTTGATTCACACACACATTTTGAAAAAAAAAGTAGAGTGAAGAGATATTTTTGTAATGTTGACATGATCCACCCATCTGTATTCATTTGTACCAGTTAGATTTGAAGCAATCCAGAGGGGAAATAGATTAAATTTCTGAATGTCCTGTTTTACGTGGGGGCTGATTAAAGTAGAAGATGAAAAGTGCCCCTTCAGCTATTTTCTCACCAATACACCATATTGGGGCCAGATCTGAATTGGCCCAGGCTAGCCCAGTCTCATCAGATTTCATTAGCTAAGCAGAATCAACCCTGGTTAACACTTGGATGAGAGACCACCAAGAAAATCCAAAGTTGCTAAGCAGAGAATGCAATGACAAGTCTTATTTGTTCAGCTCCTACTTTAAAAACTTATGGGGTTACCATACTAGCCTACAACTGGATGGCACTCTCTACCACTACTCCATACTGGTCCATGATGGCTTTTAAACCATGTTTCTCTACTTTTAAAGAGTCTCAAAGCGGCTTACAACTCCTTCTCCCCACAATAAACATCTTGTGAGGGAGGTCAGGCTGAGAGAGCTCAGAGAGAACTGAGACTGGCTCAAGGTCACACAGCAAGAGTCATGTGGAGGAGTGAGGAATCAGACCCAAATTAGAGTCCACCACTCTCCACCACTATGCCACTCTGGTTCTCAATGTGCTGATGAAAGAAAATGAATTGATGGTAGATGATGACTGTCATCTACCAGAGACGGTCTCGCTATTTTCTTTGTTTAGGTCACAGTTATACCCTTAGGTAGAATGGGCTTAATTGTTTGTGTAGAAGGGAGGGAACTTTAGTTAGACCCTGCCCCTTTAAGAAGACCTGTAGAGGCAAGAGTACTACAGCATCTTTCTTAGCTAGCAGTACCTTTGGTTCAGTTTGTTTTAGTCTCAGGTGTCTGTGGAAGGCTGAAGACAGCAATATCCCAGACATATAAGATGTCAGAGATCCATAGCATTTTGAGTAATCACGTTCCAACAGATTGCAAGAAAACAGAGTCCAGATAGAATGACAATATTCTTTTGATACCTCACTATAGCGATATGCCTTAATGGCATCTGGCATCCCAACCGGAGAATCCCTCTCAAACAACTTCCACAGTGGCCAAGTGTGAATGTTTTGAACACAGTCCTCAGTTGTCTGAATATTGGTCTATGGATGATGTTATGCCAATAAAGATTTGAAACTGAAATTGGTCCATGGATGGAAGTTGTCAGTTCGTGTACGTGCGTGCGTGCGTGCGCCATTAACTCACAGCTGTTATTGCAACTCTACAGTATTTTCAAAGAAAGAGATGCTCATGACACACGACAATGCTAATGAAAGAAGTTTGCAAACCCACTCTGTTTCTCTTTACCCTGAAAATAATTTAGCAGCTGATCAGACCAGGATAAGGGTATGAAAACAGCCCGTTAAGTCTATAACTATTTCCCCTTGTAATTTTGCCTGTGTATTTTGATCTCATGGTGCACCATTGATACCTTTTCATTGTTAAATTGCTCTTTTATTTTGCATGGGGCTCTGGATTAAGCAGAGGCGGTTACCCTCCCTGTATTCACCATTTTATTGAGCAAATCAATCTGGTATACTAGGTCACATCCCCAATAAATATTCATCGTCTGAAGAGTTTGCTTGGGAGGCTTGGTGTGTTCCATACATCAAAACCTCCCCCTTTCCCTTGAATTAGATCTAAAAATAATTTGTATACTCTATAAATTTTTAAGAGATTCAAACAGGATCCATGAGTTAATCAATGCTAGTTCAGCTGTCAGGGATGATATACACCAAGCACATTTACTGTTGGATGGTTGCCCGAGAATGTGGCATTCCATGACAAAATGCCCAACTGTACCTGGGGTGTATTATCATTAATCTCCCAACCGTACCTGGGGTGTATTATCATCAATCTCATTTATCATTAAATACATGCCAGTTCTCTCTCTCTCTTTCCAGTGTCTCCTGTTTTCCATTTTCACTTCTTCAGAAATTAATCATTACAGATGGAGTTAAAATTCCCTATTTTTGAAGATCTTCTTGGCCAGAACCAACTTGCTTTTGTGGCTTTTCCAAGCTGTGTGGCCGTGGTCTAGTATTTTTTCCCCCAGTAATGTTTTTTTGCATGAATCTGTGACTGGCATTTTCAGAGGCATGCCATAGTCCATTGTAATTGTGGGAGATCTGTGAAGATGCCAACCATAGATCTGGGCCAAACATTAGGAGCAAAACCTACGAGACCATGGCCACACAGCATGGAAAATCCAACAGCCAACTTCCTATTTTATTTCTTTTAATATTTGTTTATGTTTTTGTCAGCAATTTTGCTGTTCCGTAACTCCCACCACCAGTCACTGCTACTGCCCAGTAGTCAGGCGAAGAATATAATTAAATGAAAACTGGTGCCGAGTTGACAGCATAATGTCATTTCCAGAGCACATGTGGAAGTGATGCCACGTTGCTCTAGGAATCAACAGAAGCTCTGTGGTAAAGCCATAAAGTTACTTCTGAATTCACCCTGGAAATGATGTCATGCCACAGCCATAATAGTGCCAGCAGCCCTATCTGGGTTCATCAATGTTTATATTGGGCATATGTATGTGTTTTGCCAGCACTATTTGACACATTTATGTATTACCACATATGCCATTTGTATGCATCAACAACTATTTACTAGGATGGTTTATATGCAGTGGCGTAGGAGGTTAAGAGCTTGTGGATCTAATCTGGAGGAACCGGGTTTGATTCCCCGCTCTGCCGCCTGAGCTGTGGAGGCTTATCTGGGGAATTCAGATTAGCCTGTGCACTCCCACACACGCCAGCTGGGTGACCTTGGGCTAGTCACAGCTTCTCGGAGCTCTCTCAGCCCTACCTACCTCACAGGGTGTTTGTTGTGAGGGGGGAAGGGAAAGGAGATTGTCGGCCCCTTTGAATCTCCTGCAGGAGAGAAAGGGGGGGATATAAATCCAAAACTCTTCTTCTTCTTCTATTCCAGAGACATGCAACTGAAAAAGTTTTTTTTTTAATTCTATAATGCCAGAAAAACAACAGCATCCAGGATTATCTTTAATAAACAAGTCATAAAAACAAGCCAGGGGCATAAAATACCATAAAAGAACTTTCAGAAGAGGGAAATGATATCCATAAAACAACCTTGTCCATAAAAAAAACCCACCTTAAAAAAGGATAGATATCTTCAGTTAAAAATCTATGTAAAAAGAAATGTTTGGACCTGGCTTCAAAAGGACACAGATAATTATCAAGGTAATCATCAAGGGGAGGACATTCCAAAGACAAGGTGCCACAACTTAGTAAGCCTTATTTTTAGTTGCCAACTGCTTCACATCTGCAGGCCCAGGGAGGAAGAAGAGGAGGAGGAGGAAAAAGAATAGGAGGAGAAGGGAGGAGGAGGAGTGGATGGGGTTAGGATTTATACCCCTCCTTTCTTTTCTGTATAAATAGGTTTACACCTTTCTCTTCCTCTCCCCACAACAGACACACCTTGGCTCCTTTCCTGCGACTGGGAAATGTTCTTCTGACTCCTGCTGGTGGAGGGTGGGGGCTTGCTTGCACGAAGGGCGGCATGAGCCGCCCCCCCCCCCAAAGAGGCCGGCGCAAGAGAGGCGGCTCCAGGGGTCGGAGGACAGCAAGGGAAGGTCTTAGGAGGCCAGCAGGGCGACGGAGGCGATGAGGTGAGTGGGAGAGGGACGGGGACAACAGCGCATTCCCCGCGGTGCCATTTGCACCGCGCCGCCAGGAACACCCTGTTTACCAAAAACCTCCCTCCGGGAGGGAGGTTTTTGGAGGTGGCCTGATGCCGCCCTGGGGGAGGGGAGCCAAGTCGACGCTGCTGTGTTTTCGCAGCGCCGCCTGTGCGAACGGCTCCCTGGGGACGGCGTTTTTGTCGTTCCCAGGGCTCCGTTTATGGCCGTGCAGAAAGGGCCTTTGTGTGGTAGGTGGGACTGAGAGAGCTCTGAACAAATTGTAACTCACCCATGGTCACCCAGCAGGAATGTAGGAGTGCAGAAGTATTATTTGGTTCACCAGATAAGAGTCTGCCACTTGTGAGGAGGAGTGGGGAATCAAACCCAGTTCTCCAGATTAGAATCCACCTGCTCTTAGCCACCACACCACGCTGGCTCTCCACAGAGGAGGGCTTGGGAACAGCTTCTGAATTATGGTGACCGTAATGCTCCATCATTAACAGCCTTGCTCAGTGTCTTGCAAACTGGGGGCCGTGGCTTCATTGGTTGAGTAAATCCATTTTATGTTGAGTCTTCCTCTTTCCCTACTGCCTTCCATTTTTCCTAGCAGAAAAGCTAGACACCATAGAATGGACAATGCTGATTTATTGAGGCACAAATAATGTTAAAAAGTTTGTGGGCACAGGAAATGACTGTAAGAAAGCAAAGAAGGATACAAAACTAAAAAAAACTCACTATCTGATCCAAGCAAAAGAAAGAACTGAAATAAAATATGGGTTTTCAGGTTGAAAGAACAAGGTAAGGAATTCAAAACCATTCTCCCCTATGATAATATTGAGAATATTTTATTGTCCAATAAATACAGGCCCTGTGTCCTCACCAATGCCATTTTGCTAATCACTTTAGTCCGTTTTCCTAATCACTTTAGTTCATTCCATGGTAGTAATATTTGGTTCCCATGTTTATACTGGTATTGCTAGAGCTGAAATTCCTGTATGGTATGGACTGGAGAATCAGGGAGTGGAGCTTGGGTTGTCAGCCTCCAGGTGGTACCTGGAGATCTCTTGGAATTGCTCATCTCCAGAACTCTACAGCAAGTTATTCTAGGATGGATTGTATGTATGTATGTATGTATGTATGTATGTATGTATGTATGTATGTATGTATGTATGTATGTATGTATGGATGGATGGATGGATGGATGGATGGATGGATGGATGGATGGATGGATGGATGGATGGATGGATGGATGGATGGATGGATGGATGGATGGATGGATGGATGGGTGGGTGGGTGGGTGGGTGGGTGGGTAGGACGGAAGGTAGGTAGCTAGGTAGGTAGCTAGGTAGGTAGCTAGGTAGGTGATGATGAAGATAGATAGATGGATAGATGGATAGATGGATGGATGGATGGATGGATGGATGGATGGATGGATGGATGGATGGATGGATGGATGGATGGACGGATGGATGGATGGATGGATGGATGGATGGATGGATGGATGGATGGATGGATGGATGGATGGATGGATGGATGGATGGATAGATGGATGGATAGATGGATGGATGGATAGATGGATAGATGGATAGATGGATAGATAGATGGATAGATTTGTGATAGGTTTTAGTCATAGCTGCCCTTCATGGTGTTTCTAAAGATGATACCGCCAAAGACAAACAAAGCCAAACTGGGGGAAATGCCCTGACTGATCATTGGGTTGTCCAGCCATGGTAGTAACATGGCAGAGTAGAGGATGGGGACAGTGTGGGGTCTTCAGTGGGCACAGGAGGATAGAGTGTCCATATTCTCTCCAACGTCTCTGAATAACCTCCTAAGCTCTGTAGCCTCAAGCATCTGACAAAGGTGGTGAGAGACTGCAGTGGCATTGGCCTTCGGCAGCAGTTTGAATTTCAGTGGAATTTCATCAACCTCATCATCTACAGAACTGCAACCGTGTACTTTGAAATGTTGGCATGTGGAACATTTAGTGTAAAAGTTCCTACAGCAGGAGGAAGCTAGTCAGATAATAATGTTACTAGGCAATGCCTGGTGACACATCCAGGAGAGCTGTGGGCAAGGATACAATGGGAGCTGTAGGGATGGCTGCGGTATCATGTCACTTCTGGTTAAAAATGGACAGGGACAAAGGGTAGCTCTAGGAATCACTGGAGACTCTGATAAAAACTTTTTTTAAAAAAATGCCACACACACTCACCCCCCAATCTGAGAGGTGGGGTAGGTGGGTAGGGGATCTTCCACCTTGATCAGGATTTGCTTCTGGCAGAAAGGGATGTGGGTCACTCTCCTATTCCTTCTGCTCAATGCCATTCCCATATCTGTCCCCAGAATACAAGTCTCGGGTTTCATTCATGCTGCTTGTCAGTTCTTTCTTCTCTCTCACTTGCTGTCAGACATGTAGTTCAGCTGCTTACCCCCCTCCCCTCCCCTCCCCCCTCTCTCTTTCTTTTCCATGCATCAAAGTTAGTTTCAAATCAAACTTCTTTGTTTTCTTTAATTGGATGTGCTTCTCTGCGTACTAAATAGCAACTCTGCTGCCAAACAAACAAAAAATCGTTCGACATGTGCATGGATGGGAGAGCTGTCAGTTATGGTCTTATTGGTGCTGCTGATTTTCGTTTTTTGGTTTGTTTTTTTAGTGATCCACTAATTTTTGTTCTGACGATTACATTTAATTGGGGAGGTCACCTTGTGCAGAAGGACAGAGCAGAATTTTTCTGATGAACAAATAAGTGGGATCAGTCTCACCCTTGGTCGATTCCCCACCCACCATTAGATGCGCACTCCTCACGGCAAATACCCCGGGGTCCTGCAGCACTCCCCACTACACCAGCAGTGACAACGCAGCGACAACGCAGTCACCCCGATTCTGCTGCTCCTCCCACCCCTCAGCACACGTCATTTCGGATCCTGGTCGGAAGTACACCTTTTTGAGACCGCGCACTGAACACGGAGCAGGGGTCCCCTCTACTTTCACTTTTGAAGTGGGGAATGTTCTCTAGTGAGTGACTGTAGCTCAGTGGTAGAGCACTTACTTTGCATGTGGAAGGTCCCAAATCTGAGGGTATCTCCAGTTCTAAAATATCTCAGATAGCTGAGGAAGACCTTTCTCTGCCCTGGAGAGCTTTCCCCCAGTCCAAGGAGACAATACTGAGGGTGAAGAACTGGGGAATCCTGTTTTCTTGTATGAGAAAAGCGGCT
This sequence comes from Sphaerodactylus townsendi, assembly GCF_021028975.2. Classification (NCBI taxonomy): domain Eukaryota; kingdom Metazoa; phylum Chordata; class Lepidosauria; order Squamata; family Sphaerodactylidae; genus Sphaerodactylus; species Sphaerodactylus townsendi. The sequence continues at coordinate 13,825,687 of NC_059426.1, read as the reverse complement.
ATAGACTTCGAGTTGTCAACTTTAGGTTGTTATGCCTGAGAAATTGGGGGGGTGGACCCAGGGGAGGGTGTAGCTTGGGAAGGAGAAGGATCTCAACAAGGTATCATGCCATATAGTCCATTCTTCAAAGTCGCCATTGAATATCAAATGATTGTATTTCTTTTTTCTGTAAGTTACTCAGATATTTCAATGAATATTTTCTAAATATTACAGTTAATGGAATGCAATTTGATTAATACGAAAGATACAAACGGTGACTGAATGGATAGATTCAGTCTATCAGCATCAGTTAATAATAAATATTTAATCATACAAACCATAAGTTTTATAAACTAGAGTTTGAAGGAGAAGACTCCACTCTCTCTGTGCGTGCAGTATTGAAATACAAATATTAGGAATGTTGAGATTGTTAATTTTTTTCCTTTTGTTAAGAGAATGATATCAATACTTATCTATTCCTTTATTTCCTTCTCTGTAACTTTCTATCTATTTAAATAATAAATATATACATTTTTAAAAAGTAGCCATTTTCTCCAATGGAACTAGTCTCTGTCATCTGGAGATCAGTTGTGATCCAAAGAGATCCTCAAGTCCCACTAAGCCCTTTGGGGGAGGGCGGCTGATGATTGATTGATTGATAGATAGATAGATAGATAGATAGATAGATAGAGAGAGAGAGAGAGAGAGAGAGAGAGAGAGAGAGAGAGAGAGAGAGAAAGGGAGAGAGGGAGAGAGGGAGTGAGGGAGAGAGGGAGAGAGGGAGAGAGGGAGAGAGGGATAAGTAAGTAAGCAAGTAAGAAAGAAAGAAAGCAAGTAAGTAAGTAAAGTAAGTAAGTAAGTAAGTTGGGAATCCTAGGCTACTAACAATGAAATCCACTGAAGGGGGGATGGAGTCTTAGAAAATGTGTGGAGTTGTGCTGATGCACCATAAATGGAGGAGCTATAATGCTGGCAGCCGGACATTGCAAAACTGCAAAGTAAGCAAACCTGGAAGCTGCTGCACACACCAACACCCCTCTATTGCAGGAGCCTACCCCAGTGCAGATGTAAGCAGTCAAGGGCATTCCTGGGGGATAGCACTGACTTTAGTTGGCTTCCACAGGACTTTCAGTCCAGGGACACCCCCTTACGCCTCCCGAGGACATATGCCACATTTTAGTGTGGCATAGCCCAGTGGGTGTCAATAAGTGTCTTCAGATTTTTTTTATTTTCCAAATTCCCACCCCACCTGAAACCCCTTAGAAGGTGGCATGGCTGGGCCAGGGCAGTACCATCCCCAGCCAACTCAGAACTGCCCCTTCCCCCTGGATGGCATCTTAAAGATGAGCCAGAAACTGGTTCATGAAAAATGCAAGTGTCCATTTGCAGTGCATGTATTATGTGCTGTTAAGTCATTATTATTTTTTTTTGCAAACTGAAGGCTGTGACTTTCTTCACTGGGTCAATCCTACTCATGCTGAGTCTTTCTCTTTTCCTACTTTTCTTAGCATTATTGTCTTGTCCAGTAAACCTTGTTGTCTCGTTTGTCAAAATATGTGCAGGGCACGGAGAGCTGGTCCATATTAAATGTGCAAACTTCATTGGCCTGTACGGTGGACCAGAACCCCTTCCGGGTCCAGATCAGTCACGTTTAAAAGAGAGAAAGAACATTTCCAAAGACTAAGGTTTCAAAGAGAGGATTGCGGGTAGATTGGTGGCCCTCCCGCTCGGTCATGCTTCCCCCAAAGCAACTACCGACACAATTTTAAAGAGGACAAGTAAGTGGCCATAGCCAAAGAACTTTATTAGCAGAAAGCATAGGAAATCCATAGGATGGCGCAGTGCATGGGGGGTGATCCAAGTTCTCCTGGACAGCACAAGTGCTGACCTCTAGTGGCAAAACTTCGCATTCCTCAGCCCCGGGTGCTGGAGGGAATAAAGCCAGGCGAAAGATTGGAGTGGAGACAATGTGTCCAGTCCGGGCTTTAAATGCTCCATGGACTGGAGGTCGCGATCCAATCTTACGCTTAAGGGCTAAGCTTCTCAGCACGGGTGTCCCTTCCTTTGAGCTTGCTCCACCCCTACTTCTTAAGGAGGTGTGTAAAACAGGGGAGCTCCCCCAGCTCCAGCCTTTCCATCAGATCATCCCCCATGCGCAATCCCACCAATCGTGCTATGACAAAACAACAAGTAAACTTACAAACCCAACAAAGCAGGGACCGGGTGGGAGGGAAAACTGCCTTCTTGCCAGGTCTTCAATGGGCTCTGGCCACGAGGCAGGGCCTTTTAAAGGCTCTGCCTCAGTCTCTTGACTGACGCCGGGCTTCCCTTGCCTGACGACGAATTGCCGCCAGTCACAGCGACGGACCAAATTTCAGCTGGCCCCCTCCCAATGCAGGCTGTAGCCTATTATCGCTAAAGCCAGTTCACTAACCAGCTGCGATGCGCCCTGGAATTCGGGCGATATGGCGCTGGAAGCCTTCCGCTACCTGACCAGCCTACTGCATCGGCGGCTGGGCAGCAGCCTCCCTCCCTCGGGCTCTGTTTCTAACTTCCGCGAATGGCAGAAATATGTAAGCGCGGCCGCGCTTTTTTACTGTTCAGATTGTCTCTGTAACAGGGTGCTCTAGATAAAGACACAATTTGCCAGTCACAAATCTTGGTTCTTATACTTTTCAAAATACATACGCCATGATCTTCTTGTGTACATACCTTCCACCATAAAATCAATTTCTGCTAGTCTAACAGTTTAACACAAACACATATTTTGCTAGTCTAACAGTTTAACACAAACACAATTTTCCGCTATGCTAGTTCCTTTCCATAGGTCAGGCAATAAAACTATTTTCAGCCTTTCAATCAAGTTATCCAGTTTCTACCATTCCTAAGGTGACCAGATGGTCACCTTTGTTAATCAACCGGGATTAGGTATGGCTAGGCTGTGCGCTACATCGCTACAAAGCAGGCACGCTGCCAAGAAAGTCGTTAGGAGCTGATTACAGTTTCTGCTTGTTATTTCCCCGCCCTGTGACAGGGCGGGAAACGTGCTAAGCCCCAGAAGGCCGTGCTTCCTGCGCCTTCAAGTAGAGCATGGGAGGCTGCCACACTGCTCCTGCATACCTAGAAGGCAGTGCAGCAGCCTCCCAAAAAATCAGGATACAATTTAAATAACCCATGTTAAGCAGGATTGTTGTTTGATAGGCAGTGGACTGTCCCACCACAAAGCTGGACTGCCTTGGCCTAGCCTGGACCATTCCTGAAGAGGGCTATGGTGCAAAGTACCTCTTCCAGGATTAAATGATTTCACATACTTCTTATTCAATAAGAACAGTTAAAATGATTATAGCCCTTCTTATAATGTTATTCAAATAGAATAAATGTCATATATACTTTTCATATATTTCACTATCATTTCTGAATTCATTAAAATATTGAAAAACACATTTTAATTATCTCATTAAATTTCACCAGACTTCTAACCTTTAAACATTTATATTTGACATCTGTATTTATCAACTAAGTTCCTCTACCTAGCTGAGGATGTATTTTGGAGATGCTGTATTTAGAGTCCTGTCCTGTTTCAGGATGTAATAAATTCCTTAGTGATATGACAAGGTCTTCCTACTTTGTACTTTTGCTGAAAAATTACTTTTTACTACTGAGAGAGAGACTCCTTGATTTTCAGTTTATATAGATTCCTTATTCTTCTATATCATATATAATATTCAGGCTATTTTCTGTTCCTATGATATACAACAGTTTTCTGGGGGGCAGATGTCTGTGCACTTATTCTTTCCTAAGGTTCTTTCATTGACATCCTTTAAATTTTCTGCCAAACTAAATAGACAAGACTGACTACGGTGCTGAGCGCATGCCAAACACTAAGGCATGATGTGGAGCAGTGGTTTCAGAAGATTTAATTGTCTATGGCAGGCTGACCAGACGTCCTGCTTTTGGCGGGACAGTCCCGCCTTCAAACAATTTGTCCCGCGTTCCGCGGGTTATTTCAATTGTCCCAATTTTTGGGAGGCTGCCACACTGTCTTCTGGGGCGCAAGGCAGTGCTGCAGCTTCCCAAAAATCAGGACAATTGGGATGAGGGGCAAATTGTCCACGGGGGGAGCGGTCCGGGAGCTGAAGGCGCCTCTGTCCATTGGGAGATTACCATTTGCTACTTCGCGCACGGCCTTAGGAGATAATGACCTAGTCAGTTTGTCAGCTTCCCACCCTGTGCTCATGGGCTTAGAAACAGCAAGCCCCAGAAGGCAGTGCGCTCCTGCGGCTGTGCGCACGCGGCTGCTTACCCCCCCGTCCCGGTTCACAAATGTCAATGGTGAAGGGGCAGGGCAAAAGGAGATTGTGGGATTATTGCCAGTATTAAAGGTTGCGGAACGTAATCAGCTATGCGCTATTTGCCTTGGTGAATTTTTATTTCCGTCACAGTAGAAATTCATCAGAATCCATGCAGGCTTCATATCTCATGTGCTAAAAAGATTGTCGGATTGTGACATGCTATGAAATGGCCAGTTTTCTAAATATGCTGTGATGACTTATCCTCAGAGAATGCTATGGATTACAAGTTCCTCCTTTTAAGCCACCAGTGGCAACTGCCGCCGTGTATAAATGCTCCCCAAAGCAGACCTGACTACTACAAGGATTATGAAGGCATAATCATCACAATCTGTTTATAATGTTTTGATGTTCAAAAGGCCCGCTACATTTTTGTGTTAAGCTGCCGATGATAACCTTTGGCAGGAAAAAAAAAGGCCAGATTAATTGAATACTCAAGGGAGTGGGACTTTAGAGTCGTATAGGTACAAACCGTACAATGAACAATAGTATAGACACAAACCATACAATGAACAGTTCAGTTGCACATTTGAGCCCTGCCAGCAAAACCTCTTCCTTATGAATAGGACACAAAAGCCAGAAAAATAAACTGGAACTAACCAATTTTTCCACTGGGTGGCAAAACAGGGTGGGAGGGGGTTCCCTTCAACCATCAAGGACAAAGATAAAAATTACTTAGGTCAGGAGCTCTAAGAAGGAGGGGAATTTAGTAAGATGGAGTTAAAACACCCATACATTTGTGTGTGTGCGCGTGTGTGTACAATTGTATTGTATATTTTTGCCTTGTAACACCATAAGTATGCACAAAAAAGTTTATGTGGATTTCCAGATCTTGGGGGGTGGCACACTTTCAGTACCAGGCTACAGCCATCAGTTTCGTTAGCTAATATAATTTTATGTAAGGTGCTTCACTCTTTGTGCATTTAACCTATAATTTCTTGTGTGATCTATATATGGGTGTGTGTGTGTGTGTGTGTGTGTGTGTATGGCTTAAAACACTATAAACTATAACACGATGAAACACTATGGCCCCTTCCGCACACGCAAAATAATGCGTTTTCAAACCACTTTCACAACTGTTTGCAAGTGGATTTTGCCATTCCGCACAGCTTCAAAGAGCACTGGAAGCAGTTTGAAAGTGCCTTCTTCTGCATGTGCGGAAGGAGCCTATATGTGTATACATATCCCAACCCCTCTTTCCTCCATACCCAGCCCTCAGCCAAAATCCCCCTGCCACCAAACTCCCCCTGTCCCCCACCAAACTTCCTTTGCTGCCCCACTGCCTCCCCTGCAAAACAACAACAACAATAAATCTTTTCCTCCTCAGAGCAGTGCTGGCAAGCAACACACTGCATGGGAGGGCTCCCCTGGCCTTAACCCCACCCCAGTGTGTTGCCAGTCGTTGCTGCTCAGAGGAGGGGAAGATTTGTTGGGGTTTGTTTTGCCGGAGCAATGGTGCAAGCATGGTGCATTGGGAGAGTGTGAAGAGTTTGGCATCTGGGGGTGGGGGGAATTTGGCAGCAGGGGCTGGGCATGGCACCTGGGGCAAGCCTCGGGCCCTGTTTTGTGGTGGTACGCTGCTGAATGCAGAGAGTGATGCTTCTCTTTCCATTTGAGGCATTTCCAACCTACCTTACTGCACAAAGAAACTTTCTCCCCCCCAGCATGTTTATTTCATTCATTCATTCATTCATTCATTCATTCATTCATTCATTCATTCATTCATTCATTCATTTATTTATTTATTTATTTATTTATTTATTTATTTATTTATTTATTTATTTATTTATTTATTTATTTATTTATTAGGTTTATATACCGCCCTCCCCCGGAGGGCTCAGGGCGGTTCACAACAGAAATATAAACAATGAACCATAATAATTCCGTACCTACAGTACTGGTCCTTAATTTAAAAGCAGCGCTCAAATTATAACCTTTCCATTATAAATACAATAAAATACAGATAAAAATACAGATGGCATCCCGTAATTTAAAATTCCCCTAAAGGAGGGACAGCAGGGGCCTCGATGTTTAAAGAGGTGCACACATCAGCGGCTGGCTTCCCCAAAAGCCCGGCGGAACAGCTCAGTCTTGCAGGCCCTGCAGAACTCCTTAAGATCCCGCAGGGCCCGGACAGCTGGAGGAAGAGCGTTCCACCAGGCAGGAGCCAGGGCCGTAAAAGCCCTGGCCTGGGTGGAAGTCAGCCGCATCATGGAGGGGCCAGGGACCTCCAGCAAATTGGCCTCTGCTGAGCGCAGGGGCCGAGTTGGGACATATGGGGCCAGACGGTCCCGAAGATACGAGGGTCCCAGACCACGTAAGGCCTTAAAGGTCAATACCAACACCTTGAAGACGACTCAGAACTCCACTGGTAACTAGATGTTGAAGGACATCTGTATGTTAGCAGATGTTTCTAAGAACAGACATTAATTTCATTTCTGTTCCTTAATCCCTCAGAAGTTCAGATGCCGAATTCCTTCTGAATGTTCCCCCCCCCCCCACAAATACTGGCTCGCACAAAAATCTCTTCTCTTATCCGTTCCTCGTGCTCTTCCTCTTCAAGATGACAGGCATTACAAATTAGTTATGAGGCTCTTACAAGCAAGCGACTGGAATGTCAGTCAAACTTTTTTACTCTGGCTTCTGCGAACATATTAAGCGTGAAGTCCAAAGAGATGGTAATGGTTCCCGGTGGAAAAGCTAGCTTGGACAAGCTTGTCTTTCAATCCATCCAAGACAACCCCAGCGAAAAGAAGTGAGGCATACAGCAGGCCGGCTTGTTTGTCCATCATTTTTGACGACGTGCTGGAATGAGAAGTCCCCTGGGAACCAGGGCCACGTTCTGAGCTTTCTGATCTTAACCACAAATGCACAGTTTCAAAAAAACAGGGAAGTAAAGGAAGCCCGTTCACACCATAAATAAATCATCATCCAGTGAAGATCTTCGCCATCTTAGCTAGTCTTATGCAAAATGCTTCCTTTGTAAAATACATAAAGGAGCCTGTCTGGCGTGGCTTATTAGTTATTTAGCATATGTCAAGACATTTCAAGGATACATTGCTTCACTGTTTAAATGGGCTCTGCCAGTGTTTTTAGCGATGACACCTTTGATGAAATTACCTTCTTTGTCGCTCACTCTTCATCCCCAACCTTGGCCATCTTGTTGTGTAGCGAAAAAATAAACCAAAACTCCCCAAAACAAAAACCCCCTCAAACACCTTTATTTCTTTTTTTCTGATTTCCAGTCAACATGTCGTCTGGCAAACTGGCTCTGCTCAACAGTTTTTGATACTTAATCTAAAATTGTAAAGGGTTTTTTTTTGTTCTTCTCCCTGTCAGAAAGTACTCCCAGAGGTCCTCAGTTTTGCATGTTTGGCACACGATCCGTTGGACGCAACTTTGGGAAAGGGGAGAGGGCAAAGTATATGACCACATCTTTCTTTATGGTAGTTGGAATGTGACATTCACTGAAGAGCTTTTTAAATCTTCGAATGGGCGGAATTTCAAAATATACATGTTGTTTCTGGGGGACACAGAGAGAAATTCTCTGGAGAACTTTAGTACATGCATGTTGCAGGAAGGTGTGGAGAAGAGTTGGTACTAACAGAGGGAAAAACAGTTGAGGTAAGACCAGTGGTGGGATCCAAAAATTTTAATAACAGGTTCCGATGGTGGTGGGATTCAAACAGTGACATCGCCGCACACACGCACTTCCAGTCCCTATTGGGCAGGGAGGTTGCTTTAGTAACCCCTTCTCGGCACTCAGAAAAAAATTAGTAACCACTTCTAGAGAAGTGGTGAGAACTGGTTGGATCCCACCTCTGGGTAAGACTCAGAGAAGAAATGGGGTTTCTCCTCCCACACAAGACCTTGCGGGTTTTCCTCTTAGTGAGGGGAATAAGTGTTCTATGCCTTGAGGTGTCTATAAGGCACACTTTGTATAGTATGTGTGTGAGACGGCATAGAGACATTGTCAAGAAATTGTGTATATTTTACTTTAAAAATTTACTTAGCCTCACTGACACCATCATTAGATATGGGCCTCAATGATACCTCAGGGCTGTGTACGCTTATCGCTTGCAGCTGGTATTTGTAAAAAGGAATGGCCTTCACAGCTGTTGGGCTGTACGACCTTGACTACAATAGATTCTCCTAATTGGCCAAAATTCCTAACTGGTGGAGTCACATTTTAGTTTTGAGAACAAAGAAATAATTGAATTCTGGTGCTGTCTGGCTGATTTGGACCCTGATTGGCTTTTGAGTGATCACCTGATGTGAGAGCCATCTCTTTATAATTTTAGCTTATGTTACCATTCATTATTCATTCTGATCCTGATCCTGATTCCTTTCTGCAACACTGAACTTTTTGCCTGTTATTCTGTTGATTTGACTTAATGGATCTATTCAAGAACCTTGCTTGCTCTATGGAACCAAGGCTACGCTAATACGCTTCGAGGATTATAAGGATTGGACAATTATTGGGATGCTGGTTTCATTCTCATGTTATTTTAATTAACATGTTGCACCATATGCTGTTGTTTTACACCTGCCTTTTCCTTTTTTCAAATAAACCTTCAACTTGTTTTTTAAATGGTGTTTGTGTGTCGGTTCAAAAATAACTCGTGGACAGGAGCCAGGCCAGGGAGCCTGGATCCTTGACAGATATGGTTATGGATTCACTTCCTGGATTACACTTCACCCCCTCTGAGGATTGCTGAGTAGTCTTTTTGCCTCCTAAAACTCTGGTAATAAGGTAGTGTACCGTGAGACACAGGTGGATTCCGCACAGCATATGTATAACAGATTGCAGTTGTTATAAAGGAACACATTTTCCTTTTTTCCATTTGTAGGTGTGCCCTTTTCCTGTTCAAGCAGTAATTGGAGCCAATAAAAACCATCCAGGTTGCTTTTGTGCCTTTGGGTTTAGATGCTTCTCTTTTTAAAAAAAAATCTGTTACACATGTATACAGGCATACAGAAAGGAACCCCTGCAGCCATGCTGACTGTCTGGTCATTATATATTATATATTATATATTATATATTATATATTATATATTGTATATTGTATATTGTATATTGTATATTGCATATTGTATATTATATATTGTATATTATATATTATATAAAGAGTAAAAGGTTCACCAAAAAATCTTCTGAGTTAGCAGAAGTTTGCAAAACCCAGAGATGGAGACAGTCAGTCTAGACTCTAGGGGCAAAAGTAGCAAAGATTTAACATGATTGGTGAATTCAACTAATTCTAGACCAATGAGAGGCTGTTGCGTGGGTGAGGAAAAGTATCCCTGATGTATTTATTGTATATGCTATGCCAAGTTGAGCTTGAGATAGAGTCTGATTTGAGTTCTCTGTGTGTTCAACTTTGTTATTGCTGAAGAGTTCTGTATAGTATTATAGTCTTGTATAGAATAGACTCGTGTAACCTTGCAAATGCTAAAGTAAAAACCTTCCTATGGAAAGAACATCTTACGTGGAGAGTATTCTTTTTCTAAGTGAGGTAGGAAGTTGCAGTGAGTGCAAGAAGACTATAGATCTTCTTATCTTACCAGAGTGACTCCGCTTTAAATTCTGCTGATATGTCCCACAGTCCAATTGGCTGCATCTGCATAGCTGTGCTTGTGCAACACACAAAAGGAAAAGAAAAATGGACATCCCTGCAACAGACAAGCAATAATGAATGTATTGCTGTAGATCGGTCATACTCACTGCCACAGGGGAAAATGTGCTTGGGGGACTTTGTACACTGTCAGGTGCTCAAAGAATCTCCCCACAACATTCAGGGGAACCTGTGCAAAATGTTGGGTGGGCAGATTCTTCCTGAAAGTGGGCAGTGCACAACCAAAAGTGAACGGGTGGAAGGGAGAGAAATAAAGCATCTCCTGCTTTTGTTGTGTTCACATAGCGCGCCTCCAACCTTGGGCTGTGCAAAAGGATCTCTGGTTTAGCAATTTTTGAAAATTCTTGGTTGAGGGGAATAAATCAGGCCAAACTTGTTTTGGGAAGTCTCCAACCCCCCAAAACCAGTCAATATAATATCCTGTACCCATTATATTTGGCCTAGGCAGAATGGACCAGAGAAACTTATTCATGGCTACTATCATGAACTATTCACTCCTGTTTTCCTCTCCTCAGGCTAGAAGAGATGCTGGGATATCTGGGAACAGATCTGGTAAGTGCTTTTTATTAGCAACTAGTGGGCCCGGCCACGCTTCGCTGTGGCTTTGTGTGGTGAGCTTGGAGGGGAAGGGAGGAGGAAGGGGAGAGGCATTACGGCTGTTTCTTATTGGGTGCCTGGGAATGCTCCTCCTTCCTCTTCCCGTGCAGGCGTGTCCAGCAGCCTACAGTTGAGGCCGGCGTGCAAGCGCACACCACAGCGAAGGCGGGCAAGCCACGCCCCCCAGCATGGCGGCCCCTGATTGGTCCATTACGGTTTTTGCAGAAATGTGCAGTTTACCGGGTTCAGGTATGGAGTTTCGGTGATTGAAGGTCCGATTACCTGCCCACAACGGGGAGGGACGTCGTGGGAAAATTTGGGAGGAATTGGTCTAGCTGTTTCCACATTAGGGCGTGAGGAACAAACGCACAAATGGACGGTTAGATTTATATATAGAGAGAGATATAGATATCAGTAGCCGTCATGGAGGGACATTGTATCACAGGGCCATGATGTCAGGAGAGAAACACCATAATCATTTCCCATATTGAGTGGCCCACCTCCATCTCCCAGAAGGTATGGAGTTTTGGTGATTTGAAGGTCTGATTACCTGCCCACAATGGGGAGGGACGTCGTGGGAAAATTTGGGAGGAATCGGTTTAGCTGTTTCTGCATTAGGGCGTGAGGAACAAACACACAAATGGACGGTTAGATTTTTATATGTGTAGATATCAGTAGCCGTCATGGAGGGACATTGTATCACAGGGCCATGATGTCAGGAGAGAAACACCATCATCCTTTCCCATATTGGGTTGCCCACCTCCATCTCCCAGAATTATAACTGACCTCCAGATGGCTACAGTCAACAACTCTGGGAAAAAAAATGTCTGCTTTGGAGGGTGGACATTGTGGTCTTATATGGCGGTAAGAGTAGTAGTGTTTCATTAGACTTTACCTTATGACTAACCTTCCGCTGTGACTAGACTTCCTTACTATGACCTTCTTTGCATGCATCCCCTTCCCCCATCATGTCTACGATTCGTCCCGTAAGAGGGATTATAGTATTCCATTCTGACACAATTGAAAACAAAATCTTTTAGTAGGAAAATCCACACAGCTCAAGCAAGCTTCATTCTCTAGAAACTCAGAATTTCTTTCTGAAAATAAACACTATTAGCCACTTCACATTTTCCTTCACATCTTTTTATGGATAAACGTCAAAAGCCCAAGAAGGAATGTGCTGTCACTCATGATTTCTGAAATAACAGCAGACGGCAAGAGAGAAGCTGGCTTCCCGCATTAATTTTTTTTCCTCAAATTTCACAGGTGAAAGTAGCCACACATTTATAACACCCTAATTCCAATGCCACTCCTGAGGTATCTTCCCACAACACACCCAATTATTGGTATTGTTGTAGACCATAGGTGTCAAACTCGCGGCCCTCCAGATGTTATGGACTACAGTTCCCATCATCCCCTGCCAGGATGATGGCAGCATGATGCTGGCAGGGGATGATGGGACTGTAGTCCATAACATCTGGAGGGCTGCGAGTTTGACACCTGTGTTGTAGACCATATTCTTCCTCCTTACTGTGAGCTCCTGTGTTTTCTGATCAACTGCCTTATGATTAAAAAGCTGATTAAAAAAAATATTCTAGAAATACCCCTCAGCAACTGTGCACTGCCTTAATGTTTCATATGGTAATGTTCATACACTAATCCAGCAAACAACACAATATTTTTAATGAGCCAAAATAGAGTGATCTACTAAAAAAACAAAGATTGTCCCTGATAAATTGGCAAATGCAGAGCAATTCCTTTACTGGAGTATTTGGGGGAAGCCTTCACCGTGTTTGGTGAAGGGCCAAATTTGCTATGTGTTTCAACAAACTTTGGTTGAATGGTTTGAGAAAGTTCTCTAATGCAGATGGCTTTACTTTTATGTCAGCCAATGGTTGTAGTGTGATAGATTATGTCCTTGTTTCCCCTCAACTTTTAGGTTCAATTTCCCAGTTTGTTGTCGATGATTATGCCTTGAGTGACCATCTCCCTTTAGTGTTTTCTCTTTCTGTTGAGTCTACCACAAATCCTGAATCCATCAACAATGATCTACATTTTTGTTTGAAGTGGTCATCACAAACTGAGGCCACTTTTAAAGCTTTTATAAAATTGCCTTTTGTTTCCAATTTAAAATCGGGTATAATTAAAAGTGTTTGGTGAAGGTGAATATTGCATGTGTGGAAGCGGAAATGTACAGATGAACGTAGTAAGCTGAAGTCATTGAGTCACCGAGAGTGGAATGAAACCTTTTCTTTTTGAAAGTGAGAACAAGCTTGTTGAAGTGTTAGCAAAGGGTTTTTAAAAAACATAACTTAACCTGTTGATTTTTGCTCTTCAAATGTATTTAAAAACAGTTGGCCCATTTCCAAGAGCAAACAGACATTGCATGCAATGCTTCTTGTATGTAGTAAGACAGCCAAGAGCATAAGGATATCGGATATGAAAACAGAGAAAAAGACATAAGCCTTCCTGCCATTTCACTCCAGATAAGAAAATGTTATCTAAGTCGCTATTTCTATGTAGATTTGGACTGTCTCGTATAGGAGAGGAATCTGAATGAAACCAAAGCTAAAATCTTGAAACGAAGGAACGGATCAAGAATATACAAGGCTTCAAAAATGATACAATTTCGACCTCAGTAATACACATAGTTGTGCTGGTCCAGAAAAACCCTGAAAAGTAATCGAACTAGTTAGTGGCAAGAAATTATCGGTTGCTTGGAACATATTAATTGAGAGCCAGCATGGTGTAAGGGTAAAGAGCAGCTGGACTCTAATCTGGAGAACCTGGTTTGATTCCCCATTCCTCCACATGAGTGGACTCTTATCTGATGAACTGAATTTGTTTCTTCGCTCCTCTACATGAAGCCTGCTGGGTGACCTTGGGCTAGTCACGGTTCTCTCATTACTCTCTCAGCCCCACCACCCTCACAAGGGTGGGGAGGGGAAGGGAAAGGAGTTTGTAAGCTGCTTTGAGACTTATTACAGGTGATAAAGGTGGCATATAAATCCAAACTCCTCCTCCTCCTCCTCCTCCTCCTCCTCCTTCTTCTGTAGGGCTGTCAGAAACTACTTAGATGAGATAAAGACCAACAAGCATTTTAAAGAATATCTAAATATTAATTTTCAGTAATTAAAACTGGAACTTATTTAGCATTTTCACATTTTATTTAGCAGTCTTAAGCAGAGTCACACATTTTCTGTCCATTGACTTAGAATTTGGCTTAGAATTTAGAAATGGAGTGCCCCACTAGGAAGACTAGCCACTTGCCAACTGATTACCCCTCCCCTTCCTCATGGCACTCTTTTTAAAATACTGTGCCTGGAGCAATGAAGGCCTAAGGTAGTACAGAGAACAGTCACCAGGATTAAAATTGTAAACAATTTATTAAGATGAAAATGTCAGTAAACATACTCACTAGTGGCTAGACTGAGCAATGGATTCAAAAGAACAGGGTAAAGTGCAATTCCTCTGTCCCTTTCACTGTACATGATATATATTGTCATGATATATTGTCATGATATATATAAAAATGAAAGGTTCACAAAAGGTTAATCTTCTAATCAGCAAAAGTTTTCCAACACAGAGGCCGGAGACAGTCATTCTAGGAGCAAGTGGTTACAGTTGACCTTTAACATGATAGGTGAGTTCAACCGTGACCCTTGACCCATGAGAGGCTGTTGCCGGGGCGAGGGGAAAGTATCCTTGTTAGATGTATAAGCAATGCATTGTGTATGCTGGGGTGAGTCTAAGTTGAGTGTTGAGTTCTGTGTGTGTTCAACTTTGTTCTTGCTGAAGACTTCTGTATAGCTTTATAGTCTTGTATAGCATAGACTTGTGTAACCTTGCAACTGCTAAAGTAAAACTTTCCTATGGAAAGAACATCTTGCGTGGAGAGTATTTTTTTCCAAAGTGCTAGGACAGTGGTTCTCAACCTGGGGGTTGGGACCCCTTTGAGGGCCGAACGACCCTTTCACAGGGGTCGCCTAAGACTCTCTCCATCAGTGTTCTCCAACTGTAAAATGGATAAATGTTAGGGTTGGGGGTCACCACAACATGAGGAACTGTATTAAAGGGTCGCGGCATTAGGAAGGTTGAGAACCACTGTGCTAGGAAGCTGCAGAGAGTGCAAGAAGACTATTAGACCTTCTCATCTTACCAGAGTTGCTCCGCTTTAAACTCTGCTGATACATATCCCAGCAGATGTTAACTTAAGATAAAATCTTTAGCTGAAAAGTTGTTCTAAAAGGTTTCCATTACCATCGCGGGTATGCTAGCCAGCATATGGTAATAGCTATCTCCTACAGACCTCAGTTATTTCTGCCTCAGTGAAATTAACACAAAAGATACACTCCTTCTTGCTTTCAAGAGTTTTATCAGCTTTCTCCTCCCACTACCTTGGTCAGACCAAGCCAAAAAAAACCAACACTTTTCCTGAAGTCTGCAAGATACTAGGCATCTCTCAGCACATTTAACATACAGCTGAGGATAAAGGAAGCTGAGGATAAATGGCTTATTACATTTGGTGCCAGAGTGGTGTTGTCCAAACAAAGGTTACCGTGAGGTTGCAGCGTGATGTCACTTCTGGCATGAACCCAGAAATGATGTCATTTTCTCGGGCAGATGCCACTGAAACTTTAGCTCTGTCCCAATGTGATGATGTCACTTTCACGTTGACACTGGAAGTGACTTCATACTATCAGACAGATGGAAATTTAAACACCCCCGTTTCCCACTATCTCCAACCAGAGGTGGGATCCAGCAGGTTCTCACAGGTTCCCGAGAGTAGGTTACTAATTATTGGTGTGTGCCGAGAGGGGGTTACTAATTGGTGATTTTGCCAGGTGATTTTTGCCTTAGTTACGCCCCTCCTCTCAGCAGTAGTGCACAGAACTTGAAGCAGTCTAGCAGGAGGTGCACCGGCATGCATGGCTGCCTGCGCCTGCGAGCATTCATTTCC
Organism: Sphaerodactylus townsendi; assembly: GCF_021028975.2. Lineage (NCBI taxonomy): Eukaryota > Metazoa > Chordata > Lepidosauria > Squamata > Sphaerodactylidae > Sphaerodactylus > Sphaerodactylus townsendi. Next base: position 13,810,169 of record NC_059426.1, on the reverse strand, counting down.
CACCCAAGGACCAGTGCAGCAGCTGCGTCCTTGCCACAGCCCCGCCCAGGAATGCCCGGCCATGCCCCCGTCGTGCCCGGCCCAGCCTCATTGCCGCTACGCCACAGTTTGAATCCCACCACAATGGGAACCCGTTGCTAAAATTTTTGGATCCCACCACTGTCTCCAACCAGTTGCAACAGGGGGCTGGCAACCTAAAGACACTTCAAATGTCCAACTTCAGAAGCCATTCCTAAGAAATATATATTCAAAAGGAGAATGACATTTCATTCCTAATATCGCTTCCCTTCCCTTTCATTTTTTTCTTTTAATGAAAGAAGTAAATTGCCCATCATCCTTTGGCACGTACCCCCAATCTTTATGTTGACCAGATGAAATGTATTATTTTTTCCCCCCTGTTGCCATGAACTTTTCTATTTAACTAGCATAGGCGGCCTTACAAAATTCATCAATACTCAGAAATAGTAAGATGAAATTGTAATGAGGTTGACAAGGGTTCCTTCGGAGGGCTCACTGAATAACTGCTTGTGACATGACTGACGTGTGAAAAGATTTTCATTCTTTGCTTCCTCTCACTTAATCTTTTTGCCTCAAAAAGGGCAATATTTCTTTAGGAGGGGGGAAGAAAATACAGGGTGGGGGGGAATCCTATCACTTCTGACCACACATCCACCCTATAATGTTATCTGACAGTAAATACACGGCCCCATCAAATCACTTATCTGCTCACGCTTCAGCAATAATATTGAGGGAATCTGAATAAATTACATCTCAAATGGTACAGCTGCTCTCAAACAGCAGAACTAATGAATTGCCCTGACTGGAAAAGGGAGAGGGGAGGAAACGGCTCGCTTTCATAATCGCAGGCAGCTGATGGGCTGATGCCTGATCCGCATCAGTCACCACAACTAATTACAACCTGAGAAATTATCACCACTTTTAGGTTAATGGTTGGTAAACACCTACTAGCAAATTTATGGCTGAGATGCTGAAAGAAAGCAAGCCTTTGCCTCAGTTGAACAAAACAGGTCACAAAGCTTTATGCTAATAAAAAAATGTTATTTTGGTTGTGATTTCTGTTCTCGCAAAGAACAGGATTTTGGAATCTACTGGCCAGAATCCATTTCCTGGCACTGCAAAAACAATAAATTATATTGCAGTTAACAGTTACTGTGGAAAATAAAGATGGGGAATAATTCTTTAATGGAACTTCTCGGAGTCACAAGATGGTGACTGGTCTTTAGGTGATGAGTGAAGCTACATGGCAGTGACTATATGTTACAACCTAAGAGTTCTGGATGATGCAGATACGCTTTATATGCTCTATGGCTAGTACATACTTTATATGTGAAGGAAGCCCAATCTTGTCAGATCTTGGAAGATAAGCAAGGTAAAATCAGCTCAGAAGGGAGACCTCCAAGAAAGACTCTGAAGGAGATGTCAATAGTTAACCACCTCTGTTTAATTGTTTGTCTTCTAGGTCACTTTCTGGAGCCACCATAAGTCGGCTGCAACTTGACAGTGCTTTACACACATGCCCAAAGTTTGTACATGTATGGTTGCAATGCAAAAAATTCTCTAAGGGGCTTTCCCCACCGACAGAGTTGAACTGGTTTCTACCTAGGTTCACCATGCAGTACTGCAGTTTAGCATTTTGTGCCACAGGCACCTTCAATAAACCTCTGGCCCCTTCCGCACACGCAAAATAATGCATTTTCAAACCACTTTCACAACTGTTTGCAAGTGGATTTTGCTATTCCGCACAGCTTCAGAGAGCACTGAAAGCAGCTTGAAAGTGCATTATTCTGCGTGCGCGGAATGAGCCTCTGTAACTAATATCTCACAAATACAAATTTGCAAATTTACAGGATACAACAGCTCACTTTGCTGGTAAAGATTTGCCCAAACATTGGCCCTGGTCCAAAGGTGTGAATGTGTGCACTCGCGAAAGCAAAAGCTGCACACGTACAGACTTTTAAACAATTGGCAATCCCACTGATGAGCTGTATGATGCAAGGAGTGAATCAGTTGAAGATTAAATTCCACCCTCTTTATGCCCCTTCTTGAATAGCAGCTGGCCAGCCCGATTACTTACTTTTTTGTAATATGACTGGCCAGGAGGCTATATCAAAGAGAAGAACCATGCATAAAACATCCCAAGTACATATTTTTTTTCTCCTCCGGCTAAGGATACATGTGCAGAAATACAAAGGCCTGGAACCTATCTCAAGAGAAGAACCATGCACAAAACATCCATGTACATAATTTCTCCTTCAACTAAGGATACATGTGCAGGAGCATATCTGTACATGGATTGATGCGTCTTTCATCAGAGCTTTATCACATTTCAGAACACTAAATTAACAGCAAGTAAAACATCCGAGGTCCTTGATTTGAAGGAAGCCACTTACATGACTCTCGTTTCCTCGGATGAGCCCTTGAATAATTATGTGATTATTAATTTGCTCACCACAAACTCTAAATATTGCCGTGTTCTTTATTCTGAATAGCTAACGAACTGCCGCATGTGCCCCAGAGACTCTGCAGTGTGCCTTGGCAGGAATAAATAGGGATTTCGAAGCTGCATGGAAGAATGCCCTCCTACTGACAGTGCCAAATGCGTGTCTTTGATTTTTGTCTAGATTTTGTATGAGAAAAAGGTCTCATGCGATAGTTGTAAGCTGAGTAGGGAGCTAGGGTTGCCAGATGCAGGTTGGAATACTCCTGGGGATTTGGGGAATGGAGTCTGGGGAAGTCAAAGACCGCAATGGGGCACAATGTCACAGAGCCCTTCGGGGATGGGCGGTATAAAAATCGAATAAAATAATAATAATAATAATAATAATAATAATAATAATAATAATAATAATAATAATAATAATAATAATAATAATAATAATAATAATAATAATAATAAAGAGTTAATCTTCCAAAGCAACAATTTTCTTCCAGGGAACCTATCTGTCGCCCTTTCCCCACCTACCGTTTGCTGCGTGCTACTGCCCCCAAATAGCGTGTGGTCCAGCGATGCTCCCCACGAGTCCGGGCGGCGACAACGCAGCCGCCCTGACTCTGTGCTCTAACGTCCCTTCAGTGTGTGTCATTTCTGATGCTGAAGAAAACAGCATCTTCTGACCACGGGGCAGTAGGGAACACGACCCCGGAGCGGAAATCACTCGCGCTCAGAGTAGCGCGCTGCAAAACGTAAGTGGGGAACGGCTCTGTGTAGTCTGAAGATGAGGTGTAATTCCAGGAGATTCTTAGATCCCACTTGCAGACTGGAATCCTTAAAGTGTTAGCTGAGAGAAATCCATTGTGCCTGCGGAGGGGAGAGAGAGCAGCAGTGGCATAGGAGGTTAAGAGCTCATGTATCTAATCTGGAGGAACCAGGTTTGATTCCCAGCTCTGCCGCCTGAGCTGTGGAGGCTGATCTGGGGAATTCAGATTAGCCTGTACACTCCCACACATGCCAGCTGGGTGACCTTGGGCTAGTCACAGCTTCTCGGAGCTCTCTCAGCCCCACCTACCTCACAGGGTGTTTGTTGTGAGGGGGGAAGGGAAAGGAGATTGTAAGCCCCTTTGAGTCTCCTACAGGAGAGAAAGGGGGGATATAAATCCAAACTCCTCCTCCTCCTCCTCCTCCTCCTCCTCCTCCTCCTCCTCCTCCTCCTCTTCTTCTTCTTCTTCTTCTTCTTCTTCTTCTTCTTCTTCTTCTTCTTCTTCTTCTTCTTCTTCTTCTTCTTCTTCTTCTTCTTCTTCTTCTTCTTCTTCTTCTCCTCCTCAGGGATTTGATGCCATAGAGTCCACCTTCCAGATCTCCAGGCCCCACCTGGTTGGGCAAACTGGGTGAAATTTCAAAGTGATTGTCCTACTTGATCTCTTTCCCCTCCCCAAAAAGAGCCAGCATGGTGTAGTCGTGGTTAAGAGCAGGTGGACTCTAATCGGGAGAACTAGGCTTGATTTCCCCTGCTCCACCTAAGCAGTAGACTCTTATCTGGTGAACTTGATCTGTTTCCCTGTTACAACACACAGAGCCTGGTGGGTGACCTTGGGCTAGTCACAATTCTCTCAGAACTCTCTCAGCCCCACCTTCCGCACAAGGTGTTTGTGTGGAGAGAGAAAAGAGTTTGTAAGCTGTTTTGAGACTCCTTACAGGAGAGAAAAGTGGGTATAAATCCAAACTCTTCAAAACTCTTTTTTCTTGTTTGACCTGAGCAAAAGCTTGTGAACATCCCGAGGGAGCTGTTTTGCCCATTTCCTCCACCTTCCTCCAGCCACTGATACCATATGGCACATTATTCAGGTTTTTTTCGCCAACTCCTTCCCCACTAGCAGGTTTACAGGGGCCAGCTGGGAACTGAGGAAGGACGAGAAAGGGATGGTTAAAAGTGCAAACGTCTTTGTGTTCTCCAAACTACTTTGCAAACACACCAAGCACTGGTGAGAGTGTTGTAAATTTTGCCCACTTTGCCAACTAAGCGCATGGATTTCTTGCCATCCGAGAGGCAGGTAAAAGGTGAAATTAGAAGACATGTTTTTGTAGTAAATAGAAGAATGTGTTTCATACAGCAGGTGCCTGGGAAGAACTTTCTATGGATGGCTGAGTTCTTTTAGAGCACAAGTGTCAAACTCGCAGCCCTCCAGATGTTATGGACTACAGTTCCCATCATCATGATGGGAACTGTAGTCCACAACACCTGGAGGGCCACGAGTTTGACACCTATGTTTTAGAGGCTCAGCCTGACCCCCAGATGCTCCTTTTTATTGTTGTCTTGTGGTTTTAGATGCTTGTTATTATTTTTAGTTATGTAAGCTGCTTCAGTCTTGACCTGGATGGCCCAGGTTAGCCCAATCTAGTCAGATCCTAGCAGAGGTGTATCTAGGGCAGGGATAGGGAACCTGCGGCTCTCCAGATGTTCAGGAACTACAATTCCCATCAGCCCCTTTCAGCATGGCCAATTGCAAAATCTGAGTCCCCCCCTCCATATGAGCAGCCGCCCTCCCGTCCACGACCAAACAAAATTTTTGCACCAGGTCTTGAAGTCAGTGTATGAGTGCAGAGAAGTGCAGAGAAGGGCAATGGGGATGATTGAAGGATTGGAGCACCTTTCTTATGAGGAGAAACTCTTTAGTTTGGAGAGGAGACGTCTGAGGGGGGATATGATTGAAGTCTATAAAAATTATGCATGGGGTAGAAAATTTTTCTCTCTTTCTCACAATACTAGAACCAGGGGGCATTCATTGAAAATGCTGGGGGGGAAGAATTAGGACTAATAAAAGGAAACACTTCTTCACGCAACGTGTGATTGGTGTTTGGGATATGCTGCCACAGGAGGTGGTGATGGCCACTAACCTGGATAGCTTTAAAAAGGGCTTGGACAGATTTATGGAGGAGAAGTCGGTTCATGGCTACCAATGTTGATCCTCCTTGATCTCAGATTGCAAATGCCTTAGCAGACCAGGTGCAGCAGCAGCAGCAGAAGGCCATTTCTTTCACATCCTGCACATGAGCTCCCAAAGGTACCTGGTGGACCACTGCGAGTAACAGAGTGCTGGACTAGATGGACTGTGGTCAGATCCAGCAGGCTAGTTCTTATGTTCTTATGGACCTGGGGGGAAGGAGGAGGGGCATGTGGATGTTCCCCCCCATGACTAAGTGGCCGCAGCCTGGGGACATTTGACCCCATATGTCCCCCTAGGCGGTACGCCCCTGGATCCTAGAAGCTAAGCACGGTCAACCCTGGTTTGTACTTGAATGGGAAAGCAACAAGGAAGTCGATTCATGGCTCCCAATCTTGATCCTCCTTGATCTGAGATTGCAAATGCCTTAGCAGACCGGGTGGCTCGGGAGCAGCAGCAGAAGGCCATTGCTTTCACCTCCTGCACGTGAGCTCCCAAAGGCACCTGGTGGGCCACTGCGAGTAGCAGAGAGCTGGACTAGATGGACTCTGGTCTGATCCAGCTGGCTTGTTCTTATGTTCTTATGTTCCTAAGTCCAGAGTTGCTACAGGGACCCATTCCATACAAATCGTTGAAAACATTTGCAAAACATTTTCAACCCCCCCCACCCCCCAGTTTGTCTGCACTCATCCCCTCAAAGCAATTCCTGGCTGCCATTTTTAGTTGTTCTGTTTTTTAAAGAACCTCACTGGCTCTGTCCTGTGATTCTCCAGTAGTCATTTCTTCATAGCTTCAAAGACATGACCCCCCCAATTATTTTTTTAAAAAAACTGACAGAAATAAAGTGTGAGGGCTGGCATGAGCTCAGAAAATGGAACAGACGAGGAACTCTGGTGGGTGTGGGAAACACCTTGAAGAAATTGCACAGCACGTGAAAATGTTTTCACAATGGCCCCTTCCACACAGGCAAAATAATGCGTTTTCAAACCACTTTCACAACTGTTTGCAAGTGGATTTTGCTATTCCGCACTGCTTCAAAGAGCACTGAAAGCAGTTTGAAAATGCATTGTTCTGCATGTGCGGAATGAGCCACAGTTTTCAGGAAAAAAAGTATCACTAGGGAACAGCATGTAAATAAAACGTTTTGAGACTGGAAATAAAACATTTCAGGCTAAAAACACCACAGAACTTTATAGAGGAAACATTTTATTATTTCCTGCCTCAAAACAGTTGATTTGGCTTGTGTGGAATGGAATGTAGAGTAGAATTTGCCAGTTCCATGGTTGAGAAACATCTGGAGATTTTGGGGGTGCAGACGGAGGAGGGTGGAGTTTGGGGCAGGGAGGGACTTTATTGGGGCATAATGCCATTGAGGCCACCTTCCAAGGTGGTTGTTTTCTCCAGGGGAACTGATTGCTGTTGCCTGAAGATGAGTTGTAACCTTAGGAGATCTCCAGCCATGAGCTTGAGGTTTTCAGTCAATACAGAGAAAGCCAATGGCAAATAACCCCAGGTCCTTTAAGGCCTTCCGCGGCCTGGGACTCTTGTACCTCCGAGACCGCATTACCTCATACGTCCCAACTTGACCTCTGCATTTGGCAGAGGCCAACTTACTGGAGATCCCTGCCCCCTCAATGATGCAGCTGGCCTCCACTCGGGCCAGGGCCTTTACGGCTCTGGCCCCTGCCTGGTGGTACACTCTCCCTCCAGCTGTCCAGGCCCTGCGGGACCTTGGTGATTTCTGCAGGGCCTGTAAGACTGAGTTGTTCCACCGGGCCTTTGGAGATACCAGCCGCTGAGTGGTGCCCCCCCCCCACAGTTTATGGGTCCCTAATATCATCGGGACCCATTATTGAGACCATAGGTCCTAATACCATCAGGACCCAATGTCTCCCTCTCCCTCTTTTTAGGTGGATTAGGTTTAGGTGGGATGCCATCTTAGGATAACTGCTGTTTTTATCACATTCATGGAAGCTCTATATCAGGGGTAGGGAACCTGCGGCTCTCCAGATGTTCAGGAACTACAATTCCCATCAGCCTCTGTCAGCATGGCCAATTGGCCATGCTGGTAGGGGCTGATGGGAATTGTAGTTCCTGAACATCTGGAGAGCCGCAGGTTCCCTACCCCTGCTCTATATGATGATTTTATGTATGGTTTTTATGTTGTACACCGCCCAGAGCCCTTTGGGGATGGGGTGGTATACAAAGTTAAAAGTTAAATAAAATAAATAAATAAATACATCTCTTGCCTTGAAAACCTTGCAGAGTCAGCTGCGACTTGAAGGCACGTTAAACACACACACGAGCTGCCTTGGAGGCTTACTTTTCGAGAGGAAAGCGGGATAGAATTACTGTAACATTTGCACATAGAATCTGTACATAAAATACACAGAATTTGTAACGTTAATATTAAAGGATCCACCTAGAAAGACTGTCACACGGTCGTAACAGGATTGCTAGCACCTCAAGCTTCATAATGTAATGTTAAAAACACTGAACTCTTTAATACGGTATTATTGTCAAATGCATGATAGGATATCAGTTGTAGCCCAATTTATTAGCGTGCTCCATGAGCCTGCTTGAAATACATTGTATATGTCTACAGTACAGGTGGGCATTAGGATAAGCTAAGAAACAAACAAGCAAAAAAAAGCGGAGAAAGCCACTGATCTCTGCCTTTAATGAATATATCCGCGCATGATGGATACACAGATGTACACATTAATTTTCCCTGGCCATGAATACCCGGCATAAAAGGGGAAGGAACATATTATGCTTGAAAGGATCTGTAAATCTTATGCGGTGGGGAAAGATGCATTCACCTAAACTTAGCTGGAAGCTTATTTGTCTGGTACTATGTGCCCAGGCATGGTCATGTCGAGATGACTTATAAATGCATGTTAATAATTTGCCATAATTGCTGAATGTGATTAAATGATCTCGGGCAAGCCTTCCGTTTCGAACAATGATTGTTCGAGCGAAATGTCACAGGCACCCTGAAGAACAGCAGCTTGGGTGATGGGCTCAAAATGTTTGCTGTGCTACCCCTGCACTGAATCTTGGGGGGGGGGGGGGGCAGGGTGTAGATATGACCATAGCATTGTTGTAAGCTTTTCACAAAGCGGTTTCAAGGTCTTATTCTTTGAATCAAAGTCTGTTGTGTGTTCCTCGACACGTCGATGAAGTGCTTTCAGTGCCCCTAATAATGCAGCGGTTTCGAGTCCATTTGTGATGGGTTTCGTCTCAGCTGATGAGTTTGCTGCTGTTTGGAACATTTCTCCAATGATCAGCCAAACGCACTCAAACACCTGTTTTCTCCGGCAATGTGTAAAGGTTTAATGTGGCTGCAGATGGTGAAGTACCACCACTCTTTCAGAGGTGCATGTTAAGAAGTCTAAGGGTGTATGCTTAGTAGCATTGGTGACAAATGAAACCCCTTTTCGGTGACAATGGTGAAATTGATTAGAAGCTTCAACTCATCTGGCTTCCATTTTAAAAAAATGAGAATCCAGTTGAGTGCAGCAAATAGTCTTCTCCGGCTGGGTCTGTGCCATTTTTCACTTTGGAAAAAAAGCTCCATAGCGATGGGGAATCGCACTTAGCCAGCTGATAACACTTGAGAGTTTCTTGCAGCGATTGGTGGTTCATCATTTGGACACATCAGGTACTTACTTCGCGGCTATCATATAATTTGAAGTGTCCCTTTGCTTTAAAAAAATGGAGACCAAGATGATAAAGGCCTGATTGCTGGTGGAAATTCAGAACGGTTAGAAAGATTAATTGAGGATCTATCTACTCCATGCCAAACTGAAAGAGAAACTCAATTTCCTGATTTTCCTCTTCTGTAGGAATGATCCTGAATAGCCCCAATTAGTCCAAATTATTCAGGACCTGGGAGCTAGGTGGGGTTGGCCATGGTCACTACTTATATGGGAAGATTGGGGTTGCTATGCAGAAGGTAGCAATGGCCAATCACCTTTCCTCACCTCTTGCATTGAAACCCTGTGGTTGGAGTCACCATAAGTCTGTTGCAGCTTAGTGCCATATTCTTACTATGCTTCAGTGTGTAGTTGTTCCCTCCTTTCACTCATTTACAATTCAGTAATTTTGCTGTATGTTGTGGTCTGTTCCCGATAGCCTGCATAGTGTAGTGGTTAAGACCAGAAGACTGTAATCTGGAGAACTGTGTTTGATTCCTTACTTCTGCAGCAGACTGTAATATGGAGAACCAGGTCTGATTCCCCACTCCTCCACATGTGCAGTGGACTCTAATTTGGGGAACAGGGTTTGTTTCCTCACCACTCCACATGAAGTCTGCTGGGTGACCTTGGACCAGTCACAACTCACTCAAAACTCTCTCAGCCCCACCTACCAAGCCAAGTGCCTGTTGAGGGGAGAAGAAGGGACTGTGATTGCAAGCCACTTTGAGACTCCTTCAGCTAGAGAAGGGGTCGGCAACCTTTACCACCCAAAGAGCCATTTGGACCCATTTTCCACGGCCCCAAAGATCTACTGAGCTGGAGAGCCTCTGGTTCGGTCCCCTCCACCCACCTTTCCTTCCAGCGCTGGAGGCGGAGGCGCTGGGCAGGGGGGTGGTGGCTGTGGGGATGGCAGAGGGGGGATGGCAGGTGCTCTGAAGGGACATGCCCATGCTACTCTCCAACCTCCAGGGGTCGGAGGGCAGTGTGGGCGTGTTCCTCCAGCCCTCCAGAGCAGCACTGGAAGGAGAGGTGAGTGGAGGGGACGTGAAAAGTGGCGCCCTCACTAATGGAGCTGCCTCTCCTTCGGCACCTCCACTCACCCTTACTTCCAGTGCAGCTTTGGAGGGCTGGAGGGACATGCCCACGATACCCTCCAACCTCCAGGCCATTCGGAGCCGCAGTATAAGGCTGAAAGAGCCGCATGCGGCTCCGGAGCCGCAGGTTGCAGATCCCTGAGCTAGAGCAAAGTGGGGTATAAAAATCATTTCTTCTTCTTCTTCTTCATTAATGAACACTGAAACAGAGAAATTTCTAAACTCATTGGGAATTAGAAGCATGCCCAGTTTATCTCAGCATTCAGTTACTTCAGTTTATTTTCAACTTTGTTCTTTTCTGCATTATTGATCCACCTGCACCAAGACAATGTTGTTAAACAAAAAGCAGTTATGGGATCTTATGAACCATTTCCTCAACATTGTTTTTGTTTGGTGCTTCGCTGATACGCCCATTCAGAGTTCTGATCTTGACTTGAGTTTGTGTTTGTGTGTGCCATCAAGTCACGGCTGACTTATGGCAACCTTGTAGGGTTTTCAAGGCAATCGATGTTCAGCGGTGGTTTGCCATTGCCTGCCTCCGCATGGACTTAGAGAGTTCTGAGAGAACTGTGACTGACCCCAGGTCACCCAGCAGATTCGGACATATAAAGCCCTAAATGGTTTGAGTGAAAAGCAGCCTGATACACTAGCTCTGTCCACAGGAACCTGTCCAGTTTTTGATATTTGTTTGATGATGCCTTGTTACAGGAACCATCACTAGCTGAGGAACTTATAGACCAACCTTCTGAACAGCTGAGACCTAAAATTAGGATTTCCAACTCTGAATAGGGAAATTCCTGAATATTGCAGACTGGAGCCTGGGGAGGATAGAGTTTGTATAGGGGAGGGAACTTAACAAGGGATAATGCCATAGAGTCATGGTGGTGAACCTTTGGCACTCAGACCCATGGACTGTTCCCCATCAGTCCTGTGGCGCGGCCAATTAGCCATGCTGACGAAACTGATGGAATAACCAGTCCACTAACCTCAGGAGATACCAAGGTTCAACCACCACTATATAAACTTATCCTCCAAAGCTGCCCTTTTCTCTGTGGTCCACAGATTAGTTGGAATCCAGGGAACATGTAAGGTCTCACCTTGGGGTTGGCGACACTAAATTGAGGCATCATCACCACCACCACCTTCAGCATGTACAGGTAGCATTCAAGATCTTCTTGTGACAATTTGAAAACACAACTGCTCTACAGCTTTGAAAAGAACTGTTTCGAGGCTCCATTTTATTTTTATTTTATTTTGCTATATTTATACCCCGTCCATAAGAACATAAGAACATAACAGCCATTCATCAGTGAGAGATAGGGGTTTTTTAAGTGCCTCTGTGCAAAGGTGCGATGGCAACCACATTGCTTCCGTGGACTCCATTCACTGCCTACACAGAGGCATGTGAACACGCCAACTGGACAATGGGTTGCTTTATCCCGACTACAACCCACTGTACTTTTGCTGTGTTGAAGGGGCCTCTGTCTTAAAGGCTCTGCGGATCTGGGTAAGGTCCTGCAGGGCTCTGGTGTTGGCTGACAGAGAGTTCTTCCAGGTTGATGCCAGGGCCAAGAAGGCCCTGGCTCTGGCTGAGACCAATGTAATGTCCTTGGTTCCAGGGACCAACAAGAGGTCAGTGCCGGAGGACTGACAATATGGGGACAATATGGGGAGATGCAGTTTTGAAGATCACCCAGACCACTCAAGGCCTTAAAGGTCAAACCCAAAACCTTGAAAATGAGTCTGAGTTCTATTGGCAACCAGTGCAGCTGGTACAATATGGGTGAAATATGCTCCCTCACCAATGTCCTGGTGAGTATCCTCACCACCATGTTCTGGACCAATTTTAGCTTTTGGCTCAGTCTCAAAGGCAGGTCTGCATAGAGCAAGTTATAGTAATCTAGGAAGTTTCCCCACTCATCTTTCGTTGCGCGGTAGTTGCAGCAAATAAACTGGGGGCCTGTTGCATTCCCCACTACTTGAGCGGCAGCAACACAGCGACTCTGACTCTGCCACTCTCCATCCTCCTCAGCGCGCATCATTTCGACCCCTGGATGGTCAAGCAACATTTCTGAAAACCCCACGGCGACCACGGGGGAAAGCGAGGCAGTGGGGAAGCCGGGGTACCTCAGGTTTGAATTTCCCGCTGCACATGGTGACGTGGACCAATCAGGGCACTGCGGGGCGTGCACAATGCGCACGCAGCATCTTCTTCCGCCATTTTTTTAACCAGGAAATCAGTTGTCTGCACGTCGCTTCAAGCGCACACGAATATAGCGTATTTTCATAGTTCATTCAAAACATTCATTGTTCATTCAGAACATTCATTGTTCATTCAGAACTTTCATCTCATGAACATTCATCTCATTCATCTCAGAACATTCATCTCATGAAATGGAGGAGAAAGCAAAGCGGGCACTTCTGTGTTCCGCAAATTTTTGCGCCGCAGCACGACAGCCAATCAGAAACCAATTTTTTTAAAAAAGGAAAAAAGGCAATAGTTCAATTTGTGATGACGACTGTGCATGTTGACGTTTCGTCGACAATTTCAGGGTTTTTTTTTACCAAGTTCCACCCACAAACCAGCGCTCCAGCCAATCAGGACAAAGAAGCGCCCTGCCAATGACCACGGAATGCGCGGTTGTGGGGAATGCTGCATGTCATGAAACTCGCGAGTCAGACCTCGCGCTCAAAAGCACCGATTCAAAGGAGCACGGTTTGTCTCCACGTTATTTTTTAAAGTGGGGAAATGACCCTAGCCTGGAAGTGACCATTAAACTTTAATGCTGATAGATTTTTGCTAGACCAGACTTTTTTGGTTTTGCTGATTGGCTTATTCAGTGTTTCCTATGAACTTAATCCTTCTTTAAAATCTTTACTATTAGCTGCCTTGGGTATTTTTTTTTCAAACAACTCATCAAGGCATACATATTCTAAACAAAGAAAAACTACTTCTGTGGGTTTTTTTACCTTCTATTTTTGTCATTACAGACAGAATGAATGGATGGTCTAGAGTTTATCTCAGTGCTCCCACCCTACGTACACAAGACCATATTTAGCCACTTTTTCCTTTTAGAGAAAATGTTCATGGTTGTATACTAGAATGAGACCTTGGCCTTCCGCCAAAGTGCACGCAAACACTACACCACCTGTGTTCCCAAACCATGGTAACAGAAACAAATTTGGTTTTGGGGAACAGCAGAGAAGGGCAGCTCTCATATAAAAGATGTCACTAAACACACACACGAGCTGCCTTGGAGGCTTACTTTTCGAGAGGAAAGCGGGATAGAATTACTGTAACATTTGCACATAGAATCTGTACATAAAATACACAGAATTTGTAACGTTAATATTAAAGGATCCACCTAGAAAGACTGTCACACGGTCGTAACAGGATTGCTAGCACCTCAAGCTTCATAATGTAATGTTAAAAACACTGAACTCTTTAATACGGTATTATTGTCAAATGCATGATAGGATATCAGTTGTAGCCCAATTTATTCGCATTAACTCCATGAGCCTGCTTGAAAATACATTGTATATGTCTACAGTACAGGTGGGCATTCGGATAAGCTGAAACAAACAAGCAAAAAAAGCCGGAGAAAGCCACTGATCTCTGCCGCACAATAGATATATCCGCACATGATGGTCTACACAGATGTACACATTAATTTTCCACAGCCATGAATACCGGCATAAAAAGGGGGGGGGGGAAGGAACATATTATGCTTGAAAGGATCTGTAAATCTTATGCCGGTGGGGGAAAGATGCATTCACCTAAACTTAGCTGGAAACATTTGTCTCGTACTATGTGCACCCAGGCACCCAGGCATGGTCATGTCGAATGACTTATAAATGCATGTTAATAATTTGCCATAATTGCGCAGATGTGATTAAATGATCTCGGGCAAGCCTTCCATTTCCAGACAATGAGATTGTTCCGAGAACGAAATGTCACAGGCACCCTGAAGAACACGCTTGGGTGATGGAGCTCAAAAATGTTTACTGTGCTACCCTACTGAATCTTGGGGGGGCAGGGTGTGAATATGACCATAGCATTGTTGTCGCTTTTCATCGGTTTCAAGGTCTTATTCTTTGAATCAAAAGTCTGTTGTGTTCCTCGGCACGTCGATGGCGTGCTTTCCAGTGCCTAATAATGCAACGGTTCCGAGTCCATTTGCAGCGATGGGTTTCGTCTCAGCTGATGGGTTGCTGCTGTTTGGAACATTTCTCCAATGATCAGCCAAGCACTCAAACACCTGTTTTCTCCGGCAATGTGTAAAAGGTTTAATGTGGCTGCAGATGGTGAAGTACCACCACTCTTTCAGAGGTGCATGTTAAGTGTTCTAGAGGTGTATGCTTAGTAGCCGTGAGTGACAAATGAAACCGCGCTCGGTGACAATGGTGGGGAGTGATTAGAAGCTTCCAACTCATCTGGCTTCCATTTAAAAAAAATGAGAATCCAGTTGAGTGCAGCAAATAGTCTTCTCCGGCTGGGTCTGTGCCATTTTTCACTTTGGAAAAAAAGCGCTCCATAACGTGAAGTCACTTAGCCAGCTGATAACACTTGAGAGTTTCTTGCAGCGATTGGTGGTTCATCATTTGGACACATCAGGTACTTACTTCGCGGCTATCATATAATTTGAAGTGTCCCTTTGCTTTAAAAAAATGGAGACCAAGATGATAAAGGCCTGATTGCAGGTGGAAATTCAGAACGGTTAGAAAGATTAATTGAGGATCTATCTACTCCATGCCAAACTGAAAGAGAAACTCAATTTCCTGATTTTCCTCTTCTGTAGGAATGATCCTCTCCTACTTTTTCAGGGAACGACGCTCGAACTCAGCTTGATTCCAGTAAAGTGCGGAATCTCTGGTGCCAGAAGTTCCCCATTCAGCCAATCACAGCTGAGTGTTTCGGGCATGCGTACAGCTGGCCAATCAAAAAATGCCACCTTCGTCCCTCCATTCCTGTGGCAGTTTTTTTAATAACGTGTGTGGGGATAGACGGAACATGGCTGTAGAACAGTAGCCAATCGGAATGGAGCGGCGAAGAGGCACAGGATGATTCCGTCCTCTGAGCTGGGATCAAGCTGGTTGCAGTGGGGAACAACAATGGCTTCGACCTAGGTTAGTACCCTTCTCAGGGAACTGGGTCGAACCTATTTTACTCGTGTGCAGAATCGCCCTGTGAGTCCTTTTTTAGGGGTTCTATTAAATAGATTAAGTTAAGGCCTGGTATATTCAAGGGCGTTACTGAGGAAAACGGAGGCCAGGACTCATGTTGCACACACCCCACCCCTCTCAGCTGTGCCTCTTCCCAAATTCCCAGAGTTTGAGGCAGGGATACAACGGGGTTGGCCCCAGCCCCAGGTTCCATGTAGATCTGGGAGTGGGGTCAGCTGGGCTCACCCAGTGGGGAGTTTGGAAAAGGGGTACATTTGCAGAGAGCATGTAATGCTCCTCCCATGTGACATCAAGAGTGGAGCCCATGGCACAAGCGCCCCCTGTTCCCCCTAGCTACACCTCTGGATATAGTAATCTTGTGTTGTCATCTGTTTCCTCATTGCATTCCACTTATTCAATTACTACGCAGCCCTTCCTCTCATGGGTTATGGGTGGCTTCCAACATATAAAAAACAATAAAATAATACATTAAACACATTTAAAACTCAATCTTTGTATATTTTCAAAAACGCCATTGCTCAGTATCTCAACCAGTAGAGAAACAGATCAATAAGGAGGGAGGGAGGAGGGAGGGAGGGAGGGAGGGAGGGAGGGAGGGAGGCGATTAGACGGTAAAATGTTTCATGGTTTGTCAGAGAAACTTCTATGGTTGGATGATATTATGGATTGAAGTTCTGTGCACCCTTGTTTTGCAGCTGGTCTCCTCTAAATCGACAGGACATTTCTAGGGGTGCCAACCTCTAGCTGGGATCTAGGGATGCTGCAGAATTGCAGTTAGCCTGGAGCCTGACTCACGAGTAAGCTGCTCAGGGCTCTAAGCCACGCGGAGGGGGAGGGGTGCCCAGAGGGTTTTTGGTCTCTGGCTGCCATTTAGCCCCCCTACGCCTCTGATGCACTCTGTAGCATTGTTTTCCAATGGGGTCCATGTCTTCCATAGGCTCCACCCGCAAATCTCCAAGAGATTCCTAACCTGGATTTGGCAACTCTCCTACCCCCTGTCACTGGTGGCCAGGGGGAGACCTAGCAATTCTACTTAGTTCTGAGAAGGATAGACTTTTTAGGCTGCATCACCACCTATGCCTCGCTGACAGTAAATTTTATGGAGGTCAGTGGGCCTTTCCCCACTTTTCCCTCAGCCGCCGTCGCTGTGTGCAATTCCCAGCGCGCGGCATCCCTGGCGCGCCCGGGCGTCCCCATGACCCCACGCTCTGCGCAGGGTCATCAAAAGGCACCCTTTGCAAGAGCGCCAGGGATGCCTCATGCTGAGGGGGCGCGACAGCGGCAGCATCGGGGCGGCTGCACTGTTGCCGCCCCTCTTGTGGGGAGTGCCGGGGGACCCCACGCTAATCTCCTCAAGTAGCGCGAGGCTTAAGGTAAGTAGGGAAAGGCCCAATGACAGTAAGTTTTATGGAGAGGTGCCCAAACCTTATTACAGCTGATTCCAGGGGCTTTTCATTTCTACTAAGACTAAATGTTGAACACTAAGGAATATGTGGGTGGGTGTGTTTAGACACCCAGCGGCGTAGTGGTTAAGAGCAGGTGCACTCCAATCTGGAGAATCGGGTTTGATTCCCCGCTCTGCCACTTGAGCTGTGAAGGCTTATCTGGGGATTAGCCTGTACACTCCAACACACACCAGGTGAGTGACCTTGGGTGAGTCTCAGCTTTTCAGAGCTCTCTCAGCTCCACCTACCTCACAAGATGTTTGTTGTAGGAAGAGGGGGGAAGGGAAAAGAGATTGTATGCCCCTTTGAGTCTCCTTACAGGAGAGAAAAGGGGGTATAAATCCAAATTCTTCTTCTTCTCTTCTAATTGTCGAGGGTTCAAGTCTTGGGGAAAAAACAGACAAGAACCTGATAGTCTGAAATTTCTACTCACGCATTGAGTGAAAAGAATCAGAGCCGTGTACTGCCATGGCAGCAAAAGCAGAATTGATCGGGGCCAAGCAAATCCAAGTATTGGCAATTGGCAAAGGATGTTTTCTATTATCATTCTCTGACTTTTTTTGGGTCATCATTAACAGGGGAGTATGAAAGTACCTAGTGGATAACAAATTGTAATGTGCGCAATTGGCAAACAAAATGCCCATTGGGTTACTTGCTTATGGCCACCTTACTGACCACCAGCAGTGGAGCAGCAGTGGCGTAGGAGGTTAAGAGCTCGTGTATCTAATCTGGAGGAACCGAGTTTGATTCCCAGCTCTGCCGCCTGAGCTGTGGAGGCTTACCTGGGGAATTCAGATTAGCCTGTGCACTCCCACACATGCCAGCTGGGTGACCTTGGGCTAGTCACAGCTTCTCGGAGCTCTCTCAGCACCACCTACCTCACAGGGTGTTTGTTGTAAGGGGGGAAGGGCAAGGAGATTGTAAGCCCCTTTGAGTCTCCTACAGGAGAGGAAGGGGGGATATAAATCCAAACTCTTGTTCTTCACCACGTTAGCCCCAGTCCAGTGCGATGGCCTTGCCTTTCTTTGAAGCACATGCCGCGTCTCTCTGAGGCATCGTTATCCTACATAGATCATCTAGAGGATGATACAGACTAGACAAGAGCTACCTATCCTTCATGGGGCTTATACACGAATGTGAACCGTGGGAGTCTTGTACCTTCTCTGCAAGAGCATTTTTAAAAAGCAATTTGGTATTAGATGAGATGCGTTGACCCCATTGTTGACCTTCTCCTATACTCCGGGAGACCATGGAAAAGAAATCCCACGTTTTTCATCTTTTAACCAACTCTTAAAATAACTATAATCATCAGACCATGGAGTCTTTCTTTGTGGCAGGTTTACAGGTGACGTGGCAGGGTTCGGGGTCGTGATTGGAGGAGGAGGGAGAAGGGGGAATAAAATCATATTGTGAGATCAAAAACTCCACTTCAGATAACTTGACCTGGCCTTTTACCACGGTCTGCATTTTTTCTATTCTCTCTGCTCCAGAAGAAAGAACACCTCTCTCTTTCAAAGAAACACCTCCATTCTGATATTTTATTTTTGTTACATTTTTGACACTTCTTTCACTGCTTTCCTTTCCTTTGGTCATTAAATATTGAAGTCCTCAATTTGGTTACCTCCTCCCCCTCCTTCTGCCTACTTCAAAAGCGAAAAGAATCTTTAAGGGTTTTTCCCCCCCTTCTTCTAATGCAATTGGCTGTGTTTGTTGGCACATGAAAATCAATATTCTATTCAGTCAAAATACCTAGTGTGTTGCTGTTTCTTCAGGTATAACGATCCCTTTAAAAAGGACACTGTAATATTACCCCATGACAGAAAGCAGGGGAAAGGGGAAAGGTGGTTTAGGTCCTGATCTGGTCTGTGTTTTAACACCACTTATGATCAACCCATGATAGAGGACACAGGATGGGTCCACAGGATGGTTGCTAACTTCCAGGTGGGCCATGGAGCTTTGACATCATTAGGGCCCTGCGGGACCTTGGGGAGTTCCGCAGGGCCTGTAAAACTGAGCTGTTCCACCGGGCTTTTGGGGGGACCGGCCGCTGATTCCGCCCCTCTCATTGCCTCTCATTGCCCTGAGCACTGGCTGTGTATCTGACCATCTGCCAGCCCCCTCCCAGAATTTGACCGCTCCCAGGATCTTACCACTGGGGTGTGATGCCAGACGTCTCTTATTATTCATTATTAACTATTTATTGAAGGATGCTGCTGCTATAGTTTTTAAGGTTTTGTATTTTGAACTGGGGTTATTCGATTTGTTTTATTATGTTTGTGGTTGTTTTGTTGTACACCGCCCTGAGCCCTTCGGGGGTAGGGCGGTCTATCAAATCGAATTAATAATAATAACCACCACCACCACCACCACCACCACCACCACCACCACCATAACAACAACAACAACAACAACAACAACAACAACAACAACAACAACAATAGTAATAATAATAATAATAATAATAATAATAATAATAATAATAATAATAATAATAATAATAATAATAATAATAATAATAATAATAATAGTCTCCAGACATCAGTTCATTTGAAGGAAAATGGCAGCTTTGGCAAGTCGATTCCACAACATCCCATTCCTGCTGAGCTCCTTTTCTGTTTCAAACTCAGTCTTCCTCAGTCTCTGTCCTTGATCTCCAGGAACTTTCTAACCTGGTGTGGCCAACCGTAGTCCTCTGTATCAATCCAAACTATCTTATCCTTATCTCTCTTGCCAAATGGTGACTCTCTTCTAAGTTCTGACCTGGTGTTTGACCAGCTCTGCTCCCTGAGATTTTTAGCTGTCTGGAATTCCTGTGTGGTTGTTCTGTGCCATTGAGTTATTATGACACATTTGTAAAAAAAATAAAAATAAAAACATTTGTGTGTGGCCTTTCCACCCATCTTATTTATTCATAAATATTTCTATCCTGCTTCACACGAAAGTCTCCAGGCAACTTACAACAAAGTGAAACTGATAGAACATCCCAATAAAAATAATCATAAATCAAACAATGGCAGTTAAAACAAAAGAATAAAAGGATTGTAAAAATTAACCCCAACCCCCACTTTTTCACCTCACATCCAGAGGTGGGATCCAGCAGGTTCTCACAGGTTCCCGAGAGTAGGTTACTAATTATTTGTGTGTGCCGAGAGGGGGTTACTAATTGGTGATTTTGCCACGTGATTTTTGCTTTAGTTATGCTCCTCCTCTCAGCAGTAGCACGCAGAACTTGAAGCCGTCTAGCAGGAGGTGCACCGGCGTGCGTGGCAGCCTGCACCTGCGTGCATTCATTTCCTGCCCAAGGACCAGTGCAGCAGCTGCGCCCTTGCCACAGCCCTGCACAGGAATGCCCTGCCCCCGGAATGCTCGACCACGTCCCCATCGTGCCCCGCCCAGCCCCATTAGCGCTACGCCACAGTTTGAATCCCACCACCATGGGAACCTGTTACTAAAATTTTTGGATCCCACCACTGCTCACATCCCTCAGACCAGCAGCTCTAGAGGAACTTCCAAGGAGGCTAGCCAAATACCTGAGTGAAAAGAAAGACTTTCGCCAGGCACCTAAACCAATAAAGGGTAAGGACCTGGCAAATTTCTGAAGGAAAACTATTCCAGAGCCTGAGGCCAATCACAGAGAAAGCCATCCTATGTGCCCGGCCCACCAGGAGTGCCCTCAGGGCCCTTAAGAGGAGAAGATGAAGAGTTTGGATTTATATCCACTTTTCTCCGCCAAAAGGAGTCTCAAAGTGTCTCACAAACTCATTCTCTTCGGCCGTTTTTGCACGAATGCAGAAGCGGCCGGGTCGGCGTACTTGATGCCGACCAGACGACGCTAGGACCGTCTGCATGGACGGTCCTATAAAGAGCCGGGCAGCCGGCACCGCGGAGCGCTGGCGCCTGGCCGACCCGGCGTGTCCCCGGGCCTCCTGTGCAGGGCAGGGGGGCTTGTCCCCAGGCCTTGGCGACACGCCGGAGGCCCGGGGACAAGGTAAGTACAGGGAGCGAGGAGGGGGGGAAGCGCCGGGAAGCTGCTGCCATTCGCACGGCAGCAGTTTCCAGCTGGCGTTTCCCCAACAAGTGCGCTTCCGAGCGCACTGGGGAAACGCCTGTGTGGGGACGGGCGGGCGGCACGAGGGTGGTGCGGCTGCGATGCAGCTGTGCCCCCTGTGCGAACAGCAGCCTGGGGACGGGGTTTTTGCCGTCCCCAAGCCGCCGTTTATGGCCTGTGCGGAAAGGGCCTACCTTTTCCCACAACATGCATCTTGTGAGGTAGGTGGGACTTAGAGAGTTCTGATAGAACTGTGTCAGGGAGATAGTATCTATGTGATTGAGATACATTCCTAACTCAATGTGACTGCTTAAAATAACAAATCAATGCTGCTACAAGATATATGTAACCAGCCTGGTATGTGTAACCACTGCCATCTGGAGCATTCTTTCCTTGATCTTTCCTTTATGGCTTCACAAACTTTGTAGATAACTAGGCTTCCCCTGTCACCCTGGTCCCATGAGAAAAAGAGTTACATCCGTTATCTCATGGGGGCAAGAAGCCAGGTGGCTTTCTCCTACTGTCTGCCTCAGACCTTGGGGCGCCTGAGCTCCAGGGACTGTTTTTCACAACCTCTTGGGAAAGCAGGAGCGGGGACTTGCGATGGGGATAAAGGGGATGGCAAATGACAGGTTTGTCAGAACTGGCTTTGGCAAACTTTGGTGCTTCGAAGCCTCATCAATAAATGCTACTGATCAATACCGCAGAGTCCGATTATTGGCTTAAGGTTCCGAGACCTAATAAACTGTGACTCGCCCAAGGTCACCCAGCAGGCTTCATAGAATCACAGATTTGGAAGAGACCACAAGGGCCATCAAGTCCAACCCCCTGCCAGGCAGGAAAACACAATCAAAGCACTCCTGACATATGATCATCCAGCCTCTGTTTTAAAACCTCCAAAGAAAGAGACTCCACCTCTCTCCGTGGCAGTGAATTCCACTGTCGAACAGCCCCGACAGTCAGAAAGTTCTTCCTAATGTTTAGGTGGAAACTCTCTTCCTGCCCCTTGAATCCATTACTCCGTGTCCTAGTCTCTGAGGCAGCAGAAAACAAGCTGGCTCCCTCTTCAACATGACATCCCTTCAAATATTTAAACATAGCTATCATGTCCTCCTTTAACCTTCGCTTCTCCAGACTAAACATCCCCAGCTCCCAAAGTCTCTCTTTGCCTTCTGAGGGTGGGAACCACCTGGGTGAATCCTCTCCAATAACCACACTGGACTCTTTGCTGGGAGAAACATTTTGGCCATAACCATTTTATTAGCCAACCAAAAACAGAAGTGTGAGGCGTAGCATGGGTCTTGATCTGGCCTGTCTGCTTCATAGCGAAGCTCCAATGGGCGGATGCCCTGTATTGGACTTCACTCCGCTGAAGGGCTCTGCCGGGCGGACGCTCCTGGCAAGACGTGATCCCCATTTGCCGGTTCGGCAGGGCGGTTGCCTCTTGCCGCTGTCGGCACTTCCAGATCATTACCCATGCGCCACCGCTGAATGGCTATGACAGAAAAATGCAACAACCGAATCATCCTAGGGAGAGGTGGGTGGGCAAATCGCTGGCTGGCCGAAGCACATGGCCAGAACAAAGGAGGGCTTTCCCCTTTAAAGGGTCAATCCACCCTCCCCTCCTGGTGACGTCAGTTCTTGCCCAACATGGCCAGGGCTTCGCTTCCACCCTCAGTTAAGCGGAAGCGGTCACCTTGGCCCCACCCATCCCACCCCCAGAGGCAACCGCAGCGGGTGGGTGATTCACAGCTGTATTTGTAGGGTATGGATTTCAGACCTTTTACCATTTTAGTAAATTGTGTGAAGTAATAGCAGGTTCGGAGGATGGCATTGTACTCACTGAGGTCTCTGTCTTTCCAAGACTCCATCTCCAAATCTCAGGTAGTTTCCCAACCTGGATCTCATTTCCCTGTCTCCACCATCCCTAGGGCCTTCACCACACAGCACATGTATGACAGATTGCAGTCAGGATAAAGTAACCTGTCTTCACATGCATCCGTGCAGGCGGTGATTGGAGCCCATGGAAACAATTTGGGTTGCTGTCATGCCTTCACATGGAGAGACATCTCTCTCTTTTATTTACTTCCCACCAATGTGTAGCTATGCAGGCATGCACAAATGAACCCCCACAGCCATGCTGTCTCACAATACAACCATCTGCACCTAAGGACATAAGAACATAAGAACTAGCCTGCTGGATCAGACCAGAGTCCATCTAGCCCAGCACTCTGCTACTCACAGTGCCCCACCAGGTGCCTTTGGGAGCTCACATTCAGGAGGTGAAAGCAATGGCCTTCTGCGGCTGTTGCTCCCGAGCACCTGGTCTGATAAGGCATTTGCAATCTCAGATCAAGGAGGATCAAGATTGGTAGCCATAGATCGACTTCTCCTCCATAAATCTGTCCATGCCCTTTTTAAAGCTATCCAGGTTAGTGGCCATAACCACCTCCTGTGGCAGCATATTCCAAACACCAATCACACGTTGCGTGAAGAAGTGTTTCCTTTTATTAGTCCTAATTCTTCCCCCCAGCATTTTCAATGTATGCCCCCTGGTTCTAGTATTGTGAGAAAGAGAGAAATTTCTCTCTGTCAACATTTTCTACCCCATGCATAATTTTATAGACTTCAATCATATCCCCCCTCAGCCGCCTCCTCTCCAAACTAAAGAGCCCCAAACGCTGCAGCCTCTCCTCATAAGGAAGGTGCTTCAATCCTTCAATCATCCTCGTTGCCCTTCTCTGCACTTTTTCTATCTCTTCGATATCCTTTTTGAGATGTGGCGACCAGAACTGAACACAGTACTCCAAGTGTGGTCACACCACGGCTTTATAGAAGGGCATGACAATCCTTGCAGTTTTATTATCAACTCCTTTCCTAATTATCCCCAGCATAGAGTTTGCCTTTTTCACCTGCGTAACTATGCAAATGTAAGCCGCGAAATTTTTAAAAAAGGAAAACAGAGGAAATAAAGTGCCTCCTTCCTGACCGTTTGCTAGTGAGCGGCTGCAAGCCAGGATTTTTGAAAAGACTCACTAATAGTGCGAGTCTCAAAAATAACATGGGGCAGACTTATTTTAGATGTGGAAGCTGTGCGAAGGTCTCCCCCAAAACGGGTTTTTTTAATTGTCCTATACCCGAGTTTATTGGCCCGTGTGGAAAAGGCCTAGGTGGTTTCAAGGGGGGACTTGGCAACTCTAATTTGAGCACTGTGGTTTGCTTCATTTCAGGCTCCATGGGCCTTTCCCCACTTACCTTAAGCCCCACGCTACTCTCCTCATCGCGCGGCATCCCTGGCGCTCTTGTAAACGGCGCCTTTTGATGACCCCGCGCAGAGTGCAGAGTCGTGGGGACGCCCAGGCGCGCGGCATAGGGGGGATCATGGTGAGTGGGGAAACGCCCCATGTCTTACTCTGGGAAATGGTTCCTTTTTCTAAGCAAGAATCATTTTGGGCTTCCTGACTAGCAAAACAATTTCAAGCAGCACGGGTGGTTCTCACGAAAGAGTATCCTGACCCTAGACTTTACACAGATATCTGTGCATTAAAAATGCAGGTGTAGTGAAGCTGAAGGCTGAAGTGAACCCATCAGAGATCGATCTGGAAATCTTACAAGGCCTACAAAGGCTAAGGAAGCCTGTAATTGTAATGGGAGGAAGTTGCCAAAGAAGGCTGGCCTACTGCAGTGGTTGTAAGCAAAGAATCCTCAGAGGTCAGTCAAAAAGTCAGCATCAAAGGTATCTTTGCAGAAGAAGAAAGGGTTCCTTATTCCTCATGAGGGCTAGAATGGCCTGTAGCTGGTTTAGCAGTCTCTCTCAGCTTGGTTAATCTTGTCAGTCAGAGCATCAGTAGCGTCCACTGCCATTTGAGAACCTGCTTCATCTGTTTGTCTTCTTGTTTCTTCACCCCTCTCATCTTCCCATTGAGAAAAATCATAGGCCCCCTTTAACGGCAGAGCTCCACTGATTTCTCATGGGCTTCCTGCCACTGAAAATCCTGCAGAAGTGTTAAGAGTAGTGTGTTGCAGATTTTAAATTCGATTTACAATGCTGTGTCAGATTAGAAAGTGTAAATGTCAAGATGTCAACGCGTCTAAAGGTCCAAGGATGTTGTCTAGCCGGATCAGATTATGGAGTATCATGTCTCTTGCCATTAGTGGGGCTCGAAATGAATTAATATATTATTATTCTCAAAGAGAAGAAGAAGAAGAAGAAGAAGAAGAAAGAGGAAGAGGAAGAGGAAGAGTAGGAGTAGAAGGAGTTTGGATTTATATCCCCCCTTTCTCTCCTGCAGGAGACTCAAAGGGGCTTACAATCTCCTTGCCCTTCCCCCCTCACAACAAACACCCTGTGAGGTAGGTGAGGCTGAGAGCTCTGAGAAGCTGTGACTAGCCCAAGGTCACCCAGCTGGCATGTGTGGGAGTGTACAGGCTAATCTGAATTCCCCAGATAAGCCTCCACAGCTCAGGCGGCAGAGCTGGGAATCAAAACCGGTTCCTCAAGATTAGATACATGAGCTCTTAACCTCCTACGCCACTGCTGCTCCTTAATTTATCTTAAGTTATCTCCAGCAGCACTTTTCTATAACAGTAGCATAAGACATAAAATCTTGTTTCGGTATTATCAACACATATAATGACCACTAACATTAAACCCGTAAAAGAAAAGATCAGGAATATCGAACTCAGTAATTATGACAAGAAATCTTTATTAGCAGACAGCAGCATGACCTAGAAGGAGCCAGTTCTGAACAACTGCTCTTTTAATGCCCCCAAAGTGTCCCCCTCCTTTTCGTCCCCAGGAACATCAAAATAAAGCATTACAAAGCAAGAAGGTGACAATAGTTCATTTTCAAGCCAACAGAGAGGGTTCTCAGTCCAACTGGTGCTTGCGGGCAGGAAGCCGCAAGTCCAGGAAGCTTATTATCATTGCAGAAACCATAGCCCTGTTTGATGTCAGGTGCACTTTGATGCCAGGGGCGCTACCTGACAACTGGAACAGTGAGTTCTTGACATCAGTTTCAGTGGTAAAAAATCAGCAGATTTCTTATTGCCAATCTCTGTGCATGACCTGTGGCCAAGATGAGAATTACTATAAAATTCTTCACAAGACATGGGCTTGTGAAGAAGGCATTGGTCCCAATGTGGCATCCACCAGCAAGTTTCGTGGTGTTCGCTTGCTTCTTCCAAAAGCATCATTACCTCTTATTCAGTTTTCTTCCCTCTCAATGGAACGAGCCCTGACCTGGATGGCCCAGGCTAGCCTGATCTCATCAGATTTCAGATGTTAGGCAGCAGTGGCGTAGTGGTTAAGAGTAGGTGCATTCTAATCTGGAGGAACCGGGCTTGATTCCCTGCTCTGCCACCTGAGCTGTGGAGGCTTATCTGGGGAATTCAGATTAGCCTGTGCACTCCCACACACGCCAGCTGGGTGACCTTGGGCTAGTCACAGTTCTTCTGAGCTCTCTCAGCCCCACCTACCTCACAGGGTGTTTGTTGTGAGGGGGGAAGGGCAAGGAGATTGTAAGGCCCTTTGAGTCTCCTACAGGAGAGAAAGGGGGGATATAAATCCAAACTCTTCTTCTTTTTTCTTTTTCTTTTTCTTTTTCTTTTTCTTCTTCTTCTTCTTCTTCTTCTTCTTCTTCTTCTTCTTCTTCTTCTTCTTCTTCTTCTTCTTCTTCTTCTTCTTCTTCTTCTAAGCAGGACCAGCCCTGATTAGTATTTAGATAGGAGGTCACCAGGGTCGCTATGCAGAGCAAGGCAATGGCAAACCACCTTTGTTAGTTCCTTGCCTTGAAAACTCTTCTGGGTTGCCGTAGCTTGCTGTGACTTGATGGCACTTTGCACACACATTGGAAGAAGTGATGTTTCAGAAGAACCCAGGAGGCATCATCGTCATGCCTGAAGGGATCGCCCATGCAAGAAACAGTGCTTCCTTCAAAGGGATGCTTGGCCTGCAACCCCACACATTTTGAGATTGGCACCAATACCCCATGCCTGCCATTTTGTGATTAGTGACATCCCCAATTTTGTGGCAGCTTCCATTCCCAGCCCTTAAGAGGAAGCCAGCATGGCGTGGTGGTTAAAAGTGGTGGACTCTAATCTGGAGAATCGGATTTGATTCCCCGCTCCTCCACAAGAGTGGCAGACTTTTATCTGGTGAGCTGGATTTGTTGCCCCACTTCTGTACACGGAGCCTAGTGGGTGACTTTAAGCAAGTCACACAGTTCTCTCAGTTATCTTAGAACTCTCAAAATTCTCTCACTTACTTCACAAGCTGTCTCTTATGAGGAGTGGAAGTTAATGAGTTGTTACTCATTTTGACACTCCATATTGTTGAGAAAAGAAGTGTGCTAGAGTTGCAGTACTTCTGAGTTTAATCCAGAGGTGGGATCCAGCAGGTTCTCACCAGTTCCCGAGAGTGGGTTACTAATTATTTGTGTGTGCCGAGAGGGGGTTACTAATTGGGTCCACTTTTCCATCTCCACGTCCTCGCCTCCCCGAGAGGCATACTGCCTTTGAATGTGAAGGTTCCATATAGCAATTGCGACTAATAATGTAACTCCCTGGACTGGGTTAATCCATTTCAGTTACTGCAATTCATTGATTCTCAGCCTTTCGTACCTTTTATCTCACCAGTCTCGATCAAAGAACCTGTGTGTTTCACCATTGCTGGGTTCAGATTTGTGAGTTGGGGCATTTTCTATAATGTGATGATGATTTAGAAATGACCTGGTGCAAAAAAATATGTGGTGGGGTGGCTGCCCATGGGGGGACATCCAACTCAGGTTTTGCCCAGGGCTCAGGTTTGCCTAGGTATGCCTCTGCCCCCTTTGCTGAGGGGGGGGGCTGGCAAGGGAACCTGTTACTAAATTGTTTGGATCCCACCACTGGTTCAATCCCATCCTTTTTGCCTCCTTCTGTTAAATCCCCCCAAAAAGGGACAGGTGAATTTCGATTCTGGTATGCATGCATTTAAACACATGTACCATTGGCTTCCAAAGGAGAAAGCTGACTGTTGAAATTCTGTCCCATCTGTATAAATGTAAAAAAAAGTGATACTCTAGGAGAAGGTATTTCAGAATGCAGCATGTAGAAAAGATCCCTCTTCAACATGCATGTTTCATTTTTTTCCGGCAGCAATCCTTGGGATGACAGTTACACGAGCATCTTTGTTTTTCCTCTGTAAAAATGTTGGATGTGATATACAGCACACTGTCTGGATATACATTACCATTGTGTAGTGGTTCTGCCTTCAACATTTACAAAGACAGCACATTTTCTTCTCGTGCTTCCAAGGAACGCTTACTGTCAGGAGTGATTTTTAAAGGCGCAAGCCATTTCTGCAAAGGTCAGGGAGTATTGTAAAGATCATAATTGCCTGAAGGCTTCATTAACCTTTACAAAATAGTGCTTGCCGGATTGTACAACATAGGATTAAATGACTGTTAAACATCGGGAGCAATTAATGAAAGTGGCACCCACACGGCCATGCAAATGGCACATAAACCACACTGTGCTGCACCCCAAACCAAATGCTGACTCCCAGCAGCCAGGCATGAAACAAGATGTCTATAGGAATTGTGCAGAATGGTTTATGTATTGTATAATCTAATACACACACACACACACACACACACACACACACACGAAAAAAATCAGATGTATTGGTAGAAGCTAGGATTTGGAAGAACTTTGCATGTTATGATCACTTGCAACGTCAGTCAGCAATGGCTTTGTTTTCTTTCGGCATGGATGCCGAAAATTCAGAAAATCTCATAAATAATCCATTTAAAGCTCTTCGATAGGATCTTTTTGCTTGAAAGGGACCATTTGGGAACATAGAAAATCACTTTCCATTCCCCAGGATGGGGGACCCATCCTTTCTCTGTAAGTTCTGAGTTATTCTGTATTCTATCAACAGGCTCATAGGAAGGATAAGACCGTCTCCAAATAATCTACTCAGCTGCAAAAACAAACAAACAAACAAACACCTTGCCTTGTATTGCCAACCCGAGCAGAAAAGTGTATTCGGTATCATTAGTATCCATGCTTTCGCTTATTTATTTATATGATTTATTGGCCACTCAGAGTGGTTCACAAACATGTATTTACACAATAAAAAACAACTGCATACATTTTGTTCCATTTCATTGTATGGTGCCCATCGTTATAGATAGATCTGATGAGGGAGAGAGCTTATTAATAGACCCAAGTAACCAAAGAAACTAAAAAAAACCCCAAAGCATTGAACGAAAAAAGAAACAAAGAAAAGGGAAATAAGAAAGAGGGAAGAAAGAGGAAGAGGGAGCCAATCAAATATAAAAAGAAAAGAAGTGTTGGTTTTTATACCCCACTTTTTCTCTGTCTTTCAGGAGTCTCAAAGTGGCTTACTATCACCTTTCCTTCCCCTCCCCACAGCACACACCTTGTGAGGTAGGTGGGTCTGAGAGAGTTCTGAGAGAACTGTGACTGGTCCAAGGTCACCCAGCAGGCTTCATGTGGAGGAGTAGGGGAAGAAACCAGGCTTACCGGATTACAGTCCCCCACATGAGCAGGGAAGTAAATCTGACTCTCTAGATTACACTCTGCCACTTATATGGTGGAGTGGAGAATCAGGCATGGTTCTCAAGATTAGGATCTGCTGCCCTTAACCACTACACCATGCAGGCTAAATCTCACAGGGCCCTGCTGTCATTGGACAGAGCATTCCACCAGGCCAGCACCAGGGCCCAATGCACCCTGGCTTGGGTCAAGGACAGCTAGACAGATTTTGGACATATAGATGGTGAACTGTAATGTTCTCCATCCTCTTATTGGAACCCCTGCTTTAAATCCCAAATGCAAAATAATAGCCAAAAGTGTAACTATTTACTATATCTATTGCAAAAAGAGAGCTTTATTCCCTCGTATGATGTGTTTGCCTCCTGTGAACTATACAAGAGGGTGTTTTTTTAAAAACAACAACACATTTGGGGGGGGGGAAGTATTCTTCATGTCCTGGCCTGAATAGCTAAGGCTAGCTTAATCTTGTCAGATCTTGGAAGTGAAGTAGGGTCAGTTCTGGTTGGTAGCTGGTTGGGAGGCCCCCAAGGAACACTACGGTTGCTTTGCAGAAGAGAGCAATGGCAAGCCACTTTGGCTCCTCTCTTGTCTTGAAAACCTCATGTGGGGTCACCGTAACTTGGGGAAATTGATATTATAAGAACATGTTAAATTATGAGGATCCAAGCTAATGATGTACTTATTTATTTACTTAATTTATAAACTGCTTTTCTCCCCAAAGGGAACCCAAGGCAACTTACATCATTCTCTTCTCCTCCATTTTGCCATCATAATAACCCTATGAGGTAGATTAGGCTGAGAGAATATGACTGACTTGAGGTCACTCAGGGCCCCTACGCACTGTAGGATTCAACCTTAGTTCGATGTAGGTCCGACCCGGGTACTCCACACAGCCGTAGCATTGGACTTGTGTCTGTCTCGGCTCACCCCCCTTTCACTGTTAATTTTTTGAGCTCAACTGGGAGGTGCAACTTCCTGGTGAACTCAGGTTGCACTCAAGCCGAAGCTGGCGGAGTGTGGAATCTCCCTCGCCTCAACTCTGCCAGCCAGCCAATTACAGTGCAGTATTTTTGGCCATGCGCAGAACGGGAGACTCGTGGTGGCAGCGAGAAGCGCACCTTTAAAAAATCCTCCTACGTAGCTCCTACATCAGTAAACGAAAAAAAGGGATGTGCACTCATGTTTCCCACCATAGAATGGCAGCCAATCGGGAATGAGGAGTGGAAGATGCAAGGAGGTAATCCCGCCCTCTGAGCTCGGCTTCGGAGACATGAGTCAACTTCTGTGCGGAGAAATGGAGGAGTCGAGCTCAGGTAACGATTTCCGCAGACACGAGTCAAACCTGAGTCGCCTTGTGTGTGTGAAGAGGGCCTCAGTGAACTATCATGGCAGAGTGAGGATTCAAACCTGCATCTCTCAGATCAGTCTCTTACATCTTCAGCCCAAAACATACTGAATTCAGACATAGGTATAAACAAGGCAACCACAAAATGGCTGCATCTGAGGTGGAACCAACCACAAAATGGCTGCTACAGAAGGTAAGGCCAACCATAAAATGTCAGGGAATGAGGTCATGCAGTACATATGCGGAAGAGGGTATTGGGGGTCAGAAGAGTCACTCATCTGCTCTCTCCCCAAGTATTTAGGGAACACATGAGGATATTGTATCCCCTGGTCCAGCGTGACTGGCAGTGCCGGCTTTCCCAATAGACTTGGCGGGCCGAATCCTAGGGCCTCAAAATTTAGAGCGCCTTTGGTCAAGATACATAACATTTTGACACTTTCATAGACCTTTTTTTTTACACATGTTGTCATAACACACTGTAGTTTAAACAACTCTTCAGTAATTTCCCTTGCATTCCATTTCGGAATAATACTGTCTTAAGCCAGTGACACTAGCATTGATTTCTGTATTGATTTTGTCCACCACTGAAGTGGACCCCATTTTGTGGACCCATTCTGTGGACCCCATCTTCTTCTAGTTGTGAGGGTGGGGAACTGGGAAGGGGCTCACAAGTGGAATAGTGTAGGGCCTCTCGTCATCTAAATCTAGCCCTAGTGACTAGTATACCACAATTTAGGATTCCCTTTATTCTACTGATTGGACAGGTATCATGCTCAGGTGTTAACACAGGTCAGGATGCATTTACATTCTGGAACCATTTTGACATACTGTTGTCAGAGCATCTTTTCCTTTCAGGATGTCCTGCAAATTCTTTTCCTTCTAGGAAAGTGGGAAATAAATAGTGTTTTACTGTTCACTTTCTGTAATTGTGTGCGTGTGTATGTGATTGAAGCCAGCTATATATAAAAGGTAGCACAATACGAAGGTGAAATGGTTGCTGGGCAACATCACCTGTAACCAATTAAGCACTTTCTGGCATTATAGGGAAACAATTTGAAAGCACACGTTTTGAAAAGGCTTAAGTAAAATTACCGTCCAGGTCTATGGTGTGTGTGTTTTTTTAGATGAATAATTTTCTAGCCGCAGTGGAAGCAGGAGTTCCCATAGGAACCTCATTGTGAAAAGAAAGACTATCAAATTGGACTTTGAGATCACTCTGGCATTCAAGCCTGTTTTCTGCCCAGCTCGGAAAAGGTTGTGGGTGGCATTCCTTCCCACAAATTGCTCTGTGTTTGCCCTGTATCTTGTAACAACATTTGAGACAATATTACAGTCTTGGCAAAACACAGTGACCTGACCAGTCTTTGTAATGTTTTGCAGCATCGTCCCGGATTTCTAGCCAAATTGTCTGACGCCTGCTTCTTACTAGCTGGTGGTTCTCTTCACATGACTGAGTAAACGTTCTCTAACCCTTTACCAAGGATTGCTAATTACCTGAAGGAAAGAAAAATGTCCTACCCCCTTATCAGATGTTTAATGAGACGTAGTTCACCACTTGGTTGCCTCCATGCCATGAAAAGTTTCACCCGCCCATTTCCACACATTAAACCTGTATTCATGGCCCAGGATTTTCTTTTCTATAAACCTGTTAGCAACTCTACCACCACAGCTCATGTAAGACCATGCTCTGGCTTTTCTATCCATTCTGGTACAAGAATAAATGGAGAAGGGAATTTGTAGAGTATTTGTTTCTTTTTTTATTTGGCGACATTGTCCTTGTGCAGTGGTGGGATCCAAAAATTTTAGTAACAGGTTCCCATGGGGGTGGGATTCAAACAGTGGCGTAGTGCCAATGGGGCTGGGCGGGGCACAACGGGGGCGTGGCCGGGCATTCTGGGGGCAGGGCATTAATAATTTCTCTGTTACTGTAAAAAACTCTTACTGTTAAAAAAAAAGTTCCTAATTTCCAGCTGGTATCTTTCTGTCCACAATTTAAACTCATTATAGCAAGTCCTATCGTCTACTGCCAACAGAAACAACTACTTCTCCGCTAATTGACTGCCTGTCAAATACTTAATACTTTCAAAGACTTAATTTGGTTTCTAGAAATCAAAAGAAGGATACTTTCCTTAAACAAGGAACTTTACCCTATTTCTAAAACATGTTTTTAAAACAGCCCAACAGGGCGAATTATCCCGTTTTCTACCTTCGCTAGCCAGCCACATAGGAAACAACAGGACTTTATGATTTTTGGACCTAATGGAATTTCTAACGGAAAAGCAGACCCAATTAGTAACGCCCTCTCAGCACACACACATAATTAGTAACCCACTCTCGGGAACTGGTGAGAACCTGCTGGATCCCACCTCTGCTTGCAAACCTGAAGTGATGTAGTTAAGAAAATTGAATATAGTGACACATTTAGGTGGGTTCTAGGATTGCACATAACTATGAGTTCTAGAATTGTGCTGGCATTATTGAATTTCATAATTTGTCCTAACCAATGGGTATGATGTAACAAACTTTGTTGATATTGCTCTTGGTTGTCCCTAATGTGAGCACCGGTTTATAGTAATATTTATTCTTTGGATACATCCAGATTTGGAGGTGTGAGAAACAGATGATTAATTATGTTTCTGATTTCTTGTGCTGCCAAGGAGAAAATTAATACAGTTGAACTTTCGCTGACATCTTGCAATTGTGTGTGCTTATTAATAAAACTTGTCTATTAAAATTAACAATAACTCAGTTGTTAATTTCATACTTTAAATTCTAGATAACCACAGCCTCTCCGACAACATACATCCAAGCGGTGATGGAGAGGACATAATTACATTCGTTAACAACAAGTGTTAGTTGATGCAGAGAAACAGGCAAATCAGAAAAAGGGAAGTTCATGGAAAGAATACAAATGCAAATATTATGAGATACCTTTTTGAGAACAATCACCACCAGCCTGGTTCCTTTTTGGGTCAAATAAAGCCTGTCTCCTTCGTAACAGTCTAGTTTGCCTCAGAAAGTGCCCCAGTGACTAGCAAATCTAATCCCTTCCTCCTGGCACAGTTTTTTCATCCGTACATTGGAACTCATGGTCTGTGCTTGTCTAGCTGTCCCTACATGTGGAACCAGTGATGCTCTTCTGTAAGCTA
Organism: Sphaerodactylus townsendi; assembly: GCF_021028975.2. Lineage (NCBI taxonomy): Eukaryota > Metazoa > Chordata > Lepidosauria > Squamata > Sphaerodactylidae > Sphaerodactylus > Sphaerodactylus townsendi. Next base: position 13,776,241 of record NC_059426.1, on the reverse strand, counting down.
CCTGTAAGCTGCCTTTATCTTTCTGCCTAGTAACCTAATTTTTTTTCTAGGACCATTGACCAATATAATTGATACTACCTTATGGAAATATGGATTTTATATGATTTTGCATACAAAAATATATATTTGATAAATGCTAACAGCCATATATGTGTGGAGCAGAGGTCCAAGCTAAAAACAGGCCAACTCTGCAGAAGGAGATCTGCCAGCACACCAATGAAAGGGTTAATTCACTCAGCACCTCTTAAGGCCTCATGGACTGTATCTTGAATACCACACCTTGCCATGGCTGCAGCTATGCAAATAATACAGGAACACCCTGCCCTGAGGTTGTGGTATCTCTTAGCCTCTAGCAACCATCAACATTTACAATCTTTCCCTCCCTGATCCACTCAAAGCCTCAGCCAAAATCTGAATATTGCACATGGTCAGAGACTCCCAAGAAGCAACTCTGCATAAGCCATTCAAGGCTCCCCTGATACAATCAAAAAACAATTGGCGCTAACAACCCGGTACTTAGAAACAATAGATAAAGCTACTAATTAGCTCAACCCAGGAACTCCAGCATGAAAGTCCGAGCAGAACAGGAAAAGAGCTTTCTGTTCCCACCAAAGATCTATTACACTGTGTAACAGACTTCTCTCTGTGATACACCTCTGAAGATGGCAGCCACAGATGCAGGCAAACGTTAGGAACAAGATCTACCAGACCATGGCCACACAGCCAGAAAACCCACAACAACCAGTTGAATCCGGCCATGAAAGCCTTTGACAATACTTTGTTCTGAATGTTTAGCTTATCACCAACTTCTCTCTAATAAGTTCCACAGTCAGTCTCTATTTACTTCAACACCGTCTTCTCATAACTGTTAAGTTCAATACTTTCTCTAAACTTTCTGTCACTATGAGAATATGACAGATCTCCGTTCTGTCAGATAGAGCTTTGACACTCTCTCTGACATACTCTGTCACACTCTGTTCTTTCTGACACATTCTGCCCTCAGCCGAGCACTTCTTAGGCACACTCCAGAATCGATCCATCAGATTGCTCTCTCGTCCTTCTTTCCAGATTGCACTCTCATCCATCAGACTGCACTTCTCATCCTTTTCCCACATACCTCTCAAATTAAAGACACTACACACACAGTATTTAAATCATTACAGTGACCTTGGCCAGTCACAGTTCTCTCAGGACTCTCTGAGATCCACCTACCTCACAAGGTGTCTGTTGTAGGGAGAGGAAAGGAAAGGAGTTTGTAAGCCACTTTGAGATTCCTCACAGGAGAGAAAGGTAGGATATAAATCCAAACTCTTCTTGTTCTTACTCCCGTTCAGCCCTCTGAATGATCACACTTATTGCTTCAAAAAGAAAACTTCATGTTTTAAAGTATAGTTTCTCTAATTGTGAGGCTTTCTTTAGAGGGTAATGTGCAACTCTACCAGATTTGGTTCCCTTTTATGAAGAAAGAACTGGAATCTTACGGCAAAGCTTGAAGCAGAAATGTGTATGCACTAATGACTGGTTAGTGCGTTGCGAAGCTAAAATATTGAGTTTCTTAAGAGCACCTCACTGACATAAGCTAAGCCTTTTTGTCTGAAGATTTAATGAACACTTTTCAGGCATGTATTATGATTATTGCACAAGTCTAACTGCATACTATCTTCCCTAATTAATGTACTGCTCTAGTGTACCACTGTGGGAATTAAAAGGGTGGTGGGGATGTAAAAACTCAATGTACAGAGTAAGTGGCTTGAACGTGCTAAAGGAATCTAAATTATAACGGGAAACAGTAAGACAAAGATTCAGAAAGTCAGGAAAATATTCCATCTGTCCACAACAGCTGCAATGACAGTAGTGAGAGGAAGGGCTAGGCAGAGATCCCAAAGAACATCTGTCCAAAGTATCTCTATTTGCCCACATGGCTGTGGATCACCACTCACTTCCTTCCCTATATAGATGACATGAATTTACCGTTATTAGTAAGAGATTTTAGTTGCCATCTGGTTGTATTAGAGTTAGGATGTTGTTCATTTTTAAGTTTGAAATTGTATTTCATATTTGTTGGAAGCAATATGGAATTGTGTTTCATATTTGTTGGAAGCCATCTTGAGCCCCTAAAGGGAAGATCCACATACAAATGCAACAACCAAGCAGACAAACTATGGGAATGATGCATCCGTCTAGGTGAGAAAGCTCTATCTCCCATCGTGATGTCCATGACACCCATTTCCCTTTCTATGTGTTCGAGTATGTTTGATGTATAACCTTTCACACAAGCCTTTATTGGCATACAAAACAGGACAGAATTTTAAAGCAAAACAAGGTTAAGAAACACAGTTAAAATTACTAATTTCCAGTATAAAATTTTCAACAGTTTCACAAAAGAGCACATCAGAGCTGTTCAGGAGATTGGGTATCTTATAACACTCTTGCCACTGAGAACATTGCAAGAAAATGGAATTCATGTATTTCATGCTTATCTTATTGTATTTAGGGCATACGAACAGAGAATGGTCAAGTGTTTCAACCGTAATCAGATCACATGAACAAACTCTTTTAGAACGTTCCATATTCTTGAATCTTCCCTCCAGCAGAGGTGATGGCAGCACATTACATCTTGCAGTAGCCAAAGCTCTCCTCTGGGTGGGATTAATCAGCAGACGAAGATATGCTGCCATAATTCCACGCTCGCATGGGATTAATAATGTTGTCTTGGCTGCAAGAGTCAAATTATGAAAATCAAGATCCAAGAACCTATTCTTAACTAGTCTGAAGGCTTCCACCTTTGGGAGCATAAGGAGTGATTCCAAAGGGAAACCAATCGCTTCAACCTTTCTAAAGATCAAAGTATGCCATTCTGAAATAAAGTGATCTGAGAACAGAGAGGGAATATAACTATTGGTTCCCACTAGAAAATGTATATGCAGCCAATATTTTATGGCTCTTATCCATGCCAAGGTTTCTAGAGTTGTTTGGCCCATCTCTATGCACAGTGCAGCATAAGGCACACATTTAGGGAGCCTCATTAGTTTCCGAAGGAATTTGGAATGTAATAAATTACAGTATATTTGATGTATAGCATTTTTCAGCTTTTCAGCTTTCCTGCAGCCTAAGAAAGAGAACTTTAAAAAAAATTAAAGTTCATTTGCAAGGCTGAAAACTGGACTTTACATTTTAGCTCCCCCCACCCCCCCAACCACCCATTACCTTGGTTGATGCTCTGTTGGGCTTCCAGGTAAGTTCTGCAGGACTGGCAAAGGCAGTAGAAAAAACAGGATATAAATCCAAACTTTTCATTTCATTTCATTTATTGGACTTGTACCCCGCTCTCCCCCATAGGGCTCAGAGCGGCTAACAACCAACAAAACAGAATAACAGAATGTTTTCTTCTGACTGGGAGCTCGTAATTGGTCATGTTTATACTTCACATTTCACTACTTGCCTGTTGTTGTGCCAAGAGGGACCAAGCATTATGCTGTTTTTACAGATACTTCTGATTAATTTAAAAAAACTTTCAAGCTACAACCACAACCCCCCCCCCCCCCCCCGTTAGCAAGTTGTGTGTGTTTTGGAATCAGACCATTGACTAGGACTGTGGTGGTGAACCTATGGCACTCCAGATGTTCATGAACTACGATTCCCATCAGCCCCTGCCAGCATGGCCAATTGGCCATGCTGACAGGGGCTGATGGGAATTGTAGTCCATAACATCTGGAGTGCCAAAGGTTCACCACCACGGAGGTAGTAAGAAGCCCTGTTGCACAGAGTGATAAGCTGCAGTACCACAGTCCAAACTCTGCTCATCTCTTGAGTTCAATCCCTACAGACCTTCAGGTAGGCAGCTCAAAGTTGACTCAGCCCTCGACCCTTCCAAGGTCGGTAAAATGAGTACCCAGCTTGCAGGAGGCAGTGGCAAACCACCCTATAAACATAGTCTGTTTAGTAAACGTCATGATGTGATGTGACTCCATGCATCCCCAGTGACCCAGTGCTTGCACAGGAGACTGTCTTTACATTAGCATATTAACAGTTTGCAGCAGTGGTGGGATCCAAACATTTTAGTAACAGGTTCCCTCGCCAGCCCCCCCTCAGCAAAGGGGGCAGAGGCGTACCTAGGCAAACCTGAGCCCTGGGCAAAACCTGAGTTGGATGCCCCCCCACGAGCAGCCACCCCACCACGACCCCCCCAAATATTTTTTGCACCAGGTCATTTCTAAATCATCATCACATTATAGAAAATGCCCCAACTCACAAATCTGAACACAGCAATGGTGAAACACACAGGTTCTTTGATCGAGACTGGTGCGATAAAAGGTACGAAAGGCTGAGAATCCATGAATTGCAGTAACTGAACGGGATTAACCCAGTTCAGGGAGTTACATTATTAGTCTCAATTGCTATATGGAACCTTCACGTTCAAAGGCAGGATGCCTCTCGGGGAGGCGAGGGCGTGAGGGTGGAAAAGCGGACCCAATTAGTAACCCCCTCTCGGCACACACAAATAATTAGTAACCCACTCTCGGGAACTGGTGAGAACCTGCTGGATCCCACCTCTGAGTAACAGCAACCTGCCTATTGGAGACCCCGAGGTTATGTAAATCTTCCTTCACTCTGGTGATTCCATAGAGTTCTTACATAAACCTTCAGCTCTCTTTAAGAATCTGCGCTGTTCCAGCAAACCAGGCAAAGCCCACTTAAGAGTCTTACCAGTCAAATTAAGTACTTCCTTTTAAGACAGTGCCCAGCTGGTGGGAGAAAAACCATTCCGCCGCCAGAGTAATCATCCGAAAACAATTCCAGCCAGTCCTGCCTACAGTTTCCAAGGCCAGTTAATTCAACACTGCTTTACAAAAATACTTACATCTCACTTCCACTGCAGTCCATCATGGGATAGGGGGGGATATGACTTTTCTGCCAGGGAGAAGGCTGGAGGTGTGCCCCACCTATATTGGCTATTTTGACACCTTGTCCCATTGGCTGCCTGCCAGTCAGACATCATGATCTCTTCCTCTGAAGTTGAAACGATCTCCACCAATGGGAAGGAAAGGGGGGAAATGCAAGTTTTTTATGTAGGTGGCACAATGTGCGTAGCAGCCTAGATGGAAAAGGATGTCCAAGCTGCTTCTAGAAATGCTTCTGTAAAAGGGATGTTCCCGAGCGGAACGAATGAACTGCTTCTATATATGCTGCTCATTCTCTCTGCTCGGGAACATCCCTTTTCTAATGATATGGAGCTCCATGGAAAATGGGAAGCTTCCCAACCTCCAAATAATGTGCAGGAACATGGACAAAAAAAGGTTGTGTTCCTTCGTACAATACAACAACCTTTATTAGGCATATTAAAATAGGCTCCAGAGCATTACAGACATTTCTGAAGTACAAATCAAAAGTACATTCAAAACACAGACAGATAAACTGTATCTAGCATTGGACGTTACTTAGAAAATTCTGTCACTTGTAAAATAAATTTTGCTACTTTTTCCAAGAGCACGGCCTCTGTATTATTTAACAGAGTTGTCAGAGTCTCAGAGTTTCAGATTTGTCTAAGACCCGCCCAGGAGAGAAATTCCTAATACCCACATATCTCGGAGAGTCAAGTATAATGTGAGCAAGAGTCTCCACTTGGTTTTTACAGTGTGGACATACCCGATCCTGGAGAGGGATAGATAGGTAGCGACCCTTTGTAATGGCCGATGGAAAAGTATTGCATCTGGCCCTTGTAATAATTCATCTCTGTTGGGGTTCAGTTAATAGTTCAAGATATTTGGCTACGTGCCCCTGTTCTGGTACTATTCCAACAGAAAGGGGTGAGCATGATTTATTTGCTTGGCCCAACAAGATATGGTATTCCTGTTCTAGAAGTCTGCTTTTTAAGGTTTGCAGAATCTCTCTGGGTCTTGTTTCTTCTATCGTAGGGTTGTCAACCTCCAGGTTGGGTCTGGGGTCTGCAACCTGCGGCTCTCCAGATGAACAGAGACTACAACACCCATCAACCCCTGCCAGCATGGCCAATTGGCAATGCTGGCAGAGGCTGATGGGTGTTGTAGTCCATGAACATCTGGAGAGCCGCAGGTTGCAGACCCCTGGCTGGGAGATCTCTCAGAATTACAGCTGGTTCCCAGAGTATGGAGATCAGTTCTCCTGGGAAAAAATGGCTGCTGTGGACAGCAGATGATGTCATTACACTCTGCTGGAGCTCCCTCCCCTCCCCAAACCCCATGCTCCCAGACATCACCCCAGGCATCACCCCAAATTTCCAGGAATTTTACAACACGGAGCTGGCAATCCTCCTTGATGGAGTAGATGCCTTAAAGCAGGGGTCTTCAAACTATGCCCCTCCAGATGTTCATGGACTACAATTCCCATCAGCCTCTGCCAGCATGGCCAAATGGTAGGGCTCATGGGAATTGTAGTCTATGAACATCTGGAGGGCCATAGTTTGAAGACCCCTGCCTTAAAGAAAAGAATCATTTGTGATGCATCTGTGGCACCTTGATCCAACAGCAAGGATAACTGTGTATGTGTGTATTGGGCTGCATTGCAGCATGACAAACTCAGCGTAAAAAGCTGATAGAAATATGTCCAGACACAAATTTGAAATACAGGCTGGCAAGAAGGACTAGCTGGATACATTGTGACTAAACTGTCACACACCTCACTTGCAAACAGCGTTATAAAAGTGCTAATGGAAAGTTTATTGGTGGTCCTAAATGTCAGGAAAATTTAATCAGAATGCAGCAGCAGATATTAAGAAGAATGGCCATTTTTCAGATGTTTACCCATATCATATGGGGAAATGTCTATCAGGGACCAAAACTGTATTTTATGTTTTTAATGTCCGGTGATTAAACAGAGTGCTTTTTGCAGATCTTGCAAAGTAACGGCGCAGAGTAACACCCTGAGTAGTCCACTGGAGTTGAAAGGTTTAAAATGGTGTAACAGTGGCCTTACAAGCAGGGGTGCACCGGCATACTTGACACCGGTGTACCCCCTGGGGCTGTTTGCATGATGCCCTTCAAATGGCCCTGGTGCCCCAGCAGCCCATGGGGCTGCGTTCGCATGGGCCTGCCAGCGCAGATCCCCTGTCACCTTGTCTCCCGGCTGCTGTTACACTGGAGAGGCCAGGGGACACGCCCCCATGGTCATGGCAATGCCTCCAGGGCCAGAGGCCAGGAGGTGTGTCCCCTGGCCTCTCCAGAGTGACAGCGACTAGGAGACAAGGTAAAGGAATGTGTGCCGGTGTGGGGAAAACGCTAGCGTTTGCTCAGCACCGGGTGGATGCCGGCGTTTTCCAAAAGACTCGCTCAACCAGTTGTGGGGGGAATGCACCATTGCTGCTGCACCCCACCAGTGGCAGTGGTGCAAAGTCCTCGCCCACAACAGCATTTTTACCGGCCCCACCCCGGTCTTTATGTCCCATGCGGAACAGGCCTCTGATTAGAATGCCTTTTAGGATGACGTTTAAGAGCTGTGATTCACTGAGCCACAATTCACAATTTGTGGATCCACCAGCAGGAACCTGCCAATAGCTTGTTTCTGAGTATGTTAAATTGCCGTTGAGCCCCAACTCAAACATGCATGAGAAACACCAGAAAGTACACTTTCCAGATTTGCAAGTGAAAATGAAAAATTAAACATGTGAGATCCAAAGAAAACACCATTTTTTATTCGGATTAACCATATAACCATATATGTTCAGGAGATTCCCCCTTCTCCCCACCAGCTACTGGTGGGAATGGGGGAGGTAGGCCGGCCAGATCCAGGTTGGTAAATTTTTGGAGATTTGGGGATGCATCCTTGGGAGGACAGGGAACTTCATGGGAATACAATACCCTAGAATCCACCCTTCAACGTGTTCATTTTCTCTCGGAAAATTGACCTCTATAGTCTAGAGATGAGGTATAGTTGGGGGGGGGGGTGTCCCTAGCAACATGGCTGCTTACATATTTTGTCCACTTTAAAATAAGTGAAGTTTCCAGTGGAGAAGACATAAAGGGCAGATAAATATTTTAACCCTTAAACTGCACCCTCTCCCCAGAGTTAGTCTTCCTAATGTGCCAAAGCGATCAAGACCTTGTCTGAAGCATTAAAAAAAAAGTTGTGGGTTTAACATTTGTCTTCTTGAAGCAATTTGCTTGCAATAAGTAAATGGAAGCCAAAAAAATCAAACATTTGCAGAGCTATTTGGTGGATATGACCCCAGTATGTTCAGTGCTCAAATTATAATCTAGGTACGGCCTGGAAAAAAAATTGAGTCTTTGTAGTTCAAACACCGTAGAACGACTTACTGTTGATAACCTTTACCTTGTTCCCTGTTCTGTGTTCCTGTAACATTTGCTCTGGCTCAGAAATTCTGATCAGTTATATCGCATGAAGTGTAGCCAGGTCACCCCTGGCCAATGGTGAGGGGATGGAGTTGCCAGATCCAGGCAAGAAATTCCCTGAAGATTTAGGAATGGATCCAGGGGATGAAGGGGACTTTGGTGGAGTGCAATTTCATAGAGTTCACCCTCCAAAGCAGCAATTATCCAGGGGAACTGATCACTGTAGTCAGTGGTGGGATCCAAAAATTTTAGTAACAGGTTCCCATGGTGGTGGGATTCAAACTGTGGCATAGCACCAATGGGGCTGGGCGGGGCATGATGGGGGCGTGGCTGGGGATTCCAGGGGCAGGGCATTCCTGGGTGGGGCTGTGGCAAGGACGCAGCCGCTGCGCCGGTCCTTGGGCGGGAAATGAATGCACGCAGGCGCAGGCTGCCACGCACGCCCGTGCACCTCCTGCTAGACTGCTTCAAGTTCTGCACGCTACTGCTGAGAGGAGGGGCGTAACGAAGGCAAAAATCACGTGGCAAAATCACCAATTAGTAACCCCCTCTCGGCCCACACAAATAATTAGTAACCTACTCTCAGGAACCTGTGAGAACCTGCTGGATCCCACCTCTGACCGTAGTCTGTAGATAAGGTGTAATTTAAAGGGAACCCAGCTCCCACCTGGATGCTTACATCCCTAAATGAGAAAAACCAACCTCCCTAGACTTTCATGATTTCAAAATATTACGGATTGGATCAGTGGTGGGATTCAAATAATTTAACAACCGGTTCCAGTGGTGGGATTCAAACAATTGAACAACTGGTTGTTTACAAGCACCATTTTAACAACCGGTTCTGCCAAAGTGGTGTGAACCTGGTGAATTCCACCACTGGATTGGATCCAATGAATGAAAGATTTCCTGAGCCTAATTTCCCTCTTCCAATGGCATTGTTTTCTCTGATGTAAGGAGAAGAAGAAAAAATTGGATTTATATCCTTCCTTTCTCTCCTGTAAGGATACTCAAGGCAGCTTACTTCTTTTGATTTCTAGAAACAAAAGTAAGTATTTAATTTCCCACCACTGGTCCAGCTGTGCTGAGGCCAGCATTTAGCTCTGTGTATCTGCCACCTCCAAGGCCCCTTCCACACATGCAGAATAATGCACTTTCAATCCACTTTCCCAACTGTTTGCAAGTGGATTTTGCTGTTTCGCACAGTAAAATCCAGCTGCAAAGTGCATTGAAAGCAGACTGAAAGTGCATTATTCTGCATGTGCAGAAGGGACCCAAGATGATAAGTTAGGGAGGGAGAGAGGAAGGGAGAGAGGAGAATCCCTCCCAGGTTTTTTTTTGGATGAACATGGGACTGAAGTGGCCCAAACAGTGCCGAAAAAAATCAGCATTATTTGGGAACAGCTTTTTCGTTCCCCTAAATTGCCACCATTTTTTCCCATATATATATATTTTTAAAACCCTGAAAAGACCAATACTTTTTTTTGGGGGGGGGAGGGGTGTTCTGGTTTGGCTTTGCCAAATATAATCCCCCATTTCCTGAGGCACAGTGATATCGCAAAACCAATCTAGTTTTAAAGCTCTCGACACACAAAATGTATAGGGAGAAAACTGAAATGTCACTCGACTGAGGAAGAAGCAGAAAATAGCGGGTCTTGACCAGAGATAATGCCTAATGTGATAGGAAAAAAAAAACCAGAAACATCAATGAAGGTCATTAATGGCATGAAGAAAAGGACCAAAACATTCACACTCAGGATATTTATGAAGAGGAATCTTTTTTTAGGCCTCTCAGAGAACACCCACAGAATTTATTTACGATTAAAAATAGGATCGCACCAACATTTCAGAATGTCAAGTTTAATCTAGAAATAATCAGTACTTCTGGACGGTATTATCTGCTGGCAGGAATGGATTAAGTAATGTAATATATTTTTTTTAGTGACTGCGGGTAATCACGTTGACATCTGTGAGGCAGCGCCGCATTATAAGAGAAGAATTTTACTCCCAAAGGACTGGTATAGATTATCACCATTTAATTTTACACCTATGCTGGTTTTGTAGTATCCTTTGGAATTCATGGGCATTACCAACATAACTGACTTTTGGATTTAAAGGAAGCTATTGTTTTTAACAGCCTTATAATTTATGCAGGTAGGCGTCTCTTACAATTTAGGATGACAATAAATAATGCTTATTATCAATATCGGCATGTAACACATATTTTCTGGCCTCCCTTCCCTCCAATTTCCTTCCCCTTTCCCTTACCACCAAGGAAATGCTATACAGAGGCAAGCAATGGCAAACTAACTTTGTAACTCTCTTGCCTTGAATACCCTTTGGGATTGCCATAAATTGGCTGCTACTTGATTGCAGGTGGGCTGGCTAAGGGTTAAAGATAAGGTGACCAGATTGTCACCTTTTAAAACCAGAACAGGTGGGAGCGCCCCAGAAGGCAGTCTTGACAGGGCTGAGGCGCAGCTATGCTCGTTTCCCGCCCTGTGACAGGGCGGGAAAAGGGGAGCGCCCCAGAAGGCCAAATCGGCACAATTACAAAACCCCGCGGGACGCGGGACAGATTGGTTTAAGGCGGGACTGTCCCACCAAAAGAGGGACGTCTGGTCACTTTAGTTAAGGAATCCTATGGCAGGCTACACCTCTCCCCAGGAGACATAGACAAAGTACTTGTGGTCATTTGCATGTGAAATGTCAGTGGCATTACAGTGGTCGGCACAATACTGAAACGCAGCAAAATCCATCCATCATTTTCTCTTTCTCCTTTTGACTGATACATTTCATGTTGGATTTTCATACTAGATAAGCACTAGCTTGGTCCCTAAAATGTCATCAGAGGTTTCCCTGGCCTCTTTAAGGAAGATCTCATTAGGAAGATGAAATTGCCTCTAATTATATTAATGACAATAGCTGTGAACCGTGTGCAATTAAATCTGTCACTATACATAATATATTATGTGTAGTGTAATATTAACTGCTTACTCCTCTGCTGGGTAAGTGGATATTAATTGTAGAAATGAGACAACTCAGTCTGAAATGGTCTACGCCAAATTAAATGTTAACAGTGTACATTCCCTTCCTTGGTGATTTTGTTGTTATGGATATGCTTTAGTGGATGAAGTAAGTGCCTTTTCTGTTGTTGATCCTGAACCTAATCAAGGATACAGTAGATGTTACTTCTTCAGTTTTCTTCAGCCCATCGAGTGCACGAATCAATACACAGATAATGTCTGCCAATGGTTACAGTTGTTAGTTGCCCTTCTGTAAAGATGTGCACACCAGCATGCACTAGGTTGTACTTCATGGCCCAGACTAGCCTGGTCTGGTCAAATCCTGGAAGCTAAGCAGAGTCAACCTTGGTTAGTACTTGGATGCGAGACCACCAAAGAAGTCCACAGCTGCCAGCATAGTGCAGTTGTTAAGAGTGGTGGACTCTAATTTGGTGAACTGGGTTTGTTTCCCCATTTCTCTGTCAGGACTAGCCTGTCAGTACAGCTTGGCGGGGGGGGGGCGTTTTACTGCTTGTAGAGTTGCCAATGTTCGGTGCTCTTTCCCTCCCCTCTTTCCCCAGTCTTCTCTGGATGCAGATCTTATCTTCAAAGGGGTGTGATCTGTTCCCAGGCTTGTAGTACTTTGTAGTGTAAATAAAGAATCGTTTGTAGCAACCATTTAGTGGGGGGGCAGAGGGGACCCGGGCAGAGGTGGGATCCAGCAGGTTCTCACAGGTTCCCGAGAGTAGGTTACTAATTATTTGTGTGTGCCAAGAGAGGGTTACTAATTGGTGATTTTGCCATGTGATTTTTGCCTTAGTTACACCCCTCCTCTCAGCAGTAGCACGCAGAACTTGAAGCAGTCTAGCAGGAGGTGCACCGGCATGCGTGGCAGCCTGCGCCTGCGTGCATTCGTTTCCCGCCCAAGGACCGGTGCAGTGGTTGCGCCCTTGCCACAGCCCCGCCCAGGAATACATCGCCCCCGGAATGCCCACCCCCACTCCCATCATGCCCTGCCCAGCCCCATTGGCGCTATGCCACAGTTTCAATCCCACCACCATGGGAACCTGTTACTAAAATTTTTGGATCCCACCACTGGTTTGATCTGTTCCCAGGCTTGTAGTACTTTGTAGTGTAAATAAAGAATAGTTTGTAGCAACCATTTGGTGGGGGGGCAGAGGGGCCCCGGGGATTATAGGAGATGAGTCTGAGCGGGGAGCTTCATTATTTCCGGACTTGAGGGTCTGAATCCTCCACCTTGGACTAATCACAGTTCTCTGAACTCTCTCAGCCCTATCTACCTCACAAGGTATCTGTTGTGAGAAGGGGAATGGAAGGTGATTGTAAGCTGCTTTGAGACTCCTTAACGGTAGAAAAAAATGGGGTATACAAAACAACTCTGCTTCTTCTTTGCAGGGAAATCTTGCCATGAAAACCTTATGGGGACACCATAAAGTTAGCAGTGACTTCGCAGCCCTTTCTCTCAGGTTCCTCTGTGGATTGCCAAAGGCCACAGCATGTGTTGCATAAAAGATTGGTGCTCTAGCAATACTCACAAATGGTAACCTGAGAGGGGTCAGAGAGAGAATATCTGCCCTTCTCTAGGAATGCTTTCTTTCTCATTTGGGAAAAATATAAAACCAGTTCATTTTTTTACAAGATCTTTCAAAAACTGTGCCTCTCGGGGACACCTTAATGGGCTGCTTATATCGCCATAATAGTTGCTTTTACCTTCTCTGTCAAGACCTGAGGGGTAATGTATCAATTCGGAAATGACTAGTGTCAGTCTTCCGTATAGCCTCTCTCCTGTCAGAGTTCATTTGTGTCAAAATGATCAAAGTTCTAGTGCCTGAGTAAGAAGGAAAGCTTCACACCAGGAGTGACGTGCTTTACTGAGGTAGCAACACTGAAACACATGAAGCCCATGATGTATTGTGGATATTGCTCGGATAAATCACCAAAACAATCTGCATTCCATGAGACACTTTTATTGGGTATTTTGTAAACTGTCGGCATAAATATCCTGGATCAAATGATAATGTCACCATTCCTCTTGCACCTGAAGGCTTTGAAAACTTGCTTGGTGTATTTCCTTTGATTCACCTGAAGTTGGTCTGAAGGCTAACATGCTGGTGACTTATCAGATGAGCTGAACATGCTACTGAACATATTCTCCCCCCAGAGGTCTGCCAGGTACCGACTCTGCAAGAGTTTAGACACCTGGCCAAGATCACCTTTTGCACCCAGACATATGGGTGATCCCACTCCCCTGGGTGGTGACTCTCCCTGATCTGTACTTTCCCTTTTTAATTGGTATCTACCATTGCTGGTCCAGCACTCCACTGGTGCAGCCCCAGCCCAAGCTTTGAAGTGTGTTGGGGAGGGATGCATTATGGGCATTATGGGGGAGGGATAATTATGTTTTTAGGAGGGTTAAGGTGGAGATGGAAGAGCTGGGTGCACCATGCTAGGCTCCTTGGAGGAAGGGTATGAGTTGGCAGGCAGGCAGGCAGGCAGGCAGGCAGGCAGGCAGGCAGGCAGGCAGGCAGGCAGGCAGGTAGGCAGGCAGGCAGGCAGGCAGGCAGGCAGGCAGGCAGGCAGGTAGGTAGGTAGGTAGGTAGGTAGGTAGGGATGGTACTAACGAATAAATGAATCCGGAGTTAGCCACTTTTAAAATTAAGAGCCCAACTAAAACTATATTCAATCGAAATTCAGAGGAAGAAATGGCTAGTGAGAATGGTCATGTTGATGAATAATTCATAGAGTTCTGAAACCCAACTCTGGTTGTTGTGAGTCCTTTATTAGCAAGTGGCACCCATGAGCTCTCATGATGAGTAATAAACGTACACAAGTGCATGCTGTGAAGTTGTTCTAATGCATTGGCATGAATCTGTGGCTGGTTTGCACTTGGATTACTGGCATCTGTTCACCTCCCTCATTTTCTTTCCTGTAAAGCATCTCTAAGAGGCCCTTTCATACATTAAAAACAAAACAAGACTTGGCCTGACATTCCCTTCACATCCTGTTCATTCTATCATCCCCTCCAATATAGCTTACACCTTTTTAAAGAGCTATATTTACTCCTGTGTGCATCCATAGCATCTCAAATAGCCCAAGCTTGCCTGAACTCTGGAGCGAAGCAGGATCAGCAATAGTTCATATTAGGATGGGGAACCACCAAAGAAGCCAGGGATTGCTATGGGGAGCAGGGATATGCACCATTTAGGGAGGTATTTTTGGGGTTTAGGTTTTATAATCTCAGAAATTTTCAAAAAAAACCCCCAAAGCTGAATTGTTTTGTTCTATAAAATTGGGTCTATTAAACCTGAAAAATTTCTGCTGTCTTCCAGAAACAAGCATTCATCTCTGCAACACTGCCAGCTCCCAGCTCTATGTGAAGCTAGGAAAAAGCAGCATTGGCAGCAGATCTGAAGTGGCCTGAATCATGCAAACAAAAATCAGCATAATTCGGGATTTGTTTTCCACCTCTCTTTAAACTGCTGCTTTTTAGGGGTGGGAAAAACCTGAAAAATATATTGTGAGGTAGGTGGGGCTGAGAGTATTCTGAGAGATCCCAGCAGAGTGTTCTGCAAGAACCCAGTGGGCGGAAGTGGTTCACAAGATTGATGTCCAGCAGATCAGAGTCTTCTTAACCACTACACCAGACCAGATAGCCATTAGCCTGTTGCTACAAAAATTCCTAGACCTATCCACTCAACACTCGATATCCTAGAACTGTGTGTGTCCCTCTTCTGTTTTGATTATTGTGTGCTTGTACATCATGTGCTTGTACATTGCTATACCAGCACCCCATTGGTGCAGCCCTAGCCCAAGTTTTGAAGTGTGTTAGGGAGGGATGCATTATGGGCATTATGGGGGAGGGATAATTATGTTTTAATGCATTATGGACCTTATGGGGAGGGATAATTAAGGTTCAATTATTCTTTAATAAAATTTGTTAGACTCTATTTTGCTCTCCTGCAGATTTCTTGCAAAAGCTGATCCTTGTATACATAGGCAACAAAGATCTTGAGCTTGCCCGACCTTTAGCTATGGCAAGAATCTGCTCTGCCTAATTCCCCCACTCTAAAGGGACAGACTCCCACCATTTGTACCAGCCAGGGTACAAAGTATACAGATTTTTTTCCCCACTGAATTCCGAAAGTCTGTGAACATCAGAGTCTGTGAACATCAAGGTTAGGTTTCTAGACCAGATGGTGATATACATCCAGGCCAATTCTACAATGACAGTTGCATTTTCCAGCAATGTTTCATGGCAACTTTATAGCTAAGCTTGCCAGGTCCCGCCTAGCCAGCAGCTGGGACTGGTGGATTTTAAGGGGTGCAAGATTCAGGTTGGGAAACTCCTGGTGATCTATGGGTGGAGTCTAGAGAGGACAAGGGCATTAGTGGGGTACAATGCCATAGAGTCTCTTCCTCCAAAGCAGTCACTTTCTCTCTGTAGTCTGGATACGAGATGTAATTCTGAGAGATCCTTAGGTCTCACTTGGAGGCTTGCATCCCTATTTAGAAGACAAGAAGAAGAGTTTGGATTTATCCCTCAACTTTCTTTCCTTTAAGGAGACTCAAGGTGGCTTACAAACTCATTTCCCTTCCTCTCCTCACAACAGGCAGCTTGTGAGGTACGTGGGGCTGAGAGAGTTGGGAGAGAACTGCGATTGGCTCACGGTCACCAAACAGGCTTCAAAAATTATGCCAATGAAAGAATTTGAGACATCTGTAGAAACTACTTATATACCCCTCTCCCCCAAAATACTATCTAGAAAAGCCAGGACAAAACTTAAACTGTTGCAATGAATATTTCTTCCATTTCAACTTGCTTGTGAGACCTAGATTATTGTGTCTTTTGATGAAAAGCAGCAACTAGACGCTCCTGAAAGAAAAGTATATTGTTCTGTTTGGACTCACAGCACTGAAAACCTCCAGCATGATTCAGTGGTTAAGAGCAGTGGACTCTCATCTAGTGAACCAGATTAGTTTCTCTGCTCCTCCACATGAAGCCAGCTGGGTGACCTTGTCCATCTAGAAATTAAGCAAAGCTTAATAGCTAATACACTCAATTCACATTATAATCAAAACCTTGGATGGTGTCCTCACCAGAGACTGTTGAGAAAACTCAGCAATGAAGGAATAAGAGGGGAAGTCCTCTTATGGATTAAAAACTGGTTGAGAAACAGGAAACAAAGAGTGGGTGTAAATGGGAAGTTCTCACAATGGAGAGATGTCGGGAGTGGTGTCCCCCAAGGATCCGTTTTGGGACCAGTGCTCTTTAACCTATTCATAAATGACCTGGAAGTAGGGGTGGGTAGCGTGGTGGCCAAGTTTGCAGATGATACCAAATTATGTAGGGTGGTGAGAACCACAAAGGATTGCGAAGAGCTCCAAGCGGACCTTGATAAATTAGGTGAGTGGGCTCAGAAATGGCAAATGCAGTTCAATGTAGCAAAATGTAAAGTGATGCACATAGGGGCAAAAAATCCAAACTTCACATACACGCTACAGGGGTCAGTGCTATCAGTCACAGACCAGGAAGGGATTTAGGCGTCTTAGTTGATAGTTCCATGGGAATGTCAACTCAATGCATGGCAGCTGTGAAAAAAGGCAAACTCTATGCTGGGGATCATTAGAAAAAGAATTGATAATAAAACTGCAAAGATTGTCATGCCCTTATATAAAGCAGTGGTGCGACCGCACTTGGAGTACTGTGTCCAGTTCTGGTCGCCGCATCTCAAAAAGGATATTGAGGAGATAGAAAAAGTGCAGAGAAGGGCAACAAGGATGATTGAGGGACTGGAGCACCTTCCCTATGAGGAGAGGCTGCAGCATTTGGGACGCTTTAGTTTGGAGAGGAGGCGGCTGAGGGGGGATATGATTGAAGTCTACAAAATTATGCATGGGGTAGAAAATGTTGACAGAGAGAAATTTTTCTCTCTTTCTCACAATACTAGAACCAGGGGGCATTCATTGAAAATGCTGGGGGGAAGAATTAGGACTAATCAAAGGAAACATTTCTTCACGCAACGTGTGATTGGTGTTTGGAATATGCTGCCACAGGAGGTGGTGATGGCCACTAACCTGGATAGCTTTAAAAGGGGCTTGAACAGATTTGTGGAGGAGAAGTTGATTTATGGCTACCAATCTTGATCCTCTTTGATCTGAGATTGCAAATGCCTTAACAGACCAGGTGATCGGGAGCAACAGCCGCAGAAGGCCATTGCATTCACATCCTACATGTGAGCTCCCAAAGGCACCTGGTGGGCCACTGCGAGTAGCAGAGAGCTGGACTAGATGGACTTTGGTCTGATCCAGCTGGCTTGTTCTTATGTTCTTATGTTCTTATGTGTCAACAGCATTGACATGGTAATGGGTGTGTTGCAGGTAGAAAGGGAGGGCACCCAAACAGGAAACAGAAGGAGAGAAGGAATGAGTTGCAGAATGCTGGGAGAATCAAAGCTACAGAGGAAAACTGTGATTAAATAAAACTATACCCCCAACCCAAACTTCACAGAGACTGAAGATTGAACATTCTGCCTGCCTCAGATGAAGCAAGACTTTAGTCACTGCGTAGTCATTTGACTGAAGAAAGGCTAGCTTCATTACCTGCAGATGCATCAAGTGGAAAGTCCTACACTTCTGTTGACTTTGCAGTAGACAGCTACTGTTCTTCTCGTTTTCTTGGTTCAGCTGAGAACTTTCCAATTTGATATTGCTTCTTCTTGGAGCAAATAAAGTCCATGGTGCCTTCGGAGTGCACCATTTGCTGTTTCCTGGCTCTGGATTTCCCTCCATAGCACGGAACCATTTTTTCTGTGTTTTGAGGGCATATACCTTACATATAAATGGAACCTAATATCGGAATGGCATAAAATAAATCGATCAGGGATGCCAGCACCAAAAGCACACGGACTTAAAAAAGCTCCCAATGACAACCTATGAAATGAAAAATGTAATAAAAGGGGTCCAATTGGAACCTCTCTGTAGGTTCAAATAAGAAAATATTTCACCTGCTGCCTTGGGTAGATTTATATCTGGTACATGTGAGACAAAAATTAATAAATAAAGCATCCTTTTCAAAATTCTACCAAGTGCTGGACCCTTTATTATTATTTGTATTTGTTTGCTTTAGAGGCTTCCCTTTTCAAGTTTGGTTCGGAATGGTATACAACATTAATTAAACGATCAATAAATCAATGACATTCAACAATATATTCTAGCCCATTAATTCTACTAAGGGATAACCTCTAAAATTGAACTCTGTCCCTCAAACCACATTCATACCAATAAAAGGAAGGGGGAAAGGAAGGGAATGGAGGGGGAGAAATCCCCTAGACCAGTGATGGCGAACCGTTTCAAGACCGAGTGCTCAAATTGCAACCCAAAACCCACTTATTTCTCGCAAAGGGCCCACATGGCAATTTAACCGGAATACTGAGGTTTTAGTCCTGCGTGCACCCGCTGCTCTGCCCTGCACTGCTCCGGTGCCTCCACCCCACCCCACCCCTCTGCCTCCACCCCACCCACTCAAGCAGGGGCCAGCCTGCTCTAGCCTCCAGCAAGTCCCACACGCAGCACTCTGCGCCTCTCTAGCATCTCCGCCTCCTCTGCCTCCCCCACTCGGGCATCAGCCACCCAGAGCACAGGCACCAGGCCTGCCAGCCAAGTCCTCCCTGCTTGCCACAGACCGTTGTGCCCAGCAGCCTAGATGTGTGTGTGTGTGTGTGAGGGGGGTGATTTTCCGCCCTCTCACATGATGAACTCTGTGCGCGTGTGCCCACAGAGAGGGTTCTGAGTGCCACCTCTGGCACTCGTGCCATAGATTTGCCCTCACTGCCCTAGACCAAACTAAACCTAAATCAAGATCTGATTAATGTCATCTGCCCTCTGATCACTGGCTTTCTTGGAACTTGACCTCCACCTCCACTTGTGGGGGGGTCAGGGAAGGAGGAAGTTTTTGGCCCCTGGGTAATTGCTTTTAGGTATGGTTTCAGGCGTTTTAAAAAATCTGGTATATGAGGTTTTTATTGTAATATTGGGTGTATTTTTAGACTGTGTAAGCCACCCTGGGATGTTTTTGGTAGACAGAATTGAAATCTGCTAAATAAATAAGTAAACTTCACTAAACTTGGGTGTTCTTACCAGGAGAGTCTCCCAAATCCTCCCTGTAAGATTGGTGCCTCTAGCTCAGTGATGGCGAACGTTTTCGAGACCAAGTGCCAAATTGCAACCCAAAATCTACTTATTTAGCACAAAGTGCCAACGCGGCAATTTAACCTGAATAACCCCCTCGAGCAGGGGCCAGCCTGCTGTAGCCTCCAGCAAGTCCCACATGCGCTGCTCTGTGCCTCTCTAGCATCTTTGCTGCCTCTGCGCCCCCCCCCCCAGGGAGCAGCAGCCACCTGGAGCACAGGCACCAAGCCCGCCAGCCTCCCTGATAACTGCGGTGCATGCACATCAAGTCCAGCAGCCCAGGCCAGCCCAGGTGTGTGTGTGGGGGGGCAACGACAAACTCTGTGGCCCACGTGCCCACAGAGAGGGCTCTGAGTGCCACCTCTGGCACCTGTGCCATAGGTTCGCCACCACTGTTCTAGCTTGAAAAAGCCACCCTCCCTACAGACACCTCCCAAATTCCCCATAGGCTCAAATGGAGCCATTTTTAAAAGTTCTTTTCCCCCAGGAAACCACTACTGAAGGCTCTCTTTAAAGTTTAAATCCCCTGAATGTTGAATGTCTATTCAGCATTTGGCATTCTGAACTATTTGGATCAGCTTTTATCGACCCGGCTTGTACCTGGGGTCAAAAAAAGCTGAATACTGCTTTTTTTTCTGTATTTTTTTCAATACGGATTTACTAAATCACCAAGCCTAGTTGTTATGAGGATAAAATAAGAGAAGTGGTGAATAATTTAAGCCACTTTGGGTCACCACTGGGGAGAAAGGTGGGGTATGTATGAAACAAACAAACAAACAAACAAACAAACAAACAAACGGATCTCAAGAACATGTCTTCCTAGAAAACAGTGGGAATTTCCGTACTGCCAAATTTAAATTAGTATTGCAGTATGAGTGCTTAAGTAATCTTCAGTCACACTATTCTCCGTCTATACATTTTTCCCCCAACAAAGCAAGTAACTGTACTATGGAGGTGTTTATGGTTAGTGAGGAAAAAGTAAACAAACAAACCAAGCCTTGGGGTGCTGTGTGGTTTCCAGGCTGTATGGTCATCTTCTAGCAGCATTCTCTCCTGACTTTTCATTTGCATCTGTGGCTGGCATCTTCAGAGGATCCTCTGAAGATGCCAGCCACAGATGCAGGCAAAACATCAGGAGAGAATGCTGCTAGAAAACGGCCATACAGCCCGGAAACCACACAGCACCCCAGTGATTCCGGCCAAGAAAGCCTTCAACAATACATTAAATAAAGCCTTCTTTTCTTGCAGTGCCATAGTCTAGTTCTGGATTAGGATCCCATGGTTGCTATCAAGAAAAGAAAAATACAGAATACAAGAAACTGTCAAGAATATGGCACATTGGAGATCTCCTCGTGTATCTTCCAACATCTCATCTAGATAAGTGTGCTTAGAAACAGGCCAGCATCGGCTGGAAACTCTGGCCTGGTGCCGTACATTCAAGTTTTGGGCCAGGATTTGTTTTAATCGAGATGAACTGGACTATACATCCCTGGGATTCTCCATCCTCCACACAACCCAGTGGTGGGTTAAAATCGAAGCCAAACTTAATGAGTTGGGCATTTCCTTGGAGGACCTGCTAATGTTAACAGAGCAGGAGGTCTATGGGGCTATCAAGAAGAGACTTTTTGATAGAGAGTTTCAACAGATGCTAGAGGAAGCTAATAAAACCTGTTCCCCGATCTCTCTGGGAATACCTGTGGATAGATTAATTGTAGCCCGGTACCTTTACCTCCTGGTTGAGGCCCGGTGGTGTAGAGCAATCACCTTAGCTAGATGTAATGCCCTGCCTTCTTCCTTTAGCCTTGGACGCCACCTTGGAATTCCACATAAAGAAAGGAAATGCCCTTGTGGCATGGGTTCTGTGAAACAGTATCTCATATGCTGTTGAATTGTCCTTTTTAATGAGATAGATAGGAAGAAGCACATAATCCCCTTCCTGCATGGAAGTGAAGGCATTACAGATAAACAGAAGGTTATATGTCTTTTAAACAGCCACAACTACGAGCTGTTGGAAGCAGTGGCTAAATTTTAAAATGGTGTTATTTTAACTCGTCAGAAGTTGTAAAGGCTGTTATTATCTTGCAATGTTAATGTTAAACTATTTATATGCCATTAAAGGTATTCGAAATCGAAATCGAATCATCTAAATAAGATCTAAGATGACAAGAAAAAGATAAAATGGTTGCCAGTTGTGGAGTACCAAACATACCCAAAATTAATAACTGCTAAATATTGATGGGTATCCTTGAATAATAATAAAGAATGCTGGGAAAGTGAGTTTGAAATCTCAGTAATATCTGATAAGCTACCTGAAGGACTTTGAATCCAGTCTTTTTGTTCTGCTTTAC
This sequence comes from Sphaerodactylus townsendi, assembly GCF_021028975.2. NCBI lineage: Eukaryota > Metazoa > Chordata > Lepidosauria > Squamata > Sphaerodactylidae > Sphaerodactylus > Sphaerodactylus townsendi. The sequence goes on along the minus strand of NC_059426.1, from coordinate 13,754,359 downwards.
AGTGAGAAATCCAACTATGTTTCAAGGGCCTGAACATTCAGTTGAGACCTGTAAAAGGGTTAATAATAATGAACTTCACTTGAGGAGAGGTCTGGGAGGATTAATGATATAATTATTGCAATGTGCTTCATTATCTACTAATTAGGAAAAAGGTTCTGCGAAAAACAATTAGTTGGAAACTTCAAGCTTAACGCTTCCAAAGTTTCATCCAACATTATCTTCTTTTTGCTAGAATTACATTTATGATGTTATTCCCTCCCCTTCTTTAGGGGGAAAGCACGTGTTTTACGGTGCTGGATCGTAAAAGAATGGGGGAAATAGAAACGAACGTGCTTGAATGCTCCCAATGATGACAGCAGCCATGTACGGCAGAATTAATATTTCATGGCGCTATTAAATATGGATTATGATTGATAAATAGTTTTGTTTGAATAAAGTGGCATGGTATTAAAAATCCAGGAGATGGAAGCTGGTAACAGAGCCTTCCAATTAGGTGGCAAGTCAAATCATCTTCTGGCTTGTTCTGAATCTGTGAAGTCAACAAGGATTTGATCTGGTCTAATGGACTTAATTAACATCAATAAGACATGATGCAGTTTTCTCTTGCATTTAGAGGCTGTAGGTTTGATGAAGCTTGGGGGATTATTGCATGTATCTCCATGTCCTTGGCACTGCGGCATTCATTAGATGTTCTATGAGGCTTTCCCCACTACAGAAGGGAGCTAAGGTCGACTCGGTTCCCTTCAGTGGATAGCGATTCCAGGTTGTCCCCACAGCAACTGAGTGGCCCCCTGGAACTGAGCTAAGTGGGCGGGATCATCTTGGTGCCTGTTTCGCTCCTCGATCGTGATTGGCACTTGTGTTACCGCGAGAAACGGGAGCGTTTTTTTTACAGTTTTCAGTTACATGCGCTTTCTGCCCACCACAACTCTCCCGTTCTGCGCATGCCACAAAAGCGGCTCGTGATTGGTTGAACGGATGAGGTGTCATTTCGATGCTTCCCCACTTTGAAGTGGTATCGACCTTGTTCCAGCAGAAAAGTGTAGTTCATAACTGAGACGAGGATATCGCAGTTATGGGGGGGGGGGGAACTGAGACAAAACAATGTTGAGCTCGGTAGCAGTGGGGATTCACTGAGGTGAACCTAGGTAGAAACCAGTTCAACTCTGTCAGTGGGGAAAGCCCCTATGTATTCTGATGCATGTACATGTTGAAGAAAATAGATGAATGGCCAGAGATAAATCACTGAAGATCCCTCTCTCCTTGCCTCTGTGGAGATTAAATGCTTCTGGGGCAGAATGCACAAAGAATGTAAGTTTTAAAAGTGTGGGTCTGTAAGAAGGTCAGATTGCTTACATTCAGAGTGGGGAAATCAGTCTTAGGACCCTTCCGCCCATGCAGAATAATGCACTTTCAATCCACTTTCACAATTGTTTGCAAGTGGATTTTGCTCTTCCGCACAGTAAAATCAAGCTGCAAAGTGCACTGAAAGTGGATTGAAATTGCATTATTCTGCATGTGCAGAAGGAGATCAGGTAGCAGGTGCTGAGAAATATCTTTGTCTTCATGAAACTTTGGAGAACGTTACTTTTCAGAACAGACAATATTGTGGCAGGAGTAATGCACATGCTTTGCTTGAGAGAAGGTCCAAGATTAAGTCAGGAAATGCCCAGAGATAGCATGTGTTGAAGAAGACTTTTCTCTCTCCATTATTCGGGAGATACCCTGCCAGTCAAAACATATATCAACCTCTATAAATCAATGGTCCAGTGTAAGGCAGCTTTGAATATCCTAACAACTCAGTTAGCTGTCTGGCTGTGGTAAGGTAGTTCTTATGAAAGAAATTGATCTGTTGGTAAATCTTCCAGCAAAATTATAACTGTTGGGAGTGGATGGAAATTATTTGGGCATTTTCCCACTTACCTTCTGCCCCACGCTACTGTAGCCAAGTAGTGTGGGGTCCCCCGGCACTCCCCACTACAGGGGCGGCGACAACGCTGCCGCCCCGATGCTGCCGCTATCGCGCCTCCTCAGCGCGCGTCATTCCTAGCGCTCTTCAAAACGGCGCCTTTTGATAACCTCGCGCAGAGCGCGGGGTTGTGGGGAAGCCCGGGCGCGCCCCAGAAATGATGCGCGCTGAGAGTAGCGCACGGCATAGGGGGCTATGAGTAAGTGGGGAAACGCCCTTTGTCAAGAATGTTCGGCATTACGAACAAAAGCTTGTTTTTTTAAAAAAAATCCACAACAGACCTAAATGCTAGTCATAGCTTTTCGGAGCTCTCACAGCCCCACCCACCTCACAGGGTGTTTGTTGTGAGGGGGGAAGGGAAAGGAGATTGTAAGCCCCTTTGAGTCTCCTACAGGAGAAAAAAGGGGGATATAAATCCAAATCCTCCTCCTCCTCCTCCTCCTCCTCCTCCTCCTCCTCCTCCTCCTCCTCTTCTTCTTCTTCTTCTTCTTCTTCTTCTTCTTCTTCTTCTTCTTCTTCTTCTTCGAAGCTGCTTCCATCTTAATGGTGATGAATGTACTTTTTATTTCAATGTTTTATTATTTCACTATTACTATCTGGATGAGCAAACATTTATTTTACACTCTGCCGTTAATTTGTAAGAAAAAAAAAGCAACACCGTTTTATAGGTTTTATCCATCAGTTTCAAAAGAGAACATGGCACCTATCCTGCCTGGTGCACTGCTTTGTAGGGATATCAGCCTCCTAGTGGGAAATCTGCTGGGTGACCTTGGGATAGTTACAATTGCCTCCAAATTCTCTCAAACCCACCTACCTCACAAGGTGTCTGTTGTGGAGAGGGGAGGGAAAGTGATTGTAAGACTCTGTAAAGAAGGGGGGAATGGGGTTTCTTCTTCTTCCCCAAATCTCCCAGAGTTCCCCAATCTAGAGCCATCCCACCTAACCCTGGCCTCCCCCCACACATGCCCTGCCAGCAGACAGGGAGGACCTTGCAAAATACTACTTTGCCGTGTGCAGAGGTGGGATCCAGCAGGTTCTCACAGGTTCCCGAGAGTAGGTTACTAATTATTTGTGTGTGCCGAGAGGGGGTTACTAATTGGCGATTTTGCCACGTGATTTTTGCCTTAGTTACGCCCCTCCTCTCAGCAGTAGCGCGCAGAACTTGAAGCAGTCTAGCAGGAGGTGCACCGGCGTGCGTGGCAGCCTGCGCCTGCGTGCATTCGTTTCCCGCCCAAGGACTGGCACAGCGGCTGCGTCCATGCCACAGCCCCGCCCAGGAATGCCCCACCCCCAGAATGCCCAGCCACGCCCCCATTGGTGCTACGCCACAGTTTGAATCCCACCACCATGGGAACCTGTTACTAACATTTTTGGATCCCACCACTGGCCGTGTGCCATATTCATTGGTAGGTTCATTCCTTTGGCCTTTGCCTAATCAAAGCACATGAGGTATCTGTGAGCTGACTGTATGAATGATATGGAAAGAGATTGTGTCTTTCAGTGTACTATGTGTTTCACTGTAGTTCCAAAGTTTCCGTTTGATCCATCCATTTGCACCGTGTCAGAATTCTTTTTCTTTCCCGCTTTGTTAAGTTATTCCATTCGGCAGTTAATTTCAGCACAATGGGAAGTTCAACATAGTGCAGAGTGTGGAAATCTTTACCCCATTAGTCTGATTTAAGTGGGACCTTCCGGGCTCTTGCCTGCGGGATGATAGACGCTCTGTCACTTTAATAATCCATTACGTTTGGAAACTTAATCTAACTCTCCGCTACGGCCCTTTTCAGAAATAAAAGTACCATTTCCATAGTCTTCCCCACCTCAGTAGATTTATTTTTATAGCTGTCAGACGTAGGGATTTATTGTGTCTTTTCTCCCCCTATTGTACTACCCACTGCCCGTCAGGTTTAAATGACTCCATAGTGGAAATGACTCTATGATTTTCAAAACGGAGAGGTTTTCACAGCCGGGTCAGGCGGCATCACTGCTAATTGCTATGAACTCTTCCCAGGGAATGAAAGTGCTTGATTCTTGAGCAACTATAGAAGCAGAGATGGAAGAGGCCATTGAAATAATCTATTCAACCCTGTTGCCTTTGAGAACTACAGCGTCTTTCCACTTTCCAGCCTTTACAAGCTCTGCTGGTGACCACCGTTTTTTCCAGCTTAACACGATAACATTGGCTGATGGTTGTGGTAAAGTCACGTGCCTTATAGTTTCATCAAAACCCAACACTGCTGCAACACCATTGCTTTTCTGCTTCTGCCCTGTAGGCTTGCAGATAGTGGGCCTTTCTACACGTTTCTCTCGGCCGCCGTCACTGCGCGCAATTCCCAGTGCGCGGCTTCCCTGGCGCGCGTCCGGCTGTCCCCATGACCTCATGCTGAGGGGGTGCGACAGCGGCAGCATCGGGGCAGCTGCGCTGTCGCCGCCCCTCTCGTGGGGAGTGCTGGGGGACCCCGCGCTACTCTCCTCAAGTAGCGCGGGGCTTAAGGTAAGTGGGGAAAGGCCCAGCGTGTTGGACTTTCTTTCCTCTGTCTTTGTTCGTTAACCATTTTTTTCTATGCCACTCAGGCGAGGTTCAGAAAATGCTATTTGGGGCCACCAAAAAACCCTTATCTCTTGTTGCCCCCTACCTTATCTCTGCTGGCAGAGGCACAGAGAGCAGAGCTTGAGAAGAGGATTTTAAGAACACAAGTACATCAGGATAACTCTGCTGGATCAGACCAGTGGTCTACGAAAGTAATTATTTTTCCCACCATAGAATTAAATGGGGCTTGCTGTTATGCCCAGCTGGCTCTGTGTTGGAGATTTTATTGGGGGCTCTTATGGGGGGGTTTGTTCTGGATAGGGGCATCCTGTGCTGATTTCTACTAGCATGTTGTACATTTGAAATGTATAGTTGGACAGGGAGTAATAGCAGCAGAAGGCACACATGTAGGCTGAAAGGACAGTTAGTGATATAACATTTCATGCAAAACAAGTAAAAATGATGAGCATGAATTGATCAGCTTTGGCTAAAAGACTTCTGTCCTTGGCACTTGAGAGACCACATCCGCCCATATATTCCTGCCCAGACCCTGAGGTTGGAAGGGGAGGCTCGCCTAGCTGTCCTGCCCCCTTTGGAGGTGAGGGGGTGGGGCCAGTCCAGAGGGCCTTCTCAACGGATGTCCCTGCACTGTGGAATGCCCTACCACCAGAGGCCTGCCAGATACCTACTCTCCTGGAGTTTTGGCCTCTTCACTTGCATGTTTGACTGCATCCCCCCTCTTGGAGGTAGTGGGTATGGAAGTTTTAGAGTCTAGAATATGTTATGGTTTTAAGTTTGTTTTTTTATAGTGATTTGAATGTATTGAATAGTAGTTGAATACTGCATTAGTGTGTACCTGTGTACATACATCATAGGGGAAACCCATTTGCATTCACTGTACAGGATGCTTAACTTGGACTCTTGTAATCTTTTGTGAAATCATCTATGATTGCTTCCGCTCCTCCACCATAGCAGCCGTTTGTTGTGGCCCCAATGATGTGTTCTCAGAGTTCCAAAGTGCTCACACAGCCTGATCCAAAAAGGGGAGGGGAATACACCTTTGGAGGTGGTGCGGGGCTGCGCCAGCAGATTTGACCTCCTCGGGACACTTACCCCAACAGTGGGGCAAATCTGTCCACTGGTGGACAGACACAGGGCAGAACACCACATCAGCACTCCTGCATCATAGTGGTGGCATTGTGGTGGCATTTTAGAGGCATGGCTGGGGATGGACCTGGCATTATTTATTTTATTTTATTTATTTATTATCATATTTATAGACCGCCCCATCCCCTGAGGGCTCTGGGTGGTGAACAACAAACTAATACCACATAAACAGTAAATAATTAATATGAATAACATCATTAAAACATAAAATTGCAGCGTGCTACAAAAACCACTTGGCGTCCAGTATTAAGACTATCATTAAAACCCTCCCAGAGAGGGGGATGGTAGATCTGGATGTCACAGCTCCCAGGATGTTAAAAAGGGAGAGGCAAAGAGGGTGCTCACCATCAATGGCTGGCCTCCCCGAAAGCCCGGTGGAACAACTCGGTCTTACAGGCCCTGCAGAACTCTCCAAGATCCCGCAGGGCCCAGACAGTTGGAGGAAGAGTGTTCCACCAGGTGGGGGCCAGGGCCATAAAAGTGAGCTTAGTGAGCTTCCCTCTGTCCTTTGCCTGCCAGAACACTGGTGCTTTTGGGTGATATAAACCCAGAGAGTCCAGTAGAGGATGTTAGGGTGGCGAGGAAGCTTTTTACTATTTTTTGCCTTCTTGTGCCTCTAAGAAGCCCTCCTGGAGGTGGCGGGGCAGTGCCATAGCAGCGCCGCATCTGTCATGATATATAAAAAAGAGTGAAATGTTCACAAAAAGGTCATCTTCTAAGTAAGCAGAGGTTTGAAAAACCCAGAGGCCAGAGACAGTCAGTCTAGGGGCAAAAAGTAGCAAAGATTGACCTTTAACATGATTGGTGAATCCAACTGTGATTCTAGACCAGTGAGAGGCTGTTGCGTGGGCGGGGAAAAGTATCCCTGATGTATGTACTGTATATGCTGCGCTGAGTTGAGATGGAGATAGAGTTGAGCATGAAGTTCCGCGTGGGTTGAACTTTGTTCCTGCTAAAGTGGTCTGTACAGCATTATAGTCTTGTATAGCATAGACTTGTGTAACCTTGCAACTGCTAAAGTAAAACCTTCCTATGGAAAGAACGTCTTGAGTGGAGAGTATTCTTTTCCAAGTGTAGTAGAAGGTTGCAGTGAGTGCAAGAAGACTACTAGACTTTCTCATCTTAACAGAGTGACTCTGCTTTAAACTCTGCTGATGTCATCCTGCTGCTGGAGGCTCTGGATTAAACAAGTTGGATCCCTGTGCTAGAGATCGCCGTCCTCTGTTTTTGGGAAATAGCTCTGAAATTGTTCTGATAGGAATTCAGATGGTCTTTGTCAAGGAACAGGACCCTGCCAAACCAGTATAATAAGATGTCTATCTACTGCCTGCATGTGTGTTTGCTTCATATATCTTCACCGTCGAACACTGTCAAAACGCAGGGAGTTATTCTTCGAAATGGCCTCTTCCCAGTGCCTTTGTTTCTGAAAACACAATTAGCTAGCAATAACAAATCAATGAAGATCTCCTGCATTATCTTGAAAGGTCGAAGTAATATCGCACGGGGATGTGTTGGAAAACAACAGCCATTAAAATGTACATCATCTTTATGTGAAAGTTGATAATGAGGGGAGAGAACCGATACAGCCCTGCCGCCATTCTCACGCGGATGAGAACTAATGAAAATGGGCAATGTTACAAGCTGTCTAATCTCATTTGCAGTTCATGTGCCAGGACTCAAAAATAAGCACATGCAGACACATCTTAATCTTGATCAGACACACTGAAAAGATACAGAGAAGTTTGCCTTTATCCTCAAGGAAGTCGATTTATGGGGATAATCGGCTGCAAAACTGGGCACGGCTTTCCAAGATTGGAATCGGGAGAGAAGCTAACCTTCACCTGGGTGGTTCCAACTGGGTATTAGGAATTTGCATTTATTTGTCAACCTATAAGCAATCTTTCTGTTAGCAAGCTTTCTCAGCGTCTGGCTAACAGAAACAGATTGATTTCTTAGCGTACAAATAATGTGGGAAGCTCTGGGGCAGGTTGCTCATAACACTGCCGGGAATTATGTTTATGCTGGTGGAAGCTGGCAGCTCCAAATCATGTAGAATTAGCAACGTTTTGTGGGGAAGTGAAACAGGCAGGGAGAACTTGGAAAGCTGGAACTCATATCAGAATGGAGAAACTGCAGAAACTCATTTCCATAATGGCCTTGCCCAAATTGGAATTTTACCAGACTGAGCGTGTAAAGAGGTTTATCAGCTGAAATTTAGCTGCTGTCTGAGGTGTAGCTACAAGGGGACCAGGGGGTGCGCATCGCACCGGCTCCCACCTGGGGGCGGGGAGGCAGCAACATTTCCAAGTTTTTTTGTATTTTTTAGTGTTTTTCAGTTTTTTGCCTGCAGGGGCGCAGTTTTTAAGCTAGTAGCATAAATTTCAGGGAGTTTTGGGGGACTCTCCTGATGATTCCACCCAAGTTAGGTGAGGTTTGGTTCAAGGGGTCCAAAGTTATGGACCCCCAAAGGGGATGCCCCATCCCCCATTGTTTCCAATGGGAGCTATAAGAGATGGGGATACACCTTTGAGAGTCCATAACTTTAAACCCGCTAAACCAAACTTCACCAAACCTGGCAGGTATCATCAGGATAGTCCCCTAAAGATACCCTGGAAATTTTATGCTGCTAGCCAAAAAACTGCACCCCTTGCAGGCAAAAAACTGAAAAAACACTAAAAAATACAAAAAACAGAAAGAACATGGGGAGGGCATCAAAACTCAGATTTTGCACTGGGCTCCATTTTCCCTAGCTACACCTCTGGCTGCTGTGTATTAAGATGAGAGTTACCACGCTCCAGGTGGTGGATGAAGATTTCTTGCTTCCACAACTGATCTCCAGTCAAAAGAGGTCAGGTCTCCTGGAGAAAATGGCTACTTTGGAAGGTGGACTCGATGGCACTGTGCTCCAATGAAGTCCCTCCCCTCCTTAAACTCTGCCCTCCTCTAGATTTACCCCCCAAACCTCCAGTTATCTTCTGATCTGAAGATGTCAAGTCTCATTATGACCTGCACATTTCATCCTTTCCTCCAATGCAGGAAAATACAGGCTCTGAAAAACTAGACATGTACGAACAGAGGAAGTGGGGTTGATGGAGCCTGCGTTCTTCCACCACATATAGTTTAACGAGGCGTGATCAAAGTTCGTTTATCCAATTCCTGAAAAGTTCCTGCTCCTGCCCCCATTGCACTAGTCCACTGCTTGCAGTTGAAACAGTCCCTACTTGTGTCATGCGAACTGCCAGCTTATAGTGGTGGTAGCTCCTGGCTATTTCATGTGGTGCTACCCCTGGGTCAGCCTCCAGGTAGGACCTGGAGATCTCCCAATATTATAGTTTCACTCCAGAGTGCAGCTCCCCTGGGAAAAAAGAGGCTGCATTAGAGGGTGGACTCTATGGAATTGTACCCAACTGATGTCTCTCCCCTTTCCAAACCCTGCCCTCTCAAGGCTGCACATCCAAGATCTCCAGATATTTCCCAAACCCGAGTTGTCAACCCTACCATTCCCTGATGGCCTTACAGTATAACTCTCCCATGAGTCTCACTCTAAAATATTTTGAATGTGTTTTTTTTGAAAAAAAATTAGCTAGATTAAAAACACACAATTTTTTTTAAAAAAAACAAACCCAGAAGGTCCAGTTTGCAGGCTTAATTTCAAAAGTAACTTATTGGCTTGGGCAGCCTCGTTTCAGTCTAATTGGATTAGGGCTACTGAATATTCATGGATTATTCATGTGATAATCACTGAGAGGGCAATCAATGTGTCCCTGTGGAAACACCACACGGTTCTCACAAATCTATCCTTTCTATCGCTTTGCAGGGTCAAGAGAAAGGACAGTGCTCCTTTGTGATTCATGTAACTTGTGGACTGCAAAACAGGGGCATGATATTTAGTTTACCACTGGCGAATTCCCACTGGCGATTAATCCTGGGATAGTCACCCGAAATATCCAGGTTCCCTTGTGATCTCTCCACTGCCGAACTGCGGAACACAGATCAGTCCCGTTTTTGGTGCTCCCCCCACCTTAACATGGGATTTTCCTGGACCTGCTTGTATATGCACCTTTTTGGAAAAAAAAACACTCCAATGGGAGCTAATAGGAGATGGGGGCTACACATTTGAGGGTCCATAACTTTGGACCCCATGAACCAAACTTCACCAAACCAGGGAGGTATCATCAGCAAAGTCCCCTACTGATACCACCCAGGTTTTGTGAAGTTTGGTCTAGGAGGTCCAAACCTATGGACTCCCAAAGGGGGTGCCCCATCCCCCATTGTTTCCAATGGAAGCTAATAGTAGATGGGGCTACTCTTTTGAGGGTCCATAACTTTGGTCCCCCTGAACCAAACTTCACCAAACCTGGGTGCTATCAGTAGGAGAGTCTCCTAAAGATACTCTGAAATTTTGGTGCTGCTAGCTTAACAATTGCACCCCCTGACAGCAGGCACGCCCCTCCCCCCAAGGGGCAGGCCTAGATGTCTTCACTAGAAACATGCTGCAGTGAGGATGCTGGAACCTGGATGAAAAGGTGCCGATTCTTTTGAAACTGGGTTGTATCTAAATTGAATTTTCAGTTAGAATTCAGCCCAAACTCTTTGATTTCTTCCACAGAGAACAAAAACAGGTATTGAGCTGGTCAGAGAACAAAAGAGGTCTTGAACTGGGAATAGAAATGTCAGCCTCCAGTTGGGAGCTGGGGGTCCCCTTGAATGACAGCTCATCTCCAGACTACAGAAATCAGCTCTGCTGGAGAAAACGACCACTTTGGATGGCGGCCTCTATGGCACGATGCCCATACCAGTCCCTCCTCCTTTCCCCAAACCCTGCCCTCTGCATGTTTCACCCCCAAATCTCCAAGTATTTCTCAACCCAGAGCTTGCAACCCTATTTATGGAGGCCATGGGCATCCATTAGCTTTGAGTAGGGAAATTCCTAGAGATTTTTGGGGTAGAGCCTGGGGAGCACAAGGTGAAAGGATGGGAGGGACCTCGGCCATGTATGATGTCATAAAGGGCACTCCCTAAAACAACCATTTTCTTCAGGGGAACTGATTTCTGTCATCTGGAAATCAGTTATAATGGCAAGAGGTATCCAGGCCCAATCTAGATCAACAGCTATAGCCATAATGGCCAAATATTCAATTCAATTCAATAAGCCTTTATTGGCATATACACGATAGTATAAAAATACAGTTCCAGTTAAAAAGTGAATAGTAAAAGACTTCGCGTTTGTCATACATTCAGTTTACAAACTTCTGACAAAAACTTTGCCCACTATAAGGCAACAATGAAAATCCTGACAATTTAGAAGCGTAACTACTTTATCTGATTCAGTATAATCAATCATAGAGTCTATAGCAGTGGTGGCGAACCTATGGCACGCGTGCCAGAGGTAGCACTCAGGGCCCTCTCTGTGGGCACGCACGCACAGAGTTCATCATGTGGGGGAGCAGAAAATCACCCCCCTCCATACACACACATATCTAGGCTGGCCTTGATTCTGAGTAAACCCTCCTAGGGTCATGATTCACCCATTCGAAGCATTGCACGGTTGCTTCACCAAGCTTACTCCTGAGTAATACACGCTTCAGGAAAAAACTGTTTTTTCTAAACTAAAACCTCAGTATTCAGGTTAAATTGCCATATTGGCACTTTGTGATAAATAAGCAGGTTTTGGGTTGCAATTTGGGCACTTGGTCTCAAAAAGGTTCGCCATCACTGGTCTATAGCTTGAGATAACAGGCTGGATCGGAGTTCTTGGTATAATAAGCAGTTTAGGAGAATGTGTGGGATGGAAGCCAGCTGTCCTATGCTACAGGTACAGAACCTCTTATCGCTTGCGAGACCTTTAAGTCTTCCTCTATGTAGCGGAGATGGCATGATGTTAAATCTAGCCAGCATATAGGCTCTCCTGTGTATGGGATTTGTGAGCCCTGTGATATAATAGGCTGGGTATCCCTGCGTGAAAGGAATTGACATATTTGTTGGTGAACAAGATTTATTCGCCAAGCTCTGCAGTTGTTGATAGTCCATTGCGAACAGCCTCTCTTTGATGAGGGCATAATGGCCAAATAGAAATTCCATGTTGGGAAAACAAGAGGAGGTTTTGGACTCCCTGCTGTCCTTCTAGGCCAGGGGTAGGGAACCTGCGGCTCTCCAGATGTTCAGGAACTACAATTCCCATCAGCCCCTACCAGCATGGCCAATTGGCCATGCTGACAGAGGCTGATGGGAATTGTAGTTCCTGAACATCTGGAGAGCCACAGGTTCCCTACCCCTGTTCTAGGCCTTTAATTGGCCACCAGATAGAGCAGAACGTTGGAGTTGGTGGCCTCTTTGTTGCATTCGACAGGCTTCTCCTTCCATCCTTAAAAGTGGGCCTACATTCAGGCTGTTAGGAATTTGGTGTGAAATTGTACTGGGTCTCCGTGCCCTGTGAAATCCATCTCCTTTCTTTCTCCTCTTGTTTGCATCTTGTAAAAGACTCCTCCAAATTATGTGCTATAAATACACCTTGCATTTTTGCCCATGCTCTAGGAAGGTTTACCAGGCAAGACAGTTCCGATGCAGCTACAGAGGTGGAAAGTCTGAGCGTCAGGCATTCCCACTCCCACCATACCCTGGTTACCAACCTGCCGGACCACTCCAACAGCCATGGTAAGAGAAGAAGAAGAAGTAGAGTTTGGATTTATATCCCCCCCTTTCTGTCCTGCAGGAGACTCAAAGGGGCTGACAATCTCCTTGCCCTTCCCCCCTCACAACAAACACACTGTGAGGTAGGTGGGGCTGAGAGAGCTCCGAGAAGCTGTGACTAGCCCAAGGTCACCCAGCTGGCGTGTGTGGGAGTGTACAGGCTAATCTGAATTCCCCAGATAAGCCTCCACAGCTCAGGCGGCAGAGCGGGGAATCAAACCCGGTTCCTCCAGATTAGATACACGAGCTCTTAACCTCCTACGCCACTGCTGCACAGGACAGACTATGAAGTGAAACCCAATGTTCCAGCATGGAAAATTTAAAGGAGATTTGTGTTGGTAATGCTCTCTAGTAAGAGATACCTTTTCATTACAGCAGAGTGCACAGAGCCAAAACACAGCGGAGCTCACCCAGACATGCATGTGCACTGGGAACTAAACAAGCTTGGAGCTGATTCATAGTATCTAACTAATAAGCGGAGTCTTTATTAGTGAACTCCATTCTGGATAGAAAAATGGAGAGAGGGGTTCTCGTTTCTGACCTAACTAGCTGGATGACGAGGGATGGTGTGTGCATCTCTCTGCATCCATTGTGCAAGATGGTGGCGAATGTGCAAGAATGGGGCTATGTGGAGGAGAAGAAGGAAGGAAGGAAGGAAATTCCCCTAGAGTCACAGTCTACACATCTGTGGTGCCTCCCCTGCCCGCCCGTCCCCCTGGGGCAAGTGTACTGTCCCTCCTCCCTTTACCTGGGGTTGTCCTCCCCAGCCGCGCTCTTAAATAACCTTGCCCACAGGGTGCCTCAGCTCTAGGCGTACCCGGCCACTCTTCCTACACCTTCTTTCCCCCCCTCCATTTGCCCACGGAGCGAGGGTCAGCCCACCAACTGGGCTCTCTGCTCTCCCTCCCCTGTTGCATCTTCACAGGGACGAGACCCAACGGGAGTCCCCCAGCTAGTGCCCCAGCCCAGCTGACCACTGGGACTCCCCCACTCCCAGCCCTCCTGGACTAGACTGTCTTCCTTCCCTGCCTCCACACAGCTCTCTCCTCTACCCTCTTTCCCCAAACAACTCCCCTGAGCTTCCTTTCCCACCCCCTTATGTAGCCTTTTCCCCCTCATCTCCCTGCCTCATCCCATCTGCTGTTCCCCCTGATCTGGCTCAGCTGCGACTGTGTGAGCCCGACCGGGCTAAGAGCCCCACCCCCACAGTCTCTCAGCCGGGCGCACTTGTGTCGGCAGATTGGCAGATCGCCTGGCTGAGCGATCGGTAGGTCGATGTATCGACATGGCGTCTGATCCGGGTGCTGGTGAATTGCCGTGTCAGGGCGGTGGTGTCCCGTCAAGGCGGGGAGGTGGTGGATCAGCCCGGCAGCATGGCGTCTCCTCTCCGGCCGCTGGGGCTCGCGCCCGGACAACATCAAAGAGATAGTGTCATAGCATTAGAGAAAAGATTCACAGTATCTTGACCCTCTCTAGCTAGCTGAGTTACTGATTGGTCCCCCTCAGTCACTGAGGCAGGAGACAGTGCAAAGTCCTTCAGTTCCAACAATTTGATAGTTTATTCCTCCTAATTCTACCATAGCTAAATGAACATGCTTTTTAAAAGAGATATAGTGATAACTTTGATAAGGTAGAATGTGAAAACCTTCCTGGAAACTTCCAGGAAGTTAAACCCAAGGAATTATTCTGTGTAAATATAAAAGTTTTCATGTCCTGATACCAAAAAGACTGAGTCTAACCATAGTAGCCTTTGGGTTTATGTAGGCAAGTCACAATGGACTTATAGTGACCCAGTAAGGTTTTCAAGGCAAGAGACATTTTGAGGTGGTTTGCCATTGGCTGTTTCCACACAAGTCACCTAAAACATTTTAGAAGAAAATGGTGGCTGTGAACTACGGAGAAACCAAAATTGAAAGCTGGAGAGGGGAAAATAAAATGCCTTCCCTGCCAACACTTTATTTGTCTGTGCTAGGCGGACAGACCAAGCCAAAATTGTTTAAAGCATCTGCAGAACATTTTATTTATGCTGTGCAGAAAAGGTGTGAACCTGATGACCTTCGGGGTGGGCGGTTTAAAAATTAGATAGATAGATAGATAGATAGATAGATAGATAGATAGATAGATAGATAGATAGATAGATAGATAGATAGATAGATAGATAGATAGATAGATAGATAGATAGATAGACAGATAGACAGACAGATAGACAGATAGATAAAAAGATGACAGACAGACAGACAGACAGGCAGGCAGGCAGGCAGGCAGGCAGGCAGGCAGGCAGGCAGGCAGGCAGGCAGGTAGGTAGGCAGGCAGGCAGGTAGGCAGGTAGGTAGGCAGGCAGGCAGGTAGGCAGGCAGGTAGGCAGGTAGGCAGGCAGGTAGGCAGGCAGGCAGGCAGGCAGGCAGGCAGGCAGGCAGGCAGGTAGGTAGGTAGGTAGGTAGGTAGGTAGGTAGGTAGGTAGGTAGGTAGGTAGGTATGTAGATAGATAGATAGATAGATAGATAGATAGATAGATAGATAGATAGATAGATAGATAGATAGATAGATAGATAGATAGATAGATAGATAGATAACAAGTTTTGTTGAAAGGATTTGGTACACTGTTTAATTTGGACTCTGTGGGAGCAAAAATGACATTGAAACCCAATTCCCGCATTTGGGCAGAGGAAACGTGGCAACCTTATCTATGAAGCAGGGCTTCTGGGGACTTCTGAGAGGGAAGAAGAAGAAAAAGAAAGAGAAGAAGAGGAAAAGAAAAAGGAGAAGGAGAAGAAGACAACAACGAGGAAGATTATTACTATACTACTACTGCTGCTACTGCTACTGCTACTACTACTACTACTACTGAGGTGCATCATGCATTACAAGAGTGGAGGAGCTTCTTTCACTGCCGGAATATGCCTTGTACAGGCCAACGGAACATACCTTGCTCCAAAGGAACACACTGCCCTCAATTGAGCCAGCTGATAGGGTACCTGCTCACAGTTATTACAGACTTTGAAAACTTTATAGATGTATATTGTTTCTCATCAGGGTCTCTGTTCAGTGCCATCAGCAGTTAATGTGGAAAAAATTACCCTGAAAAGACACTGTTATCTGAGAAATGGATCATGCTGTTTTTTTCTGTAAAACAAGGATTCCTCTCTCCCCCATTTGTAACTGATTTAAGAGACTGCACTGCATTGCCAACAACAGCCCAGTTTTTAGAATATCGTTTATCTAAATCTTGATAACATTTGATAACAATTCCTCAAAGTTAGATTGCAGAGGCTGTAGTTGGAATGGATTTGTGTGATGGATTTCCTGGATAAAACCAATGAATGTACCCTGGTATTGTTACAGAAGTAAACACATACATTATGTTGGCTGTCTGATGTGTGGCGGTTGAGGGAGGTGGACTCTAATCTGGAGAAGCAGTTTTGATTCAACACTCCTCCACATAAGCGACGGACTCCATTGAACCAGGTTTGTTGTCCCCACTCCTCCACATGGCTGACCTTGGGCTAGTCACAGTTCTCTCAGAACTCTCTCAGCCCCACCTACCTCACAAGGTCTTGTTGTAGAATGGGGAAGTCAGGCCATTGTAAACTGCTTTGCAAGTCCTTAAAGAGAAATGTGGGGTGTTAAAAACAACAATAACTCTTTTTCTTCTTATAATTTGACACTGGAAAGCAAATTGCAGTCTGAAGGGTGTCTGCCAATGGCTCAGGCTAGATGGGGAAATGGCTTTTAGGGCTATGCAGGTGAATCTCAGTCTTTTGCTGAAGGTCACAGGGACCTTTTCCCCACAAACTTTAAGAAACATTTTGAGGCAGGAAATGAAATGGTTCTTCCATGGAGTTCTGCATGGTTTTAGAGTCTGACCATTTCATATGAAACCTACCTTATATACTAACATATAAGTCTACTTTTTCAGCACATTTTTTGTGCCGAAAAAGCCCCCCTCAGCTTATGCACGAGAGTCCCACTTAATTCTTGTGTGACATTTCCCCTTTCCTGTTTTCACTCTCTCCTGCCTTCTTCTCTGCCTCCCCCCTTTCAGCTGCTTTCTCAGCCTCCTTCTCTGCTTCGCTCTCCTCTGCCGCCTTCTCTGCCTCCCCCTTTCAGCCACTTTCTCTGCCTCCTCTTTCTTCTCAGCGGTGGCCAGCCCCTGGCTCTCGGCAGGTGACAGCCAGTCAACTTGGGTGAGCTGGACAAGCTGTGGCATGGAGAGGTCGGTGGCAGAGACCTTGGAATTGGTGAGGTGGGGGAGTCAGTGACAGAGACCCCCAAATAGCGCCCAACCGTATCTATATTTATTTTTGAAATTTACGAGTAACTGCTGCATTTCCCATCCTAGACTTATACTCGAGTCAATAAGTTTTCCCAGTTTTTTGTGGTAAAATTAAGTGCCTCAACTTATATTCGGGTCGGCTTATACACGAGTATATACGGTAGCTGGTTTTAATGCCATTTGTCTGATTGCTTTTCTTGCTCAGTACTGACTTTAACCAACGCTGCTGCTGCTGCTGCTTCCATTGATGTAAAAAGCAGTGTTGTAAGCTGCAGTATTGCAAGCTAAGCTTTCATCATGAATTGAGTTTGATTCCAATGGAAGTCAGTTTCAGTTAGCCAAGGTTGACTCTGCTGGAGTTGACTCTGTTGGAGTTATTTTTGGATCAGCTCAGTTTGTGTGTTGAGTGCAGCAAAGGAAAACTTACAAAGAGGTTCATGTAAAGATAACACTTTTTTTAAATTCAAGTAGCTTTAGTACACATTCTTTGGTCCAGTTGAAAGAAAGGTAGAAAGCCCTAATTCTAAAGAAATATACTTTCCTATACAAGAGGACACCTAAAGCACCGTCACGTGCATGTAAGTATGAATTGCTGCTGTAGGAAAAACCTACTGTAGCAGGAGGCCATCATGGCATATCCATGTGCTTGGAAGGACAAAGAAGAAGAAGAAGAAGAGTTTGGATTTATATCCCCCCTTTCTCTCCTGTAGGAGACTCAAAGGGGCTTACAATCTCCTTGCCCTTTCCCCCTCACAACAAACACCCTGTGAGGTAGGTGGGGCTGAGGGAGCTCCGAGAAGCTGTGAGTAGCCCAAGGTCACCCAGCTGGCATGTGTGGGAGTGCACAGGCTAATATGAATTCCCCAGACAAGCCTCCACAGCTCAGGTGGCAGAGCTGGGAATCAAAACCGGTTCCTCCAGACTAGATACATGAGCTCTTAACCTCCTATGCCACTTCTCAAAGGAGACGAGAATGGCTACAGAGGGAGAAGGAGGAAGCTAGTAGGCAGTCCACAGGTCCAGTCATAGAGAGGGCAGTCCCAGAATGTTAACAGCTTAGAAAGCCAAAGCGCCCCCCAGTGTCCAGGCAGGCAGAAGTCGCTCATTCCAACAGATTCAGCCTCCATCCTTCTGAGGTTGGCAAAATGAGTACCCAGCTTGCTGAAGGTAAAGTACAGATGAATGTGGAAGGCAATGGCAAACCACCACATAAGCAATGTCTGCCTAGTAAATGTTGTGATGTGACTGGTTGTGGTGGTTTTTCTGGGCTGTGGTCTGGTAGATCTTGTTCCTAACATTTTGACTGCATCTGTGGCTGGCATCCTCAGAGGTGTATCACAGAGAAAAGTGTGTGAAACACTCTGGGATACACCTCTGAAGATTCCAGCCACAGATGCAGGTGAAACGTTAGGAACAAGATCTACCAAACCACGGCCACACAGCCTGGATAACACACCACAACTAGTTGAATCCGGCCGTGAAAGCCTTTGACAATATGTTGTGATGTGACATCACCCCATGGATCGGTAATGACACGATGCTTGCAAAGGGGGCCTCCTAAAACAACGATCAGATTCCAATCTACGATTGTTAATTTCCCACCCATATTTATCTTTTAGCTATTGTACTCAAAATATCCAATGTAGATTCTTTCTGTGAACGCTATTTTTTGCCGTTGAGCTTTTGCGTGATGACAGATTGCTTCACAGTCAGAATCCCTTCCTCCTCCTTGCTCTTCTCGGGAATCCGCTGGCTTGACATAGCTGGATATTTCCACGACTTTTTTCTTCTGTTTCTGCTTCTGAGTGTTTTGAACCTGAGGCCATTTTGAGGCTCATTCAGCCGGAAAAGCGGGGGAAGGCTTCAATCTCGCAAGAGAAAAGAAACTTCGGTCTCTCCTCTGGAATCTGAGAGATGAGCAATGGGGAAGTCTACAGATGAAAGGGATGATGCCGCAGACAGGGAATTCATCCAGTTAGCTGTTGTATCTAAATTGCATTTGTTTGCTTTGTATCTAAATTGCATTTATTTGCTTTGCATCTTGGATCCACGGGAAATTAAATCAGAGGCTGCACAGAGCATGGGTATCCTTCAACTTCTCCAAGTGAGATACAATATTATGATCGAAAGGCAAGGATGTTCTAATAGGCTTGTTTCTACGTTTTGTTTTGTTTGTTTGTTCAGGGCCTGGAAGACTGTGTTCATGCTGTTTCTTTAGTTTGGCACACTTCCCACCTTTATTTGTTTCTTTCATACCATTTTGATTCCATTTTTGTCGTGTGACTTATGAAGAAGAGTTATTTTTATAAGCCATTTTTCTCTACCTTCAAGAAGTCTCAAAGTGGCTTACCCTCATTTTCCCTTCCCCTCCCCACAACAGACACCTTGTGAGTGGTGTGGGGCTGAGAGAGTTCAAAGACAGCTATGACTGCCCCAAGTACTCCCAGCAGGCTTCATGTGTAGGAGCAGAGAAGCAAATCCAGTTCACCAGACAACAGACCACCGCTCATGTGGAGGAGTGGAGAATCAAACACAGAGATCTCCAGATGAGAGTCCATCACACAGACTACAATATCGATATGCTTGGTATCACAGGTATATCAATATAATTGCAATTTAAAGAGTTTCAACAAGGTCTTTTATCTTGCAATTACAGGTGTGGTTAGATCTGTGCCTTTAACAGGTCTTGATAGGTGGAGTTTAGAGAATCAGGAAAATCTGCAGAGGCCCATTGAGACCAATAAGCTAGCTTCAGGGCAGACAGAGAATGGCTCCTTGCACGTAAACAGAAAAGCACAAAGAGACCTCTCTGCAAGCCCACTGCACATTGAACAGCCCTGAGGTAAGTGTTCTATGCATAATGGGCTGATTTCTCTATGGGGTTTTTCTTGCAGAGAAAGCAGTGCACTTTTTTGTGCTTCAGCCCTTGAAGTTGTTTGATGTTACAGACCACAAAACAGGGGGGGGGGGCTCCAGAGGAAGGTTTGGGAAGAAAATTGCCTGAAAAGTGAAATCATGCAGAATCTCCCATCTTGCCCCTCCCCCTCCAAATCTGGAACAAAATGGAATCGATTAGAAATTGGCTTCCTTTCCCTAAGAAGAAAGGATGACACAAATATTCAGATTTCAGGGAGAAATTAGGTAAAGAGGGATTAAGAGGGCTTCTCTAAACAGCACTATCCCCCTACCAACATATCTTGTATGTGTATGAGCATCAGTCACAAGCATGAGAAACCCTACCATTGGAAGTTAATTCTCGATATCTGAGCATGCATCTTTGTGATGGAATCAAAACACATTTCTCTTTGTTCAGAATATCTTACAGAGTAAATGAGTTTTGTGTCAGAATATCACATTTTATATCTTCCTTTCTCCAGAGTCCCACATATTGCCCTGTTACAAAATGTTTCGGTTGGAAGAAAAATTTAGATATCAAGGGGGGGAAATCTGTTCCAAATACATTATCACTTGCCGAAGAGAGAATCAAATTTGTCTCTGTCTCCTGGATCTTTTACAGTTTAGAAACCCCTAGCCTGAAGCAAATTGTGTTCAAATACCATATACACTTTTAATTTATTAAAAATGAAAGTCAAGTATAGCCCCTCAAGAGCCCGAAAAAGAATTCCACGTCAGTTCAAGTGCCTCTAGTGTTTGTTCTGATTTTCATGCTTTACTCACTTGATGGATAGAGTACACCTCTTCACAAATGTTTTTTCTGGTGATTAAAATCCAGGGTCTGGTTGACACATCTCCTCAAATTCAGATGTGCCATGGGCTATTATCAAAAAGGCTGCTGATCGTTCGGCCAATCGGTGAAGTCTATGGAGGCTTTAAAAATCCCTGTGGTGCAGAGTGGTACTGCAACCAAAGTTCTGCTCAGGACCTGAGTGATCCCAGTGGAAGTTGGTTTCAGGTAAGTAGCTCAAGGTTGATTCAGCCTTCCATCCTTTTGTGGTTGGTAAAATGAGTGCCCAGATTGCTGGGTGTAAACTGTAGATGACTGGGGAAGGCTATGACAAATGTGACGGACCCCAAACCTTCTTTACTTCTTCAGGCAGGGAAGCCACTCTCTAACATGGCTTGTCAGATATTTCCTGCTTTGTTCCTTCAAGGTCTGAGGAGCTTAAGTAGTGTTAGCATATGATGGAATATATAAACACTTTCCTTCAGCTTTCTAACTGACCCAGAAGTTTAAGGATGTCTACTGACTAAAAACCCTTTCTAGGTAAAACCCTTTATAAGGCACACAAAATAAGTTTTGCGACAGAGAAGAGATAGGAAAGGGAAAGGAATAACTTGGAGGTAAGGAATGGATGAGGCAAATAAGGCAGGAGAAATATATTTACCCTAAAGCTTGGCACAAATTTTAGTATTAGGTTTTTCACTGGCACAACACAAATGTAACCCAAAGTGGTGAGAAGTCTCTCCCTTTTAGATTGGAGAATTATCAGGAGCAGACTTTTGGTTTAGCTAGAGGTTAGGCAAAGCAAGACCTTGATTGCCTATGTATACGAGAGTCAGTTTTCACAAGAAACTTGCATGAGAATGAATAAAGTTTAACCTCAAGGGACAATGGGATACACAAGCAAACAATAGAAACAGCAGAACATACCCATAGTTCTAGGATAAAAACAGTTGTGAGGGGATAGATCTGGAATAGATGCGGAATATATGGGGAAGGAGCAATAAAAGTTATAGTAACAATATCTAGGAGCAGCATGGTCCAATGAGCAGAACTGAATGACCCACACTTAGCTTTGGAGAAACAGTGCTGTGGAACAATATCACAGACAGAGAGAGATTTCCAGAGATATTGAACACTGGCTATTGGGATAGTGGGCTTCGTATAGGGCAAAATGGACCCTCAAGGTTATGCAGAGATATCATTAATCTCCCAGAACAAAGAGAGCTCCTGCCTTTTCAGGGAAAGGCAAGACATCAACCTTAATGGTTGGGTCATTGATTTAATTGGTTGAGACATCAGCCTGATGTTCCAGGTTTCGGAGTGTCCCCAAGGGAGAAGCTAGCTGATGAAATTACAGCTGTAAAACAATGACAAAGCAAATAAGGTAGTTGTTAAAGCTGTTAGAGGAAGAAACATTAGTTAGTACAACACTGGGCAGGGAAGCACATGAACACATCTATTGTCTTCACTGGGGTGTATAGTTCAGGGCTGGAGATTATTTAAACAGCCATTTAAATAAATTAGTTAAACCCATGCTCTTGTGTCATATAATTACAAGAAGGAGGAGGAGGAAGAGGAGGAGGTGTTGGTTTTTATACCTCACAACCTTTAAAGAGTCTCAAAGCAGCTTAGAGTTGCCTTCTCTTCCCCTCTTCACAACAAATATCTTGTGGGGTAGGCAAGGCTGAGAGAATTCTGAGAGAACTGAGGCTAGCCCAAAGTCACTCAGCAGTCTTCATGAGGAGAAGCAAGGAAAAATAAACCCAGTTCACCAGATTGGAGTCTTGCTGCTCATGTGGAAAAGTGTGGAATCAAACCCTGTTCTCTAGACAGAGAGCAGCAGTGGCATAGGAGGTTAAGAGCTCGTGCATCTAATCTGGAGGAACTGGGTTTGATTCCCAGCTCTGCTGCCTGAGCTGCGGAGGCTTATCTGGGGAATTCAGAATAGCCTGTACACTCCCACACACGCCAGCTGGGTGACCTTGGGCTAGTCACAGCTTCTCGGAGCTCTCTCAGCCCCACCTCCCTCACAGGGTGTTTGTTGTGAGGGGGGAAGGGCAAGGAGATTGTCAGCCCCTTTGAGTCTCCTGCAAGAGAGAAAGGGGGGATATAAATCCAAACTCTTCTTCTTCTTCTTGATTAGAATCTACTGCACTTAAACACTATGCCATGCTGACGTATCATGTAAACATCTTTTAAAAATGGCTTTCACACTGCAGCCAACCAGTTGGCAACACGTGGGGCACATCAATCAAGGTCTCTCCGGATGTTTCCTCCTAGCACCGGGTTTCAGATGTTTGTTTACTCATTGCTTCTAAACATAAAAGTTTTCCTTTGCTAACCATGACTGATGGACCTCTCCTTGGTGAATCGGTCTAACCCACTTTTTAAAGCCGTCTATGCTTGTGGTCATTACTACCTCCATTGGTAATGACTTACCCAATTTAATTAGTCACTAATGAGAAGAAGAAGACTTGGGCCCTTTCCACACTGCAGAAAGGGCGCCCCTGCACCAGCAGGAATTCTGCCGGTGGAGGGGTGGGAACCGTTCACATGGGAGCGTGCGAGCAGCCCCCGCAGAGGCTGGCGTGGGAGAGGCGGCTCCACATGGAGCTGCCTCTTCCTCGCCCCCCCACACTCACCTCGTTGTCCTGCATTGCCCTGCTGGACTACTAAGACCTGCCCATGCTGCCCTCCAACCTCCAGGGGTCGGAGGACAGTGAGGGAGGGTCTCAGCAGTCTGGTAGAGCGACGCAGGACGACGAGGTGAGTGGGGGGCAGGGAAAACAGTGTGTTCCCGGCGGAGCCATTCGCACCGCGCCGGTGGAAACAAGCTGTTTTTTAAAAACCTCCCTCCAGGAGGGAGGTTTTTTGGGGTGGCCTGACGCTGCTCTGGGGGAGGTGGAGGGAAGCCAGGTCTGTACGAACGGTGCCCTAAGGCGTCGTATTTGGGCCGTGCGGGAACAGCCTTGGTTTTTATGCTGTGCCTTTCTCAATCACAAGGAGTCTCAAAGCGGCTTATGATCACCTTCCCTTCCCCTCTCCACAACAGTCATCTGGTGAGGTAAGTGGAGCTGAGAGAGTTTGGAGAGAACTGTGACTTACCCAGGATCACCCAGCAGGCTTCATGCAGTGTACTGAGGAAAACAAACCTGGTTCTATAGAGTCCATCTGCTCTTAACCGTTATACCACGCTGGCTTTCAAGAAGTGTTTTCCTTTTGTTTGTCCTCTGTCTGTTGTCCATCAACTTCATTGGATGCCCCTGAGTTTTAGTATTATGGGAGAGGTTTTTTTATATTGCTCAAGAGGATAATGCCCCCTCAGAAAAAGCGAAGGGAAGGAGCATGCTCAATCCTTCCCCCATCTTCCCCCTCTTTCCCAGTCCACCTCATAACAGTTCCGACCCCTCCTCAGGTCATTAGAGCAGCCCAAAGGGTTTCTTTCTTTCTTTTTAAGACACCCAAAGACAAAGAAAGAAAGAAAGAAAGAAAGAAAGAAAGAAAGAAAGAAAGAAAGAAAGAAAGAAAGAAAGAAAGAAAGAAAGAAAGAAAGAAAGAAAGAAAGAAAGAAAGAAAGAAAGAAAGAAAGAAAGAAAGAAGCATCAGGCAACACAGGAATAAGCGGGAAGTGGCAGGCAAACAAAATGGCGGCTGGCTTGTTTGGGGATGCCTTGCAGCAAGAGAATCCCCAGAATAAACAGACAACCACAGGAAAAAAACCCGCTGCGAGGGAAAAAATGCTGTGGGGAAAACTCTGTATGCATAATATGCCTTGAAGTTCTGGAATGATTCCCAGAATGATTCCTGAAAGAGGATCCCAAAACATCTTTGCTGAATGATCCCCACGCAGAACAAATTTATCAGTGGCCTCCTCCAGACATGGGGGCACCTACAACTGAGGAGAGCATCTCGTTCCATCATGCCAAACACAGATAGGATTCCTTTTTGCTGCCATTAGCAGATGAAGAGTTTGAAATATGCTTGTTTTGTAACCCGGCCTCCCACATCCTCTATTTGTGCCTCTTAAGAGACTCTTTTTCAAATTAGGAATCATCCTCCTACTCCAAATCGTTATACATTTCAGGGAAACCTTGGAAATTTCACTCATTAGAATAACTCAGAAGATGTCAGAAGTCTCTCTGCCTTCTTTTTGCATTCCGGCAAGCATAAGTCATATTAAGCTTTTATGTGGGTGCAGACTGATTTCTGTAACACAATTTTCAGATATTTTTGTCAAACTGTTCTTGCATAAACAGTCATTTGTTAAAGAAGAATAGATATAGAGATACATAGATGGACAGATAGTTAGGTAGGTAGATAGAAGATAGATGATGGATAGATGGATAGATGGATAGATGGATAGAGGATAGATGGATAGATGGATGGATGATAGGTGGATGATAGATGGATGGATGGATAGATGGATGGATAGATAGATAGATGAATAGATGGATGGATAGATATATGGATGGATGGATAGATGGATGGATGGATAGATGGATAGATGGATAGATGGATGGATGGATGGATGGATAGATGGATAGATGGATAGATAGATAGATAGATAGATAGATAGATAGATAGATAGATAGATAGATAGATAGATAGATAGATAGATAGATAGATAGATAGATAGATAGATAGATAGATAGATAGATAGATAGATAGATAGATAGATAGATAGATAGATAGATAGATAGATAGATAGATAGATAGATAGATAGATAGATAGATAGATGAGCACAAATGGACTAATAAGCACTGAGCAAAGGGAAATAAATTGAGTGATAACTGTGTTTTCTTGCCTTCAGTGTAAACCCACTGTGGTAGTAAATTAAGAGGTAGACAGAATAATCTTAAAGTTTCCTGATTACTATCCAGGTTCTGTTTAAGACCTGCAAGACGGAGTTATTTCACCAGGCTTATAGTTGTTCCACCAGGACATCGTATGTTTCCATCTTAGCTGGTCTCCCCTCCTTTCCCTTCCCAAGAGTTCTGTATTGAGATTATATGTTAAGGTAAAGGATTAGGAATATCTTGAGATTGCTCCACCCTTGATTGACTAAACACCATTGTATATAGGTCCTAGAATATATAGTACTGATTTAGTGTATATTGTAATTGGATTGTTTTATATCGTGAGCCGCTCTCAGCCCTCTATGGTGGGAGAGAGCAGGATCAAAATTCATTCATTGAATAATTAATTAGACTTTTCCTGCCCTTTGGTTGACTTCCTTCCTTGAGATCTGACTAACCCTTTCTCTCCCAACAAATTCCTGAGTCCTCCTTTCCTGTCTCAAAGGCAGTGGCATTCCTGCCTAAGGACAGGGGGTACCCTCTGTCCCTGGGCACCCCCCATTTGGTCACGTGGGGGGCACCAACATTTCAGGGTAGTTTGTGTGTTTTTTAACGTTTTAAGTGTTTTTTCACGTTCTTGCCTGCAGGGGGTGCATTTCTAAGGTTAATGGCACCAAATTTCCAGGGTACCATCCAGAGACTGTCCTGATGATACCACCCAAATTTGGTGATGTTTGGTTCAGGGGCAGCAAAGTTATGGACCCCCAAAGGGGGTGCCCCCATCCCCATTGTTTTCAATGGGACCTAACCTGAGATGGGGGCTACCCATTTGAGGGACCATAACTTTGGTCCCCCTGAACATAACTTCACCAAACTTGGCTGGCATCATAAGAATAGTTAACAGATGATACCCTGACAATTTGATGTCACTAGCTTTAAAAATACACCCCTTCCAGGCACCCCAAGAAATTTGCCCAAGATTCATTGTTTTGCAGTGACTTTGCTCCATTGTAGCCAATGGGGAATTTCTGAGTGTGTAGGCAGGCTGCACATTTTTGAAGATAGAGGCACCAGACTTTCAGGGTGGCTCCAGGAGGGCCTCCTGGTAATAGCATCCAGGTTTGGAGACCTTTGCTTCTGGGGATTCAATTTTATGGGCCCCCAAAAGGCTTATTTTGTTTCCCTGCTCCTGCACATGAAAGCCTGTGGGCTGAGTTCTCTCAGAACTCTCTCAACTCCCCCCCCCACTCCAGAAGCAAATCTCACCAAGCTTGGATGCTATTACTCAAGGCCTCTTGGAGCCACCTTGAAAGTCTGGCACCTCTATCTTCAAAAATGTGCAGCCTGCCTCAGAAATTCCTCATTAGCTACAATGGAGCAGAGAGTCTTTCTGCAAAACTAAAGAATCTTGGGCAGAAATTTCTTTGGGTGCCTGGAAGGATGTATTTTTAAAGCTAGTGACACCCAACATTTCAGGGGTATCATCTGTTCACTATTCTTACGATGCCAAATCTAAGTTTGGTGAAGTTAGGTTCAGGGGGACCAAAGTTATGATCCCTCAAATGGGTAGCCCCCATCTCAGGTTAGCTCCCATTGAAAACAATGGGGATGGGGGCATTCCATTTGGCCATCCATAACTTTGCTGCCCCTGAACCAAACATCGCCAAACTCAGGTGGTATCATCAGGGCAGTCTCTGGATGATGCCCTGAAATCTTGGTGCCACTAGCTTTAAAAATGCGCTCCCTGCAGGCTGAAAAAACACCAAAAATACCCCCCAAAACCCCACATACCTTGCATTCGCATTTGTTTATATTTGGGCAGGACATAATCGAACAACTTTTGTCCGAATGTGCCCAAATTTGCCCAGATTCCAGCCGAATCTGCTATTTGTTTCATTTGAATCTCCAACCCTCAAAAGTGATGCTGTTTCAGGGTGGGGGAGAATCCACCCCCAAACAGCATCACTTTCAATTTTGTTTTATCTGGGGACCCCAGATTCTCCCTTTAAGGCAGATTTAAAAGAAGAATCTGAGCTCCCTAGTTTAACCATTGAAAGTGATGCTGTTTGGGGGTGGATTCCACAGGAAGTGCTTTGTGAGAGATGATGCTGACATTTGTTTGGTAAATGTTTTGCTGGGGGTGATTTGTGAGAGATTTACATGCTTAATGCCCACTTGCACTGGCTTGGAGTTGTTTCTCAGGCTAACAACCTGAGTTGAGTCAAAGAAGAGACATTACACTACTTAGTTATCAGATTCCTCCCTTCCTGCTGTATGG
This sequence comes from Sphaerodactylus townsendi, assembly GCF_021028975.2. Lineage (NCBI taxonomy): Eukaryota > Metazoa > Chordata > Lepidosauria > Squamata > Sphaerodactylidae > Sphaerodactylus > Sphaerodactylus townsendi. Next base: position 13,726,970 of record NC_059426.1, on the reverse strand, counting down.
ATAATTATCAGTCAGCTCCCAGAAGTTTTCCTGTTGGCTTCCTGCATCTCCTGGTACTCCACACACCCTAAAGAGTCTGTGTTCTTTTGCTATTTGTATTAGCAAATGAATCAACATCATGCTGCTTTGGCAGGCTGGAGGAAAAAATAGAAAACCTGGTCTGCACTCCTTTTGGCTAGCTTTAAAGGGGATCTGAGCACCCACAGAGAGCAAATTCATATTTACATTGCAATGCAGGACACTCTTTCCCAGAAACTTGGGGTGGAATGTCACTTTGAGTCTCCTACAGGAGAGAAAGGGGGGATATAAATCCAAACTCCTCCTCCTCCTCCTCCTCCTCCTCCTCCTCTTCTTCTTCTTCTTCTTCTTCTTCATCTTCTTCATCTTCTTCATCTTCTTCTTCTTTATCATCATCATCATCATCATCATCATCATCATCATCATCATCATCACTACAATTGCCTTATACTGCCCAGTTTCCCCCAGCAAACCCTCTCCTTTCTTGTGAGTTGGAAGGAACAAGGCATGTAGGCATATACTGCTGTTCTTCCAAGCAATGAGCATTTATTTATTTAAAAAAACAGCATGCAAAGTGAAAACAGGCAGACCTGCAAATGACACAGTACAGCTTTTTGTGTCCTAGAAGACAATCATGTATGAGAGTGCCGGTCTCAGATTCCAGTCATATCAACAGTGTCCAAAGAGCATCTCCATTCCACTGGGCTTGGCTGCCACAGGCGAAGGTCCCTTTTTCTCAAGAGACGACAGAGTCGATTCTTCCTCGCATCTCTGACACGAACTTTGTTCAGGATCTTTGCGAAGATCTTTATGAACTGTTCAAGACTGACACAGGCTTTGACAAGGCGACCTTTGAAAACCAAATGTCTGTCATGAGAGGGCAGATACTTAACCTTACTCAGGCACTAAAGCAGTGATGGCGAACCTATGGCACGGGTGCCAGAGGTGGCACTCAGAGCCCTCTCTGTGGGCACATGCACACAGAGTTTGTCATGTGGGGGGCAGAAAATCACCCCCCCACACACACACATCTAGGCTGGCCTGGGCCACTGAACACGATGTGAGCAGGGAGGACTCAGCTGGTGGGCCTGGTGCCTGTGCTCCCGGTGGCTGTTGCCCGAGGGGGGGGGCACAGAGGAGGCAGAGATGCTAGAGGGGCACAGAGTGGTACGCACGGGACTTGCTGGAGGCTAGAGCAGGCTGGCCTCTGCTCAAGCGGGTGAAGCAGAGGAAGAGGGAGCCAACCGGTTTTTTTTCTAAATTAAAACCTCAGCATTCAGGTTAAATTGCAGGGTTGGCACTTTGCGAAAAATAAGTGGGGTTTGGGTTGCAATTTGGGCACTCAGTCTTAAAAAGGTTCGCCATCACTTCACTAAAGGATGGCAAAAGTCCCCTGCAACTTGTACAGATGCCTCGTGTGGTTGTGGAGAGAAGCCATGGTGGAACGCAAGGCCGGATAGTTCATCTGAGCTGCGCCTTCACTCAGACGTTTCACAGCCAGAAGCCTTTTTTTCCCTTTCTGGTAGGGAGCTGGGGAAATGGCTTTGCGTTAGGAAAAAACCTCTTGTGTGAAGGTTTTGCAGGAGCGGAATTCTGCTGGATGCGGAGTGCTGGACTGCCAAAATCTCACCACCTCCACGATTTGCATTTTGAATGTAATAAGTTTACAGTTTCTTTAAAATCGTGACTTTCTGCATCAGGGAAATGAGGACCTTGTCCAATATTAAATTTTTTGTAGGCAGAGTTGTTGTTTTCTGTACTTAATATTAAAATGGGGGGAAGTTTACCATGAAAAAAAAACAGTGTCCAAAGAGTTCATATTCATATGAGCTCCCTGGTCTATGCTCGTTTCAATGATGTCAGTATACTTCCTCAGCATAATATTTCAGGTTTGCCCATAATCACTATCATTGGGATGTGTGTTGTACAAATTAAATTCAATCCTATATATGTGTCCCCACCAAATTGGAGTAAGTGACAGACAGATTTACAAACACGCTTGCTCAGGTCTTGCAAACGGAGGGCCATGTTTTCCTTGATTGAGTCAATCCATCTCAGGTTGGGTCTCCCGCTTTTCATGCTGCCTTCAACATTTCCGAGCATGATTATCTATTCCAGTGACTCTTCTTCTAATGTGACCAAAACACAATAGCCTCAGTTGAGCCATTTTAGCTGCTAGGGGCAGCTCCAGAGGTGGAACCCAGCAGGTTCTCACCAGTTCCCGAGAGAGGGTTACTAATTATTTGTGTGTGCCGAGAGAGGGTTACTAATTGGGTCTGCTTTTCCGTTAGAAATTCCATTAGGTCCAAAAATCATAAAGTCCTGTTGTTTCCTATGTGGCTGGTTAGCGAAGGTAGAAAACGGGATAATTCTCTCTCTGTTGGGCTGTTTTAAAAACATGTTTTAGAAATATGGTAAAGTTCCTTGGTTAAGGAAAGTATCCTTCTTTTGATTTCTAGAAACAAAATTAAGTATTTGAAAGTATTAAGTATTTGACAGGCAGTCAATTAGAAGAGAAGTAGTTGTTTCTGTTGGCAGTAGACGATAGGACTTGCTATAATGAGTTTAAATTATGAACAGAAAGATACCAGCAGTAAATTAGGAACTTTTTTTTACAGCAAAAGTTTTTTACAGTAATAGAGAAATTATTAATGCCCCGCCCCCGGAATGCCCGGCCACGCCTCCGTCATGCCCCACCCATCCCCACTGGCTCTACGCCACTGTTTGAATCCCACCACCATGGGAACCTGTTACTAAAATTTTTGGATCCTACCACTGGGCACCTCAGGCTTGATCTAAAATCCATTTATTTGCCGTTTTGGTGGTCCAAAGTATCCATAAAACTCTCCTCCAACTCCACATTTAAGAACAATCAATTTTCTTCCTGTCAGCTTTCTTCACTATTCAGCTTTCATGCCCATTTATAATAATGGCATGAATTAGTGTGACTTTGGTTGCCAGTAACATATCCTTATACATGGAAATCTTTTCTATCTCCTTCATGATTTCTCTTCCCAGTCTCAAATCCTTTCCTTCTTATTTCTACATTGCAGTCCCTGTTTTGGTTAATGATGGACCTAAGGAACAGAAAATCTTGACCCTTTTCCATTTCTTCATCTTCAGTCTTAAAGCTGTAAAATTTCCCAGCAGTCATTTCTATTCCATATACTTTTAGCAAATACACACACAACTTAGACCACCCCACATACATCCTCTGACCTTTCCAATCCTCCATTTCCTCTGATTGGCTTTTTTTTTACCAATTGTGTTATCACCATCTAGACTTCATTCAAGAGCAGCAACCTAAGTGCACACCTTGCCAGCAAGAGAAGATAAAAGCAGGTTGGCTTGAAGATAGCAAAATAACTGTCTCACTCTAACTTGTAACCCTACTCTTCATACCCTACCTTATGGAAATATGGATTTAATATGATTTTTCATACAATATGTACTGGCAAATGCCAGGAGCCATGTGTGTGTAGCGGAATGTCCAGATATTAGCAGCAGGCCAAGTGCAAAAAGGCCTGCTAGCAAAATTAAATCACTGAATGAGTTATTCCAGCTAACAGAGACTGGAAGCCTCATGGACATGTATCTTGATTACCACACCCCGCTAAGGTTACTGTAACACAAAGAAACTGGGATACACCTTGTCACAAGATTTCTATCTAAACACCTTTAGCAACAGTCAACATTTGCAATCGTTCCCTCCCTGATCCACTCAAAGCCTCAGCCAAATTTAAATAACAAATCTGGATGGAGACTTGTAAAAGGAACTCTGCCCAAGCCATTCAAGGCTACTCCCAGATTCAATCACAAGACAATTGGTCCTACTGTCCCAACATTCAGAAGATAATAGATGAGCTATTAATTAGCTCAACCCAGCAATCCCAGCATGGAAATTCAGAATTTTTAGGAAGAGAGCTCCTAGCTCCCGCCCCTAACTATGCTATGGGGTATAAAAGTACAGTGCACCCCAAGTTCCATGTTCACTTGCTTGCATGCTGGCTGGCTGGCAGGCTTGCAGGCTCGCTGGAGCTCACTCGCACTCTGAATCCTTGCCTTCTCCAAGATTTTCTCAGCTGAACCTAGGTAATGTATAAGTCCCCGCTACCCCCTTCCTAATCTTTCATCCAAACCTATTTTTCCACCCTTTTTATGTCTCTTAGGAACTGTGTGTAAGCTTCTCTACGTCTCACTGTGTGAATATTTTTGCAAAAAACTTATAAAAATATTTAAATTCAATTTGGTCTCTTTTGTATTCTCTGTGGAACGTTTCAAGCCATTTTCTGGTATAGTTGTTACAAAGATCCCACCGCTAGCTTACCTCTTGCTGCCAAGCCGAGTTATTCCCCATCACCATTTTAAAATGTTTTAACTGTTAAGATAGCGTAACAAACTCCTCATCTCAGGATTCAACTTGTACTAGAGTTTAGTGAAAAATCAGTCATCAAAGCTTAGCTGTAAGTAGCTTGACAAGAGTGGCCAAGATCTCTGTAATTAATTCTCTTTGAAGTATGTGATACAAATTTAAAATAGCCTAAAAGCTATTTTTAGGCTAGAAGCAGCAGTGGCGTAGGAGGTTAAGAGCTCGTGTATCTAATCTGGAGGAACCAGGTTTGATTCCCAGCTGTGGAGGCTTATCAGGGGAATTCAGATTAGCCTGTACACTCCCACACATGCCAGCTGGGTGACCTTGGGCTAGTCACAGCTTCTTGGAGCTCTCTCAGCCCCACCTACCTCACAGGGTGTTTGTTGTGAAGGGGGAAGGGCAAGGAGATTGTAAGCCCCTTTGAGTCTCCTGCAGGAGACAAAGGGGGGATATAAATCCAAACTCCTCCTCCTCCTCCTCCTCCTCCTCCTCCTCCTCTTCTTCTTCTTCTTCTTCTTCTTCTTCTTCTTCTTCTTCTTCTTCTTCTTCTTCTTCTTCAAAACAGTTATAAAGACTAATGTTTTAGAGAGCTGAGATGGAGACTCCCTTCTTGGTTGCCATCTTGCCCTCAAACCAACAGGGTTTTTTTTTACTCAGTTTTACTAAAATAACAATTCCAAAATTTATTAATAGGGAAGAAACAGATCTCTTAAAAGCCTTTGGTGTTTTTTTCTAGTTAGTTTTTTTAAGACTTCTCCATCAAACCATTAATACATTTTTAAAGGTTCTATTCAAGCACCAGTTTTGTATAAAAAACTGTGAAACTATGACTAGATCTCTCAGCCCAGTGTGTGAAGGGGTGGAACAAATGGATAGAATTTGTTTAGAATTTATACAGTTTTAACTGCCTGGTTTTATGGCATTTATTGGGTAGATTATCGTATCTGTTTTAATGTGCCAATGGCCATGGTTGGAAACTGTACCAAGCCCAAAAGGGGAGGGGTGTATAAATACCCAACAGTATATATCATAATATATATGCATATTGTGATCTGAAAGGTATCTGCTAATCCTTCTATTTCTGCTTCTGGCCCTGTCAAGTAGTTCAGTTATTACATCACTAAGTTCCTACTGGGTACATAATTCAGTGACTGCTACATTCCCAAACACCAAGCCACTGTGATGGAGCCAAGAGAGGTTTTGCTTTGGGATTTACAGCCCATGTGTTTGAGTACTAATCTATGCTCTCGAGGCTCTGCTGGAAAGACTCCATTTTTTTCCCCAGAATGATTGCAGATACAAATAAAAATTTGCATTAAACCCATTCCTAGCTATTTAATACCTTTGGCAGAGAAGACTGATAGAGGCACCTTTACCTCACCAGGGAAAGATGAATTTATTTAAATGAGTACCCCATGGGATACTATTTTTAGTTATTCCAGCTGTGTTTGTCATATGGCGAAGTTAACAAGTGGAGTTTATTTACAACTGTGCCCAGGCAGAGCTGAATGTAACTGAAAAGCTTTTCCAAAGAGAAGGGTGTCACTCGTACATTTTAAACACACACACACATATACACATACATAGCAAATATTGTTAATTTGAACCAGCAATTCAATGAATTGGGAAGGGGATGGTTTCATTAGTAAATGTTGCTTACACAAACTCAGATTTCTGTTTTCCCATTAGGGTGATTTTTCTCTAGCCTCCCAATTATGAATATGATTGATTTGAAGGTGAAAAAATGGGAAGACTTTTGCATTGGGCAACTTAATATTTTACATTATTGCATTAATGTGCAAATATTTATTTCACTGTATGTTTCTAGTGGGACAGCAGAAATAACCATACCTTCTGAGTGAAACCATTTCAGGAACACACAAGGTTTTGAGAACTGCAGTTCAGATCTTTGAACCCTGCCTTAGAGTTCAGGCTCGGTAATCAGATTAATACTTTTAATAATTACTTAAATATTATAATAAGTAATATTAATATTATTAGGGGGAGAAATGCTGAGTTTGAAGCAGATTTGGGGGGGTAGGCTGTGACCCTGTGACTGATCATTATTTATTTATTTGTGTGTTTGTGTGTTTGTTTGTTTTATTTAATATACCGCCCCATCCCTGAAGGGCTCTGGGCGGTGTACAACATAAAACCACAGATAAAAACATCATAACAGACTGCCAGAATTATCATAAAACAACGGTTGTGTCCTAAGATGGCCTCTCACTTAAAATCTAATCCTCCTAGGAGGGGGGTGGGAGAGGTAGCGGGTCCTGATAGTATTATCTTCCCATTTCAGAGTCCCCAAGTTCAACATGGCATCATTGACTAAAAGATCTTTGAGAAGTTGTCTCACTGCAGAGAACAAAAATATTGAGCTGCATCAGCCAATGGTCTGATTGGGAGTAAGGCTCATAAATGGATTTCATAACCAATATCTCCAAAATGACTTTCTCCTAATCTTCAAGGTCAGTGGGCTGGTTGTATACGCTATTTCCATGTTCAGAAAATCCTGTTCACATATTAAAATCTTGATAGTCTCCATGTTTTAACCATAGAAAGGCCTAGTCCAAGTTTAATGCAACTAGAGTCCAAGAGAAAGAGATTGTTGCTAGAGAATATCTAATTAAAATCTGGAGGATGAGGAAAAATAGAGGGGATATATGCACATCATTCTACTTCTTCAATATGTTATTGCAGGTGTAGGATGCTATAAAAACCATTTTGAGGGGGAGGGGACTTCGCACAGGTCCCATCCTCAAAATGAGTCTGCCTGGATTTGGCCAGGCCAAGCCCAGCGTTGAACTGCAGTCTTGGCCTGGATGAGCCCAGCTTTACACCGCTGGCCCCACCTTCAAAGTCCATGTGACTTTGGAGGTGGAACCTGCACTTTAGGGCTGGACTCATCCAGGGTGGAGTACAATTCCTGGTGAAGAAAAAGCCAGGTGGCCTCCTTGAAGTAGCACTCAAGGCATCTGCCCTTTCTGCCCCACCCTAAATGCGCCACCCCCGGAATGCCCGGCCACACCCCCATCGTGCCCCGCCTAGCCCCATTGGTGCTACACCACAGTTTGAATCCCACCACCATGGAACCTGTTCATGGAGGCATTCCCAGTCTGCGTAACCTTTGTCTTGTCACCACTGATCCTGAGACCAATCTTCTCAGCCTCCCTTTCCAGGTTGGTAGTCATGTTCTGGAGGCATTCCTTGGTGTCAGCCAGCAGGGCCATGCATTGGCATAGTCCAGGTCAGTTAGACAAGATTGATCTTTCCAATGAATGCCAACGTTTGTTCCATCAATTGCTTTCTTCATGACAAAGTCCACAATGGGAAGGAACAAAAATGGTGAGTGAATGCAATCTTGTCTTACTCAAGTCTCAATGTTAAAAAAAAAAATCAACAGTACGATTGTCAGTCCTCATACCGCAGCTGGAGTTGAGGTATAGGTTTTGGAAAATGATGTAGCATTAGGGAATGCCATACCTTCTTGCGATGTTCCACAGTGATTCCCCGTGCACACCGTCAAATACCTTTTTGAAATCAACAAAGTTAATAGACAGTGGCTGTTGAAATTCAAGGCTCTGTTTGATTATGTTGTCCAGGGTGAAGATTTGCTCACTGCAGGAGTGTCCATGACGGAATCCTGCTTGCTCTTCTCGCAGCATCTTATTGACTGCATCCAGCAGGCGCCTGAGCAGGACAAGGCAGCAGCGCTTTTCCAGGGATTGAGAGAAGGGTGATTCCTCACCAGTTGTTGCAGTCGAAGAGGTTGCCTTTCTTTGGTAACTTGATTATGGGCTTTCTCCATTTCTCCATTCCTCTGGCACACATTTCTCTGGTTCTGTTTACCAGCACTCATTCAGCAGCTCTGTTATTTTTTGAATGATGCAATTTCCACCATGCTTGAGATGTTCCACTGTGATTTGGTCAGATGCTTTGTTGTTCTTCAACATTTTTATTGCTTTCTCAGTTTCACCAGCTGTGACCTCACCTATGTCAACAATCAGATGGTCAGGTAGGCTGAGGGTGCTGAAGTTGTAGGTTTCAGCTGGGGGTGGTTGATTCAGGGTCTCTTTGAAACACTGTACCCAGTGCACAGTGGTTGATCTCTTCTTTGCTTAGAAGGAGATTCCCAGTCTTGTCTTTGATGGGTGCATTGCTGCTACTCCTTGTTCTAGTAAAGCCTCAGACAATATGGTATAGAATCTTGGGCTCATTCCGCACATGCAGAATAATGCACTTTCAAACTGCTTTCAGTGCTTTTTGAAGCTGTGTGGAATAGCAAAATCCACTTGCAAACAGTTGTGAAAGTGGTTTGAAAATGCATCATTTTGCGTGTGCGGAAGGGGCCTCAGTGTCATTTTTGTCTGCTGCTTCTTGTGGCTTGGCACCTTTACACTCAATCCACTGTTTTTTTATCAGCCTGACAACTCTTGTTGACTTTGTGATCTGATGATTGGTACTTTGCTACAGCTTCCGCCTTTGCATCAGCTGAATTTGCTTGATCTCTCTGTTGTTTTGTGACTTTTCATTCATCGATCAACTGCTAGGTCCTATCCTGTATCCACCATTCTTTCTGTGTTCCCTTTGCTGTCCATTTGCCTCTTCTGCACTCTCAGTTACAGCGTGTTTGAACTGTGTCCACTGGTCTTCAATTTCAGGTAATTGTTGTAGCAGTTGGAATCGATTCTTGAATTTTATTCTGAAGTGCTCAGCAATTGCTCAGTCATTGCGCTTCTCTACTGCATAAGGGCGGACTGGTTTTTTTGTTCACGCTTGCTTTTCAGCTGAAGACAATGCCTTGCCATTAGAAGGTGGTGGTCTGAACCAACAGCAGCTCCTCAGTATGCTCTCACATCTAGAAGGATTGATCGTCATCGTTTCCTAATGCAAAAGTAGTTGATCTCATTGTGGGTGGCACCATCAGGTGACCGCCAGGTCTTCTTGAAGATGTTCTTGTGGGTAAATAGGTGTTTCCAATGCATAGGTTGTTGATGCTACAGAACAGAAGTAGGCGTTCTCCATTGCCATTTGTTTTAACTGCTGTTCCATGGGGGCCAATCACATGTTCCAAAACCTGTGTGCTGTTTCCAATTTGTGCATTCAGGTCATCGATGAGCATTTTTACATTGTGACTGGGAGTATCACTGATGGTCTCCTGCAGTTGATCAAAGAATGTGTCTTTCTCTGCATCATTTGCATGTTCATTCACTAGGATGACTGTGGTCTTTGTGTGTCAGGATTGAAACCATGCTGTGATGATATGTTCATTGATGAGTTTCCAACCAATCAGTGCCCTTGCTGCTTCTTTGCTTAGTAACAGGCCAACACTGCACATGTGTGGTTCATCATGCCCAGAATATAAGATTTTTTTTCATTGCTACCTGTTCAGTGCATTTCACTGATGCCGAGGATGCCTATTTGGTAGTTGTCAAACTCATTGAGCAGTTGCGCTAATCTGCCCCACTGGTACAATGTCTGCATATTCCACGTTCCAATTTTTGTTGTCAGTTTGGCGCTTAGGATCGAGCTCTGCATCCGGCACTGGAATTCCTTTTGGCTTTCATCCAGCGCCGTCATAAGAGATGAGCTGGCCTGTTTATGCCAAGTTTGGTGATTTTGATGAAGTTTTCCTGTTGTTTCCATAACAAGTAAGGTTTGAAGCGCTTTTGATGGCGCTTGGGGTGCTTGGCCCATCATCATCCAACTTTCCTCCTTTTGCATCCGGACTTGGGACCAGCAATGGCAGAGTTAGACACAACAGGAACAAACACATCCAGGAAAGGTATTTCATTCCTCCTTATTCCATGCTTGCATTTTTCCTGGAAGTATCTGACTGGCCGCTGCGGGAAACATAATACTGGACTATAGGGCTTGGTCGAGGGCTTTTAAATTTTGGCTACACTTGCATTATACATACAATAAGCACACTCTGGTTCATCTAATCAGATACCCAGAGTTATTCATGGTTCTCACTGATAGAGAAAAAGATTGAATCATTTGGTATACCTTTTGACTCCCTTCTACCTTTAACGTGTTCAGAATCGTATAAATTATTAAAACAAATTGTTGGATAGAGAATGGAACTATTTAACTCTGGCAGCGAGGAAAACTTGTTCACCTTTACATCTATCAATCCCCTTACAACATAACAGAATGGCTTCCTATTTGTATCATCTGACCAATCCAGACCAGAGAAGAGTTTTTTCACTCGCTCGCTTCAATGTTTTCCCTTCTGCCATACTACGTGGCAGATATAACAATCTAGAAATGAGCAAAAGGGTGTGCTCATGTGATGTAAACCAATTAGAAACATTAACTCACCAACTGTTCTGTTGCCCCAAATCGACAAGTATCAGAATTAAATACGCTAGGTTGCTTTCTATGATACCTAGCGAGCTGGACGAACTAAGCAGACTATTGTTTTTATTAAATAACTCTGATGCTACAATTTGTAAAAATGGCTGCAAATTTTCTGCTGGAAGTATCCCATAAGCAACAGTATGTATGAATCAACTCTATTTGCTATATGTTGCAAGTTTGTATTTTGAATGTGATTTTGATGTGATTTATATTGTTTATGCCAAATAAAGGCTGAATGGTTATAATACTGGACTAAATGAACTGTGGATCTGATCTGACAGGGTTATTTTCATGGTGGCTTTTTAAAAGTATTGAGGAATAGTACCTAACAAGGAATTGAAAAAAATAATACAGGGTCTCCTATCAATTGCAAGTCTGCTTTTGGAGACATGCATTCTGTGTATGTAGTCTGGAAACATCTGCAAAATAAATTGGTAAGCTGCAAAATAAAATGGTAAGCTCCACACACTCTTAATGAATACTAAATATATGTAACTTTTGTTATCCTACCTGATGACAGCTGAACTGGATACTCCCTCCACATTATTGAAAACAAATGCTTTTCCTTTCAAGAATGGAACTTGAACGAGATGGACATGGAAATTGCAGTGAGCTATGGAGGTCCTCCGTGGCATTTCCTGTACCTGAGCCACTGTCACTCTTCATAGGGGATTTGCTTAGTTTAGTTATGAACATATTGATATTCCACCTTGCAATTTTATAAAATCCCCAAGGTGGCAGCAGCAATCAATGACAATAAACAATAGCAATCAATACCAATTAAAATCCAAATAAAAATGAAACATAGTGGGTTTTTTTCAAGCAGCCTACAGGGAAGAATGGCTGCCAGCATCTTAATCAAAAACAGCAGTAGGCAGAAATGAACTTATTAGCAAAAGTAAAGGTAAAGATAGCCTTCTTTGGAACCCCGGGTCATTATTGACGCATGGACTGATGTCACAGCAGGACATTTACTAGGCAGACTAGGCTTTCAGGGTGGTTTGTCGTCATCATCATCATCATCATCATCATCATCATCATCATCATCATCATCATCATCATCATCATACACATAACAACACAGCACAAGTGTCTGGAATTCATCTCTGAATATCAAGTCCTTCCCAAGGACCAAGGATATTAGAGGTATTTGCGTAGAATATGTGCAGTTCCTAGAAGTGCTGCTTTCTGCAGCATGTGGACTGATGTTCTGTCCAAGTTTAGGCTTTCCAGATGTTTTTCAAGATTTCTTGGGATTCCTCCTAGAGCACCGACTAGTGGGATTACTGTTGTTCTTTTTTGCCACAATCGTTCAACTTCAATTTGTAGGTCCTGGTATTTTGTGATCTTTTCCAGCTCTTTGTCCTCTACACTGCTGTCTATTATTATTATTATTACTACTACTACTACTACTACTACTACTACTACTACTACTACTACTACTACTACTATTACTATTACTATTATTGTAGATTTCACAGCGGCCAGATCTTTAGCTGGTTGTTGGCCTTCATTACAATTCAAGCCTCATCCAGAAGCCTAGGAAGTTGTAATGTATCGGCGTAGTATTCGTGAGGATCCCCACAGGGCTGCCTTCTGAATTTGACAGATGTTAATTTTGTCAATTCGAAGATGTTTCAAGTGCTGCCCTAGTGTTTTAAAATAAAGTTGGGCTATCAAGTGGCCAAAGACTCAGAAAAAAATCTCACATTTGCTGTACATGGATGATTTGAAGCTGTATGGGAAATCAGACACAGAAATCCAGTAACTAGTAAACACAGTCCGAATATTCAGCACAGACATTTTGATGGAGTTTGGCCTGGAAAAGTGTGCTACTGTGGCAATAAAGAGGGGCAAGATCACTGAGAGTGATGGGATTGAAATGCCTGATGGCCAACTCATCAAGTGCAACCAAGAGGCCACTTATAAATACCTGGGCATTTTGCAGCTGGATAACATCAAGCATGGTCAGATGAAGACTGTTGTCAGCAGAGAGTACACCCAGAGGGTCAGGAAAATTTTGAAATCTACATTAAATGGCGGGAATACCATCAAGGCCATCATCACCTGGGCCATACCTGTCATTAGGCACACTGCGGGAATCATCAACTGGACACAGGCTGAGTTGGAAGCATTGGATAGAAAAACTCGGAAGCTTATGACAGTGCACCATGCCTTACACCAGTGGTGGCGAACCTTTGGCACTCCAGATGTTATGGACTACAATTCCCATCAGCCCCTGAATTAACCATGCTGGCAGGGGCCGATGGGAATTGTAGTCCATAACATCTGGAGTGCCAAAGGTTCGCCACCACGGCCTTACACCCACGCAGTGATACTGATAGATTATACCTTCCCCGGAGATCTGGAGGCAGGGGCTTACTGCAAGTACAGCAAACAGTGGAAGAGGAGAAGCATGCACTGGCCGATTATGTGAAGGAAAGTCAAGAACAGGCATTGATTGAAGTGAAGAACAGACATTTGCTGCAAACCCAGATACCAAACAATAATCCAGAAAGAAATGTGATTAAAAGAGGACTGAAAGCTGGCACAACAAAGCACTGCATGGCCAATTTCTGGAGAAAATCAAAGACAAGGTGGATAACGAAAAGACCTGGCTGTGGTTAACAACTGGAACTCTGTGTGTTCTTTTGTTTTTAATTGTGTGCTTTTGTATCGTATTGTCCCTAAAAAAGTTAAACTTTATTTGCTCTCCTGCGAAAACTGATTCTTGTATACATAGGCAACCAAGGGTCCATGTTGCCCTACCTTTTGCAACTCAAAGAGTCTGCTCCTGCTAATTCCTCACTCTAAAAGGGAGAGACTTCCCACCATCTCAGACAACAACAATGTAATACTCTAGCAGGAGGACAGGAAGGGTTGGGAAGACTTTGGCTGTCTCTGAGCATTCACAGAGTGAAAATCTAAAGTTTTACAGAACCTCTTTCCCATCCCTCCTCTCTTAAAATTCCTCTTTTGATCAAAATGGAAATGATTTGAAACAGATTCCAAATTCCCATAAAGAGGAGAGGAAATGGATCGTTGGACTTCAGGGAGGAATTAATAAAAGAGGGACTAAGACATTTTTTTCTATTAACAGTGCTAAAGAGAATTCAGGTGCATCGCATTTGAAAAAGAAGAGTTGGTTTTTATACCCTTCTTTTCTCTATGGCCGCTTCCGCACGGGCATTTTATGGCGCCCTGGGGACGGCAAAAACGCCGTCCCCAGGGAGCCATTCGCACAGGGGGCGCAGCGGCTGCGCCGCCGCGCCACCCTCACGTCGCCCGACCGGCTCGAAGCCGGCATTTCCCAACCTCGCTCGGGGAGTGAGGTTGTTGGGAAATCTCGCCCTTGGGGCTTAACTGCCGTCTTGAAGCGACAGCTGACTCCAAGGCACCCTCCCCCTCCCCCTCCCAACCTTCACTTACCTGGTCCCCGGCCCTCCGGCGCGTCGCCGAGGCCTGGGGACACGCCCCCTGCCCTGCAACACTCAAGCAAGCGTGCAGGGCCAGGGAGGCGTGTCTCCGAACCTCGGCGGCGTCTGTGAACCGAACAACGGATCGGCCGGGCGACAGCGCTACACGGCGCCGTCGTCCCAGCCGGTTCTGGGACCGTCCATGCGTGGAGCCAAGCCCTTCCGCCTCTGTGCGGAAGCGGCCTACCTTTAAGGAGCCTCAAAATGGTTTAAAATTGCCTTCCCCTCCCCACAACAGACATTTTGTGAGGTACGTGAAGCTGAGAGAACTCTGAGAGCACTGTGACTAGCCCAAGGTCACCCAGAAGACTTCGTGTGAAGGAGCAGGAAAACAAATCCAGTTCATCAGGTAAGAGTCCACTGGTCATAAACATGAAGTCAGGTTTTTCCATTTCATGCTGCTGCTTCAGCCCATAGAGCTTCCTAAAATGTTTCTGAGGTTCAGGGGACCCCTAGGAACAATATAGGGGAGGAAAGGAGGTCTGCAGTGGGAGGGGAGAATTGGCAGAAATGCTGTTTGATCAGACTGATTGAATGGATGCTAATGTCAATATAGTGTATGTTTCCCCCGTGATGCAAGACATCTCAGGAATGGCTCCTTGCCTTAAAATAAACAGCAGTTCCTTGAGGTCAAAAGCAGATAGATTACCATTCTACAGTCTGCCAATTGAATTATGCAATTCTTCTCATGTTCTGTAATGAGACTTGACATTCTCAATTTCAAGAGGAAAAGGAGAGCGAAACAACAATTATATGGAATATAGTGCTTTGAATGTACGTGTGCAAGTACCTGTCTGGTTTACAACAGACCCAGTTTGGTGCACATGTCTACAACAAAAAGAAAGAGGCTGGTTGCAATCTCTGTGTTTTGGAACAGGAGGGGAACATTTCTTTTTTAAAAAAATAAGCAAAACTTACATTTGCTGTGCTTGCTATTTGGCAAATAATCTGTGTGCATATATATATACATACATACACACACACACACACATATACACACACACACATATATACATATACATATATACATTTTTACATACACATATATACATACACATACACATACACACATATATACACACACACACATATATACATACACACACATATATACCCTGTTTCCCTGAATATAAGACATCCCCGGAAAATAAGACGTAGTAGAGGTTTTGCTAAAGTGCGAAATATAAGGCATCCCACAAAAGTAAGACGTAGCAAAGTTTTTGTTTGGAAGCATGCCTGACGAACAGAATACAGAAATATAAGACATCCCCTGAAAATAAGACATAGCGCATCTTTGGGAGCAAAAATTAATATAAGACACTGTCTTATATTTGGGGAAACATGGTATATACACATATATACATACACACACATATATAAACACATATATATATACACACACACACACATATATACATATATGTATGTACGTACATCCATCCATCCATCCATCCATCCATCCATCCATCCATCCATCCATCCATCCATCCATCCATCCATCCATCCATCCATCCATCCATCCATCCATCCATCCATCCATCCATCCATACATACATACATACATACATACATACATACATACATACATACATACATGTATTTTCCAAAACACAGTATGTTCCAAAACACATACATATATGTGTTAGTTCCAGTATGTTCCAAAACACACACACATATATATGCTGGTATATAATGCTAACACCATGTTATTGATTTTTCACCATCTCTCTTCATGGTATCTTTATAATTGAACTCTCAGATTTAGGATGCTTCGCAGGGCTTAAATGGCTTCTAACAAGCTATGTCTATTGTTCCGAGCGATATTTCTTCCGAGTCTGTTTTAACAAAGTTCAGGGCAAAGACAGGGTCTTGAGATGTCTGAGATTCCTGAGAGGAAGTCATTATTCCCGCCTGAAACTGTCATTGTGGCTGCCGCACCATAAATCCCCACTATGGTTTATAATTTGTCCCAGAGTAAGCATTTGCGATATGGCGTTGAAGGGGTAATAGGAAAGATCTTTATCTTTGGCTTCCTGGTGCTTGTAGAAAGTCAACTATAGCGTGCAGGCGGGCCATGTTGGAAAATGTCACAGTTCTGTGAGAAACGACCAGGAAAGATGAGGTGAGGTGGCACAGCCGGTGGGGGAGTCCAATTCCAAACTACCCCGGAAAGTAAATCAAGGACAGATAAACAGAATACTTGCAATGACTACAGATGCCCCTGCTTTTATGTCATTGGTTTTTACCACAGCACCAAATGTTCACATGAACATTTTCAGTGAAAACATCGAGCTTTCAAAAGGCCCCAAATAATTATTCAATCTTTTCTTAGCATACTTTGAAGCTGTTTTTTTCATGTGCTGTGTTGCTTCAGTGCCTAGGATGGCTGACGTACCGGAGAAGCCAGGAGAACCCCCAAAATTACAGCTGAAGTCTGTACTACAGAGACCAGTCTTTCTGAAGAAAATGGCTGCTTTACCAGGTGGCCTCCGTAGCATTATAGAAGAAGAAGAAGAAGAGTTAGAAGAAGAAGAGTTAGAGTTAGAAGAAGAAGAGTTAGAAGAAGAAGAGTTAGAAGAAGAAGAAGAGTTAGAAGAAGACGAAGAAGAAGAAGAAGAGTTAGAAGAAGACGAAGAAGAAGAAGAAGAGGAAGAAGAAGAAGAAGAAGAAGAGGAGGAGGAGGAGGAGGAGGAGGAGGAGTTTGGATTTATATCCTCCCTTTCTCTCCTGCAGGAGACTCAAAGGGGCTTACAATCTCCTCGCCCTTCCCCCCTCACAACAAACACCCTGTGAGGTAGGCGGGGCTGAGAGAGCTCCGAGAAGCTGTGACTAGCCCAAGGTCACCCAGCTGGCGTGTGTGGGAGTGTACAGGCTAATCTGAATTCCCCAGATAAGCCTCCACAGCTCAGGCGGCGGAGCAGGGAATCAAACCCAGTTCCTCCAGATTAGATACACAAGATCTTAATCTCCTACGCCACTGCTGCTCCTCATACCCTTCTGCCTCTCTGTAAATCCCACATTTTCCATTCTCCTTCTCCAAAATCTCCAGGAATTTCTCAGCTCAGAGTTGGCAACCCTATGTGCCTAACTTTTTCCCTCATGCACGTTGCTCCAGTAGTTGTCATAGATGGTGGGGAAAACCATAGTGAATGTGATCCTGTTAATGAGGGTAAATGTAGCCAAGTTAAAGCAATGCCAAAACTTCATGGGCTGCCCTCATGTCTTTCCCTAACCAATCAGGAACACGTCCTCTCTCCTTTATGACAGGGTGAAAGATTGTGCTGCACAACACCTTCTCTATTGGCAGGGGCATATCTATGATAAATAGCACCCAGGACAAGCAATCAAACTGTGTTCCCTCTGGTATAGTGGCCAGCACTTCAAGCCCCTCCTCTCTTCTTCACATGTGGCTCAGATCCTGGCAATGCCCACCCCTTCAAGCTGATTCCTTCACGCAAACCTTCCCCCAGGAGCCAGTCTCATCTCCCCAAGTGCCAAGCCAAACAGTGTATGGCGTTCCCCCTCCTCACCTGGGCCTTTGGGCAGTATATCCTTCCCTCCTGCCCTAACCTGGGCACCATGGAGGGGGCAGAAAACACAGAGTGCTCAGTGGGTGCACTCTGGCCCAGCTACACCTCTGCTCCCTGGTGCTAGCATATGGTGCTAGCACATCCATTGCAGCCCACAGAGGCTTCTCAGCACCAGGAAGACTTTCACACTTTGCAAGCCTTCTCATGCCACTTGGAAGCCTTTATGGGAACAGAGGGTGTCATTACATTGGCACTGTGACCGCTGCCTCCCATTGGGATGGGACTGCCCAACTTACATCCCAAACATCTTGTTGGTCTCCAGGTGCCGCTGGGCTCAAACATAGCTGTGTCTTTTAGTAGTTGCAATAATTGCGTGCACACTTCCATTGTATGGCTCTAGATTTAAATAACTCAGGGAATCAGAAGAAAGTTCCGCACTGCTGCCATTTCTGATCTAACAAGTTGCTGTTTATTTATGAAGCTGTTGATGAGAAAACAACAGGACTGAAGGTTATTCCAGTGATATCAGCATCAAGGAGGGAGCCCGTTGTCTTGTTGTTTTTGTTTCTTGAAAAGATTGGCTGGATTAATTTGTTTCTCGTGGTCATGATGACATACGGAAGGACTGGCTGTTAGAAATGTGTGGTTTTACCATTTAACCGGCTGATTAAATGAAGTTGTAATCAATTTTTTTCTACAAGAACTCCATCCTTCAATGTGCAGTTTTAAAAACCACAACCCAATCTATTTATTATCCATGAAAGATTTGTGTCTGGGAATGAAGGTTAATCTTACCAATAGGAACTAACTGAAGGGTTAATTAACTAGAGAAAAGAAGCTATGGGTTATATATAGCGTGACTCTGGGGAAATTGCAGACTATGTGAAAGATTGAGGACTTCGAGAAAGCCTTATGGATATGGGAAGTACTGAGAGATGGTCAAACAGGAGCACAAAAGGTAGATGTGCTGGTAGCAACACAGGATTGCACTCTTAGTAATCACATGGCTGATTCACCAGATTTCTTGGGTCCACATCCTGAAATTGGAATAAAGTATGCTTAAAAAAATCCTTATTGACATTTTCTGCATGAGTTTTTTTAAATGTATCTTGCTATCAAATGCTGTTTTCGTCCCCTTTTTATTCCATAGACTTTTTCCTCTGTTAGGTTCTAAAAATTGTTTTCCTTCATTTTTTTCTGTTTTTCTCCCAAGCATTTTTTCTATGGTGTTTTTTTCTATCCATTTACAAGTCAGCTAATTTGCAGTTGCTCAATCTTCCCTTCAGCCATTTTCTCCTTTTTCTCCTTCTCCATTTTTGAAGGGATTATTTGTGTGTGTGTGTGTGTGTGTGTGTCATATTGCATTAGCCATTTAATGGCTTCCATTTTGTAATTGTCTTCCATTTTGTGAGGCAGGGATATAAGCTAGCATAGTTGATTGATCAGCTTTGTCAATTTCACATAGAACCTGTGATCTTAATGTTCAGGTAGAAATCCAAACAAGTATAGTTGATTGGATCAGCTTCATCAATTTCACATTGAACTACTGATGTAATGTTTGGGCTGAGAGCAATTTTGAAGCTGGGAATGATTGAAAAGAGTACTAAGGGAAATTGCCGCAAAAAATCAAGCACTGTTGCATGTTTGTACTTAGCTAGTCCTGCCTATATTGGTAATATATAGCTTTCCCTTTTTTTATTTTCGACGAGCTGTCTTTGAAGACACGCATACAAGAAATGTCTGCTTCTTGTGTGCATGTGTTCTTCAAAGACAGTTCCTCAGCATTTTTTAAAAATGGGAAACCATATGTTGCCAGATGGGCAGGACCAGCTGAGTACAGCCATGTACTTTTGCAGCTACAAAGGTGCCCAGGATCGGAGCCTGCAGAGCACACATGCCAGGAAAACTTTCTGCAAAGGGGCTGCATGCACAGAGAATCTCAACACCATAAAACATCTGGTGGGAGGGGCAGAGGAAACTAAGGCCCTTTCCACACACAGGTGGAAACAAACCTCCACTGGCATAATTTATACCAGTGGAGGCTTGGGGACCATTCGCGCACTAGCGTGCAAGCGGCTCCCACTTCCCCCCCCCCCAGTCAGAGAGCCTCTCGGTCAGCCCTCTCCACTGACCTTCATGTCCAGCATCGCTCTGGAGGGGTACAGGGACCCGCCCACTCTGCGGAGGTTGGAGGGCAGCATTGGCAGGTCTCTGCAGCCCTCCAGAGTGACACTGGACATGAAGGTCAGTGGAGGTGATGGGGAAAGTGACATCTTCCCAATGGTGCAGTCCGCACCATGCCGATGGGAAGACGCCACTTTGCACAAACCTCGCTCATTGAGTGAGGTTTAAAGCGGCAGCTTCACACCGCTCAGGGATGGGCAGGATGGCGCTGCTGTGATGCAGCAGTGCCTCCTGTGCAAACAGCAGCCTTGGGCCGCTGTATTTCGCTCGAGCGGAAAGGGCCTAACAAAGAGATCTGTAATGGTCGGGTGGGGCTACAAAATCTCTTTCTCCTTTGATAACATTTTTGTCCATGCTGTCAGAACACGAAATTAGGAGGCAGGTTTATTTTTAAGATGTCCCCAGGACAGCACTGATTCCATGGTAGAGAAGGGATTTGAACCTGAATCTCCTTGTTTCTCATCCCTCAGCTTAAAACTAAATAGAGCCATAAATATAGCTCTATTTCTGCTGATATAAATGGAGCAGTCATATTTACATGTTGTTTCAGATTTCTGCTTTTTTCAGATTTCTACTATCATAACTCTATTGCACTGTTTTATTGGAAGTTCCATGCTGCTGATTGTATTTGATTTACACAAATCCACCTGGGGCCCCCATGGGAAAAGCAGAGTGCCAATAAAACATAAATAAATGATAAATAATAAAAGAGGACTTCTTGGACTGCGGGAAGTAGGTATGCAACCATTCTCTGTTTATTTGATACATATTTTCCTGTGTCACTTCTAAGCTTGGTATCACTTGCAGCAACAATCAAACCATAACTAGCAGGAAAAGGACACATAATTAAAACCTAGCACAACATCGCACAGATAGAATGAACCCAAATCAGAAAGGTCAGTAGTATTACTATTTCCCGACTAGTCAAAAGCTGCCAAGAGAAGATTGGTTTGGGCCCATTCTAAAAGACCAAAAGAAAAAGAAATCGTTCTGGACCTCATGATAAGGTTGTCAGGTCTTGTGAATTATTTTACTTATTTATTTTTTATTTATTATCATATTTATATACAGCCCCATCCCCTGAGGGCTCTGGGCGGTGAACAACAAAATAATATTACATAAACGGTAATAGCAGCAAATAATTAATATAAATAACATCATTAAAACATAAAATTACAGCATTCCACATAAACCACTTGGCGTCCAGTATTACAACTATCAATAAAACCCTCCCAAAGAGGGGGACAGTAGATCTAGATGTCGCAGCTCCCAGAATGTTAAAAAGGGAGAGATGTTTGATGAATTTTAATTCCAGTCTTTACACAAAGAAGTCAAGATGGTGTACATGAGTCTCCCTTCCTCCATTTTATCTTCACAACAGCCCTATAAGTTTGCTAAGAGGATGATGGATCCAAAGTCACCCAATGACTTTTATGGCCAAGTGGACCCACTTTGAACCCAGATTTTCCAGATCCAGCATTCTGCCCACACTATTTGATCTCTATGTTCCTTGCCTCCCCTGACTTTGGTGGCCCAGGCTAAACTGTTCCCATCACAACTCAGAAGCCAAGCAGAGTTGGCCTGGGGAGTACTTGGAATGGGAGACCATCAAGGAATATCAGGGTTGCTATGTGGAGGAAGACAATGGCAAACTACTCAGTTTCTGTCATATTTGGTCATTGACTGTAAATAAAGTCTACCACAGTCTCTGTCAGGACTGCAACTCCCAACATGCACCAGTTCCCGCCTTTTCCCCAAAAGTGCGGGAAAACAAACTGAGACGCTGCATTCCACTGGAGCTTCAGAACCAATGGGAGACCAGGAGCTGGGAGGAGGGGAAAAGATGATTGGTTGCTGTGTGTTTTTGTAAATAGTTTCAATACTGGAACTGAGGACATGAATCCTCAGTTCCAGCACCCTGTACCTAGGGCGACATAAGTCAATAAAATTCTTCCTTTTTAAGCTGCTTTGTTTGAGTGTGTTCAGCCTTACAGTCTCCTGCCTTGAAAACCCTACTGAGGTGCTATAAGTCGACTTGTCAAGACCATGCATGGATCCTTGTGATGTGTTCATGTCCAGAGGAGACTGACAGATGTGTATTCCTTTGCTTTGCTTTGCCTTAGGCTCCACTTGTTATGTAGAGTAATGATTTAGTTTCCCTGAGCCAGGAACCCGGTTATTGAAAGGAGGTGGATGGCCATGGTGGCACTTTACAGACACACATGCCTTTGCTGCTTCGAAAAGGATTGCCATCCATTCTTAAAATATTACCTGAACCCCCGCCCCCACCCCCACCCCCGGCTTATTAATGCAGAGACAGAATCACAATAGTTCTTCACTTCTGTAAATGGAAGACTTTTTGAAGATATTGTTCCTTCAAAACATGCTTGCATCAGAGGAAACTTTCTCCATTTTTCTGGGTTAGCTAAATGTGCGGAAAATAAATTGTCCCTCAAGAGATTTTTCAAGCCAGCTGTTTGCCACTCACACTTCCTTCTCTTGGTTGCAATTGACATACTTAATTTTCATTGTGAAAGAGGAAGGTAGAGAACAACTTGTGCTTAGCCCCCGAACATTATCCTAAACACGAACTCATATCCACTCAAGCACATGGGCGACTGCGAACCTGCTAGGTAGTACTGAGTCCCCATCTGCTCCCTTCGAAAAGATCTTTTGGCTCATCATCAAGTCCTGTTAACAGCCAGGGTGGCAGCAGAGAGGATGTGAAAAAGTATTTTGGGTGGATTAATCACAAATAAGGATCTCACATCTGTATTTTGGACATGACTGAGAATGCAGATGTGAAAAAAAGAAAACCAAGGAGCTAATTGCATTTTCAGCTAATTAACTCTGGGTTTGAAACGATGACAAGATGAGCAGGTTATAAAATGGAACAATTCTCAGAAAAAGTCTGTAGGGAAGAGAGAACTTTACTGTTACACCATATACTTTGGAGTTTGCCAACATATACTGGCAAGTGTCAACAGCCATTGAGGGCAGATATTCTCATTTGGGCCCTGGTCCATCCAGAAACCCCAATACTTTTATTTCTTACTAGCGTACCAGGCCACGCGTTGCTGTGGCTGAGAGTGGGCCAAAGGGCAGCTTCTGGCCCTCCGCTGGAGCTTTCTTCCTGTGGCAGGTGCCTGGCCCTCTTCACGGGCTCCTTGACCTTGCACAGATGGGCCAGTGAGGGGAACGGGGTGGGGGGCACATGACCTGTACGGTGTTTCGGGGCCCCGCTGAGTCCAGTCTGCTCGGGAGCGGGACTGGGCTCAATTGGTTGTTCCTCCGAGTGTTGCAGTGCCGGCTGGCTAGCTGCCTCCTGGCGCCCCTGCAGTTACGCGTTCCTTCGGGGCCAGCCACCTGGCCTTCTCCCATGCTTGCTGTACCTCACGGAGACAGGCCGCTGTGAGGAAGAGGTTCTTCTGGTGGCAGGCGGGGCACTTCCTCCTTTGGGCCATCCGTTTGCAGCTTCCTCAGGTGATGGGCAGGCGGCTTTGTCCAATGGCTGCTGTATGTCACACAGACGTTCCGGTGGGAGGTGCGCATGCACGAACTGCACTCTCGTTTTTGAGTTTTACCTGGCTCAGGTGTGTCACCTGAGTTTTGTGAGTAGCGCAAAACACGCTCACACGGATGAGAAGCATTGGCAGAAAATTTCAGGGCGATCTGTCCAGGCATTTCGGCATTAGGGCACAAGGAACAAACGCATTGTTAGCTTTAGATAGATAGATAGATAGATAGATAGATAGATAGAGAGAGAGAGAGAGAGAGAGAGAGAGAGAGAGAGAGAGATTGCAACAGCCCTCAGAGAGCCCTGTTGCTGCCCCAAACACTGTCCCATTTTTAGGACTGGTTGTGAGGGGGAGGTCTGAATAGCAGATTCACTGAGATGTATTCTGAGTAACTATATTTTGGATGACTGACTGATGAAGCTGCCATTTCTGTCTTGTAAACCAGGAACAGAAATAGTCTGCCTCACAGACCTGTTGTCAAGATGAATTTGGAAAAGGACTGCCCCAAAAGAACTGCAGAGTTAAAAGTGCTATCAAGAGTATAATCTGAGTGATAGTTTCAACTTTTTCTTCTTTTTTTCTTGATGCTTTTTTCTAAAAGCCCCTCAGAAGACTGAAGAGGGTATATTCTTCTGTTTAAGGTTACCAATGATTGCCTGTAATTCTTTTTAAAACAGAACTTTAATCAATAAAGTACACACACTAATTGATTAAAGCTTGCCACTCTAATTTATACATGGGCAAAGAGAAATAAGGTTGAGATCTCACCTTGAAATCATCTCTAGTTTTAACTTGGAAATAAAGTGGCAGGCTTCACATCACCACACACATTTCTTTTCTAGAGGGTTGAAGATCATACCATTGTATGAAAGGAACAGACCTCGTTACCTGAAAGGAAAACTTGTGCCATCAACAAAAAAGGGGACTCTTCTTAAAGAATCTGTGTAGTAGTTAGAGTGCCAAACTGTGAATTGGGATACCCCAGCCCTTTCCACACAAACCTTTTAAAACACTTTGAGGCAGGAAATAAAAAGTTTCCTTCCATGGAGATCTCTAGTCCTGGAAAGCATTACTGTCTCCAGATCTGGACCATCCACCCCTGTGAAGACAATGAATGTGTTAATGTGCTTGCCTGCCCAGTGTTAAGAACATAAGAACATAAGAACTAGCCTGCTGGATCAGACCAGAGTCCATCTAGTTCAGCACTCTGCTACTCGCAGTGGCCCACCAGGTGCCTTTGGGAGCTCACATGCAGGATGTGAAAGCAATGGCCTTCTGCTGCTGCTGCTCCTGAGCACCTGGTCTGCTAAGGCATTTGCAATCTCACATCAAGGAGGATCAAGATTGGTAGCCATAGATCGACTTCTCCTCCATAAATCTGTCCAAGCCCCTTTGAAAGCTATCCAGGTTAGTGGCCATCACCACCTCTTGTGGCAGCATATTCCAAACACCAATCACATGTTGCGTGAAGAAGTGTTTCCTTTTATTAGTCCTAATTCTTTCCCCCAGCATTTTCAATCAATGCCCCCTGGTTATCCTAATACTTATTCCTTACTACCTTAGACCCCAGGTCGTGCCAAATTATCTTAAAAGAAGTAATTGCAGCAAATAGCTTCTGTTAACTTTGTTGGCCTCTTTTTTAAAAGCCAAACAACCCAATCATGTTTATTCAGAAGTAAATCCTATTGATTTCAATGGAATTCACTTACAAGCAAATACACTTTGGACTGTAGCCAAATCTCTCAATAACAGTTTATAAATTGATTGTCCAAGCCACATTAGACCATTTAAAAATTGTGCACAGGTGCTTGTTTGTATGATTTACCTGGATGGCCCAATCTTGTCAGGTCACAGAAGCTAAGTAGGGTTGACCTGGGTTCAACAGTCCCTCTAAGGCTTTTGTAGGGCTACGTGGAAGCTTGCTCTTGCTGAGTGGAATGAAGGGGCAGCAAGAACTTCCCCAGCTGGCCATTTGCACCAATACAGTGCCTGTGCAGACATACAGATTCCTAGCTTACAGCATACATTGCCTTGGTTAGTATTTGGGTGTGAGAGCACCAAGAAATCCAGGGTAACACAGAGGCAAGCAATGGCAAACCACATCTGAATGTCTCTTGTATTGAAAACCCTGTAAGAGGTTGCCGTAAGTCAGTTGCAATTTGCAAGCACTTTCCACCCCCACATTTGTTTGTAAAGAGTATAAAATTCCACCTGGGGCTTAGAGACATTTTTGCTCCCCTGATCCATACCAGGACAGAGTTTGACTAGACCACGGGTCTTCAACCGGTGGCTCTCCAGATGTTCATAGACTACAATTAAGAACATAAGAACATAAGAACTAGCCTGCTGGATCAGACCAGAGTCCATCTAGTCCAGCATTCTGCTACTCGCAGTGGCCCACCAGGTGCCTTTGGGAGCTCACATGCAGGATGTGAAAGCAATGGCCTTCTGCTGCTGCTGCTGCTCCTGAGCACCTGGTCTGCTAAGGCATTTGCAATCTGAGATCAAGGAGGATCAAGATTGGTAGCCATAAATCGACTTCTCCTCCATAAATCTGTCCAAGCCCCTTTTAAAGCTATCCAGGTTAGTGGCCATCACCACCTCCTGGGGCAGCACATTCCAAACACCAATCACACGTTGCGTGAAGAAGTGTTTCCTTTTATTAGTCCTAATTCTTCCCCCCAGCATTTTCAAGGAATGCCCCCTGGTTCTAGTATTGTGAGGAAGAGAGAAAAATTTCTCTCTCTCAACATTTTCTACCCCATGCATAATTTTATAACTTCAATCATATCCCCCCCTCAGATGTCTCCTCTCCAAACTAAAGAGTCCCAAACGCTGCAGCCTCTCCTCATAAGGAAGGTGCTTCCTGTCAGCCCCAGCCAGCATGACCAATTGGCCATGCTGGCATGGGCTGATGGGAATTGTAGTCCATGAACATCTGGAGAGCCACAGGTTGCAGACCCATGGACTAGACACCACATGTCTGCCCATCTTATGGAATCATTTTCAAGTCAGCGGGCAAGGCTCAAATAGAGCTGAGATGTATCAATCTCAAATAATGGTGATGTTTTCTGCTGGATTGGCTATCGAGTGGAGTTGTCTACACTTTGAATATAAAAGCATTCAATTTTAGACTTCTGTTTAGTCACAAACAGCAATAATTATGGGAACCATTTATTTATTAGTTACACAGAGCCTCTTTTTAAAAATAAATATACTAAACATTGCAATGGAAAAATAAACCAGATGAAGGGCAAAACAAACAGCAATCAAGGACAAGTTTTAATTCCTTAGTATTCATACGAATAAATAATATTTCGATCAACAAAATAACAAAAGAGCAAATATTACTATTAGATTAACAACAGTAATTTATAATTCATGAATTCTTGAAATGTGCCCTCCATTTCCTTCATTTTTACTTCAGCATGGAAACAAACCATTCTTTTCCATTCTATACTGACCACTTTGGGCTAAGAGGGTCTTAAGAACATAAGAACAAGCCAGCTGGATCAGACCAGAGTCCATCTAGTCCAGCTCTCTGCTACTCGCAGTGGCCCACCAGGTGCCTTTGGGAGCTCACATGTAGGATGTGAACGCAATGGCCTTCTGCGGCTGTTGCTCCCGATCACCTGGTCTGCTAAGGCATTTGCAATCTCACATCAAGGAGGATCAAGATTGGTAGCTATAAATCGACTTCTCCTCCATAAATCTGTCCAAGCCCCTTTTAAAGCTATCCAGGTTAGTGGCCATCACCACCTCCTGTGGCAGCATATTCCAAACACCAATAACACTTAATGCTGAAAAGCTACTATGATACTATGGATGTTTTGGAAGGATTAAATGAAGAATGGAAGGAAAATGGACACCTCAATCCAGAGGCATTGCTGGGCACACTCCGTGTTTTCCGCCCCCGTGAACCCCCATGGGCCCACCCCCTCTCCCCCTAGCCCCCCTTATCTTTTCCAGCTGGCAGAAAACAGTTTTCTGCTGGCTGAAAACAGACAAGGCTGGTAGGGCAGGGCCAGGCCTGACGGGGTAGGAGGGGGCAAGGGGGGAGGGGGCAGAGGGTGGGGGTGATTTTCGCAACCCCAGGCCATGCGCCCGGTGCAACACGCACCCCCTCCCCTTGTAGCTATGCCACTGCCTCTGTCAAATTTCTTACAGCTATTAATGGTACATTCCAAATTATTGACAAATCTTCCATGCTTTGCTTCGGTATAACTTCTCCACAAACTGCCTTACACTAAGTCCAGTATAGGGATGTACATTCAGCAAAATCTAAACAGAACCTGCCCACCCCCCCGGGGGTCGGGAAATACCTTATAGCTATTGGTATTTGGAGGGGTTTTATTTTTTGAGGGTCTGGGAGTGGGGTTTCAGCCCCCAAAAGGTGGCAATTTAAAGGGATCCAAAAAAAGTAGATTCAAAATCATTCCCAAAGAATTCAGCATGGCTCAGGCTACTTTACACTTGTTGCTAGCATTGATTCCCAGCTCCGTTTGGGCTCAGGGCAGCAGGCACAGAACCGAAGGCTGGAGGTGGAAGGATTTTTTCAACTTTGGATTTAAGAGATCTGAACATTTTTTTAACAACCCATAAAGCTGATATTGGGCTTCACCTTTTCTTTGTGGGAGGGGTTGAAAAATTCTGGGTCTATTAAGCCTAAACCTGAAAAATACCCTAGTCCAGTATTCTTTTCCCTGATGGATAGCACTCCTTGAGGGTTCTGAACGTCATCATCAATCTTTATTTGTTAGCCACAGGCCTTTCAAATTACATGACAGATCAACAAATTAAAACAGAAACCAAATTAAAACCAAATTATGTACACAAATGGTGGTAACATGACCTTATGAATTTACAACTTTTCAGATCTGGCATCATTTCTTACCAAGTTTCAGATCTTCCATCTTATAACTTATTCCTTAAGCTACAACTGTTCTGCATTCTAAGTTTAGTAGAAAAGAACATAAATGAAGCAACCCTATGTGTAACTTCCTCAAAAACATCAGCCGACTAGAAACACACTGTATTCTCCTCAATACCAGATATGTTATCAAGAATATTTTTAAGATATAAGTTCCTAATGTGATCAAACATAGGGCAATGCAAAATATAATGTTTTGCATCTTCTATCTGGTTTGTGCCACAATCACAAATATGTTGTTCCTTGGGACGCTTGTTATATCTACCAAAGAGATAACTTGATGGAAGGGTTCTGAATGTAAATCTTTCCATTCTCACTGACATCATTTAACGGGAGATGCAAGGGATCAAATGGAACGTCCTACATGCAAGGCAGGAGGTTTTCTTTTCCTTAAGGTAAGGCCACGCACAACCTTTGCAGGAAGCTTCCGATTGAATGGGTTGGTGTTGCAGGACACTGAGGAAGCTATTTGGTACGTCAGCATTCCATTCTCATTGATCAAAACCATTCCATCGACAAATTCTACTTGATGTAAAAATCAGTATCGGTCTAATGGGCAATATGGGTGGACTTCTTACATTTTACTCTTGAGCTGTTTTGCACATTCTACAAGTGTTCTGATTATTGGTAAGCTTTTGGCATACAGGTGTTTTGGGAAGTTGTAACATATGTAGTTCCATGATCCCACATAATACTATGAAATTTAAAACATTTCTATGCCCCTTTCCATCCAGTGCAGGGTCCGCAAGGCAGCAAACGTCAGAACTCCCCAGGTGTGACATCGCACCACCAGCCCAATGGCCTATTTCAAACTTTTCTCTGGAGGAGGGGGTCTGGCAACCTTACTTCTGCCTCATCAATTAAGGACAGTCTGCCCCACCATCGCCCAGAGCATCTGGTGCAGACATGGAACATCTGCCAAAGCTATGGTGCTCATTTGTCTTTCCAAAATCATATGGGGTTGGGTCAGTGGTGGGAACCAAAAATTTTAGTAACAGGTTCCCATGGTGGTGGGATTCAAACAGTGGCGTAGCGCCAATGGGGCTGGGCGGGGCACGATGGGGGCGTGGTCAGGCATTCCAGGGGCGGGGCATTAATAATTTCTCTTTTCTGTAAAAAACTCTTACTGTAAAAAAAAAGTTCCTAATTTCCAGCTGGTATCTTTCTGTCCATAATTTAAACTCATTATAGCAAGTCCTATCGTCTACTGCCAACAGAAACAACTACTTCTCCTCTAATTGACTGCCTGTCAAATACTTAATACTACAAATACTTAATTTTGTTTCTAGAAATCAAAAGAAGGATACTTTCCTTACACAAGGAACTTTACCATGTTTCTAAAACATGTTTTTAAAACAGCCCAACAGGGAGAATTATCCCGTTTCCTACCTTCGCTAACCAGCCACATAGGAAGCAACAGGACTTTATGATTTTTGGACCTAATGGAGTTTCTAACGGAAAAGCAGACCCAATTAGTAACCCCCTCTCGGCACACACAAATAATTAGTAACCCACTCTCGGGAACTGGTGAGAACCTGCTGGATCCCACCTCTGGGTTGGGTGTGGGAAAGAACAAGTCAAGGGTCTTATTTTCATGCAAGCCTCCACACCCTATTCATATGCCAAGATTTAGTTCCTTTGTTTATTAGGGCATTTCTCCTCAAAGGGGTCTGAAGCGGTTTGCAACAATTTCCGCACTAACCAGTTCAAACCATATCATTTTAAATAAACGAGATAAAAACTCCAGCACATCGTAAGCAGGTCCTAATTCACTGGTCTGGCCATCAGTAGGCCTCAAACTATTCACCACGAGCTAAGGATCAAGAGCTCTTTGCTTCCTACCCTTCAACTTGTGCTCAAGGGCTCCTGCCTCTGACTTTTATTATTGTTGTTGTTGTTATAGTGGTGGTGGGGGATCCAACCACACTCCAAATAGCCTTTCCGCAGCCTGAGCAGCCTTTTTCTAATTCAAGTGGCTCTTTTTCCAATAGAAGAGTCACTTGAGTTGGAGACAGGCTCCTTCACTTGAAGGAAGACTTCGAACAGAAAGGTGAGATATAGACATTTTAGCAAATAAAGAAAGAAACTTGGCTCAGTGGAGTGATAAAATAGGGGTAGGATCCACTCTATATTATTATTGTCATTATTTTCTGGTTAATGATGATGGCGATGATTTGGGATTTAGACCCCCTTTTTCTTCCCGGTAAGGAGACTCGAAAGAGCTTCATAAATTCCTTTCCCTTCCCCTCCCTACAACAGACACCTTATAAGGTAGGTGCAGCTGAGAGATTTCTGAATGAATTGTGACTAGCCCAAGGTCAGCCAGTAGGCTTCATGTGTAGGAGGGGGGAAACAAATCCAGCCCACCAGATAAGAGTCTGCTGCTCAGGTGGAGGAATGGGGAATCAAACCCAGTTTTCCTGATTAGATTCCATCTGCTCTTAACCACTACCCAGTGGTGGGATCCAAAAATTTTAGTAACAGGTTCCCTCGCCAGCCCCCCCCTCAGCAAAGGGGGCAGAGGTGTACCTTGGCAAACCTGAGCCCTGGGCAAAACCTGAGTTGGATGCCCCCCATGGGCAGCCACCCCACCACGATCCCCCAAAATTTTTTTTGCACCAGGTCATTTCTAAATCATCATCACATTATAGAAAATGCCCCAACTTACAAATCTGAACACAGCAATGGTGAAACACACAGGTTCTTTGTTAGAGACTGGTGAGATAAAAGGTACGAAAGGCTGAGAATCCATGAATTGCAATACCTGAAAGGGATTAACCCAGTTCAGGGAGTTACATTATTAGTCGTAATTGCTATATGGAACCTTCACGTTCAAAGGCAGTATGCCTCTCGGGGAGGCGAGGGCGTGGAGATGGAAAAGCGGACCCAATTAGTAACCCCCTCTCGGCACACACAAATAATTAGTAACCCACTCTCGGGAACTGGTGAGAACCTGCTGGATCCCACCTCGGCCACTACCCCACACCGGCTCTCCATGGTGATGATGATGATATCTTCCTTCTATCAAGCTGTGGCCATAACATAAGCTTATGCGCATTGACTGTATGCATATAAACATTGGGGACATGGTCAATATGCTTGCTATATGATGCCTGGTTTATTATTCCAACCATCATCATTTGACTGTTAACTTTTTCATGCAGAATCAATACAGTGCACATTTTATTTCCCAGGTCACTGGCTAATTAATTATGTGCCAATGTAAGTCACTAGCTGAAGTCCCCCATCATTATTCCTATAATGTAACATTATAGGGAGAATCAATTCAGATGAAGGAATTCAGTAATTAGTTTCCAGATGAGGTATATTGGATCTGCCCTGACCAAATTAATGCAGGTTAAAATCAGCACATTAGTTCCCGTGATTTTGTTATTCTATTCATCTTCATTCATAGACTTTTAAATCTTTTCACCCTTGAGGAAGATGTTCAGTGATATTTTGCAAATGAATGACAGAGGTGCTATTCTTCAATTGCCTTTTTTTTTTTAGAGAACAGATATTTTTCAGACAAATTCTTCTAGATGGCCGTGACCCTTTTGTCTCAATTTTCATCTGCAAATAAACAAAGCTGTTATTTTGTCCAGATAAAATTCTCCCCTTTACTTGCTGGAACATAAATGGTGCCTCGGTAGCTGGAGGCAAGCTGTGCATTCAGCAAAGCCAAACCGGAAAAAAAACCACTCTGAAAAATGCCTTATCAGTATTTTCCGGGGGGGGGGGGTCCATCTGAATAAAATGTGGCAATTTAAAGGGAGCTGAAAAGCAGATCCCAAATCATGAGGAAAAAAGGAATCCCCAATGTGGTGTAGTGCTTAAGAACAGTGGACTCTAATCTGGAGAATTGGGTTTGATTCATAAGAACATAAGAACAAGCCAGCTGGATCAGACCAGAGTCCATCTAGTCCAGCTCTCTGCTACTCGCAGTGGCCCACCAGGTGCCTTTGGGAGCTAACCTGCAGGAGGTGAAAGCAATGGCCTTCTGCGGCTGTTGCTCCCGAGCGCCTGGACTGTTAAGGCATTTGCAATCTCAGATCAAAGAGGATCAAGATTGGTAGCCATCAATCGACTTCTCCTCCATAAATCTGTCCAAGCCCCTTTTAAAGCTATCCAGGTTAGTGGCCATCACCACCTCCTGTGGCAGCATATTCCAAACACCAATCACACGTTGTGTGAAGAAGTGTTTCCTTTTATTAGTCCTAATTCTTCCCCCCAGCATTTTCAATGTACACTCTTCCACTTGAGTGATGAACTCTTACCTGGTGAACTGCTCCTACATGTGAAGTCTGCTGGGTGACCTTGGGCTAGACACAGTTCGCTCATACCACTTACCTCACCAGACATCTGTTGTGGGTAAAGGAAGGAAAAGGGAGTTTGTAAGCTGCCTTGGGTGTTTTTACAGGAAAAAGAGGAGGGGTTTAAATCCAAACTCTTCTCCTTCTCTCCAGTGGGCATAGAGCGGAGCCAAGCTTGCAACTCCGAGCAGTCTCCTCTGGGCTCCACATGGCTGTACAGCTGTGAGCCCAGCTTGGCCCAGACACCACCGCAACCTCCAGGTACCGGGGGAAGTGATTACTGCAGTTTGAGCTGAAATGAGAGCTCCTCAAAGCTCAGACCATGGTGTGGATTAGTGATAATTCCTTCCGATGCTCAGGCAATCTTGCGGTCTTCCGTTGATGAATATGGCGAAAGAAACTCACCTATCACAAAGCAGCCTTGGGGTCCAGTGCAACAACAGGAGCTGATTTTCATAGGATGCAAACGATAGTGTTCCTTGAGCCTTCTGGTGATATTTGCAGCAGCAGGCAGAGCACTTACCACCAATAGATCTTTTTTTGCAAATGTTTTTAAGCAACCTTTACTTTGGGGTGATTTCCTCCCCCCCCCCCCAGCATACCTTGAAAAATGGCTGCCTATCCTTTTAAATTCTTTATTTTGCTCAGAACCCCTCTCTCTCTCTCTCTCTAAGAAGAAGAAGAAGAAGAAGAAGAAGGAGAAGGAGAAGGAGAAGGAGAAGGAGAAGGAGAAGGAGAAGGAGAAGGAGAAGGAGAAGGAGAAGGAGAAGAAGAGTTTGGATTTATATCCCCCCTTTCTCTCCTGCAGGAGACTCAAAGGGGCTGACAATCTCCTTGCCCTTCCCCTCTCACAACAAACATCCTGTGAGGTAGGTGGGGCTGAGAGAGCTCCGAGAAGCTGTGACTAGCCCAAGGTCACCCAGCTGGTGTCTGTGGGAGTGTACAGGTTAATCTGAATTCCCCAGATAAGCTTCCACAGCTCAAGCAGCAGAGTGGGGAATCAAACCCGGTTCCTCCAGATTAGATACACGAGCTCTTAACCTCTTACGCCACTGCTGCTATATCTATATAGATATAGATATAGATTGTCCAGCTGGTACCTTTCTGCCCTTAATGCATACTCATTATTGTAAGTCCTATCCTCAGTGTTCACAGGAACCATTCCCCGCCCCCTAGGGTGGACCAGAGGCTGGGCCCTCTCTCCCTCCATACTCCTCCCTACCATCTTTCCCCCCTTTCTCCCTCCCCCTGGGTTGGTGGGCCTTGACCAGACTCTGGCCCTGTTCCCCTCCCTCCCCTCAGGCCACAACCAGATGATGGGTCCTCTCCCCCCTCCCTAACCATTCCCATTCTCTTCCCCCTCCTCCCCGGGGTGGGTGGGCCATGTCCAGATGAGGGCCCCCTCTCTAACCCTAACCTCTCTCCCTCCTGCTCCCTCCTTCCCAGGATGGGTCAGCCACAACCAGATGCCAGGCCCCCCTCCCTTCCTTCTTTACCCTCCTTCCTCTTACATATACTTAAAGTACTTCTAGTATTTTATTTATGCAAATGCTTGTGTTGTCTTGCCCTCAGCTGTTTCCTTTCCTGATCCATCCAACCAACCCAAAAAGGGGAACAAATCATGTTACAATTGTAGCGATTTTCTGAATTGTCTTGAGCTTTCGGAAACTGGGGGAGGAACGCTATGTACATGCTCCCAGTGCTTCTACATATTTAAGTGAATTCTGTATTCTAAATGGGATTAAAATGTATTCTGCATTCGCACAGCGCCAGGTGGGAGCTGTTGTCTGATCCAGTAAGTGTGTACCAATATGATGCCACTGCACAATTGTTACCTAAATTGGTCAGGTCTGCCTCTTGGGATAGCGAGGAAATTAGCTAAAGGCTATGTGAAAGGATGTTAGGAAATCTAACACCTGCATACGAAGCGATCGTTTCCCCAAGAAAATCACTTACGACCAAGGTTGCAGCAAAAGAGATTACAATTTTATTCAGACACCAAAATAGTGAAAATACACATGCACATAGAATGAAGAGGCCGGTTAAAGAAAGGAATGAGCAATGGCTGGAATAGGTCAGGATCTTGGGAGCATATTAATACACCAAGAGATACAAAAAATGGTATATATATCGTTGAAATGTATACCAGATTTTTACTTATTAGGCATCTGTAAAAATGTGAAGCAGGAGAGTGATAGAACACTACTGCAATATTTAGCAACAGCAGCAAGGATAGTTCTTGCTCAAAATTGGAAAACAGACAAAATTCCTACAATTTCAGATTGGCAAATAAAAGCGTTAGAGCTAATTAAAACGGCAAAATTAACAGGTTTTGAAATCTTAGAAACCAAAGAAATTTTTTTGGAACAATGGAAACATTGGTTCATATATTTGGAAAGAAAAAACAATCAGAAATATGTTATGTTGGAAGTATTATAAGAAAATTACAGATGATAGTATGGAAAATATATGTACTTTGAATGAATTATAATGTTGATTGATAAAGCGCACATGTGGAAGCCCACCATTACATGTTTTTGTTACTTGTTGTTTTGTATATGATTTTTGTTTGTTTTGTATATGATTGTTGTTTTGTATATGATTGTTGTTTGTCATTAAAGCAAGAAACAGGGAAAAAATTAAAAAAAGGATACTGGGAGCACGATAATTACAATTACAGAAGAGAAGAGGTCTGATGGAGAGCAAGAGAAATAGCCAGTGTTTCTCACAGAGAGTAACATCGGGGGCAATGAGGAAGTCCAAGTGCAAAGAACTATGGATCATGGGGTTTTGAAAAAATTGACCCCCTGGCAATGATAAGAGGAATGAGTTCTGGGGACAATAAAAAAGTTCCACTCCCAGGCACAGACAATGCTGTTGGAAATGATATAATTAAGCTAAATCTGAGAAAACTCACGTCTTGAAGAGTTCTGGGCTACGCTAATGAGATTAAAACAAAAAAAGCCTCAGGAAGCTTGATGACCCTTAATAACTGGACAGGAGGTTTTCAAAATAAGGTTAATGTTGAGAGCCAGCGTGGTGTAGTGGTTAAGAGCAGGTGGATTCTAATCTGGAGAACCAGGTTTGATTTCCCACTCCTCCACATGAGGGGCAGGGGCTTATCTGGTGAACCAAACGAACTTCCGCACTCCTGCATTCCTATCGGGTGACCTTGGGCTAGTCACAGTTCATTTAGAACTCTCTCAGCCCCACCTACCTCACAAGGTGTCTGTTGTGGGAAGAGGAAGGGACAGGAGCTTATAAGCTACCTTGAGTCTCCTTCCAGGAGATAATGGTGGGGTATAAGCAGTGGCGTAAGAAGTTAAGAGCTCATGTATCTAATCTGGAGGAACCGGGTTTGATTCCCAGCTCTGCCGCCTGAGCTGTGGAGGCTTATCTGGGGAATTCAGATTAGCCTGTACACTCCCACACATGCCAGCTGGGTGACCTTGGGCTAGTCACAGCTCTTCTGAGCTCTCTCAGCCCCACCTACCTCACAGGGTATTTGTTGTGAGGGGGGAAGGGCAAGGAGATTGTAAGTCTCCTGCAGGAGAAAGGGGGGATATAAATCCAAACTCTTCTTCTTCTTCTGTGGGCAGTATGGGGAGATGCTGGATTCTAGCTGGATCCCATATAGAATTTCTGCCAACCGATGGTGAGGGATTTCCCCAGATATCTTCTTCCTATGCCAGACCTCTGAATCCCACTTGTGGGATTCCTGGGGGTGCCTTGTCAGTGGAGGCAGTTCTTCAGGAGGCATTTGGGGCTGAAGCAGGAGACAGAAGGCGAGGAAGTTTCATAAGAACAGAAGAACATAAGAACTAGCCTTCTGGATCAGACCAGAGTCCATCTAGTCCAGCACTCTGCTACTCGCAGTGGCCCACCAGGTGCCATTGGGAGCTCACGTGCAGGATGTGAAAGCAATGGCCTTCTGCTGCTGCTGCTGCTGCTGCTCCTGGTCTGCTAAGGCATTGCAATTTGAGATCAAGGAGGATCAAAATTGGTAGCCATAGATCGACTTCTCCTCTGTCCAAGCCCTTTTTAAAGCTATCCAGGTTAGCGGCCATTCACTCTACAGATACAAATCTGTGTTGAATCCACAGATACGAAGGAACATCAGCGTCGATTTCGGCTTGACATCCAAACCTATGTTACTCATTATGGAGTCATTTCCTGCAAGATTCTACACTTACAATTCTCGAGCAGATTGTTTCCTGGATTGCCCCCTGCATCTTTTTGGCTTCCCTTTCCAGCCTCCATCCTGAAGAACAGATTGCCTCTCAGGTAATGTGGAGATTGACGCAGCATGGGATGGGACGTGTCCTGTGGAGAGCTGGTGGGATCCAGTAGCTCCTGAAATGGAACCAAGATAAAAGGCTGGGAGCAGTTAAATGTGAAAACCGCACGCCTCATAAATCCCAGAGTTCAAAGTTGGACTGATGCAGCTGTAACTTTCCATTAATGTAAAATGATAGCTCCTTTCCAGTCACACCAAGGCCTGAAATTGCTGGTCAGCACATCAGAGAGCCTTTCCTCTTGGACTGAGCTTGACAAATTAGATCAGCTTCTTTTATCAGCGCAAAAACGCCAGGGGATGGCTTAACCCTTTGGCGCCTTAGGAAACAGGCTTTGCGCAAGTGTGAATGAGCAGGAAGAAGTGCTGCTTTGCCCTTGGCTTCTAATTTTTGGTTCGGCTTTGGAGAAATGTTATTTCTCTTATGGCAGAGGATTACGTGGGGGAGAAAGCAGCTATTTCCCTTTTTATGAGCCTGCCGCGGAATGATTTGTTCCCCCAACGTTAGCATGATGTTGCCTTGCGGACCTGAAAAACATAGGAGGCTGAAAACCATTAGAATGGGATGCCGTTGTAATCCTGCTCAGCACACTCAGTGACAGCCGAGTTCTTTGCAAACTTGCCCCCAGTCAAGTCAAGTTACGACACTGTGTAATTCTATTGCACGTTACAGCACAGGCCCACCCCTGCGTATGGATATGGTTTCCTGTTGATCCACTGAGCTGGAGATTTACAAACAGTGCCCAGTGACCCCCTCAGCCTTTTCAGAGACAGCCATAAATCTCTGTTGTGCTGAAGGTTGACTGCCAATCTATATCTATATATATATATATAAAAAGCTAACCGTGTATTTGTTGATGACAGTATACCCCAGCATCTTGATATGACCCACCCACCCTAGCGGAGGGAAAGGGAAGGAGGGGGAGGGGTGGCATGGAAGGGAAGGGAAGAGAAGTGAGGGAGGGAAGAGAGTGAGGGGCAACATGCAAGGGATGGGAGGGAGGGGCCGGGCACCCTAGATTCCCTAAATACTGCAGTTACAGTTAAGAAAACCAGGCACGCATTACTCAGGAGTAAGCTCGGTACAGCAACTGTGACATACTTTGAATAGCTGTGTCGCACCCCTCAGAGGGTTTCCTCAGAAGCGACACCCATTGCCACCAACCAAACTTACTCCCAGGTAAAGGATCATGGCCAGCCAGCCTAGATGTGTGGGAGGGGTGCCTTTCCATTCCCTCCCAAGGAATGCGGGCACACACATCACTGAGATCACACAGTATCAGGCTGCGTGTTTGCATGAGTACGTACTGCTGGCCTCTGCAATTGATTTGCTGCTACTGTTCCTTTTCCATTTCACCACAATAAGCCACAGCAACGCGTGGCTGGGCCCTGCTAGTACTATAATATCTAGTTATCAGTCCAGAAGAAGAAATAGCACAATGCTATACAACAATAATAAAGCATGATGCCTCTTCACTCATTAACAGAGTTCTCAAAGTTGGGTCTGGAATCCCCAGCCTGGGTCAGACACAAGTGTGAGTTGTAGGTCTATGATTCTTCTATGAAGTGTGAGTTGTGGGTCCCCTCCATTCTTGTGGGGGTAGTGGTAGCACCCAAGGAAGACTAGGACCATGGTGTGCTGGTAGAAGAGGCTTTGGTCTTCTTCCCTGAGCCATTTTTTCCAACCTGAAACAGGTCAAAGGTAGCTATAAAGCCAAACTGGTGTAATGGTTAGAGTATCAGAGTAGGTCCTGCAAGATCTTGGTTCAAATCCTCCCTGGGTAACTGAGCCAATCAGCCAAACACAATCAACTTTTCTGAGTTCATTCTTCCCCAGCCAATATCCAATCACATCCTTTCTGTCCAACTACTGGAGGACCATACTCTGAACTGGAATACCCTTAGTTGTAAATTCATCAGCTCTACGTAAAATCTAACAAAAAAGTGGACTATCCTCGGCTCTGATGCATCTGAGCCATCTTCTATTGTATTCTTCTCTTCTGAGAATGGAACTCCATTTTGCCTTGGAAGATTGCTTCTCTTAGCATTGCCAGAGAGTCAAGTTTCCCTATATCTAGCCTGCCCAAACTAAGACCTCCTGCCCAGTGTTTTCTGAACTGTCTTTGGGTCAGTTGTACTGTGTACTCAACATCACCTCTTTCTCTGCAAAGAAAGGTATTGGATTCTGCCTCCTTGGACCTTCCTCTTCTGGATGAGGTAAATATCACCCTCCCCACAATGATCTCTGCTATTCTAAACCTATCTTTAACCACTATCTAAATCAGTGTTTCCCAACCTTTTCGAGGTCGGAGTACCCTTGACCTCACTCTTCATATCTCACGGTACCCCTGCCGCCACCCTCCACCTTCCCCTCCCATTGCCCCTGCTTGCCACACCCCCACCTTCCCCTCCCAGGGTGAAGGGAAGCACTGGGGGGTGGCTGCTGACCTTGTGGCAGACCCTGCCCCATGGGCCAGCTCCATGTCCTTGCTGGCGCCGGTGGGAGACACCACAAAAATGAGGGGGGGTTGGTAGTGTTGCCGCGGTGCCCTTGGGACATGCTCATGGCACCCCAGGGTACCACGGTACCCTGGTTGAGAATGGCTGATCTAAATGCTAGGCTTCTTGAAACTCTCTCTGTATATGTATCTTTGCAAAACCTGTGTGTGTACTTTTTATTACTTTCATTCTTTAATAAAATGGTTCAAACTTCTCTAAAATCTGGTTTCTTGTGGCTTTCTAAAGGGGAAAACCCCTGTATAGATTGGTGGTAAAGATTCAGTTGTAAGCCTTTCGGTGGCTATTGTTTTTAAAGTTTTCTTTTCTGGAGTTGTTTTGTGTCATGTTTGTAGTTTTTGTGTATTCTTATGTTTCATGCTGAGATTCCTCCGTTTTACATAGGATAAGAGTCTTGTATTTTGCATAGATTCAGATGTCAGGTTTTATTTTGACTGGGTTTAGCGGTAGTGCGTAATGGCTTCCTATGGGGGGGAAATCTTGTTTTTTTCCCATTTTTTGGAAGTTTTTCTTTTTTCTCGATAAGAAAACAATGGAAGACAACTCAGTGGCA
Organism: Sphaerodactylus townsendi; assembly: GCF_021028975.2. Lineage (NCBI taxonomy): Eukaryota > Metazoa > Chordata > Lepidosauria > Squamata > Sphaerodactylidae > Sphaerodactylus > Sphaerodactylus townsendi. The sequence goes on along the minus strand of NC_059426.1, from coordinate 13,686,899 downwards.
TATTGTTCAGGGGCCCACAGATTTGGTCCAACTGATAGATTTGGTCCAGCCTTGGTCCAACTGACTTGAAATTTGGGCATTAATTAAATTACAGACACCACCAGCAGTCCTGCAATTATCATTAAAACATACACAGCCCTCCAGAAAGATTTCCCGAATAATGAAACTGGAAAAATATCAGAAACCCGGGGGGGGGGGGGAGAAGATCTGAATTGCATACTGGTATTTGGAACCTGGGAAACAGGGAATAGCAATATTTTTTGGCTCCAATAAATCCTATCTGAAATATATTTGTTGTTGTTTTGTTTTTGCTTCCAAAGCACAGAATGTGGTGAAGTGGACAGAATCTCAGACTAGGGCCCCTTCTGCACATGCAGAATAGTGCACTTTCAATCCACTTTCAATGCACTTTACAGCTGGCGGTGCAGCAAAATCCACTTGCAAGCATTTGCGAAAGTGGATTGGAAGTACATTATTCTGCATGTACAGAACATAAGAACATAAGAACATAAGAACAAGCCAGCTGGATCAGACCAGAGTCCATCTAGTCCAGCTCTCTGCTACTCACAGTGGCCCACCAGGTGTCATTGGGAGCTCACATGCAGGATGTGAAAGCAATGGCCTTCTGCTGCTGCTGCTCCTGAGCACCTGGACTGTTAAGGCATTTGCAATCTCAGATCAAAGAGGATCAAGATTGGCAGCCATAAATCGACTTCTCCTCCATAAATCTGTCCAAGCCCTTTTTAAAGCTATCCAGGTTAGTGGCCATCACCACCTCCTGTGGCAGCATATTCCAAACACCAATCACACGTTGCGTGAAGAAGTGTTTCCTTTTATTAGTCCTAATGCTTCCCCCCAGCATTTTCAATGAATGCCCCCTGGTTCTAGTATTGTGAGAAAGAGAGAAAAATTTCTCTCTGTCAACATTTTCTACCCCATGCATAATTTTATAGACTTCAATCATATCCCCCCTCAGCTGTCTCCTCTCCAAACTAAAGAGTCCCAAACGCTGCAGCCTCTCCTGATAGAGAAGGTGCTCCAGTCCCTCAATCATCCTCGTTGCCTTCTCTGCACTTTTTCTATCTCTTCTATATCCTTTTTGAGATGTGGCGACCAGAACTGATCACAGTACTCCAAGTGCGGTCTCACCACTGCTTTATATAAGGGCATGACAATCTTTGCAGTTTTATTCTCAATTCCTTTCCTAATTATCCCCAGCATAGAGTTTGCCTTTTTCACAGAAGGGCCCTAAGAGCTGAGAAAACCAGGTTCATATCCCCATTCAACCAAGAAAGCTTGCTGGGTGACTACGGACCAGTCACGCACATTTTCTGCCTAGCCTACCTCACAGGATTGTTGGGAGGATAAAGTGGAGGAGAGGGCAATTAAGTAAACTCCTCTGCTTCCCCACTGGAGAGAAAGGAAAGGTAAATACGGAGTAAATTAAGTAAATAATTAAAAATCCATAGAACAGGTCCACTTTCAAAATGAACAATAGGTTTCATTTAGGAGACACTTGTTTTGAAAGATGTCCATTATCGTCCTGCTGACTGGTCATTTGTAGCCTCTGTCTCCTGCCGCAAGGATTTCCGAAACAAGAACCAGATCAGAAAAGCCCCACAATCTGTAAGGAGACAAACAATTTAATCTCCTGCAGGTATTATCTGTATTCCATCTGAGAAGTTAATTGGTAATATGACAAGTTACTGCTTAAGTATTCCGTAATGGTCCTGGGTTCCGTACAAACTTTTCTCATCACGCCCAAGAGGAAAAAAATAAGTTGCCTATGAACGTGCTTTCTTGCAAAAGCAAGTTCTACCCTTCCTTGTGATCCCTTTTGATGCAGGAACAAATGGAGAATGGGGCATAGGAAACGGAGAAACCATCATCCGTCCTGTGAAGAGTTTCTGATTGCAGAGATGCATGAGCGTTTCAATCACTGAAATCCCAGCAGAATGCATTTGTGCAGTGGAAATTTATCAGTAGCTTCCATATTACATGTCGCTCTGCCTCACGCCGGTAACTAATTTGTAACTGGGGCTGCACTGGGGGTTGAAATAAGGCTGAAGTGCCAGCACTGACTTACTCCGGAATGAATTAAAAAATGGACAAATGACTCTTCAAACACCTTTTTTTTCCAGCTTGCAGAGGCTTGGGCCAAGTTCCCCTCTTATGCCACTAGCTTTTTGACAGGGGCAAAGGGCTCTTTAATCCTTTTTTCCCCAGCAAACACAGAAAAAGAGCATTTGGTCAAACTCTCTCCTCTTACACAACTCTGCCACTTGTTTTTCAAGATAGGCAGATGGCTCTTTAACCCTTTTCTTTCCAGTAAGCATAGTAACAAAGGTTTTAACCAAGCTCCTCTCTTATGCAGCTCTGCCAGTTGCTTTTTGACAGTGGAAAGGGCTCTTTAACCCTTTTCTTTCCAGTAAGCATAGTAACAGGAGGTTTTAACCAAGCTCCTCTCTTATGCAGCTCTGCCAGTTGCTTTTTGACATAGGCAGATGGCTCTTTAACCCTTTTCTTTCCAGTAAGCATAGTAACAGGCGGTTTTAACCAAGCTCCTCTCTTATGCAGCTCTGCCAGTTGCTTTTTGACAGTGGAAAAGGGCTCTTTAACCCTTTTCTTTCCATTAAGCATAAGAACAGAGGTTTTAACCAAGCTCCTCTCTTATGCAGCTCTGCCAGTTGCTTTTTGACAGTGGAAAGGGCTCTTTAACCCTTTTCTTTCCAGTAAGCATAATAACAGAGGTTTTAACCAAGCTCCTCTCTAATGCAGCTCTGCCAGTTGCTTTTTGACAGTGGAAAAGGGCTCTTTAACCCTTTTCTTTCCAGTAAGCATAGTAACAGGAGGTTTTAACCAAGCTCCTCTCTTATGCAGCTCTGCCAGTTGCTTTTTGACAGTGGAAAAGGGCTCTTTAACCCTTTTCTTTCCAGTAAGCATAGTAACAGGAGGTTTTAACCAAGCTCCTCTCTTATGCAGCTCTGCCAGTTGCTTTTTGCTCTCTTATGCAGCTCTGCAGTTGCTTTTGACAGTGGAAGGGCTCTTTTAACCTTTTCTTTCCAGTAAAAGCATAATAACAGAGGGTTTTAACCAAGCTCCTCTCTAATGCAGCTCTGCCAGTTGCTTTTGACAGTGGAAAGGGCTCTTTAACCGTAACAGGAGGTTTTAACCAAGCTCCTCTCTTATGCGAAGCTCTGCCAGTTGCTTTTTGACAGTGGAAAGGGCTCTTTAACCCTTTTCTTTCCAGTAAGCATAGTAACAGGAGGTTTTAACCAAGCTCCTCTCTTATGCAGCTCTGCCAGTTGCTTTTTGACAGTGGAAAGGGCTCTTTAACCCTTTTCTTTCCAGTAAGCATAGTAACAGGAGGTTTTAACCAAGCTCCTCTCTTATGCAGCTCTGACAGTTGCTTTTTGACAGTGGAAAGGGCTCTTTAACCCTTTTCTTTCAGTAAGCATAGTAACAGGAGGTTTTAACCAAGCTCCTCTCTTATGCAGCTCTGCCAGTTGCTTTTTGACAGTGGAAAGGGCTCTTTAACCCTTTTCTTTCCAGTAAGCATAGTAACAGGAGGTTTTAACCAAGCTCCTCTCTTATGCAGCTCTGACAGTTGCTTTTTGACAGTGGAAAAGGGCTCTTTAACCCTTTTCTTTCAGTAAGCATAGTAACAGGAGGTTTTAACCAAGCTCCTCTCTTATGCAGCTCTGACAGTTGCTTTTTGACAGTGGAAAAGGGCTCTTTAATCCTTTTCTTTCCAGTAAGCATAGTAACAGGAGGTTTTAACCAAGCTTTTCTGTTATGTAGCTTTGCCAGTTGCTTTTTGAAAAGGGCTCTTTAACCCTTTTCTTCCCAGCAAATATAGTAATGGAGGCTTTATGTAAAAAAAATTCAGCATAAAGTCAAACAGTTTTCATATAAATCTTCTCTCTGCTCACCCACCAGTGGTGTACATAAAAAAAGTTGTAACTTCAGATCCAGGTGAATTCCTTATTTCCAGGTTGGATTTTACTTTCTCAAGGTTCAAATCTATGTGGTTTCAGATTTTGCGACCATATTTTCAACAGAAATCATATATATGTCTGGGACGCCTGTTTATAAAGCTAAGGTCGCAAAATTTGCCCAGTACATACTGCTCCTGCTGATTTAAATCCCCACTCCCTCACCAGGTTTCAAGTGAATTAGAACAAAAAGGGTTAGTTTTAAAGATCCCCAAAAGAGAAGCCTCCTGAAACAATTTTCTCCATTGATTCCTAAAATTGCAGCCAAGCAGCAGAGGAGCAAGGAAAGCTCTGGACAGCCATGTCATTTCAAGGTCCTCCAAAAAATCCCTGTCTGCATTTTCCTACTTTTACAGCGGGGTGACAATGAAAGTGTTTTACCTTTCCACTGAAAACTCTGCTTTTGCCCTCTTTCCTTGTCGTGGCCTGTTTGTTTCCTTTCACAATTTAAAAGTGGATTCCTTTGAAGAGCCTCACCCCCCTCCCCAACCCCTTTCGCAAGTCTGCCATTATGGGGATGCACGAAAGCAAATTACAAGAATGCCTGTAGGAAACAGTTGGAGAGGTCTGAAGGCCCAATGGTTGTAAAGCAGTGGTGGCAAACCTATGGCACGGGTGGGCACTTGCAAACAGAGTGCCCCCTCCCCATCTAGGCTGGCCTGGGTCACTGGGCTTGATTATTAGCATCAGACCTAAGACCTAGTTTTGGGGAAGCAGTGTAGGTAACCCTGTTACGCACTGTTAAACCCCATTGATTTTCATGCGAAGAACTAAAGTGCGATCCTTTACCTGGGAGTAAGCTCGATTGCTAGCAATGGGGCTTGCTTCTGTGTAAACCCTCCTAGGGTCGTGATTCATCTGTTGGATGAGTTGCACGGTTGCTTCAAAGCAAAGCCACCGACTACCACCAAGCTTACTCCTGAGTAATGAACACCTCGGAGCCAACCGTTTTTTCTCAACTAAAACCTCAGTAATCAGGTTAAATTGTTGTGTTGGCACTTTGCGATAAATAAGTGGGTTTTGGGTTGCAGTTTGGGCATTCGAAAAGGTTTGCCATCACTGTTGTAGAGGAAGCCATGAAGGCCAATTGGCTTGCATAGGCTTCATTGAAATGAGTTCCAGAAGACAAAAGTTGCAAAGGAAAATCTGAAATAAATGACAAGAAATCCACCCTGAGCCTGGAATGACACCCTCCAGAGTGGAATGATGATCCCTAGGAGTAGAATAAAATTTCCTGGGTCTAGATAAAATGCCCAGGGATGGAAGTGACATCATTAATTCTCTCAACCTCCATTGGATATCAATAAGGAAACAATGCAACAGGACAACAGTAAAAACATACAACATAGCATATTAGAGAAATGCTACAATAAATACAGTATATAAAATGCAGTTATTAATGTATATTTAACTTTAAAATTGCTATTAAAATCTGTATTCCAATTGCTAAAATTGCTATTAAAATCTGTATTCCAATAAAGGTATCTGTATCTGTAATCTATCTATTAAAAATCTAGAGACACTACTATTTCAACAAATATTGGATCATAGGCTCCTTCCGCACATGCAGAATAATACACTTTCAAACTGCTTTCAATGCTCTTTGAAGCTGTGCGGAATAGCAAAATCCACTTGCAAACAGTTGTGAAAGTGGTTTGAAAACGCATTATTCTGCGTGTGCAGAAGGGGCCATAGATTCTTTATGAACAGAATCTCTAATCTGTAAAGGAGAAGGGGTATCATTACTTTGTCAGTGAAGTGGGGACATTTTGGCTATTTGGGCAAAAAACTATATGTTAAAAAAAATCTGCCATAGAGTTTTGCCTAATAGTTGAAGCATTCCCATGTTTCCAGTGACATGATGTTACTTCCTGCGCACATGGGAAGTAACGTCAACACGTCACCAGCCTCAGTTTACTGCCAGTAAGTTTCTGCCACTCTACCCCATCTCCTGCCAGTTGGGGGGGGGGGGGTGTACATAGCAATCCTACATGAGATGGGATAGTGTAGATTGGGGATGGCAAAGGCAAGCAGTCTTGAGTCATCCTGTAAACATGTTTTTGATCAATATGAAAGAGTACTTACTGTGTTTACTAACTTTCTCTTGTTTGCTTGTAACATGGCAGCTCTAACTGTGCCTTGATTTCTAGAACATTCCTTCCTGGTGACAAAATATCTTTTCCCCGGGCATCGTTTTGTTTTGAATCTACCAAAACAAGGTTTTTGAACACCTGCAATCAGACACAGTGGGTGGTGTTCAGAGAAAAGATGCTGCAGATTTCAGGAGCCAAATCGACTGTGAAAAGTGTTATACCTGCAGATATGGCCTAAGAGACTCATGGGAAGGGATGATCTCTTCTCCAAAGGCTTTTATCAAACACTGTCAGAATCTGTAAGATTAGCAGCTCCACAATTTGTGATCATCCATCTCGTCAAGGGTAAAAGGTTGCTTAACGTTGTTAAATAAAGGAGGGGGCGGAATAAGTTGATCGAATAACCCCGGAAAACTTCCATGTAGTTAGGTGAGAAACAGCAGAGGGAGATGTAAGCTCGAAGAGAATTGTACCACATGGAGTTAGTCTGAAGGAATTTCTCTCAAGCCATAAATAAAATGTGGGGATTTCTGTACACTGTTTCAGAGAAAAAACCTCAATTTTAAAAAGAAGAAAAATAATAATCAGGGGCCCTTTCTGCACAAATATCCTAAAAAGTTCATAAAACATTTGTAAAACATTTTTAGTCATCTCCCCTCCCCTTTTGTTTGCACTCAGCCCCTTCAAACAATTCCTGGCTACCATTTGCTGTTTTTCCCTATTTTTTTCCCCAGTGTGTTGACAAATCAGGCGCCATCCCCCCCCCTTTTCCAAACGCCTACCTTGTCTCCTGGCTTCCGGCTTGTCGCAGAGGCCAGGGGATGCCCCCCTGGCCTGCGACTCCAGAGCCGTCGCTCCAGGCTGCGGGGGCGTGTCCCCTGGCTTCTGCAACAAGCTAGAAGCCATGAGACAAGGTAGGCGTTCGGAAAAGGGGGGGAATGGCGCCTTCCAGCCACTGCCATTCGCACAGCAGCGTTTGGTAGCTGCTGTTTCCGAAATACCTCGCTCAGGGAGCGAAGTTTGGAAACAGCGGCTTCGCGCCACTCGGGGGTTGCGAAGTCACCGCTGCTACGATGCAGCGGCGGCGACCATGCAAACCCTTCCCCAGGGACACTGTTTTCAGAGTCCTTGGGTTGCTATATTCCACCCGTGCGGAAGCAGCCATAGCCTCATACTGCAGTTCCCTGTATATTCTGTAGTCACTGCTGTGAAGATTGAGTCCCATCCCACAAAAAAGTTCAAAAACTCTCTGAAATGCTCCAAAAACTGTTCAAAGCAAAAAGTAATCTCACAAAATGGCCTCTTAAGAGGACAGCACACAAATGAAGCCATTTTAAAAAGGTTTCCGCCAAAAGAATTGATGGAAAAGGGGATTCATTTAAAACTCTTTGAGGCCGGAAAGAAAACATTTTATTGGGGGGAGGGGAACTGTACAGAACTCCACCCTAAAGCACCCCCCCCCCAATTCTGAAAATGTCTTATTTGTGCTGTGTGGAAATGGTCAGTGTCTTGAATGACATCTGTGCACGTCTGACATTTTATGTAATGGTAAAGCTATCTAAAAGGAAATGCCGGTTTTCTGTGAAATTGAATCTCTTTCATGGGAACCCAATTAAATTAACCCATTGTTTCCACTAGAGCTCAGGAAATTCATGAAGATTTGAGGGTGGTCCCTGGGGGTGAAGTTTGGAGGAGGGGAGGGGCACCATAGGGATATGATGCCATTAGAGGCCGTTCTCCAAAGCCGCCATTTTGCCAAGGGGAACTGACCTCTATAGTTTGGATCTCTGGCCCTTTCTGCCCAAATCCCCTCAAACATTTCAAAACATTTCAGCCAGAGAATCGTTTTGAAAAGGGATTAATTTAAAACATTTTGAGCGGTGGTGGGATCCAAACATTTTAGTAACAGGTTCCCATGGTGGTGGGATTCAAACTGTGGCGTAATGCCAATGGGGATGGGCGGGGCACAATGGGGGCATGGCCAGGCATTCCGGGGGCGGGGCATTCCTGGGCGGGGTATGGCAAGGATGGAGCCACTGCGCCGGTCCTTGGGCAGGAAACAAATGCATGCAGGTACAGGCTGCCATGCACGCCGGTGCACCTCCTGCTAGATTGCTTCAAGTTCTGCGTGCTACTGCTGAGAGGAGGGGCGTAACTAAGGCAAAAATCACGTGGCAAAATCACCAATCAGTAACCTCCTCTCGGCACACACAAATAATTAGTAACCTACTCTCGGGAACCTGTGAGAATCTGCTGGATCCCACCTCTGATTTTGAGGCTACAAATAAAACTTTGCGGGGTAAAAACAATGCGGATTTCCATGGAGGGAACATTTTATTTCCTGCCTCAAAATGTTTTCACTGAACTGTGTGAAAAAGCCCTAATACAACTTTCATATTTTCATTTCCCTTAAAAATTAAGCTGCAGGACTACTGGATGTGTGAATACTGTACTGAACTCACTCTTGCTAGATTCAATGGCTGAAAGTATGCTTATATTACCATTCTTTGTTTAAGGCTCACTGTTGATAGAGAATGATTTATAAGATGCTGCCAATTTATAAGATGCTGACACCAATAAAAGAGGCCATTTATCAATCTGCCCATTGCGACTTTTCAAAGATTGCTTTGTTTTGTGTTAGATAATGCACAATATAATGCTTTTAGGGTGATGTAGAGCAATTATCAAGCCCTCACTATGAAGTGACCAATGACCATTAAACAATGTATTGTCAAAGGCTTTCGTGGCCGGAATCACTAGGGTGTCGTGAGTTTTCTGGGTTGTATGGCCGTGTTCAGTAGCATTTTCTCCTGACATTTCGCCCACAGATGCAGGCGAAACGTCAGGAGAAGAGGCGATTGGAACATGGCCGTACAACCCAGAAAACCCACAACACCCAACCTAGACCATTAAACACTTTCATGGTCCACCACCTAAGACTCTGATTACGTGTATATTAAAGTTTGTGCAGCACCAAATGGAAAAAAAAAAGCTAGTGGAATGGATTGAATGCTCCGTCTCTGAACAGCAGCAGTTTTCAGGTTTGTTTAATTACATCTTACAGGCATCCCATTTTAACAAGGTCCCCCATTCACAAAACATCAAATCATATCAGAGAAAGGGTGCTTATGACTCAGACATCAAATCCAAAGCCATACTCTGTCTCAGGCCCCTTCCGCACACGGAAAATAATGCATTTTCAAACCACTTTCACAACTGTTTGCAAGTGGATTTTGCCATTCCGCACAGCTTCAAAGAGCACTGAAAGCAGTTTGAAAGTGCATTATTCTGCATGTGCGGAATGAGCCTCAGATAAAGATCCCAGTATCATCAGTGATGGTGCAACAGTTGAGAAAACTGTACGCTTCTGCATTAGAATATAGTCCTGAACGAATATGGGAACTATCATTCATTTTTTTATGTGCTGCCTTTGTCAAAACCATTCTTTTGTGCATTATTGAACCTGGTACTTTAATCCAAGAGTATTTGTAGTTCACTGAAAGACTATCATCAGACTTTCAAATGGATGAGGGGGAAGCAGGGCTAGGTCGGCACTAGGACCCAGATAGAGCATTCTACAACAAAGGCCCAGCTTGTTGAGTTCTGTGGTGGAAGAATATATAATCTGGTAAAGGAGGAATGGGCTCACTCCCGGTCCAGAGATCCAGGTTGGAGGGGGAGTTGGGTAAGGGGCAAAGCTAGCAAGGAGAAGGACCAATGAGGATACTGCTGGCTGCAAGTTTCTAGAGCTCGAGAACTTGGCAGGTCACAAAGGAGAGGCAACAAGGGAGACCTCCTCCCTCCATTCTGAGGCCCATGCTGAGTCCAAGGAACTGGAGGTAGTGGCCTGGGGGAAGCCAGGAGGAGAGGCAACCCCACCATCAAGGGGTGCTAATGTCACCATTCACCTTCCCTGGAAATACTCTCTGGGAATCTCCTCTGGAAATACCCACTGCACAGCATGAGTAGTCTTGCATGCCAGTGTGGTGTAGTGGTTAAGAGCGGTGGACTCTATTCTGGAGATTCCCAACTTCTCCACATGAAGCCTGCTGGGTGACCTTGGTCTAGCTCAGGGGTAGGGAACCTGCGGCTCTCCAGATGTTCAGGAACTACAATTCCCATCAGCCTCTATCAGCATGGCCAATTGGCCATGCTGGTGAAGCTTGATAGTGGTCCCCAGGCTATCTGAGAGAAACCGCAATTCTGATCTAACCTACAGTTCTCTCAGAGCTATCTCAGCCCCACCTACCTCAAAAGGTGTCTGTTATGGGGAAGGGAAGGGAAGGTGATTGTAAGTCTCGTGGAGATTGCTGAGAGGGACAGAAAAGTAGGGTATAAAAACTAGTTTCAGCTCCTCTTCTTCTTGCTTCTGCTTCTTGTTTCTTTTAGCCTTCTTGTTACCGCTGCTGCTCAGGTAACAATAAGTGATTTCAGCTCAGCAATGTAATGAGGCACAGGAAGCCGACGTTCTTCAAAGCAAAAGGATTTTATTTGCAGGTGATGGTCACAGCTCGGTCAGGAGAATCGCGCCCTTGCAACCCAGTGCAAGAACTTTTATTCCCAAACTTCAAAAGGGGCAGGGAAAAGGGGAGGTGAGGGGGAAAGTCCCTCACCAAACACCAATCAAAACGAACAACATGAAAGCAGGATACAGTTACAACTTCTGAAAGAGATTACAAAATCCCGCTGTCAAACGTCTTCCTGCGAGATCTCGCAATGGTACTGAATGGAGAGCAGATAAGGTCCATTCATAAAATCCAGGTGGGCTCGCTGCTGCACCCAGCTATTTTCTTTCATAATACCCTGAGGCTCCCGCCTCACATCGCTGCAACAAAGAAAAGTTCAAACTGTCCAATGGTGGTCCCTGCATGTCTTCCAATGGCTGGGGACCTCTGGGTGCTGGCAACAGATTTGATTTGCAAGTCCAAAGAGGGTCTTTGTCTTTGTTAAGGAGTCGGCTGGGTGTTGGTCTAAGCTGCATTCCAGAGGCAACTTTCTTTTCCCATAATATCAAACCTTTCAGGCCACTGCTTTGGCCATCAGACACAAATGTCAAAAATAACATTTCTAAACTTAAACATTAGGGAAACCTTAAAGGGATAAACACATACACTTATAGGCAAGACTTTCTTAAACCTAGCAATAACAGAACCTTAAACTTAACTGGAGAACCTAGTCAAACTAAAATCCTAAACAGCGGGTACATCATAAATTCAACTAAAGAGGGGCTTTTATTACATCTTGAAAGGGCATAAGCAAGAGGTAAACCATATAGCATTGGCACAATCCTACATATACGTTCTTTGAGAGCCTTATGGAGGCTCCTGAATCATACAGGTCTCCGCGTCCGGGCATGGAGCCAGTGTAGCCAGGCAACCTGACTCAGGAAAATATTTTGTTTATTTTCCTGGCGGTAACATTCTCTGATGCTACTGGGGCAGTTGACAGGTGAAAGCATGGAGTGGCGCAGTGCCCCCATGTATTCCTAGACCGGTAGCTGCAGTAGGACTATCCCTAATGAGATGATGCAAAATGGCTCAAAGAGTGAGTAACGTGAAGATTTTTTTGGACCTTGACCCTGGTGGCCTACAACTCTTTTGTGACTTGACCCTGGTGGCCTACAACTCATACTCATGGATCTTAATCCAGTATTTATGAAATTTAGATTTAAATCCTCACTTGACAATTATACACACACACACAAAAGCAGCTTATTCCTCTTATTCCCACCATTTCGCCTTCTTAAATTTCATAAGAACACAAGAAGAACATAAGAACATAAGAACGAGCCTGCTGGATCAGACCAGAGTCCATCTAGTCCAGCTCTCTGCTACTCGCAGTGGCCCACCAGGTGCCTTTGGGAGCTCACGTGCAGGAGGTGAAAGCAATGGCCTGCTGCTGCTGCCCCTGAGCACCTGGTCTGCTAAGGCATTTGCAATCTTCAGATCAGAGAGGATCAAGATTGGTAGCCACAAATAGACTTCTTCTCCATAAATCTATCCAAGCCCCTTTTACCAAAGAAGCTATCCAGGTTAGTGGCCATCACTACTTCCTGTGGCAGCATATTCCAAACACCAATCACATGTTGCGTGAAGAAGTGTTTCCTTTTATTAGTCCTAATTCTTCCCCCCAGCATTTTCAATGAATTCCCCCAGGTTCTAGTATTGTGAGAAAGAGAGAAAAATTTCTCTCTTGTCAACATTTTCTACCCCATGCATAATTTTATAGACTTCAATCATATCCCCCCTCAGACGTCTCCTCTCCAAACTAAAGAGTCCCAAAGGCTGCAGCCTCTCCTGCTTTATATAAGGGCATGACAATCTTTGCAGTTTTATTATCAATTCCTTTCCTAATGATCCCCAGCATAGAGTTTGCCTTTTTCACAGCTGCCATGCATTGAGTTGACATTCCCATGGAACTATCAACTAAGACACCCAAATCCCTTTCCTGGTCTGTGACTGATAGCACTGACCCCTGTAGGATGTGAAAGCAATGTATGTGAAGTTTGGATTTTTTGGTACATTTCGGTACATTAGTCTCAGCAGATGTCCTCCTCTGGTTCTGAGTGCCAGCACCATTTTACCAGATTGGAAAGCTTCCTTCAAAAATGCTGTATTTGTGAAGCAAATGCACTTAGGTGTGGCAGAACTGTGGCTATTTGGCACATCGACATCCCTCGTGCGACACTCCGACCAACTTACGAGTCAGGAATTCTGCCATACCGACAGATGGCTGTAATTGCATGCAGCCAAGAGACCATGTTTGTTCAAGTATGGGTGTTGACAAGATTTCCAAGCCTACAGTCCAAATGACTGTCAGGCTCAAACTTCTGGGTCTTTTCAGGAGCCTTGCTATGGCTAAACCACCACTATTGGCAGTGCAGAAAACTCGTCCATTCCCGTTTTGTAAGCAATGATGCAAACGTTTTACTGCTCTAGTTTGTTTCGGCACATTGTTAACTCGCTGCCATAGTATGCCTAAACACTAAAGTGAAAAGAAGGTTTTAAAGATTTTTTAAAAGGTATTTGTTCCGTTCTGCTTCCAAGGAGCTGAGAGAGATGAACAAGGCCAATTATACACGTACATTCTGACCCACAGCGAGGATAAGGTTTCTGCGAGGCAGAGATTTCTGTACTGATGATGATGAAGAAGAAGAGTTTGGATTTATATCCCCCCTTTCTCTCCTGCAGGAGACTCAAAGGGGCTTACAATCTCCTGGCCCTTCCCCCCTTACAACAAACACCCTGTGAGGTAGGTGGGGCTGAGAGAGCTCTGAGAAGCTGTGACTAGCCCAAGGTCACCCAGCTGGCGTGTGTGGGAGTGTACAGGCTAATCTGTATTCCCCAGATAAGCCTCCACAGCTCAGGTGGCAGAGCTGGGAATCAAACCCGGTTCCTCTAGATTAGATACACAAGCTCTTAACCTCCTACGCCATCTGAGTTGCAGGTCCAAAGATCCCAGAAGCCCCGGGGTCCACAAGAGCAGGGAAACCCCCATGTTTCCCTCTCACTGTGGGGTTTCTGCTCCTTCCAGGTCACTCCCCATCAAAACCCAAAATCGAAAGTAGTCTTTTTTGTTTTTGTTTTTTAAAGCCCTTTAAATGTGATATCGATGTTTCTTACATCCATATTGTGAAGGCTTTGTTCATTGCTATTGTATCTGTAGAGAAATGCCGGCTGTGGATCCCTGCGAGGATCCCTGTGGATCCCTCCCCGACTCCTCACAGGGATCGATGGCTGGCATTTCCCTAAAAGTACAAAACCTATGAAAGAATCCTGCACAGTATCGTCATAAGAAATGTCAGTGTCACATGTAAAGGGCTTTAAAAACAAGCAACTTCAATCTTGGTTTTTCATAGGAACCAACCTGGAAGTGGGGGCAGGCAAGTGTGGGATCCACATGGCAGGCAGTTGGGTACCTCCTCGTGTTTAAATAAGAAAATGTGAGGAGCCCCCACTGAAAAGACACTGCAGGGATAGGAGCATCGTGGAAACCACTCCATGCATAATGGGCCTATATCGCTCACATTTCCATTTTACTCTCAGAGCATTGCTTTGAGGTTTGTGAGGTTCAGTGTAGGTGACAGCCCCATGGTTTCCCATGTAGGGCTGTCCGATCCAGGTTAGCAAATGTCTGGAGATTTGAAGACGGAACCTGGAGAGGACACAGATCTCAGTGAGTACAATGCCATAAGAATCCATCCTCTGAAGTTTCCATTTTCTCTTGGAAACCAATCTTTGCACTCAACAGAAGAGTTGTCATTCCCCAAAAAGATCCCCAGGCTCTATTTGGAGGCTGGCAACCCGAGTTTTGTGACAGGATTGGGCCCTTAAACCCACATCTCATACACCATCGCTCTTACCACAACACCACACTGGCACTCCGGATCTGAATGTGCCCAGAGAGGCAAATGTCCATGAATGGAAACATTTGGACCTTTTCTTATAGCCAATGCCTCCAAGGCTAGAATGGACATCTGGTTGAAAAAGCCTTCCAATTCCACATCATGCATCATCTACGTTGGCTGAACGAATGTGCGAGAAACTCCAGCCAAAGGTCTTTAGCTTAAAACTGAGTCAAAAAACACTCACCCGTGTTCAATTCATTTTACCGTTGCCAAAACAAAATCTCTCTTTTCAGAATTTTCTTTTATTCAACACGAAATGCTGGTTTGATCTGAATTTTGAATATCATGGCAGGCAGCTGTAATGACGCCATTACGTGATGACACTAATACTATGGTGCCATTACATAATTGCATCCTTATGCCTGCTGGCCATGCTCTTCATGGCAGCCATGCTGTGAAATTAATCATAGCATGCCATTTGCTATTCTGACCCATGCTATTTGTGTATTGACACTCAGTGACATTGGATTGAACCACTGTTATTGCACAAAGAACAAAATTCCGTTATTTTGCCAATCTCAGCCTTGATCTTGTCTCCCTTCCTTTCGGTACTCGAAAACAGGGAGTAAGTCTCCTTCTTTGGAGGTTTTTAAACAGAGGCTGGATGGTCATCTTTCAGGAATGCTTTGATTGTGTGTTCCTGCATTGCAGGGGGTTGGACTTGATGACCCTTGGAGTATCTTCCATGATTCTATGATTCTACAATTTAACGTAATGGCATCCTATTAGAAGTGGTCCATTCACTCATCTCTTGTTCATCTCCATGATGAGCATAGCATTATTCACAGTGTGGGAATTCACCTTGCAATCTACAAGGAGGATCTTTTTTTCACCTTATGTCCAGTGGTGGGATCCAAAAATTTTAGTAACTTGTTCCCATGGTGGTGGGATTCAAACTGTGGCATAGCGCCAATGGGGATGGGAGGGGCACGACGGGGGTTATGGCTGGGCATTCCAGAACTGTGGCAAGTCCTTGGGCGGGAAACGAATGCATGCAGGTGCAGGCTGCCATGCACGCCAGTGCACCTCCTGCTAGACTGCTTCAAGTTCTGCGCGCTACTGCTGAGAGGAGGAGCGTAACTAAGGCAAAAATCACGTGGCAAAATCACCAATTAGTAACCCCCTCTCGGCACACACAAATAATTAGTAACCTACTCTCGGGAACCTGTGATAACCTGCTGGATCCCACCTCTGCTTATGTCCCCAACACAGCTCGAGGGCATTTATGCATGCTCTACTTACCCCATGGCTGTTAGCTTTGCAGTAGGATTTTCCCATGGCTTTTGTTTACATCAGATATTGCTCCTGTGAAGTGTCCGTAGCTGAGCCAAGCTGATCTGCCCTTTTGCTTACTTACTGCTTCCTTACTATTTCTGCAACCTCCATTTGGGGAGGTTGCCTGGGGCTTTTCCCCCTTGTCTTTGGTCTTGCATTAATTTGCTAGTCAGTTTCACAGGGTTCTACAGGGTCTGTTGCTCCAGTGATCGACTTTCAGTGTAAAAATGATAAAAAGGAAGGCTTTCTGATTGTCCTGAAATGGTGGGAGGAATTGCTATGCTGTGCATGGGACAAGGTAGGGAGGAGCGAGAAAATTCAAGGCAAGCTAAATGCACAGCGATCTCCTTCACTTTCCTTGAAGAGGGAGAGAAAAAAAGTCACATTTTAAGAGCTGTTGGAAACTGCAGGGATTCTCTGATCTGAGGGCAGGATGACTTCTGAAGAGGGGGAAACATGTGCATAATCGAGAATCAAACCCAAAAGTAATGTACACTCAAAGTGAAGAGAACACATGTGTAAAAGCCCAGAGTGTTCCTGTCTGTATTTTACCTTCCAGTCGTGTCCTAGCAGGAAACTGAGCTTTCCTACCTTATTTGCCCTGTGATGGACATCACCAGAACAATCCTCCATTTCTCAGTCAGACCAGATCTTCTGCTACGTGAATATGTTAGCGATGCAGTTTGCACACTGTTCAACAGGGAGATGATTTTTGATGCCCTATTTGTTCTGTTTTCAACTTGATCTGTTTTCAACTTTTCAGTTGGTTGCTCTAGCACAGGGGTAGGGAACCTGCGGTTGGTTGCTCTAGCACAGGGGTAGGGAACCTGCGGCTCTCCAGATGTTCAGGAACTACAATTCCCATCAGCCCCTACCAGCGTAGCCGGAACTGGCCGTGCGGCAAACTGATGGGGAGTGCTGGATTCCCTGAGCTAGGCACGTTAACACTAATTCCTTCCAAAAAATCCTCCAGGTACAGGAAGGTTCAAGTCCCAAGCTTTTTTGAAAGTATATGTGCAGTTTTTGGGGGGGCGGAAGTGAAGCAAAGCTGTTTGGCAGGTAATCTAGCAGGGCGTAGATTTTGGTGGAGTGCCCTATAGACCCAGTGACAGCTCATATTTTAACGTCAGAGAGAAACAAGGTAACATGGACTGCCAAACACATTTGACATGAAATTTGCAGTATCCCTAGTGCAGGGATCTACATGTCTGTAGTTGCCATAATGCCCACCATTGTATTTTGTTTTGCTTTTGTTTGTTTTTTGGTGTCCACATCTTTTTTTCATAAAGCATACGCTCCACAGTCCTGGCTTTCCTCGATGGGCTTCAGGAGGGATTTCAGACAGCATAGCTGCATTAGCAAGAGATCTCCCGCCCTGGTCCTTACCACTCCCACTGCTGCTCAGTGGAGCAATGGGAGAAAAATGGGGCAAAGGGACTCATCATCGCACCAATGTCATAACATCATTTCCAGTGTGAACTCAGAAGTGACATCACCAGATCCGCATGATGCTGTAGGTGCCACCAAAAACTCTATGGTAAACTGATATTGTGTATCAGATGAATCCTACAGTGTTGCACTGACAGGACTTCCAGGTTTACTTCAGAAATGAAGATGTGACCTTATCGCTGCCATGCACAGAACCATTCATTGCAACTTCACTCCCCGCTCTCCTATACCGACTTGACAGCTTAGGGCTGGCAACAGCTTCAGAAGTGCCCTGAAGAAATAACCTTTATGCCTACAGAAGAAATAACCTTTATGCCGACAATAACCTTTATGTTTATGTAACCTCTAATTGTGGGTTCTGTGGGGGAGTACTTGGAAGGAGTTGCAAAGAACCAAATTTAAACAAAACAGTTTACTTCTCTTTACAAATAACATTAAACATCAACATTTAACATGTTTCCATTTCAAGGGTCCTGTTCCAGGGTTTGCATTTCCAAAGATCCCCTTCCTAAGATTACTGAGTCTACTGATACTGCCAGAGGTCCAGATTCTTCTTTGCAAAGAGTGGAGTTTGGCTCCTGAAGACTCCAAGGGCTTGATGAACAGGATGCAACATGATGAAGGTTTCCAGGAGAACTCTCACCCATTACAACCACAAAAAGAAACCCTGAAACAATAAACTCCAACATTTACAACATAGCCAGCATAAATAAAGCTACCTTCCCAAAGTATTTCCCAATAATATTGCAAATTACTTTAACAAGGTGTTCAAGGGCTTATAGAAATCAAAAGGTCAAGGTTTGGTAGCCTTGGTCTTTCTCCAAAGGAGCTCTGCAGCCTTTCTGCTGCTCTGAGACTCCACCCCTTTACTGGGTTTCAACCTACGGCTTCCTGGGCATGGGGGTCCACATTTACCAAAGAGTATCCCATTCCGAAGAACAGTTACTCTATCATGCACAAGAGAGGACCCACTTTAAAGCTCCAGAATTATTAAACTGAGACCCCAACAGAGGAATGGATTATCACAAAGGGGCCCAGATCCAATACCCCTTCCCATCCATAGCCCATTACAAAGGGGTGCAGCTACTTATCCATACCTCTCCAGGATTGGGTTTGTCCACACTTTAAAAACCAAGTGGAGACTCTTGCTTACATTATACTCGACTGTCCGAGATATGCGGGCATTAGGAAATTCTCTCCCAGGCTGGCCCTAGAACCAAATCTAGAAAGTGAGCTCTGAGGCCCTGTTTCTGTTTGTAGCGGGAGGCTTCCTGTTAGAAGCAACACAGGAATGCTGTCCATGCTCTTGGAAAAAGTAGCAAAATTTCTTTTACAAGTGACAGAGCACTTTCTAGAAGTACTGCACATACTGCTATATAGTCTTCCCTGTCCAGCTTTGAAGATGTACTCTTCCGGATTTTGTATTTCCAAGTAATGTCTGGCAAATGCTCTAGAACAGGGAATTTGGGGAACCTGCGGCTCTCCAGGAATCATGTTCAGGGAACTACCAAATTTCCCCATCAAGCCCCTACCAGCGCCTTGGCCAATTGGCCCATGCTGACCAGAAACTGATAGGGGAATTATCAGTTCCTGAACTAATCAGGAGAGGAAACCTCAGGATTCCCTACCCTACTCTAGAACTCCCTATTTTTTAAATGCCAAATAAAGGTTGTTGTTAACTTCCCAACATTCTGCGTCTGGCCATACGACAGCCATTTTGTAGTCAGCTGCACCCTGCAAATGGCAGCCATTTTGTGATGGTGCCCGATACCTGTTTTCAACATCCAAAAAAGTCCCCTGGCACAGCGAGTTGACTTTAGGTGCATTTCCAGTCTTTAGAGGATAGAAGAATTCACTACAGGTGAACCAAAGAAGATCTAGTTCCTAGACTGGATGTATTATCCAGCAGCCTTGCTGAAGTTAAGCAGTTCTAGATCTGCTCATTGGTTATGCCAGGATGGGAAACTTCTTGGAACTTTACATATTCTGTTTTGCATTTCACGACTGAGGAAAAAGCAGGATATAAATGTGTGGCTAACAGACAGCCTGCCATGGATTATAATGATTGCGAACAGGCAGGAAGAATATAATTATCTGCCTTTCCTCCTCATATGATATCCAAATGTTCCTTTCCAGCTCAAAAGGAGTATCTTTGCTGGCTCATTATCCTTGGTTGTTGCATAGCTTCAGTTGGCAGAGACTTCCTTGATCAGACGAAGCAGTCTTTCTGAATAGACACTCCTGGCTCAGATTTCTGGCCTACCAAACTCACTCAAGAAACCAGCAGATGCGTCTGCCTTAAAAAAAAAAAAGGAGGCAAAACCTCACGGGATGTTTTCCTTCCCTTCAGGAATGGGTCCAAGAATCTGGCATTTCATGGCTCAAGTGCGGAATACAATGTGAGAACTTTCCCTCAAGCGCTTCGACTGAAACTGCCATATTGTTCTGGGATCTTGCTGGGCGATTGTCTGTCTCCTTCGCCGGGCAAACGCTCCAACGAAAGGCGCACGGGCCGCAATTGTGCTGTGAAAAAGGAGCATCATCCGCGCAGATTATCATCGGCCGTGTGAGAACTGCTCATTTGAAATTCTTTTCTAATTGTAACAGGCCCCCTTGAGAAGAACAAATAAGGCCCGTCATGTCTCCTAATCTCACCGCACGGGTTGTAGAGTGCCGTGTTCCCTCCTAATGATGACACGAAAGCTGCTGTAAGCTTTTCTTTTGTGCTCCTGACTGCATAAATCAGCCGTTATTCTGTTATTCAGCTCTAACGGGGGAGAATCATTTTTGTGCTTTTCATTCTTTCCTCCCAGAGGGCAACAGATGTAATAACTTATTCCCTGTCTAGCACATTAAAGCTTGAAAAATTAATGTGGCACTGCTGTGTGCACTGCTTTTCTTTTTTAAAAAAAACTATGCTCAGAATTTAGGTGAAAATATATTAAGTAATAAAAAGCTTACTTTAAAATTGTTAATGCACTTGTCTGTTCTAATGCCTCCTTGAATTTTTTTCCTGCAAAACAAGCGTTTCAGTGACTAATCTACAAGAGCTTCCTCTGCTCCGCCAGACAGTTCCGTTTCCCCCCCCTTAGCATCCTTTTCTTTATCCTGCTTAACGCTGAAACATATGCATCAGACTAGTGGCATATCTAGGGGGTAACAGGGGGCATACAACCCAGGTGCCATTCGCCTTGGTCAAATGGGGGTGCATTTTGGCCACCACCCCCTGCACCCATTCCCTCCTGCACCCAGACTCCTCCTGAACTCCTTCACTTCTCCACTGCAACCTCCCCTCACTGCTGCAGTGCCACTTGGAGGGATGGAAGAAGCTGAGGCTCCACCTGATTGGTTCCATAGCTGGGAACACACTCCACGACCTGCGGCCCTCATACCTTAGGGACCGTCTCTCCCCCTGTGTCCCAACTCAGCCTCTGTGCTCTGCAGAGGCCAATTTACTGGTGGTCCCTGGCCTTTCTATGATGCAGATAGCCTCCACCCAGGCCAGGGCCTTCTGTACCTTGGTCCCTGCCTGGTGGAACTCTTTACCATCGTACATTAGGGCCCTGCGGGACCTTAAGCTGTTTCGCAGGGCCTGCAAAATGGAATTATTCCACAAGGCTATTTTTTGGGGGGGGAGATAGCCGCTGAAGTGAATGCCATCCCCTGTATTCCACCCTGCATTTTAATCTGCATCTTAATTTTGATACTGTTATGTCATCTTGACCAACCCTTGTGACATGAAATGGAATGTTATTCTCGCCATCCTGATTTTTGTATATTAATTTTTAATTTAAGGTTTTCTGTTATTTGTAATTGATTTTATCTTGTAACGTTTTAACTTGTGTATTGTACACCGCCCAGAGCCCTCCAGGGGTGGGTGGTATATTAAATCTAACTATATATATATATGTATGTATGTATGTATGTATGTATGTATGTATGTATGTATGTATATGTATGTGTGTGTGTGTGTATACATACATACATACATACACACACACACACACACACACACATACACATACACATACAGATATACCTTTATTAGGCATAGAATCCATATAACAGCCAACATTGTCCAAACAAGTATCCCATACATCGCAGGTAATCATTTCAAAGTTTCTATAAGGAACCTAGCTACAAAAGTTAAAATCTCGGAGGCAGAATTGTTTAGTAGAAACGTAATCTTCCCCACAGTAGAGTATTCATTAAAGATTACAGGACAAAGAGCAAAAAGTCTGGTCCTAGATCCCTCGTATTTGGGGCAGTCGAGCAATATATGTTCCATGGTTTGAATCGCTGTGATACAATGAGGACATTTCTGCTCCAATCTAACTAACTAATCAATAAATATATAGTAATGTCCCGAGTATTTGAGGGATGATATGCAAAAGGTAAAAATAAAAAAATAAGGTAAACCCCAGGTTTTTGGGGTTTTTTTAATTGGATTTTGCTCACTGTTATGTTGGGCCTCATGTTTCACACATTTATTTATGCAACAACATGGATCATATGGGGCATTAATAAATAATTTAGTTAACGTTGCCGTTTCTGTGACAATGATATGAATCACTGGTTTCATTTGGAGAGCATTATGATGGGAGTGATTTAACCAGAGAAACTCTTCCATGTGGCCCGGCAGAGCGAAAGGTTAATGGCGTAATTGATTCCATTAAAACAAATATTAGACTTTGGCCATCCTTCAGCCAGCGGGTGGTAAATTAACAGGTAATAAAGTGTCCGTGTAATCTGCATCCGCAGGACAATAAATAATATTCCGAAGCGAGCTTTACCTACGCAGCTTGACAGCGCATTATTGCGAGAGAGCGCGGTTCCGCAGACACGGGAGGAAGAGGCACAGTAAATAGACCTGGTGCCAGAATTGCAGGAGCTCAGCGCCTAACACTGATATATGTCTGATGTTACCTGACAGGCATCGCTGGAATATTAGAGCAACCTTCATAAATTTGAGGTTGCACGGCAATAAAGTACAATTTCTACAGGTGGCAAATATATATCCCCCCAGTCCCTTTAAGCTGGTGACATTTACTCCACTATCATATTACCACTGGCGGCCTTTTTCTCTCGGAATGGAATGGCTGTGGGGGGAAAAAAAGAAACCCTGTTAATATGCAAGGAGGATCCCTGGCGAAGAAAAGAAAAAGAAAAAAAAAGCAGGCCATCTCTTGCTGTGAATGTCATAGACAACATTGACGCGTGTTGATAAGAAAGGGCGTTAATTATCCATTGACTTTGCAAGGGTAAATATCAGGAACACGTGCTGATTCCACCCAGTGATAATAAAGAAATCCCCTGTTCCGGCATGATGAAATCAAAATGGTATTAAGATAAATCCACTCCATCGACGTCCCTTTCTTTGTGGGGGAATGAAGTCCCTTACATTCCACTGTGATATCAACTCGAGAGATTCGAGAGTGCCTTTGTGTTGAAATTTGATTTAAGATAGAGATGCCGCAGGTATCAAGGTGAGCACAGATAGCTAGTCTGACAGCCATGATCATCCAACAGGTTTGCCCGTCCATTGACAACTTTGAATGAGTGTCAAGCAGCTATGTGGCTGAGGTGGTAGAGTTTGGTTCTTTGCGGGGTGAAGTTTCATTTCCTACACTTGCAGCTGTGAAATGGGTGAGACAGATTTGACCCAGATCCGTGGATGGTCAGGTGAGGTCGATAAATGACAAGAGGGGGAAACTCCTGTAAATCATTAAATGATATGAAGAAGAAAAGAAGAAGAGTTTGGATTTATATCCCCCCTTTCTCTCCAGCAGGAGACTCAAAGGGGCTGACAATCTCCTTGCCCTTCCCCCCTCACAACAAACACCCTGTGAGGTAGGTGGGGCTGAGAGAGCTCAGAGAAGCTGTGACTCGCTCAAGGTCACCCACCTGGCATGTGTGGGAGTGTACAGGCTAATCTGAATTCCCCAGAGAAGCCTCCACTGCTGCTCCTGGAGTGTAGTGTGCGTTCCATAAAGCTATGTGAAATGCAAGTGCAAAAAAATAACCACTATAATATAGACTTAAATAAACCTTAAATGGTAAACAATTTTTAAAATGGAATGTATATTTGGGTGTTTGTTGTGAGGGGTGGAAGGGCAAGGAGATTGTAAGCCCCTTTGAGTCTCCTACAGGAGAGAAACGGGGGATATAAATCCAAACTCCTCCTCCTTCTCCTCCTCCTCCTCTTCTTCTTTTTTATTTCTGGCTGGTTAATTTACTTCCTGTTAGTTGGGGCTGTTGATTGCAAAGTGGCATTCAGCAACAACACCTCAGAAGGGAAGAGGAAAATAGGACTGACTTGAGGCTCTTTGCAAATATGTTGGTATAAAATTCTGACAACTGTGCACTCTACGCTGGTAACAAACTGGTTAAGGGATAATCAGTTTTGCGTTTGCAAGTGGAAACTTGGGCTCATTCCGCACATGCAGAATAATGCACTTTCAAACTGCTTTCAGTGCTCTTTGAAGCTGTGCGGAATAGCAAAATCCACTTGCAAACAATTGTGAAAGTGGTTTGAAAACGCATTATTTTGCGTGTGCGGAAGGGGCCTTAGTAAGTCAGGCCAGTGGAGGTTTGAGCATTCGTATTTCCGAAGCACCATGTTTTGTGGAGCCGAAGAATTCACGCAGAGAGTATTCATGGGCATATTGGGTTGAGCAGATTCCCCCAACTCTATCCAATGAGGATGCATTCCATATTTAATCCAGGGATTTCCTTCCAATGATCATCCATCAAGTTTAGAAGTTCAAAGAGCAGCATATGCAGATGAATGAGAATGGTCCTCTTTTTTTCTCTTCAACGCTCCCAGCGCGGACAAAGGCGGACTACCCATCAGTGTGGACTTTCATTATTCTTTAGAAGGTAGCCATGCTGGTCTGCTGTAAAACAGCTAGATTTGAGTTCAGTAGCATCCCAGAGACCAGAAAGACTGTCGGGATATAAGACTTTCAAGATTTTGGGAGCATGAGCTTTCTTTATCTGATACCTTCCGCTACTGTGAGATGCAGGGCTCCGGGGGGAAATGTACCTATGTGCTGCAGTGTAAAAAGAATGGCAAAGTGACAGTCACTGTGTCAAAAAATCCCTTTCTTTGCTGAAAAATAAAATACCTGAAGCAATAAGATCTGGGCACACTTTGAAGGGAGTTCTTTTTTTATTGTTGTTATTCCTATAGCAGACAAAAGCAGAATTGTGCGCGCTTCTGTAACACGGGAATAAATGGCCACTCTGCTCAAACTAGTCCTTTGTGTACCAAAAACTTAAAAAATGTATGTACCCTTTGCACAGAAAACATATAATTTTGAATGAGGTGCTAAAATTTAGAGTTTTTTTGGGGGGGAAGTTGGGGTTGTTGGGGTTTTTTTGGCAGTGAGAGCCATTGATTTGAGCCAGCCAGCCAATTCATTAAGTGGCTAGTTTCTAATGCTTCTAGAACACATTAATTCGCACACTGACTGTACAGCGCATGAATGCTTCCTGCACACAGGACTAAAATTAGAGCCCACTGAGTTGTCATCTCTTATTTGTGTGCCAACAGAAAAGGCCCACCTCTTTCCCTTGAATTTGTTCAGCGGTAAATGAGAGGGAGCATGCTTTATCACAGCGCTCTTTAATAACTGCTATTCTTAATCTCTGACTCTGCGATTCTGAAGAGCAGCAAACACATTTTGGGCTTTTGTATCGTTGGTTTATTAGAAACCTCATTCTCTACCAGTCTTGACAACTGAGTGATCTACCCCCAGGTACTTATCAAGGCTCTTCGACGGAGAATACAACCGCTTCACAATTGTTAATGTTATCTGTAAAGTAGTTCTGTGAGAAGAAACAGGGCAATTTCCACTGTTGCATAGATCTAGTGTGAAGATACAAAACCTGTCCCTCACTTCCAATAATGTGTGGGCATTCAAGTAAATCTAAGAAGCTTACCAAATGCTACAGGTCTGTATTGAATGTCTTGCTAGACTATGGGTGTCTCTGTATCGTTAGACTGTAGGTCTGCATTTGTACTACCCTGTTTTCCCGAGTATAAGACATCCCCGGAAAATAAGACGTAGTAGAGGTTTTGCTGAAGTGCGAAATATAAGGCATCCCCCAAAAGTAAGACGTAGCAAAGTTTTTGTTTGGAAGCATGCCTGACGAACAGAATACAGAAATATAAGACATCCCCTGAAAATAAGACATAGCACATCTTTGGGAGCAAAAATGAATATAAGACACTGTCTTATATTCAGGGAAACACGGTAGGTGCATTCATTAGAAGAGGAAAGATGATCAATTTTTTTTTAAAAAAAATATTGAACACATTTATATTCCACTAAGTTTGCCAGCTGGCTAGTTTTTCCGGTGGCAGAACATGTTTCTGGCTAGTTGCCTAATGGCTTTTTTTGGTATATAATGTAATTAAGAAAAGAGAGAGGCTGGTTTTTGACTGTTCAGTGTTGTTTATGGCAAGAGAATTTGTTCTGCGGCACCTTTAAGACTTCTGCGGTGCCAATTTTACCTCTGGTTCTCAGCCCAGGCTTTTCTGTGCCTCAAAAGCAGCTTCTCTAAACAATGTAGCATCCTTTTATGTTTCTCTTTTCTTCCTGATATCTCCCAAGCGAGAGAAAGAGAGGGTTATGTTCACCTCAGATGAATTTCCATTTTTTTTGTCAGCTCTGCCCTTTGGCCTCTTGGCTGAGTTGCACGATCCCTTTCTTTCATCCTTTAACACCCGGTGTCCCTGGGCACATGAGCTCCTCCCCTTAACCTCACTGAGCTGCATCTCTTGATCCTGCTGGTCCCAACTTTAGGTAGGTACACCCTGGGCCAGTCTCCGAGTCTTAATGAGTTCCATGACTTGTCAGTAGTTTTGTTGACCCGGGAATTGGCTGGGCACAGAATGAGAAACCTGGTGCTACTCATCAATAACGGCTCTGTGTCGTGCAAAGTTCAAATCATGGATAAAGGCCACCTACGTTCAGTAAACTCAGAGTAGAGTAAAGGTTTGCACACAGGCCACATTATATACAATTATGTTTGCCTAAAGGTGTCTACTAGGGAAGTACAGCTTACATCATCACATGTTTTCCTAACACCCACAACGTACCTCTACGTGCACTGTATGCAGCTCAAAATGCACAACATGGCAATTTGATTTTATGATTTAGAGACCTTTTGACCAGACCCCATGGTTATAGTATATTTTGTGGTTTAACCAGCACTGAGGCCCTTTACGTATGGGCCTTTTACAGTGCCCTGGGGCGGCAAAAATGCCGTCCCAATGGAGCTGTTCGCAAGGGGGCGCAGCTGCTTCACAGCCGCTCCGCCCTCGCTCCTCCCCAGCAGCGCGAAGCCGCCATTTTCTCACCTAGCTCCCGAGCACGGTTTTTGGAAAACGGCGGCTTCCAGCGCCATCAAGGCGTCATCCCTCCCCCCTTGCCCGATCGACTTACCATCCTTGCAACCATCCGGCACATCGCCGAGGCCTGGGGACATGCCCCCCCTGCCCTGCAACTCCGGAGCAGTTGCACAGGTCAGGGGGGCGTGTCCCCTGGTCTCGGTGATGTGCCAGACGGTTGCAGGGATGGTAAGTCGATCGGGCGACGGCCCAGCGTGCCACCGTCTTCCCGGTCATTACTGGGACCGTTCGTGCGAGGGGGGGTTGGGTCGGCGTCATGTACGCCAACCTGACCCCCAGCGTGGCTGTGCAGAAGCGGCCTGATACACAACAGGTATCTGCTTGCCTAGCAAGTACTTTTTCACAAAGCTTCCATCCTGGATTTTTTTTTTGTTCAAGCTTAAAAACTGTTTCCTCTCTTTTTTTTAAAAAAAACTAACCTTTGTGTAAAAGATGTTCTTTTGCAAACCCACCAAGAACAAGGAAATATCTATATCTGGACTTAGCACATTTCTACTGTCCATTGCCCACATCTTAAACCTCCATAGTTGAATTGTCTTCCACAAGCTGCTATCTTTATGAGAGAGAAAGACAAGGCAAATGGCTTCACAGGTATATTTGATGCATCTTTCTACTGCAAGCAGGTTACAGGTTTGCCAACTCTGGGTTGGGAAATACCTGGAGATTTAAGGGGGAGACTGGAAAGGGCAGGGTTTGAGGAGGGGATGTTTATATTGCCAAATTGGTTTATACTGCCACAGAGTCCATCCTCTAAAATGGACATTTTCTCCAGAGCAATTGTTATCTGGATATCCACTGTAATTCTAGGATATCTCCAAGCCCCACCTGGAGGGTAGCAATCCTACTTGTCAGATGTGTATTTTCCAAGAATTGGAAAGCGTAGGTCTGTCTGTCTGATAGGACCAACAAAAACTACCAGTTATGGGTCCCCATTCTCTCTGTGCTGTTAACATCACTCAGACCAAACCTGAAACATCACTGGAAAACAAAGACTATTACTGGTCCAGTTCTGAATGTTGTCCTCCTAGGCCACAGGTGTCAAACTTGTGGCCCTCCAGACGTTCATGAACTACAATTCCCATCAGCCCTTGCCAGTATAGCCAATGCTCATGTTGGGAGGGACTGATGGGAATTGTAGTTCATGAACATCTGGAGGGCCGCGAGTTTGACACCCCTGTCCTAGGCAAACCTTTGGCACGCCAGATGTTATGGACTACAATTCCCACCAGCCCCTGGCAGCATGACCAATTGGCCATGCTGCCAGGGGCTGATGGGAATTGTAGTCCATAACAACTGGAGTGCCAAAGGTTCGCCACCACTGTCCTAGCCTTTAAATTGGAAGCTTATCTAACAGACATGCAAGGCAATTGCTGTTGCTGTCCGAGGGTGGATCTCTTTTGTGCGAGGCCCTTTATCAATAATACACACTACTCCATTGCTGGGGTAATAAATTGGCCATAGCCATTTTATTGAGCAGAAGCGTGAGGCTAAGCATGGGTCTGGATCTGATCATACGGGTACATGCTACAAATGATAGTTCTTTTATGGATTCAAAATGGTTTAAATGACAGGAAGAAAAGAGTAGGAATCAACTGACAGTTCTTACAGAGGAGGGAAGTAAGCACAGGGTGGAGAGAGTTGACAAAAAGAATATTTTCTCCCTCTTCCAAAACACTAGAATTCATGGGCATCCAACGAAGCTGACAGGACAAACAAAAAGGAAATATTTTTTTTACACAAAGAGTGATTATAATTTGGAATTTGTGGACAGGTAGAAGATGTAGTGATGGCCATAGACATGGATAGTTTTAATAGGAGATTAAACAGATTCATGGAAGATAGTTCTGTCAGTGACTACTAACCATGGTGGTCTATTGGTCCAGTCATAGGCCCTTTCCGCACGGGCCGTATACAGCACCCTAGGGATGGCAAAAATGCCGTCCCATGAGAGCTGTTCGCCCTCGCTCCTCCCCAGCGGCGTGAAGCCGCCATTTCCCCACCTCGCTCCCCAAGCGAGGTTTTGGGAAAACGGCAGCAACTGGAAGGCGCCATCCCTCCCCTCCCTTTCCCGATCGACTTACCTTTCCTGCGACCGTCGGGCGTGTCACCAAGGCCTGTGGACACCCCCCTGCCCTGTGACTCTGGAGCGGTCGCGCAGGGCAGGGGGCATGTCCCCTGGCCTCGGCGATGTGCCGGATGGTTGCAGGGAAGATACGTTGATCAGGCAATGGCACTCCGCAGCACCGTCTTCCCTGTCGTTCCCGGGACCGTTTGTGTGAACGGTCCCGGGAGGGGTGTGTCGGTCCTAGTTTCTGAAGGCATCTCAAAGGCAGCTCCTTGTACAGTGCATTATAACAACGTAGCCCAGATGTTCTATATAAATGTTCACTGTGGCAATAACTTTCTTTTTCAGGGGAGGCTGGATCTGCAGTGAAGTCATTCCACTATTATGTTGGAGTAGCTCAAGGATGCCAAGGGATTTTAATATGGGTAAAGAGGGGTTCCAGCACACTTTTGCCCATTCAGGGCCTCTTTTGGTCCATGGGTGAGCCTCACTGGGTCAGGGTGTTTTGCAGTAACATTGCCACCGTTGACTCTGTGAATAAATCAATATAGATCAACTTTCTCCTGAAACTATTTTCTTCCCTTTCTGGGGAGGTCTCACAATATAGCTCTGAAAATTGAAGGTGATGTTTTAAAAGCATTCAAGTTACATCTACTTACGTCCCTTAATGTGTTTTGATTTTCATATGCAAACGGTAAACAAACAGAGACGTCTTTCCACTCCTGCAAAGAAGGCCTTATAGTGTAGAAACGCTATCTGCTGTCTCTGTTTTCCTCTGAAACATTGGTGGATTCCCCACAGCACAAATATAACCTCTTTAGGTCATTATAAAAAGCATTTTGGGGAAGAACTGTGCACAGCTCTCTCCCCCAAAATGAGCTCAGCCCATTATATTCCTCTCAAGCTGGGTTTTTCCAAAAATCTCTAAACCAGTGATCCCCCCCCCCTCCCAAACCTGGATTGAAGATGATTCCTACCTGCTGAGCAAATGAAAGCTGGCAGGGTACACTTTATTTCTCCCTCCCAAACCTCTTACTTTAGTTTCCACTGCTCACAGCCACCATTTTGCATGCTGCAGCAGATTCTCTGTGAAGATTCACCATTGGAGGGTTTCCTCTGCTTGCAGCTCATTCGTTTGCTGATTCACTGTAAAAGGCAGGTGAATAAAGTCTGCTTTGCCTAGCGATCTCGCACGTGTGCTGTTTTTCCTTTTTTTTGGTCTTGTTTTGAGAGGAGGCCTGCCAAGTGACGTCAACCCGGTTAAAGAAGCTGCAATATGCTCATATTTGTGTCTCCGTAACTTCACAGACATCCCCCTCAAAACCAAAAAACCAAAAAAGGAAAAATAACACGTATGCACAAAATTGCTAGGCAAAACAAACTTTATTCATCTAATGTATTGTCAAAGGCTTTCACGGCTGGAATCTCTGGGGTGCTGTGTGGTTTCTGGGCTGTATGGCCGTGTTCTAGCAGCGTTCTTTCCTGACTTTTCGCCTGCATCTGTGGCTGGCATCTTCAGAAGATCCATCCATCCATCCATCCATCCATCCATCCATCCATCCATCCATCCATCCATCCATCCATCCATCCATCCATCCATCCATCCATCCATCCATCCATCCATCCATCCATCCATCATCCGTCTATCCGTCCATCCGTCCGTCCGTCCGTCCGTCCGTCCGTCCGTCCGTCCGTCCGTCCGTCCGTCCGTCTGTCTGTCTGTCTGTCTGTCTGTCTGTCTGTCTGTCTGTCTGTCTGTCTATCTATCTATCTATCTATCTATCTATCTATCTATCTATCTATCTATCTATCTATCTATCTATCTATCTATCTATCTATCTATTTACTCATCTACTTTTTACAATGAAATGGCAAACAGATGAACTCCAAGCTGAGGAAACCTCCATGGGGAATCTTCATGGAGAACTGCTACAGCATGCTACAAAATGGCGGGTGCCACTGTGAAACTGACAAATACTCCGTGCAGTAGGTGGGAAGAAAGATCCATCTTGGCTGGCAAGACTTTTGTTCTCCCATGGATCTTTTTATAACATCCTGAAGACGTTATATTTATGCTGTGTGGAATCTACCATTGATCTTTACTGCCTCCCCCTAGGAGACAATATCTCAACAGACAATGCTTGTACTCATGATTTTTTTAATTTGACGTTATCTCCCTTTCAAGAGAGTAAATGCCTACGTGTTCAGAGAATGTCACACTTAAGGCTTTCTTTGGCTCATTCCGCACACGCAGAATAATGCACTTTCAAACTGCTTTCAGTGCTCTTGGAAGCTGTGCGGAATGGCAAAATCCACTTGCAAACAGTTGCGAAAGTGGTTTGAAAAAGCATTATTTTGCGTGTGCGAAAGGGGCCTTTCTTTTCCAGACTTCCCTGCTCCAATGCGTTTGTTGAATGCTCCAGCCAGCGCCTGGTTTTTACTACTTTGCGTGGAGAATGAAACGGGCTTAGAAATTCCATCAGGATCCTCTAATCCTATGTAAAAAAAAACAACAACCACTATTAGTTATACAGACACACATACAAAGTACCTTTATTGGCATAACAACATTATATACACAGATCCACTTAACCAAGTAGAGGGAAGCTAAAATAAATGTACAGGTAGAGAGGCTGATGTTCAGGATTTGCTCCTAAAGCGCTGTTCTATATACAAATCCAAAAATTTGGTGACTGCATCGTTTGCATCACTACTGGGGCTGTCTATTAGTTATAATTAATTAAATATATTACATCAGCACACTAAACCAAATTGGTTCATTATTATTTGGCACAGAATCAAATCTTTTAAATATCAAATATGATACATAAAACAAATGTAGAACTTCTTATAAAAGATAGGTATCTTCTCCAATCTAACCGATGCACACTGTCTAATATATTAGGCATGGTAGGATACCTATTGCTGTATTATTTTGCTTTTAACTTGCTAAACAGATCTATTTATATTGCAATTTTATATTATATTATATTGTATTATATTATATTGTATATATTATATTGTATTTTTATACTGCCGTGTGGGGGTATTTACTGTCATTTGCTCTGGCAATTTCTTTTTAAAAAATCCGAAGTGATCTGAATCCCTTGAAGTCAACCATCAAGTCATGTGGTCTATTTTCTTGCTATTGAACTATATTTGGGACTGCAGAATGTGTCTGTGTAAATCTTGATCTATCTATGCCAGGGGTAGGGAACCTGCGGCTCTCCAGATGTTCAGGAACTACAATTCCCATCAGCCTCTGTCAGCATGGCCAATTGGCCATGCTGGTAGGGGCTGATGGGAATTGTAGTTCCTGAACATCTGGAGAGCCGCAGGTTCCCTACCCCTGATCTATGCCTATCAAAGGTTAATAAAGGTAAAGATAAAGGTTACTAAATGCATTGCCGTGATCGTATGCGAGTGTCAAATATGAGTTTCGTTGCAACGCACTGATGGCAACAGCTCGGTTTCTATCGGCAGGAATTGAGCCACCCTCCCCTTCCCTTCCCTTTCGGCATGCGTGATCTTTTTAAAGGAATTGTGTAACCTCTTCAATTAGATGCGGGAGCTCAATGCTGCCCCCGGTTCCAGCTCTCCTGGCTTGGAGTCCTGCCCTCTGACAAATGTACACGATGCTCAGACATGGCCTCCTGGATGGCTGCGCTCGTCCCCATCTGTTAGGATGGCACCCTGCCTGCTTGCTGGGGTCTGTGCCAGTTATGCCAGAGCGCCAAGCAAAATGAGTAGAGATGGATCATTTGCAAATGGCATGCCTTTGACAGGAAAGTCCCTCCTCTGTGACGGTGCTGATCCTCGTTTGGTCTCGAGTGGAGCGGCTGCAGGAATTTCAGCCAAAGTTTATAAATGAGGGGGGAAAAGGAGGAGGGCCTTTCAGGTAACGTGTCAGAGGTATTGTTACATAAAAGCGCAGATGTATGGATTTGAGAACAGTCAGATTCTTACTGCACAGAAAAACCGTCTGCAGAGGGCAGGTCAACCCAATAAGAACATAAGAAGAACATAAGAACTAGCCTGCTGGATCAGACCAGAGTCCATCTAGTCCAGCACTCTGCTACTCGCAGTGGCCCACCAGGTGCCTTTGGGAGCTCACGTGCAGGATGTGAAAGCAATGGCCTTCTGCAGCTGCTGCTCCTGAGCACCTGGTCTGCTAAGGCATTTGCAATCTCAGATCAAGGAGGATCAAGATTGGTAGCCATAGATCGACTTCTCCTCCATAAATCTGTCCAAGCCCTTTTTAAAGCTATCCAGGTTAGTGGCCATCACCACCTCCTGTGGCAGCATATTCCAAACACCAATCACACGTTGCGTGAAGAAGTGTTTCCTTTTATTAGTCCTAATTCCCCCCCTCCCCCAGCATTTTCAATGAATGCCCAATGCTTTTCAACGAGTGGCAGACCCGTCCTCTGAGTGGATAACATTTTCTTATGTGTGTCTGCATAGCAACAAGGATAGCTCCTCGAATTTTTTTTTAAAAAAAATAGGAAACCATGTATTGCCAGAATTGGCTGGACTAATTGAGTACTTTTTGAACTGGAAAGGCACTTAGGATTGGAGCCTGCAGAGCAAATGTCCCGGGGTCACCTTCAGCAAATAGGGGCAGGGAGAATTCCTTCAGCTACACCCAAAATGTCGGGCACAAGCTGACCAGAGAGCAAAATGGACGGGTGGGAAACAGCCTCTTTTTCCCTTTGACACTTTTGCAGTCTGGAGAGCAGCAGTGGCGTAGTGGTTGAGAGCAGGTGTCCTCTCTAATCTGGAGGAACCGGGTTTGATTCCCCACTCTGCTGCTTGAGCTGTGGAAGCTTATCTGGGGAATTCAGATTAGCCTGTGCACTCCCACACACACCAGCTGGGCGACCTTGGGCTAGTCACAGTTCTTCCGAGCCCTCTCAGCCCCGTCTACTTCACAGGGTGTTTGTTGTGAGGGGGGAAGGGAAAGGAGTTTGTTAGCCCCTTTGAGTCTCCTTGCAGGAGAGAAAGGGGGGGGATATAAATCCAACTCTTCTTCTTCTCTTTTTAAGATGTCCCACAGATAGCTTTTTTGTACTGTGTGAAATGGACCATTAAGTCGCTATCTTGGTACTTTTTTTTCTCATTGTGTCTTTCAAATGCAAAACAACACAAGAAGCTGATACCTTCACAGTTCCATCCCCAGCAGAATTACACCATTCAAAGTATGTTGATTTCCATGGATATAGGCTAGCGTGATCTACTGTGATTCAGTTTAAGGATGGCACTGCTCTTCCTTTTGGTCTCCGAACATCATTAATGCTATGAGTGTATAAGTCTCTTTTCATCCTAGAAGACCAACCCCCGCCCTCTTAATGTATTTCAAGTTCAGCATTTCACCAAAATGCTATGCAATCTTTTTCCTGTTGTAAAACACATAATAGGTGGACTGCTCAGTATTTTCTGCCTTAAGAAAGGGAACTCTGATAACACTGGGGGTTTTTTCCCCTTCACTGAACTGGTCTGTAACACAATTTAACCATCCAGCTTCTAGTGCGATAAGAGTGTTATCTTATTCACAGATGAGGTGGCAGGAACACACATGGTTTCATTATTCACTGTTCTCTCACCTTGAAATGGTAATAAAAAACTGGGGGCCGAATGAGATAAACGTACCATGCTGTCTTATAATTTATGTCTCCTTTTTGGGGTGTGGGCTGGGAGGGAGACAGTAGCCACAGTTCTTCTCAAAAACCCAGGCGGTTTCCGCACAGCCAAGGGAAAGACCCTGCATCGGCATTAATCATGCCGATGCAGGCTATGGAGCCGTTCGCACAAATGGCCCCATGGGATGCGCAGTTGTGGGAGCAAGCTCCGCACAGGCACGTATTCCCCTCCCCAGCCCCAAATGCCTCGTTACCTTCTGCTGGCAGCCACGTTGCTCTGAGGAGGGAAGGGGACACGCCCCCATGGCCACAGTGACGTCTGAAGCACCAGAAACCGGCTATGGGGCCGTTCGCATGGCAGCGAATGGAAGCCAGCATTTGCAGGAAAACTCGCTCCCCAAGCGAGTTTTGAATACACCATTTTGGTAGGCACAGAGCGCTGCTGCATTGATTTGGCAGCGGCACCTGTGCGAAGGTGCCCGCCAAAATGGTGTTTTACCGGGCTGAAGCCGTTGCTTTCAGCCCGTGTTGAAACCGCCCCAGTGATCTAGCCATGGAAAAACAGAAAGTGGTCAGAAATGGCTTCATTTTGACAAGTAGGAACGAGTCGTGTAGTAGCTCTGGATTTCTTGCTGGAATGCAGGGCTACATCTCAAAGTCCTCTGTGCAAGCACCAGGTCATTACTGATCCATGCACTCTATGGAGCTCCTATTTGGCTAATTCCGAATAACAGCATTATCAAATCATTCCACTCCAAATTCTTGCACAAATTATTTGGCGTGCCAAAATGCGTCCCATCGGCAGTCTTATGTTTAGAACCTGGCCGATATTCTATAGAGGCCACTATTTGGCTAATCATTATAAAATTCTGGTTAAATATTCACTACCGAAGCTCCAGAAACTCATTGACCCAACTTACCTTGAGTGAACTCCACCATTCAAAATGGTGCACAATAGTTACAGCAAAGATCGGGGAACTGGGTTATGACAGTGACTCCTTCAATATGCTAACCTTTACTGAAACTTTTGCCCTCATTAAAGAGAGGCTGTTAGCAATGGACTATCAACAACTGCAGAGCTTGGCGAATAAATCTTGTTCACCAACAAATATGTCAATTCCTTTCACGCAGGGATACCCAGCCTATTATATTACAGCGCTCACAAATCCCATACACAGGAGAGCATATATGCTGGCTAGATTTAACATCATGCCATCTCCGCTACATAGAGGAAGACTTAAAGGTCTTCCAAGAGATAAGAGGTTCTGTACCTGTAGCCTAGGACAGCTGGATTCCATCCCACACATTCTCCTGAACTGCTTATTATACCAAGAACTCCGATCCAACCTGTTACCCCAAGCTCTAGACCCTATGATTGATTATACTGAATCAGATAAAGTAGTTATGCTTTTAAATGGTCAGGATTTTCATTGTTGCCTTATAGTGGCAAAGTTTTTGTCAGAAGTTTGTAAACTGAATGTATGACGAATGCGAAGTTTTTTACTATTCACTTTTTAACTGGAACTGTATTTGTATACTATCGTGTATATGCCAATAAAGGCTGATTGAATTGAATTGAATTACTGATCCATGGGATGATATCACATTGTGGTATTTACTAGGGGTGGGGTGGTTTGCCATTGTCTTTCCCCAGTTATCTACATTTCAGCCCCAGCAAGCTGGGTACTCATTTTACCCACTTTGGAAGGATGAAAGGCTGAGCCAACCTTGAGGTGGCTACCAGAATCTGCTTTCCGTCAAGATTGAACTCAGGTCATGAGCAGAGCTTGGACTGCAGTACTGCAACTGACCTACGTCTTAGGGCTACATCTTACAGCCAGAGAAATGGCTTTCCTTCGAGACAATGCAGGCTTATTGCCGAAGTGATGGAGAGTTGGCCTTGCAAATGGGCAGAGTTGGAGATCTGCCTGAGGACTGATGTAAATCAGCTCATTCATTATTTATGGGGCTGGGAATGCAGCTGTGCCAGTCTCTTTGAGAATTCCAATGAGTGGGATCTGATTGTTCAGAGAAGCTGCTTGGGCTATAGGGGAATTGCTGTGCGAGATACACAGTGGTGGAGCTACAAGGGGACAGGTAGGTGCGCTGTGCACCAGACGCATGCCTGCGGTGAAGAAAATCTCCCCCAGATTCCTCCCTTTCCCGCCCTGTGGCGCCCCCGATGGCGTCCCCCCACCCCTTCCCACAGTTACCTTAGTTTCTTTCCTTTTCCTAGAACGTTTTCAGGCTGAAAAAAAGGCCTGTTCACAGTGCAGGTTAAAAACGGCCTGAGGAACTACAGTTTCCAGGAGAACTTGGGGCTCACAAGGTCTCCTGGGAAGTATAGTTCCCATCAGGCCGTTTTAAAGCCTGAACTGCAAATAGGCCTTTTTTTCAGCCTGAAAAGGTTCTAAGAAAAGGAAAGGAACAAAGGTAACTATGGGAAGGGAGGAAGGGGGGACGCCGCGGGGGGGGGCATGTGGGGGCAGAAAATATAGACTGCACACCGGGCACAATTTGGCCCAGCTATGCCTCCGGAGATACATAACAGGGGCTTCTTGTTTTCCCCATGTAGGCATTTGCCTTATGCTGTTCCGCGCATCTTCTCGATGTGCAACATGGTACTAGCTGGCTGCTTTACAGCTAAGAAGGAACTTTTGGGCCTCTTATAACTGGCCTTTGGGAACTGTGTTTCATAAAGTCACAGGAAGAACAGGATAAACAGACCTGGTTTGGGGGCAAGTTAGGCCAAGAAGGAGGAGGAGGAGGAGGATGAGGAAGTTCCATGAATCTATCACAGCCATTGATAGATTTATCATCTACAAATCTATCCCAACCTTTGAAAGTCATCAAAGCTAGTGGTTGTCACCACATCTTCCGAAATAATATTCTTATTCTATTCATACACGATGAGGGAAGAATATTTTGAGGGTTTCTTTCTTATCACCGCTCCATTTCCTTGGGTGGCCTTGAGTTTCAGCAGAATGAGAAAGGGGGAAAAAATCCCTTAGCTTGCTCATCAAACCAAACGTCTGAGTTAATGAAGTTTCGAGGCAAAATCCATACAGCTTTGCTGGGCGCTTTTTACAATATAGCTGCAACATGAAAAATCAAGAGGAAAACATTTTAATTATGCTTTGTTACTAATTCTAATGATTCCACTGCTGGCTGTCTTGTTTGAGAAAACGAAAGCCCGATGCCAAATATTTAAACAGAGGACAAATTGGAAGCTATTACAGACATTGATAATGTTGTAATTTTTTACTTCATTTGCCTGAGAATGTTAGGGTGAAGGAAAGGGAAGCAGGGAATTGCGGTTCTTTCCTTTCCTGAATGGTATACCCCTGTGTTTTATTTATGTAATCAAAATGAATACATCAATTTGTTATGTATGTAGCCGGAAGAATCTTGGGCATATGGAACAAAGGGCCCATGGGAGAGGAATCTCATTCACCTAGAA
Organism: Sphaerodactylus townsendi; assembly: GCF_021028975.2. Taxonomy (NCBI): domain Eukaryota; kingdom Metazoa; phylum Chordata; class Lepidosauria; order Squamata; family Sphaerodactylidae; genus Sphaerodactylus; species Sphaerodactylus townsendi. The sequence goes on along the minus strand of NC_059426.1, from coordinate 13,649,098 downwards.
AAAACGTGAGTGCTAATAGTGTCATTTGTTAATTACAAATTCTAAAATGTCCACCACAGCTATTTATTTCTAAATTATCACATCCCAGATTCGAACAAGATCCCGAGTAAAACATGTAATTAGAGATGCGTTCCCCCCCCCGCCTATGTCTCAGTTGTTGTTTTTTGAGAGCAATCAATTTGACAAGTATCCCAGGAGCTACCTTGGTAGCAGATGGTCTGTACAGTTCGCTCTATCAGCACAGAGCACTGAAAAACACAAAAGACAAAACAATTTCACGCTTGTCATTAAGGCTCTGAGATACAGTACTATATTGAATTATTCTCAAATTAAGCTTCTGGCCTTCCATAGAATGCAGTGTGCGTGGAGGAGGGTGGGGGAATCAGAGCACAGGATAACATTCGCTCGATGATAACATCTGAGATTAACGTGTTAAAGCCGAGTACCGGGGAACTCTTATTTTGGTTCAGCATGCAGCATTAGATGGAAGGCAGACTGTTCTGACTGTTGACGGCAGTAATGGATTCAACACAGATTTGTATCAGTAGAGTGAATGGCCACTAACCTGGGTAGCTTTAAAAGGGCTTGGACAGATTTATGGAGGAGAAGTTGATCTATGGCTACCAATCTTCATCCTCCTTGATCTCAGATTGCGATGCCTTAGCAGACCAGGTGTTCCAGAGCAGCAGCAGCAGAAGGCCCTTGCTTTCACATCCTGCATGTGAGCTCCCAAAGGCACCTGGTGGGCCACTGCGAGTAGCAGAGAGCTGGACTAGATGGACTCTGGTCTGATCCAGCTGGCTTGTTCTTATGTTCTTATGTTCTTATGAATCTGGGGTGCGGAGAGAGGGGTCAGACAACCCAGGCGCCACTTTAAAGTGTCATGTGGGAGGAGCAACTGGGCCGGTCACAAACACACACACACACACACACACACACACACACACACACACACACACACACACACACACACACACACACACACACACACACACACACACACACACACACACTCTGTCCCCAGCAAAAAACCCTTTTGGTACTCACTGTATCTTTTAAGTTGGGAGAATCGTTGGGTCAAGACAGCACCAGCCGGCTGCTTCCCCACCAACCTCTGGCCCACAGGAGAGGAGGCAGGGCAATGAGTGAGCGAGGTGAATTTGGGCACTGGGCAATCCCTAGCCATCCCCTTGGGTCAGCCAGGCCCTCCCTGGCACAGCAGTGGGCTACTCTGTTAGCGTTCATTGGCATTGGACAAAGATTGCATGTGCCAGACACTAGCGGCTCCTTCCCAGCACCCCTGGCCATTAGACGGTCAGGGATAAACAATGCACGTGCTCCCTGTTCATTTTCCAGATTGGAAAGACACAATAGGCAGAAGAGCAATAAAATGAATGGCAGATGTATCTGCTTGCAAGGGCCCTGGGTAACCCATGCCATTTTAGTATTTGTATTTTGTTTGGATCTTAGGGCCCACGAGATAAGAGCTCAATGAGCATGGGCAGTTGTTAAGCTTGTTTAGTTATTACCAGAGGTGGGATCCAGCAGGTTCTCACAGGTTCCCGAGAATAGGTTACTATTTATTTGTGTGTGCCAAGAGGGGGTTACTAATGGGTGATTTTGCCATGTGATTTCTGCCTTAGTTACGCCCCTCCTCTCAGCAGTAGCGCGCAGAACTTCAATTTCCTGTTTATTTTCAGTTTGGAGAACCGGTTGTTAATGATTAACTCCACTAGGGACAAGGGGGTAATCTCTGTCCCTGGGTACAACAAATCTCGTCAAGTGGGGAATGCAAAATCACCCCCCAGGGACCCTGCGCCCCCTGCCCCCCCATACCACCCCCCACCCCATAGCACTCCCCACCCCATGGTGCCCACCCCCCAGAGGTGGGATTCAGGAGGTTCCAGAGGGTTCTGTAGAACCCTTTATTACTCTGTTCTTAGTTCGGGGAACCCTTTATTAATCCCACCATTTGCACTCATTTTTTTTGTTAAACCTTATATCTATGTTTTATATAAACTACCTTTTGGTATATCATTTTTTAAATACTTCAAACGGTCATTATTTGAATCTAGAGGCAGGGTGAAATGGAACTGCACCTGGGGCGCATGCGCCCTGTGTCCTTGCCACAGCCTCGCCCAGGAATGCCCCGCTCCCAGAATGCCCGGCCGCACCCCCATTGTGCCCCATCCAGCCCCATTGGCGCTACGCCACTGTTTGTATCCCACCACCACACACACGAAGCCTTTATTGGCATCATACAGTAAAACATTGAATCCCACCACCATCGGAACCTGTTATTAAAATGTTTGAATCCCACCACTGACCAGGACCCTCTCAGATCTATACAGTTCCACAGGGCCTGTAAGTCAGAGATAATCCTCCAGGCTTATGGTTGAGGATAGTTGTGGTATTCCGTCTGTTGGTCCTCCCTTTCCCTTTTGGAGCAGCAGTGGCGTAGGAGGTTAAGAGCTCATGTATCTAATCTGGAGGAACCAGGTTTGATTCCCAGCTCTGCTGCCTGAGCTGAGGAGGTTTATCTGGGGAATTCAGATTAGCCTGCACACTCCCACACACGCCAGCTGGGTGACCTTGGGCTAGTCACAGCTTCTCGGAGCTCTCTCAGCTCCACCCACCTCACAGGGTGTTTGCTGTGAGGGGGGAAGGGCAAGGAGATTGTAAGCCCCTTTGAGTCTCCTGCAGGAGAGAAAGGGGGGATATAAATCCAAACTCTTCTTCTTCTTCTTCTTCTTCTTCTTCTTCTTCCTTTTAGCTTTCCCAGTTCTTCCTTTTTAGACTTGTATGAGTGGGATGGCAGACATGTTTTTTTATTTCCCTCCCCTTACCGTGGGAGAATGAAATGGATTATTTTAATGAGATTTTATTGTGTTTATTATGGATAACATTGTATGACACCCTGAGCCCTTTGTGAAAGGGTGTCTCATAAATTGAACGAGCGAACGAACGAACGAACGAACGAACGAACGAACGAACGAACGAATCCGGTGACCCCGCAGGCTTTTCAAGGCAAGGGATGTTCAGAGATTGTTCACCATCACCTACCTCTGCATCACACCCTTGGTATTTCTTGGAGGTCTCCCTTCCAAATACTTGCCAGGGTTGAAGTTGAGAGTGTGTGATTGGCCCAAGGTCACCCAGCAAGTTTCCATGGCAGAGTGGGGATTCAGACTTGGATTTCCCAAATCTTCATATGGCAACGTAACAACTACACAACGCTGGTTCTCAAATGCAACTTAGCTGCTGTAAATAACAAAGACATTATTACATTTCATTGTGTGTAGTGCAGTGATGGCACATGAACACATTTCTACCAGTATTGATATTCCACCTTTCTCCTCATGGCAGCAAGAAGACATGAGGAGAATTTTGAAGCAAACGCACTCACTGTGGATGAAGTCCTCAGGTGAATTAATTTCAGGAAAAGCAAGAGAGAATATCTGCCTGCTTATCCTGCAATGAAGATGCAGGACACCAAGTTATGAATGACACTAGACTTATTCACAGCTGATCAGCATATTAAACAAAAAGGCTATTTCTTACTTTTGGGGAATGAACAACATGATCTGCACAGTGCACTATGTAAAAAATTCAAATCCGGCAAGGGCTATCCACATTTTTGGGGAAAAAATCTTTATGTAGGATGCCCCGTACTGCTTTAACCTTTGGGTTGAATTTGTTGAGATAAAAGGAATGAATGTGTTGAGTCCTCTTGGGTATGCCAAAGGAGAATTGAAAATGTGGGAAGTGAGGAGGAAATTCAATAGAAACCCTTTTCTGGCCTTCCTTTCTGGAAGTCCAACCAAAAAGTTGCAAATATGGCCCTGCAACTTTGCAAGATCTTTGAATCAAGGGAAAATATCTTGAACTGCAGGACATGTAAACAAATTTGTTGATCTTTCTTGTTCATGCTAGCCAAGTCTCTGCAGTGTCTTTGTTTAAATGGCATAGCCTTTTTTGGACAAAGCCTTTTTTAAAAAAAGGAAAGTTTCATGGGCAGGCAGAATTGCTGCTGGGAATATTCCTTCTCAGAGCTGTCATTCTGAATTTCAAACCAAATAGCCATTCTTTCGAATAATGCAGTACACAATAAACAGATTGGTGTGTTTCCATTTTCTCTGATGAACCCAGGTGGTTACTTTACCTCCTTCTCTGCCAAACTAATGACAGTCTCATTTAATTCCATTCCCCTATGCCTAAAAACACCTAAATTTCTCATTAGTAGTAGTATTTATTAAAACAGCCAAAGGCCAGCAAATAAATAAAATATATAAAATGTGAACTACATTACTATCACATCATAAAATGTACATGCAAAAACTAAAGAGCAAAAGGTCAGAGCATATGCAGATGACATAGTTGTCTTTCTAAAAGATCCAAAAGTTATGACACCAAAATTATTAAAAGCAATCCAAATATATGAATTGTAACCTCTGTAGCCAAGTTTCTATCAGATTTTTTGGAATAATTTATTCTGTACTAGTTCTCCATGCATAGAATAATCTGACCTGCCGATGCTTGTTTTCTTCTTTTTCTTCTTTTAATGCCTAATAAAGGTTTATTATTATTATTATTATTATTATTATTATTATTATTATTATTATTATACTACAATGGACAGAATCACACATTGGATATTGAATCGCACAATAGACAGAATCGCACATTGGATAAGAAATCAAACTGATGAGATGTACAAACATAAGCAGATACTGTGGGAGGAATACATTTGTTCAAGTTGCACTGCAAACAAAGTAAATAGTAAAACCATTTCTCCAAAGGGAAAGATTCAAAGATCTAGGATACATTATTCGTGATACATACCAAGATGCATGATAATTGTACATCGTCATAGGAGGAACTTGCAACTTTATAATATATAACAAAAAGGTGTTAGATCAACATATGATGATCAACATATACATAGGTATACTCATTAATCGGTTACTTAAATTAAATATAAAACATTCTTGAATTAAGATGTTTGACAATTTAATATATGAATGTAATTATCTTGGTGTATAAATGCTAAAATGAAATTCAACTACATTTTCTGTGACAGGAGACAACACATTGTTATGTTATATGATTGAATTTATTGTAACATTTTTGTTTTGAAAAAAAGAAAATATATAAAAAAGTCATCAGTAACAATTTGTTTAGGAAGAAATGACAAAGTTTAACACTGCAAATCAGTCACTGGACATCAACTTTAAACTTACTTCTTATCAAGGAGTTACAATTTTTATATACTAGATAGCAAAATTTTGCTACCTGATACGATATCTTAGGGTCTCTATCCTGTAACAAAATTTTCAGTTTCAGGATATCCACATCTACGGTATTCCAGCACTATGTGCTAACACTGGAAAAATCCAAGAGCAACTTTCACCTTTGTATAGTTCACATTACAGGAAAATGTGAGTTAAAGACTCGACTTCCCTAGAGTTACATAGACAGGTTCTTAGTTCATATGGAATACCTTGAAATCTGCCTGTTAGAACAGCCAAAGTGAAGGCATCGAAGCAGGCCCTTGAGAATGCCCAATGGCATTTTGACGACAAGATGCTAGAAAGATAGAGCACTGCTGTGCAGCCCACCCATGATTTCAGAGGCATCTAGAAGAGGGGTAATATGGCATCATCTAATTGCATGTCAATATCATAAAGACACTGACAAATAAGTGCCATTGCCTTATTAATATTCAGTTCAAAAAGACGCACAGGATCAAGTCCAATCTGACTGAGTTTAGAGATCATTCTGTCAGACCAGAATGGGTAAGCTGTCACAGCCATAAGTTAGGGGAGCAGGTTCCAGCAAAGCAATTCCACCTTTGTCAGCCCTGCTTCTTGTCTAAGGATAGTATTCAAGGTACATTTAGGTTATTAAACAGAGCTCTCAAAAAGGTAGACTGTATATGCTTTAAAGGTTTATAATCATGTATAATGCCTAGCTGTGCACCATAAGTGAGCTGAGCCCCAAACATAATCTTATAGAGCTTAATTGCTGCGGGAATAAAAACCCCTCCTTGAGAATGAAAAAATCTAAGTATAGCCTGTGAGCTTCTTGATGCTACCTGAATAGTCGATTGAATATGGGCTGTTGACTTCTCATTATGTTGGAACGTAACACCTAAATATTTAAATCTCTTCACTTGCTCAATAGAATGACCAGACAAGAGCCATGACACTTTCCCAAAATTGTTACTGAAGTGAACAATTTTGGTCTTAGAGTAATTAATAATCAATTGTTTCTCATTACACTGGTGGGCATATATCCTCAAAGCACATTTTAAGCCCACATTCATTACCGATAGTATTATCGTGTCATCAGCATACAAAAGTGTAGCTAGACTATTATCACTAGCAAGCACAGGAGGATGAGTGTCTTTGCCCTGAAGAGCTTTTATAAGTGAATTTACATAGAAATTAAATAAGGAGCCAATAGGCACCCTTGTCTCACTCCTTTCTGTGAAGCTATATAGTTAGGTGCCCTTCATTCCTGAATCTTACTTGTAGGGAAGTGTTATCATGAAATTTAACTAATAAATAATGGAGGCATCTGTCAATATTGACCACAGCTAACTTAGCCCATAATGTACTACGTGGGATGTTATCAAAGGCTGCTTTAAGTTTGATAAAAGTTGCAAAAAGAGAACCCTTATTAACATCCACGTATTTCTGTATCAGATAGTCTAAGATCAAGTAGTGAGCCACAGTTGAATGGCTTTTGTGAAAACCAGCTTGTTCATTACCAAGCAACAGAGGTGTATAGCCTTTAGGGACATGAGGTCACCCATGTCCCCAGATGCACTTTTTTGTCACATGGGTGGGCACTGGGCACCAGTGTGCCCCAGCTGCACACCATCAAGCCCCACCCCCTTCCTCCCAGCAGGCTGCCTCAGGAGCCAGCCTGCAGGGAGGTGGGGGCAGAGCTTGGCAACAGGGGGCCACAGCACCCACCTGGGCCACCCGTTGCCACCGAGTTCCACCCCCTCGCCTCCATGCAGACCAGCTTTTGGGCAAGCCGGCCTGCACAGAGGCCAGAGGTGGGGGTGGGACCATGCCCCCAAGCATGGGGGCATGGGCAGGGCATAGGGGTGGGAGGATGCCCAGAGAAGGAGTTGTCTCCGGGCACCATTTCCCCTGATACACTTCTGCCAAGTAAATTTTCCTTTTCATGCCAACACCCATTTCATCATTTTTCGTTTTAGTTTACATATATTTAGTTTGCATAGATACCCTATCAACATATGTACTTAGTAGTCCATTTAATATATGTAGTAAATAGTATAGAGAGATAAGGGCAGGCAAAAAAGATAGAAGTAAAATCCAGTAGTTGAGGTTACGTTGAAAGAAAAATAGGCTGTTGGTGCTAATTAGGGCAGCAGCTAGTCATGTCCTCTCTGAGACCTTATCTTCATTTTTCCTGACATTAAGCTATGCAATAGAAGGTAATCAGTTCAGAGAGGAGAAATTCAACACTACTAAATTTTCCAGTTAGAAGCAAGAAAAGGGGAAGTTCCTTAGAATTAAAAAGAAAAGTAGAGGGAGTAAAAAACACAGCCTTACACCGGAACCAGAAGTCTCTCATTAACAAATAATGTAGTCCATGACCTATGCCTCTGAGAGTTACTGTAGAATCATATTAAGCAATCCTCTGGGGGGGAAAATAATAATTTTGATACCAAAAGCAAGCACCTGCGAGAATGAGATCAGAAAGATAGTTGTAGGACTAACCCAGGGAAAGAAAGCAAAACCTTTTGGATCGGTCAAGATGTACTTGGAAAGCATTATGCTGTGATGAAATTCATTGTGGATCAGTCAATTTCTGTCTTGTGCTTTTCAGGACAGGCAAGAATTGCATCTTTTTCCACCCAGTGTTTCAGCACTGTCCTAGATCAAGAAAAGTCTCTCATCTGGCACAATAGACAATACAGGAGGCCGCACTCTTTCAAATATCCTGGCCTCACTCCATTTAGGGACTTCCAGGTAAACAGCAACAATCAACAAATTGCACAGCACAAAACACAAGATCCTGGCTATTCCTTGCAGGCTAACATGCACAGTATTTTACACCCATGCGTACTCCAACTCACTAGGTGAGTGTCATTTCAACATTATCTTTCTATCACAAATATACAAAAAAATTTTTTTTCTGGTAAGTACACCATCAGGTATGGCTATAAAACCTCTCGATTAGGTTTTTATTTCGGCAGTCCTTTGTCAAGCCAAACTGAAATGTACAAATACAGGTGTCAATATATAAAAGTCTATCTAATCCTTTCATTTTCATATAATTAACAAAAACCCAAAGAACCCTCCCATATGCACTTACAATTGTTGTACACAGTATTCTTTTTCCTTACTCCTCTAGGAGCACAACTGTTTTTTCTTATGCTATATAAAAAAATAAAACATTCATATTATTCAATATTAAACCTAAATTTTCATATAAATAATGATACAAGACTTTTCATTGTAAAAATTCACCTACATAGTTTCCAAACTGAATTTCAAATTTTACTTGAATGGCTCTTCTTCTATAAGAGCAAACAAAAGGGGGGAAGAGAGAAAAAGATGAGGAATAAATTCAAAAAAAGTCTCTCATCTGGCAGAATAGACAATATAGGAGGCCGCACTCTTTCAAATACTCTGGCCTCAGTCCATTGAGGGACTTCCAGGTAAACAGCAACAATCAACAAATTGCACAGCACAAAACACAAGATCCCGGCTATTCCTTGCAGGCTAACATGCACAGCAGCCAGCTCTAGGTAGACTTGAACCATTCATTAGAACTGACTTCTAGGTAAACACCCCTTTAAATTGTGCTCAGAAACTGAAGGACAGATGGATATTTGGAGGATCGCTTCCTCATGCACCATCTGCCAAGCCAGTTAAGATACTCTTCTCAAGTTCTGCTCTCTATGCTTTTTCTGCAAAGATAAGGCTGCTAGAGACCAGACTTTTTTGGGTGGTGATACATCCCCTTGGAAATTCCCATCTCCTTGAGGCTTGCCTGGTGCTAACTCACCAGATAATTTCTCTTTATCTAAGCTTTTATCTAAGAAGAAGAAGAAAAGAGTTGTTTTATATCCCACTTTTTATCTACAGCCCTTTCCACATGGGCCCAATACAGCGCCCTGGGGACAGCAGAAACACTGTCCCCAGGGAGCTGTTCGCAGGGGGGGTGCAGCTTCTTTGCAGCCGTGCCACCCTTGCACCTCCCCAGCAGCGCTTGAAGCCTCTATTTCCCAACCTCACTTCCTGAGTGAGGTTTTTGGGAAACAGCGGCTTCCAACCGCTGCCGTGCGAACGGCAGCGGCTGGAAGGCGCCATCCCTCCCCCCTCTCCCAATTGATGTACCTTCCCTGCGACCGTCCAGCGCATCGCCGAGGCCTGGGGACATGCCCCCCTGCCCTGCAACTCCAGAGCGGTCGCGCAGGACAGGGGAGCGTGTCCCCTGGCCTCTGCAACGCGCCGGACGGTCGCAAGGAAGGTACGTCGGTAGTTTCCGGGACCGTTTGTGCGAACGGTCCCAGGGGGGTTGGGTCGGCATCATGTATGCTGACCCAACCCCCACCGTGGCCATGCAGAAACGGCCTTCCTTTAAAGAGTCTTAAAGCAGCATACAAGCGTCTTTTCTCCCGAACAACAGACACCTTATGAGGCAGGTGGAGATGAGAGAGTTGTGAAAGAATTGTGATTGGTCACCCAGCAGACTTCATAAGGACGAGTGGGAATCAAACCCGGTCCTCCAGATTAGACACTACAGCTCCTAACCACTCTAAGGGGAGCCATCCATGTTTTGGAGCTGGTCTGCTCTGAGCGCTGTTTTGTCAATATCATTTTAAACTGCCTTTATTGGATAATTTTCTGACAGTTCCTGTATTGACATTTTTTTGTTTTGTATTATTAATGAATGGGATTGTTTTATTGGTATGCTTCTGTTGTTATGATTTGCTTTTATTGTATACTTCTGTCATTTTGTTGTATGCTCAAATAGGTCTGGACAGGAGGCGTACAGATTTTCAAAATGAGAACATAAATGATCAAAATGATGATGGGGAAGTCACAAATTTTAGCTTGGTTTAAAGAAGGGGTCCAAATCACTACTAATAACTAGAATAGAAACCCTTTTCTTAATTTATTGATCCCGATCAAGGAAAGCATCTATTCCTAAGGAAGCTTATGATGCTGACACTGTTCTTTGTTTGAACAAAACATCTACTGACAATTCTACATCATCAAGTACATTTCCATATAACCAATAGAATTCCAACAGTAGAGACTCATCAAATTACAGCAGATTAAAGCAGTCAATCAGTGTCAAGTATTTCCCCATGGTTCAAGAATTCCACCAGTTGGCATCTCAGGATTTGCTTATCTATGTGGTTTTCTCTCAACTACATTCTGTGAATTATATGATGTGTAACTTTAAATAAAACATTTCTGCACACAGGAGCTGAAAACTTGTGAGAAAGGAGAACAAGATATAGGGGAAAGGGCATGCATACCAAATAAGGATATGGAATGCAGACTGACTGTCTTTTACAGGAGATACGGAATAGTGAGAAAGGCACTAGGTCAGTCTGACTTGACTGTAGGATGAAGGATCTCGTATTTATTATTATTATTATTATTATTATTATTATTATTATTATTATTATTATTATTATTATTATTATTATTATCATTATTATCATTATTATCATTATCATTATCATTATCATTATTATAAAATTTTGTTTACTATCACAGCTGCCAGTTCTTTAGCTGGTTGTTGGTCTTTCATTGCTATTCAAGCCTCACCCAGAGGACTAGGGAGTTGTAATATATTAACATAGTATTCACATGGAGCCCAGTAGGGCTGCCTTCTGAATCTGACAGATGCTGATTTTGTTGATATGAAGATGTTTTAAGTGCCACCTGTTTTCAAAATGGCACTCAGGGTCCCAATTACCACTGGGATAACCTCAGCTGGTTTGTGCCATAGTAGCTGAATCTTGATTTTCAAATCATGGTGTTTAGTTACCTATATTATTATTATTATTATTATTATTATTATTATTATTATTATTATTATTATTATTATTATTATTATTATTATTATTATTGTTGTATGCTACATTATGCTATTGTGGATGTTATTGTTGTAAATACCGCTGTCGTTGTCGCTGTCGATTTGTCGCTGTCGATGTTCTGTCGCTGTCGTTTGTCGTTGTCGATTTGTTAGGTCGTCATACGGTTGTCGTTGTCATCATCATCATTATCATTATTATCATTATTATCATTATTATCATCATCATCTATGATGATGATGATGATGATGACGACGACAACAACAACAACAACAATGATAATAATAATAATAATAATAATAATAATAATAATAATAATAATAATAATAATAATAATAATAATAATAATAATAATAATAATAATAATAATAATAATAATAATAATAATAATAATAATAATAATAATAATAATAATAATAATAATAATAATAATAATAATAATAAAGTGACTTTCTTATTATTTACATTTATAGACCACTCTCTCTGCCAAAATGGGCTCAGAGCAGTTTATATCAGTCATGCATGCAATGAAATTATGTAATAAAATCATGCAATGCTTATCAAACACAGTATCAATATTATGGCACCCAGTAAGGGGAGCAAAAATCCAAAGGAAGAAAAGCAAGGGGAAAGGGGAAGGGGAAGGGATGGAGGCAGCTAAGGTGGATTTCATTGGTATCCTCACTCATAGGTCTGGCAGAACATCTTTGCATTGCAGGCCCTGTGGAACTGAAATAAGTCCTGGAGGGTCCTGGTCTCACTAGATAAAGCATTCCTCTAGGCTGGGGCCAGAGATGAAAAGACTGTGTCTCTAATTAAGGACAGCAAATACCTACAGTACACTATACCAGGCTACTCATAGGTAACAAAAAGTGCAGGAAATTTATTCTGCCAAGGTGTAAAGTGAAACACAAACCGGAACACTTTGCACCTTCACAGAATAAATTTCTTGCACTTTTTGTTAGCTTTGAGTAGCCCGGTATAGTATATTTTTAGGTATTTGCTGTTGTTCCCCGGTATACCATTGTTTTGCTCTGGTTGAGGACAGTCAGACATTTTTTCAGGCCAGGAAATGCCAAGCATAATGCTCTTTGAGGGGTTAACTGGGAGAGGTGGTCCCACGGTGTAACTAAGACATGAGTGTAATTCTATAATACAGTTAATTCAGGACTGTCAGAACTATAACCCTAACAGAGAGAGTGGTCTGTACATTTATAATAATATCATGTCCTCGAACTTGACATGATAGTACAATGAGAAATGAAAAAGGGAACTTTCCTAAGATTCCACTTTAGACCAGACCAAGGGGCTTTCCCCACTACAGAAGGGAGCTAAGGTCGACTCGGTTCCCTTCAGTGGAGGGCGATCCCAGGCTGTCCCCACAGCAACTGAGTTGGCCCCCTGGAACCGAGCTAAGTGGGTGGGATCAACTTAGTGCCTGTTTCGTTCCTCGATCGTGATGGGCTCTTGTGTTACGGCAGGAAACGGAAGCGTTCTTTTTTTTTACAGTTTTTACAGTTTACAGTTTACAGTTACATGCGCTTTCTGCCCGCCACGACTCTCCCATTCTGCGCATGCCACAAAAGCGGCTCGTGACTGGTTGAACGGATGAGGTGTCGTTTCGATGCTTCCCCACTACGAAGCAGTATCGACCTTGTTCTGGCAGAAAAGTGTAGTTCATAACTGCGACAAGGATGTTGCAGTTCTGAGGGGGGGGGGCTGAGACAAAACAATGTTGAGCTCGGTGGCAGTGGGGATTCACTGAGGCGAACCTAGGTAGAAACCAGTTCAACTCTGTCAGTGGGGAAAGCCCCCAAGTCATTCAAAAATCCAAAATCTGGAGAGGAAACCTAAATGGGATTTTTAGCAGCATCTAGACTTTCAGCGTGGCTCAAACCAATTCATGGAACATTGAACTTCATCATGCTATTTAATAGCTTTGGAATTGTTTTCTATTGTTAATTCAAGGGGAGAGCAGATATAGAATAGGTAATTAGTTTCGCTGCAGTCAAATTAATAGTTGCATTTCTTTTGGGGTAAAAAGCAGCTCCCCTTCAGTATCAGATTTTTTTTTCATATGAAACATGGCAATAATAATGAAATTAACCTATGCTTAAATATGGGAGGATTGAAGAGTTGGTACCCTTTCTAGGAAGATCGCCATACTTTGCTACATTTCAGAATGATAAACAGCAATGCAATCAGGCTGTCTGTGTTCATTTTGATCGGACTTCATGATCATATTGTTTATTTATCTCTGTTTATACATGGATACATGGATAAATAAAAAAGCAACCATGTGAGACATTTTAAGTGACCTCAGTGGGGTACTTGCCCAAGCCAATATTTAGTTTTTAGTTCCTATGAGAACCCTTTAACACAGTGCCGTGGTATCTTCATCAGGGCCATATTTTCCATAAGGCGGATTAGGCCGAAGCCAATGGGCCTCACAGGAACTAGGGGACTGTCAATTGTTTTCTTGTTTTTTTTGCAGAGGCACTGTTACCCGCACCCTAGTGCTTTAGCCTTTCTGACGGGTGTTAACTGAGCAAGAGTGTGAGGCAGTTGAAAACAAGTTTCAAAGTACACTCGTAGTAAGCTGAGGTTGTTTTGAGTCAATGGAGAGCGGGGAGAGGGAGCCAACAGACCAATAACACACTAGCACCTCGTTTGTGATGTTATGCCACCTCTTTCCTTACTACACTTCCATGAGAAATATGTCAAATCATGACCTTGGTTGTGTGTGTATGAACAAAATTGTGAGTACAATTCTTCAATAGACCCACAAAATGGATATAGGGCTATATACTTTGACCTAGTATTTACCATACCAGGGTCAGAATGTCAGCTGTAGAGGGGTGAAAGGCTGAGGTGCCCGAAGCACCTGAATGCCTAGGGCCGTGGTGGCGAACCTTTGGCACTCCAGATGTATGGACTACAATTCCCATCAGCCCCTGCCAGTATGTCCAATTGGCTGATGGGAATTGTAGTCCATAACATCTGGAGTGCCAAAGGTTCGCCATCACTGGCCTAGGGCTATGTTAATCTTTCTTTTGAAAAGTTCTACCAACTGCCTCTCACAGAAGCCTCAGAACAGGCAGAAGAATTCAAAGAATTAAAGTGCCATCCTATGCAAAGGTAATAACAGTGTAATTTTATGCAGAACTGTGCATAAGATGTACTGTTACAGTACAAGTTGTCGCGCAGGGCAGAGGAGCGTGTCCTCTGGCCTGGGCGACGCACTGGAAGGTCGCGAGAGGAAGGCCGTATGTCCGATCGAGCCGACCGGGTGTAGTGCTGGGCGCTTCTCTGGGGTGTGATGTCGGCATTGTATAATGCGACCACTCGCCAGCTGGCTGTAAGCGGAAACAGTCAGAGAGTCAAACCATCAGTGGTCATAGAATGCATTAGCTCTGGATTGGATTGCATCATCAAAGAGCAGTCTTAAGCAGGTCTATTCAGAATCCTATTGGAGTCTACTCAATGGGGCTTGCTCCTAAGACAGTCTTCTTATTATGGTGTCTTAGAGCTGGAAGAGGTCCCACTGGCCTTCTAGTCCAATCCCCTGTTCATGGCCTGAAATCCAAAACTTGACTAGTTTCAGAAGCATTGAAGGCTGTCTATCTTCCGTTCTAAGACCTTGGGCAAGGGCAGATCCACCTTTCCTGACCTTCATGGTCAAGTTGAAAACTATCCTTCCATAAGTTGGGCTTGTTGCATCGAGACTTGCTCTTACTTTCTTATTCAGTTTGGTTAGTTGATTGTATGATCTATACTGGTACCTTCTGGACTTCCCTGCTAATTTCATGTCAGTATAAAAGCTGCTTTTCTGCTCGGAAAAACCTGACTTAAAAGGCAGCATTGATGAAAGCAACAGAACACCATGCATGAGCAGAGTCCGCTGAAACATGGCACAAGCTGCAAGGCAGTTCAGGGTTCTTATGGCCTCAGGCTGAATAGCCTGAACATCAATGGAAATCAATAAGGCCATCTAGTGGGACCAGGAGAACATAACCTGAAATTCCAGATGTTGAACTCAGCTTTTAAACAGATCTGACAACATACCAAAACACTATATTAAATTATTTGGAAGATCAAAAGACTTGAAAATCTATGGCCCTGTTTGCTTTGATTGTATAAGTGAACTGTATGTTATTCTGTAGTGATAAAGGTAATAATTCTTTCTGATAAAGGTACTCATCTCTTTCAACTGTATAATTATTTTTCAAAGAACAATCTACTGAAATGTGTAGCGTTTGAGAAAAGCCTGTGATAGGGAAGAATGTTTTTAATTTTATTGAATTAAATAACTAAGCAAATACATTATAATTCATGTATTACCTTTTGTTATATCTTTGTTGTTTATTTTTATTTATTTTATTTTATTTATTTATTTAATTTAATATACCGCCCCATCCCCGAAGGGCTCTGGGCAGTGTACAGCATAAAACCACAGATAAAAATATCAACCAATACTTCCAAAAATATAATAAAGCAACAATTGTATCCTAAAATGGCCTCCCATCTAAAATCTAATCCTCCTAGAAGGGGGAGGAAGAGGTAGCGGGTCCTGATAGTATTAAGGACCCATATATCCCAGTAACGGGTCCCGATGGTATAGGGGAGGGGGCACACTCAGCCCGGTGGAACAACTCAGTCTTGCAGGCCCTGCGGAAGTCACCCAGATCCCGCAGGGCCTGGACAACTGGAGGGAGAGTGTTCCACCAGGCAGGGGCCAGAGCCATAAAGGCCCTGGCCCGAGTGGAGGCCAGCCACATCATTGAGGGGCCAGGGGTCTCCAGTAAGTTGGCCTCTGCCGAGCGCAGAGGTTGAGTTGGGACATATGGGACATAATTTATATATTTATTTACTTTATCTTTATTATTAGGTAATTATATTCATCTGTGTTATTATGTTTATGGTAAGGAAGAGTATAAAATAAATTGGATCACAAATATTATGCCTTCCAAAACTGACATATAAGGCATTGCAAAAAGGTGAGATAGCCACAATCCAATCCTATGGAGTGGTCAAATGTGTAGTACATACATACATAAGCCTTTATTGGCATAGTCAGAAAGAGTTACATAAATGGGGAACAATGACCACTATCATGAATACATAATAGATAAAAGGCCCCACGGGGAGCACAACAAATACGTTCTACTGGGAACTCTCAACTATCTCCGCAATGAAATTGGCGATCTCTTCACAAAGACCGGGGTCCGAGTTGTTTAACAATAGAGATAACCTAGTCAGATCAGGCAGCCCAGATTGGAAGAAAAAAATGTAGGTTGGTATATTTAGATCTGATGTTATCAAATCTGGTGCAGTGCAAGAGTTGGTGAGTCTGGGTTTCAACCACATTAAGTTTGCAACTGCATAACCTTGTGGATTTTATCCTAGAATTGCTGAACCTACTCCTGTAATAGGGCAAGAGGGCATAACTTGCTAAAGCAGCTGCCAAGAATGGTAAGAAGGGCCTCTCCCTATGCAGCGTTAAGGTTCGTTAAGGGATGGAGGTAGTAGGCCATACGTCTCTGCTCAAATGGAATTAGGAGTTGTGTTGGAGAGCAGGTTCGTTTGGCTGCTAGATGTAAATTTGCAAATTCTAGATCTAAAAGCCGATCTCTGAGCCTATTGTACGCTTCTGAATAGGACATTAGGTAGAGTGATTCAATAGGCAGGCCGATGGAAATAATCTTTCTCTCGATTAAAGAAAACCAGGGGTTAACCTGCGTTACCTGTAGTGTCAATGAGACAAGGGAGCGTTCGGATGGCAGGTAGTGGAAATGTGTTGTGGGAGAACTATGCTGGCACATTTGCCCTCCCTGCCAGTATAAAGTGGTGCTTACACCCAGCAGAGAGGTCAAACTGGAGGCAACAAACTGGCAGGAGACGTGGAAGACAGCCTGGCCCCCAGAGCTGTGTTGGGGTCTCAGAGAACTCCAGCACAGATTCTACCCCATGCAAAGTGTTCCTAGATGAGCTGAGCCACCATTTTGCCCACCCACCATTTCCTTGGTTTTGGTGAGTTTTTTCGTGCCATTTCGTGCCAAACCTCCATTTGGGATGGTTGCCTGCTGCCATTTCGTGCCAAACCTCCATTTGGGATGGTTGCCTGCTGCTTTTCTTTTTTTTTTTGGCATCTTTGGTCTATTTTGTTAGATTATGTAAATTTCACTTTACAAGGTCCATCACTCTTGCAATAGACCTTTGGCATTAAAATAATTTTTAAAAAAGAAAGCCCTTCTGATCATTTTGAAACGGTGGTCTGAAGAGTGGGAGGAACTGTGATGGTGTGCGGGGAGGAGTGAGAATTACTGGAGCACCTTCCTTATGAGAAGAGGCTGCAGCGCTTGGGAATCCTTAGTTTGGAAAGGAGATGTCTGAGGGGGGATATGATTGAAGTCTATAAAATTATGCATGGGGTAGAAAATGTTGACAGAGAGAATTTTTTCTCTCTTTGGCCCCTTCTGCACTCACAAAATAATGCATTTTCAAACCACTTTCACAACTGTTTGCAAGTGGATTTTGCCATTCCGCACAGCTTCAAAGAGCACTGGAAGCAGTTTGAAAGTGCATTATTCTGCAGGTGCGGAATGAGCCTTTCTCACAGTACTGGAACCAGGGGGCACACATTGAAAATGCTGGGGGGAAGAATTAGGACTAATAAAAGGAAACACTTCTTCACGCAACGTGTGATTGGTGTTTGGAATACGCTGCCACAGGAGGTGGTGATGGCCACTAACCTGGATAGCTTTAAAAAGGGCTTGGACAGATTTATGGAGGAGAACTTGACCTTCGGCTACCAATCTTGATCCCTTCTGTGTGTTGTAATTATGATATTTGTTCACAAGGTAGGCCTTGTGTAGTGTAGATGGTTTTAAGTTGTAATAAGCGTACATGTGTTTTTACATTTAGTGGCACCCTTATAATGTCTTATTTCTTCTAATACCACATTATAAAAGATGGTAAACCAGCCACCCTACGAGGAAAAGTTAAAGCTTGAAAGAACAGTTGATGTCAACTCCACCAGCCCGAAATTATCTAGTAATCCATACTGTGACAATTAAAGGTTAAAAGATCAGAATGAAGAATGATAAAAACGAGACTAAATGGCTCCCATCTTGTCCTCCCCTTACACATGGTATTTCTGAAATCTAATCAAACCTGCTGTCATACCAGTTCTTATTCTTTTCCCCTTCCTTTTAAAACTAACCGCATTTATAGCACAACCTTTCTATGAAAATCTAAACACTAAGAACCTCCTTTTCTTTGATTAACTGTCTCAACCTATTATTTAAACTTTTGTAAACCTTGGCACATTGCCAAAGCTTCACTTATTACTTACATCTGTTTATTTACTCGAATATCCTTCCAGCCCCATCCAAAGGGGGATGCCGAAAGAGCTCGTAGCAGTGGGGCAACCTTTCACCGGTGCATTCGCCCTCCCCGGGGTACTGCATAAGAACATAAGAACATACAAACAAGCCAGCTGGATCAGACCAGAGTCCATCTAGTCCAGCTCTCTGCTACTTGCAGTGGCCCACCAGGTGCCTTGGGGAGCTCACATGCAGGATGTGAAAGCAATGGCCTTCTGCGGCTGTTGCTCCCGAGCATCTGGACTGTTAAGGCATTTGCAATCTCAGATCAAAGAGGATCAAGATTGGTAGCCATAAATCGACTTCTCCTCCATAAATCTGTCCAAGCCCCTTTTAAAGCTATCTAGGTTAGTGGCCATCACCACCTCCTGTGGCAGCATATTCCAAACACCAATCACACGTTGCGTGAAGAAGTGTTTCCTTTTATTAGTCCTAATTCTTCCCCCCAGCATTTTCAATGTGTGCCCCCTGGTTCTAGTATTGTGAGAAAGAGAGAAAAATTTATCTCTGTCAACATTTTCTACCCCATGCATCATTTCATAGACTTCAATCATATCCACGCTCAGATGTCTCCTCTCCAAACTAAAGAGTCCCAAACGCTGCAGCCTCTCCTCATAAGGAAGGTGCCCCAGTCCCTCAATCATCCTTGTATGTTCCCTTCTCTGCACTTCTTTTCTATCTCTTCGGATATCCTTTTTTGAGATGTGGCGACCAGAACTGAACACAGCACTCCAAGTGCGGTCGCACCACTGCTTTATATAAGGGCATGACAATCTTTGCAGTTTTATTATCAATTCCTTTTCTAATGATCCCCAGCATAGAGTTTGCCTTTTTCACAGCTGCCATGCATTGAGTTGACATTCCCATGGAACTATCAACTAAGATACCCAAATCCCTTTCCTGGTCTGCGACTGATAGCCCTGACCCCTGTAGCGTGTATGTGAAGTTTGGATTTTTTGCCCCTATGTACATCACTTTCCCAGCAGAGAGGAGAGAGATGCTGGCAGCCACACCTCCTGCAGTTCTGCTGCCACAATGCCCATAAGTTCAGGCTACGGCAGGGCTGCATTGG
This sequence comes from Sphaerodactylus townsendi, assembly GCF_021028975.2. Lineage (NCBI taxonomy): Eukaryota > Metazoa > Chordata > Lepidosauria > Squamata > Sphaerodactylidae > Sphaerodactylus > Sphaerodactylus townsendi. The sequence goes on along the minus strand of NC_059426.1, from coordinate 13,629,543 downwards.
CATCCTGCTCAAATGCCAGTGTATGGAGAGGGAGAGACCTCAGGGTCTCATATAGGGTTCCAAATTCAGGGTTCAGAAATACCTGGATATTTTGGGGGTGGAACCTGAAGGGGGTGTGGTTTGGGGAGGGGAGAGACCCCAGCAGCGTATGATGTCAGAGAGTCTACCTCCTGAAGCTGTCCGTTTCTCCAGGGGAAGAAATCTTCTTTGTCTGGAGATCAACTGTAATAGTGGAAGATCTCGAGGGGTCTTTCCCCACTCACCGTTTGCTGCACGTTACTCTTGCCAAGTAGCGCAGGGTCCAGCACCACTCTCCACTACAGGGGCGGTGACAACGCAGCCGCCCCGACTCTGCCGCTCTTGCGCCCCCTCAGCACACGTCATTTCTGGCACTGCTGAAAACGGCACATTTTGATGACCCCGTGCAGCGCGCGGGGCAGTGGGGAAGCCGGGGAACACAATCCCCGCGCTGAAAAGGTCCACGCCAGATGAAACTGACGTCATTTTTAAAAGTGGGGAAACGACCCAGGTGGCTGGCAACCCTGTCCTTATGCATTTATGTTCTTAGCAAATGAGCCAATTCAGGACTTAAGAAATTTTTAAAATGTACACAACGAGAGCAATAAACCATCCAGTATGTTCAGTGGCAAGACAAGGGGAGGCTCAGGGGGCTTCAGCCTCGGATGCCACTTCCTAGGGTCCCATGGGGGCACATTGAAGGGCTGCTCTCCTCCCAACTGCACCATGCCTCCAAACTCTCCATGGACTTCAGGGCAGGGGTCCAGTTGAATGCCGGCCAGCAGGAGCCCAGGAGCAGGGCCAGCTGGGTTCACCTGGGCCCATGCTCCACGTGGAGCTTGAGAATGGGGTGGGCCCATTTGGTGCTGGCCTCACCTTTGGTCAGGTAGAGCTTGGAGGTGAAGCCAACAATATAAAGCTGGAGTAGCTCAGTCCAGCTGCTCCATTTGACCCTGCCTCAGCAAGGTTTGGGTCAAGCATTAAAGTTGAAGGCTGCCCAGGTAAGTTGAGGCCAGGATCAAATGGGCCCACTCTGCTCCTGAGTGCCATGTGGAATCTAAGGGAGGGGCAAGCCTGGCTGGTCTTGCTCCTGAGCTCCTCATGGGGTGGGGCAAACTTCACTGGCCAACATTCAACTGCATCCCAGTCCTGAATTCCATCGGGCATTCAGAGGCATGACATAGCTGTGAAGGGGACAGTGGCCAGGGCAGAAGCATATCAAGAGGAAATGGTGCTCAGGGGCAACACCTCCTCCAGGCACCCTCCTGACCCCATGCTCAAAGGCAAGGCTTGTGGGTGCCTCCCCCCTCTCTGCAGGCCAGCTCGTGCTGTTCCCAGGGCCTGGAGAGGATAAAAGCTGGCCTGCACGGAGGCCAGGTGCGGGGCTCAGCAGTGGCAGGTGGCCCAGGCAGGCACCATGGTCACCCACTGCAAAGCCCCAACCCGCAGGGAGGCGGGACTCAGTGGCATGTGGCTGGGGTGCACGCTGTTTTGTCACGTGGGGGGACCCAATGTCCCTGTGGGCCCCATGCCTCTGGCCCAGAGCTTTCTCCAGGTGCCATTTTACACAGCTACACCTCTAAGTATGTTACAATATCTAAGAAGATTAATGTGTGTTTGTGCGGGTGGGGGGGGGGGTGAGCTAGCTAATGCAGCCTTTTTCCTCTATGATTATGCCACAGCTTAGGAAGTATACCTCTCTACAGCTCTGGAGGGCTGGTTCTATAGTATGAGCACCTAAGGTTCATAATTGTATGAATTAAGCTATACCTTTCACACGGACTTCAGTTATTCTCTCTTTTAGAGAGAAGAAGTATTAACCAAAGGTCTGTAATTATTTCATAATAGTGGTGCCCGGGCCTCTTTAAAATAAAAATTATAGCTGGATCTATTTTTATGGTTGTCTTAATGTTCTGTGATTTGTCAAGCGAATATAGAACAGCAGTCATTTCAATGGGGCTGCTGTGTGATTAGTGGAATAATACGGGTGGTAAAATAATTGCATGGCACACTTATAAAATCATATTGTTCAAATAATTCTATTTGAATATTTTATTCCTCCGCCAGAGCTAAAGGATATGAGCTCATATCGAACTAATCTATCCCTGAGTCTGTCGTTTCTGTTTTTGGCATTAGGCTACCGGGCTTCCAATTTCGGATCATTTTCATTTGTTGAAAGGATCATATACATGTGAGAAGTAGTTGTTTAATAGCTAGTTGTCTCTCTGTAAATAGCTGTTGTGTGACAGTTGCAAAGTTGCATACTTCTCATCCTGGGCTCCTCAACTTAGTGTGCATATGTGCCTTGGTGTCATATTGTTGATTCTGCATAGGCAACACAAACAGGTTCAATTAATCATAAGAACATAAGACCAAGCCAGCTGGATCAGACCAGAGTCCATATAGTCCAGCTCTCTGATCTCGCAGTGGCCCACCAGGTGCCTTGGGGAGCTCACATGCAGGATGTGAAAGCAATGGCCTTCTGCTGTTGCTGTTGCTCCCGATCACTTGGTCTGTTAAGGCATTTGCAATCTCAGATCAAAGAGGATCAAGATTGGTAGCCATACATTGACTTCTCCTCCATAAATCTGTCCGAGCCCCTTTTAAAGCTATCCAGGTTAGTGGCCATCACCACCTCCTGTGGCAGTCTATTCCAAACACCAATCACACGTTGTGTGAAGAAGTGTTTCCTTTTATTAGTCCTAATTCTTCCCCCCAGCATTTTCAATGAATGCCCCCTGGTTCTAGTATTGTGAGAAAGAGAGAAAAATTTCTCTCTGTCAACATTTTCTACCCCATGCATAATTTTATAGACTTCTATGTTGCTTGAGCTGCTGATTCTATAGCAGGTGCAGGGGCCATCCAGGATTGCTGGGATCCCGGCATCAGGAGGTGGCACGGCCACACAGGAAACTTTGTGTTTCCTTGTGAACCATTCACTTGAGAATCCCCCCACTCGAGAATTACCCCCACCCACTAATCAGTTCAACATGGCAGCCACCTAGACAATCTACTATAATGGCAGCCACCTGGGGAATCCACCATAATGGCGGAAGGAAGGGGGGGAATAGAATACTTCCTACTTGCTGTAGTTCACACAGGCAAGCAGGTTCAGGCAAATATAATGGGTTAGAAGTGTTGGGGGGGGTGTGAGTTCTGTGGTTCTGTTCTGTGAGTTCTGTAATCTCCAGATTACAGATTACAGAGATCAGTTCCCGGGGATAAAACTTTGTTGCAAGACAGACAGTTGAAAATTCCCCACCATGAGAGAATTTGCATATGCACCATGAACTATGTAGAATTGCTTGAGCTTGTGCTTTGTACTGCCCTCTTTAGGAGCAGCAGTGGCCTAGTGGTGAAGAGCAGGTATATTCTAATCTGGAGGAACTGGGTTTGATTTCCCATCCTGCCGCTTGAGCTGTGGAGGTTTATCTAGAGAATTCATATTATCCTGTGCACTCCCACACATGCTAGCTGGGTGACCTTGGGCTAGTCACAGTTCTTCTGAGCTCTCTCAGTCCCACCTACATCACAGGGTGTTTGTTGTGGGGGGAAGGGAAAAGAAATTGTCAGCCCCTTTGAGTCTCCTTACAGAAGCGAAGGGGGGATATAAATCCAAACTACTCCTTGTTGTTGTTGTTGTTGTTGTTGTTGTTGTTGTTGTTGTTGTTGTTGTTGTTGTTCTTCTTCTTCTTCTTCTTCTTCTTCTTCTTCTTCTTCTTCTTCTTCTTCTTCTTCTTCTTCTTCTTCTTCTTCTTCTTCTTCTATGAAACAACTAGACTAAATCTTTTGCAACCAGTTCTAGCAAAGAAAAAAAAGTTTGTTGGACCAAAAAAAAATATTACACCTGTTCAGTGGTGGGATTCAAAAATTTCAGTAACAGGTTCCGATGGCGGTTGCATTCAAACAGTGGTGTAGCGCCAATGGGGCTGGGCAGGGCACAATGGGGGCATGGCCAGGCATTTCGGGATGGGGTATTTTTGGGTGGGGCTGTGGCTAGGACGCAGGGCGTGCGTGCCCCAGATGCAGTTTCCCTTCGCCCCGCCTCTAGATTTAAATAATGACTGCTTAAAGTATTAAAAAAGCAATATACTAAAAGGTAGTGTATTATTTCTTTTTTACATAATTATATCGATTGATTTTAAATAATAACATGAGTTAAACCAAAACCTGTTTACAATTGTTAACATATTACAAACATATCTAATTGTCTATCTCTCTCAACCCCCCCCCCGCAACTAAAACACCCTATATTGCCTCCCTCCTTCCCATATTTCCCTCCCTCCCTACTTTCTACTTGCCCTTTGGATTCCTATAACTACTTTATCTATTCTACTTGAAAGAAAACTAACCAAGGGAGAGATCCAAAATCCTTAATTTAAAAGGGTAGTTTAAACTCCTCTCTTTTCAAGATAAATTTCAAGGGAAAAAAAGAAAATGAAAAATCTTTACCTTTAATACTTTCCCAACCTTTATACCAATGAACAAAAAAATAGAATTATTATATATTGTATTATTTCATACAGTTCATACACACTTGGGTGGTGACATGGGGGGCAGGGGGCCGCAGGGGGCCCTGGGGGGCGATTTTGCATCCCCCACTTGACGAGATTTGTTGTCCCAAGGGACAGAGATTACCCCTTTGTCCCTAGTGGAGGTAATCATTAATAACTGGTTCTCCGAACTGAGAAAAATTTAGCAACCGGTTCTACCGAATAAGTGCTACCGAATAGGTGCGAACCGGCTCTACCAAATAGGTGCGAACCTCTGCACCTGTTGAATAATGCTGTTGATAATATAACCAAGACAACAGCCAAATTTCTGTCTCACTACTGAGATGCATTTACAAATGCAGAGTAAGACTTCTACAGGACTACAGACGATTCTTAAGATCTATTATATTGCATATGGATTTTTTTGGTCTGTCTTTTATGCTGCTATGCCAATACAGGTTGACTTGACTTGATTATAGCCAAATAACTTGTTCCTTACTAGCCGACAGGACGCTTGAAACAACGGTTACCGTGGCTACCTTCCTAGCCCTGAGCCTTATACTGAGACGTGCCATCGTCTTCAGTTAGCCAATTCATCCAGTAATCACGCTAACACTGTTCTGCTCTGATTCAGTCTTCCAAAGGAGTATATATTCTACTGTTGTAATATTTTGTGCTAATAAAGGATAATGAATGAAAATGAATACCAAAAAAAGGAGTAACTATACCTAGTGAGGGGCTGTTAAGGATTCCAACCTCCAGGTGAGACTTAGGGATTCGCCAAAAGCTCACCTTACCTCCAGACTACAGAAATCAGCTCTCCTAGAGAAAATGGATTGGGCAAACGTATGCTTCAACCCTCTATGGTGAACATGGTGGGACACGGTAACCCTGATTTAACCCCTTATGTGCTCCCACTCACTCTCTTTCAACCCTTTCCTTTCCACATCAGCAAATTCACTGGCAACAAGAAGATGCCACTGGAGGTCACTGGTAAGCCATTTGCCTCAGGGTTCCTTGTGTTTGTGAGACAGTCCAACATTGAAGCTGGAGAAGAATCTCAAGGGCTAAATACTGTTGAATTCGTAGCATGACTAAACAGCTTCTAGAAAAGTTGATATTAGCACCAGTGAGGCAATCCCACCAGATAAGACTATTGGAACTCGCTCTACACAGGCCTTCCCTTGCGACTGATCCGGAAATTAAAATTGGTCCAGCATGCGGCGGCACGCCTGCTCACGGGCGGTGCCTTTAGAGACCATATCATGCCCGTGTTGCGTCGCCTGCACTGGTTTCCAGTTGAGTTCCGGATCGTCTTCAAGGTATTGGTTTTAACCTTCAAGGCCTTGCGCGGCCTGGGACCCTCGTACCTACGAGACCGTCTGGCCTGTCCCCCATATGTCCCACGTCGGTCCCTGCGTTCAGCAGAGACAAATCTGCTGGTGATCCCCGCCCCCTCTATGATGCGGCTGGCCTCCACTAGGGCCAGGGCTTTTACGGCCCTGGCCCCTGCCTGGTGGAATGCTCTCCCTCCAGCTGTCCGGGTCCTGCGGCACCTTAACGAGTTCCGCAGGGCCTGTAAGACTGAGCTATTCCACCGGGCCTTTGGGGAGGCCGGCTGCTGATGTGGGTGCCCGAAACATTCTGAGAAGCACTCTAAGACCCACTGTCCTTCTCTTAAGATGAGTTTTAATAGTCGGATGCCATCTATTTTAAATTTAATTGGGTTTGATAATTGAATGCTGCATTTTAATTCTCAACTTTGTATTTTTGCTTTTATTTGTTTGTTAGTGTTGTACACCGCCCTGAGCCCTCCATGGGAGGGTGGTATAAAAACGAAATAATAAATAAATACATACATACATACATAAATCCCACACTTCAGCGACATCACTACACATTTGTTCTTGAAGCAACGGAGCAGCGATGAATGGTCTAGTAAAAACGATCAGCAAGAGTGATTCAATATAGGTTTGTGGTATGCTTTAGTTTAGGATCTCAAAATTTCTCAGTGAGGGGTGGTGGTGGTTTTCAGAGCCCCTTGATTTTAGAGCGTGGAGATCTCACGTCTTCAGAGTTGGGGATAAACATGGACATGTTTTCATTGTCCAATTGATGGACAAACCCATTATGGTCAAATACCACCCAGTTCAGAGGTGGGATCCAGCAGGTTCTCACAGGTTCCCGAGAGTAGGTTACTAATTATTTGTGTGTGCCGAGAGGGGGTTACTAATTGGTGATTTTGCCACGTGATTTTTGCCTTAGTTACGCCCCTCCTCTCTGCAGTAGTGCGCAGAACTTGAAGCAGTCTAGCAGGAGGTGCACTGGCGTGCGTGGCAGCCTGCGCCCGCGTGCATTTGTTTCCCGCCCAAGGACCTGCACAGTGGCTGCATTCTTGCCACAGCCCCGCCCAGGAATGCCCGGCCACACCCTGTCATGCCCCACCCATCCCCATGGGCGCTACGCCACAGTTTGAATCCCACCACCATGGGAACCTGTTCCTAAAATTTTTGGATCCCACCACTGACCCAGTTCTTGCTCTTTAAAAACCTGTCATTAGCTAAGCCCAGTGAAATTGGATAAGCAGCCCCATCCAAAGCCTGAGGCATCTGGGGAGAGTGCCACGGCTGTATTGCTCCCTCCTCCAGAGGGTTTTTCAGGCAGCACAAGGAGGCAGGAAAAAACAAAAACATCCCCTGCTGCCTAAAACCTCTCCAGGGGGCTAAATCAGGGGTCTTCAAACTATGGCCCTCCAGATGTTCATAGACTACAATTCCCATGAGCCCTACCACTTGGCCATGCTGGCAGGGGCTGATGGGAATTGTAGTCCATGAACATCTGGAGGGCCACAGTTTGAAGACCCCTGGGCTAAATGGACAAATCCAGGACACCCGCCGCGACACTTGTGGTGCAAAAGCCCCGGTGGACGCCAACTACAGTCAGCTCCGCCCCCAAGAACGCCTCCAGAATGCCTCCACTGAGCCGACGGGAATGGTGGCTGTGCGGGAGTGCTCTGCAGTGCTCAGCGCCATATCTAGCCATTCCAGAGGTCTGCTGTGTCTGCCTGCTGATCATTCTGCCCCTCTGCCAGGATAAGTGCCCCACAGAGGACAAATCCACTGGTGCGGGCTCACGCTATATCCAGAGGGCGATTCAACCCTCCCCTCTTTGGATGGGGCTTTTAAGCAGATGCATTTTCGCTGCAATCAACCACTAATAGACTTCAGTGTAAGCATTCCAGTTTAACGGGTTCATGAATCACAGCGGAAGTATATAGGGTATGTAACAGCGTGGTTTCAATTAAAGTCATCCGCTAAGACAAAATTTTGCCTTAATTTCAGTCTCTCAATGTTTGGAGTTACAGTGGCCTGAAATCTGCATTTCCTTAAGAATTTACCTGAATCTGAATATCCCAGTATACCTACCCATGGCATTATATATTTGAAACAGGTAAAACTAAGCAAGAGCCCCATGGCACAGAGAGGTAAGCTGCAGTACTGCAGTCAAAGGCCCATTCCGCACGGGCCATATACGGCGCCCTGGGGACGGCTAAAACGCAGCAGCGCCGACCTGGCTCCCCTCCACCACCCCCAGGGTGGAGTCAAGCCGCCTCCAAAACCCTACCTCCTGGAGGGAGGTTTTTGGAAAATAGCGCGTTCCCTCCGGCGCGGTGCGAATAGCACCGCTGGGAACACGCTGTTTTCCCTGTCCCTCTCCCACTCACCTTGTTGTCCTGCATCACTCTACTGGACTGCTGAGACCCTCCCTCACTGTCCTCCGATCCCTGGAGGTCGGAGGGCAGAGTGGGCGGGTCTTAGGAGTCCAGCCGGGCGACAAAGGTGACGAGGTGAGTGGGGGGGGATGGGGAAGCCTCGGCTCTGTGCAAACAGCCCCCACCCCTCCACCAGCAGAATTCCTGCCGGTGCAGGGGTGCCTTTCCGCAATGCGGAAAGGGCCAAAGCTGTGCTCATGACCTGAGTTTGAGCCAACACCACAACTCGAAAGCGTCTATTCTTCTTTTGTCAGCTTTCTTTATAGACCAGCTTTCACACCCATACATGGTTATGAGGAGCAAGATGGCTTGGCATAGCCTGTGCTTGGTTTTGATGCTGATGTCTCTGCTTTTCCAAATTTTATCCGTGTGAGAAATAGCAGGTCTATTCAGAAGCAAGTCTTTTTTTTATTCAGTGGGACTTAGTCCTAGGAACATATTCTTTGTACTGCAGCCATAGGTCCTTAAAATAAAGGGGGGGGGAGTAAGTTTGTCTCTTGTAAGTTTTAATAGAAAAAATATTAGCTACATTCTTGAAGTTTTCCAGCATAGCAGAGTTCTTATTATTACTTTGAGAACAATAATACCTGGAAGTCATTCTGAGCTGCTGATAGCGAGGAAGCTAAATTAGTACATGTTGCTTTATGATTCACATCACTCCACTTCTTTATTTGTGCTCACAAACCAAATAGGTTTTTCAGCAAATATAGGAAAAAGCAGGATACGTCATTTGAAATGCTATAGTTGCATTATGAGACATCATTATCATCCCTGAATGCCACAGACAGGAATTTTGCCCCTGCAAGAGTCAGATGAAGATCAACATCAGCTAACAATTTAGCTACCTCTGGAGCTGGGGCCCATTTTGGAATGCACACTTGAGATCCTCTTGTCTCAAACAGCAGAATGTTTGTGTCAGTCAATAAGGAAATGTCAAATTGTGTTGAATTTTCCAGATTTACAATCACAGGGCATCTCCGAGAAAGGAACCCCTGCAAAGCTTCCAAATATTTTCCCTAGCGGTAGCATATTTACAGCCCCATCCAATGGGCCTTTTCAGTGGTGTAAGTCTGAAGCGCGGGTCACCAACACAATTGGGGCCATGGCTGGCAGGAAGAAGAAGAAGAAGAGTTTGGATTTATATCCCCCCTTTCTCTCCTGCAGGAGACTCAAAGGGGCTTACAATCTCCTTGCCCTTCCCCCCTCACAACAAACACCCAGTGAGGTAGGTGGGGCTGAGAGAGCTCCGAAAAGCTGTGACTAGCCCAAGGTCACCCAGCTGGTGTGTGTGAGAGTGTACAGGCTAATCTGAATTCCCCAGATAAGCCTCCTCAGCTCAGGCGGCAGAGCTGGGAATCAAACCCGGTTCCTCCAGATTAGATACACGAGCTCTTAACCTCCTACGCCACTGCTGCTCCAAGTAACAATATATCCTCCTCAGCCACAACCCTGGACCACCCCCGCGGCATAGCGCCAATGGGGCCGGGTGGGGCATGACAGGGGCATAGCACCAATGAGGCCAGGCGGGGCATGACGGGGGCGAGGCTGGACATTCCTGGGGCAGGGCATTCCTGGGCAGGGCTGTGGCAAGGACGCAGCCACTGTGCCTGCCCTTGGGTGGGAAATGAATACACGCAGGCACAGGCAGCCACACACGCCGGTGCACCTCCTGCTAGACTGCTTCAAGTTCTGCACACTACTGCTGAGAGGAGGGGCGTAACTAAGGCAAAAATCACGTGGCAAAATCACCAATTAGTAGCTCCCTCTCGGCACACACAAATAATTAGTAACCTACTCTGGGGAACCTGTGAGAACCTGCTGGATCCCACCTCTGCTGCTATGCCTGTGGCAGTAGAAGTGCATGGTCATGGGCTCTGCATCTATCCCCACATCTCACTGCCAGGAAGGGTGCCGTTGGCTGCCTACTGGCAGATTCATCCCTCTGTCAGGGCAAGCACGCCAAGGAGGGCTGATCCAATAACACACTCTGCACTGCTCTCACCAGCAGATTTCCCCCCTCCTTGGATGGGGCCAGTGGCAGAGTTATCATGGGGCTGGGTGTGGACAGGAAGGAGCCCTGGGTGGACGCCTTTGGGTGGTGGAAAATCGCCCCCCACAACCCTCCTCCTTCCCTCCTTGCCCTGCCCTGCCAGGCCTGCCAGAGGCCACTGCACACACCCCTGGACTACCAGGGCCGACAGAGGCCACTACGTGCGCCCCTGCCTGGCCCCACCCCACCAGACCCTGCTACCGGCTAAGGGGGGGCACGGGGCCCACGGGAAAAAAAAGAAAACTCAGAGTCTGCCCCAGGCTCCATTTTCCTTAGCTATACCCCTGGATTAATCTCACTTAAGCAAAAAATAAATGAATAAATAAATTGGTATGAAGAAGAAGAAGAAGAAGAAGAGGAGGAGGAGGAGGAGGAGGAGGAGGAGGAGGAGGAGGAGGAGGAGGAGGAGGAGGAGGAGGAGGAGTTTGGATTAATACCCCCCCTTTCTCTCCTGCAGGAGACTCAAAGGGGTTTACAATCTCCTTGCCCTTCCCCCCTCACAACAAACACCCTGTAAGGTAGGTGGGGCTGAGAGAGCTCCGAGAAGCTGTGACAAGCCCAAGGTCACCCAGCTGGCATGTGTGGGAGTGTACAGGCTAATCTGAATTCACCAGATAAGCCTCCACAGCTCAGGCGGCAGAGCCGGGAATCAAACCTGGTTCCTCCAGATTAGATACACGAGCTCTTAACCCCCTACGCCACTGCTACTCCCTATTTAGGGACTGTTAGAAGCGTACAATATGCAAATAAGGTTTTGGGGATGGAAAGACCCAAATAATTGAAGGAGCAAACCCTCTGGGCTCTGAATGCTTTATACTTGATGACTCCCCCTCACCCCACAGATATGTGACAGATTTTGACTCCTTGTGCCCACTTGTCAGCTCAGGACTCTTCGATATCACTTGACCTGTTTCAAGACTGAGTTTCAGTGCTGAAAAATAGGTTCTGGAGCTTGGGCAATGATGCACAGTCCTGGCAATAAGCCCGAGCAATCCCTGGCTCAAATGTAAGACTCGTAATTTGAAGGTACCCGTCCCGGCACTCATGCAGCCGAAGGACTAGCTGAGCAGATCTCTCATAAGAATCTCTTTCCACAGATAAATTACAAGCAGCTTTTTCTTTAAAGAAGCAACGCCACAAGTTGAGATTCTCTTTTTCTGAGAAAACTGTTTTCAAGATGTCCCACTGATACAAACGATTATTAAAGGAGAGCAAACAATTATTTTTTTAAAAGATGCAACCTGTTTCTGGGCATGCCTACCGCCGAGGGCAACAGGGACTCATTTCCCGGTAAGTGTGTGTAGGAGTGCATCCTAAAAATAGAAGATCTTTTATCACATTCAGCCATAGGCCAAGTGGTGAGCAAGATAATGTTTCTGGGCTTCTCTCGCTGTGCTTAATTTGTTAAAACAGGAGGTGTTTACCTGAGGCGACCTGAGCGTTGCTTCCGTTGGCCCGGTACAGGTTCTTTTTATCCCACAGGTACGTGACTATTTGTGGCTCCTCGGGGCTCACGTCCCTGTTCAGGACTCCTCGATATTACTTGACAAGTTTTAAGGTTGAATTTTGGCTCCCAAAATAGGTTCTGGGAAATTGGCATTGAACTAAACGTCTGTCGGATCATCCTTGGTGATTCCTGGTTCAAATTTAAGGCACTTGAATGGAAGGTTCTAGGATTCAGATAAGTTGAGAATGGTCCTTTCTGCACAGACACTTTAGAACATTTTGAGGCAGGAAATAAAATAATTCCGCCGAGGAGTTCTGCATTTTTTTTACCCCTTTGGTTCCCAAAATGTCTTACATGCAGCTCAAATGTTTGAAATGAATGATCTTTTAAAACAATTCCTTAGTTGAAATGTTTTCAAAATGGCTTCATTTGCCTGTGTGCGGTCCCTTTAAGACATTTCCCATGCCTCTCTTCTCTGAATTTCCTCCATGGCACCATTTTCTCAGCTCCCTTTATTCTCCTTGCCCATTTTTCCAGTTCTTCCCACAGGTTTCTGGCAGGGGAAGGGATGTATGTATGTATGTATGTATGTATGTATGTATGTATGTATGTATGTATGTATGTATGTATGTATGTATGTATGTATGTATGTATGTATGTATGTATGTATGTATGTATGTATGTATGTATCTCTCCAGACAGACAGACAGGCAGGCCTTGGATATATTGTACAGTCCTTCCTGCCCTAGAATATATGGTGAATGTCAATTGCAAGGTTGTTAATGGATTCTTAGAGGGTTAAGATGTGCTTGTCAGCTGTTTGCCCAGTTGAGTGTGTGTCTGGAGGAATGTTCCAGAGTATGTTCTACTCCTGCCTCTGACTTCTTTTTTTTATTACTAATTGGTTTGATCCCGGCCATGAGGAAAGCTCTGAATTCTTGAAATCATCCACCTTGGTGGAATTCAGACTCATGTCTTCTGTTTACTTTATGCATGCTAGTGGGAAGATGACAGAAAAATCAGAGTTGGTTATTAGACCCCATTTTTCACAACTTTCAAGGAGTCTCAAAGTGGCTTGCAATTGCCTTACCTCTCCCTCCTCACAACGGACACCTTGTGATGTAGGTGGGGCTGAGAGAGTTCTGAGAAAACCGTGACTAGTCCAAGGTCACCCAACAGCTTCAGGTGCAAGAGTGGGGAATCAAAACTGATTCTCCAGATTAGAGTCAGCCATTCATGAGGAGGAGCAGGGAATCAAAACCAGTTTTGCACATCAGAGTCCACCACTCGAAGAAGAAGAAGAAGAAGAAGAAGAAGAAGAAGAAGAAGAAGAAGAAGAAGAAGAAGAAGAAGAGGAGGAGTTTGGATTTATATCCCCCTTTCTCTCCTGCAGAAGACTCAAAGGGGCTGACAATCTCCTTGCCCTTCCCCCCTCACAACAAACACCCTGGGAGGTAGGTGGGGCTGAGAGAGCTCCAAGAAGCTGTGACCAGCCCCAGGTCACCCAGTTGGCGTGTGTGGGAGTGAACAGGCTAATCTGAATTCCCCAGATAAGCCTCCACAGCTCAGGCGGCAGAGCTGGGAATCAAACCCGGTTCCTCCAGATTAGATACATGAGCTCTTAACCTCCCACGCCACTGCTGCTCCTCTTAACCCTTATACCATGCTGACAAGAATACCAAAGTGCTGTTGTGTGTTTTCTTGCTGCTGCGTTTGGATTTCCCTTCTCCTTGCACTTCAGTGGCAAGCATATAAGGTGTATCTCATAAGCTGCTGATCACATATTTCTTTCCTTCTATTCATCCCTGGATAAAATTGTACAAAGCAGATAGCATACATAAATATGCTATCTGCTGCATCCTTTTCATATCCACAGCTCAGAGCGTGGTGACAGCTGCCTCTGAGTCCTCAGAAACAAGAGAGAATAGAAGAATTGTAAATAAATTAAATTAACAGATATTTCCCTGATCATATGAAAAGAAGCCTAGCTGTGCCTGTTTCGAACAGTGAAACTTTACTCCCTATGGCAAGAAAAGCCTGGGAGGCCTATGGTCTTGTTCTGTGAATTTTCTCTGGTCTCCCTTTGCCAAATGCTAGTCAAGGGGTGTTTCCCCACTTACCTTGACCCAAGGTTGCTGCACGTAACTCCCAGCATGCGTCATTTCTTGCACGCTCCCGGGCTTCCCCACGACCCCGCGCTCTGAAATGACGCGCTCAAGGAGCGCCAGGAATGACACGCGCTGAGGGGGCACGACAGCGGCAGTGTTGGGGTGGCTGCGTTGTCGCCGCCCCTGTAGTGGGGAGTGCCGGGGGACCCCACGCTACTTGGGGAGAGTAGTGCGCAGAAGCAGGTAAGTGGGGAAACGACCAAGGTTAACTTAATGTCAGAGACAGAATGACAAACTAATGACTCTCCAGCAGCTTTGTGAACATAAGGCTGTCCTCTGTGAGAAAACCAACAGGCACGCAAGAAAGTTTTCCCTCTTCAGACTGCCTTGCCTTTGGGGAGACAGCTTCCAGTCAGGGCTGGATGGTGGACCAGCAATCTGATTCTCAGGCAGAAGAGGAGCAGTGTTTACAGTTTTACCCTGTTTTTTTCTCAGCTACAAGTCTTTTTAAAGTGGCTTACAATTCTTTCCCTTCCTCTCCCCACAGAAGACACCCTGGCTCCTTCCGCACATGCAAAATAATGCGTTTTCAAACCACTTTCACAACTGTTTGCAAGTGAATTTTGCTATTCCGCACAGCTTCAAAGAGCACCCAAAGCAGTTTGAAAGTGCATTATTTTGAATGTGTGGAGTGAGCCCTTGTGAGGTAGGGACTGAGAGAGTTTTGAGAGAACTGTGACTAGCTCAAGGTCACCCAGCAGGCTTCATGTGGAGGAGCAGGGAAACATACCTGGTTCACTAGATTATAATCTGCCACTCATGAGGATGTGTGGAGAATCAAACATGGTCTTTACAGATGGTCTTTACCACTACACTGGTCTTTACACGCGCACACACACACACACACACACACACACACACACACACACACACACACACACACACACACACACACAGAGAGAGAGAGAGAGAGAGAGAGAGAGAGAGAGAGGCTATTGGGAGATGTAGTATTTAATCAAAGAAGTTCCTGTACAGTTGTTTCACGACTGTCCGCATTTCATTAGAGTTTGATAGTTTCATTAGATTTGGGTGCTGTGTGGTAGTATGGCCGTGTTCATTAGAGTTTCATTAGAGTTTGACTGGGTAGACCCAGATGTGCTTGATGTAGCTAAGTTGCTGCAACATCTGGTTTCTGACCATATCCTGTGACTAGGATCTTCTGGATCTGCTATATGTTCTGATCAAATTAATGTGGTTTTCATTCTTCTTTCTTGGGCTGAATCTTTTCCTCGATGCTGGAGGACATCCCTCAAAGCATATTGACATCTCAGAGAGGCAGAGAAAGGTTCACCTAGGGTGAAACCGTCACTGTCGTTCTCAGCCTGCTGAGACCATTCTGTGTTTTCAACCTATTCAGCTTTCAAAATGGCCACTATGTTTATAAATAGATGTTGGGCAATTGCAATGCAGCTTAGGCCCAGTTTTTCAAATTAAAAAAAAACCCTTTGCAGCATGCCCTACAGACAGATGTAAAGTCATGTTGCTAGATTAAAAGACTTTTCTGGAGGTGAAGGTGGGGAAAAAACAATTTGCACAAAAGAAGGGACCTTGATATAGTTTCTTGCAATGCCGGAGAATCTCAAATGCTTATTTTGTACACTGAAATACAGTTCTATTGAATTATTCCTCCAGAGACAGGGGAAAAAGTCTTTGTTTCACACAAACTGTATACAATTTGCCTGTCATTATCCTGTCTGCTTTTGACAAGGGTAGATTGGAGGACATGCGAAGGGAAAACACCTTTAGCGACGGGAATGTTACGGAGAAAACGGCAAGAATAATGAAAAAAACTTTATGATATTCAATAAAGCCTAGTTGATATTCTGATGGTTCTTGTGAATTGACTAAAAGTAGATCTGTCAGCAATTCCTACAACTGTAGCAATGTGTAGTCAATGTAGTGTAGTGGTTAGAGTTCTGGTTTAAGACCCAGGAGACTGATGCTTAAGTCCATACTCTGTCGTGGACACTCTCTGAGGTACCTTGGGTCAGCCACACTGCTACCTGAACTGGTCAGTTCTACCTCTTGGAATAGTAGGGGAATCAGCTAGAGGCAGACTGGATAGGTGAGTAGGAGATCTACACTTGGGTATACAGAGATCAAATCCCCAAGAGCAGTGATGGCGAACCTTTTCGAGACCGAGTCCCCAAATTGCAACCCCAAACCCACTTATTTATCACAACGTGCCAACTCGGCAATGTAACCTGAATATTGAGGTTTTAGTTTAGAAAAAATGGTTGGCTCTGAGGTGTGGATTACTCAGGAGTAAGCTTGGTGGTAGTTGGTGGCTTTGCTTTGAAGCAACCGTGCAACTCTTCCAATGGGTGAATCATGACCCTAGGAGGGTTTACTCAGAAGCAATCCCCATTGCCAGCAACCGAGTTTACTCCCAGGTAAAGGTTTGCACTTTAGTTATACATATGAAAATCAGTGGGGTTTAACAGCGCTTAAAAGGGTTACCTACACTGCTTCCCCAAAACTAGGTCTTAGGTTTAATGCTAATAATCGAGCCCAGCAGCCCAGGCCAGCCTAGATGAAGAAGAAGACTTTATTTATGGTCAATGACCAAATATACCAGCCTAGATGTGTGTGTGTGTGGGGGGGGTGGGGGTGACTCTGTTTGTGTGTGCCCACAGAGAGGGCTCTGAGTGCCACCTCTGGCACCCGTGCCATAGGTTCGCCACCACTGCCCAAGAGAATCACTCAAAACCACGACTTTGGCAAAAGTATTTACAATTTTATTAAGGGATCAAAACAATAAAAATACACAGAGAGAGAGAGTATTAGGAGGCCTAAGAAATAATTGAGTGGTAGCAGAAATAGGTTAGGGTACCAGAAGGGCGATAGTTACCATTTCCAGAAAGGAAGAGGTCCGAGGAAGAGCAAGAGAAATGACCACAGAGAGAGACATTGGGTGCAAGAGCAAAGAACTACGGATTATGGGGTTTAGTTATAGGGAAAAAAATGACCCTCTCAAATTATAAGAAGGGTGAGTTCAAGAACAAAACAAACGTTTCGATAAGTTTGGGTTGTACTAATTACATTAACATTCAGAAAGCTTGAGGATCCTTAATAGCTAGTCAGGAGGTCTCCAAGATAAGGTTAATGTTCCATGTTCTGGCAGAAAGAGAATGGAGGGCAGTGTAGGAGCTTTGCTGATGAGTTTAAGGTGCAGACTTCTGCAAGTTCGTTGCAGGCCCAGAGCCAGATGTGCTTCCTCAAGGCAAGATTTTTGTCAACCAGATGTGAGTGGCTATGCCCATAGGGGGGCATTGTCCAAAGCTCTGCATTTCTAATTCAGGAGGGAGAAGAATGGTAACATGTGTCAGGCAGACAGTAAGGTATAAATATCTGGATGGGTAAATAAATCCACCCTGATGCTAAGCCTTAGTGCTAGCCATGAATGAGATTACGGTGTGTATTGCCTTTGCTTTTAATTTGACTCATAGAGACGATAGAGAACCCACTTACTTGAAGAACCGCCCTGGAATGGAACATGGGTACACATTTATAATCTCAAAGAGCCCTACCTCTCTTGGTTATAGCCAGAATGGTGGAATGGCTAAGAGTGGCAGACTCCAATCTGGAGAACTGAGTTTGATACCCTAGGAAGCCTTCTTGGTGATTTTGGGCTAGTTACAGTTTTCTCAGAACTTTCTCAGCTCCATCTACCTCACAAGGTGTCTGTTAAGGGGAGGGCAAGGGAAGCCAATTGTAAGCAACTTTGAGACTCCTTATTGTTCAGAAAAGCAGGGTATAAAAACCAACTGTTGTTGTTGTTGTTGTTCTTCTTCTTCTTCTTCTTCTTCTCCTTCTCCTTCTCCTTCTCCTTCTCCTTCTCCTTCTCCTTCTCCTTCTCCTCCTCCTCCTCCTCCTCCTCCTCCTCCTCCTTCTCCTTCTTCTTCTTCTTCTTCTTCTTCTTCTTCTTCTTCTTCTTCTTCTTCTTCTTCTTCTTCTTCTTCTTCTTCTTCTTCTTCTTCTTCTTGTGTCCTCTCTTAATGCTGGTAAATCCCTACAGCTTGAGGGGGTTCATTCTCACCCACAGCACCCGTCCTTTGAAAAGGCCTTGGAATGACACTCACTTGTTACAGAAGGTAAAGAAAAGCATCCTATTCAAAAAGACCTTTTGAGGGAGAATGAAGTCCACGAGTCAAACACCGTGTGAAGTAGGTGGGGCCGAGAGAGTTCTGAGAGAACTGTGTCTAGACCAAGGTCATCCAGCAGGCATCATGTGGAGGAGCAGGAAAACCAATCCAGCTCATCAGATTAGAGTTCGCCACTCATGTGGAAGAGTGGGGAATCGAACCCAGTTTTCCAGAGTGTCTACCACTCTTTGACTGCTACACCACACTGTAGGGATTGCCAGATGCTCCCAAAAGTGAAATAGTGGTGACATTTTAGACACACACCCATGTCCCAACCCCCAGCTCTCAGAGTCAGCAAGGCAGAAGATGTATGTATTATCGAAGACTTTAATGACTGGAATCAATTGGCTGTTGTGGGCTGTCCAGGCTGTGTGGCCACGGTCTGGCAGTTTTCGCTTCAAAGTTTTGCCCACATCTGTGGATGGCATCTTCAGAGGTAATGATTCCGGCCATAGATGCAAGGAAAAGGATAGCAGAAAAAAACTACCAGACCATGGCCACGCAGCCCAGAAAAACCACAAGAGCCACATTATATGTATATTAAGTGCAACCATGACTCATGTGTTAAGAAAACACATAGCCTATTTTTTTTATAGTATCTGAATTGATCATGCAAATATAAGATAATTCAAGCACTAGAAATTAATATCTAAGATATAGTCATTGGAGTAGTAAAAATACTTTGGAGCAAACAAATGGTAAAGGTTATCAGCAGTGGTGGGATCCAAAAATTTTAGTAACAGGTTCCCATGGTGGTGGGATTCAAACTGTGGCGTAGCACCAATGGGGATGGGTGGGGCACAACAGGGGCATGGCCAGGCATTACGGGGTGGGGCATTCCTGGGCGGGGCTGTGGCAAGGACGCAGCTGCTGTGCCGGTCCTTGGGCAGGAAACGAATGCACGCAGGCGCAGGTTCCCATGCACGCTGGTGCACCTCCTGCTAGACTGCTTCATGTTCTGCTCGCTACTGCTGAGAGGAGGGGCATAACTAAGGCAAAAATCACGTGGCAAAACCACCAATTAGTAACCCCCTCTCGGCACACACAAATAATTAGTAACCTTCTCTCAGGAACCTGTGAGAACCTGCTGGATCCCACCCCTGGTTATCAGATTCTATAAGG
Source organism: Sphaerodactylus townsendi (assembly GCF_021028975.2). Lineage (NCBI taxonomy): Eukaryota > Metazoa > Chordata > Lepidosauria > Squamata > Sphaerodactylidae > Sphaerodactylus > Sphaerodactylus townsendi. Next base: position 13,610,328 of record NC_059426.1, on the reverse strand, counting down.
TCTCTCTAGTAATCAGAAAATGCTATTTTGGGATCCATTGTGTAATATGCACTTAATATAATGGTGGGTAGATATCTTCTGTGCTGTAGCTTTAATTATTTTCTATCATTTCCTTTTTCTGATCTGCTTAATATATGCTGAAAACCAATACAAATATATTGTTTGAAAAAGGAAAAGCCATCGCTGATGAGAAAATGCGTGTTTTGCAAGAGCAAGGTGGAAAGGCTTGTTCTTGAGGTCTAGGAAAGAGAAGGCAGAGAAAAAAAATACTGAATAGTTGAACTTCTATTTCAGATGTTTATGGGGTTCCGTGCAAGGATGGTCTCAGTTGGTTTCTATTTAGATTCGTGTTATATCAAATAGTTTCAGGGGGTTCAAAAACACCGAAAACAGAAAGCTGCTGGAATTCCCATTGGTGGCAATACAACCAAGGAGTTGTGCTGGTATGCCAGAGATTTTTTTTTCCAGAATGCAATGGACAGCCCTGTTGGGGGTCATAGTTTCACTCTACTGGGCTACAGTGATGATCTATAATTTGGAAACCAGGTAGACAATAAATCTGGAAATCTCAGCAGCATTGCATGAATACAGAAGTGCAAAGAAGTCATATAGTTCTTACAGTTGATAAATTTATTTTTTTTTTACAACGGAAAGTACAAAAAATCCCTAGTTCTTATTTGCAAATATAAATCCTAAGAAATTCTAAAGGTGTCAGTAACTGACAAAACAAAGGTAGAGCATTAAATCTCTTAGAAAGTATAGCCAGAGCAACCAAGAAATCTATTAACAGAGGGGGGGAAATTAAGCCTCTAGTTGCTGTATACATAAAGCCAAAAAAGCTTTACAAAATATATACATTCGGTATAGCAAGTCACATGAATGTACAATTAATGGTAATTTATAGACCACTCCTCATCTGCATTATAAAAATTATCTCCAATTCAATAGAAAAAAGAGTTAAAAGAACAATATAACTGTACAGTCGGGGAGCATACAGTGTGTGCATCCATATATACAGGTACTTGAGTCAATTTACAGGATTGCAGATAACATCAATGGCATTCACACATGATCTAAGCCAGAGATTTTCACTGTATGGGTCTGGCCATGCTACTGAGAGCAAGCCAGAAGCATGCACAGGAAAATAAAGCAACCGTGTTGTGTGTATCAACCCCAATTATATCAAGTTTTTCAGAGCAAGGAAGTCCAGTTTGGCACCGAGTACCCTTCTCTTGGCTAAGATATGGACGTTGTTCTAAGGGCAGGAAAAAGACGCCATGGCCCTACCAGAGCTGACAGATAAGGCATCTCTGCTCTCCAGAAATCTTGATCTCATACCAGAGCTGTGATTGACAAACTAACGGATAGAGTAGGATGCCACTCTGCAATAACGATTGGACTGTTCAGCACATGCAAAGAGAATGCTCCCCACCGTGGGCTGGATTAAGATATACCCCTCATGTACACACAAAATGTATATTATTCTGTCATGGAAACTTAGTATTTGTGGGGAAGATTTAAAGTAAAGTGACCAGGACCAGGACTGGGATAGGCGGCTGCGCGTGCGCGTGCGCACCCAGCCACAGGAGCGCACTGCCTTCTGGGGCACTGCTGTTTCCCGCCCTGTGACAAGGTGGGAAACGGCAGCACCCCAGAAGGCCATGCTCCTGAGGCCGCGTGCGCATGCGAAACGGCAGCGCCCTGCCAAAATGGCAGCACCCCAGAAGACAGTGCACTCCTGCGGCTGCGTGCGCATGTGTGCGGGGCCGCAGGAGCGCACGGCCTTCTGGGGTGCTGCCATTTCCCACCCTGTCACAGGGTGGGAAATGGCAGCGCCCCAGAAGGCCGTGCTCCTGTGGCCGTGTGCACGGGAGGCTGCCGAACTGCCTTTCGCCCCAGAAGGCAGTGTGGCAGCCTCCCAAAAATTGGGACAATGGAAATAACCTGCGGGATGTGGAACAAATTGTGTGAAGGCAGGACTGTCCCGCCAAAAGCGGGATGTCTGGTCAGCCTAGTTTAAAGGAGAAGAAAACTTGGATTTATACCCCACCTCTCTCTCCTGGAAAGAGACTCAAAGCGGTTTACGAGCTCCTTTTCCCTTCCTCTCCCCACAACAGACACCTTGTGAGGTAAGTGGGGCTGAGTGTGTTGTGAACAAACTGTGACTAGGCCAAGGTCACGCAGCAGTCTTCATGTGGAAGAACGGGAAAATAATCAGTTCACCAGATAAGAGTTCACCACTCATGTGGAGGAGTGGGGAATGAAACCCAGTTCTCCAGATTAGAGTCCACCGCTCGTAACCACTACACCAAACTGGCTCTCATAATTTCAGTCCCTAAACTTTTGTTAGGACTGCCAAACTCCTGGACTTCTTCCAAAATGACAACTAATCTCCATGGAGTTCAGTTCCCCGGAAAAAAAAAATGGCCGCCTCTATGAGAGACCATAGATTCTGGGTGAAACTGCTCCTCAAGTTCTCCCCTCTCTAGGCCCTGCTCCCAAATTTCCAGGAATTTTCGTGGCCAGAGTGGACAACACTGCTGCGTTTTCGTCAGTCCCGTTTTGAGGAAGGGGAGGGTCAACTAAGACTTTCTAATGGATTTAATTGATAAAAATGGTAGCTCAGGCAGGGAAACGCTGCTCTCAACACTCGCTTACAGATGAGAGTTTAGACATTGGGTACCAACAGCTAACTAGGACAGCACCTGTCTTCTCAGATCACTGCTCACTGGTTCCTTGGGAGGTTTCTGGCATATAAAAGGCAATAGGCAGAACCGGAGCTTAGCCAGCGTTACTTTGTCAAAGCGGAAGAATCGTTCCATGTTGTCCAATGACATTCTCACAAAACTAGGCCGAAGAAAAGTGTTGGTAAAACCACCTTTGCTCCAGTGGGTATGCTGGGGAGACCTGCTGTGGAAAACAGCGCAAAAGTAAAGTGCCACATTCGATCTTTCTAAGGTACTTCGGGGTACTATAATATTTACTTCAGGTACTATAATATTTACTTAAGGAGGCAAATAACTTGGCCTATTGATGGCTTATAGGAACACATTATATATTTTTAAAAGAACGATTAGGTTTAGGAATCTCTTTGAAAACATTCGCTCAGTTTAGATCATATTCCCTGTTGCTTGAAAGGTAAACTGTTCCCACCCTTCCCCGTGCCATCCAGAGGTGGGATCCAGCAGGTTCTCACAAGTTCCCGAGAGTAGGTTACTAATTATTTGTGTGTGCCGAGAGGGGGTTACTAATTGGTGATTTTGCCACGTGATTTTTGCCTTAGTTACGCCCCTCCTCTCAGCAGTAGCACGCAGAACTTGAAGCAGTCTAGCAGGAGGTGTACTGGCATGCATGGCAGCCTGCGCCTGCGTGCATCTGTTTCCCACCCAAGGACTGGCGCAGTGGCTGCATCCTTGCCACACACCCGCCCAGGAATGCCCTGCCCCCCAAAATGCCTGGCCACGCCCCCATCATGCCCGGCCCAGCCCCATTAGTGCTACACCACAGTTTGAATCCCACTACCATGGGAACCTGTTGCTAAAATTTTTGGATTCCAACTCTGGTGCCATCTTCAATATGTGTACCAGTTACAGTTATGCACAACAACTGTTTACAAAACACATTTTAATACAACAGTTTCTTTTAGCGGGAGTTGTTTTACATTCTCTGGGACAAGCACAGTATGTTATAAATGTGTGTATGATGTGCATACTGCCACTAATTTGCGGGGGGGGGGAGTGGAAAGAGAGATGGGTTGTGCATCTAAAAGGGCTCCCATGTGGTGAAACATCCACATGAAAGAGCAAGATTCGAGTCCAGTAGCACCTAAAACCGTGGTGGTGAACCTATGGCACCTATGTTCATGGACTAAAATTCCCATCAACCCCTACCAGCATGGCCAGTTGGCTGATGGGATTTGTAGTCCATGAACACCTGGAGTGCCATAGGTTCACCGCCCCTGACCTAAAAGATCAACAAGTTTCCGGGGCACAAGCTGTCGAGAGGTCAAAAATATCTGGCAAAGGGAGCATTGATTCTCAAAAACTGATACTCTGGAAATCTTGTTGGTCTCCAAACACCTAGACTTGAATCCACTGGACTTGAATCTGGATCTTCTCGAGCAGGCCAGTGGGGCTACCCACCTGAAATTAGCCATATGAAAGTTTTTAATTGATCAGTAGTCTAATGTTGTTTCTGATTATGTGTCCAAGGTATTAATTTGTACAAGGAGCAGACAGCTCATGATGCCAAGCCTCCCCACCCAAGCTTTGCACATGAAGTTGAACATGTGCATGGAACCTACACAGATACAACTCTACAAAACCGCAATCCCTGGAAGCGCATCATTTGAAGGACTGGGCCCTCACAATTGCATATGCTATGTATGTAGATCTTGAGCTGAATAGGCATTGGTCTAACGTTCAGAGGTGCTCACACACCAGGGGTCTAACGTCCTAACAGGGCTCCACTGAAAGGCACAAGTCTTAAACCAATTAATCGTAAGATGTTCCTCTCTTGAGATCTTCCTGCAAAAAAAAAAAAAATGACACGTCAACACATCTTGACTCTGAAATCCTGGAATACTTCCCAATCGGTTTTTTTTGTGGTTCAATACCAGCACTGTGAAAGCAAACCAGTTCTGCATAGTGCGTCAATGTGCATTTCATGAACAATTATATGTAACGAGGGCTCAGACTGCGTTCACCAAACGCGCTGAGTCCTACCATTACAAATGAACTGACCGACAACTAAGGAATGGAGGGTCAGAGTAAGCGAATTATTCTTGTCCCTCTTCCCCTGTTCTTCCCCTGTGTCATTTTTGTACATTCCTTTTCCAGAAGGGTGGGGAAATAGCACAGCACACAGCAGGCACCCGAAGATGGGAATCCGTCTTTCTAAGGTACTTCACTGCAGGACAGACTATATTTCCGGGGGAACCAGCAGAAAAAATAGCTTGGTCTGTATATCCGTATGTGCAGTTGGGAAGAGCTTAAAGCAGTCTTCATTAGCATGGTTAAGAAGAATGATACCTTAAATTCTCTTTACCCAATTTTGCCCAGAAATAACGGCCCCAGAATCAACTGGGTCGTAATTGCAACAGGGGGGGAGGGCACGTGGTGAGCTCCGGAGCGGTGAGCATGCGTGGCCTGGGGCGGCCGTGCGGCTGAGCCACACCCGGCCCGATCGTGTGATGCGAACGAACGTTAGGGGTGGAGCACGCTCCCTATATATTAGGCAGCACGCGGTTGCTCCGGCCTTCTTCGATGCCTCGAGCAAACTGACCCACCCTCCCTCCCTATTTGGGCAGGGTTTTGGTGCTGCTCATTTGTCACAGGCTTGGCAGTTTGGGCAGAGGAGAACATATTTAGGGGAGGCCGAGCTCGCGCGCCAGTCCTCCCCGTGGTTGGGGGTCTCCATAAGAGGCTTGGGGTGGGGCAAGCTCATGCCGCATGCCGCGAGGGCCTCTGCAATTCAAGCCTGACACCCCAGCAGAAAGGGGGCCGTAGCGGGTGGGCACCCAGGTGGCCCAGTACCTCCTCTCCCCCCCAATATGGATTGGGGTGTAGTGCTGGGGTCAGCCAGGGGTGCTGACCGGCCACAATACAGATGTGCTCCTCTTGCTTTCTTGCCTCAATAAAGGGCTGCGGCCAGAGGTGGGATCCAGCAGGTTCTCACAGGTTCCCGAGAGTAGGTTACTAATTATTTGTGTGTGCCGAGAGGGGGTTACTAATTGGTGATTTTGCCACGTGATTTTTGCCTTAGTTACGCCCCTCCTCTCAGCAGTAGCACGCAGAACTTGAAGCAGTCTAGCAGGAGGTGCACCGGCGTGCGTGGCAGCCTGTGCCTGCGTGCATTCGTTTCCTGCCCAAGGACTGGCGCAGTGGCTGCATCCTTGCCACAGCCCTGCCCAGGAATGCCCCGCCCCTGGAATGCCTGGCCACACCCCCATCGTGCCCCACCCAGCCCCATTGGCACTATGCCACAGTTTGAATCCCACCACCATGGGAACCTGTTACTAAAATTTTTGAATCCCACCACTGGCTGCGGCCCAATTTAATTCCAAGATGTATCCTGTGGTTATTTCACCAGAAGGAACCTCTGCACATCTGGGCGCAAATCCAATGATCCGTTTCTTTCCCATTTTTTAGAAATGCTGAGCCTATTTGGAATTGATTCTGTTTTGATCAGAGGAGAAATTCAAGGACAGGAGAGTCAGAAAGAGAATATCCACAACATGTCAGAATTTCACTTTGGGATGCTCAGAGGCAATGTCCTCCCAAACCATTCTGCCCTCCAGCTAGAGCACCACCGTGCGTTGTGTGACATCCAAGGGGCTGAGGGTGCATAGAGGTGTAAGAGAAACCTATGAAGAAAAAGGAAAGAAAACCATTTTTTTTGGAAGAGGAAAGATAATGAGAGGAATCAATGACCCTATCTAAAAAAAAGAATAAATTTTAGAAGAAGAAATTCCACTCCATATATCAACTCTACTTTTCATATATCATGACTGTCTTTTGACTTGTTCGCATGTCAAAAATGGCCTGAACGTGATACAGGTTGAAAGTATTCAGTTGGTTATTCCTGGCCCAAAAGATCTGGCTGTCCTTGACCAAGGTCATGGTCTTTTCTGGTCCTGCCTCTGGCCTGGCAGAACACGCTGTGAAATGAGACTTGGGCCCTGTATGACTCATTACAGTTCTGCAGAATCTGGAAGAAAGAGCTGTTCCATCAGGCCTATGGTTGAGGCTTTCCCCACTACAGAAGGGAGCTAAGGTCGACTCGGTTCCCTTCAGTGGAGGGCGATCCCAGGCTGTCCCCACAGCAACTGAGTTGGCCCCCTGGAACCGAGCTAAGTGGGCGGGATCATCTTGGTGCCTGTTTCGCTCCTCGATCGTGATTGGTGCTTGTGTTACGGCGAGAAACAGGAGCGTTCTTTTTTTACAGTTTTTACAGTTTACAGTTACATGCGCTTTCTGCCCACCATGACTCTCCCATTCTGCGCATGACTCTCAATTATGTACAAAATAATAGTTTTGACACAGGCAGTACATAAAATGGAGTGATAATTATCATATTTGTCATATTCGTTTGGGACTACATTCTAATGCGGAAGCATACCATTTTCTTGACCGCTGCACCTCAACAGACCGTACCGAAACCTTTCTTTTCTGAGACAGAGTATAGCCATCTTCAAGTCTCTGAAGAGCCGTCATATAGAAGATGATGCAGAGTTGTTTCCTGTTGCCTCAGAAGCTCAGACCAGAACTGAGTTGAAATTCAATCGCAAGAGTTTTTGGCTAAACGTTTGGAAGAACTTCCTGACAGGTAGAACGGTTTCTCGGTGAAACAGGCTTTCTTGGGTGGGGGGGGGGGTGGACTCTCCTTCTTTGGAGGTTTTTAAGCGGGAGAGAGATGGCCATTTAACTGTAAAGCTAGTTCTGCAAACCTGGCAGAGAATGAGAGGGTGGGCAGGAAGGGATGAGTCAGTGCTCGGCATTCATGGCTGTTTCTTAGATGCCAACGGTAATGTTGATCACCAGTTTGGAATCTGGCAACCATGTTCCTCCAGGCCAGATTGGCCAGGGATCCTGGAGGTTTTTGCCATCTTCTGGGCATGGAGCAAGGGTCACTGGGGATGTGGGGTAGTTGTGAATTTCCTGCGTTGTGAAGCGGGTTAGACTAGATGACCCTTGAGGTATCTTCCAACTCTATGTTTCTACAATTCTAAGGTACAGCTCACTTATAGTGACCTTGTAAGGCACAGGCGTCAAACTCGCAGCCCTCCAGATGTTATGGACTACAGTTCCCATCATCCCCTGCCAGAATTATGCTGGCAGGGGATGATGGGAACTGTAGTACATAACATCTGGAGGGCTGTGAGTTTGACGCCTATGTTGTAAGGTATTCAAAGCAAGAGACAAGGAGAGGTGGTTTGCTACTGCTTGCCTCTATGTAGCAATCCTTGACTTCCTTGGAGGTCTCCCATCCAAGTACTAACCAGGGATGACCTTGTTTTGCTACCCATATCTGACAAGGTCAGTGCATAAGTAGTTATGGAAGCAGTAAACAGTTGGTGATGCTGCTGTTTTTTTCCCTGGAACAGGCAGTAGCAATTCATGGGGTTGTGGCAGGTTATTCCATAGGCTATAAATCATAGACCAGGTATGCCAGGTTGTTTTATCTGACTCTGCACAACCAAGGATGCATGAACATGCTCGGTGTCATTCCTTTTTTACATCCAAATGTTGCCATTGGTTGTTTCTGCATGGTCCAAATATCCTGGGTTGAGCAAGGGAAATATCCTGGTCTGGCCAAGAAGTTCTCATGGTTCCTGGTCCTAAAGCGGGTTTGTCCCATACTTCCCTTATCCAGGGATTTTCAAAAATTGCCAATTTGGCGATGCTTTTCAAAAATCCCATGATGAACCCCATGCAAACATCCCATGCAAACACCATGGGAACAGAACCAGTTTATTTTTCCCGCAAAGCCGCCTGATCTCCATGCCCCACTGGCCACTCCCCTGATCTCCCCACCTGACATCATGTTAGTTTTCAACTCTGCTGAGCCACCAACCGCTGTAGCCCATCCTACTCGAAACGTTCCCCCAAACATGTTTTCTGCTCATGGTATTGACCAGGTACCATTTTGTCTGGGTTAATCAGGAGTGGAGTCCCAAAATGTCCCTGTTTTCTTTTCTGTACATGTACTGGTTGCTCGGAGCACATCGCTAGGGAGATGTGCACTTTGGCCCAAATGTTAGTGGGCATATCATGGGCAGAAGGGGGGGTGTCTCTCGTTTTCTTCAAAAACATGAGAACATGAGCGGGAACGTGATGAGTAAAGCAGGTGTAAATGCAGGGGCCAGCCAGGTGGAGTCGTTTATTCAAGCAACCACCCAAAAACAACAGCCAATCAAAACATGGGACACTGGGGACATTTGCGCATGTGCAGATACGCTTGCAGTGTAAATACAAAAGAGTTGGGCTCGTGCGAAACGAACTAGAGTATTTCCTCCTGGTCTTCACTCAGTTCCTCCACAGAAATGGGCAGCCATGTGAAGGGAGAAACTGGTATAAAATAAACCTGGATTGTAAGATACCGATTGTAACGCAGTATAATTGTGCCATGCGGAAACAGCCATTGTGAGTCTTTTCATTTAGCTCATTTTCAAAGCTGGTAACCCCCATCTTTTTCTTTCAAGCCTTTTTAATGTACATCACCAATAGATTATCAAACACTAGCCCGCCCACCCCAAAAAATACTTAACAATTGAATAAATTTAATGTGAAACAGGAAAAGAAATAAAACTTGTGGGTTCAGTTTGCATCCATGAGAAGTAAAGGCCAAACGGGACTTTTTCAAGTTGGAATTCACGGGGTTGCAAAATTCAGCAGCCTCTCTAAGCACAACTGAACTTTTTGAGTGTGGTTTTCCATGACCATACACAAATGCGAAGGCAGGTTTTCGTTTCTCAGTTTCTTGTTTCTAGAGTCAGGAGTCTGGGCCCACACTGCAAATGGGCAATATTTGTCTCCCCAGCATTGGGTTGCGAAGACAATCAGATGTATTACCCTTTGCCCTCTTCTCAATAGGATGGCTGTCCTAAAGGTTTTAGCTTCTGTGCTTGGGCAATATATCACAGAAGGCTGGGTCACAGGTGGAAAAGAAGATTTAAATGGTAGAAAACAATGGTCTGTAAAGCTAGTGGTAAATTTACATATATGTGTGTGTATGTGTGTATATAAATTTACTGAAATTATATATATATAATTTGCTGAAATATATATATACTTGTTTTAATATCATTTAATCCGTAACAAAATAAATTTATTGCAAGAGAGAGTTTCTCACTAGGTTTATGGTGATAAGAGAATGTCATACAAAATATAGTGCATCAGTTTTATCTAAACATGACTTAGGTGCAAGTACACAAGTAGAATTTAAAAAAAACAACAACTCAGGAGCATACTTTATAACGTAGCTTACCGTACTATAAATATATTTTATATACATGTTTATATATTTTAAGACATGATCTTCATACATACATACATATCTATATATCTATATATCTATATCAGTTGTATTAGTACCAATTCAGTGCTTTAATTGTAATATGAATTTGCACTTTACATATAAAGGTTTGCATTGTTGCACTGATAGCAAATAACTCCCAGATAAGGAGGCTTTCGCGACCCCTTAATCTTAGTTCATTGAATCCGATGAATGGCGCTGGTCACGTATGTATATATTCCACTGGATATATTCCTTTCTCTTGTATCTTCTCGACATGAAGCTCAGAAGAGAGGCTGCAAAGGAATGACAGCTGGGTGCGGTGACAAGAGCGACGGGAACAGTGCGTGGGGTAAAGGGGGGAAAGCCAAATGACTGGGGTGGAGGACAGAGGCTGGAATGAGTGGCAGCTGGGGTGGGCCAATGATGGTTGTGTGACCTGCAGGACAAAGCCTCGGCCCAACTGACAAATGAGGTAAAGGTGCGCGGGGAAGGGCGGGGACTTGGGAAAGGAACGGCTGATGAGGCTGAAGGACCTTAAATGTCGTGGCGGCCGCCGCGGCCGCAGCCGCGTGCTGCTGCAAAACAGTGTGGTGGATTGTGGTGACAGAGGTAGAACACAGCGGCTGCTGCAAGGGCAAAGGCTGGAGAGGAGGAGTCGAAGGCGGGAGCGCAGCCGGAGGGAAGTTCAGTTTCATTTTATTGGCTAGCAGGTTTTGCTGGAAGATCTGATGGTAGGCCTCGCACTGAAGGTCTTTGAATTTGTCATGGCTTTCGGGGGCCAAGAGCAACGCGTGTTCGGGTAAGGCGAACGGGGTGAGGATCTGCTCGCTGGCTAAGAAAGCGTGACGGTTTATATGTGCTTCTTTAAAGGGTAAAGGAGACGGGGCGTTGAATATACCTGGATGATACCGCAGCCACTCGTTGGCTGACAGGTGAAGTTTTTCGGGCGGGATGGTATCCGCCACTTCGTAGTGGCACAGATACGATTTAGGGGGAGATTGATTCGGGTTTCTGTCAACACTGGGCCCTTTTCTGGCAGGCTGACTGCCAGGAATGCTCACCGGTTCGTGTTTCTCTCCCTCTACCGGCACGTTTGTGGGCTTTGTGGCTGCCTGTTCGGTAACAGGAGAAGCAGAACGCGTGGATTCTTCCGGATATGGAGTGCTCCTTGTACCAGAACAGTTTGATCCTTGGGTGGTTTCTAATGGATGTAATTGCTCAGGTGGTGGGGCTGGTGGGCATTCAATCGGCTGTATTGATTCTTCTGTACCGTTTGCATAATCAGTCGTGAAAGGTGGATTTTCTTTCTCTGTGGTCCCTTCAGTGGGCATGTCAGAAGCGTTGCTGAACACGGAGACTCCTTTTTGAGATGGCCCATTGAGATTATTTCCTGATGGCCTCTCTCTAAACACGTGGGTTCTCATTCGCTTTCTTCTGCGCTTCCGTTTAGGCTTGCGAGACACTCTACAACCGAAGGCATGCGGCACATTTTCTTCCAACAGCCAGGTCTGTGCATTTGAACTTTCCTCAGAGGAACATGAGTACGTATGATGCCTTCGTTTATGGCAAAAAAAATCCAGCTCGTCTGTGGGAGAATTATAGGCTCTCTTTACAGTCTGCATTTGATCGGTGCATTTCTCATTGGGATAATGGCCTAAATGTTTGTGATATGGGCTACTGCTGGATCTTTTGAGACTCCAGCTACAAAACGGTCTAGAACACATCGAGTTGCACCTTCCAGAATTCACTCCTACTTCATTTGATTGTCTGTGAAGAACTGGCTTGCTCCTTCTGCACAGGTTTTTAGAGTTGGGACAACAGTCCCTTTCATCTTTTGCATTCCAGGCTGGGTATGGACTTGGGTGACCATGGTCCTGTGTAGACATAGATGTGGTTTCACAGCCATTACTGTTCTCAGTCCCAGGAGAGTCAAGTGACTGCTCTGATAGTTCTTCAGCCTTTTCCTGCAGTCCAGTTTCACCCATACTTTGTTCCCTAGTACTAAGAAGATTCTGAAATTTGTTAGCATCAACACAACTATTTTGTTCAGGAGCTGAAATACCAGTATCCACCTCGGCAATGTCCCGATGATGGTGATTGCACAGTTTTCTCCTCCTTTTCCTCTTCCGAGTTTTATAAAACCACTTTTCATGGGTTCTTTTGATCCACCTTTCGTTTTGTTGTTCGTCACCAGAGGAGCCCTCTTGCTGCTCCTTTGGGAGACAGTGGTGTTTTTCCTTCTCTTCAGTCTCACAAGAAGCATCCAAGGCCAATTCATCCTGGTTTTTTCCAGAAAAGTCTCTGGCTGAAGAAATGTCCATCGGAATTGGTGTTGCATGGTTACATGGATGTGCATTGATGTCACTTGCGCTATTAGCATATACTGAATGAGACTTATGCATAGAATCTCTCATGGAACCCTGGTTAGACTCAGTCTTATGAGGAGAATTAGGCGCATTTGTCTGAGGTTTATTTCTCTCGAGGCTTTCACTGGCTCTTGACGACCTGAAGTCAAAACATAAGGGGTTGCAGCTATATGAAATAGATGGCTCTGTGTTTGTGTAAATTAACATTTCTGACGGCCACTGAAGAATGGTCGATCCATGTTTGTTAAGCACAGGGACGAATGGCTCACAAGGCCTTTTATGTGAATCTTGTTTACAAGGCGGAGCCATCGTTTCCCCTTCAGGATTTGCTGGAACCATTCCGTCAGACAAGGATCTTTTAATCTCGTCTTCAGCAGTGGGTGAATCGCTGCTAATGTTCTGATCGTTTCCTTCCTGGGTTTCCTGCTGCGAAAAAAGTGCTTCATTGACGGGAGGACCTGAGCATTTATCTCCTATGTGCTCCTCGCTATTGTTCTCCACAGGAAGAGCTTGATTCCCTAGTGCCTCTCTGCATGTTTCGTCAGGCACGGCTGTTGAATCCACATTAATGCAGGAGCTTTCCAGGTTGCTGGGTTCAGGCTCTTTTGAATGGAAAATCGGAGGCCTTAATTCAGTGGCCTCTTGCATTGTGTTCTCCTCGACAGATGGTTCCTTGGAATCCTGGAGCAGAGTGGGTTCTGTTTTGTCACCGTGTTTTTCCGCTAGTGGAGCAACAGAGTTCAGATCTCCCTCAGTATCCAGAACGGTTTCTTCAGCAGATGAGGCTAAGAGCCCAGGAACAAACCGACTTCTTCTGCTAAGCCCGTGTTTGGCTGATGTTTCATCATTGTAGTCACAGAAGGCAGCTGCTGAGGATTCGAGCTTGACCGATGCTTTCTTAGGGAAAGCAAAAGAGAACCCCACTTTCTGTCCATGGAGTCCCGCCATTTGATCCCCCAGTTTGTTAGCATCTTGCTTACTGTTTCTTGCAGCTTCAGGTGTAGACTCAGCAACCGATGTAACGTCTCCAGGAGCTTTTGACTTGGGCAATAACTTGAAGTCAAATTCTTGCTCTTTCTTAGCAGAGTTGACAAGGATTTCATTACGGTGGTCTCGGATTGTCACTGTGGTGGACCGGAACATAGGGCCGCTCCCTGGTGCACTGAAACAAAACAAAACACATTTTCCATCAATGGAATTTGAAGATCATTCAGAGGTATACGAAGTGCATAGCTACCAGTGTAACACCATGTCTTTTTCACACCACAATCCTCACATTTTATGGGCAAAGAATACAAGCAGTGGCACTTTTTAGAAGGTGCTCAAATAGGGTTGTCAATTTTGCATTAGGAAATTCTTAGGCTGCTGCCGCGTGGGCCAAAAACAGCAGTGTGAAAACAGTATGAAAGTATAAGCCCTTTTACACCATTTTAAACCCTTTTACACCATTCTCACACTGTTTTCACACTGCTGTTTTTGGCCCATGCGGAATCAGCCTTAGAGATTTTGGGGTGGGTTTTGGGGAGGTGATAGATCTCAGCTGTGTATAATGCCACCGAGTCCATCCTCCACGGCAGCCGTTTTCTCCATGGGAACTGATCTCTGTAATCCTAAAAGATCTATAGACCACACCTGGTGCTGTGCAACCATGTGTTCAAATTGACAGGGCTTAGTCCCAGGAGAATGTTCTTGGAATTAACCTGAAAAGCTTCTTGGAAGACTTTTCTTGAATTCAGCTGAGTGTTAGTTGCTAGTGATAGTTGCAGCAAAGGGGTTGCTGGGAATCGTCAGTTCTTATCATAAATTTAAAAAACAGTCTCTGATGAAAGCTCATGAGGAATAAGCCATTCTCTATGCCCCTTTCTTCCTTGGCCCTTCCATTAGTTACCCTTGTATCTATGGCCTTTCAGCAGTGGCGTAGTAGGTTAAGAGCAGGTGCATTCTAATCTGGAGGAACCGGGTTTGATTCCCCACTCTTCCACCTGAGCTGTGGAAGGGGCACACAGGGATTGAGGTCATTGAGTCAAGAACCTAAAAACTACCCAACTACACCACTGTTCCTGCAAAAATATTTGCATACATATGACTGCAATATTGGCAGGCAACAATAGAGTTGCCAGTTCCAGGTTGGGAGATACCTGCAGATTTTGGGGGTGGAGGCTGAAGAAAGTGGGGTTTAGGGAGGGGAAGAACTTCAGTGGAGTATAATGCCATTGAGTCCACTTTCCAAAGTGGCTATTTTTTTCCAGATGAAGAAGAAGAGTTTGGATTTCTATCCCACCTTTCTATCCTGTAAGGAGACTCAAGGTGGCTTACAAACTCCTTTCCCTTCCTCTCCCAACAACAGACACCTTGTGTGGTAAGTGGGGCTGAGAGAGTTCCAAAGAACTGTGACTAGCCCAAGGTCACCCAGCAGACATAGCAAAGTTTTTGCCAACAACTCTATCAACAACAGCACACTCCTGTTGATCACCTAATAACCTAATTCTATTGTTGTTATTGTCAGTCTGATTGTTGTTTGATCCTATGCCTAATAAAGGTAATGAAATGAAATGAAAAATACAACTCCAGCCATTCCAATACAAAGTAAGGTTTGATGGTTCCTCTGTAGTAGGACAAGAAAGTTTATGATTAGTTTTGCTAGGGAAGAAGGGAATCAGGAAAGCTAATTGTGCAGAGGCTGAGTAGTATTTGCATAAACTAGAGGACAAGTTGTGGCTTTTCTATCACTGTGGCTTTTGTTATCTGGATTGCTTTGTTTAGTGCTACACATACTTGGTTAGGGAGTAGAGTGGAGAGGAATGTGGCAAGCAGACCCCCCCACACACACACACACCCTAATATAAAAGTCAAAAATTACAATTTGTCATCCTACTTAGTCTGAATTGTCTGTGACACTAATAGAGAAGTGACTCATAGGACACATCTCAGAAACTAAATCCCACCCCACTCTCCATTGCCTTGCATGCCAACACTGTAGATTGGCAACCCTATCAGATCATCTTCCCAAATTCATTTCAATAATTTACAACAAGGAGGTGTCCCATCAGATGTGTAGCCAAGGAATCATGCTCTTCTTCCCAGTCAACTTGGAACCTTGTGGACCATGGCTAGGACCAGGTGGACAGACATTTTATATCGTTGAAGTGTCTCAGAACCATATCAGAGAAACTACGGGCTGTCAAATTTGCAGATCGAATGCATGCAGATCTATGAAGCCAGGACTACTCCGTTCTCTTTTCAGTAAACCTCAAAAGAACTGTAAAAAAAAATGTTGCCCAGCAAATTCTTTAATGCTGTGGAGACAGGCCAGAATGTGTATAAATTTGTAATTGATTAAGTCATAGAACCAAGGATTTGCAAAGAATCAAAATGGGAGCTTCTGTGTAAGTGACCAGCAGAAGCCTGCAGTTTTGAAACAGGTCAAAGGAATGTTTTAGGCTGCTAGTGACTATGCAAACAAGCAAGATAACATCTTTGACATCTTGGCACTAAGGGCCTACGTGACAGCAGACAGATGCAATTTTATTATTTGGGTTTTGGGTTAGAAATGAATGTGATTAGTTAAATCAACAAAGTGTTTTTCTATATAGTTAAATGAACACATAAATGATAAATGAGTGATTCACATTCACATGTATTTGTATTTTACTATAATTCTATAATTGTTAGAATCATTGTATAAGTCTTGTAAACCATGTTTTAACATTTCAAACTGGGGAATTGTTAGAAACATTTCATGCTGGGAAAAGTAAGTTTTATGATCTAAAGGAATGTATGTAGATTCAAACCTGCAATGCCCTGGGGACATAGCTCTCTCTCTGGGAGCCAAACTAGCAAAATGGGTTTTTTCTTGGAGGAACAAGCTAGCTTTTATGGCTATCCTTTGTATATGCATAGAGGCCATAAACTAACAGCAAGTAGCGTTTGAATGTGAATACGTAGAATATAGGCTGTCTTCATGTGACCAGTTCTGACCAATTAGATTTTTAAGGTATATGAATCATAATACGTGAGTAAAGGGGAGGACTGTGTGACGTCTTTGCATCTACAAAAACTCAGGTTTTCATATGCTGGACGTGACTCTCACTTGAGAGCCACCCGAAAGGGGGCGTGTCTCTCGCTTGAGAGCACCAAGGCCTCTCCCTCGGGAGAGGTCACCTTCTGTAACTTATCTGTATTCTGTAACGATCTAAATTCTGTGTCTATCACTCGAGGGCACCAAAGGCGTGTCTCTTCCTCGGGAGAGTTCACCTTCTGTAAACTGATCTATATTCTGCTAAGTAAAACTGTCTGTTTTCTAATGTCAGATGTCTTTTGCTTTATTTCAAATTTTAAGTTTTTCTTAAAACTAACTCAGCTGCGTAGGACCAGAGAGCGGCCCTGGCCCCACAATGCCAACCTGCATCTCAATATTACACATCTTTAAAAAAATAATAATTCATTTTGTTTTATAACAAAAGGAATGATGTATTTGTTTTTATTATCCCCCAAAACATTCTGTTTTATACAAAAATGAGCCTGTTATAGGAATGTAAAAAAAAAAAAAAAAGATCCCCATCTTGCAAAATGACAGCTGCAGGATACAGCCTCTGCAACTAGTATAATAGCGTATTTGGCTTTATCGACCTCAAACGCATATATTTTGACACCTAGATGAGCATCCGGTGTGAATTTTAAACGCTGAAATAACCATATCGACCATCTCGGAAAATAGCAGCTCCAGGAAAAGCATCTCAAAATTGGAATGTCTGCCCGAAAATTTTAAAGCAATTTTTAAAGCAAATTTTAAAGAAATTATTGCAGGGATCTAGTGTGGAGCCAGAACTGCAACGAAGTCCTTCAAGGCCTCTTTTAACATACAGATTCTGTGATTATTCACGTGGTAAGCCACAAACCATGCAAGCTCAAACGCTTGGAAATGAAAGAACTGAGGCTCATTCCGCACACGCAAAATAATGCACTTTCAAGCTGCTTTCACAACTGTTTTTGCCATTCCGCACAGCTTCAAAGAGCCCTGAAAGCAGCTTGAAAGTGCATTATTCTGCGTGTGCGGAATGAGCCATAGTTGCTTTAGCTGCAGTGCAGCGAAATCCATTTTAATCCCAGAACTCTGATTCAGCTTGTTGCAAACCGTGGCTCACGTGGTTATTTTCCCCCTTACTCCTCAGGCCTTTGTAACCTTTAAATAACTCACAGCCAGAAGTTTGTATCCAACTCCCCACGCTGAGCTAATGATCATATTATACCTAGTGGTATATTTATTAATGGTGTGCTACAGAGAGGGTGAAGGACAATGGATCAGGCTGTGTGTAAACAAATCTGAAATTGCAAGCTGGACCCCTGGAGTACTGTATACATTTAGACATTGCTATAAATGTTTTAGCAACACAGCTAAAGAACAATGCACGCTACAACAGAGAAAACACAAATCTTCCTGGGAGAGGGTCGCTGTGCTGAGGGCAGCTATTTCAAAGGACCTCAGGGGATTCCCTACTTATCCGCACTCAACAGCTTGGGTCTCCAGCAAGAAGTATTTTACAGTCATTACAAAATTGTTTTAAGCCAAACATATATATATATATATATCCGTCAAGTCACAGTTGACTCATGGCAACCTCATAGGGTTTTCAAGGCGAATGTACAGAGGTAGTTTGCCACTGCCTGCCTCTGGCCGCTTCCGCACACGCAAAATAATGCATTTTCAAACCACTTTCACAACTGTTTGCAAGTGGATTTTGCCATTCCGCACAGCTTCAAAGAGCACTGAAAGCAGTTTGGAAGTGCATTATTCTGCATGTGCGGAATGAGCCTCTGTGTCACCCAAAAGTCTCCCATCCAGTGTCAGGGCTGAGAGTGTGACTGAGCCAAGGTTGCCCAGCCATCTTCTATGACACAAGTGGGGATTCAAACCTGAGTTTCTTGGGTCCTACACTGCCATCTAACCACTACACCACACTGGCTCTCTTAAGCTTAGTTGTACCTTTCTCAGCCTATTGCATTCAATGAATTCTGCTGAGAATCATACTTGTATCCAGGTCAACTATATGCACCTTCCGTGATACGTTTAAAGGCAGCACAACTAGCAACAGCCTGTATGGTATAAGTAGATAAAGCAGGGGGGGCCCAGACTTTTAAAAAACTGGGGGCGCTTCTGAAATTCTGACCCAGGCACAACCACAAAATGGCTTCTGTAAGAGGAGGATACAACCACAAAATGACCGCCACAGGGGGTGGAGTCAACCACAAAAAGTCAGCAAATGAGGTCATGAAGAACTTTAATAACAATGTGTCAATATTTCAAGCAGAATCTGTTTAAAAGGCTGTCTTTTAAATTGAACGTATTGTTTAAAACATTTTTTTTGCACACACACAGCTTCCCTTCCCTTTATTATTATTATTATTATTATTATTATTATTATTATTATTATTATTATTATTATTATTATTATTATTATTATTATTATTAATAATAATAATAATAATAATAATATTTATAAACCGCCCTCCCCCGAAGGGCTCATAAAACCACTTAGGCCAGTGGTGGCGAACCTTTGGCACTCCAGATGTTATGGACTACAATTCCCATCAGCCCCTTCCAGCATGGCCAATTGGCCAATTGGCCATGCTGGGAGGGGCTGATGGGAATTGTAGTTCATAACATCTGGAGTGCCAAAGGTTTCGCCACCATGGACTTAGGCTGATTCCACATGGGCCAAAAACAGCAGTGTGAAAACAGTGTGAAAATGGTGTAAAAGGGTTTAAAATGGTGCAAAAGGGTTTATACTGTTTTCACACCATTTTCACACTGCTGTTTTTGGCCCATGCGGAATCAGCCTTACTTAGTGAACATCCTTGTTCCATAGTGGCGGCTGCTGCCAAAGGAACTTTTATAAAATCCACACAACCAATCAGATCTGCCCTGGCCAATCAGAAGATCTGCGAGGCAAAAGTCCCACCGGGCTCCAGCCACTTTCTGAAGCCCTTTAGGAAGGCCCAGATGCCATGTACCCTTGGATACCATGTTGTGATACCCTAGGATAGACTAGTACTTGGGAGTCAGTACAAAGCTTGATGACTCTGAGCTAGTTTTTCCTCTCCCTCTCTTTCAGTCCATGCGGATTGTATTGTTACCAATGGTGGGATTCAAACAGTGGCGTAGCGCCAATGGGACTGTGCGGGGCACGACAGGGGTGTGGCCAGGCATTCTGGGGGTGTGGCATTCCTGGGCGAGGCTGTGGCAAGGACGCAGGGTGTGCACACCCCAGGTGCAGTTCCCCTTCACCCTGCCTCTAGATTCAAATAATGACTGTTTAAGGTATTAAAAAAGCAATATACCGCATGGTACTGTATTATTTCTTTTTTATATATGATTATATTGATTGATTTTAAATAATAACATAAGGAGAGAAACCAAAAACTGTTTACAGTTGTTAACATATTACAAACATATCTAATTGTCTATCTCTCTCAACCCCCCCAACTAAAACATCCTATATTCCTCCTTCCCATATTTCCCTCCCTCCCCACTTTCTACTTCCCCTTCAGATTCCTATAACTACTTTATCTATTCCACTTGAAAGAAAACTAACAGAGGGAGAGATCCAAAGTCCTTAATCTAAAAGAGTAGTTTAAACTCCTCTCTTTCCAATATAAATTTCAAGTGGAAAAAAGAAAATGAAAAATCTTTACCTATAATACTTTCCCAACCTTTATACCAATGAACAAAAAAAATAGAATTACTATATATTGTATTATTTCATACAGTTCATACACACGTGGGGGTGCCATGGGGGGCAGGGGGGCCGCAGGGGCCCCTGGGGGGGCGATTTTGCATTTCCCACTTGACAAAATTTGTTGTACTCAGGGACAGAGATTAACCCCTTGTCCCTAGTGGAGTTAATCATTAATAACCGGTTCTCTGAACTGAGAAAATTTTAGTAACCGGTTCTACTGAATAGGTGCGAATAGGCTGCATCCCACCTCTGATTGTTACATATATCCTTTTTTTGAGACACTAGACACACCTGGATATAGGAGGTATTCATTTACCTTGGTTACTAGCATTTAGTTCACCAGAATCCCTTCATAAGATTATTCTTCTACAGAATATAAAAGACAATCCAATGGACTGCATCCTTTTCACGATTTTGTAAGAGACAGTGTTTCATAGTGGTTAAGAGTGGTGGACTCTAATCTGGAGAACAAGGTTTGATTCCCCGCTGCTCTGCACAAAGCCTTCCAGGTGACCTTGGGCTAGTCTCAGTTCTCTCATAACTCTGTCAGCCCCCCCCCCCCTTTTTCACAAGGTGGGAAGGAAGAGGCAATTCTAAGCTGCTTTGAGACTCCTTGTGGTACAGAAAAGCAGGTATAAAAACAACTTTTAATTATAACATGTAAGTACAAACTCTTTGGAATCATTTCAGCAGACTCTTTGGAATCATTTTAGACTCTCTGCCTTTCTTTGTTGGGAAAAAAAAATCCTTTTTTCTAAGCAAAAGCCGAATTATTATATCTTCTGAACTGGCAAAACGAACTTTGAGCCATAAGGCCAATTTTCACAAAATGGCTTCCTGACCCTAACAGCATGTAGATATCTCTTCCTGGAAGATGCAGGCATTGTTCACCAAGCTAGAGGCTGGAGGGAGTCTAACAGAGTTCAATCCAGAAATCGTTTGAGGACTAGGGAGCCTGTATCTGTCACAGTATGCTATCCTCGGGGAAGGGCAGAACGAAATGTGATAGGACTTTTAAGATATCCGAGAGCTGCTGTCAGTCACAGCTGCAGAATTCTACCTAAAGCCGAATGTGAGGCAAACGTGGAGAGTGCTTCTCATTTAAAAGATCTGAAGAACTTTCAAGAGAAGCAAAAAAAAAACCCATGTTGATAATTGCAGTGATAAAACGTCGGCAGGGAAATTGCCACTCTACTTCCTGCTGTTCATTCACTCTTTGGAATGAAATGTGATGAAACATATAGCTCCTCATACAACAGACTGCTATTTCTTTTGACCGAGATACGATTTACACTAACATTTCCCATGCATGCAGTGCCAGATGTATCCATAGAATTGGCAGGCTGAAGCCTCAGGCCTCAAAATCTAGGCGGCCTGCAGCCAAGGTATTTTGACATGGTCGTAGGCCTTTCTTACACATGCTGCCATAATACACTGTTGTCTCTAAACAACCCTTCAGTGATTTTGCTCTCCATGTCAAAATAATACTGTCTTAAGCCAATAACTCGGCACTAGCATTGATTTCTGAATTGAGTGTGAGTTGAGGAATTTTATACACCCATTATCGACTTTGGCTTTACTCAATTTTGTTTAAAACACTCTTCCATCTTCCTCTAGTCATGGGGGTGGAGGGTTCGGGAGGGGGGCTCACAAGTGGAATAGCCTAGGGCCTCCCTTCATCTAAATCTGGCATTGAATGCATGATACATTTCCAGTGTCATGACACATGAGTGTGTCAGACCCTCAAACGTGGAAATAACAGAGACCGTAGGAAAATCCTAAAGCAGTTTCTCAGGTTGGGAAATCTTCCAGGCTACAGCTTGAGAGAAGATCGGGGAAAAACTGTGGACCTATCCACTAGTGGAAGTAACTTCCAATAGAATTGCTTGGATGGGGGGAGGGGGTACACAGCATTGTACTTTTTTGTATATGAAGATGATCTTGCAGTGTTGGCGTGTGCTTGTCTTGGAAACCTTTTGGGGATCAAGGATCATGTTTAAACATCTATCTACAACAAGTCTCTTGGATAGAAAGTCTTGGCAACTACCCTGTTTCCCCTAATATAAGACATCCCCGAAAAATAAGACATAGTAGAGGTTTTGCTGAAGTGCGAAATATAAGGCATCCCCCGAAAGTAAGACATAGCAAAGTTTTTGTTTGGAAACATGCCCGACGAACAGAACACAGGAAAAATAAGACATCCCCTGAAAATAAGACATAGCACATCTTTGGGAGCAAAAATTAATATAAGACACTGTCTTATATTCGGGGAAACACGGTACTAATGGCAAGATATAAGGGTTGCAATCTATAAACCACTTAAAGTAGAATACTAGTACCAGCTTTCTATGAGAACAGCATGGAACCACTGAGTTAACTAACTGCAACATGGTATATTGCTTTCCTCGTCAATGAGGTTTTGCCAAGCTTCAGTTGCCTGACTTGATTCTCTAATGGTCTCCTGCACTACAGTCTGTCTCAGAAAAAAGATGTTAGTAACGTTGTATATTGCTCCACCACAGAACTCAACATGCTGGACCTTTTTTTATTGTAGATAGTTCTGCCTGGATCCTAGTGCCTACCTAGCCCTGCTTCCCCCCGCCCCCATCCATTTGAAAGTTTGAATGGAAAAATACATTTTGGCATATATGCTCTTTTATCGAAGTACCATGTTCAATAATGCACAAAATAATGGTTTTGACAAAGACAGCACGTAAAAATGAATGATAATTCTCATATTTGTTGGGATTGTATTCTAAAGTGGAAGCATACAATTTTCTCCACCGCTGCACCTCAACTGGTCATACTGAAATCTTTTTTTCTGAGAAAGAATATAGGCTTGCCTTTATTAAATGTATATTTTAGTTCTGATGAAAAAGTAATATTCAGCACTTATTTCTTTGTGGAGGGCCAAATTTAATTGGCACATACAGCTCAAAGAAGGCCATGGAAATATATTCCTTTTTTCTGACTTGAGGTCTGAATTGCCAGTTTTCACATGGCCCAAGATAGCTCCTCCCCTTTCCAGCTCTGATTACTTCTCCATAACTTTTCCACTCACCATGCAGCTTCCTTCCGGAGTTCGGCTAACTTGTGCAATCGTTGAAGGGCCTTTTCCTGTTTCCTTTCATCTTTTCTCGACTTGGAGGCAACGTTTCGTGCAAATTCTCTCTGTTTTAGCTCCTTGAGTCTCTATTAAAAATAATTGGAAGCAAGGAAGAAAGAGAAATATTTAATGCAAACTGGACTCTTTTGAGAACACTCCAAAATACCCTATTAAGAGCTTATTATTTTTGTTCTTATGGAAACAATCAATTACGGTACGTGTAGTACAAACTGAAAAGAACATTTGAATTCACCATAGCATTAGCTGTTGAAACAGGGCTGTTCTGTTCAATTTGCGAAGGAGTGTGGTTGTACTTTCGTTGATTGCTTATGTGTTTTTTGTTGTAAGATGCATTAAAATGTAAAGATCCCCCATGAAAGCACAGGGTCATTACGGGCCCATAGGGTGCCATCACATTGTGACATTTACTAGGCAGACTGTGCTTATGTAATGGGATGGTTTGTCATTGCCTTCTGCATCCATCTACGCTCATTTTACTGACCTCAGAAGGCTGGAAGGCTGAGTCAACCCTGAGCCAGCTACCTGAAACCAACTTCTGTCGGGATCGAACTCAGGTTGTGAGCAGAGTTTGGACTGCAGTACTGCTGTTTACCACTCAGTGCCACAGGGCTCTTAATTGTAGACAAAATAAATGACAGATAACCATCCATTAGCCCATCTAAGGATATTGCTTATTCAGTAGGCAATTAAGAATTCAGGACTACTGCCAATGAAATAAATTATTTGGATGAGGGAAAATTCCAGTCATGGGGTGTAGCTACACAACTATCAGTGGTCAATATGCCATAATGATTCATGGCAGTCATCCCGTGGCAAAAAAAATGCATTTGAATCTAAAATACTGGTATTGCCTACTCTTATTTAGCACAGTAGAAAGACCAGAACAAGATAAACATGAGTATTTTTACTCTGCTTTATTCCCCTGTGGGGACCCAAAGTAGCTGACCAAATAAAAATGTGCAATTTAAATAAACAGCCAGAAAAGCAAATCAAACAACCAGCATCATTGACCACATCCTGGGCTATGTCTGCATGCATGGGTCCTACTCACATAGGCCCATGGGTTTATCCCAAGAATCACAACTGGAGCCATAACCAGGGTTAAACACAGAGGTGGGATCCAGCAGGTTCTCACAGGTTCCTGAAAGTAGGTTACTAATTATTTGTGTGTGCCGAGAGCGGGTTACTAATTGGTGATTTTGCCACGTGATTTTTGCCTTAGTTACGCCCCTCCTCTCAGCAGGAGCGCACAGAACTTGAAGCAGTCTAGCAGGAGGTGCACCGGCATGCGTGGCAGCCTGCATCTACGTGCATTTGTTTCCTCACTCAGGACCAGCTGCTGTGTCCTGCCACAGGCCCCCCCCAGGAATGCCCCCACCCCCCCAAAAAATGCCCGGCCACACCCCTGTCGTGCCCCGCCCAGCCCCATTGGTGCTACGCCACAGTTTGAATCCCACCACCATGGGAACCTGTTACTAAAATTTTTGGATCGCACCACTGGTGCCATCTTCAGTATGTGTACCAGTTACAGTTATGCACAACAACTGTTTACAAAACACATTTTAATACAAAAGTTTCTTTTAGCAGGAGTTGTTTTACATTCTTTGGGGCAAGCACAGTATTTTATAAATGTGTGTATGATGTGCATACTGCCACTAATTTGCGGGGGGGGGAGTGGAAAGAGAGATGGGTTGTGCATCTAAAAGGGCTCCCATGTGGTGAAACAGAGATACATCCACATGAAAGGGCAAGATTCGAGTCCAGTAGCACCCAAAACCGTGGTGGTGAACCTACGCCACAGTTTGAATCCCACCACCATGGGAACCTGTTACTAAAATTTTTGGATCCCACCACTGGTTAAATATCTAGATCTCAGGCAACAGACAACAATAATAACAGCAGTAAATAATTCTTTTAAAAAGCTTAATGATCAATGGCTGTCAGACTTGAAAGACCCACAGATGAGTGGCTATTACCCACAAGGAGAAGTATTACCTGAAAATATTTAACTGTGGGTTGCCAATCTCCAGCTGGGACCTTGAGAACCCCTCAAGTTACAAGTGAACTCCAAACAACAGAGATTTGTTCTCCTGGCGACAATGGCTGTTTGAAGAGTGGGTTCTATTGCATTCAACCTGCTGAAATCCCCCTCCTCCCCAATTCCTGCCAACCCTATTCTCCACTCCAAATCTCCAGGAATTTACCAACAGAGTAAACAGAGTAAGAGAGAGGAATTTATCAGAGTTGGCAACCCTATTTTAACCCGTGAGAAGCTGAGTAAACATCCCCAGACATAGATTTCACAAGGTGGACTCCACCACTGGGAATGCCCTTCCTTGTGGTTTCCTTTCGAATTTTATTTATTAAAGAATGGACACAGAACAAGGCAGAGCTCATAGATCGTAATAAACGGAGAAGAAGAAACACTCTGTAAGACTGAACATAATTCCTTTATTTCCATTTCCACATGGTCTGTGATCTTTCCTCCTCTTGGTATTCATCTTGGTCTCCAGCTTAGTGGCAGACAATCTACAACTGACACAGAGCAAATCTATTATGTCTGGTTTGGGAAATGGTTGTCATGAGGGGTTCAGATAACAACCAACAAAGTAAATAATGAGATATAATTTACGGCTCACATTGTATTAATGAAAGATTCTGCATGGCAAACTTGTCATCAAGTAACTTACAGCAGGTAGTCAAGAACAGGTTCTTCTCTACCGTCAATCAAGGAGGCAGGAAATATACTTTGGTCACTTCCTGTAGGCGGGTCGTAGCCGTCTTGCCCCAGTATCTGACTAGCTGAGGATCAGACTCACCACAATGAGACAAGAACAATGGAACCACAACCAAACACACAATAACATGCTGAAAAAACAAACCTAACTTACAACTCTGGAAGGGACCAAAGCTCAAAGGAATTCTCACAGGCTCTGAAACTCTATCTTGGAATGTTAACCTTGCAATTTTATGTATGAAACACATTTCCGGAGAAGAACGAGAACAGGGAGGGCCAAGATGGCCTACAACCATCCAGGAGAGTGATGGCCAATTGGCCACACTGGCAGGGGCTGATGGGATTTTTAGTCCATGAACATCTGGAGAGCCACAAGTTGCAGACCCCTGGTCTATCTTAAGAACTATCACAGGGACTGATGGGAATTGTAGTCCATGAACATCTGGAGAGCTGAAGGTTGCAGACCCCTGTGATAGACAGAGCAGAATAAAGTCCCACCCATAGTCATCCCCACATCAGTGAGTATTAGGAGCAGAATTCAAGGTCTTTCAAACTATCGAATGATTCAAAGACCACACACACACACACACACACACACACACACACACACACACACACACACACACACACACACACACACACACACACACAGAGGTTTCACAAAAGGCTAGATTTGATTTCCTAGCATGCATACAATGATAACCTGATAGACTGTTAAGTGATATCCTTACCTACCAGCGGGAAACATTGTCCGCCTAGCCATTAATTTTCTTGGATGTGCTTTATTTGCCAACTACCCTTCTACCCAAAGATGTTCAAGGCAACTTGCCAGTTAAAACCAGAGAAAAGAATTTCAATAAATTTGGAATGAACGAACGAATGAATAAATCAATAACCATTTGAACAGATGCAAGAGTAAAACCAAGGAAAGCTAACTTATTCAATCCTGCCTGAAGACCTTCCATAAAAAAGCAGTGTTTTCTATTTAGTTCAAAAGGTCTGTAGGAATGGTATCAGCCTTCCCACTTGGGCGAGAGAGTTCTGTCATCTGGGGCAGCATTAGAAGAAGCCCTTCCACAGGTCCCAGCTAACCTGAGCTCAACAAATGCTCGTTCCTACAGGAAAACACTATTTATGGATCTCAGATCCTCCGCAAGTGAAAGAAGTCCTTTAGATGAACCCAAAGCATTTTGGGAATACATTCAATCCAACTTTAAGTTGTTTCCAGGAATCTCTTCCACCCACCCCACTTTCTTTGGAATCTGCTTTGCCCTCATACTATTTTTTTATAAGGCACTGTCCATTTAATCCTTCTTGTCACATGATTTTAAAATATTTTTTTCATACATAAAAGGTATACATCCCAGGACTATACTTCAATTGCTCTGCACACAATTTTTATAAACTCCAAACTGTTTGCTTCAAATGTATTCATTTTTAACATAGCTTTTTGTCACCCATGTGCATCTTTCCAGTCATACGATATATTATCCACTTGCCTAACTATACTTTTTAACATGTCTTCTGTGTTGCCATCTTGTGATCCTACTTACAAATTTCTTCAGCTTTTGACCCTTGGGAAGATTTTTGCTTGGATTTTGGTCACCAGGTTCTGCAAATGTCACCCAGTTTGGTCTCTTCACATGTGTCTTCTCTTCAAGGATCTCATTCTTTCTCACCCCTCAAGTATTGCCTCTTGGGGGGGGGACACTGAGGCCATTTCTGCACGGAGGCAGAAGGGGTCGGTTCAGTTCGCATGAACGGTCCCAGAACCGGTCGGGACGACGTGGCGCAGAGCCTGGCGGCCAATATCAAGCGACTTCCTGTCCTTGTCGCCGCAAGCCGAGGCCAGGGGACACGCCCGAGATTGCAGGGCAGAGGGCGGTCCCCAGGCCTCAGCGACGCTACCGGAGTGGGCTGCAGGACTGGAAGGTCGATGGGACATGGGAGGGAGGGAGGCCTTGGAGCCACTGCCGTTTACATGGCAGCGGCTCAAGCTGCCATTTTCGAAAACCCGCTTCCTGCCGCGAGGTCGAAAACAATGGCTTGCACGGGTCGGCTACACCTCCCAGCTAATGGCTCCCTGGGAATGGCGTTTTCTGGCTATGTTTTTTTTTTTCTCATTTTATTTCCTGGTTCTCTGAATTCCAACTCCCTTAAAGGTCATCATTTTCATTTTGTTATTTTTCTGCTCTTAGCTTCTTTAGAGCAATAATTTCAGCCATCCATTTGTTGTTTTAATTTTTAAAAAATGTATAAACTGTACCGCAGCTTAACAGTACAAAAACTGTGTATTTAAGCTCTGTATCATAAGTGAAAAACTAAAAAGACACCAAAATAAATAGACACCAAAATAGACACCCAAAAAAATTGGGATGATTTCCATAATCGACAAAATAAATTGAATTTTTTTCCTATCTGTAGTTAAAGTTACAGGACTCTGGAAATTCCAGCATCATAAAATAAATCTGGCACAATAATGCCTAACATTCTTAGTGAGAAAAAAAGAAACAAAATGATCCCATGCTGTCAACAAGAACTTAACTAAAGTGCAAACAAAACTTGAGAAAGAATACAAATGAACCAATGTCAGAGGTGTTCTAACAAAGAAAAATGGCACTCCAGGTGCCCTTCAAGCTCCCATAGGCATTTGTACACAAAACAAGCTCTCAAAGTGCCCTTCAAGTCGACAAAGACCCAGTTAGTGCCTTGGTTTTGGGATCCTTCTTATGGCTTGAAGTGACACACAATTAGGGTAAACGTGCCCTCTAAAACCCACAGCAAAGTTGCTCAAAACAAAATTCTCCAGAAGCAGGTCTAACGTAGCTTTGTCCATAGTTGATGTTGCTACTTACTTAATTGTGTGAGTTTTTGGAATTACTGTTGTCATGAAATTTCACTTAAAGTAACCTTTGCTGCTGAATTTGAGGGATTCTACTTAAGCAGGTGGGAGTATTTGAGCAATTTTCATGGAGGAAAAATAGTACAGATAAGATTAGCAAAAGGTTGCAGGTAATTTCATGAGTGAATCCCAAATATGACGGAACAGGTTTTTTTTAAAGATAATGAGATGAATGAGTTCATGATAACCAGTGAAAATTGACCCATTGCAAAAGCATTCCGTTATTTTAGTTTGTCAACTAAAGCCCTCTGCTCAAAGAATTGTTCAGTCAAGGGTTTGTTCCAACATAAATAATGCAGTGGGTTGCTGTGTGTTTTCCGGGCTGTATGGCTATATAGCATTTTGATCGCTACTAGAGCTCTATGGCTGGCATCAGAGGATCTGATAGTTGGAAAGGAAAGCAAGTGAAGTATATATACCTGTGAGTAAAGGTCAATAGGTGAGGGCATCTGAATGACTTCTCTGTGTATTCTGGACCACTCTGACAACCACTACATCAGACTACACAGAGAAGCCATTGAAATCCACAAGCACATGGACAATTTCAACAGAAAGGAAGAAACCATGAAAATGAACAGAATTTGGCTGCCAGTTTTGAAAAACACTAGAGTCAAGACAGTGACTAATCAGCTCCACACAGGCACAGGATGACTACAGATAATCAAAGGGAACAAAGGCCAGACTACTTCTATTCAGATGCCTCACCTATTGATCTTGCTATCTCTTTTGTTACTCACATGCTACACTTCATTGTTACTCACTTGCCAAGCCACTCCTATTCAGATGCCCTCACCTATTGACCTTTACTCACAGGTATATATACACCACTTGCTTTCCTTTCCAACTATCAGATCCTCTGAAGATGCCAGTCACAGATGCAGGCGAAACGTCAGGAGAGAATGCCGCTAGAACAGGGGTAGGGAACCTGCGGCTCTCCAGATGTTCAGGAACTACAATTCCCATCAGCCTCTGTCAGCATGGCCAATTGGCCATGCTGGTAGGGGCTGATGGGAATTGTAGTTCCTGAACATCTGGAGAGCCGCAGGTTCCCTACCCCTGCGCTAGAACATGGCCATACAGCCCGGAAACCACACAGCACCCCAGTGATCCGGCCGTGAAAGCCTTCGACAATATAAATAATGCATGAAATCAAAGTTGGCATGTTTTGATTGTTTAATTACAAAATATGAGAGTACGCACTAACTCAGGTGTTGCTAAAATTATACTACTCGTCCCCCCACCTTTTTTGTGTGTTTGGGTTCTCTTTAGCCAGAGATGTGCGTGTGTCTTCAAGTCACAGCTGACATTTGGCAACTCTATAGAGTTTCCAAGGCAAGAGATGTTTGGAGATGGTCTGCCATTGTCTGCTTCCATGGCATACCCCTGGTATTCCTTGGAGGTATCTCAATTCTAACCAGTGCTGATCTTGCTTAGCTTCCGAGACCTGACTAAAGATCAGGCTATCCTAAGGCTATCCAGGTCACTGTTTTAATTAGTTTTTACTCCAATTTCTGACAGTCGTAGTCATGGGGCATTTTCATCCTTGGCTCTCAGAAGGGCATCAGGATGTGAAACTTCTGTCCTGGGTGACAACAGATACACCCAAACACCAGACTTCCTTTTATGTCTCAGAAGGGGGGGATAATATCAAAGTGATGTACTGTCCACAGAGGAGTCAGATGGATCAGTACACTGAAGCCATCTTTCTTGTACCAGATGATAGGTGACTGCCAAAGATTCTGCTTCATTGTCCATGAAGATGCCCCAGTAAAGTTCACCTCTATTGTCTGTCTCCAGTCTACTCCTAGACTCGAGGAGTAAGGAAAGAAAATACTTTGTACAACTATTGTAAGTGCATATGGGAGGTTTCTCTGGGTTTTTGTCAATTATATGAAAATGAAAGGACTAGACAGAGTTTTATATATTGATACTTGTATTTGTACATTTCAGATTGGCTTGACAAAGGACTGCCGAAACAAAAACCTAATCTAGAGGTTTTATAGCCAAACTTCACTGTCTACTTACCTGTGGAATTGTTTGAAATTATCATTTGTGATAGAAAGATATTAATGAAATGATACTCACTTAGTGAGTTGGAGTACGCATTGGTGTAATATTTGTGACAGTACCTGTTGTACGCCTGCCTTGATTACTATGGTGTCTCCAGTCTACAGCATGGTGTAGTTGATAAGAGCAGGTGGATTCTAATCTGGAGAATCGGGTTTGATTCCCCACTCCTCCACCTGAGTGGCAGAGGCTTATCCGGTGAGCCAGATGTGTTTCTGCACTCCTACATTCCTGCTGGTTGACCTTGGGCTAGTCACAGTTCTTCAGAACTCTCTCAGCCCCACCTACCTCACAAGGTGTCTGTTGTGGGGAGAGGAAGGGAAAGGAGTTTGTAAGCCACCTTGAGTCTTCTTACAGGAGAGAAAGGTGGGGTAGAAATCTTAACTCGTCGTCCTCCTCCTCTTATTATTCTTGTTCTTCTTCTGTTTTCAGTGGTGGTATCCTGAATCCATTTACATAAAGCCTCATGCTTGCTTTACAGCTTATCACAGTTTCGAAATACTCTGCACTTACACTGCATTCTCATAAAGATATTAGAGTATTTACGATAGTAACTTTAGGCTTGCAATACGCAAGAATACATGAGTTTGCTAGATTAGTCTGAGGTCCACTTCATCAGGCATTCTGCTTCCAACAGTGCCCATTGGGATTGCCCGGAAGTTGGCAAGCCCTCCTGTTGTATGTCCACAGCATCTGGTAGGCAGAGGAATCTTTCAGCCAAGTCCATGTGTTTGAAGCCCATGGCCTCTGATGACAACAACCAATAATACTGCTGCTCAGATATCTTTCCTTGTACAGTAACCTTTGTGGTACAGACTTGGATGGACCTCATTTACTTATGCTTTAGTATTTTGGTGCTCTCCCTCTCTCATTTTGGGTGACACTTGCTCTGTGCCATCTGACTGTTCGTGCGCTTTTGAATACCTCAGAAAAATGTATTGAAGAAGACAGGAAGGAAATATTATGCTTGTGGGCTGATGCATATTACTTGTCACTTCAGTAAAAGAGCCAGCATGGTGTAGTGGTTAACAGCAGTGAACTCTAATCTGGAGAACTGGGTTTGATTCCCCTCTCCTCCACATGAGCAGTGGACTCTAAGGCCGTTTCCGCACGGCCCAAATACGACGCCGTAGGGGCGGCAAAAATGCCATCCCAAAGGCGCCATTCGCTCAGGCGGTGCTGCTGAAATGCAGCAGCGCCGACCTGGCTTCCCTCCACCTCCCCCAGAGTGGTGTCAGGCCGCCCCAAAAAACCTCCCTCCTGGAGGGAGGTTTTTGAAAGCAGCGTGTTCCCGCCGGCGCGGTGCAAATGGCATTGCCCGGAACACGCTGTTTTCCCCATCCCTCCTTCACCTTGTTGTCCTGCGTCGCTCTACCGGACTGCTGAGACCCTCTCTCGCTGTCCTCTGACCCCTGGAGATCGGAGGGCAGTGTGGGCGGGTCTTAGTAGTCCAGCAGGGCGACGCAGGACGATGAGGTGAGTGTGGGGGGATGGGGAAGAGGTGGTTCCATGCGGAGCCGCCTCTCCCGCGCCAGCCTCTGTGGGGGCCGCTCGCACGCTCCCGTGCGAATGGCCCCCACCCCTCCACTGGCAGGATTCCTGCTGGTGCAGGGGCGCCCTTTCTGCACTGCGGAAAGGGCCTAATCTAGTGAGCCAGGTTTGTTTCCCCACTTCTACACATGAAGCCTGAAGGGTGATTTTGGGCAAATCACAGTTCTCTCAAAACTCTCTCAGCCCTCCCTCCCTCCCTCCCTCCCTCCCTCCCTCCCTCCCAAGGTGTCTGTGGTGTGTGTGGGGGGGGGGGGTTAAGGGAAGGGAATGGGACGCTACTTTGAGCCTACTTAAAAGATAAAGAAAAGTGGGGTATAAATCCCAAATTCTTCTATAAATCTAATTAACAAAGGGACTGAAAATGGAACAGCTAACTTTGTCGTACCCTTACATACAACTTCATTTAGCATACAATGCCAGTTATCTCAAAATGATAGTCTAGAACTCGGAAAAGTGCAGTAAAGCACAGCCAAAGCAATTGAGAAACTGGAATACCTTTCCAGTAAGGAAAACGAGGCTTTTTTTTTTAGTTTTGAAGAAAGATAAGTGAAAGATAATGGTGATAAGCGCCAGCATGGTGTGGTGGTTAAAAGCAGCAGACTCTAATCTTTGGAACTGGGTTTGATTCCGTGCTCCTCCACATGAAGCCTGCTGGCTGACCTTGGGCGAGTCCCAGTTCTCTCAGAACTCTCTCAGCACCACTGACCTCACAAGGCATCTGTTATGGGGAGAGGAAAGCTAATTGGAAGCTACTTTGAGACTAAAGTCAGAGAAAAGTGAGGTATAAAAAACAACTTCTCTTCTGGCGTGTGCTGGCTTTTTTTGGGAATCCTTGCTGGGTGCAAAGAATGACTTGAAAATTCAAGAAGTCACAACCTCTAGCACATGCATTCCCCAGGTGAAGTTGGTAATAACTTTGTAAGATCTGTTATAGGCTAAAATTGAATAAGGTTATGCTTTTCGTTGAGACTCTGCGATTTTGATCACTGCATTCCAGGGCAGAAGCCAGATTTTTTGGGGGACCTTTTTTCATACGAGTCCATTTCTTCTGGGGCATTCCTTTATTCCACAAATTATGCAACGATGACCCCGGAGTGCACTTTGCTTTCTTTTCTCTACCTTTTGAAATTCAAAGTGACCGATTTCACAAAGGTATCCTTGGTGCAGAGATGGTGATTCTAAATTGTTCAAGGACAAGAGAAGATATTTTAAGATTACCGATTCTGTCCATCACTAAAAAGTATTAAAATATATCCTTCTAGTACAGGCTAAATAAAGAACATTTTTGGATTTGCATCTATGCCAGTGGTGGCGAACCTTTGGCACTCCAGATGTTATGGACTACAATTCCCATCAGCCACTGCCAGCATGGCCAATTGGCCAAGCTGGCAGGGGCTGATGGGAATTGCAATCCATTACATTTGGAGTGCCAAAGGTTCGCCACCACGGATCTATTCATTGACTGAACACTTGTGTGTGTGTGGGGAGGGGGGGGGGTCCACATTCAAGTTTTGACTCCTTGTAGCCACAATTTTTTGGGGATCTCTGTTGGGTCTGTCTAAATGGCAGTGAAACAACCCCATGGAATTGAGTTTCCATGAATTGATTTCCTCCCTTGCATCCAAGGAGCTGTTGGAAAAAGAGACAAGGGGCGTTTCCCCACTCAGCATGATCCCACCTATGCCGCGCGCTGCTCTCAGTGCGCAGAATCCCTGGTGCGCACCCAGGTGTCCCCATGAAAGAGCGCCAGGGATGCCGTGCACTGAGGGGGCGCGACAGCGGCAGCGTTGGGGTGGCTGCGCTGTCTCCGCCCCTCTCGTGGGGAGTGCTGGGGGATCCCCCGCTACTTGCGCGGGGCTTAAGGTAAGTGGGGAATGTCAGGACAAATGTCTGAACTACAAAAACTAACTGACAGGTGTCATATGACCACCTCTGTATGACAGCCTCCTTCTGGAGCTAATTGGAAAGGTATTCTGATTGGTTGATGAAATGCATATAATGCAGCAGTGTGCTATGTATTGTGAGACTCTTGTCTTCTGGCCGTCTGGCGAAGCACTTTGTCTGAGAGAGCAACATTGCTGTGAACCTAATAAAGAAGGACCGCTGTGAACCTAATAAAGAAGGACTTGCCCTCGATGCCTGAAAGGAGCCTCAGTTGAAAAACCTTCTAGCGTAACTGGAGAATGAGTTTTATTATGTAAAGCTTGATATGCCTGCATTTCTACTAATAATAGCACTCAAGGTGTCTTTCCAGCGAATCAGCATGACAGGCCAATACAAAACACGACAACTGTAACAACAGCAGCAGCAGCAGCAGCAGCACAGTAATGGTCAACCAAGAAAGGAAAAGGAATAAATAACAACGCGCTAATAGAAACAATCAAACCTTCAATCAGTGGTTTTAAAAAAAAACACAGTGAGAATCAACAAAGGAAAATGATCAATCACAATCATTTCAGAAAAATCAATTCAGTCTTTGTAAAAAAAAAAAGTCAGCAAAGAAAATGGATTGTGTTTCTCTACCACAAATTGCCCTCAGAAATGAAACAGCTTTATGAAGTCTGTGCAATGGCAGAAACAAAAAGGCAAGGTGAGTTCCCTACAGCAGAGACCCCCCCAAAGTCTGGGAACTGCAGCCAGATGATCGGTCCAAGATTGAGAGCGTCCAGGAGGAGTTTGGCATTTGCCCAGAATTGCAACTTATTATTATTATTATTTATTATATTTATAAACCGCCCTCCCCCGAAGGGCTCAGGGCGGCGAACAAACAAATAGATAGAGCACAAATAAAATCAAATTTTTAAATAGTTATTAAATATGGCTCTATATGTTAAAATCGACCCCCATTAAAATGCAGCATCTATCAAAATTACCGATGGCGTCCTACTCGTAGTCCCCTAAGAAAAGAGGGGGGGGGGAGGAAAGAAGAGGGAGGGGGAATGGCAGGGTCCACAGATTTTAGAAAGAGCTCCAGATTACAGAGAGTAGTTCCCGCGGAAAAAATGACCACTTCGTAGGGTGGAATCTACAGCATCGGTTCCCATCCCTTCCAAATTCCCCCTTCACTGGGCAGTGTCCCCAAATTTCCTAGACTTTCCCAACCCTATCACCTGTTCCAACCGATCCCACTTCCATTGAGTTGTGCAAATCTCAACATGCTGTCCATCTCTTAGGCCGTTCCCGCACGGCCCAGGCAGTGGCTATCCACCGGCTTAAAGTAAGCCAGTGGAGCATTGGGAACCCCTCGCATGGTTCCATGCGGGCAGTCCCGATGTCACTGCGGCCCGCAGGGAACAAAAGGATTTTCAGGTTTCCCGTCATGGGAAAGGGAACCAATCGGGGCAGAGGGGTGGATGACGCACAGAGTCAAGCCCGCCCACTGAGCTCGGGTGAGGAGAGCTGATCTCAGCAATGTGCGGATTAACGGCGAATCGAGCTCAGGAGCCAACTTTTCGTGGCAGCCAATAGAATGCGAAGCAGGAAGAGGCGTGCACAGCTCATCCCGCCCTCTGAGATCGGCTAAGGAGGACCGAGCTCGGCCGCTGTCTGGAACGACAGCAAGTCGAATTCATGAAGAAAAATTCCGGTGGACACGAGCTCTACTGAATGTGCTGTGGGGAATCACCCATAGAGGCCAAAGTCCTCTCTTTGCTGCTACCTCCAGTGTTACTATTCAGAGCTTTGCTGCCTCTGTATATGGAGGCTCCCTTCAGTCACTATGACTAGTAACCATTATGAATCTGCCCATATGAATCTGATTGAAGAAGAAGAGTTGATTTTTATACCCCCCTTCTCTCCATTAAGGAGACTCAAGGTGGCTTACGAACTCCTTTCCCTTCTTTCTCCCCGCAACAGACACTTTGTGAGGTAGGTGGGGCGCAGAGAGAGTTCTGAGAGAACTGTGACTAGTTAGCCCAAGGTTACCTGGCAGGAATGTAGGAGTGGGGAAACAAATCCAGTACACCAGATAGGAGTCCACCATTGCAGTGGAGGTGTGTGGAATCAAACTCTGTGCTTCAGATTAGAGCCGATGTGCTCTTAACCGCTGCTCCTCCCTGGTTCTGCCACTGACTTGCTCATAAGGCAGAGAACCAGTTGGTTTGGGTGCTGTGTGGTTTCCGGGCTGTATGGCCGTGTTCTAGCAACATTCTCTCCTGACGTTTCGCCTGCATCTGTGGCTGGCATCTTCAGATCTGTGGCTGGCATCTTTCAAATAAACCAGTTGGTTTATTTGCTCACAGAAACAGTGTGATCCTATTGTTACCGGGCTGCCTGGTAACTTTTAATAGCTCCAGACCACCCAGCTCTCGGCAGCGCAGGGGAACACAAACGGGACCCGACACAGCGAGTATAGTGAATAAAAGAAGGTTTTATTGCGATGCTGACCTATGTGATAGCACCTCCGCACCACAGCAACTGCAACTGCCTAGCAGCTTTACAACGTCTTAAATACACTTTCTCCCATTGGGAGTCCGGGAGAACACAAGACAGCCCACCACCATTCATTAACAAAATACACAGTAACCAATCATGCATTTGCAATCCACGGGAACCAATCAGATTTCGATGGGTAGCCCCTTCTTGGATTTCGCGGCTGGAATAGGGCAAGGCGATGACGTATGCACTGGCGGGAAGAACACAAAGAGTCCCTCGGGTGCTTGGGGTCGGGAAACGAAACTTGATGACGATGGCCCCCTTATCTGCCTGCTGGCGAGATTAGGCAGGGCGAGGTGCTTCTTCCGGGGTCCCCTTTTTGAACATCCATCGAGAGTTTTACAAGTGAAAAGGGACAGGCTCAGGTGGGGCAGGGGTGGATTCCTGCCTTGAGCCAAGGAGGTTCCATGCAGACGCAAATACAGAGGATACAAAAGATAACTATAAATCCTACCTAATACAGTTGGTTCTTACCTATTTAATACAGAAATAAAACATTGTTTAATCTTTATTCAGAACAAATCCAGAACAAATCCAGAACAAATCCAGACTTCTGGCTCCGCTATCACTATGGAGAGTTACTCCTGCTTAAGTCTGTTGGTTTCATTGGATTAGAGTGACTGCAAAGGATTAAGACTATAGAAAACTATTCAAAGACTTCTAGCTTTTTTTAAAGAGGGGTGTGTGTCTTACCCTGAGTGTCCTGCCTTCTCATGACTATGCCTCTCTGGGATTTATAAAGACGTAATAACTCTTTTAGCAGCTTAAGACAGCTGCCTTAAAAGAAGTCACCCATTTGGAAAGGGATTTTTTTTTCCCTCCGTCCTTCCCAAATATTTTTTTTTTTAAATCTGCTATTTTTCCTCTCTCTTTTATAATCAAACTGCACTCATGGTTTTTTTTTGGTTGTTGGCTACAAATGCTGGGGATGACTTCTCTTGAGGGATGCGCCTGAGTCATTCCAGTCTGGCAGGAACACGTCGAAATAAGCACAAACTCAGCCCAGAGTTAGCAGCTTCACAGGGTCATCCTGAGCAGAGTTACATCTTTCTAAGCCTGCTGAAGGCACCCAGCTCGGAAGCATGCCACTGCTGAAAAGGGCATCGCCGGAGGCCGAGTTCGTAGCGGCTCATCGTGAAGTCTGCAAGTTGTAGTAAGCATCATCTGGAATGCCCCAACAAGTCCCAGCAGACTTATGGTGACCCCTTGTGGGCCTTTCAAAGCAAGATGTTAACAGAGATAGTTTGCTGTTGCCTGCCTCTGAATAGCAATCCCGGGCCCCTTCCGCACATGCAGAACAATGCGCTTTCAATCCACTTTCAATGTTCTTTGTAGCTGTGAGGAATAGCAAAATCCGCTGGCAAATCATTGTGAAACTGGATTGAAAACGCATTATTCTGTGTGGCCGTTTCCGCACGAATGCGGAAGCGGCCGGGTCGGCGTACTTGACGCCGACCCGACGACGCTAGGACAGTCTGCATGGACAGTCCTAGAAAGAGCCGGGCAGCAGGCGCCGCGGAGCGCAGGCGCCCGGCCGACCCAGCGTGTCCCCGGGCCTCCAGCGCATTGCCGAGGCCTGGGGACACGCCCCCTGGCCCTGCGCGCCTGCTCCAGCGGCGCAGGGCAGGGGGGCGTGTCCCCAGGCCTCAGCGACGCGCCGGAGGCCCGGGGACAAGGTAAGTACAGGGAGGGAGGGGGGGAAGCACCGGGAAGCCGCTGTCGTTTGCACGGCAGCGGCTTCCCGCCGGCGTTGCCTCAACAAGTGCGCTTCGAAGCGCACTGGGAAAACACCGCCGTCAAGACGGGCGGCCGGCACGAGGGCGGCGCGGCTGCGACGCAGCTGCGCCCCCTGTGCAAACGGCGGCCTGGGGATGGCGTTTTTGCCGTTCCCAAGCCGACGTTTATGGCCTGTGCGGAAAGGGCCTTTGTGTGTGGAAGAAGGAGGAGGAGGAGGAGGAGGAGTTTGGATGTATATCCCCCCTTTCTCTCCTGTAGGAGACTCAAAGGGGCTTACAATCTCCTTGCCCTTCCCCCCTCACAACAAACACCCTGTGAGGTAGGTGGGGCTGAGAGAGCTCCGAAAAGCTGTGACTAGCCCCAGGTCACCCAGCTGGCATGTGTGGGAGTGCCCAGGCTAATCTGAATTCCCCAGATAAGCCTCCACAGCTCAGGCGGCAGAGCTGGGAATCAAACCCGGTTCCTCCAGATTAGATACACGAGCTCTTAACCTCCTACGCCACTGCTGGAAGGGGCCCTGGATTGACTTTGCTTAGGTTTCCTGATCAGATAAGATTGCGTTCGCCTGAGCTGGCCCAGTTATATAAAATTAGCAAACTACCACCCTTTATGTGAATTTATACACAGGCATTTATACATTTATATGGCAAGTGTGTAAATAGCCCAACAGGCAGGGCCATATTTACGCACAGCCAGGCCCCTCGGCTTTCAGGTACTTTGGGCCCCCTCCCCTCCAATCTTTCACCACACTACAGCTGACAGCCTGATCCTGGCATGGTAGGGATTAGACTGCAGTACATAGTCCTATATCCATTTTGAAGGTCTCTTGAAGAATTTTACTCACACTATTACTCACTCGCGCAGAATCAAGGTCATGACTAGACTCATGGAAGTGTAACAAAAGAGAAGGCAGAATAACATCACAGCCCAGACGCAAGCATGCTATTGGCCCACCCTCTGCCTCTCCTCACTCCTCACAAACCTCAGCTGACTACAAGCATGGTGTAATGGTTAAGAGCAGGTGGCTTCTAATCTGGAGAACAGGGTTTGATTCCCCACTCCTCCCCTTGAGTGGCAGAGGCTTATCTGGTGAACCAGATGTGTTTCCACATTTTACATTCCTGCTGGGTGACCTTGGGCTGGTCACAGTTCTTCAGAACTCTCTCAGTCCCATCTAGCAGTGGCGTAGGAGGCTAAGAGCTCATGTAACTAATCTGGAGGAACTGGGTTTGATTCCCAGCTCTGCCGCCTGAGCTGTGGAGGCTTATCTGGGGAATTCAGATTAGCCTGCACACTCCCACACAAGCCAGCTGGGTGATCTTGGGCTAGTCACAGCTTCTCAGAGCTCTCTCAGCCCCACCTACCTCACAGGGTGTTTGTTGTGAGGGGGGAAGGGCAAGGAGCTTGTAAGCCCCTTTGAGTCTCCTGCAGGAGAGAAAGGGGGGATATAAATCCAAACTCTTCTTCTTCTACTACTACTTCACAAGGTATCTGTTGAGGGGAAAGGAAGGGAAAGGAGCTTGTAAGCCAATTTGAGTCTCCTTACAGTAGAGAAAGGTTTGGTATAATTCCAAACTCCTCCTCCTCCTCCTCTTCATCTTCTTCTTCCTTGCACACTTGCCCAGTCTACACCTGAGGCGCAGGTAACAGTGCCTCGGCAAAAGAAATGGATGGGTTCCTAGTCCCTGCTTTAGCTTAGTCAACCACATGGATAATACAGCCTTGTTAACACAGATGGTTTATCATTGCATTCCTCTGCATAGAGATCCTGGTATTCTTTGTTGGTCTCCCATCCAAATAATAACTGGGGCTGACCTTGCTTAGCTTCTGCAATCTGATGTGGTCAGGCTAGGCTGGGCCATTCAGGTCAGGGATCCTTGGCTCATATTACTGCCCAGCAAATAACAAATTGGGGGCAGGGCTGTGGCTCAGGGATAGAATATTTGCAGAAGGTCCTAGGTTCAATTTCCAGAATCTCTGGCCCCTCCCGCACACGCAGAATAATGCGTTTTCAAACCACTTTCACAACTGTTTGCAAGGGGATTTTGCTATTCCACACAGCTTCAAAGAGCACTGAATGCAGTTTGAAAGTGCATTACCCTGCATGTGCGGAAGGAGCCTCTGATTAAAATGAGAAGGTAGAAGATGATGTGAAAGACTCCTGCTTGCTATCCCCTGCCAGTTTGAATAGACAACCCGTGGTAAGATGCAGAAAGGGTATTTTCAGACACCCACTCCTCATTTCTGACCCCCAGACAGATTAAGAAGGTCTGTGTGGACTGTATGTAGGTGTGTGTATGAATAGGGGCATTTCTGCGTTATAAGGAATTGGTTCAAACTCTGTTCAGATCTTCAAAATCAATACATGGATCAGGAGAGAATAATACATGCACAATCTCCCCCCTTGCTCGCATGTGGAAATAATAGATGAAGAGAATACCAAACATTATAGGACCGGGAAAAGCTAATGGCCATAAAGTTTTCTGGCAAGAATGGAACAGGAAGAACACATTCTAGCAAACACAATTATTGTGGCAAAGTCATTTTGGAGGGTGGGCAGTATTGAATCTCACAGCTTCACATTTTCTTCTTGAAAATCCCTTTCCGGATCTCTTTTGTGCAAATCACACCTGTGAGTTTTTGTTTTCGTGCCATTTTCTGTTTTGTTGGGCTGGTTTTTTCCCCACTTAACTGTTATTTTTTTCACAGGAAGCGCACTGGTGATGCTGTTTGGTAATTTTTGACTCTGGGCTTAATGGTCTTGGGGAATTCCCCGATTCCTCGTAGACATTAATGGATACTTCAATTGCAAGGCACAGAATGAACATTCGTTGCCCTGGTCTCCTCCCACCCCAGCATCTCCACAGATAAACACAGATGGTGCGGTCCAATCCCATGCATATTTATTCGGTGCGCTCATCCGCATTTGGCCAGGCAGTCATTTGTCCAAACAACGAAAGAGGGTTGTGAGGGAGCCAGGAAAAGAGCATCCCGTCTTCCTCGTGAAGTCGTTTGCCACACTTCCGCACATGCAGAATAATGCACTTTCAACCCACGTTCAGTGCACTTTGCAGCTGGATTTTACTGTGTGGAACAGCAAAATCCACTGGCAAACGATTGTGAAAGTGGATTGAAAGTGCATTATTCTGCATGTGCGGAAGGGGCCTCTTGTGACCCAGACAGCCTCCCCAAAAGATAATCTAGTGGCTTCAGAGACAAGCTGGATTGTGGGGAGGGTCTTATGCAGTGGCGGGATCCAAGAATTTTAATAACAGGTTCCAATAGTGGTGGGATTTAAACAATGGTGCTGCCGCACATACGCACCTCCAGTCCCTATTGGGCAGGGAGGTTGCTTTACTAACCCCTTCTCGGCACTCAGAAAAAATTAGTAACCACTTCTAGAGAAGTGGTGAGAACTGGTTGGATCCCACCTCTGGTCTTATGACTTTTTTTTGGGGGGGGGGGTTGCACATTGGTGGATTCTGCACAGGTGAAATACAATGAATGTAAAATGTTATATAAACCATTTTTGGAGGGGGGGGGAACTTGGCACAGGTTCCCCAAATGGTCCATTTTCTTCATCTGAACCTGGGATTGTCGAAAATCACTAAACCAGCATTCCTTTTGCACAATCCCGTGTTGGAGGTGCTCCCGTTAGAACACCACAAGCAGGAGAAACCTTAGATCCCCCCCCCCCCCGATAACACAATTTTTGTCCTCGCTCACCCTCCTGAAAAGAATTAGGACTAATAAAAGGAAACACTTCTTCACGCAACGTGTGATTGGTGT
The DNA here is from genome assembly GCF_021028975.2 of Sphaerodactylus townsendi. NCBI lineage: Eukaryota > Metazoa > Chordata > Lepidosauria > Squamata > Sphaerodactylidae > Sphaerodactylus > Sphaerodactylus townsendi. The sequence continues at coordinate 13,567,865 of NC_059426.1, read as the reverse complement.
TTGGAATATGCTGCCACAGGAGGGGGTGATGGCCACTAACCTGGATAGCTTTAAAAGGGGCTTGGACAGATTTATGGAGGAGAAGTCGATCTATGGCTACCAAACTTGATCCTCCTTGATCTGAGATTGCAAATGCCTTAGCAGACCAGGTGCTCGGGAGCAGCAGCCGCAGAAGGCCATTGCTCTCACGTCCTGCAGGTGAGCTCCCAAAGGCACCTGGTGGGCCACTGCGATTAGCAGAGAGCTGGACTAGATGGACTCTGGTGTGATCCAGCTGGCTTGTTCTTATGTTCTTATGTTCTTAACAATTCCTGACTGCCATTTGCTGTTTTTCCCTCTCCACCCCCCCGGGTCCCCCCCCCCACCAGTGCTTGTACAAATTGGGACTCTTGCGCTTTGCAGCTTGGTGCTGTAATTTCCCGAATCTTCTGTAGTCAATTATGTGAAGTTTAAGCGCCCCCCCCCAAAAAAAACTTTGATATGCTCTGAAATGCTTCAAAAACAGGGCAAGGGGCTCATGCAGGCAAGGAGTGAGCTCACCAAATGGCACCCATGAGTCGGTGCAGGAAAGACAGAGAAGCTGGGAAGCGTCTTAAAGGCTCCTTCTGCACATGCAGAATAATGCACTTTCAAACTGCTTTCAGTGCTCTTTGAAGCTGTGCGGAATAGCAAAATTCCACTTGCAAACAGTTGTGAAAGTGGTTTGAAAATGCATTATTTTGCGTGTGCGGAAGAGGTCATAGGGTTGCACTTGCAAATGAAGTCTTTTAAACAACATTTCAGCCAAAAGAATCATAGAAAAGAGGGTGCATTTAAAACATTTTGAAGCTGCAAATAAAACTTCTACTGGGGAACAAAAACCCAACGCAGAACTCCTTGGAGGAAACATTTTATTTCCTGCCCCAAAATGTTTTTAAGTGTCTGTGCGGAAAAGGCCAGCATCTCTCTCCATCCAGCTAGTTAGATTAGAATAGAGACCCTCTCTTCACTTTGCTATCTAGAATGAAGTTCTCTCATATGGACTCTTCATGTTAAGTTTGAAACTGTGAAGTGGCTCGGAGTAGTCCCCCTACTGTGGCTTAAAACTGCAGAGGAAGGGGCATTCTTTGAACTGGGAAATGCAGCAAGGGAAGAGTTAATAATCTCCTCTCCCAGGCATAGTGGTTAAGAGCAGGTGTACTCTAATCTGGCGGATTTGATTCCTTGCTCTGCAGCTTGAGCTGGGAAGGCTTATCTGGGGGATTCAGATTAGCCTGTACACTCAAACACATGCCAGCTGGGTGACTTTGGGCTGATCACAGTTCTTCGGAGCTCTCTCAGCCCCACCTACCTCACAGGGTGTTTGTTGTGAGTGGGGAAGGGAAAGGAGTTTGTAAGCTCCTTTGAGTCTCCTTGCAGGAGAGAAAGGGGGGATATAAATCCAACTCTTCTTCTTCTTCTTCTTCTTCTTCTTCTTCCTCTTCTTCCTCTTCTTCTTCTTCTTCTTCTTCTTCTTCTTCTTCTTCTTCTTCTTCTTCTTCTTCTGCTGCTGCTGCTGCTGCTGCTGCTGCTGCTGCTACTACTACTACTACTACTACCACTACCATGGCTCTAATTTATACCTCCTACAAATTACGAGTGGAAAGATCCAATCATGGTACTCCCAAGTCGTACGTAGCTTGGTCCATGAACCATCAACTCAATATGACAGAAATATATCCTAGGTAAGTTTTGCGTCTTCCGTTAATGGATTCTTTTGTCTTTTTTTCCCTCTGATTGCTGTCTTTAAATGATAATCAAAATTGGAGCAGGTTAATCTAACTAATGGGTTATTGTAAGCCCACAGTTCACAATGAGCAATTTCTTCGATGCCATTCTTCCAGAGCTCCAATGTATGCCTGCTGCAATTAGCGAGAATCATGGATTCATATATTGCACATTAGTTTGGGCTGATTAACATAACTCAATTTTTAAAGCTAATGAGCTCAAATTGCATATTGAAATGTTATTTAATGTCACGCGCAAATATGGTAATAATGGATACGACGCCACCACCCGAATAGAATTTGACGAGAGTATAAATGGATGTACTACTAGATTAATCTGGCATATTAATTGTGTGTTTGATAGTAATTATTGTTATGTACCAACCTAGCAAAGAATCAAGGATACTGTTGCATCCTTTGAGAATTGTGGCGATGTTAAAGAAGAAATTGTTCAGGGGTCACCACAACGGCTATGTGATGTAGGTCAGAGGGAGAGCAGCTGACTAGCCAAGGTTTGTTTCAGGATAGGGTGAAGATTTATTTGTTTGTTTATGCCCCAAACAGCTCACAACATCATTCATTGCTATCTCTTCTTTAATTTATCTATTTGATTTATGCACCACCTTTCTCTCTAATTCTGTTCACTTCAACCAGAACCTTGACTTGCTGGGATCCCAGTTCACACGGATGGAAGCTTGACTTATTTGGAAAATCCAAGTGCTTTCCAGTGCATACAAGGCAGTGATTCCATGCATGGGGCGCATTTCAAGGACCAGCACATTCTCCATTTACAAAGCTGGTGGGCTCCCCATTCTCTTGGACCATGAAGATCTCATTGTATGGGGCTGCCAGAGACCATGGGAAGGCACAGTTGCCCTGCACTCATGGGAGAACTGGGCACGTCATATCCAACATCTGGACCTGCCCTCAGGTGAATCATACATACTTCTCGCTTACAGCACACTGGTCACATTTTAGGCAGGAAATGACATTCAGGGTGGGGAAACAAGCACTAGACAGGGTGAGGGATAATAAACCGGCTATTGTAAGGCTCTCCTGTAGAGCCAGCATGGTGTAGTGGTTAAGAGAAGGTGGATTCTAATCAGGAGAACCGGGTTTGATTCCCCACTCCTCCACCTGAGTGGCGGAGGCTTATCTGGTGAGCCAGATGTGTTTCCACATTTTCACATTCCTGCTGGGTGACCCTGGGCTAGTTACAGTTCTTCAGAACTCTCTCAACCCACCTACCTCACAAAGCGTCTCTTGTGGGGAGAGGACAGGAAAGGAGCTTGTGGGCCACCTTGAGTCTCCTTACAGGACAGAAAGGTGGGATATAACCCAAACTCCTCCTCCTCCTCCTCCTTTTCTAATTCACACAAGATTTTCGATGAGGCACATGTATCAGATAATATTTCTGCCACCATCAACAGACAGAGAGCAGGCTGGGTAGGCAGGGGCATCACAATGTGCTTCATGGTGACAGATTGTGGCACAAACATCAATCCACCTCGTGTTGGGGCTTCTTTTCCTTCTGCCTTCAACTTTTCCTAGTATCATTGCATTTTCCAAGTACTCCTGTTTTTACATCATGTGACCAAAGTATCATAGTCTCAGTTTAGTCATTTCAGCTTCTACAAGGAGTACATGCTTGATTTGATCCAGAACCCACTGATTTGTCTATCAGCAGAGTTTAAAGCGGAGTCACTCTGGTAAGATGAGAATGTTTCCCCGAATATAAGACATCCCCGGAAAATAAGACGTATTAGAGGTTTTGCTGAAGTGCGAAATATAAGGCATCCCCCAAAAGTAAGACGTAGCAAAGTTTTTGTTTGGAAGCATGCCTGACAAACAGAACACAGAAAAATAAGACATCCCCTGAAAATAAGACATAGCGCATCTTTGGGAGCAAAAATTAATATAAGACACTTTCTTATATTCGGGGAAACACGGTAGTAGTTTTCTTGCACTCACTGCAACCTTCTAGCACACTTGGAAAAGAATACTCTCCATGCAAGATGTTCTTTTCCATAGGAAGGTTTTACTTTAGCAATTGCAAAATTACACTAGTCTATTCTATACAAGACTATAATACTGTACAGAACTCTTCAGCCAGAACAAAGTTCAACACACACAGAACCTAACTCAGTCTCTATCTATCTGAACTTAGCATAGCATATATAAAGCATACATCCAACAGGATACTTTTCCCTGCCCAGGCATCAGCCTCCCATTGGTCTAGAATCACAGTTGAATTCACCAATCATGTTAAAGGTCTATCTTTGCTACTTTTGCCCCGAGACTGACTGTCTCCATCCTCTGGGTTTTGCAAACTTCTGCTGAGAAGATGACCTTTTTGTGAACTTTTACTCTTTTTTATATATCATGACATTGTCTTCTTGGTAGTCCTTACTATCTGTAAAACTCTCCTTCGACACCCACATTTCATAGGAATCAACTTTCTTCCTGCCAGCCTTCTTCCTTATCCCACATTTACACCCACGCATAGTAGCAAGGAATATTCTGACATGAATTAACTCGAATGGAAGTGATACTCACACGGAAAATCCATGTGTTGCCAATTCACATGCTATGGTAGTCATGCATGTTAGGTGCATTGGAGGGACCTGTGCACTTTCAGTAGAAGAAGAGTTTTGATTTATGCCACATTTTCTCAACGTGGCTCATAAGCTCCTTCCTCTCCCTTTCCCACAGCAGATACCTTGTGAGGTAGGCGCGGTGAGAGAGTTCGCAGAGAACTGTGATTAGCCAAAACTCACCCAGCAGGCTTCATGTGGAGGAGTGGGGAAACAAACCCAGTTCTCCAGATCAGGGTCCGCTGCTCAAGTGGAGGAATGGGGAATCAATTCCAGTTTTCCAGACTGGAGTCCACCATTGTTAACCACTGTACCACGCTGTCTCTGCTGGCAGGCTGCAGCATCTCACAAACAAAACAGCAACGCAATATTTATATTCCCGACGAAGTACGCCAGGTACTTCAGGCCCTGGTACAAGCTACCCTGTTTCCCTGAATATAAGACATCCCCTGAAAATAAGACATAGTAGACTAGGTTTTGCTGAAGTGCAAAATATAAGGCATCCCCCAGAAGTAAGACGTAGCAAAGTTTTTGTTTGGAAGCATGCCTGACGAACAGAACACAGAAAAATAAGACATCCCCTGAAAATAAGACATAGCGCATCTTTGGGAGCAAAAATTAATATAAGACACTGTCTTATTTTGGGGGAAACATGGTATCTGTTCCTCCCTTCCCCATTCCTGGGATCTGATTTTAAGCCCTTGATCTATGCAATAAACTGCGGTTTTGAAAACTCCCAGACTTCCCACCTCATTAGAAAAAAGAAAAAAAGCAGATTTTTGCATCTAAATGTTTATCTAAAGTTGAGTAAATGGCTGCGGCTTCCCAGCTTTTTAAGTGAGCAAAATTGCTGAGGAGAGCATACCGAATATTTCACTGCGATAGTGGGTAAAGTAGTCATGTGTATAAAACCAGCATGGCCCCGATTGCACAGCTTTAGATGGTATTTTCATTAGCTTCAGCAAAAAGCCAAAGAGTACCTCATAAATATTAGGGAGGGGGAGGGGGCAAAAGAAACACTGTGGAAGCCAGAATGAGTTCCCTGCCTTTCAAATTAATTTAAATGCATAATCAAACGCTCGTAAAAGTGAGACCGTGTGTACATCTGCAAAGTGAATGCCTGCCTTGAAGAACATAATTATTTTTAATGATCGGGGTGTGGGGGAGCTCAGTTCTGCCTTCACTTCGAGTCAGTGGCAAAAACACTCACTGAGAGGAGATAGAACAGGCTTTCTAATTATGAAGATAAATTGCCAGTAGCACCTTCAAGAGCTTTCTTCAACCAGGAAAATTAAAGCCAAGTTGTAGTCATTTTTCTCTCTTTACTTTAAATTTCACTTGACATTTCAATTCCATTTCTGTATCAGGTTGGCCTGTTTCAAATCTAGTCCAAGAGCAAATACCTGAGAGCTTATTCCGAGCACTGTTGAGAACCAGAGATGATTACCGTCGGACACAAGCAATATTTAACTCACCCAAATGACTTTCAGGGTTTTCCTACAGGTGGCGGAGACTGCTGATTGGCTGCTGACTCTTGTCCTCCTGCGATTTCCCCATCCATGATGAACCAAGGACTGAAACTGCGAGTAAGAACATCTGTGCAGCATCCGTCCACAGGTTATTCTCAGTGGTGGGATCCAAAAATTTTAGTAACAGGTTCCCATGATGGTGGGATTCAAACAGTGGCATAGCACCAATGGGGCTGGGCGGGGCAGGACGGGGGTGTGGCCAGGAATTCCAGGGGCGGGGCATTAATAATTTCTCTGTTACTGTAAAAAACTCTTACTGTAAAAAAAAGTTCCTAATTTCCGGCTGGTATCTTTCTGTCCATAATTTAAACTCATTATAGCAAGTCCTATCGTCTACTGCCAACAGAAACAACTACTTCTCCTCTAATTGACTGCCTGTCAAATACTTAATACTTTCAAATACTTAATTTTGTTTCTAGAAATCAAAAGAAGGATACTTTCCTTAAACAAGGAACTTTACCATATTTCTAAAACATGTTTTTAAAACAGCCGAACGGGGAGAATTATCCCGTTTTCTACCTTCGCTAACCTGCCACATAGGAAACAACAGGACTTTATGGTTTTGGGACCCAATGGAATTTCTAACGGAAAAGCAGACCCAATTAGTAACCCCCTCTTGGCACACACAAATAATTAGTAACCCACTCTCGGGAACTGGTGAGAACCTGCTGGATCCCACCTCTGGTTATTCTCATCTAATACTCCATATCCAACAATGGCCACTTCTTATGCCTCATCAAGCCAGTAATAACCAAGCTTACAAGCTAAGATGGTTGTTCCAACCATCATAAAAACATACTCCACTTCTTCTGGACAAGGAGGTTCCACTGTCAGTGACTTGTCTTGCCACTTTGCTGAATCCTTTTGTAAAGCTGGCTATGCTGTGTCTTGTAAAGCTGGAGTCAAAAAGTTACTTGTATAGCACACGAGGAAGTTGGTCACAAACCTAGTGTAAAGGATTCAATGGTGTTGATGGTGAAGTAACCTTGAGTGCATGGGGGGGGGTTTACTCCCAAAAGCCTTTTATTTCTGCTTCTATGGAATTCCTTACACCTAGTCAAATCCAATAGACCAAGGGGCCCCCAAACTTTTTGAGCCTGTGAGCACAGTTGGGATTCTGACATGGCACAACACAATACAAGCCTTTATTGGCATATAAAACAGGACAGAATTTTAAAACAAAACAAGGTTAAGAAGTGCAGTTAAAACTACTAATTTCCAGTATAAAATTTGCAACAGTTTCACAAAAGAGCACATCAGAGCTGTTCAGGAGATTGGGTATCTTAAAACACTCATGCCACTGAGAACATTGCAAGAAAATGGAATTCATGTATTTCATGCGTATCTTATTGTATATAGGGCATAGAAGCAGAGAATGGTCAAGGGGATTCTGACATGGCAGGGAGGGCACAGCACCACAATGACAACCACAAAATGGCTGCCGCAGAAGGCAGAGCCAGCCACAAGGTGATTGCCCACTAGTGGCATAGCACCAACAGGCCGGGGCCACGCAACGCTCCAGGTGGCGCTGCGCAGGGGCATGGCTGGGCCATGGAGGGGCATGGAGGGGTGTTCTAGGGCATTCCAGGGGGCGGGGGCACCGTAGGTGGGGCACCGAGTGCACACATGCCCCGGGCGCAGTTCCCCTTGCTTCGCCCCTGTTGTCCTCAGTTTAATGTTGGTGACATAATGTTGATCCTTCTGCTGCAGAGGCAACTTCTGCCAATGCAGCATAAAAAAAATCTGCATAGCCATTTAAATCTCCAGTAGTCCATCAGAAGCCTTGCTGGGCAAAAGCCCTACCTGACCCTGCCTGCTTCCAAAAATACATTGGGATATGCCAAGAAAAGTGCCAGTGGGTGCCATGGAATCCACAGGCACCATGTTGCGGACCCATGACTAGGCAAATGAAGACCTGTTCGTATTCTTACTGGGCCACTGATCCTCTTCATCTAGAGGATCGCCAAGCTGTACAGTGCCTGGCAACTACAGGAAAGGCTGTGTTCGGGGACAGCACTATGGGATTTTTAATGCAGCATCATGTGCTTACAGGAATCATCACATTCTTTGAACTACCCTGAAAGTGACAAGGGGAACTGTCATGGAATGATGCTATCGCTACAGTAAAGGGAAGTCACATATGACTGTGAAAAGCATCTTTGTCTTTTGATCTCCTGGAGGGAGGACAGGAAACTATGCAGAGGTGCTAGGATGAAACTTCAAAGGCCTAAGTTACCTCATGGCCTGAACAGAGTTCTCCTGAGAGGGGGAAAACAAAGGTTTTTGAATTCCATCTTGAGACGTGGTCAGGGGAGCATCTCTGGGCCATGGGTTCCCGCAATGGGGACAAAGAACCAAAAGTAATGTAACCAGTTGAGCAATCTCTTACTGCATTTATGCTTTATTTCTTTGATTTCTGTTTTTCAATAAAAATCGTTGAGACCTCAGCTGGTTGGAGTTATTGGAGAAAAGAACCCAGGTTTTACTGAAACAGGCGTGGCTCCCCCAGGCTTGCTTTCATGATATGGTGGAACCATTCGTCATTTCTGTAGAGAACTTCCAGTAAGTCCACAAGGTGACTTTTTTAAAAGTTCCCACTGCTGCTATGAGCAGTGTCAGAGAACAAAATCTGGAGGTCAGGGATTCCTGCTTCCACCTGACACCTGGCTGACCCAACTTCAAATAGTGATGCGGTAGACCTCCACTTCCTCACTTGTGTATGCAGAGACTTGACTTCTTCCGCTTCTAATTATGGACTGGATCCCGTCAAATACTGTTAAATCCCATTGACTTCAGTGGCAGAGTTAATTAGAAACTTCCCCGTGCAATCCCGTGTAGAGTTACTCCAGCCTCAGCCCAATTGAATCAAGGGTCTTAAACTGGATTAACTCCGCATACGACGGCAAAGCAAATCCCTCCCATTGAAAACCGTCGGATTTAAAAATGTTTAATTCTGCCTAAATCAGGCCTAATTTATGGATTCAGAGAGCTTTTAAAGCTTCACAATATTCGTTCTATTTGTAAATTCCCAAGTATTTATAAAATACTCATGGGAAAGAAGAACGGCGCCACAACTAAACAACACAGCTTTAACACGATATGGTACAAGGACACGATATGCTAATGAAGGACTGGTAACATTCCGACACGGGCAAGGCATGTTTTCTTGCAACGCACTCCTCATTTTGAAGCACTGTGGATGGGCAACCCTTCTGAAATCTCTCTCTCTCTCTCTCTCTCTCTCTCTCTCTCTCTCTCTCTCTCTCCATCCCTGTCAAAAACTGTTTGCTGGGTGAAGCACATAACTAAGTCAGAGCTGTTGTATAGCTCTAGTGTCCTGAATAAGGTTTCTTATTAAGGCACAGCGAAAACACTATTGCCGGATAGTATATTGGTCTGGAAGGGTTTTACTGATTTCTGCATGTAATGCTCAACAAAGATTTATTCCTCCTGGGGGTTTTTTTTGAAGGGGTGGGGGGTTCTAATCTGCTATACGGTGCAGTATTTTTTTTCTTGACCAAAGAAGACTTGTGACCGCTCTGTTAAATGTGGTCATTAAAAATCCATCTTCCTTTCTCAACTTGAATTGTGGAGAAAATCCACCGGGCTAATTTGTAGTCCTGATTTATGTCATCAGAGGATAGCCTTTCTGTCTGCTCTTTTTCTTTTCTGAAGATTGAGAGTTCGGGGCCACGGATGTTGCTCTTAAAGGTGACTGGTACTGTTTAAAAACTGGAGATTTTTTGAATCTCCAAGAGGATAGTTTCTTAGACAAGTGTGAATTTTCCCATGGGCAGAATACCCACGTTGTCTTTTTTTCCCTGGAGTTTGACCTTTCCAACACATAAAAGTGTGAACTGAAATCGGGAGAACATTTCACCAAGGGATGATCTCTATATTTGTACCACCAAAGTTAATGGTTTGTAATTTCAGGAAAATTGGTCCCCTACTGTTTGCCTGAGTCTATTCAAATATGAGACAGGGTATGTTATATCTGGGTATATTCTGTTTCAGAGACACAGGCCGTTTCCCCACTTTAAAAAATGACGTCGGTTTCATCTGGAGTGGACCCTTTCAGCGCGGGGATTGTGTTCCCCGGCTACCCCACTGCCCCACGCTCTGCGCGGGTTCATCAAAAGGCGCCGTTTTCAGCAGCGCCAGAAATGATGCACGCTGAGGGGGCGCAAGAGCGGCAGGGTCGGGGCAGCTGCACTGTCGCCGCCCCTGTAGTGGGGAGTGCCGCTGGACCCCGCACTACTTGGCAAGAGTAGCACGCAGCAAACGGTGAGTGGGGAAAGGCCCACACTAGAACTCCATTAAGAATCTTGATTTTTAAATGCATATTTCCTCCAGTTCTAGGAATGGCTCAAATATTAGGTGACCCAAATGAGGCATGCATAGTTTTCTTTCTTTCCATTCAATCATGAATTGACCCATTTGCTGTAACAGAAAAGCCTTTTACCAACATTATTCTCTATTGCACTGCAAAGAAAAGTGTCTAGGAGTGGTAGTGTAGGAACAGGGAAACCCAGTTTTGAGCCAGACCCCGATCCAAAGGGACACACAGAAAAGGAGGTGAGGCTAAAGGTGAAGCTTTTAAAACTTTGAAAGGTGATGCTTTTGCAACTTTAAAACTCTGTTCTGCCTTCCAAGTGTATCTGTTTGAGGTGCCCTGTTCTTGGCTGGGACAGAGTGCGGGAGACACAAGCCAGTTTCAACAGATCTTATAATAGATTTATTACTGGAGAGAAACAAGACCCTAACTTCTCCCTTGGGTCTATCTGAGTACTTGCTTGCCTTGAGCAGGTTTGGAGCTGCAGACTGGGTCTTCTCTTGGCTGCTTTCAAGATAGTCCACTGTGCCTTGCTTCCTTTCTGTGCTTTCAGTCTTTTTCTAGTTCTAACTGCTTTTAAACTTGACTTGTGCTCTAAAGACCATCATACACGAATATGTACGTCACAAATATTCCGGTCACCAACTACCCTCAGCACCTCACTCTGACTGACTGGTAGAGCTAAAACAGGGGATTGCTGGGTAAAGAAAGAAAATGGCCTATTGGGAAAATGTCTTAAAGGGACAGGGGCTAACTAAAATCCCTCCCATAGAAGACATAGCAATGAAGAAAAACCGTGCTAACTATGGGGAAACTGAAGCTTAAAGGGGAGATAACAAAAGCCTCTGTAGGGGGATGACAGCTCCCTCCCCCCTTTCCCCAACGTGGGTGGACCTCAACCAGATGATCTCCCCCTCCCCCAAGAGTGGGTGGGCCTTGACATTTGATAGGGCACAGGATTAGTCTTCCCCCTCAGCATGAGCAAGGAGTCGTCACATACTAAATCAAGATCAAAACCAGGGAAACCAAGAAACCAGGCATGGAGTCTTTTGAGTACATCCTACAGAACAGCTGTTTGGGAAGTTGCTTGGGAGTTGCATCTTCTCATTGAAAAGCGAAGGGGAAATGGAGCGGCAGCTACGATCAGCAGATTGAACCTAATACCCCATTTGAGGAACATTGTCTCCACAAGGGGCTGTGTGACTCATGGTCCGCTTAAGGCATCTTCAGATGCTTACCATGACCGCCCACGTTCCCTTCTTGTTAAGTAGCTTTCAGGTAAAGGAAGCAGACTTTAGACTGCGTGGAATGAGGAAATGTCTAATAGTCATTAAAAACGTGTTTTCTCAATGTTCTTGAAACTCCTCCATTCCGGTCACAGAACTACTTACTGTTTCTCCCTTTCTCAGTTGCAAGCTCTGAAAAGTAACCAAGCGAGGACAACAAAAGATACGACTTTTCAGACGTTGTGATCATATATACCGAGAACCTGCAAACTGCAGGTACTGGGAGGAGGGATCGCCTCTGATCCTTCCCACATGCATGGTCGCATGTTGTCTGAAAGCAGCAAAACGAGGATTTTTGCAAAACAATCCTGATCATGTATGGGTAAGCAAATATTTGCCATGTAAACTCTCTGAGTCTGAAGACATTGCTATATGTCCAAACACACAGTTCCGGCAACAGAAATGTGGAAAAATGGGCATTTCTGTCAATTCCCCACTCCCACTGCAGAGGGTAATTTAGCCCCTTTTTCCCATGTCTACAAAACCTCGGGGGGGGGGGGGGGGATCAGCATGTTCAGCCTATAGCAAGAGGGAAAAGCATGAAAGTTCCCTGCTGCAAAATTAATGTGAAATTGCATATTCAGTAGGGAGTCAAAGATGGAGTACTGCCAGCCCGTCTAATTTCCATAGTCCAAATTATTTCACTGAAACTCTGTGCTTCCTATGCAGGACTGAAATCAGTCGTTGTAACAACCAGGGGCAGAGTGAGGAGAAACTGTGCCCATGCGCACGTCCTACACCCCTGCTGTGTTGGCGCCAACCCCCGCCCCGCCCCAGAACACCTCTGAAATGCCCCAGAACACCCCCGGAATCACCCCGCTGCGGCTCCGCCCAGGGTGTCATGCCCCCTTCTGCCCCATTGGCGCTACACCACTGGTCACAACATATATGCAGTTGTGGTTTTAAAGTACTCTCAAGTTGCAGCTGCCTTATGTTGATCCCAGCAAAGGACTTCTAAGCCAACTAAGGTGGTTTGCCATTGCCTTTCTCTGCAGAGTCTTACTTGGGAGTTTGTACTGGTTGTTGACTGTAAATAAATAAATGATAGATAGATAGATAGATAGATAGATAGATAGATAGATAGATAGATAGATAGATAGATAGATAGATAGATAGATAGAGAGATAGAGAGATAGAGAGATAGAGAGATAGAGAGATAGAGAGATAGATAGATAGATAGATAGATAGATAGATAGATAGATAGATAGATAGATAGATAGATAGATAGATAGATAGATAGATAGATAGATAGATAGATAGATATTTTTGAGGTTGCTCTCCTCCAAGTACCACCCTTGCCTTGCTTCCAAGATCTGATGAGATTGGGCCACACTGTGGTGGATTCTGCGCAACATGTTTGTAATAGGTTGCAGTCATTATAAAGGAACTGGTTTTCCTTTTTTCCCATTCACATGTGTGCCCTTCACTCATTCAGGCAGCAATTGGAGCCCATGGAAACAATTTGGGTTGCTTTTGTGCCTCTGCACGGGGATGCGTCCCTTTTTTCTTTTCTAATTTCCTGCATCACATGCGTAGCTGCACAGGCATACAGAAATGAACCCCTGCAGCCATGCCAATTGTCCCACAACACGATTTGCTGCACGTGCGTAGCTGTGCATGCGCAACACACAAACAAAAAGAAAAAAGGACCCCCTTGCAATGGCCAGGCAATGATGAACAGGTTGCTGTAGATCGGTCCTACTTGCTGTCACAGGGAGAAAATGTGCTTGGGGGATTTTATAACCTGTTGGGCACTCCGATAATCTGCCCATAACCTGCTGCATGACCTGCACAGAATGGCAGGTGAGTGGATTCTCCCTGACAGTGGATTTATTTTTATTTATTTATTATTAGTTTTATATACTGCCCTCCCCCTGAGGGCTCAGGGCGGTTCACAACAGGTTAAAACATACATTAAAACATAATTTAAATACCAATTACATAAAAACAGAACCCATTTAAAAAATGTGGATGGAGTCTGGCTACCCCCCTCCCCCCTTGTGCCCACGAGGGCCAGATGACATGGTAGATGTATTTTTAACCAGGCTGGCCAAACACCTGGCGGAACAGGTGCGTCTTGCAGGCCCTGCAGAAACTCTGTAAGTCCTGCAGGGCCATGATCTCCCTAGGGAGCCTGTTCCACCAGGTAGGGGCCAGGGCTGAAAAGGTCCTGCCCCTCGTCGAGGCCAGCCTGATCATTTTGGGGCCAGGGATCACAAGTAGGTCCTCCTCTGAGGAGCGGAGGGGCCTACTGGGGCAATATGGGGAGAGGCAGTCCCTCAGGTATGCAGGTCCGAGACCGTGAATGTGAACAGGTGGACGGGAGGGAAACATGAACAGGTGGACAGGAGGGAAATGAAATGTCTCCTGCCTGTTGCGTTCATGCAGGAGCACCTCTAACCCAGGATTGTGCGAAAGGATCACTGGTTTAGCATTCTTCAAAAAAATATTGGGTTGAGGAGAATACAATGGGCCAAACTCATTTTGGGAATGGGACCTGTGCAAAGTCCTCCCCCCCAATGGTTTATATACCATCCTACACCCGTTGTATTTAGCCTATATGGAATCCACCTGTGTAGCCTTCCCTCCCATATACAGTGGAACCTCAGTTTTCGTTGACTGCAGTTATCGTCAGTTTCGGTTTTCGTCGATTTTTTTCCAGGAACATTTTGTCTCGGTTTTTGTTGGTTGTCTTGGATGTCGTCAGATTTCACCGCTTTCGCTGCTTTGGACATCGTAGATCGCTGCTAATTTCCCATGGAACTGTCCTATGGTACACATAAGAAAAGGGGGGGGGGTGCAACAGTAAATATTAATAATAGGACTACAGCTACTGTTGCACTCTGGCTATTACTAATTTTTCAAATTCGTATATCTACTCATGTATATAGACATACCTATTTGAAAAATTAGTTATACCCAGAGTGCAACAGTAGCTACTATTAATATTTACTGTTGCACCCCCCTTTTCTTATGTGAGGAGAGTATGAACTAAATACTTACCTGAATTAATATGGATGACCCTGAATCTATCTGTTCTAATTGTTAAAATTAAGTTGAACTTACCTGTTGGATGTTGTTGACAAGAAATGATTGTATTAGCTGAAGAAGCTGCAAAAACATCTGACGTACTTGATGGGGCATTTTAATTTAGAGATTGCGAACACTAATAATTTATACTTTAATGTAAAACTAAATTATTGTTTTAATTTAAATTATTGTTTTAACTAAGTTACTGTTTTAACTGCATGTATCTCTGTATTGTTATAGCCAATGGCTCAAACAACAAATACTTGACTGTGACTGTGACTGACTGTATTAATAACTAATGAAATATAAAAAAATATGAACAATGATATAAACTCATGTATATAGATATACGTATTTGAAAAATTAGCTACTGTCCTATGGTAACCATTGCCTCGGTTTTCGTCGGTTTCGGATGTTGCCGATTGTTTTTGGACGGATTACCGTCGAAAACTGAGGTTCCACTGTATACAGTTAGCAAACACAAAATACTACTACCATTACCAGTAATGACATGTGGCCATGTGAGTGAGGTAGTTTTCCATGTTGACGAATCAACATCACGACAACATCTGAAGTGTTTTTTTACTACCCCACTTAATTCAAGGACTTCAATAATGCTTTTTACACCCAAGTGTCAAAGGAGTTATACACATCAGCATTAACACCAGAAAGCCCTCTCAGGTGTTTTATACAATGCCTCACACCAAGCACATGGTCACCATTGAAATGTAGCCATTACCACAGGAGAAAAGCGTAGCTGCTCGATAGCGCATACCAATCTGACACTGCAGTTTCGAAAAAGAGAAGCAAAAGAGGACACTGTAATCAGTTGGCACCGCAGGAGGGAAATTAATAGAGACGGTGTTTAATTACCTGATTTGGAATCTGGGGTTGACACCTCTGCTCTTAAGAAAAGTGCTATGGGAGTTTAATTATCACAAGCCACCAGGGGCTTGGTTTTATGTCTCAAAAATGGCAGCTGCAGTACAGTGACACATCACATTGGTAGTGACTCACAGGGGGCAAAAACTAAAGGGGTGCCTCCTTCCGAAGGATGAGCACTTCTTACAGAATAAAGAGTCCCGCCTGCCTGCCTGCCTGCCTGCCTGCCTGCCTGCCTGCCTGCCTGCCTGCCTGCCTGCCTGCCTGCCTGCCTGCCTGCCTGCCTGTCTGTCTGTGCTGTGAGTTTTCCGCAGCCTGCTCAGTTTTGGTGAAATCAAAACAAATTCAATGGGGAGTCACAGAAGAAGTACTGTGTCAGGCCCTGCCATTCTGGGCCTGCCAAAGGGCCTGAGACATGCCTGGGCATGTCCTTCTGTGGCTGGGCTTGCATCAGCCTTGCCTAAGGTGACCAGATTTTCACCTTTTTAAAGCGGGACACCATGGGGGGGGGGTGCGCGCGTGCATGTACGCACGCAGTCGCAGGAGAGCACTGCCTTTTGGGGCGTTCCCCAGCGCGGGAGGCTGCCACACTGCCAAACCTCTGTTTCCCACCCTGTCACAGGGGAGCGCCCCAGAAGGCAGTGCGGCAGCCTCCCACGCTGCTGCACTGCCTTCTGGGGTGTTCCCATTTCCCGCCCTGTGACAGGGCGGGAAAAGGGGAACACCCCAGAAGGCAGTGCGGCAGCCTTCCAAAAATCGGGACGCGGGACAAATTAGTCAAAAGTGGGTCTGTCCCCCCAAAAGCGGGATGTCTGGTCACACTAGCCTTGTCCCAGGTCAGAGGTTCAGATTTCCTGTTTTGCAGCAAGGTAGTGAATAGAGTTTATCGATCCCTCCTAATCTCTCCTCTTCTGGGAATGGCCAGGCCATTCCCAAAACAATGTATCTACTGTAACTATCTTCAACTGTCCTTTCTAATGCTGATATGGGGAATGCAAGGGTGGGGGTTACCTGATTGTAATTGTAAGGTTTATACTGGGAGCCAGGGAGCTGGGAGCTCAGTCTCAGCTACCTGGACATATGGGTCAGACACTGTTTCAATAAAGCTTTTGAAGCCATTCTTGAGTCTTATTATTGACTGAGGTACTAGGTCCTTACATACTGCTAGCCTGTCTAATTTCCTTAATCCAAATTCCTTCACTGAAACTCTGCTCCCTATGCAGGACCCAAATCATACTGAGACAGTCAGTTGGTACAGCACTAAGGAAATGCCTTCAAATCACCGGGACGTTTGCCCAAACAGTTAAGGTCTAAGAACACAAGAACATAAGAACTAGCATGCTGGATCAGACCAGAGTCCATCTAGTCCAGCACTCTGCGAGGGTAAGCACTCAAACAGTCTCAGCTACCTGGACATATGGGTCAGACACTGTTTCAATAAAGCTCTTGAAGCCATTCTTGAGTCTTATTATTGACTGAGGTACTAGGTCCTTACATACTGCTAGCCTGTCTAATTTCCTTAATCCAAATTCCTTCACTGAAACTCTGCTCCCTATGCAGGACCCAAATCATACTGAGACAGTCAGTTGGTACAGCACTAAGGAAATGCCTTCAAATCACCGGGACGTTTGCCCAAACAGTTAAGGTCTAAGAACACAAGAACATAAGAACTAGCATGCTGGATCAGACCAGAGTCCATCTAGTCCAGCACTCTGCGACTCGTAGTGGCCCACCAGGTGCCTTTGAGAGCTCACGTGCAGGAGGTGAAAGCAATGGCCTTCTGCTGCTGCTGCTCCTGAGGACCTGGTCTGCTAAGGCATTTGCAATCAGAGATCAAGGAGGATCAAGATTGGTAGCCAGAGATCGACTTCTCCTCCATAAATCTGTCCAAGCCCTTTTTAAAGCTATCCAGGTTAGTGGCCATCACCACCTCCTGTGGCAGCATATTCCAAACACCAATCACACGTTGCGTGAAGAAGTGTTTCCTTTTATTAGTCCTAATTCTTTCCCCCAGCATTTTCAATGAATGCCCCCAGGTTCTAGTATTGTGAGAAAGAGAGAAAATTTTCTCTCTGTCAACATTTTCTAACCCATGCATAATTTGATAGACTTCAATCATATCCCCCCTCAGACGTCTCCTCTCCAAACGAAAGAGTCCCAAACGCTGCAGCCTCTCCTCATAAGGAAGGTGCTCCAATCCTTCACTCATCCTCTAGTCAGGTCTAGTCAGTCGGGGCATATCTATACAAGCTAGCACCTAGGGTAAGCACTCAAACATCCTCTCTTCTCCCACCCAGCTTGGCCAGGTTGAGATTTAAACTGGGCATGCTGACTCGGAAGCCCACGTGGACTACAGAGGCAGAGCTTGCAGTTTAAACCTGGACCCAGCCAGGCCAAACCCGGCACCAACCTGTGAGCTTGGTCTGTCCAGAGATACAGCTTTATACTGCTGACTCTGCTTCCAAAGTCCACCTGACTTTGGAGCTGGAGTTTTGGGGGTGGAGTCATCAGTATATAGCTGGACCCGGCCAGGCTGAGCCTGCAGCAAAATCCACTTGCAAACAATTGTGAAAGTGATATGGAAAAATGTATTTCTTGAGTGTGGTCACAGTGTGAAGGTTACACTATGGGAAATGAGACAGAGAGAAAAGAGGAACTAAAGGGAGGAAAGAACAGGGAACTAGGCCTGTGGTAGCCAGAAACCCAGGATATTGATGCATGTTTGTGCCACATATAGAATTAGCTGATTTCCTAATGAAAGTATTCTATGCTCGCTTAGCTAATGCCTGCATGTGGAAAGCCTCTGATGTATCAAGGGGATATGTGTTAAAAGCTGATTGGTCAGATTGTGAACCTCGTGTCCACTTGAGGGATGGGCAAGAGGGCAGAGCAAGGGCCTTAAAAATGAGCTGTGCTGTGCCACAGACTTTAGAGAGCCGCACCCACCAAGGTGCCCTCTCTCCATGTCTGCAGTTGTGACTACAATAAACTGCTTACTGCTGACCGCCTTGTCCGTGAGTATTTTTGGGCAGAAAATATTCCATAACAAAAGTGGGTTGAAAGTGCATTATTCTGCATGTGCAGTAGGGGCCTCAGCCATTCAAGTCAATAAGGTGATTTGGGTGGCAAGAGGGATTTCAAGTTTCCCACCTTGCTGGGCTCCCCAAACAGCCCCTTTGGGGGTGATGTGGGGCTGTTTTCCCCATGCTCCTCTGCCTGCCATGACTGTCTGGATTACATTGTTAGGCTAATAACATCCACAAAGAACACAGATTTTTCTCACACTCTCCACAACACCTCTCCTCTTCTTTCCTCTCACACAAAGAACAAAGCTCTCCCTCCACAAACAAGTCAACCCTGCCCCCTCTGGGTACAGCTGTCATCCATCCACTCATAACTCACTGCATTCACATATCTGACCATCCTCTTTCTTACTCTGGAGGCCAGGTTTTTAAAACCACAGCAGCATACATAGGAAATCTCACATTAAAACACATAAATGAAAAGCATGCAATATCAAAACATCCTGATGGCAAAAACTCCTAAGCCAAGAAGTCTGTAATCACACAAGAACCTGAGAGGTGGGGAAATATAGTGTTAAGGCTCAAAGATTTGATGCTTGTTGGCCTCCAGAAGAAACTGGGGTTGGTCTTGGACCTCTGAACATAAACTTAGGCAAAGATCAAATGACTGAAAGGTGCATGCAACTTTTCCCCACTGAGTTATGTGTTTTCATCTTTTGGGCATCACTGCCAGAGCTCAGAAGAATGGGCACGCAGCTGTTCAATAGCTGCATAGAACTGTGGTCTCTGTGTATTTTAAAAAATCTCAAATAGGAGCTTGGAACAGAACATGCCACCAAATTTGACATAAAGCTAAATTTTGTGACATCTGGGCAAAATTCCAAGACATTTTACCAGGAACAAAATGTTACACTAATATTGGCAAACTTCCTTGCTTACAACAAGAAAGGTTCTAGACATTACAATGGATTTTTAAAAGTAGGATTTAAAGACAAGAGTGGATATAAACACAGGATGACTATAGACAATATACAATCAAAGGGAACAAGGCCAAGCTACTTCTATTCATATGCCCTTACATATTTACCTTGCTATCTTCATCATTACTCACATGCGACATACTTCATTGTTACTCACTTGCCAGACTACTTCTATTCAGATGCCCTCACCTATTGACCTTGCAATCTTCATTGTTACTCATAGGTATATATATATATCACTTGCTTTCCTTTCCTACTATCAGTTCCTCTGAAGATGCCAGCCACAGATGCAGGTGAAACGTCAGGAGAGAATGCTGCTAGAAAACGGCCCTAAAGCCCGTAAACCACACAGCACCTCAGTGATTCCGGCCGTGAAAGCCTTCGACAATACATATTTTTTAAAAGGTTTTGCAAAATTTCTCAGGAAGATGCTCTGCCTCACATCCCTACCTGATGCAAGCAAATCTGCGACACATCTGCAACCACTCTTTCTCTGTGTTTTCTTCAAAGATATTTCTCAGCAAGATGGTTGAGAGGGAAAGGAAATGGGGTGAAAATTATGGGGGCTCTGGCAGTGGTGGAATTCAAATAATTTAACAACCAATGCTAGTGGTGGGATTCAACTAATTTAACAACTGGTTGTTTACAAGCACCATTTTAACAACCGGTTCTGCCGAAGTGGTGCGAACCAGCTGAATCCCACCACTGGCCTCTGGTAATGCTGGGCATTTTAGCGGGCAAGCAGTTTGATATGCTTTTCTTAGATACTTGGGATGATGCCAGGTAGTGTGAAGAGGGCCCAAGGCAAATTTTAGGGGCCCAGAGTGAACTTTTCAAGCCGATTACAGAATTTTTGGTGTAACAGTTAAGACTCTAATCTGGAGAACTGGGCTGATTCCCCAACCCTCCACAGGTGTGGCAGATAGGTGTGATCTTCAGTGTTGGGCTGGGCAGACTGGCATGCAAGACCACACACCCCTTTCCTGTTCCAGCCCTTTCAGGCTGGCATAGAAGGGGAGGTGGGTGAGTCTGCATGATCTTGCATGGTAAGCTGGGCAGTCCAGTATGCAAGATCACCCACGCTCCTCTCTTCTCCCAGCCTGCACATAAGGGGGGGGGGGAGTGTTCATGGTCTCGCATGCAGGATCTGTCTTCCTCCTTTTGGGTTCTGGTGTTTTTAACCCGAATATTTTCAGTAAGAGCCGAATCTATTCGGCTTTACCGACTTAGAAACACCTGAACTCAAAATTTACTGATACTTTCGACTGGTGCTCAAGCCTACATCAGACTCGAACCTGGTGAACCAGATGTGTTTCCCCATGTCTACACGAAGCCTGCTGGGTGACCTTGGTCTAGTCACAGAACTTTCTCAGCCCCACCTACCTCACAAGGTGTCTGTTGCGAGCAGTGGTGGGATTCAAAAATTTTAGTAATGGTTTTTCATGGTGGTGGGATTCAAACTGTGGCGTAGCACCAATGGGGGTGTGGCCGGGCATTCTGGGGGCAGGGCATTCCTGGGCGGGGCTGTGGCAAGGGTGCAGTCGCTGCGCCGGTCCTTGAGTGGGAAACAAATGCACACAGGCGCAAGCTGCCATGCCATGCACGCCGGTGCACCTCCTGCCAGACTGCTTCAAGTTCTGCATGCTACTGCTGAGAGGAGGGGCGTAACTAAGGCAAAAATCACATGGCAAAATCACCAATTAGTAACCCCCTCTCAGCACACACAAATAATTAGTAACCTACTCTCGGGAACCTGTGAGAACCTGCTGGATCCCACCTCTGGTTGCGGGGATAGGAAGGGGCAGAGCTTTGAAGCCACTTTGAAACTCCGTACAGTTGAGAAAAGAGAGGTATAAATCCAAATTCTCCTTCTTCTATTGCAGAATTTTTGGAGGCTTGCAGTAATTTTGGAGCCTATTGCAGTGTGGGAACAAGAGCTGAACCCTGATGTTCATTTCAGATATTGGTTAGTCCCCAACGTAATCTGAGAGTCCCCAACAGGCAGGTTCTGAAAAGGAATGTCTTCTCTTGGGTGGAGTGCCTGCCTCCCTTGAGACCATGCTGTAATTTTATTTTTTTATTTCTTTGGGCCTGGAATGTTTCTTGTTGACGGCATTGCAGCCCTGTGTCTTTGAGGTGAGCCGTACAAAGCGGCTCCAAGAAAAGGAATGGTTACGCCCCGAACAGAGGCACAACAGCTCCAAAGTGCCCAGTTCGTAAAAGCTCCCCAAAGGCTGTCAAAGTGTCAGGGCAAGAGAAAAAGCTCAAGCAATTAAGCTCACTCATAATGCATTCTCTTGAGGAGAAAAATGCTGAGGATTTGGTCGGGGCCAATTGTGTTTAATAAATAGATGTGTCACTTGCCGTATAGTTACTTTCCAAAGCACCCCATTAAAGCTCACTAAAGGCCAAAACCTCCTGTGCTCTCTGATCACATTAAGTGACATGCTGCCATTATTTCATATTTCCAGCAATTTTATTGTCAGTGATCGCACTTAGAATTGGGGCATAAAAATGGGTTTCTCAGCAGTGCTCTGCGCAATTTCCTTACAGAGATCATCAGTGCTGAGTTCTCACGCAGACAACCATTATTTTATATTTCTACTGTTTCTCCGACAAAACGCATACACACAATATAAGATTGATCCAAATTGCTGACTTCAAAATCTATTCAGCCTCCTCCATGTTGCCAAAAAAGCAACAATGGTTTTCTTCCCACTCGCGAGAGTTTAAATATATTTTTTCTGCCTCATCTCTTTCTGATCTCTGCCTTACCCTCATTACATCATCAAGGTGTTATCATTATCATTATCACTAAAGCGTTAACCAAAATGCACTGTAATCATTACACATCTTAATTCTGAAGGCTCCTGTGTCAGACAAGCAGACACATAGACACACACAGAGAGAGAGAGAGAGAGAGAGAGGAGAAGAAGAAGAAGAAGAAGAGGAGGAGGAGGAGGAGGAGTTTGGATTTATATCCCCCCTTTCTCTCCTTCAGGAGACTCAAAGGGGCTTACAATCTCCTTGCCCTTCCCCCCTCACAACAAACACCCTGTGAGGTAGGTGGGGCTGAGAGAGCTCCGAGAAGCTGTGACTAGCCCAAGGTCACCCAGCTGGCGTGTGTGGGAGTGTACAGGCCAATCTGAATTCCCCAGATAAGCCTCCAAAGCTCAGGTGGCAGAGTGGGGAATCAAACCCGGTTCCTCAAGATTAGATACACGAGCTCTTAACCTCCTACGCCACTGCTGCGCCTCCTACGCCACTGCTGCGCCACTGCAAAGAGCTATGAGCTCTTTGCTATTGAGCAAAAATTACTATTCAGTCCAGTTGTGGAAGGGTAGCCATGTTGGTCTGTGGTAGAAAAGTTAGATTTGAGTCCACTCCCCCTCAAATGTTTTGTTTAATTCAGGTTTTGTTTTTGAGAGGGAATAGCAAGCAAGTCTGCTGAGGGTTATGCTGGTCACCCTGATTGACTCATTCTTTGTTATTTTCATTTGGGGGTTGATTTCATTAATGTTGAGAATTGTTGCTTGTTTTTTCAAACTTTCCTCAAAATCTAGTGGTTGAGCCCTGGAGCACCTTAAAGACCAATGAGTATTGAAGCTTTACAGTGTCGAAGCTCCCTCATCAGATACAAGTAGGAATGAAGACCTCTGAGTCCCGACTGGAAAGCGGAGAGGAAACTTGAGTTAATTCACAAGTTCAGAACAATGGACACTCCCCCCCCCCCCCGTCTGAGTAGGGACATAGGATTTGTACCTCAATAAAGAGGCAAATTTTCTGCTCCTAGGTTTTCCACTCTGCTTTAATCAAACAGATTACAATGCACTTTTACTTTTGCATCCCAGGTGCAACACCCTTCCCAATTTTGGACTTGGAGATAAGGTTTCATAGATCACCATTTCAACTGGTATCTCAAAATCTTACATTATCGAAAAAGCTTACTTACTGGACTTTTTATAGACTCGAAAAATCTTGTGAGTCTCCCAGAATATGTGCATCACAATTCAGTGGCCCCTCAGGATATGTGCATCACAATTCAATGGCCCCTCAGGATATGTGCATCACAATTCAATGGCCCCTCAGGATATGTACATCACAATTCAATGCTCCCTCTTACAAAACTTTACCATCCTACTTTACTATCTTAAGTTCCTTCTCTGCTCGCCGAGTGTTTATGTTGGCCCATTTAAACAACTTTGCTGGTGACATTTCTTATAGTCGATACAAACAACTGCCATTCTGGGAGAGACTTTGCTTGCATGGATGTAATGCTCCAGATACTTACTCGCCTCTTTATAGACGGTGACAAATTTTTATCACTTACGTATCCCTCTTAGATGCCATCTTATCAAAATAAATTATAGCCATCTCAAAGGTGTTACATGGACCAAATGCCTGCTAAATTATATGAATCAGAAAATGACCAAATTACTCGCAAGCTTCTGGACGGAAGTTATAAAAGAAAACATTCTCAACCTTGAAGAAATTGCTCAAACACATGTTATTTTGTCGTGTCCGTATTGAATTAATGATCTGTTCTTTATTTAGATGAAATTTCATTCAAAATTCTTGGTTACATTTTCTATGTGTTGCAAACATTTTGGTATATACCATTAAGGGTGATGATGATGACCATCTTCTTGGTCTCAAAGATGCTCCCGGACTCAAATCTAGCTGTTCTACCACAGACCAACAGGGGCACCCTCTGAAACCATCATTATAAACCAAGTTGTTGCAGCGGCGTAGTAGGTTAAGAGCAGGTGCATTCTAATCTGGAGGAACCGGGTTTGATTCCTTGCTCTGCTGCCTGAGCTGTGGAGGCTTATCTGGGGAATTCGAATTAGCCTGTGCACTCCAACACACGCCAGCTGGGTGACCTTGGGCTAGTCACAGTTCTTCTGAGCTCCATCAGTCCCACCTACCTCACAGGGTGTTTGTTGTGAGGGGGGAAGGGCAAGGAGATTGTAAGCCCCTTTGAGTCTCCTACAGGAGAGAAGTGGGGGATATAAATCCAAACTATTATTATTATTATTATTATTATTATTATTATTATTATTATTATTATTATTATTATTATTATTATTATTATCATCATTATCATTATCATTATCATTATCATTATCATTATCATTATCATTATCATTATCATTATCATATTGATACAAAAACAGTTATACACAGCAAACAAGATCAATATGCTGGATTTTGTATTACATCACACGTCGGACACTTCCCAAGCATCTAGGACTGTGTGATGTAGATTTCACAGCTGCCTGATCTTTAGCTGATTGTTGGCCTTCATTACAATTCGAGCCTCACCCAGAGACCTAGGAAGTTGTAATGTATCAGCGTAGTATTCGTGCAGATCCCAGCAGGGCTGCCTTCTGAATTTGACAGATGTTAATTTTGTCAATTCGAAGATGTTTCAAGTGCTGCCCTATTATTATTATTATTATTATTATTATTATTATTATTATTATTATTATTATTGTAGATTTCACAGCTGCCAGATCTTTAGCTGGTTGTTGGCCTTCATTACAATTCGAGCCTCACCCAGAGGCCTAGGAAGTTGTAATGTATCAGCGTAGTATTCGTGCGGATCCCAGCAGGGCTGCCTTCTGAACTTGACAGATGTTTTTAGCAGTGGTGGGATTCAAATAATTTAACAACTGGTTGTTTACAAGCACCCTTTTAACAACCGGTTCTGCCAAAGTGGTACGAACCTGCTGAATCCCACCACTG
Organism: Sphaerodactylus townsendi; assembly: GCF_021028975.2. Lineage (NCBI taxonomy): Eukaryota > Metazoa > Chordata > Lepidosauria > Squamata > Sphaerodactylidae > Sphaerodactylus > Sphaerodactylus townsendi. The sequence continues at coordinate 13,542,715 of NC_059426.1, read as the reverse complement.
CTTATTATGATCACCCCAAACCAAAGTCCAATGTTGCTTTCGGTAGAATTCAGTGGGCCCCAAACATACGCATAAAAATCCTCACAAAGATTGCTAGCATTATCAAACTTCTTTTAGAGTCCCCCAAAATTCTTCAGAGTTCTCTCTCTCTCCCATATATAACCGTTTAAATTTGCCTTGAATTTTCACTTCAGGAGAACTAAAGCAGCCCTCCTCACAGCATTCCTGTGGCATGTGAACTTCAGACTCTGAATCTTATCTAATTGAAAGTAATTGCCATTGATTTGCACAGACCCTTCTCTTAAATTGGCGCATTTAGACTGAACCGGAGCCTTCTCCAAAAATAATTAGAAGCTGTCTTCGTTCGAATATATTTAACATCACGGCAGGAAGCTCCAAAAGGGGTGTAGATGCTCAGTTCAGACATAACATGAAACCATGACTAATTATGGTTTGTCTGAGCATCTAAATGCAAGCCACTCCATTAGCTGGAGTGAAATTAGGATCTGTCAGGCCTGGCCCTACTTGTTTGCGCCATTCACAGGCAACAACAGACTTTTGTCTGGGGCGAGGAGGGGTGGAGAAAACTATTTCATAGTGAATAGGTATTTTAAGCAAAAATCTGGAAAAAAAAAGAAAGTATATTCAAGACCATTTCCTTCATTTCACTGCACAATACATCAGTGGGATTTCAATAGTGGACAAAGACAGATTAGGTTTGCAGGACCACGTTCTGAAGCCGCTGTTCGGCAGCGTAAGCACAAAGACGAATCAGACCGGCCGATGCACAGCCGCTGGGCATTTTAACGTAGCTAACATTAATCATTCATGAGTTGGAATTAATATTATTATTTATTATTCATTATTTGTAATGCAGAGGTGCCTAGGAGGCCCGGTCAGATCTAATTGAGGCTGAGGGAACAAGAAGATGGAACAACACCGAGACAGAGAAAAAAGGAAGATAATCAAGGCAGGAAGTTATGTCAGCTTCCATTATTGATGTGAAAAGCAGTTGCTGGACTTGATACTGGCTCTGCTAAGGGCCAGAGATTAAATGAAAGGTTCAAAGTGCTCTCCTGCAAGGGAATCATCACTCAGAACTCACTGCTACTGCTCCAAAGTTGCTTTTTTTTCGAGGAAGGAGGTTGAGGGTTTTGAGTAAATAGAAGGGCCCTCAGGCAGTCCACAGAATTTGAAACAGAGCTCTCCAAATGTGCTCCAGAGTCCATTTTTCCAGGCTTAGCCTGGAAATGCTGAATAATGAAGGCACTATAAATGCTTCCCAAATTCACCTTGTTTGAATTTGTCTCCAGGTTTCAGAGTTCTACCTTCATTTATCTTCCAGCAAAAGATGATCAGGAAGAAAAAAATACGCACAATGGGGCCAAGCCAAGAGTAGGACACTGTTTTTGTTATGGCAGGGTGGATGGGAGAGGATTCCATAATTTGCAGAAATATCTATCTTTGAGCACTCATAAAAATGAGATTTTTGATGGTTAGATGTTTAGAACAATACAAGAGTAAATGGGTCATAACCAGAGCAAGATGCAACTCTTTTCCCTCTGTTTACCTCCAAGGGCGCTTTCTCAATATTCCACACAACGAACGTCGCTGCTGGCACTGTCCCTATACATCGGACTCAATTTCTCATATTTTGCTGTATTGTTCACAGTGACATCACTTCCTGTATACATCAGAAGTGATATCATCACATTATTGCCAATGCAGGGAGGCTCTGGTATTTTTTTTTGGGGGGGGACTCTATGGAAGAAGTCATTTTTTTCCATAGAAGAAGAAGAGCTGGATTTATATCCCCCCTTTCTCTCCTACAGGAGACTCAAAGGGGTTTACAAACTCCTTTCCCTTCCCCCCCTCACAACAAACACCCTGTGAGGTAGGTGAGGTTGAGAGAGCTCAGAAAAACTGTGACCAGCCCAAGGTCACCCAGCTGGCATGTGTTGGAGCGGACAGGCTAATCTGAATTCCCCAGATAAGCCTCCACAGCTCAGGCGCCAGAGCGGGGAATCAAACCTGGTTCCTCCAGATTATACACCTGCTTTTAACCACTACGCCACTGCTACTCCATAGAGTTTTTGTCCTACTACCAGACTATCCCTGTGTTTACAGCTCCACAGCTCAGGCAGCAGAGCGGGGAATCAAAATGCTCCTAACCACTGAGTTGTGGGCACTGTTACCAACAGGATTCACACTATTCTCCGATAAAAGAAAAAATGTTTAAGCTCCTGAATAGTTCCAGTGTAGAAATTTCGGAAGCAGTTGCCATATTTTTAAGGTGTGTTTTACAATGTAACAATGAGTGGTTTTTTTAATGTATCTGGAAATGTTTGACATTTTCTTGATTATATGCCTATTAAAGGTTCTGGACTGGCAATGCCTCATGAAGAAACCCTAAGGTTTGATTATATTTAGCAACGCAAAATGGTGCTCGTGCTAGCAAGTACAGCCATGAAGGAAGGGGCAGGAACAGGGGAGAGGAGAGAGCTTGAGGGAGAGAACAGGCAGCCCTTGAGAAAGGTGGGAGAAGTGGAAAGCAAAGTCAAAGGCAGTGGGAGGAGAGAACAAGGGCTGGCAAGAGAAAGAATTGGGAGTGGGGGGTGGGGGGGGGGGGGGGTGGCGGGGGCGGCTGGGGGGGGGGCGGGGGGGGGGGGGGTTGGGTGCGGGTGGGGTGGGGGGGGGGGGGGGGGGGGGGGGGGGGGGTGGGGGGGGGTGGGGGTGGGGGGGGGGGGGGGGGGGTGGGGGGGGGGGTGGGGGGGGGTGGTGGTGGGGGGGGGGGGGGGGGGGGGGGGGGGGGGGGGGGGGGGGGGGGGGGGAGTGGGGGGGGGGGGTGGTGGGGGGGGGGGGGGGTGGGGGGGGGGGGGGGTGGGGGGGGGGGGGGGGGGGGGGGGGGGGGGGTGGGGGGGGGGGGGGGTGGGGGGGGGGGGGGGTGGGGGGGGGGGGGGGTGGGGGGGGGGGGGGGTGGGGGGGGGGGGGGGTGGGGGGGGGGGGGGGTGGGGGGGGGGCTGATGGGAATTGTAGTTCCTGAACATCTGGAGAGCCGCAGGTTCCCTACCCCTGGTCTATGGACTCTTGTCTTCCAGGTAGACATCCTGCTTTAGATTGAAATGGTCTTTCCTCATTTCAGGACACAGCAGCTGGACAGAGCAGAATTTGTGCCAGCTCTGTTTGTTGAAATTTTCACTTAGCCAGTGGAATTGCTGTGGGAAGGGGGCCATTGATTTTACTTCGGCTGTGAAATTTAGGTTCTGGTGCATACCGAGCAGCTTTGCTTTTGTGTAGAAACAGTTATCATCTGTGACCATGCTTCAAAGTTGGAAGATCAATACTTCAAATACAACAGAATCCTGGAGCTGTGGGTATCTGAAATGAGAGACATCCATTATATTACCTCAGACTGAGACATGCAGAAATCAGTGACATCCATTATGTTGCATGTGACTACAGTAAAAGATGTCCTGCCCGTGAGGGCTCCATTGTGCCTCGTTTCCCTTTTCAGCAAGAACACTTGATGGTAGACTAGATGAAATCAGCACAGATAATAGATTATATAAACACAGAGAGATGTTAGATATAGATCTGTTCTGGACTATTTACTGCATCCATGCCGTTTCTGACAAAGGATTAAAAACAAATTTACCTCTGGACACATAAAAGCAATGGTACAATGGGGCTTTCCCCACTACAGAAGGGAGCTAAGGTCGACTCGGTTCCCTTCAGTGGAGGGCGATTCCAGGCTGTCCCCACAGCAACTGAGTTGGCCCCCTGGAACCAAGCTAAGTGGGTGGGATCATCTTGGTGCCTGTTTTGCTCCTCGATCATGATTGGCCCTTGTGTTATGGCGGGAAACGGGAGCATTCTTTTTTTAACAGTTTTTACAGTTTACAGTTACATGCACTTTCTGCCCGCCACGACTCTCCCATTCTGCGCATGCCACAAAAGCAGCTCGGGTTGGTTGAATGGATGAGGTGTCGTTTCGATGCTTTCCCACTTCGAAGTGGTATCGACCTCGTTCCAGCAGAAAAGTGTAGTTCATAACTGCGACAAGGATGTCACAGTTCTGGGTGGGGGGGAACTGAGACAAAACAATGTTGAGCTCGGTGGCAGTGGGGATTCACTGAGGCAAACCTAGGTAGAAACCAGTTCAACTCTGTCAGTGGGGAAAGCCCCAATGTGTTCCTTATGGAATATCGGCATGGACCCTTCCAAGTAGGGTTGCTGTTCTTCAGGTGGGGCCTGGAGATCTCCCAGAATTACAACTGATCTCTTGACTACAGAGATCAGTTCCTCTGGTGTAAATTGCTGATTTGAAGGGTGAAATCTATGGCATTATACCTAGCTGAGAGCCAGCATAGTGGTTGTGGGGTGAACTGGGTTTATTTCCCTCTCCTCCACATGAGCAGTGGGTAAAAAATCCAGCTGTTTTTCTTCTCTTGCAAAACCTAGACTATTCCTAGGCTCTACCTTCAAATATTTCAGAAATCCAGAGATGGAAACTCTACCTCCTGAGCATTTGTGTAAACCAATTCATTCTTCCTGTTACTTGAAATAGTAAGGTCTGGTCCTTTTTAAGAGTGAGGGGATTGGCAAGGACCAACCTAGTGTAGTAAAAGGCCAGATAAGCTCAAGATCTTCGTCACCAAAATTTATGGAGATGGGTTTCCACAAGAAACCCACAGGATACAAGATTAGAAGTTTAATCGTTTTTATTAAAAGAATAAAAATTATAAATGTACAAGCACACAGATCAGAGGAGCAGAGAATTCACACAGTCCTAGGATATAGATAGTGTTGAGGGGAAAAGTTTGGAAAAGTGAGGAATTTGGGGGTGTAATAAAGGTGATAATTACCTAATCTACAAGCGGATGGTCTGATGAGCAGAGTTCAGTACCTCTCTGGAAGAAGAAAGGGAACACATTGGGAACAGTGTTAGCTAGACAGAGAGATGTCCATGGAAAATACTGAATTCTGAATGCTTGATGAGGTGCCCAGTTATACAGAGAAATGGGCCCTCAAGTTATGCTAAATGACCCTAATCTCCCAAGACAAAGGAGGCTCTCTCCTTCCAGAGGGAAGGCAAGAGAAGTATGCTTAACTTAAGCACTGGACATTTAAATTAGGCAGAAGATAGCTAAACTTAATGTTTTGGCACTTGGCTTAATGTTCTAAGCTAGGGAATGCCCAGAATCAGTTAGCCTTTTAAAATGAAGCTGCTTTAATCACAACTTTGGGATAATGCCAGATGTAAATGAGGGTGCTCTTTGGAGGGGTTAGCCAGAAACTAAAAGATGAGATTAGCATTTTTGGCAGGAACTCTTGAAGAAATTCTTATCATATCCTTTGTCTCCCAGAGGCATGTGAATCAGGGCTGGAGTTGGGAACTGACTTCATAGGCTGAAAGCTATTGTCTTTTTCTAATCTCTTTAGAAAGAGGTGAGGCAAGTTATTTTGCAAGGCTGATGTAGGCAAGAGCTAGTCCAGGCAGGTTTTTTCTGACCTCAGTGATGACAATAAGCCAGTGCAGAGGATGACCTTCCATCTTGGCACTACATTTCTGGGCCATCCTATTCTGCTGGAATAGGTAGGAGCATCAGCTTCAAATGCAGGATTCTCCACCATGGGTTTGTCTGGTAACATTTCTGACTATGGATTGTATATACTTTCATCACAGATCTCAACATGCCCAACCTTCTTTGTTGTAGAATGCTCCACCTGGGTCCTAGTGCCTACCTAATCCTGCCCACCCCCCATTCCGTTTGCAACTTTGCAAGTAAAAATACATTTTGGGTTTCAGTTTAATTGCACAACATTATATAACATGTATATCAAAGCACCATGTTCAATTGGGACAAATAAAAGGAAACACTTCTTCACGCAACGTGTGATTGGTGTTTGGAATATGCTGCCACAGGAGGTGGTGATGGCCACTAACCTGGATAGCTTTAAAAGGGGCTTGGACAGATTTATGGAGGAGAAGTCGATGTATGGCTACCAATCTTGATCCTTTTTGATCTGAGATTGCAAATGCCTTAGCAGACCAGGTGCTCAGGAGCAGCAGCAGAAGGCCATTGCTTTCACATTTTGCATGTGAGCTCCCAAAGTAGCAGAGTGCTGGGCTAGATGGATGCTGGTCTGATCCAGCAGGCTTTTTTTAATGTTCTTATGTTCTTAATCATGCACAAAATAATGGTTTTAACAAAGGCAGCATGTAAAAATGAATTATAATTCTCATATTCATTCAGGACTACATTCTAATGTGGAAGCATTTCATATTCTCAACTGCTGCACTTTAACTGACTGTATTAGCATTTTTTTTTCTGAGACAGAGTATAACCACTGAAGTACTCCATGGCATTTAGTTGCTGTCACAAACTGAATAGTATACAACTGTGTCCTTAAGCCCTTTTCTCTGGGTGCTATCCTCCCCCTATACTCAATATACTCAATATACTCAATACTCAATTATGCACGGGGTAGAAAATGTTGACAGAGAGAATTTTTTCTCTCTTTCTCACAATACTAGAACCAGGGGGCATACATTGAAAATGCTGGAGGGAAGAATTAGGACTAATAAAAGGAAATACTTCTTCACACAATGTGTGATTAGTGTTTGGAATATGCTGCCACAGGAGGTGGTGATGCCCACTAACCTGGATAGCTTTAAAAAGGGCTTGGACATGTTTATGGAGGAGAAGTAGATCTCTGGCTACCAATCTTGATCCTCCTTGATCTGAGATTGCAAATGCCTTAGCAGACCAGGTGCTCAGGAGCAGCAGCAGCAGAAGGCCATTGGTTTCACATCCTGCACGTGAGCTCTCAAAGGCACCTGGTGGGCCACTGCGAGTAGCAGAGAGCTGGTCTAGATGGACTCTGGTCTGATCCAGCAGGCTAGTTCTTATGTTCTTATGTTCTTAAATGTATGTATAAAATAAAGGTGCTTTTCACTGCATTCCTTGAGGGACAACCCTGCTAGTTTTACTGCACCATAATGGTTAAGGGTAGCTCATCAAATGTATCTGATGAAGTAAACTCAGGCCAATGAAAGCAAAACCACAGTAATAATTGGTAACTGTTAACATCAACATCCTTTGTTGTACTTACTATTGGTGCTTAGGGTACTCTCTGTTACAGCCCAATCCAGGTTGGGTGTTCGGGCTAGGACAGCACCACTCCAGCACTGCCCCATCCTCTCCAAAGGGCTTCCCCACACCGTGGGAAACCAGAACAGAAAAGAAACAGCCCACGCTCCAGATTTCCCCCATAGAGGATAACAGAGATATGCCATAAAAAACTTGATGTATCTCCAATGCCAGCTCCATCAGGTGATAAGGGCAGGGCAGGCAGTGGAAGCCAACTAAGCTACTCAATGCCCATCCACCTGAGTAGGTTGCCCCTCCATCAGCGTATTTGCTTCTTGTGCCAGTGAAGTAGACACCCACACTGGCATACGGCATTGCCAGCTCCAAGGATAGGTCCCTTCCACTCTGGATTGGGCTGCCCAGAACAAGTGGATTTTCCCTGTTTTGTTCCATAATAGCCCCATTGGTTTATTATGCTCTGTATGCCTCTATAACATAAATCAAGGTTTAACTAGGAAAATCCCTAAAAGCAATTATAAAATTGGAGCATGCATCATTGGCCACAGCTCCTTCAAATTGTTTTTTTTTTGGGGGGGGGGGGTCCTACCTTACACAAATATGTGCAAAGTGTTGTCAAGTCACAACCAACTTATAGTGACCCCGGTGGGTTTTCAAGGCAAGTGATTAAGTAAAGAGGTCTGGCTATTGTGGGTTTTCTGGGCTGTGTAGCCATGGTCTGGTAGTTTTGTCTCCCACATCTTTGGCTGACATCTTCAGAAGAATGTTATGGTAAGATGTGTATCTCTCCATGGGACAGTGTGGAGTGATTGTGTGGTGAGGTATAAGTTTTGTCCACCTGGGAGAGGAGGGGTGACATGCATTTGCTTGTGTCTGGCTGGAGTTTCATGTTGCCAGTTGATTCTGATTGTGAAACCCTTCAAGAGTATATATAGATGTGATTTGTCATTGCCTTCTTCTACTGAATCTTCCTTGGAGGTCACCCTTCCAAGTGTCAACCCACTTAGACTCTGATACCTGATGAGATCAGGCTATACTATACTGTCTGCTGCCACATGGATAAAATACTGCCAAAAATGGTATAACCATACATTTTATTTTTGGCATGCTGTTTAACTGGAGCTGTTGTGCTCTGGTACATCATCACAAAAACAGTTGCACCAGATTGACTTTCTTGGGGTGTTTTGCCCAGGACTCATGTTCATCAATTCAAACACTCTTTTTGCTTGCAGAATAATATCCAGGTTGCTTTTTTTAAGAGCAGAGGGGGTAGGGGGATGAATGCACTGAGAAACTGTGGCAAATGATGCATGCACAGTACTCTGAGCTGTAGATTAAAAAATGCAAAGTGGGGCAAAGTTGAAAACAAAATGAACAATGAACAAATTCCTGGGTTGTATCAGTTGCCCTTCAGAAGCAAGATCTGATTATATAAGAGGGGGACCCAAAACAAACACAATGTGCCTCCCACATCTTGGCTGCAAATGAAATACTCTGAATACTCCAAAATACTCCGAATACTCGACTACTCCAAATACTCGAATACTCCTGAATACTCGAATACTCCTGAATACTCCGAAATACTCTGAAAGTAATGAGGCTGATTGGAATTGTAGTCTATGAACATCTGGAGAGCTGCAGGTTGCAGACCCCTAAATTAAAGCAATCTTAAGTTCTAATAGCCTCACCCAGCTATTGCTGGGCAGAGCTCTTGAGCTGTAACTAGACGTGGTTGTTGGTTAAGGTTACAAATCAAAGTTTGTAGTAGGCTTATGCTGCATGGGGTACTGATCCAGCATAATGATTTGGATGCTTCAGTTCTTGTTTTCACCACTCCAAAATCCAGCTTTGAGCCCCATCGAAAGGGGGAGGTGAATCTACCCGTGGGAGTGGCAGGTGACTGTGCCGGCGGAAGGGTGAAACCACTGGTGTGTGGCCGCCATGGCCCTCCCTGGCATCAAGACACTCAAGGACATGGCACCAGTTTAGTAGGGTTGGGCCAGGGACATGTCTGGGGAAGGAGCTAACATTGGTCAGCTTCCTCCCAGCCATTCAGTGTGTTACTATGGCAGCGAGGAATACAGACTTACACAAATCCTTTGGATAGCGTAAGTCTGTGAAACCCAATGGGAGTTTCTTGATAGACAGGAGACTTCATGCTTCCGAAGCCTCCCCATGCCACCAAGAAGTCTCTGTGGGGGGTGGCAGCCAGGCATGTACACACTGATCAATTGGTCTTAGTTTTGGAGCAAGTGTTTTCCTATGGGGGAATAAGCCAACCAAAACCAGATGAACACCCTGTTCCCTCGAAGATGAAAGCTGTTGGCACACAGGGAGGAGGTAGAAGGCGTGCACTCATACCTGAAGGCAAGGTGCTTTCATGTGACCATGAGGATGCAAAGACTCTGAATGATCCTAAAAAGGATGGTAGGTTTTGGAAAATGGCATTGCTTAGAGTACAGAAATCCAATCTAATTATGTATGGACAATTATTACATGTGCCTGAAGTTCTCATCTTTTCAATATTTCCTGAAATTGTTCTCACGAAATTTGGCAAACAGATTTCTTGTATCTGTAGTGATTCTTTATAAGTGATTCTTGGTTTTGGACACACATATGATTTACTAAACGTGCCTGTTATAACAGAAGAGAAGAAGAAGTGTTTGGATTTATATCCCCCCTTTCTCTCCTGTAGGAGACTCAAAGGGGCTGACAATCTCCTTGCCCGTCCCCCCTCACAACAAACACCCTGTGAGGTAGGTGGGGCTGAGAGAGCTCTGAGAAGCTGTGACTAGCTCAAGGTCACCCACCTGGCGTGTGTGGGAGTGCACAGGCTAATCTGAATTCCCCAGATAAGCCTCCACAGCTCAGGCGGCAGAGCGGAGAATCAAACCCGGTTCCTCCAGATTAGATACACGAGCTCTTAACCTCCTACGCCACTGCTGCTCCTTCAAGTTGTAAAGGGGGGGATAGGACTGATTAGCTAGTATAGGGTGAGTGGTCAGACTGTTAATAGTGGAGTATTCCATTTGTAGGCAAGGTGTGCGAGATTCATTGTGTTGGGTTTTGTCTCCGTCACACTTATTTATTGTATTTTGGCTTGTTCTTCTAGATCAGGGGTAGGGAACCTGCGGCTCTCCAGATGTTCAGGAACTACAATTCCCATCAGCCTCTGTCAGCATGGCCAATTGGCCATGCTGGTAGGGGCTGATGGGAATTGTAGTTCCTGAACATCTGGAGAGCCGCAGGTTCCCTACCCCTGCCATAGACTGAGATCTCCAGCCAGGGGTGGTCTATTCTCACTGTGCTTAGGAAGGTCCTAGATGTATTGAAGCACAGTTCCATTTTACCTAGTTATCATTTTGGGTCTCATTTAAGTTTTTGCTTATGTTACGTTCTTAGTATTTAATCTGGCAACTAGTGTGGGGTGTGTGAGAGACTTACCAGCAGCAAAGAGAAACCTAGGCAAGTCCACAAGTTACACAGTGACATCATTTCCTGTATACATCAGAAGTGATATCATCACATTGTTGCCAATGCAGGGAGGCTCTGGTATATATTTTTTTTGGGGGGGGGGGAACTCTATGGAAGAAGTCATTTTTTCCATAGAAGAAGAAGAAGAGCTGGATTTATATCCCCCATTTCACTTCTATAGGAGACTCAAAGGGGCTTACAAACTCCTTTCCCTTCCCCCCTCACAACAAGCACCCTGTAAGGTGGGTGGGGCTGAGAGAGCTCAGAAAAACTGTGATTAGCCCAAGGTCACCCAGCTGGCATGTGTTGGAGCGGACAGGCTAATCTGAATTCCCCAGATAAGCCTCCACAGCTCAGGTGGCAGAGCGAGGAATCAAACCTGGTTCCTCCAGATTAGAGTACACCTGCTCTTAACCACTATGCCACTGCTGCTCCATAGAGTTTTGTCCTACTACCAGACTATCCCTGTGTCACTAGCAATGTGATGATGTCACATCTGGTATGCACTGGAAGTGATATTGACACATTGTTGGTGCTGCCGGCCTAGGCATTTGTCTGCCAGTAAGTCCCCAGTCAGCTAACTGATCAGTGTGGGTTTTGCTCAAATATCAGAGCATCCCTGCATTAGCAACCCTACAAGTTATTTTCCCCCCAATATGGATGAGAAATCTGACCCGCTCTTGGTACAGCTTAATTTAGGTAGATTTTCGCACGTGTGAAAACTCTGGTACACCTTGGATACCATCTTTATTGCTGTTGTGATTGTTTTGAACTTTTATTTAATTGAGTTGTCCTCCATTGTTGAGGTCATGAGATTTCTGGAACAAACCAATTAATATAAGGGACACCCCAAGACACAGTGTATGACCAAAGCACGGCACCAGCCTGCATTTTCCCATCATGTGACAATGACAGGCTAGAACTTGGGGAGGGGGAGAGAGCTTTGATATTGTCAATGTGTGTGTGTGTGTGTTTTAGTACAATGTGAGGTTGCACTTTTTCAGTAATCACCTGGGAATATTACACCATAAAGCACATTAGAGACTATTCTATGAGCTGGATCTTCCAGTCTCTTGAGACCTATTCTTCAGTCTTTAATTTCATTTATTACTACTCAGATGTGCAGCCAATTCCACATGAGTTTCCTCAGACTATTATGTTGCTAATTAAACCCACTCACTAGAAATGTTTTTTTGGACTTCGTGTTCAAGTCAGATTTCAGATTTCAGCAGAGGTGTAAGTGGGATTTCCTTCCTTCACCTTCTTCATGGTCTATTGCTGTCCTGTTGTTTGGGCAATCTCGCCTTACTCAAGGGAAAGGGAATGTCAGCAGGTTTAAAATAGAGCGGAAGAAAAGATAACAGCATCTTATTGTGATAGCTTGATTCCTCTCTCTTGTGATTTGCATTGGTCGTATACTTTATAAAAACTGGCCAAAAATGACAGTGACTTTTATTGTTACAGTTACCACAGGTAATGAACATGATACAATTTTAAAAGCACAGAAAACAGCTTTGCATTTAAGTTGGACACTAAGATGTGGTTCTTCTTGCTTATACAGTACTAGCAGGCCCGGCCATGTGTTGCTGTGGCAATTGTCCTTCTCAACACAGTTCGCAACCCACACAGATGTCCATGCAGGTCCAATGATCCCCAGCATAGCCTTTTGGGGTGGTCAAATGGAATCCCTCTTTCCCTTTTCAATGCACATCATTATATGGTGCTGTCTTGTTTTTTAGCATAAGGTAACCCTTTCCATTCCACAACGGAACTGTCCAGAGTGCGAATCCCGCTGTCCATGAGGCTGGTTGACACGCACAGTCCTGGCTTGGGTAAGGCAGAACTGGGGCAAGCAGGCTATCCCAGTCAGGCAGCAGAGGCAGGGTGGTGAGGCACTCAGATCGAGGCCGCCTCCCTGGGTTCTTAAAGGGCCACGTGCAAAAGAAGCGGAGCCAGTAGTGTTGGTTCGCCCCCACCCGTGAATTTTCTAAGGAGAAAAAGGCAAACTCCAGCTCGCTTTTAGTAAAAGAGAGCTGTGGCAAATATGGGTGAGGAAGTGGGCAAGTGGTAGTTGGATGTGAGTGAGGGCAGAGTGAGGTGTGTGAGGATGAGCTGGATGTGTATGAGAGTATGTGTGTTGTGTGGTAGTAGTGGGTGAGGCACAGAGAGTGAAAGTTACCTGCATGCGAGGGGGGGAACCCCACCTGACATCTCACATGGCAAAGTGTGTATGTGCTTCACTTCCACTCGTATTAACTAACAGTATTACCTATTTACTGTTTTAACTGCTCATCTCTGGCCATCTGCGTGAACATTCTAAGGGCATACCAACCCCTCAGGCCACAGACAGGCTGCACAAACATTCTAAGGGTGACAGTTAAACACAGCCAGCTTCATGGCCTGGTGTGCCAGGAAAAAGATGTTTTACCTGGCTCAGGTATGGACTTTCGATGATTTGAAGGTCCAATTACCTGCCCAGAATGGGGAGGGACGTCCTGTGAAAATTTGGGGGCGATCTGTTCAGCAGCTTCTGAGGGAAACCATCAGGGACAAACACACATTTAGATTTTTATATATATAGATCGTTTGTTTTCACACTGGGTTCTGTTGTGCAAGTGAATGGGCTTAGACTGCTTAGGACTGCACTGCTATCCTAACAGGTTTGGCCAGTACTAGGCTTGAACTAACTGTGATCACTAGCAATGGCCTCCAGGTTCAATTTGTACTGAAACTGGCAATTACAAACAAAAGCAGGCAATGCTTGGGAATACATTTCTCTCCAGAGGGAGCCACTCGCAACCTTCTTCTCTGTGAGCCTCTGACTCCCTCCACTCTGAACACCTACCTGGTAGCTTTTGCATATTTATCAGTACCACCACCACCACCCCCTGACATGATAAAGTGTCTTGGGAAAACAAGATTGACATCATTCCGGTACCATTGCTGCCACTGAAGGAAGATAAGGGCTGTTAAAACCCAGGGCAGAGAATAACAGGGGCATATCTATGGAAACACAGCACCTGGAGCAAGCACTGAAAACCTCTCTCCCCTGCTCCCTCACCTGCAGCCTGGCCAGCTTCAGTGCTCAACTGTGCATCTCCACAGTCCATGTGGACTTCAGAGGTTGAGCCCACAGTTCAATGCTGAATGTGGCCAGGCTAGTTTAAAGTTGGTCCTGGTGCAGCTAAGCCTAGCATTGAACAATGGACTTGGTCTGACCAGGTTCAGCATTATACCTCTGGCTCCATCTCCAAAGTCCATGTGACTTCAAAGGTGGAACATTGGAGGTGGAGTCAGCAGTTTAAAAGTGGACCATACCTGGCCAAGCCCAGCACAGAACTGCAGGCTACACCTCTGATGTCCATGTAGACATCAGAAGCAGGTCCACAGTTTAAAGCTGGACCTGTCCAAGGCAGAGCAGAGCTCTTGGTGAGGTGGGGGCTGGGCAGCTAAGGGCATCCCCCTTCAAGTGATACCCAAGTTCAACACCCTGATCGCCCCATCCTAGATACACCTCTGGAGAACACATGAAGCTGCTTTATCCTCAGTGAGAACCAGTGGTGGGATCCAGCAGGTTCTCACAGGTTCCCGAGAGTAGGCTACTAATTATTTGTGTGTGCCGAGAGGGGGTTACTAATGGGTGATTTTGCCACGTGATTTTTGCCTTAGTTATGCCCCTCCTCTCAGCAGTAGTGTGCAGAACTTGAAGCAGTCTAGCAGGAGGTGCACCGGCGTGTGTGGCAGCCTGCGTCTGCGTGCATTTGTTTCCTGCCCAAGGACCGGCGCAGCAGCTGCGTCCTTGCCACAGCCTCGCCCAGGAATGCCCTGCCCCTGGAATGCCCGGCCATGCCCCTGTCATGCGCCGCCCAGCCCCATTGGCGCTACACCATAGTTTGAATCCCACCATCATGGAAACCTGTTACTAAAATTTTGGATCCCACCACTGGTGAGAACATTAGCCTATCAGTGTCAGTATCATCTACTGAGACTTTCAGTGTCTCTCCAGGGTCCTGGGAAGAGATCTTTTACATCGCCTACTGGAGATGATGGAGGCTGAACTTGAGAAACAGATGCTCTGTCACTTCCCCTTTAAGGTGAACCCAGAAGCCATGAAAATCTCCTTGGATTGAAAGTGGGCATTATTGATTTGTATTGTTACCTTATTGAAAACCAACGAATTACCCATTTCAATAACATCCTTTTCACAGAACACTCACAAATCTTTTTCAACCTTTGCGGGGTTCATGGTATATAAACTGGTACGTGGATCTTAGCAGTCTAGATAAAATTGCTTAAAGATAGAAAGCTTGATTTCAACTGATACCACAGCTATTCACACCTTTTAACCTTTTGCTTAAAACAGATGTTGGTTTGAAATATAGGTAAGAAACTATTGGCTGGAATTACCAATTCTATTCCACAAAATGAGGGCTTTTGCTCTGTTGGAGGACAGTTAGTGGAAGGAAATTGTCGGATCAACTGAATGAAAAATTGCTATTTTAAGAAAGAATATTTCTTAAAGAAAGAGGGCTACAAGGATATCAAGTGGAAACTAGCAACTTTCATTTTAATCCCCAGTGATTTGCAGCCCACAGTCTTTCTAAAAAGTCAAGATATCATGCCCCTAAGGAAGAAAAGAACTGAGAATATTTTGCTGCTAGTTTCAAGTCAAGTGATAGCATACAATTCCCACTTTCCTCAATATGTGTAGCACAGGTTCGTCCCTATGCAAGACAGCAGAAACCAAAGTGGTGTCATTTATAGCCGTAGAGGCCACCACATGGAGAAATACATCTCAGAGAAATATTTTATATATATAGCCTCTTCCCAAGCAAGTGTAACCCCATATATATATATTGCTTGGGAAGAGGCTGAAACATTCACCCAAGGCCAGAAATGCTGGAGAGCACTTGTTGCCCGATATGCTACTTAGCATGATGGATTTGATAATGATTATTATGGGCCAAAAACGGCAGCCTGGGGGTGGTAAAAATGCCACCCCCAGGCCGCCGTTCGCACAGACAGCGCTGCTGAAATGCAGCAGCGCCGACCTGGCTGCCCTTCCCCTCCCTCAGGGCGGCGTCAGGCCGCCCTAAAAAACAACCCTTTAAAGGGTTGTTTTTGAGGGAACAGAGTCTTCCCGGCGGCGCGGTGCGAACAGCACCGCCGGGAACACGCTGTTTCCCTTCCCTTTCCCACTCACCTTGTCCCCGTTGTTGGCCTGCTGGCCTCCGAAGCCCCTCCCTCACTGTCCTCCGACCCCTGGAGGTTGGAGGGCAGCGTGGGCAGGGCTTCGGAGGCCAGCAGGCCGACGACGGGGACAAGGTGAGTGGGAAAGGGAAGGGGGCAGAGGGGGCTCCATGTGGAGCCGCCTGTCGTCTGCCGGCCTCTCCTGAGGCCACCCGCACGCTTGCGTGCGAACGGCCTCCGCCCCCATGCCGGCAGAATTCTTGCTGGCGTGGGGGCGCCTGGGGGGCCGTGCGGAAACGGCCTCTATCTATAAACATGAAGTATCACTGACTGACTGACTGGCTGACTGACTCATCAAAAGAACTCAAAAACCACTGAACCTATAAAGGTGAAATTTGGCACACCGGTTTGTTATGAGCTTCAGGTGCTCGCTAAGAAAGGATTTTCCAAAATATTCACTTCCACTCGACTTATTAGATATTTACTGTTCAACTCTGGCCAACTGCATGAACATTCTAAGAGTGACAGTTAAACACCACAAGTTTCATGTCCTTCAACATGGAATTTTTGATGGTTTTTGGGTTATTTTGATGAGTCAGTCAGTCAGTCAGTCAGTTAGTGGTATTTCATGTTTATATATATAGCTTCGTTTCACAGGACATTTTAATGAAGGGCACTTTGAAGCTCAAACTCCATTTGTCACATCGATAAGTTCTGCTAATGCCCACCAAACAACAAGCACAATTGATCCAATGGTGCGCCAACTGCATTCTAACACTGCCCTCCTCAACGCATACGAACCTGTTACTTCTGCTGAAACCGCTAAAGGGAGAAGAGGAATGAAACACAGAAATCAATTTACACATTGCATTAGAAAACGACAACTACAGGAAGCTGCTGCGAAATATGCAAAAACCAACCCGTCAGTACACAGACAGGCTGTGAGGAAATATCCTGCATGTCACCCCGAAATTCATAGAGATGCTGTGATGAAGTATGCGTAGCGAAGCACGGGTATCCTGCTAGTTACACACACACACACACACACACACACACACACACACACACACACACACACACACACACACACACACTTATTTGTTTGTTTGTTTGTTTGTTTGTTTGTTTATTAGTTTTATATACCACCTTCCCCCGAAGGGCTCTGGGCGGTACACAACATATAAATCGAAGTAGAGCACAGTTTAAAACATAACAAATACAACTATACATTTATACTAACACAGCATTACAATATATAATGCCTTGCGTCCAGCAGCTAAAACCCTCCCGAGAGGGGAGTGGTAGGTCCCTCAGATGTTATGAGGACCATCAGGGAGGGGAAATCTCCAAAAGCAGGGGGGTGAGCTGCATCAGCAGCCAGTCTCTCCAAAAGCCCGGTGGAACAATTCAGTCTTACAGGCCCTGCAGAACTCACCAAGATCCCACAGGGCCTGGATAGCTGGAGGGACAGAATTCCAACAGGCAGGGGCCAGCGTGCAAAGTGCTCTGAAGTCACAAAGTGCTCTGAAGTCACAAAGTGCTCTGAAGTCACATATGGTGACTCTAGAAAGGTGGTTCTGAAATCTGACAAGATTGGGCTAAGCCATGCCACTTTCCCTGCCACAGAACACATTAAAGGTAAAGGTATTTCCCTGTTCAAGCAACAGGTCCCTACTGACTCAATGGGGTTACATCACAACCCAATGTGTACTAGGCACACTATGTTTTATGGGGTGAGTGGCCACTGTCATCCCAGTCATCTACACTTTACCCCCAGCAAGCAGAGTACTCATTTTATCAACCTTGGAAGTCAGGAAGATTGAGGCAACCTTCAGCCAGCTACCTGAAACTGAGTTCTGTCAGAATCAAACTCAGATCACAAGCAGAGCAAAATATATTACCCAATATTATAAAATGGATGCTGAACATCCACTTTGCCTTAGGACAAAATACAGTCTTGGGACCCTCCTGCACTCCCCCAAATGCTTTCAGTAGCTAGCACAGCATGTTTCTGGGCATAATTTAGTATATAGTATTTAATTCATAAATGATCATGAATGCTAATTCAGGATGAACTGATACTATGGATCCTCAGTTGGGGTCTGAAACCTATGGCAGAGGTGGGATCCAGCAGGTTCTCACAGGTTCCCGAGAGTAGGTTACTAATTATTTGCATGTGCCGAGAGGGGGTTGCTAATTGGTGATTTTGCCACGTGATTTTTGCCTTAGTTACGCCCCTCCCTCAGCAGTAGCGCACAGAACTTGAAGCAGTCTAGCAGGAGGTGCACCGGCGTGCGTGGCAGCCTGCGCATGCGTGCATTCGTTTCCTGCCCAAGGACCGGCGCAGTGGCTGTGTCCATGCCACAGCCCCGCCCAGGAATACCCCACCCCCAGAATGCCTGGCCACACCCCCGGCATGCCCCGCCCAGCCCCATTGGCGCTACACCACTGTTTGAATCCCACCACCATGGGAACCTGTTACTAAAATTTTTGGATTTCACCACTGCCCTATGGTGCCATTTTAAGCACAGTTATACCCTTTGAAATGCATTGAAGACAAAGAGCTAAGAAAGGAATAAATGACGGCACTTGAATCAACAAGGCCCGTAATTGCGACGGGGGCAGAGCACGCGGTGAATTGGTGCGGCCTGAAGTTCTTCCCAGAAGGTTGAGAGTTTGAACACTAGTTTGTCTTTTTTTAAAAAAAAGACCTAGCAGATTTCATAACGAAAATCAGAAATGGAATTTCCACCCGTGCATAAATAAAATGCAACATCCACCTGGAACAGAATGTAGATCTGAACAGAATGTAGATCAAAAATGATTCTCTTCATCTTCAGCTTTCTGTGCCACACTCACAGCATTCAAGAGGCAATGAATTCCAAACCACAGCATGTTTTTAAAGCAGCCTTTGTAAATCATCTTGACAGAGGATATGATAGCACAAGATAAATATATCAGGGGTTTTAATACAGCAGAAGGGTGGAGGGTTTTAACTTAAAAGCATCAATACAAGAACCAATAACTGTAAATCTTTCTTTGATCAGAAGAAAATGTCTAATGAAAGTTCAGGAATAGCCTCTCTGGAATAGTTGGCGGGTGGGGAACACAGCTGAATAACTTTATATGTGGTGCTGGATATTTTATGAAAGCAGCAGTTTATTGTCTCTTTTTAATCAGATGTTTTACCCCTTGAAGGTAGGAAAGGAGTTTCATGCCAAACATTTAGTTTAATTATTCTTCTCTTGGAACATGAGAGATTGGCGGTGCCATTCAAAACAAAGTTAAGTCTTGGGCTTAGAAGGGTATAACTGTTTAGCATTGTCTTCTATATCTACTGGCGTGTTGTTGTGGATATGACATGTTCTATAAGAGTTAAGAATACTTACCCTGGTTTTGCCAGAAACAGTTGTTACCCAAAATGGTAGGGTCTCTCCCTTTTACAAATTAGCAGACACAGACCTTAAACTGAGAGGGGAAGGGGATGTAGTTCAGATCTTTGCCATTTATGTTTACGATGGTCTTCCTCTGTTAGAAACCCACATGAGACCAAACAGTAGTTTGAAACTTTTTATTAGGAAAATAAAATAAAAATAAAATATAACACAACAACGACGACGACAACGATGACGACAATAATAATAATAATAATAATAATAACAACAACAACAACAACAACAATAATAATAACAATAATAATAATAACAATAATAATAACAATAATAACAATAAAGAAGGAAACTGAAGGCCTGATTTTTGCTGCCCAGGAGCAAGCATTATGGACAATGAAATAAAGGCACGAATCGAAAAGTCCTACAATGACCCAAAGTGCCGTCTCTGCAAAGAGGGTGATGAAACCGTGGAGCCCATCATCTGCTGTTGTAAGAAAATAGTTCAAACTGACTATCTCGAATGTCACAATAGGCTAGCAGCAATGGTGCACTGGAACCTTTGCAAAAAGTACGGCCTGCCCTGTAGCAAGACCTGGTACGAGCACAAGCCAGAGAAGACCACAGAAAATGAGGAAGCAAAAATACCCTGGGACTTTAGAATACAGACAGACAGACACCTGGCACACAACACCCCAGACATAACAGTGATAGAGAAAAAACATGTTTGGATCATAGATGTTGCTGTGCCAGTTGACAGCAGGGTAGAGGACAAAGAGCTGGAAAAGATCACAAAATACAAGGACCTACAAATTGAAGTTGAACAATTGTGGCAAAAAAGAACAACAGTAATCCCACTAGTAGTCAGTGCTCCAGGAGGAATCCCAAGAAATCTTGAAAAACATCTGGAAACTTGGACAGAACATCAGTCCACATGCTGCAGAAAGCAGCACTTCTAGGAACTGCACATATTCTAGGCAAATACCTCTAATATCCTAAGTCCTTGGGAAGGACTCGATATTCAGAGATGAATTCCAGACACTTGTGCTGTGTTGTTATGTGTATAATAATAATAATAATAATAATAATAATAATAATAATAATAATAATAATAATAATAATAATAATAATAATAATAATAATAATAATAATAATAATAATAAACATACACAACTGGTAAAAATATAAACACAGAGAGAATTCAAGAGATTCCTAGGATTTAGAAAGAGATGAGGGGATAGGTCTGGAAAAGAGTAGGTCAATGTGGGGAGGGAAATAGCTCCTGTCTTTTAGAGGAATAGGTCCAGAGGGGCAGAGTTCAATGCCTGCATTGAATTCCACGAAGAAGTAAAGCCATGCAGATGATTTAATAATAATAATAATAATAATAATAATAATAATAATAATAATAATAATAATAATAATAATAATAATAATAATAATAATAAAAAACAACATACACAACTGGTAAAAATATAAACACAGAGAGAATTCAAGAGATTCCTAGGATTTAGAAAGAGATGAGGGGATAGGTCTGGAAAAGAGTAGGTCAATGTGGGGAGGGAAATAGCTCCTGTCTTTTAGAGGAATAGGTCCAGAGGGGCAGAGTTCAATGCCTGCATTGAATTCCACGAAGAAGTAAAGCCATGCTAGACACACTGCAACCAGACCAGAACTCAGTCTAGAAAACACTTGGCAAAGACTGGGCAGCCAAATGATAGTAAAATTTGGCCCTCCAGAGATGCTAAGAGAACTTATTTTCCTATACAAAGAACATTCTTGTCCTCCAGCTTGGCTACTACTATGCATATGCCATCACGGATTGATGATGCTATCTTCATGGTTACTCACATGGTAAAATGGGTGGATCCCACTCAGCACATGCAAATCAAGCTTGCTAATTGTACCCTTTACACTTGTTGAACGGGCAAATGGTTCTTTCTCCCACCCGGGACATTCCACAGGTATATATACTGCACTTGCTTTACTGCCATCAGATCCTCTGAAGATGCCAGCCACGGAGGCAGGTGAAATGTCAGGAGAAAATGCTACTAGAACACGGCCATACAGCCCGGAAACCACACAACACCCCAGTGATTCTTGCCGTACCACAAAAACTCAACTTAGACTTGCTTAATAAACCCTGCTCAAAGGAGAGCCATAATGCTCGCCAGGTTTAATGTTATGCCTTCTGCCTTGTTAAATGGCAGATTTAATAAGCAAGAAAAGGCTAAAAGATTGTGCCTATGTAACAACGGCTCAGTTGAATCTCTGGCCCGCCAATTACTACACTGTCTCAGATTCAAGGAAATCAGATCCAAGTATGTGAATCTTACTCCTTTACATTTACCCCATCTCCCCGATTTAATTAGATTACACTACTTGTTGGACAACCCTGATCCTTCTCTCTGTATGATAGTGGCAGACTTTCTCCTGGAAATTACCAAACGCCAGTAGATTTCCTTCGACCTAACATTGATTTCCTGTATTGTATATGCTTTTTAATCCATTTTTTTATTATTGTTGTACTGTTGTGTATGCCAATAAAAGGCTTGCTGAAAAAAAAACTTAGACAGCATAAGAAAATGGATTACAAGTTTTGTCTGGTTCCTGACCAAGATCCCCTGAATTTTGCTTTTTAAATTCCTCTCCAGTTGGTGGTGCTAGTTCAAAGCTATTCAAAGAATTCATGTCTCTTGATAACTTCACAGCATACTTCCCTTTGAAATCCATGTAAGTCAAGGGGTTTAGAAGAGTGTGACTCTGTTTATGATTGTATTTAGAGTTCACATCTGAAACTGCGTAACAGTCAGAACACCTTTTTTAGATTAGCTAGTCTCAAAATATTTTCCCTATGTTTTTTATTTCATGAACAAAAGCCCTATAAAATTCACGATTGTTTGGATGAAGTTCACAAACTGGTGCACAGGGCACAGGGCAATATCTACTAAAAATGGCACCCAGGGCAAGCAGTGCCCAGTGCTGAACTGTGTGCCCCACCCTGAACTCCAAGTGGAGTTGGGGGTAGGTGTGAAGTTCAAGGTTGGGCTTAGCCAGGTCCAGTTTACATTGTAGGTTCCACCTCTGAAGCCTGCTAGCCTTGGACCCAGCTAGCCTTGAACTGGAGGGCGTGCCCTGACTGGCTTTATACTGCTGGCTCTACCTTCAAATTCCACATGACTTCGGAGGTGGAACATTGGAGGCAGAGTCAGCGATATAAAGCTGAACCCAGCCAGACCAAAACCCTGTGCTGAACTGTGGGCTCCATGTGACTTCGGAAGCAGAGCAGGTGTCAAAAAGGTTGAGCCTGCAGTTCAAGGCTGGCTTCCACCTGGCTGGATCCAGCTTTAAACTTCGAACTTCGAAACAGAGCCTGCAGATTAAAGCTGGGCCTGGCCAAGCCCAGCCTTGAACTACAGGAACTACAGGCAGGGCACAATAGTTTTATGGGGACCCTCCTCTTCCTCTCCCTCCTTCCATATCCAGGCTGCTGCTTGTGCTTCCCTCTCATCCAGAGGCATAGCTCCAATGGAGCCAGGTGGGGCATAACACCCTGGGTGTGCCACATGGCAGGGTCATGGCCAGGGTGTTCCAGGGGCATTCTGTGGCATTCCAGGGGTGTTCCAGGATGGGGGAGTGGATGGTGCCATGGCAGGGGCGCAGGGCACGCATGCGCCCCAGGCAGAGTTTCCCCTTGCTCCACTCCTGCTCTCATCTCCAGAGGCTGCAGGGTGCCCTGCCTGTCCCGCTCTAGTTACGCCTCTGTATGCATATTAGGCTTTGTGTCAACACTGAACTGAGTGCCCTCAGGGAAGAAACAGAGGGTGAAATCCCACCTTCCCTCTCTATGCGAGACACCAGAAGTGATTTGTCATGATCTAAAGTTAGAACAAAGGATTCCTCAACCAAACAGGCACTGAAAAAAAATCTTAACCTGATTGACAGGTGACAAAGGGTCATTTCGTGACATATTGATAAATTTGTCAGAAAGGTAGATGCTGATGATGTTAAAAAAAGAAAGCTGAACACAAGGGATCTACTGTCCTTTGAGTCACAGCCAAATAAAACAGATATGAAAAACCAGCACTTCCAAACTGTCTCAGCAGCACATTGCCATGACAATTTATGTTAAAGCAGCTGTAGAAGTTGTGGCGTAGTGCCAATGGGACAGGGGGAAAGACAACCCGGGTGCGCCTGGCAGCGGGGGCATGGCCAGGGCGTTCCAGGGGCGTTCTGGGGTGGGCGGTGCTGCAGCAGGGGCGCAGGGCATGCACATGCCTTGGGCACAGTTTCCCCTCACTCTGCCCCTGTGTAGAAGTGTCCTAGTTTTGCCAAGGTGCTGAACATTTCAAATAATATGCATGGAATACAATATTACTTGCTTGTCTTCTAAAATTGTAATATTGGTGGGAAAGGAAAACAGTTCAGAATCCAATCCAAATTCTATAACTTTTGACATTTTAAGCCAAACTAGCCTTGTGGGTCAGACTGGAATACTTCAGAAATGTCTATCTGTAGGGTTACCAACCTTCATGTTGAGAGCCTTGAAAGCCGACATGGTGTACCAGTTAAGAGTGGTTAACCACTCTTGGTTAACCACCAAAGCAGCCATGAAGAGTTCTTATCTGGAAAACTGGATTTGTTTCCCCGCTCCTACACATGAGCCCGGCTGGGTGACCTCACAGCTCTCCCCAAACTCTCTCAGCCCTACTTTCCTCACAAAGTGTCTGTTCTGGGGAGAGGAACGGAAGGCGTTTGTCGCTCGCTTCGAGACTCCTTACAGGAGAGAAAGGCAGAGTATAAATCCAAACTCTTCTTCTTTATCAACATGTGGTGACTGGTGACTGGAATTATGGCTGATCTGCAAACTACAGAGATTAGCTTCCCTGGAGAAAATGGCTTGGATACAAAGACAAGTCAACCATAAAATGGTAAAATGACCCTTTGTGATGCTTGCATTTCCAACACACGTTCGCATTTCCAACACACATCCCATGAGTGGTGGGACTGTCAAGAAGGATGGACAAACTAACATATGGTCCAGTGAGATCAATTTCACTTCAGGGCACAGGACAACATATCTCCCCAGGCGCTTACCAACCCTATATAGGAGAGCCTACATGCTGGCTAGGTTTAATATTATGCCATCCCCGCTCCATAGAGGAAGACTCAAGGGTCTACCAAACGATAAGAGGCTTTGCCCCTGCAGGCCAGGGCAGTTGGATTCCATTGCACACATTCTCCTCCACTGCCCACTTTACCAGAAACCAAGATCCAGCTTATTAGTACAAATCATTGACTGTATGAAAACCCT
This sequence comes from Sphaerodactylus townsendi, assembly GCF_021028975.2. NCBI lineage: Eukaryota > Metazoa > Chordata > Lepidosauria > Squamata > Sphaerodactylidae > Sphaerodactylus > Sphaerodactylus townsendi. Next base: position 13,518,236 of record NC_059426.1, on the reverse strand, counting down.
GACAGAGCTTGATAAAGTAAATATGCTCTTAAACTGCAATGACCTTGACGGTTGTCTCGCAGTGGCAAAGTTTCTGGCTGAGGTTTGCAAGCTGAACTTATGATCCAGTGTGAAGTTTTATCTAGTAATTTTAACTGTATTTATATTGTATGTTCTGCATGCCAATAAAGGCTTATTGAAATTGAAATTGACATCTCCCCAGGATGCGCCTGTGATGGTTCCAACCACAGATGCAGGCAAAATGTTAGGAGCGAAAATGACCAGACCACAACCATCCAGCTAAAAACCCCCACAACAGTTGGTTGATTCCGGCCATGAAAACCTTCGGCAACGCATAGTCACAGAGAGTGCTTACCTGTTTGTGAGCATGGTCATAGGAGTTAATGTGATTGTCGAATTCTTGATGCTTGTAATATTGTTTGTCACACAGTTCGCAATAGAAGTTAGCTTTAAGGTCTTCCAGAGCTTTTGCTATCGTATTCTCCTTTTCTGCATAATCCTGGAAAGAGGAAAGAGAACAGAGTTCTGAGTGATTACTCTGCAATACCACAAGTTGGTTTTTTAAAAAAAAACTTTATAATTTCATCAAATTTACATTTACACTGCTGTAAGTAAGTGCCTACACATATCTGCCTTATCAGCAAAGCTGCACAATATTTTGCATGCTCCAATTTGCACTAAAATCGATTTTTACTTCTGGGGCTTTCTGAAAAAGATACGAGGCTAAAGGAACATTTTTTAAAAAAAATAAATCTCACAGGGGAAAAACTAAATAAACCTAATATTTATCTTGCTGAAGGCTATGTTAATTTCTGTGGAGGGGGGGAATCAGTGGGTCAAAACCTTTAGTGAATAAATGCATTTATGCAAAACACACATAGAGATTAAAAGAGCTATTTAATTTGTTATGGGGCTGTTTCTGTGAGCAGTAATAAACAATTCACTGCTTGAATGTGGGGAAAATAAATATGTGGGAGGATGATTGTGGCCAAAATTGAATAATTATTTATTTCAGGATGAACAAAATGTCTCCAGAGCCAAACAATGCACTGAAGTTAAATTCAGTTATGCCAAAGGAAAGAGTGGCTATGGGGAGGCTATAGTTCTGGCTGTGGTATCATGAGAAGAAGAAGAAGAAGAAGAAGAAGAAGAAGAAGAAGAAGAAGAAGAAGAAGAAGAAGAAGAAGAAGAAGAAGAAGAAGAAGAAGGAGGAGGAGGAGAAGGAGAAGGAGAAGGAGAAGGAGAAGGAGAAGGAGAAGGAGAAACAAACAACACAGGTAGCTCTAATTGCTGGAGGCAATTCCTAGAGCTACCCTTTGTCATGTCTGGGTTTTTTTACTGGAAGTGATGTAGTGCCACAGTTGGAGTTGCTTTGTCAATTTCTTTGGCTCATTCCGCACACGCAGAATAATGCACTTTCAAGCTGCTTTCAGGGCTCTTTGAAGCTGTGTGGAATGGCAAAAACAGTTGTGAAAGCAGCTTGAAAGTGCATTATTTTGCGTGTGCGGAATGAGCCTTATAAAATTCGAGCACATGAAAGCTTCCTGCAGCATTTGTTGCTTCCACAAATGAACAACACATGAAACTCATTGATTTGGAAACATTTCTGGACTGGGGAATACAAGTCCAGTTGTGCTACCTGAAGGAGAAATCTGTTTCCTTTCTGAGGTATGGATAGGAATAATGAATAATGTAACATTCAAATTGATTTGTCCTAAAACATGGAATTGCTTATTAAACCTGATCCCATTAACAGGCAGTGCATGTTAATTCCCTAGTCAAATCATAAAATTACCTGTGGATTTTTATTTTAATTGTACATGAATTCTACTAGCACAGGAAAAAACTTTGCTAACAATTTGGAGTGTGTATCTGAGTATATCTAAGCCAAAATTATACCTACATTAGCTGTTTTGAGAAATCAATAACTGGATTTTTTGAAATGCATAGGCTTCTACAAACACTGCTACTTCCATGTAAGACGGCTCACTGTTGAAGACACTCCCCAAAGTTTTCATTCATTTAGCCTTTATTTGGCATAAACAGTATAAAATCACATCTAAATCGCATCAAAATACGAGCTTGCAACATATAACAAGTGAAATCAATTCATACATACTGTTGCTTATGGGATATTTCCAGCAGAAAGTTCGCAGCCATTTTACGGAATGTAGCATCAGAATTATTTAATAAGAACAATAGTCTGCTTAGTTCATCCAGCTCACTAGGTATCATAGAAAGCAACCTAGAGTATTTGACTCTAATACTTGCCGATTTAGGACCACGGAATAATTGGTGAGTTAATGTTTCTAATTGATTTGCACCACATGAACACACCCTTTTGCACATTTCTAGATTGTTATATCTACCTCGTAGTATGGCAGAAGGGAAAACATTGAAGCGAGCGAGTGAAAAAACTCTTCTCTGATCTGGATTGGTCAGATGATACAGATAGGAGGCCATTCTGTTATGTTGTAAGGGGATTGATAGATGTAAAGGTGAACAAGTTTTCCTCGCTGCCAGAGTTAAATAGTTCCATTCTCTCACCAACAATTTTTGTTTTAATAATTGGTATAATTGTTTTAATAATTCAATTGGTATACCCCTTGACTCCCTTCTACCACTCCCCAAAGTCCCAGAGTTGATTCATTACTGATTCTTGAAACTGGTCTTTCACAAAATTCTTAAGGACACCTTTCAGAGAAGGGCTCTCAAAAACACATTCTTAACAACGAATTCGGCATCCGATTCCAAAAGTACCAAAGCCATCACAAATAAAACAGCTATTGCAAACAGCATTTGCTAAGGAAGAATCCTGTAGGCCCACAATATCAGAATGGTTCCAAATACTTGTCAGGTTTTCTGTAGCACCAGAAGCTACAGTAAAATAATGGGCAACAGAAAACTGTACTTTGAAATTAATATCATTGTCCTGGTTCAATTCTCCCTATCGGATTTAAAAGGCTTAGCGGAAATCACAACAATAGATTATTGTTTCTTGTATTGGAGCAGTGATTGACTAATAGGCCAATCCTCACCACAGGACTGATTAGATAAAGTGACAGCCTTCCAGTGAGAGCATTACCCTGAATTCTAGGATCATTTGTTCTCTAAGTCCACAGTAGGAAGTCACCAGCCTACTATGCATTCGGTGCTCTGCTTTGCAGTGAGCGTACATTTCCTTTGGGGCAGAGTTTCTGTTAACGTGTGCCTTTTCCCACTTCCCAAACTCACTGTGCTGCAGACCTGAGAGGCATGCATTTGTATGGTGTGTGTACATTCCCTTTGAGGCAGAGTTTCTATTATAGTAATATCAGAATATTGGCATAGACAGCAGTACAACAATAATAAAAATGGATTAAAAAGTATATACAATACAGGAAATAAATGTTAGGGTCGAAGGAAATCTACTGGCGTTTGGTAATTTCCAGGAGAAAGTCTGCCACTATCATACAGAGAGAAGGATCAGGGTTGTCCAACAAGTAGTGTAATCTAATTAAATCGGGGAGATGGGGTAAATGTAAAGGAATAAGATTCACATACTTGGATCTGATTTCCTTGAATCTGAGACAGTGTAGTAATTGGTGGGCCAGAGATTCAACTGAGCCGTTGTTACATGGGCACAATCTTTTAGCCTTTTCCTGCTTATTAAATCTGCCATGGAACAAGGCAGAAGGCATAACATTAAACCTGGCGAGCATTATGGCTCTCCTTTGAACGGGGTTTATTAAGCAATACAGGTAGTGTGCCAAGTGGCCCCGTTCAAATGGGAGAGAAAAAAACAGGGGGGATCACGTTTTCTTGGCTTTATCCAATAGTTGACCTTTTAATTTCCTATAAGCTTCTGAATAGAACAAGGGGCAAAGTGAATCCACTGTCAGTCCAATAGAGGCCATTTTTTCTTCAATTATGGAAAACCAGGCGTTGGAATGGGTGTCAGAGAGCAGGCACCTCTCCTCCCCTCAATGTGCTGAAGCTCTGATAGCCCTTGCTGTTTAAAAGAGCAATCAAAGACCAATATTCTACCAGAATTCACAGGCAAAGTGAAACAGATGGCTTTAAGTTACTCTTCCTCAGGTTTTTTGTGTCCACCCTGCCTCCCCAACTCGACTTCTGTCTTGGTCAATTGTTTGAGGCACATAGGATTATCATCGGGGTGACGGACCTTATTGAATCTTGTGAAATAAGGCTCGCTCTAACATGGGAAACAAAAAGATAGGCGTCAAAAAGGGATTTAAAAGGAAACAAGGAAGTCAGCGGTGGGCGGGCAAAACGGTGCCTCAACTTGGCTCAGCTTGGCTCACTTTACAGCGGAGGGACCAAGTAAGTACAGAATGACCAAATAAAGAATGACTTACTAGGACAGAAAGTTGTGGGGAATCCCCACTATGAAGCAAGGAGCTATGGGGGAGCCAGAGCATGCATAATAGGCCACTGTTTCCTGTAACCTTCCTTGAAGTGCTTTCTAGAGAATCTTGTACATTGCTAGCTCCTCCCCCATTACTATTTTCTCCCTAATGCATTTTCCCCTTTAACCTCATGTTACAAGGTTTCAGAAAGTGGGTCTTTGGATGCCACTCCTGGCATAAATTACCACCCTGGCTGCAGATAACATTTGCATTCAAATAACTTTTTTTAAAAAAAAATCTTTCCCAAGTGTTCTTTCTTTTATCGCTCCTTCCCTCAGAGATCCCTTTCCAATACAAATTACATTTGTCACTGACACATTGCCCCCCTTCCCCCAAAAAAGTTTTACAAACAAATTTGGGTACTCCTCATCAGGCAAAACATTTAGAAGAAGAAGAAGAAGAGTTTGGATTTAAATCCCCCCTTTCTCTCCTGTAGGAGACTCAAAGGGGCTTACAATCTCCTTGCCCTTTCCCCCTCACAACAACCACCCTGTGAGGTAGGTGGGGCTGAGAGAGCTCCGAGAAGCTGTGACTAGCCCAAGGTCACCCAGCTGGCGTGTGTGGGAGTGTACAGGCTAATCTGAATTCCCCAGATAAGCCTTCGCAGCTCAGGCGGCAGAGCTGGGAATCAAACCCGGTTCCTCCAGATTAGATACACGAGCTCTTAACCCCCTACGCCACTGCTGCGTAGGAGGTTATGAACTTTGAGGGAAGGTTTCCATTGGACTAAAGAAGTTCTTGGGATCTGCTGAGTTTCTGTCGTCGGATTCGGTCAGAAGTTAAATTCAGAGGAACTTCCTGAGGAACTTGTGAGGTAAGTAAAAATGGTTTGATTTGATGAAAAGTGTGGTCGTCACGGTTGACTTGAGGGGACCCCATAGGGTTTTCAAGGTAAGAGATGAATAGAGGTGATTCACCATTATCTCCCCCTGTGTTAAAACTCTGGACATTCTTATTGGTATCCTATCCTAGTACTAACCAGTAGCAACTAAACCAACTCTGCTTAGCAACCAAACAAGAGCAGTCTATGCCTCCCTAAAACAGTTGCTTGTGTCCTTCTTGGGGTTGAAGGGGTTATACCAGAGGTGGGATCCAGCAGGTTCTCACAGGTTCCCGAGAGTAGGTTACCAATTATTTGTGTGTGCCGAGAGCGGGTTACTAATTGGTGATTTTGCCACGTGATTTTTGCCTTAGTTACGCCCCTCCTCTTAGCAGTAGCACGCAGAACTTGAAGCAGTCTAGCAGGAGGTGCACTGGCGTTTGTGGCAACCTGCGTCTGTGTGCATTTGTTTCCCGCCCAAGAAGAAGAAGAAGAAGAAGAAGAAGAGAAGAGTTTGGATTTATATCCCCCCTTTCTCTCCTGCAGGAGACTCAAAGGGGCTGACAATCTCCTTGCCCTTCCCCCCTCACAACAAACACCCTGTGAGGTAGGTGGGGCTGAGAGAGCTCTGAGAAGCTGTGACTAGCCCAAGGTCACCCAGCTGGCGTGTGTTGGAGTGCACAGGCTAATTTGAATTCCCCAGATAAGCCTCCACAGCTCAGGCAGCAGAGCTGGGAATCAAACCCGGTTCCTCCAGATTAGATACACGAGCTCTTAGCCTCCTACGCCACTGCTGCTCCTGCGTCCTTGCCACAGCCCCGCCCAGGAATGCCCCGCCCCCAGAATGTCCGGCCACGCCCTCGTCGTGCCCTGCCCAGCCCCATTGGCGCTATGCCACAGTTTGAATCCCACCACCACGGGAACCTGTTACTAAAATTTTTGGATCCCACTACTGGGTTATACATAGGGCTGCAGAGAGAGAATATATTAGGGGGACAACATTCAAGGAGCCCTGGTAATCCTGTGTTTTGGTTTCATATTTATTTGGGTTGGACCTGGGTGGCATAAGGAGTCTGGAGAGAACCTTTGTGTGAACATTCATTGTGACTCCCAGCAGCCCGCTCTGCTGTTTGGCATCATTTCAGCACAAAATCCTGTCCAAAAATTTTAAGACTCAGCTAGATTCCTGCCAAGCGAGTGATGGAATAGCTGCTTGCCGCCAGTCTTCTGTGTGTGTCTGAAATGCGCTGAAGAGTTTGTGACTGCAAAATTGCCTTGGGAGGGGGAAAAAATGTCTCGTAAAATCGCTTGATTAAGTTTTTAAATGTTAGGCAAGCTGTTATGCATGGAGATGTGGTTATTATTTATTATTTATGATGTTCTCCCGGTCCTTCAGAACAGAGGGACTAAATCAAAAGATGAACTTTATCTCGTACGGGCACACAGGCACAAATACCAGATATGAGTGTGCTCTCGCCGCCAGTCCCTTCCTCTCCCTAATCTAGAATGTAATAAGGCCACTGCAAAATGTGTCGCTGTTTATGAAGTACGCTCGACTCACGGAAGGCTAGGACTGAGCCGCCCAGTGCTCTCAGTCAGACTGTGATCCCTTCAAATTTGACTCTTTCCCCTAAAGTGGGAATTTAACATGTGCCCAAATCAATCAAGGTGGTTCTCTTCAGACCAAGCAGTCTTTATATTGCCTTGGAAAGACTCAGGGAACTGTTGCGGTAGAACTTGCAATTTCAGGATATTCCCTTATGTTAGTCCGATGCTAATTTGAACACCTCCCCTAAGGTCAAGTGTGTCACACTGGCAGTATGGTCATTGAGTTGAGAATGCTTTTATTTATTTAATTTATTTGTTATCTATTTGATGGGACTTGCTTCCCTGCCCTTTCGCAGGCAACAGCTGGGCTCAGAATAGTTAGCACACATCATTGAAGCAGTATCTAAAACACAGGTGTCAAACTTGCAGCCCTCCAGATGTTATGGACTACAGTTCCCATCATCCCCTGCCACCATGATGCTGGCAGTAAATGATGGGAACTGTAGTCCATAACATCTGGAGGGCCACGAGTTTGACACCTATGATCTAAAACAAATCAGGATCAATGTTAAATAACAATAATAGATATCAATAATAATTGGTGGGGGAGGGAGGACAGATCGAGAGGCGAGCAAGTTAGGAAAAAATGTGGCTGCCTCAACCAAAGGTCTAGTGAAACATCTCCACCTTACAGGCCCTACAGGACTGGGTTAGGTCCTACAAGGTTCTGATCTCAGCTGAAACATAATTCTAGTAGGTTGGGGCCAAGACCAAAAAACCTCTGGCCCTGGTTGAGCCCAGATGAACATTTTGGGGGCTAGGGACTACCAGAAGGTTACTACCTGCAGAGTGCAGCGTCCTCTGGGCCAGTGTGGGGAAATGTGGTCCCACAGATACGACAGTCTCAAACCTTAGTTGCTCCTTAGATTAAAGCTGGTGAACTACTCCTCATCAGGGTGCTGTGTGGTTTCTGGGCTGTATGGCCGTGTTCTAGCAGCATTCTCTCCTGACGTTTTGCCTGCATCTGTGGCTGGCATCTTCAGAGGATCTTCAGAAGATGCCAGCTGCAGATGCAGGTGAAACGTCAGGAGAGAATGCTGCCAGAACACGGCCATACAGCCCGGAAACCACACAGCACCCCAGTGATTCCGGTCGTGAAAGCCTTCGACAATATACTCCTCCATTAGTTTCATCTCTCAGTTTTGAACCCCAAACCATTATGAGAACCATGTCCAATTGTCATCAAGCAGTGGATTCCAGTTTCTGAAGGGCATTTAAGCATACGAAGGTTTTTCAACAGCTAACAACGTGCTCCCGCTACCTCTGATAGCCACAGACCAGAAGAGCCTGTTCATACAGTGAAGACCAAAACTTTTCAACAACACCACATGTGACCCTGAGAATTCACCTTAGAAAAATCCCCCAGAATCCCACACCATGTGGATAACTTCTTCAGCATACAGAATGATATTGAAAGGGAATCTGGGAGACAGAAACATCATAAGGGAATGCTATAAATTATTCCCTTTCCCAGCTGCAGCATGCAGGAACATAGGCATGAATCTCCAGGCACCTTTTTCCCCTTCTCTAAAGGAGTCACCGGGAGTTCCATGGGGAGACAGAAGAAGATTGTCTCTCCAATCAGAGCAATCTCACAGAACAATCAAGGCTGTCTTTTTGGCCGCAATCAGGACTATCTATCAAAGCACAATCGAGGTGATCTGTCAAAGTGTTCAACCACATGGCAGTTAATGGGCATGCATAGCCTGCTTTGAACTGCTGTCATTAGTATCTCAGGACCCCATCTTTTCTATCTGAAGGCATGAAAGTTAACAGACGGAGGGCTTAGAAACCAGTTGTGTGACAGCTGCCCAATTACTCCCTTACTATTGATCTTGCTTTGAGTACTCAGCAGCGGGATGGGGCATGAGGAGACATACTCTCTCCCTCTCACAAATGTTAAGAGGAGGAATCCTACTTCAGATCCCAACTGGGTGGCTCAAGCAGTATTGCTGCCCTGGACAGAATAAGGTAGGACATGTGAAGGCCTTAGAATGTGAAAGGAGGACATGCTCCAGGAAAGAAGACATGGAAGAGTTTGGATTTATACCTCACTTTTCACAACTGTAGAGTCTCAAAGCAGTTAACCAACTCCTTCCTTTGTTCTCCCCATATGATGATTGAGGCTGAGATCAAGATTGGGAGAGCCATGCTTATCTCACCACAACCCTGGGTTCTTTCCCCTCCAATGACTCCAAGCCAGCTGAGTTCTCAAAGATTTATTGAAAAACAGAAATAAAAGAAATAAAACATAAATGCAGTTACAGAGATTGCTCAGCTGAATACATTCTTACAGTTCTGTTGGGACCTCCTGCCAAGAGGTGCACCTCTTAGCTTAGCCCATGACAGAGTGACCCTGGTCTTTGTTGTTTACTGTCCAAGAAAACTTCCCTCCCTACCATGCGATCCCTTGAAGTCTTTTAAGCTCTCTTTTGGCTAGCTTCCTGCCCTGGGTGAGTTTCCATGGCCTTTGTAGTTTCTCCATCTGGCGATCAAAGACCCTTTCAATATGTAGGTGTGATGCTGCTAGATCAGGGGTCTGCAACCTGTGGCTCTCCAGATGTTCATGGGCTACAAATCCCATCAGCCCCTGCCAGCATGGCCAATTGGCCATGCTGGCAGGGGCTGATGGGAATTGTAGTCCATGAACATCTGGAGAGCCACAGGTTGCAGACCCCTGTGCTAGATTTACAGTACAATTCCATCACACCCCACAACAGAAACTTTGAGAGGTAGGTAAGGCTGAGAGAACTGTGACTAGCCAAAGGTCACCCAGCAGGCTTCATGCGGAGGAGTCGGGAAACAAACCTGGTTCACCAGATTAGAGTCTGTGGCTCATGTGGAGGAGTCGGGAAACAAACCTGGTTCACCAGATTAGAGTCTGCGGCTCATGTGGAGGAATGGGGAATCGAACCTGGTTCTTTAGCTTAGAGTACAGTACTCCTAACTGCCAGAGATGGAGCTGCAATGGGGACATCCAGGGTGGCTCGCCCCAGGTGCCGCCATTGCAGTCAAGGGGCAGGGCCAGGGGCATGTCAGGGGTGGGGCGGGGCATGTAGAGGGGCTTTTGAGGACATTTCAGAGGTGGGGTGGAGCAGGGGCAGGAGGGGCAAGCGGGCAGTTCATGTCCCGGGCGCACTTTTCCTTCCCTTCGTCAGTGCTAACCGCTATGCCACACTGGCATTGCAAAATCTTATCCAGTTGTACTCCCAGCCTGTACAACTGGGAGGCCCTTTCGGGAGCAAAATGGAACTGCCTGGATTTGCACACAGTTACTCTTAAATGTGGTATCCTTTGAATTACCTGTCTAGTCCTGTGTTGTTCAGTTGGCACTTGTTTTAGGACCCAGGAGAGGAATATTTCTGTTCAAATGTGTATTGGAAGGAGTGTTCGTAAATCAATTGGGTCTTTTAAATGTCTGTGTTCTTCTACTGACTGCACACCATGGCTGAACACTTGACCATTTTGTTTTGCTTAAAATAGCATAGTTGTACCAAAGCATATTTCTCTCCAATTGAGATCAATAGTGGGATCATTAGGGACATAAGGAGGGAAGAGAGGGAAGGAGGAAAGAAAACAGCAGAAGCTGGGAAGGAGGAGGCAAGGAAGAAAAGGCAGGTAAGAGTGAATTCAGCCTTGATTTTTCTAAAATGGTTGCGGGTAGTATGGTGTGGATGGGAAAAGATGGGGAGGAGCAGCAAAACCCAAGAAAGTTCTAGTGTGTATGACTTTCCTTCTCTTCCCTTGCAAAGTGTGAAAAAGTCACACTTACAGATGTTTTGAAAACCATAGAGATTCACAGATCTGAGGGAGGATGGGTGTGAAAGAGGAGGAAGAGTGTAAGTGAAAATCAAACCCAAAGTTAGGGAGAGCACATGGGAGTAAATGGCCATTGTCTTAGAGTGCTAACACCCATGGCTGATTATTCACAACCTGGTTGGAGCAAAATGTCCATCGCAGCAAGATCTCTTGCATAGGTGTATTTCTTCAAGTCCCTCTTTCACTTTTCATTCTCTCTGCACAAAGTAGAAACACTTCTAGCATGATTTTAATTTTATTTCGCCAGCAGAGTGGGCAGATTTGCAGCGAGTGCAGCGAGTGCAGCTTTGTTCTGGACATCTTCCCTCCACCCACTGCCAGCCTTCCTATTGCCTCCCACTGCCAACTATACCTTCCACCTCGCCCTCCTTCCATGTGGCCAACTCCTTCAAATGAAAGAAAAGAAGCTCACTCACCTTCTGCATTGATATATCGATATCTTAACTTAATGATAACAGAGAATGCTTGGAAATAACAAGCCTCTCTGTCCTCCAGTGGCAGCAATAAAAGCGGGGGTGGAGCAGGGGAAGAAGAGAAGAAGAAGAGTTTGGATTTATATCCCCCCTTTCTCTCCTGCAGGAGACTCAAAGGGGCTGACAATCTCCTTGCCCTTCCCCCCTCACAACAAACACCCTGTGAGGTGGGTGGGGCTTAGAGAGCTCTGAAAAGCTGTGACTAGCCCAAGGTCACTCAGCTGGCGTGTGTGGGAATGCACAGGCTAATCTGAATTCCATAGATAAGCCTCCGCAGCTCAAGCAGCAGAGCAGGGAATCAAACCCGGTTCCTCCAGATTAGAATGCACCTGCTCTTAACCACTGCACCACTGCTGCTCTTAACCACTACGCCACTGGAAGAGAATATCAGCTCAAAGGCATGGTCCCCTTCTTTAGCAGTGTGTGGTCCAGGGAACTGCTTTGCTCTTTCATGGGAGAGGGATTATTTTTGGAATAGTATAGTACAATCCATAAAAGCACACTTTAAAGACTGAGCCAGCAGTCTTGACTACTGAGTGTAATGAAATCCATACCTTTAAGAATAAGAACAAGTGCTTTTTAGATGGGCACCTTTAAGAATAACTTGATGGGCAGAGTTAAAAGAGCCAGGCCCAGAAAGTTCTCCACAGAAAAACTGTGTGCCCAGGAGGGAGAATCTCCTTGCATGTAAACAGAAAAATGTGAGGAGAGGCAACTGAAAGCCCAATGCGCAGAGAAGAATGCCGAGGTAAGTGTTCCAAGCATAATGGCCTCTGTCTGTCTAATCTTCTGAGCCATCTATAAGGGCAGGAATGCTAGACTGTGCCCACTGGGGTTTTATTTTTGTTTAGAAAGCAACCACTTTCCTTCTCTGTTTTCACTTTAATTAGTATTTTCCACCATTGAAATAAAAATGGCAATCCTGTAAAAGCCTGTCAAATCTTATTATATATACTTAAGGCATTTATTCTTTATTTCCCCTGTGCTTCATTACAATCTGCAAACTGATTTTTTTTCAAATAGATATCTTTTCAACCTTTCAAAAAAAAATACAAATCAGTGGCTGCAAAGAGTGCATCGTACACATTTCGGCTATTGGGGTGTGCCGTGAATGTATCCTGAATGAAAGTAAATATCTATTTTGAACAAAGCACCATAGACTTTAAAATTATATGTATTCCAACAGCTGCTGGGTGAAATCCAAACGGAAAACTTGGTGAGTTTTCTTTACAGATGTTTCCCTGAACTGTCCCATCCCCAGCCTGGTTTCCATTTTACACTCGTTTTCCACTCCATTAAACATTTTCATGGAGATTTACCATCTTTCTTCTGTCCTTTTATAGCTTTAGGGAGTCTCACGATCAGTCTTACTGTATGTATTATGAAGTTATATGCCATAAGCACTTAAAGATCAAGTCACTGAAAAGATAACTCCCAACTGGGAAAGTCTTAAATAATTGTACAATTTTGCCTGAGTCTGCTTTTTTGTGGGGAAAGGGGGAGGGGGATGTTTCTGCCTGAATGCACTTCCAGAAGCATATTTTAGATCAGTGGTTCACAACCTTTTTTTCACTCACGTACCCCTTGGCAACCCATTTCACTAAAAGTGTACTGCCAAATTAGCAAACCCATTACACAATTTCTTTCGTGTACCTCCAAATACTCTGACAGGGATCCCCCACGTTACGAAGAACACAGTTTATTCTACTGAAGCACGATGTTATTCTGTGAGAAATAAGTACATGGCAAAAATTTAAGTTCCAACCACTGCACAGTGAACAGGTGCCAACGAGTCCCCAAGGAACATATTTTTGTGGCCTTAAGAACAAAATAATGCTTTTGGGAGCACAACAGGAAGTCTGCTCTCCCTCCTGCTCCCCAAATACTATTCTTCATGGTGTCCTGGAGGTCACTTACTAGTTCTTCTCTCTCCATATTTGTAGCTCATGGGATAGCAAGAAAGCACATTTTAGGAGTTCCAGAAGTCAACTGTGACTTCAGATCTCCATTTGGTCTTTTGGACCCTAGACATCATCTTTCAGTCATGGATGAGTGAATGATGTGTGTGTGTGTGTGGGGGGGGGTGATTTTCCACCTCCCACATGATGAACTCTGTGTGTGGGTGCCCACAGAGAGGTCTCCGAGTACCACTTCTGGCGCCCGTGCCATAGGTTCGCCATCACTGCCATAGAATCTACCTTCCAAAGCAGCCATTCTCTCCAGGTGAACTGATTGCCTGAAGATCATTTATAATCTCAGGAGATTTTCAGCCACTAGCTGCAAGCTGGCAGCCCTACCTGAGGCAATCTTTTTCATATGTCCAGAAGGGAAGGTAGACCTTATTGTTTGCATTAAAGGAAACATCACTTGCTCTGCATTTTCACAATAAGCCACCTGGATGTCATTGCTGATACCCACAAAACTGAGATTTCAAAAGGAAAAAAAATGTGGGGTCAAGGCAACACTGCAGCCCTTTTACTACATTACATTGCAAAACCTCACTTTTTTTCGGGCGGGTGTGTATTATGGCCTTGTCTATGTTTGTTTTTGCCAGAAATTTTTTCTTTTCATTAGCACTTAAACAACTAGGCAAGATGGAACAGAAAAAGAAAAAAAAGTCATTAAAAGTGCATTTACCATAAGGACACCCAATGCTGTCTGCACCATATGGTAACACAAAAAGATATCACTACTTGGTGTTTAATAACATAAGCATAATTGGATCTACTGATAGACATCACACTTTTTCCCTATTAGGGCTTATTTTGGTAATCTACAAACCTTCAAAACCACCAGTCATCCATTCATTTATTTCTGTTTAACCCAAACAATCTATCAAGGGTTTCCAATTGCCCAAAAAAATGTAGATAAATTATTTTCTTTAAGTAATGAAGAGCCCAATCCAAATGGGTGTGTGTGTGAATGTCCTTAGGGAGTGGTGGAGGGGTGTGCCAATGTGTTTCCCGCTCTGCCTAGTCAAGGGGCACCAGCACCAGTGGAGGGGGCAAATGCACTGATGGCCAGCCGCCCTTCAGCTCCACAGCAGTGAAAGCTGAAAGTCCAGGTTGCCGTGGAGCTATGCTGGATTAGGGCATTTCTGGGAGCGGAACTGAGTCAACTTCCACCCCAGGGGTGCGACTGGTTGCACCACAGCCCAGGTCCTGCAATTACGCCATCTTTTGGGTCGCGTAAGTACGTTAAGTCCTATATGGAGGGTTCTCTGGCAGTGGCGTATCTGCCTAGGGACAAGGGGTACCCCTTGTCCCGTGGGTGCCACTCTTCTGGTCACTCTTCTGGTCATTTACCCCTGGTACGCCTCTGTTCTCTGGTGGAAGGTTTTTCTAGCTTTTGCCTCCTCCCCATTGTCAGAAAGCTGTCTGGAAGCTGCAGGCAGTACTGCAGCAGAGCCATCCCTAGATCCTTGGGAATATGGATCGGGCTGGAAGTCATCTATGTGTTTTTTTTAATTAAGCAGTGATATGCACATGCCTAAATATTTTTGAAGGATAGGTGGACAATCATGTTGGCAGCATGAAAACAGGGGGGCAAGGGGAAATTCAATCCTTATCTGGTGTGAAAGGGAAACCATGGCTAATAGATGAAAACTAGATTATCCTGGGCTCTGTGGAATCTCTGTTGCTAGCACCAACGGGCCAATGGTGGCGCAGGCAATATGACCACCAGGGGAAAACCTCCTCATGTGGAATTAGCCAGTGATGGCTAGAATTAATCCCTTACATCTTCGTTAATTTCGTGAGGCTCTCTCTAAAAACTGCAAGCACAGACCGATGTTTTGCCTTGTGACTCTAAAAAATATGCTTCCCTTTTCCCAGGTGTGTGACACTACTGAATAAATACTTTTTAATGTATTGTCGAAGGCTTTCACGGCCAGAATCACTGGAATTCTGTTTGGTTTCCGGGCTGTATGGCCGTGTTCTAGAAGCATTCTCTCCTGATGTTTCACCTGCATCTGTGGCCGGCATCTTCAGAGGATCATCAGGAGAGAATGCTGATAGAACACGGCCATACAGCCTGGAAACCACACAGCACCCCAAATACTTTTAAAGTTCTGAAAATACCTGCCTTTAAAAAAGAACAGTTTGCAGGGAGGTTTACAAGGATGGTATATTTGTCCGTGATAAGTAACTCTGCTCAGGAATGGCTATCAAGTGAAACATTTACAGCCGTTTGTCCACCCAGATTCTCCACGCTGACCAAAGCCTTTTTCCTCTGCTTGTGACAGCCAAATTGCTTCCTAAAGAGATGCTGGCAGTTACTCAATAGCGAGCTCTGATATAAAAATGTGAGAGCCGCAGCCGATTGTGAACCAATTTGCTAATGACTTTATCAATAACATTGCTGAAGATGAACCTCTGCAAATGGTTAGTTCAGAGATTCGCTTCACTGAAGAAGAGTTGGTTTCCATACCCCAGTTTTTTTACCTTTAAGGAGCCTCAAAATGGCTTATAATCTCTATCCCTTCCCCTCCCCATAGCACATACCTTGTGAGGTAGGTAAGGCTGAGGAGAGTTCTGAGAGAACTGTGACTGGTCCAAGGTCACCCAGCAGGCTGTGTGCAAAGGAGTGGGGAGTCTAATCCAGAGTCTGCTGTTCTTATCTACTGCATCACACTGGCCAATGGTGTATAGCACGACTTTCTAAGGTAGTGTCCCCAACCTTTTTTCACCTAGGATAGTGTGACCAGACGTCCCACTTTTGGCGGGACAGTCCCACTTTTAAGCAATTTGTCCCGCAGGGTTTTTAAAATTTCCCTATTTTTGGAAGGCAGTGTGGCAGCCTACCGCGCACGCGGCCGCAGGAGCGCACTGCTTTTTGGGGCGCTCCCTGGTTTTGGGGCGCACCCCTGTGACAGGGCGGGAAACAGGGGAGCGCCCCAAAAGGCAGTGTGCTCCTGTGGCCGTGTGTGCGCACGTGTGCGTCCCGCTTTAAAAAGGTGAAAATCTGGTCACCTTAACCTAGGAGCACATTTGTAATTCTGACAGGGCATAGCGTAGTAGTCCAAAACCTTTGATAGGTATATAAAAGGGCATAGTGAATATCATATTGGGGACCCCTGTTCTGATGCCTTGTTAGATAGGTTCTTAGTGGCGTCATTTGAAAACATCATGCATATGTTCCAATTGAGCCTCTACAAGGTAGGGCCAATCGTGTGGGTCTTTCTTGCCTGATTAATATTTCACTAGGCAAAAGGGTTGGCCACAAGGTTCTACAATGTATGACCGAAAAGTCCCTAATAACCAAGTGGCAAATGTACAAAGTGAACTGAGGCCTGTTCCACATAGGCCAATAAACACAGGTGTAGATGCTAAAAAACATTTTGGGGGGAACTTCGCACAGATTCCGCCCCTAAAATGAGTCTGCCCCATGTTATTTTCCCCAAATCATTTTTTTAAAAATTGCCATACTAGTGAGTCTTTTAAGAAATCCTGGGTTGCAGCCGCTCGCAAACAAATGACTGGGCAGGAGACATTTATTCGCCTCCATTTTCCTTTTTTTTGAAAAAAAATCACAGCTTGCACCTGCATAGCTATGCAAGTGTAGATGGTCGTATCGTGAGACATCAGCATGGCTGTTGGGGTCATTTGCCCAAGCCTGCGTAGCTATGCACGTGTGGGAAGTAATAAAAATAGATTCATCTCTGTGCAAAGGCCTGCCAGCGACCTGGATTTTTCCATGGGCTCCAATTGTTGCCTGCATGGATGCATGCAAAAACAGGAAAATGCAAAAACAGGAAAATGCAAAAACAGGAAAATGGATTCCTTTATCCTGACTGTAACCAGTTATACATTTGCTGTGAGGAAGCGGCCTGAGTTTCACTCGCAGGTTTCAAGTCTTCCCAGGGACAGAGAAAAGGGAAACTGTGCCCACGGCGCCACCTGCCCCTGCCCTGGAATGCCCCCAGAATGCCCCCACCATGCCCCTGCAACAGCCCGGCCACGCCCCTGCTTTGCAGCCACCCGGGGCATCGTACACTCCCTCCCCATTGGCATGATGCAACTGAGTCCTCATAACTGACCCACCTACAAAGTATCATAAAACCAATTACTGAAGTCCAGCCTTATTTTGCAAAACATTAGCTTTACTCACAGCATTTTTTGAACAGTTGCCCACAAGGCATTTTTTTTAAATAAAAAGAATAAATTTAAAGCCATCTTAAATTATAATAGTATTTGTGTGGCTTTTTAATTAAAATAATATTTTCTGGACATCCTACTGAACGTATTCCTGTTGGGTTTTACATCACTGGAGATACGGAAAAGCTGCTCACTGCTAACATTTTATGGTCGTGCTCTGACTCAGCATTTTGACCTGTGGTGTCTTTAATTTGTTACAGACTAAATCTTCTCACAAACAGCAGCCAGAACCAAAGGTCAGACAGAAAATCAATGCTGACATCCTCTGTTGCCCTACTGAATCTTAATTCTATACATGCTTACCTTCCAATTTTTTTTAACATAAGGAGAATCAGTCTATGCATATACAAAACTCAACCGGTACAGGGTGCATTTCTAGTATAACGTGTTGTACCATGCAAAATGTTCAATACTATCACTAAATGTGGAAAGCAAGCAAAAATGTATGAGGACTCCTTCCCCCATGAGCTACATTCAGCAAAACTCTTTTTCACATTATGCAACATTCCCTAAAAACTTTACACTGGGCAGCAACCTTCCAATTTACCTAGTTATAGATAAAACTTGATGGCACAACTCTACTAGGACTGCAAAAACCAATTCAGGCATACCAGAAGAAGAAGAAGACGACGAAGAAGACAATGACGATGACAAAGAAGAAGACGAAGAAGACGAAGATGAAGACGAAGACGAAGAAGATGAAGACGAAGAAGACGAAGACGAAGAAGAAGAAGAAGAAGAAGAAGAAGAAGAAGAAGAGGAGGAGGAGGAGGAGGAGTTTGGATGTATATTACCCCTTTCTCTCCTGCAGGAGACTCAAAGGGGCTTGCAATCTCCTTTCCCTTCCCCCCTCACAGCAAACACCCTGTGAGGTAGGTGGGGCTGAGAGAGCTCTGAGAAGCTGTGACTAGCCCAAGGTCACCCAGCTGGCGTGTGTGGGAGTGTACAGGCTAATCTGAATTTCTCGATCTGGCCACCCACCTACAAGACGTAAACATGGTTGAAAATCATCCTTGTTTTTTTACCGTGCTGCAGAGGAGTATACTTAAGTATTCAAAGTGATAGTTCTTGCCACACTTCATTATGGGTTACATTCTTGTGTTTTCTTTTTTCCTTAAATGGTATCTCATAGCACAAAATTTACCAAATTTGAGTCTCTCGGTGCTGAACTTTCATGTTCAATTGTAAAGATAATGAGAACGGCACATTTAAATAGAAATTCATTTACTTTTCAAGAAGGTTTCCCGTAAGATTTTCTCTCCTAAATTGGCTAAATATTTGCTAACAGGCGCATTTTACATTTTCAGACAAATAAATTCCTTTCTCCCCTGGCAATTTCGTTTCTGGTTCCAATCAATTTGTTTATGGCACCATGACAACAACCTCCCGACAAACACTTAGGGCAGGAAAAAAATGTCAAAATTTATCTGAGCCGTATTTATCTATGCAGTACGATAAAACCACAAGCTCTAAAGAAGTGTCAGCACTACCCTGAAATTACAGGCAGAAAGGCATTAGGGCAAAGAGATCTGCATTGTTCAAGCTGTATTAAAGTAGCTGTTTGAAGCTGAAAATCAGTTCTTACCAATCTGCTAAAAATGTAAGATGTGATATACCTAAGGATTGCCATCAGAAGTGGGATTCAACCAGTTCTCACCACTTCTCTAGAAGTGGTTACTAATTTTTTCTGAGTGCCGAGAGGGGTTACTAAAGCAACCTCCCTGCCCAATAGGGACTGGAGATGCGTGTGTGCGGTGGCGCCACTGTTTGAATCCCACCACCATCGGAACCTGTTATTAAAATTTTTGGATCCCACCACGGATTGCCATGTCCTGGCTACCAGCAGGGGGCGGCCAAGGAAGGAATAGCATTGCCAGTTCCAGGTTGGGGAACTCCTGGAGACATGAGGATGGAGTCTGGGGACGACAGGGACCTCAGTGGGATACAGTGCCCTAGGCCCTTTCTGCACGGCGGCGTAAATGCACCTCCACTGGCATAAAACATGTGTGTCCCTCCAGTCCTCCAGAGTAGTGCTGGACATGAAGGTCAGTGGAAGGGACGGGAAAAGTGGCGTCTTTCCGCCGGTGCTGTTTGTACCGCGTCGGCGGGAAGACACCACTTTTCAAAAACCTCGCTCAATGAGCGAGGTTTGAAAGCGGCGCCTTCACACCACCCGGGGGCGGCCAGGATGGCACAGTGTTTTAACAGTCCCTGGGGCGCTGTTATTTGCACGTGTGGAAACAGCCCTAGTGTCCACCGTCCAAAGCAGCCATTTTTTCCCCAGAATAATTGATCTCTGAATTCTGGAGATGAGCTGTATTTCTGGGGGATCCGCATGTTCCTCCTGGAAGGGCTGGTAACCCTAACGAATGGCTGAATGAGTTGGGGAGACTGTAGTGAGGACAGACAAGGCATTAAATTTTATTCCTCTTCTTGTTCCGTATACTGTTAAATAGAGGGGAGAGGGCATTTCCCAACTAGGGTTATCAGGTCTCCCCTAGCCATCAGTGGGGGATGAATTGGTAGGGTTGGTGGATCCAGGTAGTGAAGTTCCTGAATATTTGGGGATGGAGCCTGGAGAGGACAGGTACCCCAGTGGGGTTCCGTTTCTATTTTCTCAAAGGGACTGATCTCTGTAGTCTGCAGATGAACTGTAATTCCAGGGGACCATCAGGTTCCACTTGGTGGCTGACATCCCTAGATGTACCTCCCACCAAAAACCACACCAAAAGTGAAGTTCAAATGAAGCAAACATTCTTATAGAGAGAGAAAATGACATTTCTCTTAGGTTGATCTGTAGAAGATATTTCAGAACAAGAAGAAGAAGAAGAAGAGTTTGGATTTATATCCCCCCTTTCTCACCTGTAGTAGACTTACAATCTCCTTGCCCTTCCCCCCTCACAACAAACATCCTGTGAGGTAAGTGGGGCTGAGAGAGCTCTGAGAAGCTGTGACTAGCCCAAGGTCACCCAGCTGGCGTGTGTGTGAATTCCCCAGATAAGCCTCCACAGCTCAGGCAGCAGAGCTGGGAATCAAACCCGGTTCCTCCAGATTAGATACACGTGCTCTTAACCTCCTACGCCACAAGTGCTGGAAGCATTTGGGCCCTTTTCCTGCTAGAGGCCTCATCCTCACAAAACGTTTCTTCTCAAGGCATTTTTTTTGTGAGAAAAAAAACCCATTTCAAAGTGCATCTTTTCCCCCTACGCCACCTGCAAGTCATCTCCTGCCTGGCTGTGAAGAATGCAGAGCTCAGGAGGAGTCTTATGTTTCCTGCTGACCAATTTGCACCTTTTCAACCCCAAAAATACATAACATGTTATCAGCTGGTTCTGGCAATATATACTTTCCTGTTTTTTTTTAATTTTCAAGGAGCTATCTTTATAGCTATGCAGACACATATAAGAGAATCGTAGCCTCCCGGAAGATAGATCTGCCATCCATTGAAAAACATTGGGTTGACCCACCTTCCTTGGGCAGACTTGGTTTTTCTGTGCAGTAAGAAAAAACTATGTTGGTCTATGGAGGACAGGTCCACCCAATGCTTTGCAATTGGTAGCAGACCTGTCTTCCAAGCAGCAAAGATTCTCTTATGTGTCTCTGGGTAGCAACAAAGATAGCTCCTGAAAGAAAGAAAGAAAGAAAGAAAGAAAGAAAGAAAGAAAGAAAGAAAGAAAGAAAGAAAGAAAGAAAGAAAGAAAGAAAGAAAGAAAGAAAGAAAGAAAGAAAGAAAGAAAGAAAGAAAAAGGAAGGAAGGAAGGAAGGAAGGAAGGAAGGAAGGAAGGAAGGAAGGAAGAAAGAAAGAAAGAAAGAAAGAAAGAAAGAAAGAAAGAAAGAAAGAAAGAAAGAAAGAAAGAAAGAAAGAAAGAAAGAAAGAAAGAAAGAAAGAAAGAAAGAAAGAAAGAAAGAAAGGAAGGAAGGAAGGAAGGAAGGAAGGAAGGAAGGAAGGAAGGAAGGAAGGAAGGAAGGAAGGCTCATTCCGCACATGCAGAATAATGCACTTTCAAACTGTTTTCAGTGCTCTTTGAAGCTGTGCGGAATGGCAAAATCCACTTGCAAACAGTTGTGAAAGTGGTTTGAAAATGCATTATTTTGTGTCTGTGGAAGGGGTCAAAAAAAGAAAGAAAGAAAGAAAGAAAGAAAGAAAGAAAGAAAGAAAGAAAGAAAGAAAGAAAGAAAGAAAGAGGAGGAGGAAGGAGGAGGAGGGAGGGAGGGAGGGAGGGAGGGAGGGAGGGAGGGAGGGAGGAAGGAAGGAAGGAAGGAAGGAAGGAAGGAAGGAAGGAAGGAAGGAAGGAAGGAAGGAAGGAAGGAAGGAAGGAAGGAAGGAAGGAAGGAAGGAAGGAAGGAAAACTGCATATTTCCAGAATTGGCAGGACCAGCTGAGTACAACTATGTCCCTTTTTTGCTGAAAAGACATCCAGGATCAAAGCCAGCCAAGCAAACATCCTGGGGCAACCTTCAGTAAATGGAAGCAGGGAGAATCTGTTCAGCTGCACACAAAATGTTTGGCACAAGCAGAGAGTGAAACTGACCAGAGGACAAAATGGTCAGGTTGGAAACAGCCCCCCCCCCCGCCCCACCCTCGCAATGTCTTTGAAAAGCTTCCAGAAGCTGCCTCTTTTTAAGACATCCTCCAGATGTCTTAATTTTGGATAAGCGGAATGAAAAGACAGTGACCTCTTTTGAAGACATCCCACAGATGCCCTTTTTTCCGCTGTGCAGAATGGTCTAAAGTGTCCAAACAGTTACTTTCCTGGAGTCATTTATCACTTCTCCGCAGACTTTTGTCTTCAGATCGTTGCTCAATGGAAAGGCAGCCAAACACACTCAGCAAGACTTTAATAATGGATCAGCTTTTCCAGCTCTTCTTTGGAACGGCCTCTGCCCACATGACAGATTCCAAGCAGGTAATCAGTCCAGTTTATTGAGTATCGGATAGGAATCTTTCCAAGGTCTAGAGCAGAGGTCCGGTTAATGGGGGCTGCAGAAGAGATCCATTCTGTCTAAAAAATGTCCATCTTTTCGAATATCACAGTTTAGATCCACTTTAATATTTTTTAAACTTGCTGAAAATTGAAGGTTTTTGTTTTCTTTGACTATTCAGAGGGGAAGCAAAATCACTGCAAATGTTGTGACATATACAGGAAAACGATGGCTGGTAAACTTTTCAACGATTCTCAGAAGAACTTCAATTTCATGCAAAAACTAGAACATAAAATGTGTACAGTTTGAAATGGTTTGGCAACATATGAATAAAGAGGGAAAGCCTTGTTTGCAATCTGAGCAATAGTTAGTAAGAACAGAAGAACAAGCCAGCTGGATCAGACCAGAGTCCATCTAGTCCAGCTCTCTGCTACTCGCAGTGGCCCACCAGGTGCCCCCAGGAGCTCACGTGCAGGATGGGAAAGCAATGGCCTTCTGCGGCTGCTGCTGCTCCCGAGCACCTGATCTGCTAAGGCATTTGCAATCTCAGATCAAAGATTGGTAGCCATAAATCAACTTCTTTTCCATAAATCTGTCCAAGTAGGAGGCAAATCTGGAGCTTATCCTGAACTAAAGGTGTTTATGATTGAAAATGCTCAAGAGCGGTTGCAAAATCACCTCACTGTATGGATTTTTTCTCATTGGCCCTTTCTGCAGAGCACATTCATAATGAGTGTAATGCATTCTGAGCGAACACTTTCCCTCTCTCCCCATTTGCACCTAGAAGCTCGCCTGTTCAGGAAGTGGCAGCAAATGCTGTGGCTACTTCACATAGGGGCACTGGGTTTTTCCCCCCTTCCCAGGGTGCATATGTTGTCCTTTAGGGGACCTCCATGGCCACACAGTGCCCCAGCAAGAAAAGAAAAAAGTATCCCCCCCCCCAAACCACCCATGCTTGGGATTCTGGAATGGTGGATGGCCAGTGGTGGAGGGGTTAAGGGGTAAAAGGCGTCAGGCACCGGACGCATGCCTGGGGGGTGCAAAATTGCCCCCCTGGCCCCTCTCCCTTTCCCCCACGACCCCCACAGCCCCCCCCCATGCTCCCCCGCAGCACATACACACACACCAACCCCCTTCCCACACTTACCTACGTTCCCTTTCTTTTTGTAGTACTTTTTGAGGCTGAAAAAAGCGGCCTAGTTACAGTTCGGGGGAAAAACTGCCTGAGGAACTACAGTTCCCAGGAGACCTTGGGGCTCATGCTTAATCTAGAAAATGCAACTTTTAAATAATAGTTTTTCCTTTTTTCTGACATTTGAAATTGATACCTACATGTTAGTAGTACTATTACCGAAATGTCAGAATCTGTCATATTATCTGGCTGTACAAGAAATGAAAATACTGAATTACTTTTTTATGCAAGTAAATAGTTTATTTTTAAATAGTGAGTGAGTGAATAAACTATTTATTGCATTTAGGCATTGATCGTAATAATATAAGACAGAAAAACTGTATATCTCAAATACAAAAGGCAGATAAAATCCAAATAAAACCAGAACATAATTAGATGTTACCAATAGGTAATCATTATGTTAAAACTATTAAAATTAATAACTAAAAAACAAAATTTATCTTTCATTGGTAGGGATACATGGTTCTGCTTGGATGCTTTCAAGTTTTAATTACTTTTTTGGCTCATGTTTTAATATTTATCTGCATTTTTTAAGAATAGTGCCCCTTTAGAGAGTAGCAGTGGCATAGTGGTTAAGAGCAGGTGTATTCTAATCTGGAGGAACCGGGTTTGATTCCCAGCTCTGCCACTTGAGCTATGGGGGCTTATCTGGGGAATTCAGATTAGCTTGTACACTCCAACACACGCCAGCTGGGTGACCTTGGGCTAGTCACAGCTCTATGCAGCTCTCTCAGCCCCACCTACCTCACAGGGTGTTTGTTGTGAGGGGGGAAGAGCATGGAGATTGTAAGCCCCTTTGAGTCTCCTTACAGGAGAGAAAGGGGGGATATAAATCCAATTCTTCTTCTTCTTCTTCTTCTTCTTCTTCTTCTTCTTCTTCTTCTTCTTCTTCTTCTTCTTCTTCTTCTTCTTCTTCTTCTTCTTCTTTATAAATATGCAACAGACACTACACTAGCTTAATCTGGCCCTGCCTATGTTGTCCAAAATGGCAGCTGCAGTTTCATTTTGAAAATTAAGGTGGGAGGAATGGGGAAAAAGAGTTAGCAGGCAGGACAAAAGGAGAAAAAACGAGGAGGACGAAGTCAAGCCAGAGTGGAGAAAAGGCAAAAAGAAAAAATGAAACAAAATGGAGGGAAAAGGCTGGCAAGGATGGAAGCAGGGAAAGGGATGAAGCTGCAAAGGTTCATCGCTGCCTGCACAGATGCATGTGAACATGAAAACGGGTAACTTTATCCCAACTACAACCTGTTATGCATTTGCTGTGCAGAAGGGGCCTCCGACCAAACATTTTCCACCACATTCTGTTATGCGCTTAAAAGAAGTCTGTCACAAACAGGGGAGGAGGTTACATCAGGGGAAACATGCTTAGGATGTCTGTCACTTTTTTATTTTTAATGATCTGGCATTTCCATAACAGAACCCCCCAGCATGTCAGCTATGTAGATACTGCTGAATGTTACCACATAAAAAACAATTTCTTTTCCCAGCGTGTGAAACTGAGAAAAAAAAAATCCTATGAACATCTTTCGCATCTGTCTTAGTGCAACTTCCCACTCTGGTGTGACTTCACATCAGATCCAAAGTCACACTCAGTCAAACATCCTATCGGGTAATCATCTCCTTCCTAGCAAGTCATCAGATGCATATTTTTTTTAAAAAAACTTACTTTTACAAGTTGGCTTTCAATCTGCTGGTTTCTACTGATTTCTCAAAGGCATTACCACTACAGAGTGTTTTGTTTATTAAATTATTTAAATACTTACACCCTGGTTTTCCTCTCAGCAAAGGGCAACTTACAAGTAGCTATTAAAACATTATAGACTAAATCAAAATACTAATACTAATGCTAATGCTAATGCTAATGCTACTACTACTACTACTACTACTACTACTACTAATAATAATAATAATAATAATAATAATAATAATAATTGTAATGAAGGCCAACAACCAGCTAAAGATCTGGCAGCTGTGAAATCTACAATAATACTAAATTACCCAAATCAATCTTTATTAAGGCCCTTCCGCATGGCCCAAATACAGCATCCCAGAGACGGCAAAAATGCCGTCCCTGGGAGAGCGTTCGCATAGGACGTGCTGCTGATGATTAGTCACTGTCTTGACTCTAGTGTTTTTCAAAACTGGCAACCAAATTCTGTTCATTTTCATAGTTTCTTCCTTTTTGCTGAAATTGTCCATGTGCTTGTGGATTTCAATGGCTTCTCTGTGTCAGACTGTGTAGTCTGACATAGTGGTTGTCAGAGTGGTGACGTAGTAGTTGTCCAGAGTGGTCCAGAATGACAGAGTGGTCCAGAGTGGTCCAGAATGACAGAGTCCAGAGTGGTCCAGCTCCACACAGACACAGGATGACTATAGACAATCAAAGGGAACAAAGGCCAGACTACTTCTACTCAGATGCCCTCACCTATTGATCTTGCTATCTCCATTGTTACTCACATGCTACACTTAATTGTTACTCACTTGCCAGGCCATTCCTATTCAGATGCCCTCACCTATTGACCTTCACTCACAGGTATATATACTCCACTTGCTTTCCTTTCCAACTATCAGATCCTCTGAAGGTGCCAGCCACAGATGCAGGCGAAAAGTCAGGAGAGAATGCTGCTAGAACACTGCCATACAGCCCAGAAACCACACAACACGCCAGTGATTCCGGCCGTGAAAGCCTAAAATACTGCAGGAATTTCCCAGGCCAGAACTGGCAACCCTATCTGGAGATAATTTTTCTTATTTAAAAACCTGCCCTATCATGGGATCTTAGAGATAATTCTGGGATTAAATATGGCTAGCTGGAATAATAGGGGTAGTTATGGGAAGCATGTTAGTCCTGCAACATATAAGCTATCTCTGCTGTATTGCTGAATCCCAGTAAGAAGGTAAGAACATCAGAATGAAACACAATGCCTTACTGGTCATCAGGCATATAAATAACCCAGTCCCTTTTGACCAATTTCTGGTCTTACAGGGAGCTTGTTGGAAGAGAATCTGGGGACAGGAGCTTGGTACTTCAGACGCCCCACTCTTTGGAACATATTTGCATCATTCATATTCATGTACCTTAATTTCCCGAGATGAAAACAACATTAATATCATGATTGGAACCGCAGAGCCGTGTCAACGCGCACTTCATTTTCGTGGTTGGGAGAGCTCAGAAATCCCCCGTCTGTGTGTAGCGTTTATATTTGCTTTCTGAAATGGACAAACTCGCAAGCAGCTATATCGTCAGTCAGATGCTCAATATTCAAAGCCTGTGGTTTGATTGTACAAATTATACTTAATTTATCCTTCCACTCTTGTGGAGAATGAAAGCTTGGGGGGGGGGGGAGTGTTTGCATGAGTGCATTGCATTTTAATGGGTGTTGGGGAAAAGGACCTTTAAGTGCAACTTGCAAACATATAGTTTTCCCCTCTTTCATTGCTTTGCTCCTCTCTCCCTCCCTCCCTCTCTCTCCCCCTCTTGGAAAAATGACGAGCAATTAAACAAGGTTGCTATCTTTAGCGTATCTAAACTTTGCAACTTGATGGCATAATGATTTTAATAGCTGCTTTAAATGTAACACGTTGACAAGTTGACACCTGAGGTTTGTGTCCTGCAATTTTATTTTCCTGGCATTCTATTGTTATGTCAGAGGAATAGTAATATGATTAGGAATCGTTTAAAAAGTTGCTTCTTGTTTCTGCAACTTGTTCACAAGCACTCCCCTTTCCACCTGAAAGACTGGAGATTGATGAACTGCAGAATGACTTCCATCGGCATGAATATTTGTGCTAACCCCCCCCCCCCCAGGTGTACAGTTCTGTCCTGTAAGGAGATTCAAGGTGGCTTACAAGCTCCTTTCCCTACCTCTCCCCACAACAGGTACCTTATGAGATACGTGGGGGTATATGAGAGAGTTCCGAAGAACTGTGACTAGTCCAAGGTCACCCAGCAGGAATGTAGAAGTGCGGAAACACATCCGGTTCACCAGATAAGCCTCTGCCACTCAGGTGGAGGAAGTAGTGGAGCTATAAGGGGGAGGGGCACGTGCGTTTCACTGGGCGCACACCTGGGGTGCACAAAAATCACCCCCGCCCTCCTTCCTCCCTTGCCTCGTCCCGCCAGGCCTGGCCCCACCCCACCAGCCTGGCCTGTTTTCAGCCAGCAGAAAGTTGTTTTCTGCCAGCTGGAAAAGGTAAAGGGAGTGGGGAATGGGGCCAGGGGGCAGAAAACGCGGAGTGCACCCTGGGCACATTCCTGCACAGCTATGCCTCTGGGTGGAGGAGTATGGAATCAAACCCGGTTCTCCAGATTAGAACCCACCTGCTCTTACCCAATACACCACACTGTCAAAAATTGGCAGCTCCGGGTTGGGAAATACATGGAGATTTGGGGGAGGCAGGCTGATGAGGGCTAGGTTTGGGGAGGGGAGGTACTTTGAGGGGGAATAATGCCATTGAGATTGCTGTACAAAGCGGCCATTTTCCTCCAGATGATTAGATCTCTGTGGCTTGGAAATCAGTTGTAATCCCAGAAGATCTCCAGCTACCCTCTGCAGGTTGGCAACCTTAGCTCCTGTAACAGGTCAAGGAGGATGGGAACAGCTCTGCACCTGAAGAAAGGTTGCTGTCCTGGGACAGAGAAGGAAACAGGTAAAGCAAACTTTTTTTCTCTTCCCATTCTGAGGCCTTGGGAGACTTGCCAGAGGGACCAGTGGTGGGATTCAGCAGGTTCGCACCACTTCGACAGAACCAGTTGCTAAAATGGTGCTTGTAAACAACCAGTTGTAAAATTATTTGAATCCCACCACTGAGAGGGACCCATTGGGGGGGGGGGGCAAACAGAGCTGAAATGGAAAGAGCTTCCCAGCAGTAGACAAAAAGATAAGAACCATTACATTATTGTTTCTTCCATGATTTTGTTTTAAAGGTGTTTTTTTCCTGAACACTTTTGACAACGCAGCCCCTGGGATCTTTTTACCACGGAGCAAAGCAGCAAGGGGAGACAGGGAAACCATGGCCCTTTCCACATGGGCCTTTTACACCGCCCTGGGGATGGCAAAAACGCCGTCCCCAGGGAGCTGTTTGCAAGGGGGGCGCAGCTGCTTTGCAGCCGCGCTGCCCTCGCTCCTCCCCAGCAGCGTAAAGCCGCCATTTTCCCACCTCGCTCCCTAAGCGAGGTTTTTGGAAAATGGCAGCTTCCAGCCGCTGCCGTTCGCACGGCAGCGGCTGGAAGCCGCCATCCTTCTCCCCTTGGCAATCAACTTACTGTCCCTGTGACCGTCCGGCGCGTCGCTGAGGCCTGGGGACACGCCCCCCCTGCCCTGCAACTCCGGAGCGGTCGCGCAAGGCAGGGAGCATGTCTCCTGGCCTCAGCAATGCACTGGACGGTCACAGGGATGGTAAGTTGATCGGGCGACAGCGCAGCATGGTGCCATCTTCCCGGTCGTTACTGGGACCGTTTGTGCGAACGGTCCCGGGGGGTCATGCGGAAGCAGCCTTTCACCCTTTTTTTGCAGTAGGTCACCAACCCAAGCCAGCACTGACCAGATCTACACCTGCCGAGCTTCACCCAGGTGGTTGCATTCCCAACCAGACCCTTCATTTCCAGCATCCGAGGTACGAACGAAGCGCAGGTTGGCAGGAAAGGCTGCGTTTCATCCAAGCAAGTAATCCAGCTACCGCACTTTGAAATAATTGCACTCCATTTAGACCTGCATATTTCAGTTCAATGGCAAGACGTGGTAATTAAGACTGCAGCATCGATCAGTGCCTGCGAAAGGTTTCATACATAGCCAGCCCAATTCCGCAAACACCTTACTGCCAAAAATCAATGAGATCACTCCTATGAGTAGTATAGTTGAAAAATTCAAGCGGCTGAAAGATTACGTTTGCAGCCAGGCTCAAGGCTTCCAGTTGGGCCCACATGGTTCCCTTTGAAACATAACAGATTGCGGGTCATGGTGGCTGCAAATGGTTATTTTGGCAATATGGACATTATGTACATCAGAGCCAGAATGCTATAATCTTCACTTTACTATACGGAAAGAATGTGCTGTTTTCAATGTGGGCGACAACCTGATCAACCGTGCAAACAGCAACGCTGTTTTGTGTTAGGAAAATAAAAAGGAAACAATGAAATCATTGTGATGTGCATTAATGTACACTCATCAATAAAAGCTTGTCTCTTACACTGGAATACTTACACTGGGGCTTTTAGTTGCACAATGAGGCTGTAGTGTAGTCCTCTTGTGTTTCTATGTTTACACATGAGGAGGCAGCCCAGTGCTTGCCTGGCAGCTGCTTACTGAACTCTGCTGGGCCTCTCCTTTCTCTGGTTCTTCTATTCAGAACTGCGGCTTTCCAGGATGTTAGGGGACTACTCATCAAGCTCCTACCAGCATGGCCAATTGGCCATGCTGGTAGGGGCTGATGGGAATTGTAGTTCCTGAACATCTGGAGAGCCGCAGGTTCCCTACCCCTGTCTTAATTCCATCCATGAAGTTTGCCTTAAAGGCACAGATCTCCAGACTGCTGTCTTTGTTAAAGCCCTTTAAATGGCTATTATATGGATATGTCTGTTATTGCAGTGAAATTGTAGTCCTCCCCAAAAATAATTCCCTTCGCCAATTAAAGAGGTCAAGCAATTTCCTGGAGTACATGCCTCTAAAAACAAGGGGCATACATTGAAAATGCTGGGGGGAAGAATAAGGACTAATAAAAGGAAACATTTCTTCACACAACATGTGATTGGTGTTTGGAATATGGTGTTTGGAATATGTTGCCATAGGAGGTGGTGATGGCCACTAACCTGGATAGCTTTAAAAGGGACTTGGATAGATTTATGGAGGAATTATGGAGGATTTATGGCTACCAATCCTGATCCTCCTTGATCTGAGGTTTCAAATGCCTTAGCAGACCAGGTGCTCAGGAGCAGCAGCAGCAGAAGGCCCTAACTTTCACATCCTGCACGTGAGCTCCCAAAGGCACCTGGTGGGCCACTGCGAGTAGCAGAGTGCTGGACTAGATGGACTCTGGTCTGATCCAGCAGGCTCGTTCTTATGTTTTTACTGAAGAGGGGGTCCATGTGCTACAGCCAATATTCTCTCCCCCTCCACTCCTCTCTCTCTCTCTCTCTCTCTCTCTCCATCTCTCCATCTCTCTCTCTGCCACAGGAGAAGAGAGAGGCTTGGTTTAAAATAGAGGCTTGTGTGAAATAAAGTTTTAGAAACCCCTCTCGATCATTGGAGGGGGGGACAGAAGGGGAGGGGGGAGCTTGAAAGGGGCACTGCTTGTTCTTTGTTTTTTCCTTTGGAAAATACTTCTCTGTTATTACTATATTGAAATATCAGTATCTTGATATGAACACATAGAGAAGCAAGAAAAAGCCAGCAACATAGAAGTGAGAGAGGGCGGAGGCATGGAGAGCAGGTGACACTGGGTAGGCTGGCTGTGGGCAGGTGGAAGATGTCCAGGGCAAAGAAGTGCTCACTGGCAAATTTGCCTGCTCTGGCAGCGAAGCAAATTAAAAGTCATGCTGGTAGTGGCCTCACTTACTGCAGAAAGAATGGAAAGTGAAAGTGGGGCTTCAGGAAATATGTCTGTACAAGAAATCTTGGTGTGATGGACCCACACAGTGCCATAGATAGCTAGTCTATAATCAAATTTAAGAAAGCAGTAACATCTTAGGGCTCAAATGGATAAGACAAAGATCACATTTTTTGGCACCTCTATGCAATGCAGACTTTAGCCTCATGCAGCCTCAATTATTCTCAGGACCGTGCGGCTGTCCTAAGAGTAAGGAAGCATTTAACCCTTCAGCATCCTGCAGGGGAGGAGAGGGAAGTAAAACCCTAGAAAGGGCCCTGCTTCCTCCCATGCCCAGCCCTACATGGAAGAAGGAAAGGAGCAAGATCAGGCTTGCTCACTGTACCAATTGTGGGCAGTTTGGGCAGACCGCTCACACGCCATTACAGCTGCTTGCTTATGTAGTGTAGGCCAATGACCCCCTCAGCATGGTGTCTTATCACCAGTGTGGTCTGCACAGCCAACCTGTTCATCTCTGCAACTGCTTACCTGGGAAGCCCGGGAAACCAGCTAGTTGTATTGGCTGCTTGTCTTCTCAGTGTCAGGACCAGGCCTGTCAGTGCCCAGATGTCGTGCTGTGTAAGAATTGCAAATGTTTTCCTGTAACTGCTTTTCTGTTTCCCTCTTCCCTTCCTGGCAACTCCCTGGCGCCAGCTCTCCTGCAAGAAGGTGCAAACGGTTCCCAGGTTCTTTGAAGCTCTGTAGTGCAAATGTTGTAGAATTTGTAAGGCACGTTTGGTGTGGGACAAATGGGGGGGGGTGTCGAAGGATATAATCTCTGGATCTAAGCTGGAGAGTTTAGATTCAGCTTTCTTTTGTTACCCTACGCGTTGTTAGAAATAAACTGCTTTAGGACTTTCCTACGGTCTCTGTTATTTCCACGTTGGAGAGCCTGACACTCAGTATGTGGCAAGGCCTGTCAGCTCTTTTAACATGGTGGCAGTTCACCCTTTTTGCACAGGTCAAAGCTAGTAGCTTGTCTCAGTGGTGGCTGTGAGGACCACCTTCAGTGGGGTGAGGATCATCCCTTGCTTGGGGTCCAAGTGGTCCTGATAGGAGGAGGTGGCCCCCTAAGCCATCAGCTGAACACCATTTTTAGTGACCTTCATGGCCAATCCACCCCTGACCACCATTCACTTTTTTAAAAAAACCGGTTCCTCTTTCTGCCTTTCATCTAAAATACTAACAGCAGAGCAGGGAAGCGGAGTTTTAACAGCCAAAACTGAGTAGAGATTAAACCGGCTCTCCCTTCCCTGAACAGCCCCAAGAAAAACTGAGCCTGCAAATTTGCATTTTGTAGACTGAACAACATGGGTGATTTGCATCTTTCCGGTTTCCAGGAAACATCACCTATTGCCAAGAAGTAAATGGCATATGCACCACAATCAATTTCCATTTGCTATTGAAAAATCTGCTTTCACTATTGATTAAGTTTGAGGGTAAATAAAATGCTTTCCTTCTCACCAGAGGAAAAATTGGTATGAAGCAGACAATAATTGGTACAAACCTATAAGATGAACTAGAACAAAGAATATAGTACCTATGTCTGCATTTAGGTATGTAAATGTAAATGTTCAATTGAATTCTTTTTGTTTGTTTTTTTGCTGAGAGGTAGAAATAGGGATTAAATAAAACAATCAACTACCAACTGTGGTTTCTCACCCATGCTTTTCCTTAGTTTCTTTTTTTTCTTTTTAAGTGTGAAGTAAATACAATTGAGGGAACTGTGTTTGTTTCTGCTTGGGGAAGCTGATTAATTTATTACGAATCCATGCGCTTGAAGGATGCTTCATGCAAGAACCTCTAAAGTCTCTAAAAGGCCTCACATTTCTATGCCCTGTTAAATGCCTTAATTGCAATGCCATTCTGGAGAGCTAATCACTTTGAACATTTCAAATGGGAATGTTTAAATGAGAACCTCAAATTGCTTCCTGTTTATGCATCCTGTTCAGGTCTGAAGCAAATTTTAAGAGAAGACCACTGTTGCAGTTGGCTAAGGCCGCTGCATGGTTCAGGCCCCAATCGCCGCAAGAATTCTGCCGGTGTGGGGTAGAGGCTCTTCGCGACGCTAAAGCGAAGCGAAGGCCTCAGGAGAGGCCGGCGATCACAGGCGGCTCCGCGATGGAGTCGCTGTTTCGCTCTTTTCTTCCCCATTTTGTTTCATCGGCCTGCAGTTGGCCTCCGAAGCCCCGCCCACGCTGCCCTCCGACCTCCAGGGGTCGGAGTACAGTGAGGGAGGGGCTTCGGAGGCCAGCAGGCCGACGACGGGGACAAGGTGAGTGGGAAGGGAAGGGAAACAGCGTGTTCCCGGCGGTGCCGTTTGCACCGCACCGCCGGGAACACGCTGTTGCAGCAAAAACAACCCTTTAAAGGGTTGTTTTTTGTTTGTTTTTTGTTTGTTTTTTGTTTGTCTTTTTGTTTGTTTTTTTGCTGAGAGGTAGAAATTGTTTGTTTGTTTGTTTAAAGGGTTGTTTTTTAGGGCAGCCTGACGCCGCCCTGGGGGAGGGGGAGCGAAGCCAGGTCGGTGCTGCTGCATTGCAGCAGCGCCACCTGTGCGAATGGCTCCCTGGGAACGGCGTTTTTGCCGTCCCCAGGGCGCCATAAAAGGGCCGTGCGGAAACGGCCTAAGACAGATCACTTTCCCATGGAAAGAGCAACCAACACCACACTTTGAAGTCCTAAAGAAATATAGCTTTTTTTAATTAACTACGAGTAAAGTCATGTCACTTTACCTCAAATAAAGAAGAGGAATCAGCAAGAAATGTATCACTAACATTTGGATTCAAGGCAGGGCAGTTGTTTCCCGATGTGGAACAGACATGGATTGTACTCACAGATTCCAAGTACAATCGGAGAAAACACAACAGGAAGTTGCCAGAAGGACACAATGTAGCAATGGTGGCACATGACACAACCTGCCAAGGAAGCCACTTCAATATGGCACAAGGAAGGTTTTAGGTTACGGTGGCAGGATTCCTACGAAACTTTAAATCAATTGACAACATGTTAGGCCTCAGTGTCTTTGGAACAGCATCTTCCTTTTTGTTTCATCAGGATGTCAGGTCACCAAGAGCATCATGTCCACGTTAGGTAGAATTCCAAAACTGCTGCTCTTTCCTAAAAGCATTCTTCATTACTCCACCTCACCCTGCCTACTTCTCATACACAGCACAACTCAAAGCTCAATGAAATTGCTTGTCATTCTACTTCAGTAACTATTTTCTTCCCAATCATAACAGGTCATACTCAGGGGTAGGCTGGAGGGGGGGAAAGGGTCCCTGGGAAATGGGCGTATCCAGAGGTGGGATCCAGCAGGTTCTCACAGGTTCCTGAGAGTAGGTTACTAATTATTTGTGTGTGCCGAGAGTGGGTTACTAATTGGTGATTTTGCCATGTGATTTTTGCCTTAGTTACGACCCTCCTCCGCTCCTCAGTAGTAGCACGCAGAACTTGAAGCAGTCTAGCAGGAGATGCACCAGCGTGTGTGGCAGCCTGCATCTGCGTGCATTCGTTTCCTGCCCAAGGACCGGCGCAGTGGCTGCGTCCTTGCCACAGCCCCACCCAGCAATGCCCCGCCCCCAGAATGCCCAGCCATGCCCCTGTCATGCCCCGCCCAGCCCCATTGGCGCTACGTCACTGTTTGAATCCCACCCCCATGGGAACCTGTTACTAAAATTTTTGGATCCCACCAGGGGCGTATCTACGAAAAATAGCTCCTATGACAAGCTCTGACAGCCCATAGCCAAAGTTGCCTCTAAAAAGGAGGCTTTCAAGAGGGAGAACTGCCAGGCCTCCTTCTTGGGCTGCTCCCCTTGTTCCTAGGGGAAGCCTACCCACTGCATTCCCCACAACTGCAAAAAGGGCCCTTGGTATTCTGCTTGTCCTAGGCCCACTTGCTCCCATCCCATATGAGCCTGCTCATTCTTTTCTGTCCTTGAGGAAGTGAGGCAACCGACGAGAGAGAGGGCTGCCAGGGTCATGGCTTGGAATCTTCAGAGCTGTTTCTCCAGGGAGATTTTGGTGTACCTGCCCCATGATCTAGCCTTCCTAGATGATTCTCAATGCCTCACTTTCATCCCATGTCTTCTGCTGAGCCCATTTTCTTGGGTCTTTTCCTCAAGGCAGGTCAGCTGTCTGGGGAGCTCTCTGAGGGGCAAAGAGGTGGTTTCAAAACACACACCCAAAATGCACTTCAAAAAAACCCTGTCCTGCAGAAGTTGGGGAAGCCACTGGTGGGGAGGCCATTCCACAGCATCCCTGAAAATGCATGAGACCAGCTTTGCCTGCCCACCACTCCCAACCACCCTTCCTCACTGGGTCAGCCTGCATCTCCTTACGAAGTATTTATCTGGGCACACCACTCCCTTGGCAGGTCCTCTCCAGGGGTTTCACAGTCAGCTCAGCCCTTATGCACATGCTCAGGGGCATGTGGCATCACAGGCAGGCAGGCAGGGATGGCACCCACTTCAAGTGGTGCCTAGAGTGTGTGCCATACCTGCCCTACCTTAGGTACATCACGGCTGGGAAAAGACCCCATTCTTTGGCATTTGCAGGCCTTGCTTCCACAGAGGGAAAGGGTGGCATAATTCCATTTCCTCCTATGTTTGCTTTCCAGTGGCAGGGGAGGCATTTTGTTTCTTCTTCCTCCCCACACCACTTGAAAGCCCTCTGGAGGGAGCATGATAATGTGAGAGCAGAGATGTCCTTGGCAACCTCCAGGACCGGAATTGCACTGTTAATTCATGAAAAGCAAATGGAATTTGTCTAAGGGAGATACATGAAAGACAATATTAGATGTTTATTGAATGCATAAATACTCAAAGAGACAAAGGGAAGGGGAAGGTGTTTATGTTTTTGGAAGAAGAAAAAGCTTTTGACAATGTATCTTGGTTATTTCTATTCGAATTCTCACAAAATATGAATTGCGGAACAGTATTTTTAAACTGGAAAAAAATGTAATAGTAAAGGGAATGTGATAAGGATGTCCAATACCATCAATATAATTTGCTCTGTCAATGGAAATACTACCTACAAAAATTAGACAAGACATAATAATCTCTGGAATAAAAAAAGACAACGAAGAGTATAAAGTTAAAAGTTATGTAGGTGATGTTACTATATCAGTAATAAGAACATATATATCTTTAAAATAGACAGTGGAACAAATCAATAGATTTGGAAATTATTCTGGATACATACTTAATAATAAGGAGGATAATGTTATTAAAGGCAATTAAAAGATTGCATGATAAAAGGATGCAAAATTTTGGAGAAAACATGCACACGAGTCAATGGAAAGTCTTTGGACTAAAGAAATTAAGTTTATAGAATGTCAAATATTAAGTCAGCCTTGGCATAAAATGTTCTTCAAATGGTACATCACACCTAAAGGTACAGCAGAAGCTAACGACAATTATAATGGGAAGTGTTAGAAATGTCAGAACTCAGATAGAATATTTTATCATACGTGCAAGAAAACAAGGAAATAGTGGACAGAGATATATGATGAAATGCGGAAGACATTAAAACTTACATCTGACATGAATATGAAAGAAATGCTACTAAATATCTTACCATATATATATATGGAATTATTCAAGTACATGGTGTCAGCAGCAAGAATAATATATGAAGCAAATCGGAAGTCATAGAAATATCCAGATTTGAAACAATGGATGAGTAGGGATGTTGTGGGGTTTCTGGGCTGTACAGCCGTGTTCCAGTAGCATTTTCTCCTGGAAGCCCCCCAGCCCCCCAGTGATTTTGGCCATGAAAGCCTTCAACAATACAATGGATGAGTAAATTAAATGAATATGTGATTATGGCAAATTAACATCCTTTATACATAATAAACCGATTTCAGAATGTCAAGAAAAAAATGGAATGCCTTTGTCAGTTATATGACTGAACATTAAGAATAAAGTTAAAACAGAAGAAGAAAGATATAGGTAATATATACTTAACAATAAATATGTAATTAGATATGAAAATATACTGAAAATATAATGCAACTCAAAAAAAGTACATTCAAATAGTAAGGACCATACAAATTGATGTTACTGTTTGTTTTGCATGTTGAAATAAAGCTCCTAAAACTTTTTTTAAAAAAGAAGGTGTTCTCAGTTGTTGCGCTAAAACTTTGGAACACCTTTCCCAAGGAGGTTTACCCCCCCTCTCTCTCACTCTCTCTCTCTCTGTGTGTGTGTCTGTGTGTGTGTGTATGTGTGTGTGCATGTCTGTGTCATTGTCTTCTGCTAGCAAGTGAAGACTTTATTTAATTTTGCTTGGCATACCCACAGTGAACTCTTATTGGCTCTCTTCCCTGGTTGTGTTTGTTTGTTGGCATATTGGCTTTCATTGTACTATTAAATAGTTTTTAAAATATTTAAAGGTTATTTTATGGTGTTTTATGACTGTACCCTGCTCAGGACTTTGGTGATGAGCAGGAAACGAGTGCACAGGAAATGAATGAATGAATGAATGAATGAATGAATGAATGAATGAATGAATGAATGAATGTATGTATGTATGAATGATTGATTGATTGATTGATTGATTGATGATGATGATGATGATGATGATGATGATGATGATGATGATGATGATAATAATATGCATGGTTTTAAAATAAAATCAATCCATATTGATCACAATAAACACATGGTCTGACTCCATATAAATCAGCCTCATATCTGCATGATGTTTACTGGGCCAGACATTCTCCTTTATCTGAGCCTATCCCCCATTGCTGTTGTGAGGACAAAGCCATTTGCTAAATTCTACAAACGGCAGGATGAAAACAGGGAAAGGAATTTGCGAATCGAATCCCCCTGTTTTCTAGTGTCAGAGTCATTTTTCCCCATCTGTCATCCTTGCACAGCCACAAATAGCAACTTTTATTGTAATGACACACACAGACATCTCATTGCCAACCAAAGCCCAAAGGGTGGGAGAGGTTTTACGATCACTTTGCTTTCCCAATCGCAGATGACTATCGCTTGAATTAAAAGAGCTGGAGGAAATTAGCCACTAGAGGGGGAGACCAGCACAAACATTTGTCTAGACTGATTTGCATCCAGATGGTGGCAGCCATGCATGTAAGGCAAGAGGAATGGGCAAATGCAACAGGGGATCCTTTTAATGACTACCCACCCCTCCCCCCCAAAAAATAAATTGGGGCAGGGTTTCCAAACCTTACAACTAGCAAATTATTCATGATGTGATTAGGGCTAACTAGGCAAGTAAGGGGAAGAATTCACACTTGCCAATGAATGCTGGGTTAGGAAGAGGGAAGGTTTTTGAAGAAGAAGAAGAAGAAGAAGAAGAAGAAGAAGAAGAAGAAGAAGAAGAAGAAGAAGAAGAAGAAGAAGAAGAAGAAGAAGAAGAAGAAGAAGAAGAAGAAGAAGAAGAAGAGGAGGAGGAGGAGGAGGAGGAGGAGGAGGAGGAGTTTGGATTTGGACTTATATCCCACCTTTCTCTCCTATAAGGAGACTCAAGGTGGCTTACAAACACCTTTTCCCTTCCTCTCCCCACAGCAGGTAGATGGGTAGATGGGGCTGAGAGAGTTTCAAAGAACTGTGTCCCAAGGTCACCCAAGGTCACCCAGCAGGAATGTAGGAGGATGGAAACACTTCTGGTTCACCAGATAAGCCTCCTTCACTCATGTGGAGTGGTGGGGAATTAAACCCATTGCTCCAGATTAGAATCCACCTGCTCTTAACCACTATACCACGCTGGCTCTCAAATGAACCTAAAAACTGCTGCCTGAAAAGACTTTAAAAAGTTAAGACTAAATTGGGCCTTTTGAAATGGAAACTCCTTTATAGCAAAAGTACAAATGTGTTTATTCAAATTAAAATCAAAACATCATAGTAGAAGGCCCTAACCAGGCTCCCAAACGTACATCAACGAAAATCACAACAGGATACTTGAAGTCTCACACAACACTGTGAGACTCAAATACATGACTGATGTTCTACAGGATACCAGAACTGAGCCTGATATTGGAATGCCATTTTGTACCTTTTGAGTGAACAATGGCTCCATATTGAAGACCTGGGTTCAAATGGTGCTAAACTTTTCAATACTCACCTCAGTCATTTATAAGGTACTTTTTTTGTCAATATTGTAACATTTGTCAGATGGTAATGCTGTGTAACATTGTTGATCACTAAAGACGGCCAATGGGCTGAAGTGTGTTTGGGTCTAAAAGTGTTGCATGGCCTTTTCTAAACCCCTTTCAGGAGTTCCACTTTCTCAGTTATGGAATGGGGGAGATACCCTGGTAGCCGTAACCTGAAGACCTGAGAAATGATCTTTCTTCGTTGTCACAGCTCATTTAGAGCAACCCTGTAGAGTTTTCAAGGCAAGAAGCATTTGGAAGTGGTTTGCCATTGGTATTTCTTGGTGGTCGCTCACCCAAATACTAATCAGGGCTGACCCTCCTCCGCTTCTGAAATCAGATGATTATCAGGCTATCCTGGGTCATCCAGGTTATTAATGCTAATTAATGTTCATGTAACCCAAATCGATGAGGCTCAGCTAGAATCAGGACTAAGTAGACATTTCTGGTTCAACCCAATCTAATTTGTTCTCTCTTCTGAGAAGATGTTTCAATCACTGAGGATTTTGTTTTTGAATCAATACAGCCCTCCTCTTCCTGGTCACATCAACTCCAACACCCGAATCCTCACTGTCTTTGTTAGATGATGTTTCCTGAACAGAGTAGATGTTTTACTACTCTTGACTTACTATTGTATAGGCTGCCCAATCCAGAGCCCCCAGTGGCGGGACGCAGCACTGCCCCACTGCCTCTAAGAGGACTTCTCAGTGGTGTGGGGAGACAAAAACAAACAAAAAGGCTCCCCCACCACCACCAAAAAGCCTTCCATTGGGCTCTATGGACTTCTGCCACTCAAAAGGGTAGTGTCAATCCAAGCCCTTGGTGCCAGCATTCCAGCAGACAAAAGCTGAGTGGAAGCTGACTGATGTCAGCACCATCACCGGCCATGCCTCTGGAACATTCCTGTTTACCAGCAAAAGTGGTAGTGTACAGAAGTGCTGATGCGGCACTCTGCACATCATCTCTCTGCCATAGAGGATCATGGTGGCCACCCACTGGCAAATTTGCCCCTCTGCCACCCACTGGCAAATTTGCCCCTCCGCCAGCTGTTCGGGCCCTGCGGGGCCTTGGTGAGTTCCGCAGGGCCTGTAAGACGG
The DNA here is from genome assembly GCF_021028975.2 of Sphaerodactylus townsendi. Classification (NCBI taxonomy): domain Eukaryota; kingdom Metazoa; phylum Chordata; class Lepidosauria; order Squamata; family Sphaerodactylidae; genus Sphaerodactylus; species Sphaerodactylus townsendi. Next base: position 13,478,034 of record NC_059426.1, on the reverse strand, counting down.
AGCTGTTCCACTGGGCTGGCCGTGGATTTGCCGCTCCCCGTTGAAGCTACCTATTTCTATCTTGGCAGGGCCTTGGTTCCATCTTGGGCCCTGACATTTTCCCCCTCCCGGCCTTTAGATCGGGCACCTGTTGTTAATTTGCTTGCCTTAATCTTATTATTTAGTTTAAAAGTAATTTGCTGCCGTTCTTATATTAATTGATTATTTTAATGAATTGTTTTAATGAGATTGTTATTATGCATTTTATGGATTGTTGGTGTACAGTATGTTGTGAGCCACCTCGAGCCCTTCGGGGATGAGGCGGCCTATAAATCCAACCAATAAATAAATAAATAAGAGCCCGGGGTGGGGGGCAAATCTGCCCTTGCAGACCCATGCCACCTCCCTAGGCGGATTCAGCCACCCTTTGGATTGGGCCATTAGTAGTCCATCAACTCCAATTCATCTTTTTAATTCTAAACCTCCATTGACTGCCCAAAGCTATTCCTTGGAATTCATCTTTCTTGGATACAGAGAGCTTCGAAGGGAAACAGATAACTAGAAAGATCTACCTTCACTAGTAGCTGGGACACGGGATCCAATCCATTGCATCTTTCATTGCCTCTTGATCTTTTCTTCTATGTGCATGACATTTGGTGGAGGAGTATAATCCTTCACAATTTCACCCCACTGGGATGAAGTATGGAAATTTACAAGAGTTTCCCAGTGCAAACAGCAACTACCAAATTGATGTGGAAGTAGAACTACTAGCAGATGGCCCCTGCCTGGTGGAACACTCTTCCTCCAGCTGTCCGGGCCCTGCGGGACCTTGGGGATTTCCGCAGGGCCTGTAAGACCGAGTTGTTCCACCGGGCTTTTAGAGAAACCAGCCGCTGAGTGCCCCCTTCCTTCCCCTAGGTTGGAATCCCAATGCCAACGGGATCCATTATTAAGATCTATGGTTCCCTTATACCACCGGGACCATTACCCCCTCTTGTTAAAGGGATTAGGTCTAGATAGGACGCCATCTTGATATATTATAATTGCTGTTTTATTATAACTTATGGATGTTTATGATGTTTTATGTGATTTTATGATGTACACCGCCCAGAGCCCTTCGGGGATTGGGCGGTATATTAAGTCAAATAAATAATAATAATAATAATAATAATATTTGCTGATCCCCACCCCTGCAGACATCCAACTACCCTCCCCATGTTCCAGAAGGCCCCCTCTTTCCCAAGGGCAGTATTTGATATCATGGGATGCAGCAAGCGGGGAGATGCAAGGAAGTCCTTTGTGTCCTCTTTTCCTGGAGGATCCAAGCTAATGTCTGTTCTTCACTAGATTCTTTCTCATTTTAACACAACATACCACCACTCGTAATGATTTGTAAAGCCGAATCTAAATTCATAGCATCTCTTCTCCTCTCTCTCTCTCTCTCTCTCTGCCTCTTTGCAACCTGCATAAAGTTAATGATGTCTTTAAAATGGATCAAAAATAAAACTGGAATCAAGAGGAGGTTTTTCATCTTTTATACACCCACCTGGAATATATTGTATTCTCGGAACATTCTGCAGACTGGAGTTACATGAGCTAAATGCACTTCACATCAACTGTGTTTTCATTGTTTTGATCACAATAATTGTTGGCATTTTTTAAAAAAGGCAAGAGATCATATTTAAACTGATCGGGCCAAATAGCCCTGGAATGTCTCCCTTTTTTAAAAGCGAATGTCAACTCTATAGCTCTCCAAGTTTTTCTATTCGTATTTTCTTTTAATGCAGTGAAAGGCCTTTCTCGAGGGCCTGTCATTTTTGGAGTGGCTCATGATTCGATTGGCTTGTGTTGTGTATAATAGTACAGCGAAATGAAGAGAAGTGAGTCATAGCTGTGGCACAGTATGATTACGGCAGGAATTAAACTACTGTGGACTAATGCGATTGAAGCTACCGAACAATGGCTATAGAAACACTAAAATGCAATTCATGGAGGGAAGGGGGAGAGGGGCTACTGAGCATGGAAAGATTTAGAAATTGTCACAGGGTCAGTTATGGTTCCTTTTTTGAGAGACAGCTGTAGGTGGACTGAAGAATTATTGATGGCAAGAAGAACACAGACTAACATTTTCTTTCATAGTTAGCTGACTAAATAGGTCCGTCTGTAGCAGAGGTGGGATCCAGCAGGTTTTCACAGGTTCCTGAGAGTAGGTTACTAATTATTTGTGTGTGCCGAGAGGGAGTTACTAATTGGTGATTTTGCCACGTGATTTTTGCCTTAGTTATGCCTCTCCTCTCAGCAGTAGCACGCAGAAATTGAAGCAGTCTAGCAGGAGGTGCATTCGTTTCCCGCCAAAGGACCGGTGCAACGGCTGCGTCCTTGGCACAGCCCCGCCCAGGAATGCCCAGCCCCTGGAATGCCCAGCCCCGCCCCCGTCGTGCCCCGCCCATCCCCATTGGCGCTACGCCACAGTTTGAGTCCCACCACCATGGGAACCTGTTACTAAAATGTTTGGATTCCACCACTGGTCTGTAGGCACACTCCAACCATGCCTTGCGTCCAAAATCAGGATGCAAACAGAAAATTCCTCTTCACCCAATTTCTCCCTGAAATCCAACATTCCATCTATTTCTCTCTTATTTAGGAATTTGGAACCAGTTTCTGATCAATTCCGTTTTGCTCCAAGAGATGTTCAAAGAGAGGAGGGACAGGAAGAGAGGTTCCACAAAATTTCAGAATTTCACTTAGTAGCTACTTGGAGGCAAGTAGGGTCTTCCCAAAACTTTCTGTCCTTTTATTAGAGCACCACCCTGTGGTGGGCAACATAAAATGACTGCAAGGACTGAAATGAAAAAAGGGGGGCAATGATTTCTTTTAAAAGAGAAATGAAAGAGAAATCCCTCCTTTAAAAGGAGGGATAAGAATAAGAGGAATTAATGGTTATATTTACAAAAGTGTTTTTCTAAAAAAAAAAAAGAATTTCCCCTCCCCGTCACAACCATAGTCCTCAAGCAAAATTGGTTTATGCAGTCCTAAGGCAGTGAGAGATGGTGACTAATAGGAGCAGTGATTTTGTAAATAACACTAATGCTAATGCTGTTACTAATTCTGCACGAGTACTGCACCACGTGAATAGTCCGCACAAATACTGCACTGCTCGAATATTCTGCACGAATGCTACGCCAATACATTACAACATCCTAGGCCTCTGGGTGAGGGTTCAAATTGTAATGAAAGGCCAACAACCAGCTAAAGATTTGGCAGCTGTGACATTAAACATCATCATCATCATCATCATCATCATCATCATCATCATCATCATCATCATGAAACAGAATAGGTCTTTTTCAAATGAGAGAGTTCCAACTGAATGTTGGGAGTCCAGCATCCAGTTGAAGCTCTCTGTTTCAGTCCCATTGGCAGTTCCCAAGTTCATCAGCATACCTCTGAAGCCCTCTCCACACACACACACACACACACAAACACACATATGCACACCCCACCACTGTTTCTTAATGCCATGTGGACTTGGGAAACAGTGGGAGTTTTCCCCAGCACCACTTCTCAAATCTTTAGAAACAGTGGCAGGGAAAATGGAAAATTTTCAGATTTGGGTTTTTAAAGTCCAGAAAAGTTTGGCAAACGGTGAATAAAGCCAATGAACATTTCTGGTTCTAAAAATCAGAACCCAAAATTGACTGACCACAATTGTTTGTGGTCAGCCCTAGTGACTAAAGGGAGCTTCCACATTTAGAGGCAGTAAATTGAAGAAGAAGAAGAGTTTGGATTTATATCCTCCCTTTCTCTCCTGCAGGAGACTCAAAGGGGCTTACAGTCTCCTTGCCCTTCCCCCCTCACAACAAAATTCCTGTGAGGTAGGTGGGGCTGAGAGAGCTCTGAGAAGCTGTGACTAGCCCATGGTCACCCAGCTGGCATGTGTGGGAGTGTACAGGCTAATCTGAATTCCCCAGATAAGCCTCCACAGCTCAGACAGCAGAGCGGAGAATCAAACCCGGTTCCTCCAGATTAGATACACGAGCTCTTAACCTCCTATGCCGCTGCTGCTACGCCATTGCTGAATATCTGCTCCAATAAGCAAGATCAAGGGAAGGCATCAGCTTCTACGTTCCATTGTTGACCCAGCACAGTACGTGGTTGGCCACTGTACAGAAGCTGATGCTGGACTGGATAGACCACTGGTCTGATCCAGCAGGACTCTTCTAACCTTCGTAGTCTCCCTTTCATATGGCCTCATCACAGTGTTGTTGTTACAGCAATGCACAGTGTGTTGAGACTGTTCTACTTAGAATGTGAACCAGCTTTAACTATTTTTTTTTTATAAAGCAAATGTCTGACAGGTAACTCATAAGCTACTGACAGCTCTCTACTTCAGTTTAGCTAATGAATCTCATTAAAAAAGTGTATTTTTTCATTGATCGGGGGTAGCTTTCTTTAAATAAAAATGGTGGTGATCCATGCTATAAACAATGGAATTTGGAATGAGGTGTAATATAGATTGCAACCTGATAGGCCTGCTACTATGGCAGTTTGCCTCCCAGTGAATCCATACAATCTATGCATCATTACTTCCTGTGGACCATTGTGTCATTTTGAGGGAAAAAACTAGAAGTGGCATACGTAGCTCTAGAAACCACTGGAAATTCTGTAGTTTTATCATAGACTCTTAGAGCTAACCTACGTCACTTCTGAGTTTTCCTCAGAAGGGACGTAGCAGCTCACACGATGTACCACTGTGCAAGATAGGACATTAAACTAGATGTACCACTGCCCGGGATGGGCAGGGTACCTCTTACATTATTTTGCTTAGTTTGGACCATTTCAACACCATTCTAATGCAACATATGCTTTAATAACACTGGGAAAGGTACCTGTTTTTTTCAGGAGGAAAAGATTGGATACCAGGAAGTGGCATGAGAATAAAAACTTGGGATTTCAGCCATTAACTTGTAAATTGCAATGACTGTACAACCCCTTTGGGTTTGATTCTTAATTACATGCATGTTCCCTGCTCTTCCAACCATCACTCTTGTCTTCAGATCAGAGAATCCCCACAGTTTCTGAATGCTCTCAGCATGCAACTTTTCCTCTCTCTTTTCAGGGAAAGCAAAGACTTTCCTTTTTTTAATGCTGAAAATCTATTGCCGGAATGACAGATTCAGTGAAATTGACAAGAAATTGACATGGTCTAGCAAATGAACATTAGAGCAAAGATGGCAAAAAAGGTGGCAGGCAACCTCCCCGAGAGAGAGAGTTCTGAGACAACTGTGACTGGCCCAAGATTACCCAGCTGGCTTTATATGGAGTAGTGGAGTAACTCATGTGGAGGAGTGAGGAGTCAAACCTGGTTCTCCAGGCTGGAGACCACCACTTTTAATGACTATACCAGGGGTCTGCCAAGTGACCATGCGGGCAGGGGCTGATGGGAATTGTAGTGCCTGAACATCTGGAGAGCCACAGATTGCAGACCCCTGCACCATACCATGCTGGCTCTCAGCTTACAGTATTAACTTACATTGGAACAGAGATCCGAAATTCCATGATAAAAACTTAGGGTTTAAAGCCTTATTTACATATGATATGCTTATTTCGATGGCAGTAATTGGCATATGCAAATAGGCACTCAGAGAGATTCAGACTTACCTGAATTTAGTGCTAAGTGCCTTTGCAATAATATGCTCCTCTGGTATTTCTCAGACTTCTCCGCCCGTATCTTTCTCATAACCTATCTGCAGCATTTAAAGGACATTTTTAGTAGTGACTCTAAGAATGCTTTTTAAATGTCCCATGTCTGTAAATCTGATGGAAAAGCTTCATTGAGAAGAGCATGTATTGGCTTTTAAAATGGCTGCCTTCAGCCGTCTATTATGGCACATTACAACATTCATAAATGATGCATTCCATACTAAAAAGGTTTCTTAGCATCGGTTCACCACAGCGAATGTGTGCCGTAAAATTCCCTCATACGTTAGGTGTCCACACATAACCAGTACAACTGCAATCCTAAATTCAACACTTGCTGTAAGTAGTGATCTGCAGTAACGTATTGTGGTTGTCTATCTGGTGCATTCGGCCTTGCCCTCCTCTCTTCTGCCCCCCCCCCATAAATAAAGGGGGTTAAGTTAATTTTAGGCTATTTTATTTATCAATTTGCCATCTTAGGAACTGTATTTTAGAGCTGGTCAGAAATTACTTTTAGAGCTAATTTATGTGAATGGTGTTAATTGTTGGTTTAATCCTCTTTGTAAGCCACCCTAAGCCCGACTTTGGCCAGAAATTAAGTGACGTATAAATCTAAGAAAATAATAAATAATAATAAATAAGTAAAAGCCATTGGAAATGCCTTTAGTATTCTGTTGCAGATGTTTTCTGATCAGTTGTAATTCTGGGGGGTTAGCCTCTTTAGCCCCTCAGACGTTGACTGTATAATTCTTCTTGTTATTGTTCTTATTCATCATTCGGGTTTTTAGCTCTGGGTTGAAAAAAATCTGCAGATTTTGGGGATGGAGCCTGAGCAAGGTAGAGTTTGGGAAAGAGAAGGGAAGGACTTCAGTGGGGTACAATGCCATAGGCTGATTCCGCATGAGCCAAAAACAGTGGTGTGAAAATGGTGTGAAAATAGTATAAACCCTTTTATACTGTTTTAAACCCTTTTACACCATTTTCACAGCATTTCCACACTGGTGTTTTTGGCCCATGCGGAATCAGCCATAGAGTCACCCTTACAAAGCAGCCATTTTCACCAGGGGGAACAATCTCTGGCTTATTATGGACTACAAACTTGCCCCGTGGTGAGCATACACTCCCCTTGGGACAGATATCTACTTACTGACATGTATTTCCCACCACCAAACTCACCATGCTGCTGATCCAAGAAACCTCACATTTTCAAAGACCAGGGGAAGATCAATCATTTCCCCACTTGCCCAGGGAGAGTGACGCAGTCTCAGTTCCTGTCCGGTTTGTGTCATGTTTGCTTGCCTCCCCCACCCCCACACAGGGGAGCAGTTCTGTCCACTCCTCCACAGGCACTCCCAAAGGATCAGAGGAGCGTCTGTCTCTTTTTTGAAAAAAAATCAACACCAGTGTTGCATTGCAGCAGCAACTGAATGCTGAAACTCTGGGTAAAAAAAATCAAAATGTGAAAAAATAGATGCCACTCAACATGGCAACTGCAAGAAGAAGCAGGCAAACATGGCAGTTGCAATCAGTGGTGGGATTCAAATAATTTAACAATCGGTTCCGGTGATGGGATTCAAATAATTTAACAAATAGCAGCCATCGAGTCACTGGTGGCAGCCATTGCGGCAGAGGTGAGCAGCACGAGGCAAAAGGAATGGGGCAGCCAGCTCTGAGGGTGCAGTTGCAGGGAGCTGCAACGATTGGCCCGAGCTGCAAAGGCGGGAACAGCAGAGTGCTTATAAGCGCCACGCCCGGAGCCTTGGCCTTCTTGGCTAGCTGAGGCTCAAGAGCAACGTGACCCACCCACCCTCTCTACTTACAATTGTTAATGGTTGACATGTTGTAAATGGTTTTATTGTTATACTTGTACTTTTGTCGCAGCCCGGTGGGTTGGCAACAGAATCGCAACATCTGTGGGGAGAAGCCAAGCCGGGCAGCCGGTCTTCTCCATGGTTGGTGCCCTTAAGGAAGGGCCTGGGGGTGGGGTGGGCCGGTAAGCAAGCCGGTAGGCTTAGCTGGTGCCCGCCACCCCGGTGGCTCCCGGCTTCCTGCCAATGCCCCAATAGGGATTGGGGACAGCATGGTCGGGTCAGCAACGGTGCTGACCTGCTGATGTTGCGATCCATTTGTCTTCCAGCTTCTTGAGTGTTATGTTTGTTAATTAATAAATTGGGCTGCGGCCCAATCTATGTCCAAGTCCTTGTTGTGTTTATTTGCCGGGGAAGGGTCTACACCATCTGCACGCAACTGGTTGTTTACAAGCACCATTTTAACAACCGGTTCTGCTGAAGTGGTGCAAACCTGCTGACTCCCACCACTGGTTGTCATTAGGACAAGCATGCATAGCTGGAAAAACACGAGGAGACCCCACTACAGAGCAAGCAGCCATGGGGCAGGTACAGAGAAGGCAAAGCAAGCATAAGTGGTCTCTGTCACCTGGAGATCAGTCATAATCCCAGTAGATCCCCACTGCCACCTGGAGGCAGAGATGGAGGGGAAACTGCACCCGGGGCTTGAGCTGCCCACGCCCCGCCCCCCCCAAAATGTCCCAATACGCCCCCGACATGTGACGACATGTACTCCAAGAGCCCAAGCTTAGATGGATATACACAAGGGCTCGTTGTCATTCCTTTCCTTGTTCTGTACTCCAAGGGAGGTTTCTTAAAATTGACTCGCAAGCGCGGAAATGCCCCCACTGTACTATAGTGGTGCAATCCATGGAACATATAATGCTTAACTGCCCCAAATACGGGGAAGCTAGGACCAGGCTTTTGACTCTTCTTCCTGCTAAGTTTAAGGAATACTCTGTTGCTGGGAAGGTTGCATTCCTACTCAACAACTCTTCTTCTGTGATTTTAAATTCTGTAGCTAGGTTCCTTTTAGGAACTTTGGAATAATGCCTGTGATGGTTTTATGTATGGAACATTTGTCTGGATAATGCTGGTTGTTATATTGTAATTATGCCTAATAAAGGTTTTATGTATGTATGTATGTATATGTGACGGCAATGGCGGCACCTGGGACAAGCCACCCTGGATGTCCCCATTGATGCTATACATCTGCCTGGAGGTTGCCAGTTCTATTCAGCATGCTGGCCTGACACTGGCAAAGTGTAGAGAACTAACTTTTTTTGTTTCTATTTATAAAAAAGGGGCAGCCAGATTTAATGTTTCAGTAAAGGGCATTTAACGTCCTGTGAGAAACTTCCAAATACCAGACCCTTTGAAAAGAACCAGCAAATGACAGCTAACTTGAAAAAGCACGCTGGCATTTGTTCTGACAGTGGGAGCAAATGAGGAAAGGGACATTCATGGGACTTTTCGTAGCGCGACCAGCACTATTACAGCACTATTACAGCATTAGTCACAACCCAAACCTGCCTTCCTTCCCATTCCTAAGCTAACTGCATTAATGAGATCTTTATTCTTCAGTGTATCCATATGAAATATCAGATGCTGACTCACTCATTCATTTTTTTGCAAAATATTTTGATCCAGGCAGATGATCCAACTATCACAGTTGTAATGCATGGCTGCATTTTCACAGAAGAGTCTTTCAAAACAGTAGCAAAGTTAATGGATTCTCCATTGCCTTTAGGTTGGCGAAGACGGGTGCTTGGTGTGATTTATCTCCCCAGCTCGTGTATCTAATCTGGAGGAACTGGGTTTCATTCCCAGCTCTGCCGCCTGAGCTGTGGAGGCCAATAACAGCACCCTTGGGATGGCAAAAACGCCGTCCCTAGGGAGCTGTTCACATGGGGGGCACAGCTGCATCGCAGCAGCGCCGCCCTCGCTCCCCCCCAGCGGCACAAAGCCGCTGTTTCCCAACCTCACTCCCCGAGCGAGGTTTTCTGGAAACAGATGGCTTCCAGCGCCATCCCCCTTTCCCAAATGACGTACCATCCCTGCGACCTTCCGGCGCATCGCCCAGGCCTGGGGACACGCCCCCCTGCCCTGCGACTCCAGAGTGGTTGCGCAGGGCAGGGGGCATGTCCCCTGGCCTGGGCAACGCGCCGGAAGGTCTCAGGGAAGGTAGGTCGTTCAGGCGATGGTGCAGCGCTGCGCCATCTTCCCTGCCCCTACCGGGACCGTTCGTGCGAACAATCCCGGGGGTGTGTGTGGAAACGGCCTAAGACATAGCAAAGTTTTTGTTTGGAAGCATGCCTGGCGAACAGAACACCAGGAAAAACAAGTCATCCCCGGAAAATAAGACATAGTGCATCTTTGGGGGCAAAAATTAATATAAGACACTGTCTTCTTTTCGGGGAAAACGCGGTAGTATGTTTAATGTATTTTGTATATTATAGAGTTTGTTATATAGCACTTTAAGCACTGTGTTCACTTTTGTATTAGTGGTATGGTTATAAGCTTTTACACACATATGCACATTAAATAATTTAAGCGGCAGAGTGCAACGCGCTGTATTTTTCATTTCATGATTATCACGTTGCACTCATATTGAGTATTTCATTTGGATCTTTTCATGTGTCATTATATTGTAGATGTTTCTACTGTGGATGTTTTTAGTGGAAGTTGCTCTGAGCTTGTTTTGGCAGGGACAGCGGGTTATATATCTGATAAAAAAAGCAAACAGCAAATGCCTCAGATTAGGATTGGTTTGCCCATTCCACGGAGAGAAAGAAATACCAGTAATGCATTTATCTATCTTTTGTTTTGGGGGGAAAAGTAGCTGGGGGGGGGGGTGATTCCTATAGGGCAAAGTGTGAGCCCACCATTTTGCTTCCGCATAGTGGTCCTAATCCAGTTCTCCATCGTCACACACACGAAAAGTCAATATTGTAAACTCTGACTACATATCTCCCATGTAGCTTACAATTTTTGTACTGGGTGGTGTAAAGTTTGAATGTTGGACTAGAAACAGGGCAACCTCCGTTCAAAGTCAGATTTGCCTTATATCTTACCGGGTGATCTAGGGGCAATCATTCTCTCTCAGAACATAATCTACTTTAGAAAGTTGTTGTGAGGACTTTACACAGGAGCTGAGAACCTTGGAGGAACAGTGGAATAAAAATGGAATGCTTACATACATACATAGCTTTAAAAGGGGCTTGGACAGATTTATGGAGGAGAAGTCGATTTATGGCTACCAATCTTGATCCTCCTTGATCTGAGATTGCAAATGCCTTAACAGACCAGGTGATCGGGAGCAACAGCCGCAGAAGGCCATTGCGTTCACATCCTACATGTGAGCTCCCAAAGGCACCTGGTGGGCCACTGCGAGTAGCAGAGTGCTGGACTAGATGGACTATGGTCTGATCCAGCTGGCTTGTTCTTATGTTCTTATGTACATATATGCATACATACTTGGCCATCAGAACTGGCAGTTATTCTCTTCTACCTTGTTTTTGTTTTCTCCTCCAAAAAGCATTCTATTTGTGCAGGCAGAATAGAAATGGTAGGAAATAAGGATCTGGAAAAGACAACCGATCTAGCCCTATTCAATGCGAGTGACAGATCTAACCCTATTAAATGTAAACCTATTCAATGTGAACCCGATTCAATCCCTCCCCAAACATTTGCAATTCGCTGTGGTCCAAATGGAAAGACAGAAACTCCAATCAAGACTCCTTCCTATTCTCTTCGATTATGTCTAACAGCCCTTGAGGTTAGCAATTGAATTCACCAAAGTCAGACGGTCACCGTTTGGAAGTGAATGGGAAACAGTCGATTCTTCAGAGCATATAAAACTGCCACGGACTACACCGTGGACAAGTGGAGGGAAAAACTAGTCCATGTGACACTCCTGGAATACAAATTACCAACTAGATCTTGACATTTACACTGAAGATGACTGATCTTTTCTTCCCAACAACTACTTTAAAAGTCTGATAATTAACATGAGCAGGAAGGAGTCGAAGCACCAAAGTTCCTCAGAGAATCCTGTTGCTTATTACATGAAAGCAGAGTGGCACACAATGATAGCTTGAACTAACTCTTGTAACAGTACTGAATTACAAGAAAGAAATGTTTACTCACTACAAGGAGCAGTGGACAGGTATTAAAGGAGAGGCAGGTGAAGCAAAATTAAAGGGGGGGGGGAGCCAGAGTGGGATATTTGTTCCAGAAGCTTTCTTCCCCCAAACGTTTTTTAAAATTTCCTAACAACATGATATTTGTGCTGTGCAAAATCCATCATTTTCTTTTTTTCTTTTTAGTACAATAGAAAAACTAACTCTACCAATCGATAACAATTGCATTCAATAACAATATTACCATTTCCAATCATAGAAACAAAAAATAACTATTTGTTCCTAACCACTGAATATTAGGCTCATTCCGCACATGCAGAATAATGCACTTTCAAACTGCTTTCAGTGCTCTTTGGCCCTTTCCACACACGCAAAATAATGCGTTTTCAAACCACTTTCACAACTGTTTGCAAGTGGATTTTGCCATTCCGCACAGCTTCAAAGAGCACTGAAAACAGTTTGAAAGTGCATTATTCTGCATGTGCAGAATGAGCGTTTGAAACTGTGCGGAATGGCAAAATCCACTTGCAAACAGTTGTGAAAGTGGTTTGAAAACGCATTATTTTGCATGTGCGGAAGGGGCCTTACATTCAAAAACAAATCCCAATATGACTTACATCACCTGGAACAATATTTAAAATAATGCTACACAGAAACAATTTCTATTTAGGTGCTGTGTGGTTTCCGGGCTGTATGGCCATGTTCTAGCAGCATTCTCTCCTGACGTTTCGCCTGCATCTGTGGCTGGCATCTTCAGAGGATCCTTCAGCCACAGATGCAGGCGAAACATCAAGAGAGAATGCTGCTAGAACACGGCCATACAGCCCAGAAACCACACAGCACCCAAGTGATTCCGGCCGTGAAAGCCTTCGACAATACAATTTCTATTTACTCCACCCTTCGTAAATAAATTGCAGTCTCTATCATGCTCAACCCAAAATAAACAACAATCACAACCACCAACATACTAAATACATTCTAAATTTATACAAATTTCCTAGTTCCTAGAATTCATCATTTTCTTCTTCCTTACTGGAGCTATCCATAGGGAAAGGGAGCAATATCACCCCCTTGTCATTCCAATCTCCTCAGCCTACATAGCTATTCCTGCCAATGCCTGGAAATTGGTGGGTGGGTTCTAACAGGGCAACGGGTGGGAGCTGCAGTATTGCATATGGTACTATGTCACTTCTGGTAAAAATCGGTAGATTTAAGAATAGTCAGGAACTATGGTTTTACCAAAGGGTTTCTGGTGATTACCAAATCTACCCGAGAAGTGACAAAGAGTAGCTCTAGAAACTGTTAAAAACTCTATGATAAAGTTGTAGAATTTCCAGCAATTCCTAGAGCTTGCCTTTGTCACTTCCAGGAAGAACTTCCAGGAAGCTGTAGTTTTTTTAAAAAAACAACACCAAAATTTCTTCCCCACAACCTCTTGAAGTGGTGGCAGGCAACAGGACTTGGGGGCAGGATTTCCCTGCCCCCACTCGGGGGAGGGGTTGTCAGTTCTGATTATTACACATGGATTCTGAGACCCTAGGACTGCCCTTTCTGGAAGTTGGAAGGAACTTCAAGAACAGATGAATCAGTTCTTCTCATGGCTAATGCTACATAGATGGAGGGAGAGATGAGCTATGACAACTATATAACTTATAAGGAAGCCGCCTTGACTAATTGGCCCTTTCCCCACTTACCGTTTACAGCGCGCTACTCTCAGCACGAGTCATTTCTGGTGCGGGGTCGTGTTCCCCACTGCCCCGCACTCTGCGCGGGGTCATCAAAAGATGCTGTTTTTTTAGCGCCAGAAACGACACACACTGAGGGGATGTGAGAGCGGCAGAGTCAGGCCGGCTGCGTTGTCACCACCCGGAGTTGTGGGGAGCGCCGCTGGACCCTGCGCTACTTGGGGAGAGTTGCGCGCAGCAAACGGTAAGTGGGGAAAGGGCCATTGAGCTTTGGGGGCTATTTTATGTACCCAATTCTAATGTTTACAAATCCAAAGCAAACATCAAGCTGTCCCAACATCAACCTTGTGGTGAAAACTCACATTATCTGTATGTACGAGGGCTATTATTTTCTTATTTTGCAATCTCCTTAAAGAGGCTTGTACCTGGCAAAATAGCAACTATGTGCAATCAATTGATTGCTAAAGAGTTATTATCCCACTACAATGCTTTCTTTCATGTACAGGGTGGAGCACAAATTTTTTAATTTAGCCTTGCTGTGAAACTAGCAACAGTCTCAGCTGAAGAATGTCAATCCACCCAAGAACATTTCAACATGTTTTTTTCATTTAACCCTTCACACAAAAAGAAAATGTCATGGTGATTAGAAACCTTCTCTGTTCATATCGGCTCCTCAAACAACACCCCAATCATTTTTGGAAAGGAATAAAGAAAGGCAGGGTGGTCCAATATTTGATGCTATTCTTTTTCAACTGCAAGGTAAAAGAACGAACTTGAACTTTCACCTGACTTTCCGAGATCCAGTGAAGGAATGTCCATTCATTTTTTGTTTGGTTGGGACTCCTTCCAGGTTGTGTTTCTTTCAAGTCAATTGGCGGAGGCAGTTGAGTTTGGGCTGACTGTCAGAACCTCAGCCAGCCAATCAGAGGAGAAGAAACTGTGCCGCTCAAGGAATGTTCCAAACACTTTATCATTACTCATGATAGGAAAGGGACAATCTTAGCACATGAGCCATCTGCTCTGAAATGTTGACTTCTCCAAGGAGAACTTTATGTTCACAAATACCAACAAAAAGAGGAAAGTCAGATACGAGCAACCTTTACAGGCTAAACTGGAAATATTACACGAGTAGTATATCTCCTTATTGGGAGAGACAATATTTCTGTAGATCTGGGCATACAGAAACGATAGAGCATGTGTTTCTCCAATATCAATGCTATAAACCACGGGTGTCGAACTCATGGCCCTCCAGATGGTATGGACTACAGTTCCCATCATCCCCTGCCAGCATGATGCTGGCAGGGGATGATGGGAACTGTAGTCCATAACATCTGGAGGGCCACGAGTTTGACACCTATGCTATAACCTGTGGTGGCGAACCTTTGGCACTCCAGATGTTATAGACTACAATTCCCATCAGCCCCTTCCAGCATGACCAATTGGCCATGCTGGCAGGGGCTGAGGGGAATTGTAGTCCATAACATCTGGAGTGCCAAAGGTTCGCCACCACTGCTATAAACGTATACATACTAGCTTCATTTCACCACTGCTGCCTAAATTCCCAGGCACACAGGACAATTTTATATTTCCCTATATAACATATAGGGTGGCCAGGTTTTGGTGTACTTGAAGTGCACACAGGGCAGTATAAGTATTTTTGACAGATACAATGTGCTCTACTAGGAAGAGCTGGGAGGGCATGACATGGTTACACACGAACCAAGCCCGACTTCCCCAAGGCTAAATGCAAATTTAACCAAACATAAGTGCAAATCTACCCAGCTAAAGTGCATATAATGGAAACCTCATACAAGCAGTGAAATACACATCAGTCCACAGTTAAGGCAAACACACTGTTGAGTGCCTGGCAAGGCATCACAAGTACACAAGTCTCCAATATTAATGAGTTCAACGATGGGTCCCCAGGTATACTCCCATTTCGTGATCACACTTTGTCAGAAATTGTAAACACACTTGCCAATTAAGGGTACATGAAATGCCAGCATTGGTATGCTTCATAAAAGATATTCTCTGATTTGATATGCCCCTGGCTGAATCACAGACTGTCTCTCTTTTCCTCAGATAATGCAGTATATATAACTCATATGTTTTTGCACTTTGGACCTTTTGTATGTAGCCTCAGTCTGGCAGTGTTTGGATTTTGTACCTTTGGATCAATACAACAACCTTTATTAGGCATATTAAAATAGGCTCCAGAGCGTTACAGACATTTCTGAAGTACAAATCAAAAGTACATTCAAAACACAGACAGATTAACTGTACCTAGCATTGGACATTACTTAGAAAGTTCTGTCACTTGTAAAAGAAATTTTGCTACTTTTCCCAAGAGCACGGCCTCTGTATTATTTAACAAAAGCTCCACAACAGAGTTATCAGAGGGTGTTTTCCCACTTACCTTAAGCCGCACGCTACTCTCCTCAAGTAGCGCGGGGGTCCCCCAGCACTCCCCACTACAGGGGCGTCGACAACGCAGCTGCCCTGATGCTGCTGCTGCTGCGCTCCCTCAGTGCACGTCATTCCTGGCACCTTTTGAAACGGCACCTTTTGATGACCCCGTGCAGAGCGCAGGGTCGTGGGGAAGCCCAGGCGCGCGCCAGAAATGGCGTGCACTGGGAGTTGCACGCAGCAACCTTTGGACCAAAGTAAGTGGGGAAACGCCCAAAGTCTCTTTCAGATTTGTCTAAGACCAGCCCAGGAGAGAAATTCCTAATACCCACATATCTCGGACAGCCAAGCATAATGTGAGCAAGAGTCTCCACTTGGCTTTTATAGTGTGGACAGACCCGATCCTGGAGAGGCATAGATCCTTTGGATCCTTGATTTATCTCGTTCAGTATTGTCTATTTTCAACAACATCAACAACCTTTATTGACATAACAGTGCATTTCCATAAACAATAGGTTCATTAAGGCCAGGTTCATTCTGGCCAGGTTCAATAGGTTCATTCAGGCCAGACAGAGGAGGAGAGAGAAAATAGAAGGAGGAGGAGGAGGAGGAGGAGGAGGAGGAGGAGGAGGAGGAGGAGGAGGAGGAGGAGTTTGGATTTATATCCCCCCTTTCTCTCCTGCAGGAGACTCAAAGGGGCTTACAATCTCCTTGCCCTTCCCCCCTCACAACAAACACCCTGTGAGGTAGGTGGGGCTGAGAGAGCTCCGAGAAGCTCTCTCTCTCCACAGCTCAGACGGCAGAGCTGGGAATCAAACCCGGTTCCTTCAGATTACATACACGAGCTCTTAACCTCCTATGTCAAGTTCCTTAGTCAAGTTTACCCTTAGGACTCTGAATTATAAAGAAGTCAAAAAAATTTGGCTGCTTTGTCTATTTAGTCCCGCAGCAGCCGGCCAAAGGTCTCAGCAAGAGGTCTTTCACCTCACCTATTACCAGATCCTTTCAACGGGCAATGCTAGGGATTAAACCTGGGGCCTTCACAATACCAAGCAAATGCTCCACCACCGAGCCATGGACCCTCCCTGAAGGAAAGAGCAGAGGATAAAAAGGAAAGAGCGGGAAGACAGGCCGAGAATAAACTCTGCATGCCCCGCTTCTGAAATTATTATAGAAATGCTCCATAAACTGTTAGAATAAAGGAAGAGAGTGTAACATTGATTTATTTATGTAGAACATCTAGACGCTGCCTCTTCGGAGACATGCTCTAGGCAACTGTTAACTAAAGCCATGAAACAAAACCATTCAAACGCAGTTGTTGAAAATTAAGCCGTTAAAACAAGACACTCCCCCCGCCCCCGCACACCAGAATGAGCCGACGCCATTAAAAGAAGCCAAGGAGTAACAGGAGCATAAAACACACGCCAAAGGAGCCCAAAATGATGTCGACGAAACACTCCTGGAGCCAGGAGTGGACCACAAATCACTTATGAGATTAACAGTGCCATCTGAAGCAAGTCTGCTCAGAGGGGTTTTATGCAGGCAGGGCTCAACTCACAGCTCGGTGGGGTTTCCCCCCCCAACATTTTGTTCTTTGAATGGGATTCTCCTACTGAGAAGTGTCTACAGTCCAGCCTAGCCACCATCTGGCCCACTTTCTTGTTCTGTCCAGTTGGGAGGAACTGCTGTTGTGTGGGCAAGGAAGGTCAGAAGAAGGGAGGGAACCCAAAGGACGTGAAACACATGTTGGTTCCCCTCTCTTTCCCCTGAAAAGTTTCACTTTAACCAGTCTCAGAAAACTGCGGGGAGAGTCTGTCGTGAAAGGGAGGTGAGTTTTGAAGGGGGGAAACCAGAGGTGGGATCCAGCAGGTTCTCACCAGTTCTCGAGAGTGGGCTACTAATTCTTCGTGTGTGCCGAGAGGGGGTTACTAAATGGGTCTGCTTTTCCGTTAGAAATTCCATTACGTCCAAAAATCATAAAGTCCTGTTGTTTCCTATGTGGCTGGTTAGCGAAGGTAGAAAACGGGATAATTCTCCCTGTCGGGCTGTTTTAAAAACATGTTTTAGAAATATGGTACAGTTCCTTGCTTAAGGAAAGTATCCTTCTTTTGATTTCTAGAAACAAAATTAAGTATTTGAAAGTATTAAGTATTTGTCAGGCAGTCAATTAGAGGAGAAGTAGTTGTTTCTGTAGGCAGTAGATGATAGGACTTGCTATAATGAGTTTAAATTATGGACAGAAAGATACCAGCTGGAAATTAGGAACTTTTTTTTACAGTAAGAGTTTTTTACAGTAACAGAGAAATTATTAATGCCCCGCCCCCAGAATGCCCAGCCACGCCCCCGTCGTGCCCCACCCAGTCCCATTGGTGCTACGCCACTGTCTTAATCCCACCACCATGGGAACCTGTTACTAAACTTTTTGGATCCCACTACTGGGGGAAACCATATGCATAACCAAGAATCCAACCTGATGGGAACGTATACTGAATGTGAAGGAGACCAAAGGGGCGTAATCAGCCAGAATCTTTTGAGTCTACTTAATAGGCTTTCTCCCAAGAATGAGTCTATAAGGTTGGATTCAAAACCAATTAATTTGAATAAAAATAATAATTTAAACTTGCCCCTAAAAGAAAGTAGGGTAGGCATCGGGTAAGTCTTATGGCCACAGTAGAACTATAACAATTCAGGCACTGGTGTAATGGTGCAAATACAAGCAGAAACATGCTACACCACAACTATGGGCAATGACTTTAAGGCAAACCATTAAAGTGCAATGTAAATAAAGTGTCCCATAAATAAGGTGAACACGTGGATAAACATACATGCAGTTATGTGTACAGATAACAAACCATATCCAAAGGACAACAACATCCAAGGCAACACACACACAAATGTGGAAACACACTTGCCTAGACAAAATACAGTTCTTAATATGTGCAATCCAAAACTGACGGAAACACAGACAAGAGTTCAATTGTGGTCTTATATCTGCAAATATGTGCAATCCCAATCTAATGGAAATCAGGAGAGCTGTCTCCAGAACAAAAGTCCAATCAAGGTCTTAAATTTGCAAGACAGGATCTCCAGTAAATATCCCATTTTGCAGCTTGACCTAGTAATTGTAACTTGGCTATTGATTGTGGCTTGCCCATTATTGGGAATGTCCAATTGAAGAATATTATTTTTGGAGCTTGTGTACTTTCCCAATCTGCTTCTTAGGACTAAGCCTTAGATAGCCATAATGTGTACTGTTTGGCAACAGTAGAATTGCTTTGGCATAGTGTGTAGGGCAATGAGTAATGCAAAGCTGTGTGTATTGCTTTGGCGTAGTGTGTAGTGAATGAGTAATGCAAAGCAATGTGTATTGCTTTGGCATAGTGGAACTATGCCACAGAGAACTTGGGAAAGAACATGGGAAAGATCTAGCCCAGACTGATCTATTCTAACAAAAGGTAAAGTTAGTCCCCTTGTCAAGAACCATGTTGTTACTGACCCATAGGATGACATCTTATCATGATGTTTACTAAGCAAACTTTGTTTACGGGATGGTTTGCCATTGCTTTTCCTAGTCATCTACTCTTTACCCCCAGCAAGCTGGGTACCCATTTCATTGAACTTGAACGAATAGGAGGCTGAGTCAACCTTGAGCTGGCTACCTGAAACCAGAGGCATTCCTCCCACTGGGCAAAGTGGGCAGCTGCCCAGGTCGCCACCTTGGGGTGGGCGACAAAATTGCAGGTTCGTTTGTGGGGGATTTTGTATTTTCAGTGTTTTTTCCGTTGTTGGCCTGCAGGGGGTGCAGATTTTAGGCTAGCAGCACCAAAATTTCAGGGATTTTTTGGGAGACTCTCCTGATGATATGACCTGGGTTTGGTGAGGGACCCCAGATTCTCCTTTTAAATCCACCTTAAAGGGAGAATCCGGGGTCCCCAGTTTAAATAACATTGAAAGTGATGCTGCTTCCCCCAATTGGGGGGACTGGATACAACACCATAAAATGTTTTCATAGCAGTAATAAAACATTTTGAAAGCATTTTGAAAATGTTTTCCAAAAATTATTTCTGCTGAGTGGCATGGCCCATTGCTGTGTTCAGATTTGTGGAATGTTCTATAATTTGGGGAATGTTCTATAATGTGATGGTGACTTTGAAACGACCTGGTGGAAAAAATCATTGTTTGGTCACGGTGGGGGAAAGTGGCCGCCCATGGGGGGGGCATCAAACTCAGGTTTTGCCCAGGGCTCCAGTTTGCCTAGGTACGCCATTGCCTGAAACCAACTTTCATTGGGATCAAACTCAGGTTATGAGCAGACCTTTGACCGCTGTACTGCACCCAACAACTCTGTGCCATTGGGCTTTTCTAATCCCATTTAAAATCACTGGTTTTCAACTAGAGTGAATCTGCACAAGCTTGCTCCGTATGTCACACAATGGCCAAGCAGTCACTTTGCATGTGGAAATTTCTAGATCCGATCTCTGACATTTCTAATTGAAGGATCTGAGGCCTCAGGAAAGCCTTGCTCTGCCTGAGACCATGCTTAGCCAGTGCCCATCAGATTAGCAGTTCCGTTCATCAGTGGTCTGATCTTGGTTTGGGAAAGCTTCATGTTTACTTATAGAATATAGAACATAAGAACATAAGAACATAAGAACTAGCCTGCTGGATCAGACCAGAGTCCATCTAGTCCAGCACTCTGCTACTCGCAGTGGCCCACCAGGTGCCTTTGGGAGCTCACATGCAGGAGGTGAAAGCAATGGCCTTCTGCTGCTGCTGCTGCTCCCGAGCACCTGGTCTGCTAAGGCATTTGCAATCTCAGATCAAGGAGGATCAAGATTGGTAGCCATAGATTGACTTCTCCTCCATAAATCTGTCCAAGCCCTTTTTAAAGCTATCCAGGTGAGTGGCCATCACCACCTCCTGTGGCAGCATATTCCAAACACCAATCACACGTTGCGTGAAGAAGTGTTTCCTTTTATTAGTCTTAATTCTTCCCCCCAGCATTTTCAATGTATGCCCCCTGGTTCTAGTATTGTGAGAAAGAGAGAAAAACATTTTCTACCCCATGCATAATTTGATAGACAATCATATCCCCTTCAGACATCTCCTCTCCAAACTAAAGAGTCCCAAACACTGCAGCCTCTCCTCATAAGGAAGGTGCTCCAGTCCCTCAATCATCCTCGTTGCCCTTCTCTGAACTTTTTCTATCTCTTCGATATCCTTTTTGGAACTTCTTTCCTTTCCTCTGCCACAACAGACGCCCTATAAGGTAGTTCCACCAATATATATCCATTCCTGAACTCCACATGAGTCCCACAAATTATAAGATTGGGTAGAAATAAACTGATGAAAATGTAACAAACAAACAAACAAAATGTTACAAACTTACTTAGATAAACTATTAAAGACTGGGACTTGTACTGCTGTGTATTGCATACTATGTAGGATCCTGTTATATAATTTTTGCTTGGCTTAATGTTCTCATGTTAATACCTATGCTATGCTTTCTGGTTGGGTCCAGGCTTCTGCAAAATTTCTGATGTTTTATTAAATAGAAAAATCTTAATATATGGAAGTGATAATATGGAAGTTATAGTTGAGGGCTGCAATGATAATCTGTCCATTGTAGTTCATCTCCCTCCTGCCTTTTCCCTTCCCCTCTCTTTTATCTTCCCCCTTTTCCCATCTTCGCTGAGAAATTTCAGTGCCGTTTCTTAGACTATTAGATGGTTTTATTGTATTATTGTAATATTTCTGTATTACTGTTATAAAATCCAATAAAAATGATATACACCACTCTGAGTTCACATAGCAAGGGAGAGTGGTGTCAAAATCCAATAAACTAACTAAAACTAAATGACAGTCCCAATACATTGCTTACTGAATGTCCCATTTTGTTGACTGTATAGATTCATTATGTGTAACCCACTTTGAGTCCCCGTGAGAAAGGGAAACTAATATGAATATGGAAGAAGACTCAGGATCGTATATACCGACAGGATATGATCTAGCAATATAGTATGGGAGTGTGTAAAGTGTTGCCAAGTGAAACCCAACTTATGGTGAACCTGGCAATGAGTTTTCATGAAACAGAGGTGATTTTCCGTTGCCTTCCTTGGTGGTTCCCTTCCAACTACTGACCATGCTTATTGTTCAGGGATTGTTCAGCACCTGTAAGCCTGTACCACCCCCCTCCTTGTCACAAATGCCCACCCAGGAAAACTGGATCACCCAACAAATGGCAGCCCTGCCCCTGGACTTACCACAAGAAGGAGGGACCCCTAGGAAGCCAGCAGCAAGAAGGAAAAGCAGAGAAATGGCAGGAGAGCGTGGGAAACAAAAGCAAGCCTCAGTAGTTCCAGGCAACAGGGGTAGAGGCAGCACAGCCATAGCCAAGCTGCAATCAGCAGTTGTCAGCATCCTGAGAGTTGGCCTGGGCCAGCACAGCCCCAGCCAGGCTGCAGTCAAAGAGGAGGGCCAGGAAGGCTGAAGAACCTGAACCAGGCCACTAGGGCAAGACAAATAGCTTGCCAGCCAACAGGAGGTGGGAACAGGAGACTCCCAGGAAAGAGGGACCCTCTTGAGAGAGACAAAAGGGTGCAGTGCAAGAAGGATGGGGTAGGTGTGGTGCAAAGGTTCAAGCTTCCAGGTGTGCTGTTAACAACCTGACACAAGTAAAGAGTTTATGGACTGAAGCTGGAGTCATGTCCTGTTCATTCCACAAAAGTGGCTGAGGTCCTACAAGACCAAACTGGCCTACCCTGCAGTGATGGACAACAGGGGGCCCCTCACATTTACCTTCCATGATCTAATGAGATTGGCCTATACCATCCTGCCTTCCCTCCCACAATATTGTATAGTTGACTGCATTTGTGAAGGAGATGTTCATTCCAATCTATGACAGCATTATAATTCCAGCTATTGTTAACACAGGCCGCAGCTTTAAGAAGTGCCAAAGAAACCAGACTCTTACATCGCCCCTTTGTTTCAGTCAAAAAGCCTTCTTTAGCTGATGAGCATTTCTGATAAGGATCCTTTAATTGCTTCAGAGCCACTGTATGCAGAACTTGGCTTTTCATTAAAGAGTGATGGACATGAAATAAAACTCACCAGAGTTGGCTTTAATTGCAAAGTACCTGTACGCATGAGTAGTTGTCATAACTACAGAGGAAAATCAGGGCTTTGAGACGCTTTGCAGACGTTTACCTTGGGGAAATGATAACAGCGCTGAAAGGTTTATTTTTGGGAGACTTTTATAGATGGAGTTTTCTATCACCTGTGCTATAGAGAGAGAAAAAAAGCCAAGATAATTCTGTGGAAGCCCAGTTATTTGACTCCTCGCAATACTATCTTTTCCTGCAAAGCAAATGTGGCACTGAATTATAAACAGCAGGCTGTGGAAACAGGTGGATTGGCTAGAGCCGGTGACATGTTACAAGAAGAAGATGAGGAGTTTGGATTTATACCCTGCCTTTCTCTCCTGCAAGGAGACTCAGGGTGGCTTACAAACTCAAGAACATAAGAACTAGCCTGCTGGATCAGACCAGAGTCCATCTAGTCCAGCACTCTGCTACTCGCAGTGGCCCACCAGGTGCCTTTGGGAGCTCACGTGCAGGATGTGGAAGCAATGGCCTTCTGCGGCTGCTGCTCCTGAGCACCTGGTCTGCTAAGGCATTTGCAATCTGAGATCAAGGAGGATCAAGATTGGTAGCCATAGATCGACTTCTCCTCCATAAATCTGTCCAAGCCCTTTTTAAAGCTATCCAGGTTAGTGGCCATCACCACCTCCTGTGGCAGCATATTCCAAACACCAATCACACGTTGTGTGAAGAAGTTAGTCCTAATTCTTCCCCCCAGCATTTTCAATGAATGCCCCCTGGTTCTAATATTGTGAGACAGAGAGAACCATTTCTCTCTGTCAACATTTTCTACCCCATGCATAATTTTATAGACTTCAATCATATCCCCCCTCAGACGTCTCCTCTCCAAACTAAAGAGTCCCAAACGCTGCAGCCTCTCCTCATAAGGAAGGTGCTCCAATCCTTCAATCATCCTCGTTGCCCTTCTCTGCACTTTTTCTATCTCTTCAATATCCTTTTCGGAACTTCTTTCATTTCCTCTGCCACAACAGATACCCTATGAGGTAGTTGGGGCTGAGAGAGTTCTGAATGAACTGTGACTAGCCCAAGGTCACCAGTAGGCTTCATGTGTAAGAATGAGAAAACAAACCTGGTTCACCAAATTAGAGTCTGCTGACTGCTGCCCATGTGGAAGAGTGGAGAATAACACTTCCTCCTCCTCCTCCTCCCATTAGGTTAGAGGCTGTAACTCTGTTTAGGATTGCACTGTTATCAAACCTCTCCACCTCTCCAGAGGAATTTATATCCATGCAAATTCTAAACCTACCCCTGGAAGTCTGACTGTGGGGCTTTCCCCACTGACAGAGTTGAACTGGTTTCTACCTAGGTTCGCCTCAGTGAATCCCCACTGCCACCGAACTCAACATTGTTTTGTCTCAGTTCCCCCCACCCCGCCTCAGAACTGTGACATCCTTGTCGCAGTTATGAACTACACTTTTCTGCCGGAACCAGGTCGATACCGCTTCGAAGTGGGGAAGCATCGAAACGACACCTCATCTGTTCAACCAATCACAAACCGCTTTTGTGGCATGCGCAGAACGGGAGAGTCGCGGAGGGCAGAAAGCGCATGTAACTGTAAACTGTAAACTGTAAAAACTGTAAAAAAAGAACGCTCCAGTTTCCCGCCGTAACACAAACGCCAATCACGATCGAGGAGCGAAACAGGCACCAAGATGATCCCGCCCACTTAGCTCGGTTCCAGGGGGCCAACTCAGTTGCTGTGGGGACAGCCTGGAATCGCCCTCCACTGAAGGGAACCGACCTTAGCTCCCTTCTGCAGTGGGGAAAGCCTCTGTGTGGAAATTTGCTCTTGGTACTACATGGGAATGATTACATCCATAACCTCACAAGATCTGGATGTGAACTAGTGAGCAGGCACACATTGCTTGGCTCAGTGCTTGAGATGAATTTCCCCAAACACCTTCCGGTGATCAAGAGCTTGCGTTCAATCAATCAGTAAAAATGTTCACCTGGTGATCATGTTTATCCAGAACATCCAGAGGTGGGATCCAGCAGGTTCTCACAGGTTCCTGAGAGTAGGTTACTAATTATTTGTGTGTGTGAGAGGGGGTTACTAATTGGTGATTTTGCCACGTGATTTTTGCCTTAGTTATGCCCCTCCTCTCAGCAGTAGCAGGCAGAACTTGAAGCAGTCTAGCAGGAGGTGCACTGGCGTGTGTGGCAACCTGCGCCTGCGTGCATTTATTCCCCACCCAAGGACTGGCACAGTGGCTGCGTCCTTGCCACAGCCCCGCCCAGGAATGCCCCACCCCCAGAATGCCCGGCCACGCCCCTATCGTGCCCCGCCCATCCCCATTGGCACTACGCCACAGTTTGAATCCCACCACCATGGGAACCTGTTACTAAAATTTTTGGATCCCACCACTGACACCATCTTCTTATAGCCTCAGCACACCGGGGGTTTTTGTTCCTGAATCACAACTGAGATACGTTTCCTTCTCAAATCAAAAAGGTGCACTTGAAGAATGTCTAAGCAACTCGTTCCGGTGGGCAACCTCATCCACGGGGGCTATATATATATAGTTGTAATCTGCCTTGGGTCTCAGCAAGAAAGGCCCACTACAAATGAAGTAAAGAAACGAATAATGGGCCATCATCTGGGAAAGACTGCATTGCTAGGATTGCGTTGTTGCACTGTTGATCGATGCCGTGACCTCTTCTCTGGGAGCGCTTCCATTTTCCTGTCATGAATGCTATTTTTTTTCCTAATGGCTAAAGCAAAAATCTGTGCAGCAAATCTGTTACGGGTCTCCCATCTCAACTCAATCTCTTTCCAAGCTGGTTTCCATGTCTTTTTCCAGATTTTCTCATTCCTTTTGTCCTTTTCTCCACATATGTCCACAGAACTGCTTTGGACCGGCACTGTGTATGTAAGCTGATTGCTTGTTTACATACCAGGCTCACAATATCACGAGACCGATAGGCTGTAGGATTCCTTTCTTCTGGGCACTGAGGTGATTCATAAGCAAGGACATCAAATTACTTTTACTTGAATCGATCTTCAGCTTTTTCATTAGAGGCTTAATGAAAAAAAGTTTGTCTGTGTGAATTCACTTGTATGATAATGTTACCAATTGCAGCACGACATATTAGTTATGTGTCTTTTAAGTCTCTTAAACCATCTCGGTTCTTTGTTCCTGTTTTGAGAATTAGTGAAGGTATTATTGAGCTTGATGTTCAAATCTGCAGCCGTCAATTGAATTCCTTCTATTTTGGAAGTATCCTTAACAGGAGCCAATTGGCCATGCTGGTAGGGGCTGATGGGAATTGTAGTCCATAACATCTGGAGTGCCAAAGGTTTGCCACCACTGGACTAGTCTATACACTCAAATTTTCGCCTCAGGAATAACGTCTGGAGAACAGGGTCTTCTTTTACACTTTCAGCAGCTTAAAGCCTACTGACACAAACATCAGGGGATAAGGCTGCTGCTTAAGTAATATTCTCCTACATGTCATTCACTCAGGTAATGCCACAGGATCAATGGAAGCTAGATTCTGGACCTGCTTACTGATGAGGAGACTTGCAGTGCCTTCTGCCCTAGCCTGTCTCTCCCATTTGTCATGTCCAGCATAGCATTCATGGCAGTAGATTCACAAGCAGTTGCCATGACACAGATCCTACTTCTGACAGGAGTAGCAGTGGCGTAGGAGGTTAAGAGCTCATGTATCTAATCTGGAGGAACCGGGTTTGATTCCCAGCTCTGCCGCCTGAGCTGTGGAGGCTGATCTGGGGAATTCAGATTAGCCTGTGCACTCCCACACACGCCAGCTGGGGGACCTTGGGCTAGTCACAGCTTCTCGGAGCTCTCTCAGCCCCACCTACCTCACAGGGTGTTTGTTGTGAGGGGGGAAGGGCAAGGAGACTGTATGCCCCTTTGAGCCTCCTGCAGGAGAGAAGGGGGGGGGGATATAAATCCAAACTCTTCTTCTTCTTCTTCTTCTTCTTGTTCTATATGTATTGTTGACACACACAATAGCCAGATTCTGATGGTGCACAGAGGGCACGGATGCGATGAGAAAGGTTTTGGTATTTCCAAATCTGGGCTTCTGTTTTTCACGTAGTGAGAATGTTTAGGCAGGATGCGTTGAGTAAATATTGTGTGCTTTTAAATCCCATTTTTTTTCCAATGTAAAAGTGAAGCACAGGCTCGTGTCTTCTCCACTGAAATCAGTAAAACTTATAAGAGCCAAACTTCAGGGAGAACTAGGTGAAAGCAGTTTCTCTGCTTTTTCTTCACCCACTTCCCCTGTAATACACTATCATCATCATCATCATCATCATCATCATCATCATCATCATCATCATCATCATCATCATCATCATCATCATCATCATCATCATCATCATCATCATCATCATCATCATCATCATCATCATCATCATCATCATCTCAAAAGTTTCCCCACCTAACCTGTGCTTTAGGAGCAGCAGTGGCATAGTGGTTAAGAGCAGGTGTGCTCTAATCTGGAGGAACTGGGTTTGATTCCACGCTCTGTGGAGGCTTATCTGGGGAATTCAGATTATCCTGTGCACTCCCACATATGCCAGCTGGGTGACCTTGGGCTAGTTACAGCTTCTCGGAGCTCTCTCAGCCCCACCTACCTCATAGGGTGTTTGTTGTGAGGGGGGAAGGGCAAGGAGATTGTCAACCCCTTTGAGTCTCCTACAGGAGAGAAAGGGGGGATATAAATCCAAACTCTTCTTCTCCTCCTCCTTCTACTCCATTGGCTGCCATAAAGCTTCTATTCAATGCATGTGGGGCAATTTTCTGGAATGACAACTGATTTCCAGACCACAGAGATCAGCTCCCCTGGAGAAAATGGGTGGTTGGGAGGGTCGACTCTATGACATCACATCCTGGCTGAGGTCCTTCCCCACCCCAAACCCTTTCCTCTCCAGGTTTCACCTCCTCATCTCCAGGAATTTTTAAACCAAGAGTTGGCAACTGTGGCCCTTTCCCCACTTACACTTGTTGGAGGGTTGCTGCACACAATTCCCAGTGCGCGCAATTCCTGGCGCGTGCCCCGGCTTCCCCACGACCCCGCGCTCTGCGCGGGGTCATCAAAGGGCACCATTTGAAAAGGCGCCAGAAATTACGTGCACTGAGGGGGCATGAGAGAGGCAGTGTCGGGGCGGCTGCGTTCTCGCCGCCCCTGAAGTGGGGAGTGCAGCTGGACCAAGCGCTACTTTAGGAGAGTAGCGCGGGGCTTAAGGTAAGTGGGGAAAGGGCCTGTAATTAAATTGTATCACTTCATCTGCTGAGATTTTGCTGGGCATTCGTAGGTATTACTGCGTAAAAAGTCCGCTGGATTGTTTAAGTTCTGCCGTCTGACTTTATTCTGATCCTGGGTATCTTCTTAATTTAAGGGCTGGACTTCTCCATGCATGTGCACGCGTGGTATCGAATGGCGCCTGGACATTGTAACGTCAAAGGAAACAAAATTGATCAGTCCCAGAGGTTCTTGTTTTCACATCTGAGAAGCTCCCGTGGGATGTGAAGATTTAATTTTCTGGTCATCGGTCTTTTTAATAAGGAGGCAGCTATATGCCTTAATACCCTGCGATACTACTCTTGGAAGAGATGCACAAATTAAAACAGGGATTTAAATAAGCTGCTGCTGCTGCTGTTCAAAACCGAAGGGCTGTACACACAACCTTGCACTCCACATGAAAACTGTTCTCCGAATATATAGAAAATGGTAAAAAAAAGCCCAAGGTAATTCAATCAATGTGAATTTAATAAAAGTTAACTGAGTCTACTATGTGTACATACTCTTTTCTGTTATTGTGGGCTCTGTAGGATCAAAACAAGGTCTATAATTTGATATTATAAACACTGAGGAATCTTGACTTTTTAGCTTCTTTTCCCCAGACACTAAAAGAGTTTTATTATAATGAATAGCAGTCTGGGGGAGGGTGGAGCAAACTAGAGCTGGGGCACTTGGGGAGGGGCTAGTTAACACTTTTTATCCCACAATGTTCCCAATTTAAATTAATATGCAATGTTCTCTGTGGTGTATCTTTTTGTCCCATGGGAAAATATCAGATCTCTTTCTCCCCCCCCCCAGTGTGTGTGAGTGTGTGTGGGAGAGAGAGAGAATGAGAGAGAGAGAGAGATTTAAAATATGGAGCAGAATAACCATCCCTACCTTAGTGATCCCACAGTGGCTACCATTATCTGAAGAAGAAGAAGAAGGAGGAGGAGGAGCAGGAGCAGGAGCAGGAGCAGGAGCAGGAGCAGGAGCAGGAGCAGGAGCAGGAGCAGGAGCAGGAGCAGGAGGAGCAGGAGGAGGAGGAGCAGGATGAGGAGCAGCAGGAGCAGGAGCAGCAGGAGCAGGAAGAAGAAGAGGAAGAGGAGGAGCAGGAGCAGGAGCAGGAGCAGGAGCAGCAGGAGCAGGAGCAGGAGGAGGAGGAGGAGGAGGAGCAGGAGCAGCAGGAGCAGGAGCAGGAGCAGGAAGAGGAAGAGGAAGAGGAAGAGGAAGAGGAAGAGGAAGAGGAAGAGGAAGAGGAAGAGGAAGAGGAGGAGGAAGAGGAAGAGGAAGAGGAAGAGGAAGAGGAAGAGGAAGAGGAAGAAGAAGAGGAGGAGGAGGAGGAGGAGGAGGAGGAGCAGGAGCAGGAGCAGAAGAAGAAGAAGAAGAAGAAGAAGAAGAAGAAGAAGAAGAAGAAGAAGAAGAAGAAGAAGAAGAAGAAGAAGAAGAAGAAGAAGAAGAAGAAGAAGAAGAAGAAGAAGAAGAAGAAGAAGAAGAAGAAGAAGAAGAATTTCTCACTGCCCATATCCTCCTTGGACTAAACGAGATAGCCTGTAGCCTAAAAATCCTGATATTGTTTATTTGTTTAAATAATTAGATAGAAGAAAGAACATAGTATGATAACAATATGTAATGAAACAAATCAGGTTCCCTTAAATTCTTTTTAGACGGCTTAGATCCAAGGAGCTCTCAAACAGCCAAGCTAAGTATTCTCAATAAAGCAGTTAATTGAATGAATAATAGAGAAATTCTTTAACAATCTCCTCACCACAAATGAAGAGACTCTTGTATCATTCAGTCTCAAGGCTGGTCTTTCTACAGAAACTGAGTATCAACAATTGTGACTAGTGCAACAATTGTAAAATCATACTGAGGGTGGGTGGGTCAAAAAGTATTTGTTCAAAATAGATGATAATGAATTCCGCACAGCAAAACTATACCGGGTTACATTCGGTATTTTTTTAAAAGAGGGTCTATTTTGTCCCGATTTCTCCCTTCTCATGGGTGTCGGTTTCTGTCAAGGAATCAAATTACGACCAGGAGGAAATATTCCAATTTCTTTTGCACGAGCCCTGCTTTTTTTTATTTTTTACAACGCGGATGCAGCACGCATGCTTAAACACCCACCCCCCACCCCCCACCCCCCGTGTGCTGCATTCTGATTGGCTCTTCCCCCCCAAAGGCAATGCTTCTGATTGGTAGATCCACAGCAATTGCAGGAACACCAAGCAGGACACACACACACATCCACACACCTTTTATCTATCTTTGGAAAGGAGCCGGTGCAGTGAGCAACATGCAGGTTGTGCTATACAAAGTAAATACTTTTGACCAATACTGGGCAGAGAACTATGTGCCACCCCCATTTAAGGGTGTGCAAGAAATCACAGCATGAGACACTCACTCCCCGCCCCCCCTATGATGTACTAAATAACATTTTACTGGTCTTTGGGGTTGTCGCAGAGTAAGAGCATCCTGCCTTCCCCCCAGGACCCCATTGGGAATATGAGCCCAGAGTTGCAAGACTGAGCTGGAAGAGCTGTCAAAGGGCAGAAAACTTGCCTGGGGAATGTTCTTAAAAGGGTGAGCTGCAACTCAGCAGAAATGAAACTGACATGATGTAAGCCAGAGAGATCAGGAAGCAGAGTGGGAAAAAATAAATCGGTTTTGGAGCAGCAGCGGCGTAGGAGGTCAAAAGCCTGTGTATCTAATCTGGAGGAACCGGGCTTGATTCCCAGCTCTGCCGCCTGAGCTGTGGAGGCTTATCTGGGGAATTCAGATTAGCCTGTGCACTCCCACACACGCCAGCTGGGTGACCTGGGGCTAGTCACAGCTTCTCGGAGCTCTCTCGGCCCCACCTACCTCACAGGGTGTTTGTTGTGAGGGGGGAAGGGCAAGGAGATTGTAAGCCCCTTCGAGTCTCCTGCAGGAGAGAAAGGGGGGATATAAATCCAAACTCTTCTTCTTCTTCTTCTTTTTCTTTTGCTCCCGAGGAAATCGCATGGAAACGATTCAAGGTGGGATTTGGGAAAAAGATCAACATTTTAGCAGTTTTTGTAAAACCCGGGTCGAGGGAAATATCGTGGGACAAGCCTGCTTTGGGATCAGAAACTACGAACTCCTTGGCCAAACCAGGATAGTTCTCGTACTCAACCCAGGATATTTGGACTGTGTGGAACCAACCATAGTCTTTCAGTGGTTGACCTGTACAGTCATTTCCAAGGGACACAACAAGATTTACAAGATGTTCAGGGTATAATCTTTTGAGAGTCAAAGATCCCTCCATTAGATGTTTCAGAGTTTCTGTGAGATTACCAAGCCCAGTCGCAAAGGGCACATATTGGGTGGAAAGATCAGTTACTAAGTGTGAGCACAACAACCTAGCTACACGTGTAGGAGAGAGTTGCTTTGGCACTTCCAAAAATGCAGAGAAGGGAACAGAATCACCTCTTGCCACTGTGCTGAGGAATCAGGACTTCACAGCCATTTTTAAATGACACCTCCAAAATTGTGTTGGTAGTCTCAAATTGGACTTATGGATGCTGTAAGATCTTGCAGCCAATGAGGGACGAAGATCACAGGCATGTCATGTTTGTCTTACCACACAGTTCTACTCAGAAGAAAGTCCTACCATATTCCAAAGAGGCCCTTTCCACACAAGTCATCGAGAATATTTCCAGAACATTTTTGTCCCCCCCCCCTTACCACAATGTTTGTCCGCACTCACGTCCTCCAAATGTTTCATAGCAACTCCCATCCCCTCGATATGACAAAAATAAAGAGTCGTGAGGGAAAGGAGTGAAAAAATGGCAGCAAGGGAGTTGGGTGATGGTACAGTGGCGTGGAAAATGGCAGCAGGAAAGATAAAACATTATAAATATGGCTGCACATCGAAGGAAGACATCTTGGAAGCTATTCTGTTCAAAGGATCATTATAAAGGAATGAAGAAACAGCTGCTTGGAAATCTTTTTGGAACCAAAGGGAGAAAAATGCAGAACTCCATGAAGGGATCATTTTATTTCCAGCCTGAAAACATTGTAAGTTTGTTGTGTGGAAAGGACCAGAATTAACTGGCAAATAATTATACACAAGACCACTCCTTTCAGCATGTATGCATTTGCGCAACAAACCTTCACAATCAGGAATTCAACTGCACATGTGAAATACTCAACTGGGTAGACAATGGAAGAACCTAAATCATTCCTTGTGATGATGATTCAGTCTCAAAAGCCCATGGCAAAGTTTGTATCTGTATTCTTCATAACTTTATGACTGTCCCCGTGAGACCCTAAATCTCCCGGTAAAAAGTTTTGCTCGTATTAGCAGTCCTTTCTAACTTTACCCAGAGTCATGGCTGCGAATCTCAATCAGGCATACAACATTTTCAAGCCATTAGGTACCCTCCTGTTCTGCCTAACAACCCATGGGGGCTTTCCCCACTACAGAAGGGAGCTAAGGTCGACTCAGTTCCCTTCAGTGGAGGGCGATTCCAGGCTGTCCCCACCACAACTGAGTTGGCCCCCTGGAACCGAGCTAAGTGGGCGGGATCATCTTGGTGCCTGTTTTGCTCCTCGATCGTGACTGGTGCTTGTGTTACGGCGGGAAACGGGAACGTTCTCTTTTTTACAGTTTTTACAGTTTACAGTTTACAGTTACATGCCCGCCACGACTCTTCCGTTCTGCGCATGCCACAAAAGTGGCTCGTGATTGGTTGAACGGATGAGGTGTCATTTCAATGCTTCCCCACTTCGAAGCTTCGAAGCGGTATCGACCTTGTTCCGGCAGAAAAGTGTAGTTCATAACTGCGACAAGGATGTCGCAGTTCTGAGGAGGGGGTGGGAACTGAGACAAAACAATGTTGAGCTCGGTGGCAGTGGGGATTCACTGAGGCGAACCTACGTAGAAACCAGTTCAACTCTGTCAGTGGGGAAAGCCCCATGAAGAACCTATTCTGGAACACCCTTGGCAAAAGCTTATCTTGATTTAAAAAAATCTTGGACCCATTTTGAAAAGAAATCCACATAGAAAGGACTCTGCCAAAGAAATCCCAGTTCACCTCTACCTCTGTGTTTGAATTGCTCCTGATAATAGGAATTTCTGCCTTTTATAATTCCAAATATAAATGCCATTTACCAAAGAGGTATCGCTGGGACAATGGCGAAAGAAACAGAGGGACATGCATAATATAGCAGCCACGTGACGCATTACCTTACATCTTGATTTAACCTGAGGTGACGGCCCTGATAGATTCTTTAGCCAAATGCTATTCCTTAATGCACCCATGACAATGTTGCAGCAAGCAGCACAGTTCAGCAAGGTTACGCTGTGGCAAATGTAAGCAGTTCATTTTTCAGCTTCTTTAGAAGGAAAGGGGATGTTTACTGGTAGAGCAGTCCAGAGTTCAGACTTAGGTCTATGTTATTTTAAGTGTGGTCCACTGATATAGTATTGTCAAAGGCTTTCACGACCAGAAACACTAGGGGGTTGTGTGGTTTCTGGGCTGCATGGCCATGTTCTAGTAGCCTTTTCTCCTGACATTCATTCATTCATTCATTCATTCATTCATTCATTCATTCATTCATTCATTCATTCATTCATTCATTTATTATTCCACTTATATACCGTCCTCCCCCGAAGGGCTCAGGGCGGTTCACAACAATAACAACAAACAAGTGGATAATTAAAATACTGTACACATACTGGTCTCTAAATTAAAACACAGCGCTCAATTTCCATAACCATTTTAAAATACAGATGGCGACTGACTATTAAATTTCTGATAATAGGATGGCGACTGACATTTCCTGATAATTCCTGATAATAATTCCTGATTGACAAATTCCTGACTGACAAATTCCTGATAATACAGATGGTGACTGACATTTCACCTGCATCTGTGGCTGGCATCTTCAGGGGATCTGATGGTAATAAAGCAAGTGGAGTATACATACCTGTGGAATGTCCAGGGTGGGAGAAAGAACCATTGACCTGTTAACAGGTTTAAATGGTTCAATAAGTGTATGCACTCTTTAACAAGTGTAAAGGGTGCAATTTATATGCAGTGATCAGGATGCCTTAACGGAACTATTGGTTAGGAATGTTTATTATTGTAAACCACCTTGAACCAAAAGGAAATATTTTTAAGGAAGGTAAGTAGGTGGTAGGTTGGTTAGGGGACAGAGGCCCTTTCCCCACTTACCCTTGTCGGAGGGTTGCTGCGCGCAATTCCCAGCGCGCGCAATTCCTGGTGCAAGCCCTGGCTTCCCCATGACCCCCCGCTCTGTGCGGGGTCATCAAATGGCGCCATTTGAAAAGGTGCCAGGAATTATGCGCGCTGAGGGGGCGTGAGAGAGGCAGCGTCGGGGCAGCTGCATTCTCGCTGCCCCTGAAGTGGGGAGTACAGCTGGACCCCGCGCTACTTTAGGAGAGTAGCGTGGGGCTTAAGGTAAGTGGGGAAAGGGCCAGAAAGAGTCAGCAGGAAATTCCCTTCCAGAACCAGGTAAATAGCCTCTCTAACATATTGGCTTCTGAGCTGCATTTGTACCTTGATAATTCATTTTCAACCCCTGTTTGTATATCATCTCTTATCACTTAACTCTTTTTGTGGGTGCTGCCAACTCCGGTTAAAATAACCAGGCAGCCTCTACATAATGCTGACTTGGCCGTTCTTGTGCTTTTCAATACACATTAACAAGACCTCTTCTGCGCTGTGAAGGAGCTTTTCTCATGTGCGTAACTCTGTGAAAAACCTGAGCTCGGTTTTCTCTCACAGCACATTCAGACTGCATAAAATGGATGCCACGGATGGCATTTCTTTCACTGCTTCTCAGTACCTCTCTTTCTCTCCCAAAGCCTCCATGCCAGGCACAACAGAGGCTAATTCAGCACTGCCATCTGTCTTCTTGGCAGACTTCGTCGGCAGGGAGTGGTTTTCCATTTGCCGGTGATTTAGGCCCTGGCCTGTAGAAGCGCAATGCTAGGGGCTGCGGATAGCATTTCCCCTCCAACATGATTCGGGTTCTGAACCATTTAATCATTTCCCACCATTTAAGAACACGCCACTGCACGCGAGGCCAAAAAACTGTGACACTTTAATCATCGACATGTGACTTCAATTTTCACCCTCCAGCTGAAAGACTTCCATCGTTCATATTGCTTAAACACAGCTGCAGCAGGAATGTAACACGTTCTGGGAGGGAAGGGAAGCGCTAGAAGGGTCAGTTTCCTCTGGATGAAAGAGCGCTTGTGACTCCTGGTGTCTTTTATATTTGGAAACACATAAGCAGAGCACAATACGAGGGAGAAGACTCTCCAAACAAAGCTAGACAATCTGGGTTTTTTTGGTAACGGACTTCTGAAGACAGCCCCTGCTCCTTAAACAAATAATGGGTTCCCACACTGCAAACTATTTGTGGTCCTCCCCCAAAGACTCATGACAAGAGCCAGGGAAGATGTGAAATGCAAACAGGTCATCACAGGGTCTTGGCAGTGATCCATACAGTTGCATAGTGAAAGTGATCTCCTGGAGAAAGCTCTTGACCATCGTAGGTAAGTATACATCTGGCAATTTGCTAACTATTGGGGAGGGGGGGAGGTCAGGAAGAATGCTACAAGCTGCAGGCCACTCCAAACTTGTTATTTCATGATGACAATTAATCCAGTCATAGCTGCTTAGGTGTGGAAAACATCACTGTAGGCAATACGATTCCTTACTGGTTTCCAGCTGGGCATGCTGCTAATATACATGGCGAGCTGTAATGCAACCCACCACTTCTGAAAATTGAAAGCTGCTCTTCATCTCACATCCAGTATCCAATATCCCCTTTCTTTGAGGCTTCTCAGCTCAGCGATTTACTATGATAGTCCTAAATCAAAAACCATGGTTAGAATAAAGATTATGGAGTGATTTCCCCACCTCTGTTCTTCCATCCCTTCTATTGAACCTTCCAAAACACAGAAGGGACCCACAAACAGTGTTGGGACCCACAGAGGAGAGTTCTGTAGCTGGAAGGGGAATCATTCTCAGCTAGGGCTGCTAAGTTCCCCCCGGCCACAGGAAGGGGGTTGTGGGTTAGGGTTGCCAGATCATGGTTAGGGTTGCCAGATCCATTGTCATAGAGTCTACCCTCAAAAGCATCCCTTTATTTCATGGGAATTTCTCTCTGTTGTCTTGAGATAAGCTGTAATTCTGGGGATCTCTAGGTCCTATCTGGAGGCTGGCATCCCTATCCCTAACTTCCAGGAACCTAAATGCCAGTTTGTTAGAGAACGGCATGCTTGGGATCCAACCAGGGCCGGAGCGAGGGGGAACTGCACCCAGGTCACATGTGTGCCCTGCACCCCACCCCTGCCCACCCCAGAATGCCCCTGCTACGCCACGGCCCCTTCATGCCCCAGAATGTCCCCACCACGCCCCTGCCCTGGCACATGCCCAGTGCATCACGCCACCCACGCCCCCTTGGCGTTATGTCACGGGATCCAACTCTTGACCCTTGATGTATTTATTTATTTATTCATTAAATTTATAGGCCGCCTCACCCCCAAAGGGCTCGAAGCGGCTCACAATATGGCTGTTCTCCAAGGGCGTTTCCCCACTCACCCTGATCCCCCATATGCCACGTGCTGCTCTCAGCGTGCGGCATCCCTGGCGTGCACCCGGGCGTCCCCACGACCCCGCGCTCTGGGGTCAGCAAAAGGTGCCCTTTGCAAGAGCGCCAGGGATGCCACGCGCTGGGGGCGTGACAGCGGCAGTGTCAGGGCGGCTGCGCTGTCACTGCCCCTCTCGTGGGGAGTGCCAGGGGACCCCGTGCTACTCTCCTCAAGTAGCGCGGGGCTTAAGGTAAGTGGGAAAAGGCCCCAAGACAGCAGACCAATGCAACATAAAACTTAAATCCATTAAAACTTAAGCAGCAGTTATGAAAATTAAATAAATTAAAACAACAAAAGTTGTTTAAAAGTTGTTTAAAAACAGGCGCCCGATCTAAAGGCCAAAAAGGGAAGGGAGTGGGCAGGGCCCAGGATGAAGTCAGGGCCCAACCAAGATGGAAAACGGCAGCCTCAGTGTCAATGTCAATGGGGGGGCGGTAGGACCACGGCCAGCCCCTCCAAAGGCCTGGTGGAATAGCTCCGTCTTACAGGCCCTGCGGAACTCACCAAGGTCCCGCAGGGCCCGGACCTGGAGGTAGAGCATTCCACCAGGCAGGGGCCAGAGCCGTAAAGGCCCTGGCCCGGGTCGAGGATGGCAGTCTATGTTTATGCAAAAGACAATGCATCATACCACAAGTGTTTAAACGTATCAGTTAGAATTTTCACCAATATATTCAGAATAATTTTAAAAAGCCATTTGAGCTAACCAAAAATTTGAACAGGCCTTTGCTATGGCTGCATCAGAATTGCTCAGAAGCTTCGTGACCACGAATGTACTGACAAACTACCTCGAACCAGTTTAAGAACTCCCCTATAACAGATACCAAAACTTCAAAAGTAAAGCTGTGTATCATATATATCTCTATCTAAAAAAACCCCAAACATGAATTATTGAGCCTCATCATAAATATGTATTTGGGGATTTAAAAATATGTATTATTAATCAAGCAGAAGCAGAACTGTTGATTAATGAGCAAAAGTGGATCAAAAACCCAATTCCCTGTACAATAAAAGTCAATCTGATTATGGGGCAGAGGGGTGGGGAGGTAGACAAAACAGACGAAAGAGTAAATATTATTCCTGGGGACTCTGGCACTATGTTCAAGCTATTTTTAACTGTCAATAATATGGGAATCAGGAGTTGCATTTTAACCTTTCAGTGTATCTAATCCACATTTTCTATTACTCTCTGAAATAACCTATTTCAATCAAAACAATTGTACACACAAGGACAATCTGTCTGAAATTTCTGTAGTCCAACAACACAAGAAATAAAAAGACAATTTCTTTGACATTTTGCTTGGGGTGCAGGGGGAGGCCAAGTTGATATTGTGGATATGTATACGTTTATCGACAGACAGATATTAGGAAATATTGTCCCCTATTTTCCAAATGGAAGGGGAATTTATTCTGTTGCTTATGAATAGGAAAAAAAATATTATCTATGCCAGGCCAGCCTGCCCCAGAAAAGCTCTGCATCAGGTAAGTATTGTTTACACATCTCTAGCAGAAAGCAGTTTCAATTATTCGTAATGAAGAAGGTTCATATAACTAGGGTTTTTACACAACTACATAATAATATCATAAAGAACATTAAAACTCTTGCAATGTGTAGCATTTTTTTAAAAAAAATCATAGAATAATAGAGTTGGAAGAGATCAAAAAGGACATCAAGTCCAACTCCCTGCCATGCGGGAACAGGCGGTTAAAGTACCTCTAACAAATGGCCATCCAGACTCTGTTTAAAAATCTCCAAAGAAGAAGACTGCATATTCCTTCTAATTTGGTGTCATCTGCAAATTTGATTACCTGTCGCATCATCGAGGGGCCAGGGACTTCCAGTAGATTGGCCTCTGTGGAACACAGAGGCCGAGTTGGGACATATGGGGTAATGCGATCCCGAAGGTACGAGAGTCCCAGGCCATGTAAGGCCTTAAAGGTCAACACCCACACCTTGAAGATGATTTGGAATTCAACTGGGAGCCAATGCGGGCGGCGCAGCACAGGCTGAATGTCATCTTGAAAGGCGCCCCCTGTAAGCAGGCGAGTCGCTGCATGTTGGACTAGTTTTAACTTCCAGATCAGACGTAAGGGAAGGCCCACGTAAATCGAGTTACAATAGTCTAGCCTGGAGGTGACCGTTGCATGGATCACGGTGGCTAGGTCTGTGTGGGAGAGGAAGGGAGCCAACCGCCGGGCCTGACGAAGATGGAAAAATGCAATCCGGGTTATATGGGCCACCTGAGTCTCCATTGAAAGAGACGAATCCAGGTGGACCCCCAGACTGTGGATCGAGGATGTCGGTGCCAATGAGACCCCCTCCCACTCCGGTGGCTGGAAATTCCCAACCTCTTCCCCCCACTATCAAGCCAGAGGATCTCCGTCTTCGATGGATTAAGTTTTAACCTGCTCCACTGTAACCAACCGCCTCCAAACAATGCTGTAGAACTGCAGGGGTGGTGGCTGCTCTCCCCTCCATCAAAGGAATAAGCTGAGTGTCATCAGCGTACTGGTGACAGATCAGCCCAAAGCTCCATACCAACTGAGCAAGGGGTCACATATAGATGTTAAATAATAGTGTGGATAACAATGTCCCCTGGGGTACACCACAGTGAAGCAAGCATCTCCAGGAGACTTGGGGCGTTTCCCCACTCACCCTGATCCCCCCTATCCCGCGCGCTGCTCTCAGTGCGCGTCATTCCAGGCGCACGCCCAGGCGTCCCCCACGACGTCAAAAGGCGCCCTCTGCGCTGTTGCCGCCCCTCTCGTGGGGAGTGCCGAGGGACCCTGCGCTACTCTCCTCAAGTAGTGTGGGGCTTAAGGTAAGTGGGGAAGGGACCTTGGTCCCTACTCCACACTTACTGACTCTGACCCTGGAGGAATGAGACAATCCACTGTAGGACAATGCCCTGAACCCCAGAGGTGGCCAGGCGGGTCAAAAGATTGTGGTCAACCACGTCAAACACTGCTGTGAGATCTAATAACACCAGCAGCGGAGATCCGCCTCGCTCAAGGCCGACTCGGCCATGTGAAGAGTATCCATAACCCAGCTAAGTGTATGAACCTGCCTCCATGTATAGAAATTTCCCACCTCATTCTAAAAGTGTATGTTCCTTTTAGCCTCCAGCAAACTAGGGAGATAGTTAATGCCTGTCACTGTGGCTCAACAATAAACACATCACACCTTCAGTCTGAGTCAGCATGAGAGAATAATTTGGGCACCGTTTGCAATCTGATTCATTATGCAAAGAGGGAAAAAAATCCATCTCTTCCATTCAGATGGCTACAGATGCTAGGGAGGAACCTTTGCTAAGCGAACGTCTTGCTAATTGCCCATGCTGATTGGCTGATGTTTATGCAATGAGAGCTAATGACAGTAGATGCCCTCTTGATCTCTTCCCTCCCTTCCATCAGACTATGAGACCATTTGGAAAGGAGGAGGAGGACACGAAGCAGCATGGAGCCAGGCAGTGGTGGGATTCAAATAACTTAACAACCGGTTCCAGTGGTGGGATTTCAATAATTTAACTACTGGTCGTTTACAAGCACCGTTTTAACAACCGGTTCTGCTGAAGTGGTGCGAACCGGCTGAATCCCACGACTGGAGCCAGGGGTTTTTGTGGCTTAAACTGAACACAGTAAGACAGAGCTGTTCCACCAGGCCTACAGTTGAGGACAGCATCGGTTTTATCCATCTTGTCTGGCCCCCCTTCCCTCTCATTCTTCTGTTTATGAAGAAGAAGAGGAGGAGGAGGAGGAGGAGGAGGAGGAAGAGAGGAAGAGTTTTGATTTATACCCCACCTTTCTCTCCTGTTCAAGGTGGCTTACAAGCTCCTTTTTATGTATTTATTTATTTATGTATTGGGCTTGATAGACTGCCCAACCCCCGAAGGGCTCTGGGCGGTGTACAATGAGACATAAAACAAATAAAATCTCATAAATACAATATAGCAATAAAACATTAACATGCATTAAAATACATTATAGCAGCAATTTCAGAAATTACAGATAAAAATACATGCCCAGATGCATGCACAGATGGCGCCCAACCCAAAGGCCAGGAGGGCCGGCATTGCCCAAAAATGGATGGAATCAGCAATCAGGCAATGCTGAAGATGGCAAAACTGTCGTGGGGGCTCCGGGGGGGGGGGGCAGGCAGTCTGTGGCTGGCATCCCCAAAGGCCTGGTGGAATAACTCGGTCTTATAGGCCCTGCGGAACTCGCCAAGGTCCCGCAGGGCCCGGACAGCAGATAGTAAAGCATTCCACCAGGACAGGGCCAGGGCTGTAAAGGCCCTGGCCCGGGTAGAGGCCAGCCGCATCGACAAGGGGCAGGGGACTACCAGCAAATTGGCCTCCTTGG
The DNA here is from genome assembly GCF_021028975.2 of Sphaerodactylus townsendi. Lineage (NCBI taxonomy): Eukaryota > Metazoa > Chordata > Lepidosauria > Squamata > Sphaerodactylidae > Sphaerodactylus > Sphaerodactylus townsendi. The sequence goes on along the minus strand of NC_059426.1, from coordinate 13,436,856 downwards.
GACTTATGGGGTTAGACCAGACCTGGGCATTATACGGCCCGCGGGCCACATCCGGCCCGCCGGATGACCCTGACTGGCCCCCCTGCCTTGCTGGGGAGCGAGGCGTATTTGAAAGCCCCGCAGAAGCCGGCAACCAAGGCAACTGGCTTCTGCGGGGCTTTCAAAAGCACCAGTCGATTAAAAAAGTAGGTCAAGGGACTTAAGTCTCCCCACTTGCTTGATTGTCACAGTGGACAACTATGCAGGTAGGTTAAGCCTGTGCTTCTTTGTGCCAACAGTGTTGTATGCAGAACTGTTGCCACTGATTCCAAATTGATCTGTGCACCTGTCTGTCACTTATCAGCTCCTATTATGCAGAATTGAGTTCAGCCTTTTGGCCCGGCCCTCCACAATATTTTCTATTTCTTATGCGGCCCCATGGAAAAAATAATTGCCCACCCCTGGGTTAGATGGTCTTGCAGGTATGAAGGCCCCAAGCCGCTAAGGGCCTTAAAGGTTAACACCAATACCTTTCCCTTCCTTTCCCCACAACAGACACCTTGTCAGGTAGGTGTCTGTTGTGTCTGTATTTGATAGCAAAAATATGATTCTCTCAACATCTCAGCATGAATTTCTACCAGAAAATACTCCTACTGAAAACTTAGCCCTGGGATCAGTATACAACAGACAAAATGGAATGTAGTACGGTTAGTCCTCCCAAGTTGGGAAGCCACATATAGGGACTTCAGCAATAACTTTCCGCTTACCGACTAGGTATACAGCCCTGATGCATTGATTGATCCATTTCTGATTTTTAATTTTAAAGCAGCACCATGGTATCAACTAATTTAGAATGAGGACTTTGGAACTCCCTCTACTCAGTGTCAGAAAAAGATGTTGGTACAGTCTGTTGAGAAAACTGTATGCTTTCACATTGGAATGTAGTCTCAAATGAATATGAGAGTTCTGAGAGAACTGTGATTAGACACAGAAGGGGAGGAAGAGAACGGAATGCTCAGCACAGCACCATTAAGCTGAGCATTCAGTTGAAGTTCTTCCTACTGCAACTCATCAAGTCCGTGTGGGCTCGAGAAGTTGCAGGGAGGAGAACTGATACATTTTAGGTTCAGGTTTTAACCCCCCCCCCCTTAAAAAAAAAGCCAAATGAAGCTAATAGGTATCGGCTTTATTCGGCTTTACCGAAAATGTGTGGGTTTTTAAAACCTAAAACTGAAATTTACTGAAGTAAAAACATTTTTGCTCACCCAGGACCAGCAAGATTTTCCCACACTTTTATCCTCCTTGAAAAAAAATAATTCTTGGCAGCCTGAATGTTTAAAACAGAGAATGTTTAAAACAGAGAAGGGTTCTGAAAGGGTAGTGGAGTCTTCCCCAAAAGGGTGAATTAGAAACATCATAAAACACACATAGAGCTTCAGGTGGTTAGACGTGTTGGCTGGTAGTTGAAGAGCAAGATTCAAAACCAGTAGCATTTTATAGACCAACACGTACCACTGTTTTGAAGAACCTCTTTCTCTGACCCTTGTGGGTTCTGACTAAATGGGGCAGGCTTACAGCTCACTCCAAGGCCCGCGGAAAATGAAGACATGAAGAGATCAGCTCTGACAATAATGAGGAGCGTGATGCCATTAGGTTGTTTAAGAAAAGAATTCCAAAAGAGTGTTTAATGGAAATAGAATTGTGTCTTGCAATATATCAGTCCCTCACTGATTGTAATTTCCTTGATTAAGTTTTAGCGTTCAGGCGATTCTTCCATACCATACTACAATTTACTTAATGAATAATGCATTCTCTTGTAAAAAATATATCTTCTGTGTCACACCTTAGCCTAACAGAAAGGTTAATGCAGCATTTTATAATGCCGTGACAGTGACAGAGGGGGAAGGGAGAGCTCATCCCGGAAGCGAAATGTCAACACACCTCTAATAAGACACCAAATGAAGTGTTATCAGTCTGTGACGAGCCAAAGAGATTTTCAGAAATAAGCTCCAAGACAAACACTGGCCCTGCAAACATTTTTTAAAAAGCAAGTTCATATAATTTGATCAGGGAACAATTGCTTCTGCAGAGCTTTTTACACCTAGCTCTCTGTCTCTCTTTCCAAGTCTCTCTCTACAGATCAATGGTGTGATCTTATTAGATACTATGAAGCATAACAGGCCTCACCAACAGAAAGGATCTACCCCAGTGGTGGCGAACCTTTGGCACTCCAGATGTTATGAACTACAATTCCCATCAGCCCTTGCCAGCACGGCCAATTGGCCATGTTGGCAGAGGCTGATGGTAATTGTAGTCCATAACATCTGGAGTGCCAAAGGTTCGCCACCACGGACCTAGACAATTGAACCAATTCTGCTAAAAAAAGACAATTCTTGTCCTTAGAGTGATGAGCAAGAATCAACATTTCACTGATGAGCTTGATAACATTTTGCATACAGTTTGGGAGAATTTTGCTTCAGACAGAACTTCTGAGAATGATCACAATAAGCTGAATCAATCCACCTCCACCCCCTTGTATAAGTGGGTGGCCCATACAAGGCGGGCTGCAACATCTTCATATTCCCCCCTCAAACTGCAACTATCCGCTAGGGAGCCAGAGGCCATCCTACAGCTGGTTTGTGCTCAGCTATGACATCGTGATGCTCTCGGAATGACACATATCTATGGTTTAAAACAAAACATAGAGATGAGAAAATTCCTAGACAGTCATGACATCAGTTCTGGGTACAAGCCAGAAATGACGTGCATCGTTATGCAGAATTACATCCCACCGCCCATGGATCTTGCTGGTTGATCTTCATTGGTCCACAACCCTCTTCCTGGGACATTTTTCTGCCTACAACAAAGTAAAGCAAAGCCAGATGGTCTATGTTGAAAGCAGAACACCATTTCTGAATCCTGCCCCTGACTTAGTGTTTACAGCCTTTCTGAGTGTTCCAGTGATTTGAAATGTATTATTGTGGCAGGGCCATGTACAAACGGTCAGTATCATTATCTTCATACTAGCGGGGCCCGGCCACGCGTTGCTGTGGCAATTGTCCTTCTCATCACAGTCCGCAACCCACACAGATGTCCATGCAGGTCCAATGATCCGCAGCATAGCCTTTTGGGGTGGTCAAATGGAATCTCTCTTTCCCTTTTCAATTCACATTGCTATATGATGGTTACTTGTTTTTTTTTTTTAGTATAAGGTAACCCTTTCCATTCCACAATGGAACTGTCCAGAGTCTGAATCCCGCTGTCCATGAGGCTGGTTGACACGCACAGTCCTGGCTTGGGTAAGGCAGAACTGGGGCAAGGAGGCTATCCCAGTCAGGCAGCAGAGGCAGGGTGGTGAGGCACTCAGATCGAGGCCAGCTCCCTGGGTTCTTAAAGGGCCATGTGCAAAAGAAGCGGAGCCAGTAGTGTTGGTTCGCCCCCACCCCGTGGATTCTGCACAGGCCACATATAACAGGTTCAGGGGTGTGAAAAAGTGTTATGGGTAGAAATTCTCACAGAACTCGCCCCCCAAATGGTTCCAATCCATTGTGTTTGCTTGAACCTGGGTTAAATGAAAGTCGCTAAATTAGCGTCCCCCCCCCTTAACGCAGGTTTCACACCGATCCTACTGGCCTGTGCAAACTCAAGGAAGCAAGAAGCAGTCTGTCCCCCCCCTTTCATCCACCATTATGGTAGATTCTCTAGGACGCAACCATTTTGTGCTGGTAATTGTGTGTGGGGATTCTTGGGTGGGGGGGATTCTCAAATGTGGGGGATTCTCGGATGTGCGATTTAACAGGGAACACATAGCATTTCCTGCGTGAATCACCTGGTGAATCACCACATCCTGGTGCCGGGATTGCACCCACCCTGCAAATGGCGACACAGGACACACAGGTTCATTTTACCCATTCGTGTTGCCTGTGCAGAACAGGCCAGTACTAGAGCATGTCCTTGGCAGATCCCAAGTTCCATCCCTGGCAACCCTCCAGTTTTAGCTTTAAAAAGGGCTTGGACAGATTTATGGAGACAGAAGTCGATCTATGGCTACCAATCTTGATCCGCCTTGATCTCAGATTGCAAATGCCTTAGCAGACCAGGTGCCCAGGAGCAGCAGCAGCAGAAGGCCATTGCTTTCACCTCCCGCATGTGAGCTCCCAAAGGCACCTGGTGGGCCACTGCGAGTAGCAGAGTGCTGGACTAGATGGACTCTGGTCTGATCCAGCAGGCTAGTTCTTATGTTCTTATGTTCTAGTTAAGTGGATCAGTTTGTAGGTGACGGGAAAGGCCTCCACCTTCAACTCTAGAGAGCCACTGCCCATCTGGCCAGTTAACACTGACTTTGATGGACCCATGGTCTTATTTAGTATAAGGCTTTGAGTGTTCATGCGTCCTTTGAAAAATTTGCTTCGTCGCCTTAAGAGACATTGGCAACTGGGCGTCTGGGTCTCTCGTTTTTCCATTGAGTGGGCCAGCAGTTGGCTGCCGGCCAGTAAGATCATTATTGTAATGGCTTTCTCATATCCAGTTCTTTTATACGTTTCAGATTTTCATGACAGGGCAATTTAGCCCCATTGGCAGCATCTCAGAGTGATTGTCCATTATTCCTGTTCACTCGCATACATGCATATAAAGAATAAGCAAACCTCAGTTGCCCACGTGCAGCTCTATATCTAGAAAGGTTTGTACACCGTTCCGCTTGAGTTCAAAAACATTACACAAAACAAAAATCATTCAAAGAGAAACAAAATGGCACGTAATATTCTGCAGCGATGTAGTCATCTTTGCAAATATTGTCTTTCTTGCTGCAAATGACATGGGAGGTACAAGAAGAATATATAGGAGGAACGATCTATGCCTTTCCATTTTTGAATTGCTTATAATGTAAGGTGGATCAGAAATAACTGCACCATTGATTGGTTTCCGCATTCAATCCAAAGTAGAGGAACAACCTAAATTAAGCCTGATGAAATGAATGGTTTTAGAAGTGTATTGTCGAAGGCTTTCGTAGCCGGATTCAACTGGTTGAGGTGGGTTTTCCGGGCTGTGTGTCCATGGTCTGGTAGATCTTGTTGCCGATGTTTCGCCTGCATCTGTGGCTGGCATCTTCAGAGGTGTATCATAGAGAGATATAGACTTCTCTCCATTGAAATTACACCTCACCAGAAATTACCAACCGATATCTTCAAAAGCCAACCGATCAAGGCTAACAAGATCTACCGGACCACGGCCACACAGCCCGGAAAACCTACCACAACCGTTTTTAGAATTGCTTCAAAGGACTACATGGTTAGTTGGGTTGATACTTACCACCAGTCCAGAAATCTGCTTGAGGCAGCTGACAACCAGATGAAAGCAATAAAAATTCAAAATAAACTGGTTAAACCTCAACGAACAAATGCTAGCCAAAAAGATCAGAACCAGATGCTTAAAATAACTATAAAAAGGACAAAAATAGACAAAACTAAGATAGCAGCAGCAACACAATATTCCACGAACAAGGGCCAAACAAGAATGAAACTACAGAAATAACGATACAAGTAAAATAATGATGAATATTACAGTCAAACGGGACAAATAAAAGTATTTGGTGCCTAATAGCCCCATCGGGGAGGGGATCCACTGGTGGGAGCAGTGTGGGGCTGGGAGATTTATCCTCTCCAGGGCACTTGCTTTGAAGGAGTGGTGAATCTACTGGCAAGCAATTGCTTCAGCCCTCCCCAGCAGTGGGATGCCATGCCATGCCAGTGTCCCTGTCGTCCCCCCCACCATCATTGGGATAGTGGAGACAGGCTGGAGGCATGACTGTGGGAGGGCTGACATCAGTTGGCTTCTTCCTGGCCACTAGCCTCATTGCACCAGCAACTGGGGCTTTAGACTTATGCCACTTTTTCTATTAAGCCCAATGGGAAGTGGCGGAGCGGCAAGGGGACGGGGGGTGCGTTGTGCACCGGGTGCATGTCTAGGAACAGGAAATAATCCCTGGCCCCTCCCCCTCTTCCTTGTGCCCCCGTGCCCCCCATGGTGCCCCCACCCATTTCCACATTTACCTTAGTTCCTTTTCTTTTTCTAGTACTTTTTCAGGCTGAAAAAAGCGGCCTATTTACAGTTCAGGCTAAAAACTGCCTGAGGAACTACAGTTCCCAGGAGACCTTGGGGGAAAAACACACTGCGCACCGGGCACAGTTTGGCCCAGCTACACCTCTGCCAATGGGGGCTTCCTTGTGGTATGGCTCCAGAGCTCCAGCTGGACACTTGGCCCAATAGATGGGGCTGCCCAGCACATAAAGTTGAGGGCCTAGGAGACATCTAAGGAGAAAGATAAGACACAACCACCAAAAAGCCCTCTCTCTGCCATTTGTATTTAAAATGGACGATGATTCCAAGCAATAGAAACCATGATATCACAAGGTCACAATGATCTCCTCATCAAATTGAAGTCCTACTCTCATTAGAGTTCTTTGGTCCACCTGGGCTGGTTTGGATAAACAATCCCTACCCACTATAATAGTCTCACAGGAACAATAACAACCTTAGGATGATTCAGAAAACGTATTAGTGGCTCCAGTGGATTTTTTTTCTTGGTTTCAGCAGCTAATTACACAAACCCTTTGTGAATGATAAGACCTCTTCCGTCTACTCACATTCTATAAAGACTCGTCTCATTATGTACACTACAATATCTCAATTAATGTGCCACAGAAGGACTAAACTGTGTCCTCTACATACTGAACATGTGTAAGCATTGAGAATATTGAGCTTGCTCCCTTTCCTCTTCAGTATGCAATTCCATGGGAAGAGGGGAAACGCCACTGAATTCTGTGGATAGGTAGCATCTTCTTTTGCAAGTGAAAATACAAATAAACGATGCCTATATTTGCAAACTACATGACCATTCTTGGTCAGATTAATGAGAAAATCCTTGCTGATGTACCTCAAGAGGGTGCAGAGCTATCCTGCGGTACCTCATTCTTATTTAGCACCAACACAGTAGGCAGGAAAAGGTTAACTCCTCTTCCGACTCATGATGTAGATCCAGCAAGGCAGCCAACATGGTGCTGTAGTGAGACAAGGACCAGAGAGAGTAGTGCTGACTTGTGAGTTGACCAGTAAGCCTAATCCCTTTCATTGGGTTGATATGAGAATAAAGAAGGGGCCATGTAGGGACAGAAATCTAATGAAGAAGAAGAAGAAGAAGAAGAAGAAGAAGAAGAAGAAGAAGAAGAAGAAGAAGAAGAAGAAGAAGAAGAAGAAGAAGAAGAAGAAGAAGAAGAAGAAGAAGAAGGAAGAAAGAGAAGAAAAGAGTAGGAGGAGGAGGGAGGGAGGGAGGGAGGAGGAGGAGGAGGAGGAGGAGGAGGAGGAGGTGGAGGAGGAGTTTGGATTTATATCCCCCCTTCCTCTCCTGTAGGAGCCTCAAAGGGGCTGACAATCTCCTTGCCCTTCCCCCCTCACAACAAACATCCTGTGAGGTGGGTGGGGCTGAGAGAGCTCCGAGAAGCTGTGACTAGCCCAAGGTCACCCAGCTGGCATGTGTGGGAGTGCACAGCCTAATCTGAATTCCCCAGATAAGCCTCCACAGCTCAGGCAGCAGAGCGGGGAATCAAACCTGGTTCCTCCAGATTAGAATACACCTGCTCTTAACCACTATGCCACTGCTGCTCAAAGAGAATGCCCCAGGTCTCAATTTCAATAGCATAGCCCAAAAACTCATCACAAGTTGCGTACTCCCAGGTCTCAATTCAATCAAGCTTTTCTCCATAGCATTGTCTGTGCCTGGGAATGGAACTTTGCTTTGTTCTAGAAAATAGCCCCTCTCATGGCCGTAACATTTCTTACAACTAGACCTTCCAAGTGAGGACAATTTGACCTTCGAATGAAGTGAATGAATTGAATTCCATTCTTTGTGCCCTGTGAGCAATTCTAGCACTGTCTCTCGCCCCCTTGGACCTCTTCTAGATTGAGAAATATTGCCCTTCCCTCAATGACCTCTTCTAGCCCCTCTATCGAGCACTTCTTTCTACATCCTGGGCTTCTTGAAACTCTCTGTGAGTGTTGCAGCTTGTGTTTATACATATTTTTATTATTTTTAATTTTTAATAAAATGGTAAAAGTCCTCCTTAATTTTGGTTTTTGTATGGAGTTCTCAAGAGCGTGTCCTCTGCACAAATTGGTGCAGATCTCATTACTTGACCTTTCACCTTACTTGACCTTCCCAGCTGATTCCCCAACCAAAAAGGAAACAGATCAGACTAATTTGGGTAAGAAGACCAGTGGTTCATCTAGCCCAACATTCCTTCTCACACAGTGGCCAACCAGCTACAAGAGAGCATGGAGGCCAAGGCCTTCCCCTGATAGTATGTCCTGGCACTTCTCACTGCCCTTGAATGTGGAGGTCTTCATAAGTTGCATTGGCTAATAGCCACTGGCAGAACTCTGCTCCAACAGTCTGTGTAATCCACTTTTAAAGATGTCTATGCCTGTACCCATTGCTCCTATGCCTGTATGCCTGTACCCATTGCTCTAATTGTCTGGGAGTGGGGGTAGCCCCCCTCCCCAGACTTGCTCCCCACCCCCTCCCCGGACTTGCGCCCTAGCCTGCGGCCGGCGGGCGCTTCCCCCGCGACTCGGGGCACCGCGACGCGAGGGGAAGCCCGTCGCCAAGTCGCCAAGGGACTGGGGTGTCCCGCAGCATGAGGGGCGTCTCATCGCCATGTCAACAGGGGATTGGAGCAGCGCCCCACTCTCTTGCCAGCCAGGGTAGCAGGCGGAGGCCCCGGCTGTGTGGGGGGGAGATGCATCGTTCCTTCATCGGAGGAGTGATGTGTTGGGGGGTCCTGTCACCACGGCAACAGCAGAGAGGCCAGGCCAGATGAGCAAGACCAGCTGAGCCCTGTTGGGCCGAAGACGGGAGGCGGAAGGGAGCACGGGGGCGGGGTTTTTAGCCCCACAGAAGGCCAGGGAGGAGATAAAAGGGCAGGAGCACAAGAAGGCAGGGAGAGAGGAGAGGAGTCGCAGGAGAAGGAGGGAAGGAGGGAGAGAGTGTGTGTGCAGGAAGGAGGAGGAAAGGGTGTGGAGAGACAGGGAGGAGGACGACAGTGGGGAAGTCTAAGTGGAGGAGAGGGGAGGACAGAAGGGGTGAAGGTCTTGGAGAGGAGAGGCGATGGTGGATGGCCAGAGGGGGCCGGAACTGAGAGGGGAGGAGAAGGCAGCAGTCCAGAGGCTAGCGGGGGGGCTTCCCTACTCTCCCTCCCTAGCTTTCTGCAGGCACTGGGTCAGCTGTGGGCAGCTGGGGCAACCTGTGGCTAAAGCGGCTGTCCCACTTAGTCCACTCCCTGGAGAACAGGAGTAAGGCCGGGGAGGGGAAGGTGGGTTGGCAACAGAGGCCCGGACGGGGACCCCGCCTAGGGCGCAGGACACTAATCACTCTGTTTCAGTCCAACATACCTCAGAGTTCTTGTGAAGACAAGATGAAGGGATAGAACCATGTAAGCTTTTCCATGTTCTTCAGAGGGAGAACAGTATGAAATTTTCTGGATAGATAGCATGTTTCACTAGAGCTTCACAGCAACTAAACCCTTAAAATATTCCAATTAACAGTGCTAGCCTTTCTCATATTCTAAGGTTAGAACAACCCCCGTCCTTAGGGCAGTCAGAACTTTCCGAGAAGTACCTCTGGTGAAAGTAAAGAGACAAAGGTTTACCTGAACCCCAATTTGTCCAGACCAGAGTGGCCTTTGAATTAAACTACATCATTACCTTGGTGACTGCGGCCAAACTAGTATTCTCTTCCCCGCTGATGATCTAATGTAGTAAGCCAACTCTGCCCTGTGAAATTGCATTTCGTACATTTCCTACTGGATCTGTATTATGCCAGCTGCTTGCCTCACAGTTAATAGGCTCTTGAGGTAGATGATTGGGTTAATAACCTAGCCAGGTACCAGTGTTTTGAATGGCTGCGCACAGCAATTGAAGCCCAAACCGCCTTGAAAGAAATCACTATTTACAGTGAACCCAGCAAACGGGCCCCAGTAATTGGCTCAAGAGTCAGAGGAGGACCATATATTTTGGCTTAGAATGTGTTTCAAAGGCAAAAAAAGAGAGAGAGCGTTTATTAAAAAGGCTTGAGAAATCATCTATACGTTTGTTTTCAAGAACTGTACTAACCTACAAAGGATGGAGCAGCAGTGGCGTAGTGGCTAAGAGCAGGTGCACTCTGATCTGGAGGAACTGGGTTTGACTCCCAGCTCTGCCGCTTGAGTTGGGGAGGCTTATCTGGGGAACTCAGCGCCAGATTTAAAGCCTGTCGCAGCCTCCCACACACGCCTTGCAGCTACTGGGTGACCTTGTAGCGCTAGTCCACAGCTTCTTGGAGCTCTCTCCAGGCCCCACCCACCTCCTACATGGTGTTTGTTGAGAGGGGAGTAAGAGGGCAAGGAGGGAATTGTAAGGCGTTTTCCCTTTTGAGTCTCTCCTACAGGAGAGAAATGGGGGGTATAAACAGTGGTGGGATCCAAAAATTTTAGTAACAGGTTCCCATGGTGGTGGGATTCAAACTATGGCGTAGCGCCAATGGGGCTGGAAGCCGGGGGGCAGCCTGGCAACGAAGGGGCATGGCCGGGCATTCCAGGGGCTACGTGGGGCATTAATAATTTTACTCTGTTCACAGGTAAAAAACTCTTACTGTAAAAAAAAAGTTCCTAATTTCCAGAGATGTGGTATCTTTTCTGGTCCATAATTTAAACTCATTATAGCAAGTCCCTATAGCTCTTCCACTTGCCAACAGAAACAACTAGCTATCTCCTCCCTAATTGACTGCCTGTCAAATACTTAATACTTTCAAATACTTAATTTTGTTTCTAGAAATCAAAAGAAAGATACTTTCCCTAAACAAGGAACTTTACCATATTTCTTTAACATGTTTTTAAAACAGCCCAACAGGGAGAATTATCCCGTTTTCTACCTTCGCTAACCAGCCACATAGGAAACAACAGGACTTTATGATTTTTGGACCTAATGGAATTTCTAACGGAAAAGCAGACCCAATTAGTAACCCCCTCTCGGCACACACAAATAATTAGTAACCCACTCTCGGGAACTGGTGAGAACCTGCTGGATCCCACATCTGAATTGCTAGCCTCCAGGTGGGATCTGAGGATCCCCTGAAATGACATCTCCAGATTACAGAAATAAGTTTCCCTGGAGAAAATGGATGCATTGGAGGAAGAACTCTATGGGATTGTACCCCTCTGAGGACCCTGCCTCCCCAGGCTCTATACACAAATCTCCAAGTTTCCCAACCTGGAGCTGGCAATCATAACACACACACACCGCCCCACTGGAGGCCAAAGAGGATCTGGCAACCCTAGTCTTCATTCCCAAACCTCCTGTGTGTCAGGTCCATGCCTGTCAGTGCTTAGATGTCTTGCTGTGTGGGAGTTGCAAATGTTTCTTGTAAATGCTTTCCTGTTTCCCTCTCCCCTTCTTGGCAAATCCCTGGTGCCAGCCCTCCTGCGGGAAAGTGCGAACGTTCCCAGGTCTCTTGAAGCTCTGTAGTGCAAATGTTATACACTCTGTGAAACACATTTGGGGGCTTTCCGCACTGCAGAAGGGAGCTAAGGTTGACTCAGTTCCCTTCAGTGGGGGGCGATTCCAGGCTGTTCCTCACAGCAACTTACTTGGCCCCCTGTAACCGAGCTAAGTGGGCGGGATCATCTTGGTGCCTGTTTCGCTCCTCGATCGTGATTGGAGCTTGTGTTACCATGGGAAATGGGAGTGTTCTTTTTTTTTACAGTTACATGCCCGTTCTGCGCATGCCACAAAAGCGGCTCCTGATTGGTTGAACGGATGAGGTGTCGTTTCGATGCATCCCCGCTTCGAAGCTTTGAAGCGGTATCGACCTTGCTCCAACAGAAAAGTGCAGTTCATAACTGCGACAGGGATGTCGCAGTTCTGAGGGGGGGGGAACTGAGACAAAACAACGTTGAGCTCAGTTGCAGTGCGGATACACTGAGGTGAACCTAGATAGAAACCAGTACAACTCTGTCAGTGCGGAAAGCCCCTTTGTGGGAATCAAATGGGGGCGGGGATTGAAGGATATAATCTCTGGATCTAAGCGGGAGAGCTTAGATTCAGCTTTCTCTGTTACTCTACGCGTTGTAGAAATAAACTGCTTTAGGACTTTCCTAAGGTCTCTATTATTTCCATGTTCAAGAACCTGACACTGTGACCTCCAGCCCAAAGTTGGCAACCCTAATTTGGTTGAATTAGTAGTTAAATGTTAGGACTCCAAGCCAGTCCCTTTGCTCAAGGGTTCATGCAGCTTAACTTGTTCAAGTATTTGGGTCGTGGAGGAGGCGGCCTGCAATGACTTTGCAGGGAACAAGATGGATGAGGCATTCCCCTCTCCAAAAAACGTAAACAGGTTTAGGCCTAGCTGAGGCTGTAACGCAGCCCACCCAGCTGCTGTTCCCGTCAGCCAGCTGAAACATTTTTTCGCCCTTGATTGTGCCAGAACGCTTTAATGAGTAGATTGCTGGTTTTTATTCTTTTGCTTTCTCCACAGCCAAACAGTTAATTTCGCCGAGCTGTGGTAATCCTCCCTCCATTCCTCTTATGCAAATTGTGGCAATTTCCTTCCTCAGCTGCGATTATGAAACTGGTTTTCGGGACGGTCAGGAAGGGACAGGCCATGAAGATTTTTGTTTTCGGCTCCCCAACCAGTCGCCGTTCTTTCTCCTTAGAAATGCATCAACGGCTTTTAGCGTTTTGTTATTTCGTTGGGAGAGAAAAGAACCAACTCGGAACACGGGAATGGCACAGTGTGGGAGGAGCAGCTAGGAACAAAGGTCTGGCCATCCACAGCAAGAATTAAAGGATATTATCAAAGCGAGTTGCCTGTTTCGATGTAGCAGACCAACTGTGGATACTCCCAGAAGTTACACTAGCAAGTATATGAGTAGCAAGGTGCAAGCAATGACGCCCAAATTCTGTTCATTTTCCCGTTAGATAAACCGGAACTTGGGTCTCCTTATTTTCTACTGTTACAATAGCACAAAATTGTATTCAGCAAAGCTACTGCAGGGAGACTTGCTAGACCAGAAAAAAACAACGCTTCTTTTCAACAAGGAGTAGCCAGGCAGAAGGACAGAGAAGAAGGGTTTGGATTTATACTATCCCACCTTCCTCTTGGAGCAGCAGTGGCGAGGAGGTTAAGAGCTCGTGTATCTAATCTGGAGGAACCGGGTTTGATTCCCAGCTCTGCCGCCTGAGCTGTGGAGGCTTATCTGGGGAACTCAGATTAGCCTGTGCACTCCCACACACACCAGCTGGGTGACCTTGGGCTAGTCACAGTTTTTGGGAGCTCTCTCAGCCCCACGCACCTCACAGGGTGTTTGTTGTGAGGGGGGAAGGGCAAGGAGATTGTAAGCCCCTTTGAGTCTCCTGCAGGAGAGAAAGGGGGGATATAAATCCAAACTCTTCTTCTTCTTCTTCTCTACCGTAAGGAGATGTGAAGGTATTACAAACTCCTTTCTCTTCCTCTTCCCACAACAGACAACCTGTGAGGTAGATGGGCTGAGAGACTTCTGAGTGAACTGTGACTGGACCAAGGTCACCAAGCAGGGATGTAGGAGCGCAGAAGCAAATCGGGCTCACCAGATAAGACTCCGCCGCTCATGTGGAGGAGTGGGGAATCAAACCTGGTTCTCCAGATTAGAGTCTGCTCCTCTTAACCACTACATCATGCTGGGACTCTGAGGGTGGGGATATGGAGAGGCAACAATGGGGGCTGTAGCACCATGTCACTGCTGGTAAAAATATGGAAGTGACACAAGCAGCTGTAAGAATCCTTGGGAACTCTATGGTAAAACCATGGTCTCCAGTGTTTCCTAGAGCTGCACCATATCACTTCCAGATTTTAATCAGTGCAGGAATGGATCTCAACTCCTGCAGGCTGGTTCTTGAATAAGGTTTGCCACAGAGTGACATTTGCTGGTGCTAATCTTTGTCCTGTTTTATTTATTTTATTTTATTTTTATTTATTTATTCATTCGACTTAATAAATCACTCTCCACCTAAGGGCTCTGGGGCTTCTTATTCAGCAAAAGGAATGAGGTTGTGGTCCTTCTGCTCCCCAGCATCTACGGGAAATAGCACCTATGGCACATGGCATTGGCTCGCCATTTTGGTACCCAGTGCCTTGGCTTCCTGCTGGCTGGCCATATGTTTTGTTGGCCCCCAAGGACAAGCCAGAAGACCTTCCAGCACAGCCACACTTTCTCCTAAGTGGCTTGCTGTGCCAAGGACAGCAAAAGAAAATGATGCAGGCAAGCAGTCTATGCAGTGTAAGTGTACGCTATCAAATGGGGGCATTCCTGGCCCCAAAGGGCTCAGAAAGTTGAGCAAAGCTGGTTTTGTCCCGAGAACAGCCATCTTGGTGCTAGTGGGGGCTCCTGCACTGGAAAAGTGCTGGCACCGTGACTGCGATGGCGCCCGAGCATGACACGGCCACATGGCTCCCCGACACTGGTGTAAGTGCCCCAGCACTATCAGTGTAAGTGGCATTTACGTTGGTACAGGAGCAGAGGTGGGATCCAGCAGGTTCTCACAGGTTCCCGAGAGTAGGTTACTAGTTATTTGTGTGTGCCGAGAGGGGGTTACTAATTGGTGATTTTGCCACGTGATTTTTGCCTTAGTTACACCCCTCCTCCGCTCCTCAGCAGTAGCCCACAGAACTTGAAGCAGTCTAGCAGGAGGTGCACCGGTGTGCATGGCAGCCTGCACCTGCGTGCATTGGTTTCCCGCCCAAGGACCGGCGCAGTGGCTGCATCCTTGCCACAGCCCTGCCCAGGAATGCCCCGCCCCTGGAATGCCCAGCCCCGCCCCCATCGTGCCCCGCCCAGCCCCATTGGCACTACGCCACTGTTTGAATCCCACCACCATGGGAACCTGTTACTAAAATTTTTGGATCCCACTACTGTACAGGAGTCATACATCTTACTGAATGGTTTTGTCCCTCTTTGGATTGCACTGTTTAGTTGTATTTATTGGGCTAATTATATATAATCAGCCACAGTGCTTCCTTTATTTGTTAGCAAGAGGGCTATTATTCAAGAAAATGCACCTATTATTCTTCCTGCATCCAAGAAAAAAAAATCATTTCAGCTGTTTTGTTATTCAAGGAGTGAAGGCGGTGCTTAAAAAGAACTATCCCTCAACTGCTACACTTACCTAGCACTACAGTTTTTTCTTTGCCCATAGATTTTTAGATACTCAATAAAAAAAGAGGGATTCGGGCTCTAAAACATCTTTTATGCACCCTTCACGTTCATATGCAGGAGAAGAATCTCTTATCATTCCAACACATTCAAGCAACCTGGCTGTGTTCTTCTTGAATGCTCTCGCATTAAATGCTTGATAGCATCTTTATGTAGCAGCAACACTATCAATTTACACTTTTTTGCTGTAGTTCTGGCAGAGCCACCGTTAACAAAGGTCAGGGTACAAAATAGTCTAACGACAGTAAAATTGATGGACAGAATAAGATAAGGTACCAGGTTTCTCTTCCTAAAGGAAAACACAAGCATTACTTGAAGAGTCTGCAGCAAACAAAGATCGTGCATTTGTAATGAGGGACGATTTCAAATTTCTCATACCTACTATTTCAATCTGAGGGTGTATGTTTCATTCGCACTCCTCTCTTCAGTCTATCAAGTCTCTGATTCTTTAGGTTTCACCCTGTTTCAGTTTATGTAACATTGGTCCATTCCACACAACCTGAATAAAATGTTGTAAAGTAGGAAATAAAGTGTTTACAGATTTCTGCAACGTTTTTAGCTGGGAACATTTTATTTGTGCACTGTTCCTTTGCGATTCTTTCATAAAAACGTTTTGAAAACATTTTCACTTGCTGTGCGATCTCTTTAAGACGTTTCCTACACATCCTATACTTCCCCATTGGCACCATTTTCTTAGTTTACACCAGCCATCTAACACCATATTTTTGTCAGGTATTTTTTTTAAAGCCTCATAGCATGGGATCCACAGAGTTCCAAAAAGAAACAGAGGCCCCTTCCGCACACGCAAAATAATGCGTTTTCAAACCACTTTCATAACTGTTTGCAAGTGGATTTTGCTATTCTGCACAGCTTTAAAGAGCACTGAAAGCAGTTTGAAAGTGCATTATTCTGCATGTGTGGAACGAGCCAATATGACGCAAAATGTCAGCCAGGAATCATTTTGAGGGGATGAGTGCGGATAAATCGGGCGGGGTTCAAAAACGCTTGGCAAACTCTTTCAAAATGTTTTCAGGGGCGAGTGCCAAAAGGACCATTATTTGAACCCGACAAATTAGCATTATCTGTTAAATAAGGAGGGGCTTACAAGAAATCACAGGTCTAAATTTAGAAATCCCAGCATATCACCCCAAATCTCTTTTGGGGATTCTGTAAACTCCAAGTGTCTTGTGCAGATTTTGCCTGCCTCTTTTGTTTCCTTTAAGCTGCTTCTCGAACTGCCATCCCTTCTGCAGCATTATCAGTCATCACTGGGAAGATTATAAAGGGATTTTTTTTTTACTCTTGGCTTAATCTCCATAGAGAGCAACAAGTCTATACAAAATTATGTCTCCTTTTCTCCAGCCGAGTTTACTCCCAGGACAGTATTCTGAGAACTGCAGCCAAAGTCATGTTTCTTTTTCTGAATATCAGGGAAGTCCACCATGGAAATCAGATTTACAACTCTCCTTATTGCCACAGGGCCTGACAATGTGCTATTTGATATATTGATGTATATTACGTGTACAGTGAACGCATAAATGCTATATAAACTATTTATCATATGCAACATGTGTGAACAACAGAAATTGACCTAGAAAACAAGCAGTGAAAATCAGAGCACGGAAACTATTGAGAAAAGATAAAAAAGGATGAAATTGGAAAATTTACTCACATCTAAATCATACACAACAACAAAAAAATATGGAGATGGGTGATAAAACATTTCACAAGCGGGTCCCGTCGGAGCTTTTTATTATAGCCTTGTCACATGGCCCAGTCTGTCCCCAATTACTGATACTGTGTGCCTATAATTTTAAGTCAGTCCACATATCCCGCTAGCCGATATATTAGATATTTCAAACGCTCCAGCTATCATTTCGATCTGGGCTGACCAGCTGGCATAGACAATGTCGGTTTATGAGACAGATTTTTGCCGACTCGGCAGAGAAAGTTAATTGCTCCTTGTACGTGGGAGCAATTCCTGGAAGCTGCGGAGCTGAGTGAGAAACGCCACACTTCGTAAATTCATCCTCTCCACTTATGCCGGAGTAATGGTCTAATTGCCGGGAGGGACTAAAGATTTATAAGGATTCTCCCGCCCCACCCCCTTTCTCTAGCTAGGGAACTGCTGACTACAGATATGCCGGTGACCTTTTTTAAACAAGTTATTAATGTTTGCCAGCGCACACATCACCACCCTGAATGGAAGCCTGATGCGACTGTATCAAGATCTCGTCTGGAGCAGATTTAAATCAACGCACAGGCTTGCTAGTGTGTACTGGGAAGCCCCAAGGGAAAGCAGACTGAATAGGAGAGGCCCTGACTCGCAAGTGATAAGGAAGCACAAAGACCAATCAGTTAGACACATGCCCCATTCTCTGGTGGAGAGACGAGACCTGATTTTCCAACTATAAGCTTCAGGGCTGGTGTCAACATACCCCGAAGTGGGGCACTTGCCAGGATTCAAGGCTTCCGGTGGAATCCCATTTATTTTTTAAAATGTTTTTATTTATAAGTAGATTTTTGTTTTAATTGTTGTTAATTGTTGTAATTGTTGACTGTTTTTAATCAAATTTTTATATGTTGTTTACTGCTGTAAGCCACTTTGAGCCCTTGTGGGGAGGGCGGCATACACATTTAAATAAATAAATAAATAAATAAATAGATAGATAGATAGATAGATAGATAGATAGATAGATAGATAGATAGATAGATAGATAGATAGATAGATAGATAGATAGATAGATAGATAGATAGATAGATAGATAGATAGATAGATAGATAGATAGATAGATAGATAGATAGATAGATAGATAGATAGATAGATAGATAGATGATGAATGAATGAATGAATGAATGAATGAATGAATGAATGAATGAATGAATGAATGAATAAATCCACCCACCCACCCACCCACCCACCCATCCATCCATCCATCCATCCATCCATCCATCCATCCATCCATCCATCCATACATACATACATACATACATACATACATACATACATACATACATACATAAAAAAGTAATCCTTATAACCCACACACACACACAAAGCCTTTATTGGCATCATACAGTAAAACAATTTGTAACCAGAAACGTTTTACAACCAGAATAACATAGTTACAACTCAAATAACCATCATTTAATATAAAAATCTCCCTTAGCAGATGTGCCAATTATATCCAACAGAAACTTGGCAACTAATTCAGAAAAATCCTGGATTTGATCCATCCAGGAAATACTTCTTATCCTTTGATCATCTGTCATCATATATATCTACATTAAAAGATGTACACAATGGTCGATACTTATACCTTAAGCATTCCCCTATATTTTGGACAGTGGAAACGGTGATGATGATATGCTCTAGTGTTTCTACTCTTAGTACATGCTGTTGCAAGGGCATAATCTTTTCTCGGTCTTTGGTATTTTTTGGAATCAATCTTCTAGTAGAGCAGGATGGCAAAATATTGAATCTTGCTAAAGAGAATGCAACTGCCTCAATCTTAAAAATTAATCTATATAAAGTAAATAATGAGAGACATACAACCCTTTGCTTCCAACTATGAAGGTGATTGATTTAGGGAGCGTGAGCAAGCTTTTTGAATTTGCTTGCTATTAAAGATCTTTGATAATCCCATCTCAAGCGAATTCTTTCTTTTTTAACAACAATTTTTTTGCCTCTAAATAAGATAACATTGATATTTCATCCATAGATATGCCAATTTCTGTAATCTTATCAACTATTTTATCATGCCAGTTTGAAGTGTTAAGTTCAGAGAGCACAATAAGCATGTGAAACTGCCTGGCTTTGGAATGACAGTGGATTTTTAACCAGTATATAGTTGCTCTTAATCCAAGCTTAAGGTAGTTAAGGAACATGTGAGGCCTAGTTCAAAGCGCAAGGCTGCGTATTAAGACACTAAATTGGGGAAACCCATAATCCTATGCGCAGAAATTTAGAGTGTAGAGTAAGCCGATCTGGTGTTTCTTGGGGCTAAGAAACAGTGCGACTGGAAAGCCATAGAGTAGCTGCAGAACTACTTTTGCAATTGAATCGCTCTTGGATTACTGCTGGAATGTATTGGTGTCCTTTGGTGTAAAAAGCTAAATTCACTAAAGCGCTACAGTTGAGTAGCTTTTACTGATGCCGCTTTTGACATGGGCTGTCCAAGAAAGATTATAAGTATGAACAAAAATACCCTAAGTATTTGTATTTCTTTGACTTGTTCAATTTCTTTCGTCGCTACTTTCCAGTGGTTGTTTTTTCCATGATCTAGCAAACACCACATATAACTTTTGATTTATCAAAAGTTAAGTCTCCAGCTTGTTTAATTCTCTACAGTAACTGTAGCATCTGTTCATTGAACGTAACAGGCCTACCCTAGTGTATGACATTATAATAGTATCATCTGCATAAAGAAGCGCCGGTAAATGTGTATTTCCCAGTTTGGGGCTGTGGTCCATCAATATCCCCAAGTTCCAGGAAATCCCTTTAAGTATATAAGTTAAACAAGGTCGGAGCAATTATACACCCCCTGTTTCTACCCCTTTGGTTGCTTAAGATATTATTATTGGTCAATGCCCCCTCCTGAGTGCATTTTACCCGGCAAGAGGTGTTAGTGTGTAATTGCCTGATTAAAAAAAGCAGTCTGGGGTCGATGTTCAAATCCTCCATTTTCTTCCATAACAAGTCTCTAGATAGTGAATCAAAGGCTTTTTTAAAGTCTAAAAAAGCAACATAGAGCTTGCCTGATCGTTGTTTTAACTGTTTTTGGGCAAGGTGGGCCAGGACTATTGCGTGGTCATGAGTAGATTTTCCTTTGAATCCTTATAACCCTAATGGAAGCCAATCAACTTGCTGTTGTGGGTTTTCTGGGCTGTGTGCAGTGGTGGGATTTGCACCAATAGAAGTACTGCACATGAAATCCTTTTGAAGACTGGATTCCTGCTTTCTTTTGCTCAGCTGTACTTGAGTGAATGGGCTGATGCACCTACTCCAGAAACAGACTTCATACTATGTATTGGTTCTCAAGTAGCTCTACAATATCTACCCTGATTTTCCATGGAGATTTTCCCATTCATAAAGCTGGTGCCTGGGGTTGGACACAAATATTACGAAATACTGATGCCGGAATGCAGAAAGTCGGCAAATGGAACGATCTTCCATGGGGCTAAGCTGCTCTGCAAATCCTGGAGGCGAAATGTTGCATCGGAATGAATCTCTTAATGGCATTTGCCAAACATCTTTTCCAAGATCTACGCAGCTGTTTTCTTGTACTTCATGGTTTTATTCAAACATAATTAATGTATTGCTCACTGTCTTTCTGGTCCAGGAGCAGTGTCCATGTCATCCCTCCATTTCCCTCCACAACCTTAAGAGCAAGAAACATTTTTTTTAATTAAACGAAACCTGAGATGCTACACTTAATTAAAGAAAACTGTTCAGGAGGTTCCACATTGCTCATGAAACATTTGTTCCTGACCTTTACATAAGAGTAAACTAAAATGCAATTACGGATTTCAGCATTCTGAACAAACCAAATGCACGATTCATATAATTATTTCCTTCCCCACCCCCCACTTTCCCCCCCAATTCACTTATCAGCTAAAGCATTCTTATCTTGGCTTTCTCACTCTTCTTTTTAACGAAAACTAAATAGAAATACTAAGAGATTCAAGCTAAGTTCACCATCAGAGAAAGAGGCTGGGGAGAGAGGGTGGTTTTTTGTTTTGTTTTTACATTAAAGACATCCGGCTTTCAAAACAACATGTTTCTAGTAGATTTGGACAGCAAGTTAAAACTGTTAACAAAACAAGAAAATTTGGTAGGTGGAATGTCGGGCTGAGTGCAACTTGTAAATAGCAGCAACCGAATCACCGGGGGCAGCCATTGCAGCTGGGGTGAGCCAAGGAGGCAAGAGTTGCTTGCAAAAGCATGGCCGGACGGCATGCTGCAGGCGGGTGCAATGATTGGCTCCGAACCGGTAAAGGCGGGAGGAGCCTAACTATAAAAGTGGCACCACACCCAGAGCTCGTCCTTCTTGGCGGCGAGACTCGAAAGGCATGGCCCACCCTCCCTTCCTAGATCTAGATGATTGTTGTTGATTTTGCAAATTGTCGCAGCCCGGCGGGTTGGCAACGGGAGACACAACATCTGGGGAGAAAATGAGCCATCTGGCAGGTTCTCCCATGCTTGTGCCCTGTGGAAGGGCCGGGGGGTGTGGCGGGCCGGTTGGCAGGCCAGTAGGCTTAGCCGGTGCCCGACACCCCAGCAAGCTTGGGAAGGATGGCGGGTCGGTAGGCGGCCTGTGGGCTTAGCCGGTGCCCGCCTCCTCAGCAGGAGCAGGAAGGGTCGAAGCCGGGGGGTTACCCCTGGGGCTCCCCTTCCTGCTGGTGGCCCCAATGGATATTGGGGATCGCCTGATGTTGTGACCCGTTTGCTGCCCTAGCTTCTCTGTAAATATGTTATAGTTGTTTATATTTGCATATATATTAATAAACTGGGCTGCGGCCCAATCCATTTTTCCAAGCCTGTCATTGTAGTGTCTCTATTTGCCGGAGAAGGGTCTCACCATCTGCACACAACAGAAAATATATATGTTGAATATGCAAAAGGGAAAAGATGAGCCCTGTAGCACAGAATGGTAAGCTACAGTACTGCATTCAAAGCTCTGCTCACGACCTGAGTTCAGTCCCTACAGAAGTTGGTTTCATGTAGCTGGCTAAAGGTTGACTCACCCATCACTCCAAGGTCAGTAAAATGAGTACCCAGATCACTAAGGGTAAAGTGTGGGTGACTGAGGAAGGCAACGGCAAACCACCTTGTCAACATAGTCTGCCTAATAAATGTCAGGGTGTGACATCACCCTATGGGTCAGTAATGACCCGGGGCTTCCCCAAGGGACCACTTTTACCTTTTCATATTGACAGGAAGTGACAAAGCAGTGGTTAATGTATTTCCATTGGCTCATGATGGAACATCTGTTGTACAGCACATTTCAGCTCACCAGAATGATCTCAATGAAGGTTAACGGGTATATTTCCATATGATCCTGTTAGCAGAGTAACGAGTGGAATTTAGCTTTGCGCGCCACTTTATGATAGGAATAGTTATCTAGCTAAAGACCAGACCTTTTACCTCAGAAATCATTAAACATTAGAAAGCCTTACTTAAACTGAGAGAGAAACAGACAATATGCACTTATACATTGATACATTCATAGTTCACAGTTTGGTTATCATTTCAAGCATAGTCAGAGGCTTTTTGGTTAAGCAGAACACATAACATCTTTCCTCAGCAGAGTCAGAGAGCTAACTGTTTCCAACTAGAATGTTCGTAGAGATCTCCCAGAATTCCCTGCTGCTGCATGCAAGCAAGGCTGTACATTCTGACACTCAAGAGATATATCTTGTGCACCATTGAACATGGTACTTTGATACAAGCGCATTTTGTATTTTTACTTTCAAACAGATGGGCAGGAGCAGAGCTAGATAGGCACTAGGACCCAGGAGGAGCATTCTACAACAAAGAAGTTCCAACATGTTTTATCCTGTGGTGGAGGAATATACAATCTACTAACATCTTTATGTGAAGCAGAGTATAGATGGTTAATAGGTGGCTGTCGCAGATCAGCCTGTGTTGGGGAATACCACCCTTGTTTTCATTCCTCATTACAGGTTCTGTTCCAGTTTGAGTCATTTTGTCAATAACACATGTGGGTTTAAAGATTGCTGGGTTGAACAGCTAAGAAAGAGCAGAATATGCTCTCCAACCAAATTTATGTTGACCAGTAAGCTGAAGATATACCAGGCCTGACACTAAGGCCCTTTCCGCACGAGCGGTTTATGGCACCCTGGGGATGGCAAAAAAGCCATCCCCAGGGAGCCATTTGCACAGGGGGCACAGCAGCTGTGCCGCCACGCCACCCTCACGCCGCCCGACTGGCGCGAAGCCGGCATTTCCAAACCTCGCTCGGCAAGCGAGGTTTACTGGAAATGCTGGCTTGGAGCCGCTGCCGTGCGAACGGCAGCGGCTTCCAGGCGCCTCCCCCCCCACCGGGCGACTCACCAGTCCTGTGGCCCTCCGGCGGGTCGCCAAGGCCTGGGGACACACCCACTTTGCCCTGCGACCCTGGAGCAGTCACGCAGAGCAGGGGGCTTGTCTCCAGGTCTCGGCGATGCACCAGATGGCCAGAGACACGCCCGGTCGGCCGGGCAACAGCGCTCTGCCGCGCCATCGTCCCAGCTGTTTCTGGGACCGTTTGTGCGAACGGTCCCAGGGGGGTTGGGTCGGCGAGGGATGCGCCGACCCAACCCCCAACGACGCTGTGTGAAAACGGCCTAACAATAAGGATGAAGAATGATACCCCATCAAGGATTCTCTTATTCTTTGAATCAGTTCTGCCTTACCACAAAGATAATATTTGTAGGATAACAACTAGTTTCAATTGGTGAGTCACTTTGAGCCCGTCTCTAAATGTTTCAAATAAATACATATTATTATCATATAATTATTTCACCTCATTAATTTCCCAAGACCTTTTTTCTTCTTCAAATTTTGCCAGTTCATTTCTTGCCGTGAAAACCCCACAAAGTCACAGCTTCAGTTGGCTGTGACTTGACGGCCCTTTTCACAACCACCGCCAGAACGCAACGCCATTGTTATTATTCCTGCCCATCAGCCCTTTTTTTTTACCAAATGGTTCAAAGGGCAGCCCAATGAGATTTTGAGCTCACTGTGACAAACACTGGGGTGGAACGAAGTTTGAGAATTCCGCTTGGGGTTTGGAGGCCTCCTTGGACTGCAAAGGATCTCCAGATGAGAGAGATCAATTGCCCTGGCTGCTTTGGAGGACGGACACTTCAGCATTATACCACTCTAAAGTCCCTTTACTCTGCAAACCCTCCCCAAGACCTTCCTCCAAATTTCCAGGAATTTCCCAATCCAGAACTGGTAACCTCGTCTGGTATGTTTAGGAGAGCCAGTGTTGTGAAGGGGTTATGTCAGGCCTGTGCCATTCTTGGCCTGGCAGAGAGCACGTACACAGGCCAGCCACAGCTGGGCCAGCCATCTCTGCCGCCCCAAAGCCATGGGCATTGGTGGGATCCAAAAATTTTAGTAACAGGTTCCCATGGGGGTAGGATTCAAACTGTGGCGTAGCGCCAATGGGGCTGGGCGGGGCACGACAGGGGCGTGGCGGGGCATTCTGGGGGCAGGGCATTCCTGGGTGGGGCTGAGGCAAGGACACAGCTCGCCAAGGCCGAAGGTCCTCTTGGGCTAGGAAACCAATGCACATGGTAGGTTAGGCTGCCACGCAGACGCCGGGTGCACCTCCTGCTAAGACTTAAGCTTCAAGTTCTGGCTATGGGCAAGATTGTTCACTTGTTTAACTTATATAAAAGATAAGCTAGGTATAGAAATACCCTTTAAGCCAGAATTGTTTCTTCTAAATATTATGGAAAAAAAATGGGAAAAAAATCTGAAACGTTATTTTTATATATGTCAGTTGCTGGGAGAATCCAATTCGCAAAGAAATGGAAGAATCCTGCAGTACCAACAATAGAAGGGTGGATGAACCAACTTTTGGAATTTGCCTCTTATGACAAACTATCTAAAATGCTAAGTACAAGTACAATTGATGAATTTGTGTCAACCTGGGATCCATTGATTAACTTCTTAAAGAAAAATGAAGAGTATAAGTTATTTTTGTTATGCCTGCAATGTTGATGAAATTAATGGTCAGATGTAGAGTTAAACAACAAACGAAAGATATTAGAAGCTGAACTGATTCCAAGCGGAAGTCACAGCACTGAGGGTGGGGTGGTGGTGTTAGGTAAGGTAAATGTTATAATGTATGGGAAAGAGGGGATATTTGTTTGTATGAAATCAATATTATTTGTATGCTTGTATGAAATGATTATTATTTGTATGTTTGTATGAATTTATTATAATAAACTACTTTAAATAATAAAAAAAAAGTTCTGCGCGCTACTGCTGAGAGGAGGGGCGTAACTAAGGCAAAAAATTACGTGGCAAAATTAGTATTAGTAACCAATTAGTATTAGTAACCAATTAGTAACCCCCTCTTGGCACACACAAATAATTAGTTACCTACTCTCGGGAACCTGTGCGAGAATCCTGTTTGATCCCAATTCCTCTGGGCCACATGGTAAGCCTCTTTTCTTTTGTTCAAGATGTACTTGAAGGTTCAATAGAGCTTGCCGAGTACTCCTTATCTATCTTTCACAGGGAGTAACTTGCCTTTCCCAAAACAATGTATCTGTGGTACTGTCTTTCTCATGCTGATATTGGGGGATGCAAAGGTGGGGGCTTTGTAGGTTGAACCAAACTGTAACCTTAAGGTATATACTGAGGCCAGGGAGTTTGGATCTCAGATTCAGCCACCTGGCCGTTGGGCTGACACAGTTCCTGAATAAAGCTCTCGAAACCTTCCTGAGACTTATTTCTGACTGGAATACCAGAACCTTACAGGTTAGGAGCAGGTGGACTCTAATCTGGAGAACTGGGTTTGAGTTTCCACTTCTCCACATGAAGCCTGCTGGGCGACCTTGGACCAGAAACAGTTCTTTCAGGACTCTCTCAGCCCCACCTACTTCACAAGGTGTCTGGGATGGGAAGGAAAGCAGTTCATAAGCCACTTTGACACTACGCAGTGGCGTAGGAGGTTAAGAGCTCGTGTATCTAATCTGGAGGAACCGGGTTTGATTCCCAGCTCTGCCGCCTGAGCTGTGGAGGCTTATCTGGGGAATTCAGATTAGCCTGTACACTCCCACACACGCCAGCTGGGTGACCTTGGGCTAGTCACAGCTTCTCGGAGCTCTCTCAGCCCCACCTACCTCACAGGCTGTTTGTTGTGAGGGGGAAGGGCAAGGAGATTGTAAGCCCCTTTGAGTCTCCTGCAGGAGAGAAAGGGGGGATATAAATCCAAACTCCTCCTCCTCCTCCTCTTCTTCTTCTTCTTCTTCGTCTTCCTCCTCCTCCTCCTCCTCATGGTTGAGAAAAGTGGGGTAAAAATCCAAACTCTTCTTCTCCCAGAGTCCTTATGGACAACTTCGTTTCCAAGCACATGAGCTGCTTTTGCGCCTTCCCAATTGAGAGCATTTTTTGGTTAGGGGTATTATTCATTTCACTGGTTCCTGATTTACAAAAGCAAGCTACCACTTTAAGATGCCAACAGTGCAAGAATTCTCAAAACAATTTGCTATGCAATCCCAAACAGAGCTCTGCCCTTCTAAACCCACTGACCTCTGTAGATGTAAAAAGGTATACCTAGTGTAGGATTGTGCTTTTGATCCATTTTAGAACCTAGATTAGCACGAATATGTTCACCTTTCTGGGTCAGCCTGGCAAACTGGGAAAGTCTGGAAAATGAAAGGTATGGGCCATCCAACATTTCTTCCCCTCCAGGAGATGCAAGGCAGCCAAGAACATACTACAATGGGCATACAGACTCAGAGAAAATAGGATTGCTTCTATTCGATATTGACCCCTTACATTACACATAAGTCTCGCTTTTTATTCTGGCTGCCAAAAAGATTCCAGTAGATTTTGGAAATAAAAACAGTACTACTTCCTTTTAACAGTTTTAGAAGGCAATGCTATCCACACATTGTGTCATGCCCCCACAGAGGCTTTGGTTATTTCCCCTCTGATTCAGTTTCCCCATAGTTAGCATGGTTTTAGTTCTTTGTTAAGTCTTCTATGGGAGGGTATTTTAGTTAGCCCCTGCCCCTTTAAGACATTTCCCAATAGACAGTTTCCTTTCTTTACTCACCATCCCCTGTTTTAGTTCTAGTCAGTCAGTCTGAGAGAGGTGTTAAGGGTAGCTGGAAACTGGAATATTTGTGACGTTCATATGAGTATATGGTGGTCCAAAGTCAAGTTTAGCAGCAGTTAGAATATGATAAAGACTGAAAGAGCTGAAAAGAAGCAAGACATAGTGGACTTTCCTAAAGCAACCAAGAGACGACACAGTCTACAGCTTCAAACCTGCTCAAGACAAGCAAGTACTCTGATTAGATAGACCCAAGGGAGGAGTTAGGGTCTTGTTTCTCTCCAGTAATAAACCTATTATAAGAACTGCTGAACCTGGCTTGTGTCTCCCCCATTCTGTCTTAGCCAAGTACAGGACACCTCTAACAGATTCACTGGGGGGGGGGGGAGAACACATTGCTTGCTATGTTGTTTTACGTTTGTATACAAATACCTCCTGTAGCAGCCATATTGTCATAGCCCCTGATACCCTGTATCAGAATTCCGAAAGTACTGACAGTATCTAATCGGTCGTGGACCCCTTGTGCCTTCTAGAAGTGGCGTAGGAGGTTAAGAGCTCGTGTATCTAATCTGGAGGAACTGGGTTTGATTCCCAGCTCTGCCGCCTGAGCTGTGGAGGCTTATCTGGGGAATTCAGATTAGCCTGTACACTCCCACACACACCAGCTGGGTGACCTTGGGCTAGTCACAGCTTCTCGGAGCTCTCTCAGCCCCACCTACCTCACAGGGTGTTTGTTGTGAGGGGGGAAGGGCAAGGAGATTGTCAGCCCCTTTGAGACTCCTGCAGGAGAGAAAGGGGGGATATCAATCCAAACTCTTCTTCTACTCTTCTTCTAGAATGGTGGCCTATGAAGGGGAAAATGTTCAAATCAACAATCAAGGCGCTCAAGTTCAACCCTGTCAGATCCTAGATCATTCGAAATATCTGGCCCTGCTTTGAGAATGTCTGAAGGCGAACTCGCATCCCTCATTACCAAAATAATACTCATTAGCATTTAATGTGCTTTTAATTGGTCAAAAAAACAGATCTAATTGTTTAGCTGATTCTTTGGTGCATAATTAAGTACACTTCGGGGAATCGCAGTAAAACT
This sequence comes from Sphaerodactylus townsendi, assembly GCF_021028975.2. NCBI lineage: Eukaryota > Metazoa > Chordata > Lepidosauria > Squamata > Sphaerodactylidae > Sphaerodactylus > Sphaerodactylus townsendi. The sequence continues at coordinate 13,408,708 of NC_059426.1, read as the reverse complement.
GACTGACTCCCCGTGCCAGCTTTTCCAGGCACTCGGTTCCGTGGCTGTAAATTTTCAGGACATATTGCCTCGATGTAGAGCAGAGATAAGGGCCTGGCTGATAAATCCTTAGGACCACTGCACAAAACCAGAGTCAGCTGTCAGAAGCGATGCGCTTCCAACGTTCAGGAGTTGGAGTAATGCCTTTTGGTTCCTGGTGTACGGTCATGAATTATTTCAGCTGGGTTGCTCTTGTCGTCTTTTGCACAAAGCCAGGACTGAGCAGATTTCTTGTGGGGACAGAACGGCAGGCCTGCATCTGCGACGAAGCTCCCCGGGGATCCTCGGCGAGCAGGCAGCAAACTCAAACACATGCCGCTAGTCCTGAGGGCAGTCAGGGGGCGGTCTGCAGGATGTGCAGGGAGGGAAGGGGGGGAGCAGAAGCGGCTTGAATAAAAATTAAATGCTGACTTGGTATCTGTCAAGCACGGCAGCGACTAATTGCCGAGGACTAGATAAAATCCCAAAGTCTGCTTTGCAGCGGTACATTATCGCTTGGCAGTAAAACGGTTACTCTCTGCCTCTTTCTCGGTTTTAAATCACGTTTATCTACTCGACGTGAATTTTTAAAAGGGAGGCAGGCAGGAGTCGCTTACGGAGAACCCAGCTGCTAAAAGTATGGGGAATAGAATCCACGGATCTCATTGTACGAGAAGGGCTGTTTCTCTGCACTCCTAGAAATACATGTTTACTGTTATCCAAAGTTGGCTCTGAGCCCAGCCTATCAAGGGCCTCTGTGTTATGTCCCAACTGCCCAGAAGTGAGCTGGGATGCTCCCATCTACCCTCTAACACAGAGGCTGGTGCGATTCGCCTACAGAGACCAGCAGCAGTGGCGTAGGGGGTTAAGAGCTCGTGTATCTAATCTGGAGGAACCGGGTTTGATTCCCAGCTCTGCTGCCTGAGCTGTGGAGGTTTATCTGGGGAATTCAGATTACCCTGCACACTCCCACACATGCCAGCTGGGTGACCTTGGGCTAGTCACAGTTCTTCTGAGCTCTCTCAGCCCCGCCCACCTCACAGGGTGTTTGTTGTGAGCGGGGAAGGGCAAGGAGATTGTAAACCCCTTTGAGTCTCATTACAGGAGAGAAAGGGGGGATATAAATCCAAACTCTTCTTCGTCTAGTCCAAGAAGGTAATAAAGCAACACAACAGGGGGTGCCAGATCAAAAGTAGATACAGTGGCAACAGAGCAGGAAGAGCCAGACAACGTTACCGGTCACGACCACCACAACTTGGCTTGCCAGCTCTGGGTTGGGAAACACCTAGAGATTTGGGATCTGAAGAGAGCAGTGCTTGCAGAAGGAACCCAACTTCAGTGGGGTATAACGCCACACAGTCCATTTTCCAAAGCAACAATTTTCTCTGTCACCTGGAGATCAGTTGTACCATCAATAAGACAAGGGAAATACAGTGGCGCAAAATCACTGAATATTTAGAAACTTTACAACTTTCTAACAAATGCGATGAATGGTTGGTAGCAGGAGATCTTAATGCCAGGGTCGGAAAAGATGAGCATTGCCTCCAGAAGTTGGTAGGGCTGGACACAGAGAACTGCCCATGGTATTTTTCCTGAACCAGAAAATCAAAAGACATTTTGACTAATGCGGCAGGGGTAGACTTTGTGCAATGTTGCTCCCACTTTGGCTTAATACACTTAAATGGCTGAACCCAACATGCAACCTCAGGTGACTATACCCATGTATATAAATGAAAAATAAATCTATCACCTGAGGGCAAATTTCACGCCACCCATGGTAAAAAATAAATTACTGATACACAGTAATATTTTTGTGTAAGTGGTTAACCCGGAACAAAAGTGGGGCTAATCAGATAAAGGAACCCCACTGTTATAGGTTTTCCAGATGCCCCCCAGTCACCAGTGAGAAATAGGATAGAGCTGCTATATCCATGTTGGGAAACTCCTGGAAATCTGAGGATAGAGCAGGGGGGGACGGACCTCATGGAGGTATGATGTCATAGAGTCCACCCTTCAAAACATCTATTTTCTGGAGGTGAACCATCATTTTGGGGGATCCCCAGGTCCCACCTAACCTGGCTGGCATTCCTACTTCTGTTACAACTGGCTGGCCTTTTACCATAAAAGGCAAATGACAATTGGGTAAGTAGTCATTATGAACCACCCCATTTGGCGTAGGAGGTTAAGAGCTCATGTATCTAATCTGGAGGAACCGGGTTTGATTCCCAGCTCTGCCGCCTGAGCTGTGGAGGCTTATCTGGGGAATTCAGATTAGCCTGTGCACTCCCACACATGCCAGCTGGGTGACCTTGGGCTAGTCACAGCTTCTCGGAGCTCTCTCAGCCCCACCCACCTCACAGGGTGTTTGTTGTGAGGGGGGAAGGGCAAGGAGATTGTAAGCCCCTTTGAGTCTCCTGCAGGAGAGAAAGGAGGGATATAAATCCAAACTCCTCCTCCTCCTCCTCCTCCTCCTCTTCTACTAGTGGAAGTTTCTTTGTGTATGTGTGTTTGTGTGTGTAGCAGCAGTCGTAGTAAGTGTGCGTGTGTGTGTGTGTGTGTGTGTGAGTGGTATCCCACTGTGCACTCCGTGGTGCCCTGACCCAATTGAAAGCAACCATTTCAATCACAGCAGCTTGTTATCCCATTTTTCAAACTGCCGACAAGTCTGCAGTCTAGCCATTAGAAGTTTTAGTAGAGGGGCTTAATAATGAGCGCCCTCACAGCTTTATATTGGGCCGCAGGGCCCGATGTCACAGATTCTTACAAGAGAAATGATGCAAAACAGTCGGAATGTTAAATGAGGTCACCAAAGGTACAAGGAAGTCATCATTTGGGTCATGCCACAGAAGAAGAAAAAAGGATTAAATGAAACACACACACCTCCTATTGGGCCAACAAAGCACTCTTAAACTTGTGCTGTGTTCTGCAGGACTTGTTGTCAAAGAAGGATGGTTAAGGTTCCACTTTCATTTGATGCCAATTAGTGTACAGTCATATAGTCACCATTCATTCAAAATAATACAGGATGCATCCTTTCCTTTCTTCCACTGAGAGCAATCCATGCCGCCCCCCACACACATGTTATCTTTATAGCACTGTGAAATATGCTAGTCTGAAAGCAAGTGAGTGACCCTAGGTCACCCAGGGAGCTGCATGGTAGAAAGAGGTTTTGAACCTTAGTGACCCAAAAGGCTACACTGGACAAATCTCGCCTGGAAAACTGTGTCCATTTCTGGGCACTACAATTTAAGGAGGATATTGATGAGCTGGAATGGGTCCAGAAGAGGGTGACCAAAATAGTAAAAGGTCTGGATTCCATGCGCAGCAGTGGCATAGGAGGTTAAGAGCTCGTGTATCTAATCTGGAGGAACCGGGTTTGATTCCCAGCTCTGCCGCCGGAGCTGTGGAGGCTTATCTGGGGAATTCAGATTAGCCTGTACACTCCCACACACGCCAGCTGGGTGACCTTGGGCGAGTCACAGCTTCTCGGAGCTCTCTCAGCCCCACCTACCTCACAGGGTGTTTGTTGTGAGGGGGGGAAGGGCAAGGAGATTGTCAGCCCCTTTGAGTCTCCTGCAGGAGAGAAAGGAGGGATATAAATCCAAACTCTTCTTCAAACTCTTCTAGGAGGAGCTGGATATGGCTTAGGGAGCTGGATCTGTTTAGTCTGGAGACAAGAAAGGTAAGGGGTGACATGATCGCCATGTTGAAATATTTGAAAGGACGTCATGCTGACGATGGAGCGAGCTTGTTTTGTGGTCCTTCCTTTGTATTTCCTTGACCTCCAGATACTTAATGTCATTGCTGTAGGGTTAAGTTTTGTTCCGCTTCTTCATTTGTGCATCCTTTCTCTAGTACACTTAGGGATTATTCAAATCACGGCGCAATTTATCCTGGTCAGTCCCAACGGTGAGCATACAGGTCTTGGCTGCCGCAAGAGTCCATTATTTCAAGGCATCATTTCCACAGCTCCTGAAATCTTATAATTTGGTGGAGAATCACTTAGAGCCACTGGCTTTCCTGGTGCCCCTTCCTTGCCAAGAACACTCATTTCTGGGGCTTCCTACGAGTGAAAAGTGTAAAATATGCCTTAGAAGGGAAGAGGGTTAATGCAGTCCTTCAGAGAAGAGGAATGTGTGTGGGGGAACATGTCATAATTTTAATGGCCCGGAAATACACGGGCTTCATTAAAAAGTGAGCCATAACTGCTCAGCAAATCTCCATGTTGCAAAACGCCTCCCTCGAACTTCCATGAAAATCCGTCAGCAAGTGTGAAATTGCTTAGAGAGGTATCTGGAGTCCAAACAGCCTGAAGATGATAGGAATACAAAAGGCCCCTGAGAGCCCTTTTGAAACTTTGGAGATTAATGGGTTGTTGTGGAGAGCAGCACTTACCGTACTTGAACTCGAGTAGTGGGTAATTTCCTCCAAGGAAGGAAACAAGTGGACAAAAGATGTATGATTAATAATTATGCTAATCTAGCTTTACTTATACAAATGCACTCTCCCCGTACAGAGGGTTTCAGCAGAGTGGGGAATTAAGAGCAAAGCAGGATAAGTTGAGTTGGCATGCAAAAAAAAAAACTGACAGCCGAGAAATCTCTTGGAGCATGCTCTTGTGCTCTCTGTCACGTCGATGCTCCGAGGATCATTCCGTGGATAATCTTCCTCCTTCCTCCCAAAAGATCCCGTAGCTCCACCGACACAGGGTAATGGATCCGGGGTTAGAGGTTATTGTCAAACTGGGGAGGAAAACTCCCCCATCGGGGAAAAAAACGCCTCGACCAATTTGTTCTGTAATACGTGAGATTGCCCAAAGCAATTTCACATGGATTCTTCCCTCAAAACGAGGGCTCTGCGATATAGCGAGAGGGTCGCGTTCTGTAGGATAAAGGGAAAGCTGACGACTTTATAAATAGTTGAAAGCGTGTTTCTCTAAAATATATATATGGTCACAACCCACTTGGGAACAAGTGTTACGCAACATTTCTCAGTGGGTTTGCACACAGCTTCTTAGCAAGGTCTACTTCAATACACTGAGGTTACATGATAGCAGATTACTCCCAGTTGAGCTCAACATAGACCCTTTGAACCACAGGTGTCAAACTCGTGGCCCTCCTGATGTTATGGACTACAGTTCCCATCAAACTCGTGGCCCTCCAGATGTTATGGACTACAGTTCCCATCATTATGGACTACAGTTCCCATCAAACTCGCGGCCCTCCAGATGTTATAGACTACAGTTCCCATCATGCCCTGCCAGCATGTGGGGGGGTGGGGGGTGGGGGTTTGTGGGCGGGGGTGCGGGGGTGGGGGGGGGGGTGGGTTGGGGGGTGGGCAGGTGTTGGGGGGGGGGGGGGTGGGGTTGGGGGGGGGGGGGTTGGGGGGGGGGGGGGTGGGGGGGGGGGGGGGTGGGGGGGGGGGGGGGTGGGGGGGGGGGGGGGTGGGGGGGGGGGGGGGTGGGGGGGGGGGGGGGTGGGGGGGGGGGGGGGTGGGGGGGGGGGGGGGTGGGGGGGGGGGGGGGTGGGGGGGGGGGGGGGTGGGGGGGGGGGGGGGTGGGGGGGGGGGGGGGTGGGGGGGGGGGGGGGTGGGGGGGGGGGGGGGTGGGGGGGGGGGGGGGTGGGGGGGGGGGGGGGTGGGGGGGGGGGGGGGTGGGGGGGGGGGGGGGTGGGGGGGGGGGGGGGTGGGGGGGGGGGGGGGTGGGGGGGGGGGGGGGTGGGGGGGGGGGGGGGTGGGGGGGGGGGGGGGTGGGGGGGGGGGGGGGTGGGGGGGGGGGGGGGTGGGGGGGGGGGGGGGTGGGGGGGGGGGGGGGTGGGGGGGGGGGGGGGTGGGGGGGGGGGGGGGTGGGGGGGGGGGGGGGTGGGGGGGGGGGGGGGTGGGGGGGGGGGGGGGTGGGGGGGGGGGGGGGTGGGGGGGGGGGGGGGTGGGGGGGGGGGGGGGTGGGGGGGGGGGGGGGTGGGGGGGGGGGGGGGTGGGGGGGGGGGGGGGTGGGGGGGGGGGGGGGTGGGGGGGGGGGGGGGTGGGGGGGGGGGGGGGTGGGGGGGGGGGGGGGTGGGGGGGGGGGGGGGTGGGGGGGGGGGGGGGTGGGGGGGGGGGGGGGTGGGGGGGGGGGGGGGTGGGGGGGGGGGGGGGTGGGGGGGGGGGGGGGTGGGGGGGGGGGGGGGTGGGGGGGGGGGGGGGTGGGGGGGGGGGGGGGTGGGGGGGGGGGGGGGTGGGGGGGGGGGGGGGTGGGGGGGGGGGGGGGTGGGGGGGGGGGGGGGTGGGGGGGGGGGGGGGTGGGGGGGGGGGGGGGTGGGGGGGGGGGGGGGTGGGGGGGGGGGGGGGTGGGGGGGGGGGGGGGTGGGGGGGGGGGGGGGTGGGGGGGGGGGGGGGTGGGGGGGGGGGGGGGTGGGGGGGGGGGGGGGTGGGGGGGGGGGGGGGTGGGGGGGGGGGGGGGTGGGGGGGGGGGGGGGTGGGGGGGGGGGGGGGTGGGGGGGGGGGGGGGTGGGGGGGGGGGGGGGTGGGGGGGGGGGGGGGTGGGGGGGGGGGGGGGTGGGGGGGGGGGGGGGTGGGGGGGGGGGGGGGTGGGGGGGGGGGGGGGTGGGGGGGGGGGGGGGTGGGGGGGGGGGGGGGTGGGGGGGGGGGGGGGTGGGGGGGGGGGGGGGTGGGGGGGGGGGGGGGTGGGGGGGGGGGGGGGTGGGGGGGGGGGGGGGTGGGGGGGGGGGGGGGTGGGGGGGGGGGGGGGTGGGGGGGGGGGGGGGTGGGGGGGGGGGGGGGTGGGGGGGGGGGGGGGTGGGGGGGGGGGGGGGTGGGGGGGGGGGGGGGTGGGGGGGGGGGGGGGTGGGGGGGGGGGGGGGTGGGGGGGGGGGGGGGTGGGGGGGGGGGGGGGTGGGGGGGGGGGGGGGTGGGGGGGGGGGGGGGTGGGGGGGGGGGGGGGTGGGGGGGGGGGGGGGTGGGGGGGGGGGGGGGTGGGGGGGGGGGGGGGTGGGGGGGGGGGGGGGTGGGGGGGGGGGGGGGTGGGGGGGGGGGGGGGTGGGGGGGGGGGGGGGTGGGGGGGGGGGGGGGTGGGGGGGGGGGGGGGTGGGGGGGGGGGGGGGTGGGGGGGGGGGGGGGTGGGGGGGGGGGGGGGTGGGGGGGGGGGGGGGTGGGGGGGGGGGGGGGTGGGGGGGGGGGGGGGTGGGGGGGGGGGGGGGTGGGGGGGGGGGGGGGTGGGGGGGGGGGGGGGTGGGGGGGGGGGGGGGTGGGGGGGGGGGGGGGTGGGGGGGGGGGGGGGTGGGGGGGGGGGGGGGTGGGGGGGGGGGGGGGTGGGGGGGGGGGGGGGTGGGGGGGGGGGGGGGTGGGGGGGGGGGGGGGTGGGGGGGGGGGGGGGTGGGGGGGGGGGGGGGTGGGGGGGGGGGGGGGTGGGGGGGGGGGGGGGTGGGGGGGGGGGGGGGTGGGGGGGGGGGGGGGTGGGGGGGGGGGGGGGTGGGGGGGGGGGGGGGTGGGGGGGGGGGGGGGTGGGGGGGGGGGGGGGTGGGGGGGGGGGGGGGTGGGGGGGGGGGGGGGTGGGGGGGGGGGGGGGTGGGGGGGGGGGGGGGTGGGGGGGGGGGGGGGTGGGGGGGGGGGGGGGTGGGGGGGGGGGGGGGTGGGGGGGGGGGGGGGTGGGGGGGGGGGGGGGTGGGGGGGGGGGGGGGTGGGGGGGGGGGGGGGTGGGGGGGGGGGGGGGTGGGGGGGGGGGGGGGTGGGGGGGGGGGGGGGTGGGGGGGGGGGGGGGTGGGGGGGGGGGGGGGTGGGGGGGGGGGGGGGTGGGGGGGGGGGGGGGTGGGGGGGGGGGGGGGTGGGGGGGGGGGGGGGTGGGGGGGGGGGGGGGTGGGGGGGGGGGGGGGTGGGGGGGGGGGGGGGTGGGGGGGGGGGGGGGTGGGGGGGGGGGGGGGTGGGGGGGGGGGGGGGTGGGGGGGGGGGGGGGTGGGGGGGGGGGGGGGTGGGGGGGGGGGGGGGTGGGGGGGGGGGGGGGTGGGGGGGGGGGGGGGTGGGGGGGGGGGGGGGTGGGGGGGGGGGGGGGTGGGGGGGGGGGGGGGTGGGGGGGGGGGGGGGTGGGGGGGGGGGGGGGTGGGGGGGGGGGGGGGTGGGGGGGGGGGGGGGTGGGGGGGGGGGGGGGTGGGGGGGGGGGGGGGTGGGGGGGGGGGGGGGTGGGGGGGGGGGGGGGTGGGGGGGGGGGGGGGTGGGGGGGGGGGGGGGTGGGGGGGGGGGGGGGTGGGGGGGGGGGGGGGTGGGGGGGGGGGGGGGTGGGGGGGGGGGGGGGTGGGGGGGGGGGGGGGTGGGGGGGGGGGGGGGTGGGGGGGGGGGGGGGTGGGGGGGGGGGGGGGTGGGGGGGGGGGGGGGTGGGGGGGGGGGGGGGTGGGGGGGGGGGGGGGTGGGGGGGGGGGGGGGTGGGGGGGGGGGGGGGTGGGGGGGGGGGGGGGTGGGGGGGGGGGGGGGTGGGGGGGGGGGGGGGTGGGGGGGGGGGGGGGTGGGGGGGGGGGGGGGTGGGGGGGGGGGGGGGTGGGGGGGGGGGGGGGTGGGGGGGGGGGGGGGTGGGGGGGGGGGGGGGTGGGGGGGGGGGGGGGTGGGGGGGGGGGGGGGTGGGGGGGGGGGGGGGTGGGGGGGGGGGGGGGTGGGGGGGGGGGGGGGTGGGGGGGGGGGGGGGTGGGGGGGGGGGGGGGTGGGGGGGGGGGGGGGTGGGGGGGGGGGGGGGTGGGGGGGGGGGGGGGTGGGGGGGGGGGGGGGTGGGGGGGGGGGGGGGTGGGGGGGGGGGGGGGTGGGGGGGGGGGGGGGTGGGGGGGGGGGGGGGTGGGGGGGGGGGGGGGTGGGGGGGGGGGGGGGTGGGGGGGGGGGGGGGTGGGGGGGGGGGGGGGTGGGGGGGGGGGGGGGTGGGGGGGGGGGGGGGTGGGGGGGGGGGGGGGTGGGGGGGGGGGGGGGTGGGGGGGGGGGGGGGTGGGGGGGGGGGGGGGTGGGGGGGGGGGGGGGTGGGGGGGGGGGGGGGTGGGGGGGGGGGGGGGTGGGGGGGGGGGGGGGTGGGGGGGGGGGGGGGTGGGGGGGGGGGGGGGTGGGGGGGGGGGGGGGTGGGGGGGGGGGGGGGTGGGGGGGGGGGGGGGTGGGGGGGGGGGGGGGTGGGGGGGGGGGGGGGTGGGGGGGGGGGGGGGTGGGGGGGGGGGGGGGTGGGGGGGGGGGGGGGTGGGGGGGGGGGGGGGTGGGGGGGGGGGGGGGTGGGGGGGGGGGGGGGTGGGGGGGGGGGGGGGTGGGGGGGGGGGGGGGTGGGGGGGGGGGGGGGTGGGGGGGGGGGGGGGTGGGGGGGGGGGGGGGTGGGGGGGGGGGGGGGTGGGGGGGGGGGGGGGTGGGGGGGGGGGGGGGTGGGGGGGGGGGGGGGTGGGGGGGGGGGGGGGTGGGGGGGGGGGGGGGTGGGGGGGGGGGGGGGTGGGGGGGGGGGGGGGTGGGGGGGGGGGGGGGTGGGGGGGGGGGGGGGTGGGGGGGGGGGGGGGTGGGGGGGGGGGGGGGTGGGGGGGGGGGGGGGTGGGGGGGGGGGGGGGTGGGGGGGGGGGGGGGTGGGGGGGGGGGGGGGTGGGGGGGGGGGGGGGTGGGGGGGGGGGGGGGTGGGGGGGGGGGGGGGTGGGGGGGGGGGGGGGTGGGGGGGGGGGGGGGTGGGGGGGGGGGGGGGTGGGGGGGGGGGGGGGTGGGGGGGGGGGGGGGTGGGGGGGGGGGGGGGTGGGGGGGGGGGGGGGTGGGGGGGGGGGGGGGTGGGGGGGGGGGGGGGTGGGGGGGGGGGGGGGTGGGGGGGGGGGGGGGTGGGGGGGGGGGGGGGTGGGGGGGGGGGGGGGTGGGGGGGGGGGGGGGTGGGGGGGGGGGGGGGTGGGGGGGGGGGGGGGTGGGGGGGGGGGGGGGTGGGGGGGGGGGGGGGTGGGGGGGGGGGGGGGTGGGGGGGGGGGGGGGTGGGGGGGGGGGGGGGTGGGGGGGGGGGGGGGTGGGGGGGGGGGGGGGTGGGGGGGGGGGGGGGTGGGGGGGGGGGGGGGTGGGGGGGGGGGGGGGTGGGGGGGGGGGGGGGTGGGGGGGGGGGGGGGTGGGGGGGGGGGGGGGTGGGGGGGGGGGGGGGTGGGGGGGGGGGGGGGTGGGGGGGGGGGGGGGTGGGGGGGGGGGGGGGTGGGGGGGGGGGGGGGTGGGGGGGGGGGGGGGTGGGGGGGGGGGGGGGTGGGGGGGGGGGGGGGTGGGGGGGGGGGGGGGTGGGGGGGGGGGGGGGTGGGGGGGGGGGGGGGTGGGGGGGGGGGGGGGTGGGGGGGGGGGGGGGTGGGGGGGGGGGGGGGTGGGGGGGGGGGGGGGTGGGGGGGGGGGGGGGTGGGGGGGGGGGGGGGTGGGGGGGGGGGGGGGTGGGGGGGGGGGGGGGTGGGGGGGGGGGGGGGTGGGGGGGGGGGGGGGTGGGGGGGGGGGGGGGTGGGGGGGGGGGGGGGTGGGGGGGGGGGGGGGTGGGGGGGGGGGGGGGTGGGGGGGGGGGGGGGTGGGGGGGGGGGGGGGTGGGGGGGGGGGGGGGTGGGGGGGGGGGGGGGTGGGGGGGGGGGGGGGTGGGGGGGGGGGGGGGTGGGGGGGGGGGGGGGTGGGGGGGGGGGGGGGTGGGGGGGGGGGGGGGTGGGGGGGGGGGGGGGTGGGGGGGGGGGGGGGTGGGGGGGGGGGGGGGTGGGGGGGGGGGGGGGTGGGGGGGGGGGGGGGTGGGGGGGGGGGGGGGTGGGGGGGGGGGGGGGTGGGGGGGGGGGGGGGTGGGGGGGGGGGGGGGTGGGGGGGGGGGGGGGTGGGGGGGGGGGGGGGTGGGGGGGGGGGGGGGTGGGGGGGGGGGGGGGTGGGGGGGGGGGGGGGTGGGGGGGGGGGGGGGTGGGGGGGGGGGGGGGTGGGGGGGGGGGGGGGTGGGGGGGGGGGGGGGTGGGGGGGGGGGGGGGTGGGGGGGGGGGGGGGTGGGGGGGGGGGGGGGTGGGGGGGGGGGGGGGTGGGGGGGGGGGGGGGTGGGGGGGGGGGGGGGTGGGGGGGGGGGGGGGTGGGGGGGGGGGGGGGTGGGGGGGGGGGGGGGTGGGGGGGGGGGGGGGTGGGGGGGGGGGGGGGTGGGGGGGGGGGGGGGTGGGGGGGGGGGGGGGTGGGGGGGGGGGGGGGTGGGGGGGGGGGGGGGTGGGGGGGGGGGGGGGTGGGGGGGGGGGGGGGTGGGGGGGGGGGGGGGTGGGGGGGGGGGGGGGTGGGGGGGGGGGGGGGTGGGGGGGGGGGGGGGTGGGGGGGGGGGGGGGTGGGGGGGGGGGGGGGTGGGGGGGGGGGGGGGTGGGGGGGGGGGGGGGTGGGGGGGGGGGGGGGTGGGGGGGGGGGGGGGTGGGGGGGGGGGGGGGTGGGGGGGGGGGGGGGTGGGGGGGGGGGGGGGTGGGGGGGGGGGGGGGTGGGGGGGGGGGGGGGTGGGGGGGGGGGGGGGTGGGGGGGGGGGGGGGTGGGGGGGGGGGGGGGTGGGGGGGGGGGGGGGTGGGGGGGGGGGGGGGTGGGGGGGGGGGGGGGTGGGGGGGGGGGGGGGTGGGGGGGGGGGGGGGTGGGGGGGGGGGGGGGTGGGGGGGGGGGGGGGTGGGGGGGGGGGGGGGTGGGGGGGGGGGGGGGTGGGGGGGGGGGGGGGTGGGGGGGGGGGGGGGTGGGGGGGGGGGGGGGTGGGGGGGGGGGGGGGTGGGGGGGGGGGGGGGTGGGGGGGGGGGGGGGTGGGGGGGGGGGGGGGTGGGGGGGGGGGGGGGTGGGGGGGGGGGGGGGTGGGGGGGGGGGGGGGTGGGGGGGGGGGGGGGTGGGGGGGGGGGGGGGTGGGGGGGGGGGGGGGTGGGGGGGGGGGGGGGTGGGGGGGGGGGGGGGTGGGGGGGGGGGGGGGTGGGGGGGGGGGGGGGTGGGGGGGGGGGGGGGTGGGGGGGGGGGGGGGTGGGGGGGGGGGGGGGTGGGGGGGGGGGGGGGTGGGGGGGGGGGGGGGTGGGGGGGGGGGGGGGTGGGGGGGGGGGGGGGTGGGGGGGGGGGGGGGTGGGGGGGGGGGGGGGTGGGGGGGGGGGGGGGTGGGGGGGGGGGGGGGTGGGGGGGGGGGGGGGTGGGGGGGGGGGGGGGTGGGGGGGGGGGGGGGTGGGGGGGGGGGGGGGTGGGGGGGGGGGGGGGTGGGGGGGGGGGGGGGTGGGGGGGGGGGGGGGTGGGGGGGGGGGGGGGTGGGGGGGGGGGGGGGTGGGGGGGGGGGGGGGTGGGGGGGGGGGGGGGTGGGGGGGGGGGGGGGTGGGGGGGGGGGGGGGTGGGGGGGGGGGGGGGTGGGGGGGGGGGGGGGTGGGGGGGGGGGGGGGTGGGGGGGGGGGGGGGTGGGGGGGGGGGGGGGTGGGGGGGGGGGGGGGTGGGGGGGGGGGGGGGTGGGGGGGGGGGGGGGTGGGGGGGGGGGGGGGTGGGGGGGGGGGGGGGTGGGGGGGGGGGGGGGTGGGGGGGGGGGGGGGTGGGGGGGGGGGGGGGTGGGGGGGGGGGGGGGTGGGGGGGGGGGGGGGTGGGGGGGGGGGGGGGTGGGGGGGGGGGGGGGTGGGGGGGGGGGGGGGTGGGGGGGGGGGGGGGTGGGGGGGGGGGGGGGTGGGGGGGGGGGGGGGTGGGGGGGGGGGGGGGTGGGGGGGGGGGGGGGTGGGGGGGGGGGGGGGTGGGGGGGGGGGGGGGTGGGGGGGGGGGGGGGTGGGGGGGGGGGGGGGTGGGGGGGGGGGGGGGTGGGGGGGGGGGGGGGTGGGGGGGGGGGGGGGTGGGGGGGGGGGGGGGTGGGGGGGGGGGGGGGTGGGGGGGGGGGGGGGTGGGGGGGGGGGGGGGTGGGGGGGGGGGGGGGTGGGGGGGGGGGGGGGTGGGGGGGGGGGGGGGTGGGGGGGGGGGGGGGTGGGGGGGGGGGGGGGTGGGGGGGGGGGGGGGTGGGGGGGGGGGGGGGTGGGGGGGGGGGGGGGTGGGGGGGGGGGGGGGTGGGGGGGGGGGGGGGTGGGGGGGGGGGGGGGTGGGGGGGGGGGGGGGTGGGGGGGGGGGGGGGTGGGGGGGGGGGGGGGTGGGGGGGGGGGGGGGTGGGGGGGGGGGGGGGTGGGGGGGGGGGGGGGTGGGGGGGGGGGGGGGTGGGGGGGGGGGGGGGTGGGGGGGGGGGGGGGTGGGGGGGGGGGGGGGTGGGGGGGGGGGGGGGTGGGGGGGGGGGGGGGTGGGGGGGGGGGGGGGTGGGGGGGGGGGGGGGTGGGGGGGGGGGGGGGTGGGGGGGGGGGGGGGTGGGGGGGGGGGGGGGTGGGGGGGGGGGGGGGTGGGGGGGGGGGGGGGTGGGGGGGGGGGGGGGTGGGGGGGGGGGGGGGTGGGGGGGGGGGGGGGTGGGGGGGGGGGGGGGTGGGGGGGGGGGGGGGTGGGGGGGGGGGGGGGTGGGGGGGGGGGGGGGTGGGGGGGGGGGGGGGTGGGGGGGGGGGGGGGTGGGGGGGGGGGGGGGTGGGGGGGGGGGGGGGTGGGGGGGGGGGGGGGTGGGGGGGGGGGGGGGTGGGGGGGGGGGGGGGTGGGGGGGGGGGGGGGTGGGGGGGGGGGGGGGTGGGGGGGGGGGGGGGTGGGGGGGGGGGGGGGTGGGGGGGGGGGGGGGTGGGGGGGGGGGGGGGTGGGGGGGGGGGGGGGTGGGGGGGGGGGGGGGTGGGGGGGGGGGGGGGTGGGGGGGGGGGGGGGTGGGGGGGGGGGGGGGTGGGGGGGGGGGGGGGTGGGGGGGGGGGGGGGTGGGGGGGGGGGGGGGTGGGGGGGGGGGGGGGTGGGGGGGGGGGGGGGTGGGGGGGGGGGGGGGTGGGGGGGGGGGGGGGTGGGGGGGGGGGGGGGTGGGGGGGGGGGGGGGTGGGGGGGGGGGGGGGTGGGGGGGGGGGGGGGTGGGGGGGGGGGGGGGTGGGGGGGGGGGGGGGTGGGGGGGGGGGGGGGTGGGGGGGGGGGGGGGTGGGGGGGGGGGGGGGTGGGGGGGGGGGGGGGTGGGGGGGGGGGGGGGTGGGGGGGGGGGGGGGTGGGGGGGGGGGGGGGTGGGGGGGGGGGGGGGTGGGGGGGGGGGGGGGTGGGGGGGGGGGGGGGTGGGGGGGGGGGGGGGTGGGGGGGGGGGGGGGTGGGGGGGGGGGGGGGTGGGGGGGGGGGGGGGTGGGGGGGGGGGGGGGTGGGGGGGGGGGGGGGTGGGGGGGGGGGGGGGTGGGGGGGGGGGGGGGTGGGGGGGGGGGGGGGTGGGGGGGGGGGGGGGTGGGGGGGGGGGGGGGTGGGGGGGGGGGGGGGTGGGGGGGGGGGGGGGTGGGGGGGGGGGGGGGTGGGGGGGGGGGGGGGTGGGGGGGGGGGGGGGTGGGGGGGGGGGGGGGTGGGGGGGGGGGGGGGTGGGGGGGGGGGGGGGTGGGGGGGGGGGGGGGTGGGGGGGGGGGGGGGTGGGGGGGGGGGGGGGTGGGGGGGGGGGGGGGTGGGGGGGGGGGGGGGTGGGGGGGGGGGGGGGTGGGGGGGGGGGGGGGTGGGGGGGGGGGGGGGTGGGGGGGGGGGGGGGTGGGGGGGGGGGGGGGTGGGGGGGGGGGGGGGTGGGGGGGGGGGGGGGTGGGGGGGGGGGGGGGTGGGGGGGGGGGGGGGTGGGGGGGGGGGGGGGTGGGGGGGGGGGGGGGTGGGGGGGGGGGGGGGTGGGGGGGGGGGGGGGTGGGGGGGGGGGGGGGTGGGGGGGGGGGGGGGTGGGGGGGGGGGGGGGTGGGGGGGGGGGGGGGTGGGGGGGGGGGGGGGTGGGGGGGGGGGGGGGTGGGGGGGGGGGGGGGTGGGGGGGGGGGGGGGTGGGGGGGGGGGGGGGTGGGGGGGGGGGGGGGTGGGGGGGGGGGGGGGTGGGGGGGGGGGGGGGTGGGGGGGGGGGGGGGTGGGGGGGGGGGGGGGTGGGGGGGGGGGGGGGTGGGGGGGGGGGGGGGTGGGGGGGGGGGGGGGTGGGGGGGGGGGGGGGTGGGGGGGGGGGGGGGTGGGGGGGGGGGGGGGTGGGGGGGGGGGGGGGTGGGGGGGGGGGGGGGTGGGGGGGGGGGGGGGTGGGGGGGGGGGGGGGTGGGGGGGGGGGGGGGTGGGGGGGGGGGGGGGTGGGGGGGGGGGGGGGTGGGGGGGGGGGGGGGTGGGGGGGGGGGGGGGTGGGGGGGGGGGGGGGTGGGGGGGGGGGGGGGTGGGGGGGGGGGGGGGTGGGGGGGGGGGGGGGTGGGGGGGGGGGGGGGTGGGGGGGGGGGGGGGTGGGGGGGGGGGGGGGTGGGGGGGGGGGGGGGTGGGGGGGGGGGGGGGTGGGGGGGGGGGGGGGTGGGGGGGGGGGGGGGTGGGGGGGGGGGGGGGTGGGGGGGGGGGGGGGTGGGGGGGGGGGGGGGTGGGGGGGGGGGGGGGTGGGGGGGGGGGGGGGTGGGGGGGGGGGGGGGTGGGGGGGGGGGGGGGTGGGGGGGGGGGGGGGTGGGGGGGGGGGGGGGTGGGGGGGGGGGGGGGTGGGGGGGGGGGGGGGTGGGGGGGGGGGGGGGTGGGGGGGGGGGGGGGTGGGGGGGGGGGGGGGTGGGGGGGGGGGGGGGTGGGGGGGGGGGGGGGTGGGGGGGGGGGGGGGTGGGGGGGGGGGGGGGTGGGGGGGGGGGGGGGTGGGGGGGGGGGGGGGTGGGGGGGGGGGGGGGTGGGGGGGGGGGGGGGTGGGGGGGGGGGGGGGTGGGGGGGGGGGGGGGTGGGGGGGGGGGGGGGTGGGGGGGGGGGGGGGTGGGGGGGGGGGGGGGTGGGGGGGGGGGGGGGTGGGGGGGGGGGGGGGTGGGGGGGGGGGGGGGTGGGGGGGGGGGGGGGTGGGGGGGGGGGGGGGTGGGGGGGGGGGGGGGTGGGGGGGGGGGGGGGTGGGGGGGGGGGGGGGTGGGGGGGGGGGGGGGTGGGGGGGGGGGGGGGTGGGGGGGGGGGGGGGTGGGGGGGGGGGGGGGTGGGGGGGGGGGGGGGTGGGGGGGGGGGGGGGTGGGGGGGGGGGGGGGTGGGGGGGGGGGGGGGTGGGGGGGGGGGGGGGTGGGGGGGGGGGGGGGTGGGGGGGGGGGGGGGTGGGGGGGGGGGGGGGTGGGGGGGGGGGGGGGTGGGGGGGGGGGGGGGTGGGGGGGGGGGGGGGTGGGGGGGGGGGGGGGTGGGGGGGGGGGGGGGTGGGGGGGGGGGGGGGTGGGGGGGGGGGGGGGTGGGGGGGGGGGGGGGTGGGGGGGGGGGGGGGTGGGGGGGGGGGGGGGTGGGGGGGGGGGGGGGTGGGGGGGGGGGGGGGTGGGGGGGGGGGGGGGTGGGGGGGGGGGGGGGTGGGGGGGGGGGGGGGTGGGGGGGGGGGGGGGTGGGGGGGGGGGGGGGTGGGGGGGGGGGGGGGTGGGGGGGGGGGGGGGTGGGGGGGGGGGGGGGTGGGGGGGGGGGGGGGTGGGGGGGGGGGGGGGTGGGGGGGGGGGGGGGTGGGGGGGGGGGGGGGTGGGGGGGGGGGGGGGTGGGGGGGGGGGGGGGTGGGGGGGGGGGGGGGTGGGGGGGGGGGGGGGTGGGGGGGGGGGGGGGTGGGGGGGGGGGGGGGTGGGGGGGGGGGGGGGTGGGGGGGGGGGGGGGTGGGGGGGGGGGGGGGTGGGGGGGGGGGGGGGTGGGGGGGGGGGGGGGTGGGGGGGGGGGGGGGTGGGGGGGGGGGGGGGTGGGGGGGGGGGGGGGTGGGGGGGGGGGGGGGTGGGGGGGGGGGGGGGTGGGGGGGGGGGGGGGTGGGGGGGGGGGGGGGTGGGGGGGGGGGGGGGTGGGGGGGGGGGGGGGTGGGGGGGGGGGGGGGTGGGGGGGGGGGGGGGTGGGGGGGGGGGGGGGTGGGGGGGGGGGGGGGTGGGGGGGGGGGGGGGTGGGGGGGGGGGGGGGTGGGGGGGGGGGGGGGTGGGGGGGGGGGGGGGTGGGGGGGGGGGGGGGTGGGGGGGGGGGGGGGTGGGGGGGGGGGGGGGTGGGGGGGGGGGGGGGTGGGGGGGGGGGGGGGTGGGGGGGGGGGGGGGTGGGGGGGGGGGGGGGTGGGGGGGGGGGGGGGTGGGGGGGGGGGGGGGTGGGGGGGGGGGGGGGTGGGGGGGGGGGGGGGTGGGGGGGGGGGGGGGTGGGGGGGGGGGGGGGTGGGGGGGGGGGGGGGTGGGGGGGGGGGGGGGTGGGGGGGGGGGGGGGTGGGGGGGGGGGGGGGTGGGGGGGGGGGGGGGTGGGGGGGGGGGGGGGTGGGGGGGGGGGGGGGTGGGGGGGGGGGGGGGTGGGGGGGGGGGGGGGTGGGGGGGGGGGGGGGTGGGGGGGGGGGGGGGTGGGGGGGGGGGGGGGTGGGGGGGGGGGGGGGTGGGGGGGGGGGGGGGTGGGGGGGGGGGGGGGTGGGGGGGGGGGGGGGTGGGGGGGGGGGGGGGTGGGGGGGGGGGGGGGTGGGGGGGGGGGGGGGTGGGGGGGGGGGGGGGTGGGGGGGGGGGGGGGTGGGGGGGGGGGGGGGTGGGGGGGGGGGGGGGTGGGGGGGGGGGGGGGTGGGGGGGGGGGGGGGTGGGGGGGGGGGGGGGTGGGGGGGGGGGGGGGTGGGGGGGGGGGGGGGTGGGGGGGGGGGGGGGTGGGGGGGGGGGGGGGTGGGGGGGGGGGGGGGTGGGGGGGGGGGGGGGTGGGGGGGGGGGGGGGTGGGGGGGGGGGGGGGTGGGGGGGGGGGGGGGTGGGGGGGGGGGGGGGTGGGGGGGGGGGGGGGTGGGGGGGGGGGGGGGTGGGGGGGGGGGGGGGTGGGGGGGGGGGGGGGTGGGGGGGGGGGGGGGTGGGGGGGGGGGGGGGTGGGGGGGGGGGGGGGTGGGGGGGGGGGGGGGTGGGGGGGGGGGGGGGTGGGGGGGGGGGGGGGTGGGGGGGGGGGGGGGTGGGGGGGGGGGGGGGTGGGGGGGGGGGGGGGTGGGGGGGGGGGGGGGTGGGGGGGGGGGGGGGTGGGGGGGGGGGGGGGTGGGGGGGGGGGGGGGTGGGGGGGGGGGGGGGTGGGGGGGGGGGGGGGTGGGGGGGGGGGGGGGTGGGGGGGGGGGGGGGTGGGGGGGGGGGGGGGTGGGGGGGGGGGGGGGTGGGGGGGGGGGGGGGTGGGGGGGGGGGGGGGTGGGGGGGGGGGGGGGTGGGGGGGGGGGGGGGTGGGGGGGGGGGGGGGTGGGGGGGGGGGGGGGTGGGGGGGGGGGGGGGTGGGGGGGGGGGGGGGTGGGGGGGGGGGGGGGTGGGGGGGGGGGGGGGTGGGGGGGGGGGGGGGTGGGGGGGGGGGGGGGTGGGGGGGGGGGGGGGTGGGGGGGGGGGGGGGTGGGGGGGGGGGGGGGTGGGGGGGGGGGGGGGTGGGGGGGGGGGGGGGTGGGGGGGGGGGGGGGTGGGGGGGGGGGGGGGTGGGGGGGGGGGGGGGTGGGGGGGGGGGGGGGTGGGGGGGGGGGGGGGTGGGGGGGGGGGGGGGTGGGGGGGGGGGGGGGTGGGGGGGGGGGGGGGTGGGGGGGGGGGGGGGTGGGGGGGGGGGGGGGTGGGGGGGGGGGGGGGTGGGGGGGGGGGGGGGTGGGGGGGGGGGGGGGTGGGGGGGGGGGGGGGTGGGGGGGGGGGGGGGTGGGGGGGGGGGGGGGTGGGGGGGGGGGGGGGTGGGGGGGGGGGGGGGTGGGGGGGGGGGGGGGTGGGGGGGGGGGGGGGTGGGGGGGGGGGGGGGTGGGGGGGGGGGGGGGTGGGGGGGGGGGGGGGTGGGGGGGGGGGGGGGTGGGGGGGGGGGGGGGTGGGGGGGGGGGGGGGTGGGGGGGGGGGGGGGTGGGGGGGGGGGGGGGTGGGGGGGGGGGGGGGTGGGGGGGGGGGGGGGTGGGGGGGGGGGGGGGTGGGGGGGGGGGGGGGTGGGGGGGGGGGGGGGTGGGGGGGGGGGGGGGTGGGGGGGGGGGGGGGTGGGGGGGGGGGGGGGTGGGGGGGGGGGGGGGTGGGGGGGGGGGGGGGTGGGGGGGGGGGGGGGTGGGGGGGGGGGGGGGTGGGGGGGGGGGGGGGTGGGGGGGGGGGGGGGTGGGGGGGGGGGGGGGTGGGGGGGGGGGGGGGTGGGGGGGGGGGGGGGTGGGGGGGGGGGGGGGTGGGGGGGGGGGGGGGTGGGGGGGGGGGGGGGTGGGGGGGGGGGGGGGTGGGGGGGGGGGGGGGTGGGGGGGGGGGGGGGTGGGGGGGGGGGGGGGTGGGGGGGGGGGGGGGTGGGGGGGGGGGGGGGTGGGGGGGGGGGGGGGTGGGGGGGGGGGGGGGTGGGGGGGGGGGGGGGTGGGGGGGGGGGGGGGTGGGGGGGGGGGGGGGTGGGGGGGGGGGGGGGTGGGGGGGGGGGGGGGTGGGGGGGGGGGGGGGTGGGGGGGGGGGGGGGTGGGGGGGGGGGGGGGTGGGGGGGGGGGGGGGTGGGGGGGGGGGGGGGTGGGGGGGGGGGGGGGTGGGGGGGGGGGGGGGTGGGGGGGGGGGGGGGTGGGGGGGGGGGGGGGTGGGGGGGGGGGGGGGTGGGGGGGGGGGGGGGTGGGGGGGGGGGGGGGTGGGGGGGGGGGGGGGTGGGGGGGGGGGGGGGTGGGGGGGGGGGGGGGTGGGGGGGGGGGGGGGTGGGGGGGGGGGGGGGTGGGGGGGGGGGGGGGTGGGGGGGGGGGGGGGTGGGGGGGGGGGGGGGTGGGGGGGGGGGGGGGTGGGGGGGGGGGGGGGTGGGGGGGGGGGGGGGTGGGGGGGGGGGGGGGTGGGGGGGGGGGGGGGTGGGGGGGGGGGGGGGTGGGGGGGGGGGGGGGTGGGGGGGGGGGGGGGTGGGGGGGGGGGGGGGTGGGGGGGGGGGGGGGTGGGGGGGGGGGGGGGTGGGGGGGGGGGGGGGTGGGGGGGGGGGGGGGTGGGGGGGGGGGGGGGTGGGGGGGGGGGGGGGTGGGGGGGGGGGGGGGTGGGGGGGGGGGGGGGTGGGGGGGGGGGGGGGTGGGGGGGGGGGGGGGTGGGGGGGGGGGGGGGTGGGGGGGGGGGGGGGTGGGGGGGGGGGGGGGTGGGGGGGGGGGGGGGTGGGGGGGGGGGGGGGTGGGGGGGGGGGGGGGTGGGGGGGGGGGGGGGTGGGGGGGGGGGGGGGTGGGGGGGGGGGGGGGTGGGGGGGGGGGGGGGTGGGGGGGGGGGGGGGTGGGGGGGGGGGGGGGTGGGGGGGGGGGGGGGTGGGGGGGGGGGGGGGTGGGGGGGGGGGGGGGTGGGGGGGGGGGGGGGTGGGGGGGGGGGGGGGTGGGGGGGGGGGGGGGTGGGGGGGGGGGGGGGTGGGGGGGGGGGGGGGTGGGGGGGGGGGGGGGTGGGGGGGGGGGGGGGTGGGGGGGGGGGGGGGTGGGGGGGGGGGGGGGTGGGGGGGGGGGGGGGTGGGGGGGGGGGGGGGTGGGGGGGGGGGGGGGTGGGGGGGGGGGGGGGTGGGGGGGGGGGGGGGTGGGGGGGGGGGGGGGTGGGGGGGGGGGGGGGTGGGGGGGGGGGGGGGTGGGGGGGGGGGGGGGTGGGGGGGGGGGGGGGTGGGGGGGGGGGGGGGTGGGGGGGGGGGGGGGTGGGGGGGGGGGGGGGTGGGGGGGGGGGGGGGTGGGGGGGGGGGGGGGTGGGGGGGGGGGGGGGTGGGGGGGGGGGGGGGTGGGGGGGGGGGGGGGTGGGGGGGGGGGGGGGTGGGGGGGGGGGGGGGTGGGGGGGGGGGGGGGTGGGGGGGGGGGGGGGTGGGGGGGGGGGGGGGTGGGGGGGGGGGGGGGTGGGGGGGGGGGGGGGTGGGGGGGGGGGGGGGTGGGGGGGGGGGGGGGTGGGGGGGGGGGGGGGTGGGGGGGGGGGGGGGTGGGGGGGGGGGGGGGTGGGGGGGGGGGGGGGTGGGGGGGGGGGGGGGTGGGGGGGGGGGGGGGTGGGGGGGGGGGGGGGTGGGGGGGGGGGGGGGTGGGGGGGGGGGGGGGTGGGGGGGGGGGGGGGTGGGGGGGGGGGGGGGTGGGGGGGGGGGGGGGTGGGGGGGGGGGGGGGTGGGGGGGGGGGGGGGTGGGGGGGGGGGGGGGTGGGGGGGGGGGGGGGTGGGGGGGGGGGGGGGTGGGGGGGGGGGGGGGTGGGGGGGGGGGGGGGTGGGGGGGGGGGGGGGTGGGGGGGGGGGGGGGTGGGGGGGGGGGGGGGTGGGGGGGGGGGGGGGTGGGGGGGGGGGGGGGTGGGGGGGGGGGGGGGTGGGGGGGGGGGGGGGTGGGGGGGGGGGGGGGTGGGGGGGGGGGGGGGTGGGGGGGGGGGGGGGTGGGGGGGGGGGGGGGTGGGGGGGGGGGGGGGTGGGGGGGGGGGGGGGTGGGGGGGGGGGGGGGTGGGGGGGGGGGGGGGTGGGGGGGGGGGGGGGTGGGGGGGGGGGGGGGTGGGGGGGGGGGGGGGTGGGGGGGGGGGGGGGTGGGGGGGGGGGGGGGTGGGGGGGGGGGGGGGTGGGGGGGGGGGGGGGTGGGGGGGGGGGGGGGTGGGGGGGGGGGGGGGTGGGGGGGGGGGGGGGTGGGGGGGGGGGGGGGTGGGGGGGGGGGGGGGTGGGGGGGGGGGGGGGTGGGGGGGGGGGGGGGTGGGGGGGGGGGGGGGTGGGGGGGGGGGGGGGTGGGGGGGGGGGGGGGTGGGGGGGGGGGGGGGTGGGGGGGGGGGGGGGTGGGGGGGGGGGGGGGTGGGGGGGGGGGGGGGTGGGGGGGGGGGGGGGTGGGGGGGGGGGGGGGTGGGGGGGGGGGGGGGTGGGGGGGGGGGGGGGTGGGGGGGGGGGGGGGTGGGGGGGGGGGGGGGTGGGGGGGGGGGGGGGTGGGGGGGGGGGGGGGTGGGGGGGGGGGGGGGTGGGGGGGGGGGGGGGTGGGGGGGGGGGGGGGTGGGGGGGGGGGGGGGTGGGGGGGGGGGGGGGTGGGGGGGGGGGGGGGTGGGGGGGGGGGGGGGTGGGGGGGGGGGGGGGTGGGGGGGGGGGGGGGTGGGGGGGGGGGGGGGTGGGGGGGGGGGGGGGTGGGGGGGGGGGGGGGTGGGGGGGGGGGGGGGTGGGGGGGGGGGGGGGTGGGGGGGGGGGGGGGTGGGGGGGGGGGGGGGTGGGGGGGGGGGGGGGTGGGGGGGGGGGGGGGTGGGGGGGGGGGGGGGTGGGGGGGGGGGGGGGTGGGGGGGGGGGGGGGTGGGGGGGGGGGGGGGTGGGGGGGGGGGGGGGTGGGGGGGGGGGGGGGTGGGGGGGGGGGGGGGTGGGGGGGGGGGGGGGTGGGGGGGGGGGGGGGTGGGGGGGGGGGGGGGTGGGGGGGGGGGGGGGTGGGGGGGGGGGGGGGTGGGGGGGGGGGGGGGTGGGGGGGGGGGGGGGTGGGGGGGGGGGGGGGTGGGGGGGGGGGGGGGTGGGGGGGGGGGGGGGTGGGGGGGGGGGGGGGTGGGGGGGGGGGGGGGTGGGGGGGGGGGGGGGTGGGGGGGGGGGGGGGTGGGGGGGGGGGGGGGTGGGGGGGGGGGGGGGTGGGGGGGGGGGGGGGTGGGGGGGGGGGGGGGTGGGGGGGGGGGGGGGTGGGGGGGGGGGGGGGTGGGGGGGGGGGGGGGTGGGGGGGGGGGGGGGTGGGGGGGGGGGGGGGTGGGGGGGGGGGGGGGTGGGGGGGGGGGGGGGTGGGGGGGGGGGGGGGTGGGGGGGGGGGGGGGTGGGGGGGGGGGGGGGTGGGGGGGGGGGGGGGTGGGGGGGGGGGGGGGTGGGGGGGGGGGGGGGTGGGGGGGGGGGGGGGTGGGGGGGGGGGGGGGTGGGGGGGGGGGGGGGTGGGGGGGGGGGGGGGTGGGGGGGGGGGGGGGTGGGGGGGGGGGGGGGTGGGGGGGGGGGGGGGTGGGGGGGGGGGGGGGTGGGGGGGGGGGGGGGTGGGGGGGGGGGGGGGTGGGGGGGGGGGGGGGTGGGGGGGGGGGGGGGTGGGGGGGGGGGGGGGTGGGGGGGGGGGGGGGTGGGGGGGGGGGGGGGTGGGGGGGGGGGGGGGTGGGGGGGGGGGGGGGTGGGGGGGGGGGGGGGTGGGGGGGGGGGGGGGTGGGGGGGGGGGGGGGTGGGGGGGGGGGGGGGTGGGGGGGGGGGGGGGTGGGGGGGGGGGGGGGTGGGGGGGGGGGGGGGTGGGGGGGGGGGGGGGTGGGGGGGGGGGGGGGTGGGGGGGGGGGGGGGTGGGGGGGGGGGGGGGTGGGGGGGGGGGGGGGTGGGGGGGGGGGGGGGTGGGGGGGGGGGGGGGTGGGGGGGGGGGGGGGTGGGGGGGGGGGGGGGTGGGGGGGGGGGGGGGTGGGGGGGGGGGGGGGTGGGGGGGGGGGGGGGTGGGGGGGGGGGGGGGTGGGGGGGGGGGGGGGTGGGGGGGGGGGGGGGTGGGGGGGGGGGGGGGTGGGGGGGGGGGGGGGTGGGGGGGGGGGGGGGTGGGGGGGGGGGGGGGTGGGGGGGGGGGGGGGTGGGGGGGGGGGGGGGTGGGGGGGGGGGGGGGTGGGGGGGGGGGGGGGTGGGGGGGGGGGGGGGTGGGGGGGGGGGGGGGTGGGGGGGGGGGGGGGTGGGGGGGGGGGGGGGTGGGGGGGGGGGGGGGTGGGGGGGGGGGGGGGTGGGGGGGGGGGGGGGTGGGGGGGGGGGGGGGTGGGGGGGGGGGGGGGTGGGGGGGGGGGGGGGTGGGGGGGGGGGGGGGTGGGGGGGGGGGGGGGTGGGGGGGGGGGGGGGTGGGGGGGGGGGGGGGTGGGGGGGGGGGGGGGTGGGGGGGGGGGGGGGTGGGGGGGGGGGGGGGTGGGGGGGGGGGGGGGTGGGGGGGGGGGGGGGTGGGGGGGGGGGGGGGTGGGGGGGGGGGGGGGTGGGGGGGGGGGGGGGTGGGGGGGGGGGGGGGTGGGGGGGGGGGGGGGTGGGGGGGGGGGGGGGTGGGGGGGGGGGGGGGTGGGGGGGGGGGGGGGTGGGGGGGGGGGGGGGTGGGGGGGGGGGGGGGTGGGGGGGGGGGGGGGTGGGGGGGGGGGGGGGTGGGGGGGGGGGGGGGTGGGGGGGGGGGGGGGTGGGGGGGGGGGGGGGTGGGGGGGGGGGGGGGTGGGGGGGGGGGGGGGTGGGGGGGGGGGGGGGTGGGGGGGGGGGGGGGTGGGGGGGGGGGGGGGTGGGGGGGGGGGGGGGTGGGGGGGGGGGGGGGTGGGGGGGGGGGGGGGTGGGGGGGGGGGGGGGTGGGGGGGGGGGGGGGTGGGGGGGGGGGGGGGTGGGGGGGGGGGGGGGTGGGGGGGGGGGGGGGTGGGGGGGGGGGGGGGTGGGGGGGGGGGGGGGTGGGGGGGGGGGGGGGTGGGGGGGGGGGGGGGTGGGGGGGGGGGGGGGTGGGGGGGGGGGGGGGTGGGGGGGGGGGGGGGTGGGGGGGGGGGGGGGTGGGGGGGGGGGGGGGTGGGGGGGGGGGGGGGTGGGGGGGGGGGGGGGTGGGGGGGGGGGGGGGTGGGGGGGGGGGGGGGTGGGGGGGGG
Source organism: Sphaerodactylus townsendi (assembly GCF_021028975.2). Classification (NCBI taxonomy): domain Eukaryota; kingdom Metazoa; phylum Chordata; class Lepidosauria; order Squamata; family Sphaerodactylidae; genus Sphaerodactylus; species Sphaerodactylus townsendi. The sequence goes on along the minus strand of NC_059426.1, from coordinate 13,384,356 downwards.
GGGGGGTGGGGGGGGGGGGGGGTGGGGGGGGGGGGGGGTGGGGGGGGGGGGGGGTGGGGGGGGGGGGGGGTGGGGGGGGGGGGGGGTGGGGGGGGGGGGGGGTGGGGGGGGGGGGGGGTGGGGGGGGGGGGGGGTGGGGGGGGGGGGGGGTGGGGGGGGGGGGGGGTGGGGGGGGGGGGGGGTGGGGGGGGGGGGGGGTGGGGGGGGGGGGGGGTGGGGGGGGGGGGGGGTGGGGGGGGGGGGGGGTGGGGGGGGGGGGGGGTGGGGGGGGGGGGGGGTGGGGGGGGGGGGGGGTGGGGGGGGGGGGGGGTGGGGGGGGGGGGGGGTGGGGGGGGGGGGGGGTGGGGGGGGGGGGGGGTGGGGGGGGGGGGGGGTGGGGGGGGGGGGGGGTGGGGGGGGGGGGGGGTGGGGGGGGGGGGGGGTGGGGGGGGGGGGGGGTGGGGGGGGGGGGGGGTGGGGGGGGGGGGGGGTGGGGGGGGGGGGGGGTGGGGGGGGGGGGGGGTGGGGGGGGGGGGGGGTGGGGGGGGGGGGGGGTGGGGGGGGGGGGGGGTGGGGGGGGGGGGGGGTGGGGGGGGGGGGGGGTGGGGGGGGGGGGGGGTGGGGGGGGGGGGGGGTGGGGGGGGGGGGGGGTGGGGGGGGGGGGGGGTGGGGGGGGGGGGGGGTGGGGGGGGGGGGGGGTGGGGGGGGGGGGGGGTGGGGGGGGGGGGGGGTGGGGGGGGGGGGGGGTGGGGGGGGGGGGGGGTGGGGGGGGGGGGGGGTGGGGGGGGGGGGGGGTGGGGGGGGGGGGGGGTGGGGGGGGGGGGGGGTGGGGGGGGGGGGGGGTGGGGGGGGGGGGGGGTGGGGGGGGGGGGGGGTGGGGGGGGGGGGGGGTGGGGGGGGGGGGGGGTGGGGGGGGGGGGGGGTGGGGGGGGGGGGGGGTGGGGGGGGGGGGGGGTGGGGGGGGGGGGGGGTGGGGGGGGGGGGGGGTGGGGGGGGGGGGGGGTGGGGGGGGGGGGGGGTGGGGGGGGGGGGGGGTGGGGGGGGGGGGGGGTGGGGGGGGGGGGGGGTGGGGGGGGGGGGGGGTGGGGGGGGGGGGGGGTGGGGGGGGGGGGGGGTGGGGGGGGGGGGGGGTGGGGGGGGGGGGGGGTGGGGGGGGGGGGGGGTGGGGGGGGGGGGGGGTGGGGGGGGGGGGGGGTGGGGGGGGGGGGGGGTGGGGGGGGGGGGGGGTGGGGGGGGGGGGGGGTGGGGGGGGGGGGGGGTGGGGGGGGGGGGGGGTGGGGGGGGGGGGGGGTGGGGGGGGGGGGGGGTGGGGGGGGGGGGGGGTGGGGGGGGGGGGGGGTGGGGGGGGGGGGGGGTGGGGGGGGGGGGGGGTGGGGGGGGGGGGGGGTGGGGGGGGGGGGGGGTGGGGGGGGGGGGGGGTGGGGGGGGGGGGGGGTGGGGGGGGGGGGGGGTGGGGGGGGGGGGGGGTGGGGGGGGGGGGGGGTGGGGGGGGGGGGGGGTGGGGGGGGGGGGGGGTGGGGGGGGGGGGGGGTGGGGGGGGGGGGGGGTGGGGGGGGGGGGGGGTGGGGGGGGGGGGGGGTGGGGGGGGGGGGGGGTGGGGGGGGGGGGGGGTGGGGGGGGGGGGGGGTGGGGGGGGGGGGGGGTGGGGGGGGGGGGGGGTGGGGGGGGGGGGGGGTGGGGGGGGGGGGGGGTGGGGGGGGGGGGGGGTGGGGGGGGGGGGGGGTGGGGGGGGGGGGGGGTGGGGGGGGGGGGGGGTGGGGGGGGGGGGGGGTGGGGGGGGGGGGGGGTGGGGGGGGGGGGGGGTGGGGGGGGGGGGGGGTGGGGGGGGGGGGGGGTGGGGGGGGGGGGGGGTGGGGGGGGGGGGGGGTGGGGGGGGGGGGGGGTGGGGGGGGGGGGGGGTGGGGGGGGGGGGGGGTGGGGGGGGGGGGGGGTGGGGGGGGGGGGGGGTGGGGGGGGGGGGGGGTGGGGGGGGGGGGGGGTGGGGGGGGGGGGGGGTGGGGGGGGGGGGGGGTGGGGGGGGGGGGGGGTGGGGGGGGGGGGGGGTGGGGGGGGGGGGGGGTGGGGGGGGGGGGGGGTGGGGGGGGGGGGGGGTGGGGGGGGGGGGGGGTGGGGGGGGGGGGGGGTGGGGGGGGGGGGGGGTGGGGGGGGGGGGGGGTGGGGGGGGGGGGGGGTGGGGGGGGGGGGGGGTGGGGGGGGGGGGGGGTGGGGGGGGGGGGGGGTGGGGGGGGGGGGGGGTGGGGGGGGGGGGGGGTGGGGGGGGGGGGGGGTGGGGGGGGGGGGGGGTGGGGGGGGGGGGGGGTGGGGGGGGGGGGGGGTGGGGGGGGGGGGGGGTGGGGGGGGGGGGGGGTGGGGGGGGGGGGGGGTGGGGGGGGGGGGGGGTGGGGGGGGGGGGGGGTGGGGGGGGGGGGGGGTGGGGGGGGGGGGGGGTGGGGGGGGGGGGGGGTGGGGGGGGGGGGGGGTGGGGGGGGGGGGGGGTGGGGGGGGGGGGGGGTGGGGGGGGGGGGGGGTGGGGGGGGGGGGGGGTGGGGGGGGGGGGGGGTGGGGGGGGGGGGGGGTGGGGGGGGGGGGGGGTGGGGGGGGGGGGGGGTGGGGGGGGGGGGGGGTGGGGGGGGGGGGGGGTGGGGGGGGGGGGGGGTGGGGGGGGGGGGGGGTGGGGGGGGGGGGGGGTGGGGGGGGGGGGGGGTGGGGGGGGGGGGGGGTGGGGGGGGGGGGGGGTGGGGGGGGGGGGGGGTGGGGGGGGGGGGGGGTGGGGGGGGGGGGGGGTGGGGGGGGGGGGGGGTGGGGGGGGGGGGGGGTGGGGGGGGGGGGGGGTGGGGGGGGGGGGGGGTGGGGGGGGGGGGGGGTGGGGGGGGGGGGGGGTGGGGGGGGGGGGGGGTGGGGGGGGGGGGGGGTGGGGGGGGGGGGGGGTGGGGGGGGGGGGGGGTGGGGGGGGGGGGGGGTGGGGGGGGGGGGGGGTGGGGGGGGGGGGGGGTGGGGGGGGGGGGGGGTGGGGGGGGGGGGGGGTGGGGGGGGGGGGGGGTGGGGGGGGGGGGGGGTGGGGGGGGGGGGGGGTGGGGGGGGGGGGGGGTGGGGGGGGGGGGGGGTGGGGGGGGGGGGGGGTGGGGGGGGGGGGGGGTGGGGGGGGGGGGGGGTGGGGGGGGGGGGGGGTGGGGGGGGGGGGGGGTGGGGGGGGGGGGGGGTGGGGGGGGGGGGGGGTGGGGGGGGGGGGGGGTGGGGGGGGGGGGGGGTGGGGGGGGGGGGGGGTGGGGGGGGGGGGGGGTGGGGGGGGGGGGGGGTGGGGGGGGGGGGGGGTGGGGGGGGGGGGGGGTGGGGGGGGGGGGGGGTGGGGGGGGGGGGGGGTGGGGGGGGGGGGGGGTGGGGGGGGGGGGGGGTGGGGGGGGGGGGGGGTGGGGGGGGGGGGGGGTGGGGGGGGGGGGGGGTGGGGGGGGGGGGGGGTGGGGGGGGGGGGGGGTGGGGGGGGGGGGGGGTGGGGGGGGGGGGGGGTGGGGGGGGGGGGGGGTGGGGGGGGGGGGGGGTGGGGGGGGGGGGGGGTGGGGGGGGGGGGGGGTGGGGGGGGGGGGGGGTGGGGGGGGGGGGGGGTGGGGGGGGGGGGGGGTGGGGGGGGGGGGGGGTGGGGGGGGGGGGGGGTGGGGGGGGGGGGGGGTGGGGGGGGGGGGGGGTGGGGGGGGGGGGGGGTGGGGGGGGGGGGGGGTGGGGGGGGGGGGGGGTGGGGGGGGGGGGGGGTGGGGGGGGGGGGGGGTGGGGGGGGGGGGGGGTGGGGGGGGGGGGGGGTGGGGGGGGGGGGGGGTGGGGGGGGGGGGGGGTGGGGGGGGGGGGGGGTGGGGGGGGGGGGGGGTGGGGGGGGGGGGGGGTGGGGGGGGGGGGGGGTGGGGGGGGGGGGGGGTGGGGGGGGGGGGGGGTGGGGGGGGGGGGGGGTGGGGGGGGGGGGGGGTGGGGGGGGGGGGGGGTGGGGGGGGGGGGGGGTGGGGGGGGGGGGGGGTGGGGGGGGGGGGGGGTGGGGGGGGGGGGGGGTGGGGGGGGGGGGGGGTGGGGGGGGGGGGGGGTGGGGGGGGGGGGGGGTGGGGGGGGGGGGGGGTGGGGGGGGGGGGGGGTGGGGGGGGGGGGGGGTGGGGGGGGGGGGGGGTGGGGGGGGGGGGGGGTGGGGGGGGGGGGGGGTGGGGGGGGGGGGGGGTGGGGGGGGGGGGGGGTGGGGGGGGGGGGGGGTGGGGGGGGGGGGGGGTGGGGGGGGGGGGGGGTGGGGGGGGGGGGGGGTGGGGGGGGGGGGGGGTGGGGGGGGGGGGGGGTGGGGGGGGGGGGGGGTGGGGGGGGGGGGGGGTGGGGGGGGGGGGGGGTGGGGGGGGGGGGGGGTGGGGGGGGGGGGGGGTGGGGGGGGGGGGGGGTGGGGGGGGGGGGGGGTGGGGGGGGGGGGGGGTGGGGGGGGGGGGGGGTGGGGGGGGGGGGGGGTGGGGGGGGGGGGGGGTGGGGGGGGGGGGGGGTGGGGGGGGGGGGGGGTGGGGGGGGGGGGGGGTGGGGGGGGGGGGGGGTGGGGGGGGGGGGGGGTGGGGGGGGGGGGGGGTGGGGGGGGGGGGGGGTGGGGGGGGGGGGGGGTGGGGGGGGGGGGGGGTGGGGGGGGGGGGGGGTGGGGGGGGGGGGGGGTGGGGGGGGGGGGGGGTGGGGGGGGGGGGGGGTGGGGGGGGGGGGGGGTGGGGGGGGGGGGGGGTGGGGGGGGGGGGGGGTGGGGGGGGGGGGGGGTGGGGGGGGGGGGGGGTGGGGGGGGGGGGGGGTGGGGGGGGGGGGGGGTGGGGGGGGGGGGGGGTGGGGGGGGGGGGGGGTGGGGGGGGGGGGGGGTGGGGGGGGGGGGGGGTGGGGGGGGGGGGGGGTGGGGGGGGGGGGGGGTGGGGGGGGGGGGGGGTGGGGGGGGGGGGGGGTGGGGGGGGGGGGGGGTGGGGGGGGGGGGGGGTGGGGGGGGGGGGGGGTGGGGGGGGGGGGGGGTGGGGGGGGGGGGGGGTGGGGGGGGGGGGGGGTGGGGGGGGGGGGGGGTGGGGGGGGGGGGGGGTGGGGGGGGGGGGGGGTGGGGGGGGGGGGGGGTGGGGGGGGGGGGGGGTGGGGGGGGGGGGGGGTGGGGGGGGGGGGGGGTGGGGGGGGGGGGGGGTGGGGGGGGGGGGGGGTGGGGGGGGGGGGGGGTGGGGGGGGGGGGGGGTGGGGGGGGGGGGGGGTGGGGGGGGGGGGGGGTGGGGGGGGGGGGGGGTGGGGGGGGGGGGGGGTGGGGGGGGGGGGGGGTGGGGGGGGGGGGGGGTGGGGGGGGGGGGGGGTGGGGGGGGGGGGGGGTGGGGGGGGGGGGGGGTGGGGGGGGGGGGGGGTGGGGGGGGGGGGGGGTGGGGGGGGGGGGGGGTGGGGGGGGGGGGGGGTGGGGGGGGGGGGGGGTGGGGGGGGGGGGGGGTGGGGGGGGGGGGGGGTGGGGGGGGGGGGGGGTGGGGGGGGGGGGGGGTGGGGGGGGGGGGGGGTGGGGGGGGGGGGGGGTGGGGGGGGGGGGGGGTGGGGGGGGGGGGGGGTGGGGGGGGGGGGGGGTGGGGGGGGGGGGGGGTGGGGGGGGGGGGGGGTGGGGGGGGGGGGGGGTGGGGGGGGGGGGGGGTGGGGGGGGGGGGGGGTGGGGGGGGGGGGGGGTGGGGGGGGGGGGGGGTGGGGGGGGGGGGGGGTGGGGGGGGGGGGGGGTGGGGGGGGGGGGGGGTGGGGGGGGGGGGGGGTGGGGGGGGGGGGGGGTGGGGGGGGGGGGGGGTGGGGGGGGGGGGGGGTGGGGGGGGGGGGGGGTGGGGGGGGGGGGGGGTGGGGGGGGGGGGGGGTGGGGGGGGGGGGGGGTGGGGGGGGGGGGGGGTGGGGGGGGGGGGGGGTGGGGGGGGGGGGGGGTGGGGGGGGGGGGGGGTGGGGGGGGGGGGGGGTGGGGGGGGGGGGGGGGGGGGGGGGGGGGGGGTGGGGGGGGGGGGGGTCACAAATCCAGTTGAAAAGATCAGAGTCTGCTGCTCATGTGGGCAAGTGGGAAATCAAACCCAGTTCTTCAGAGTAGAGTCCATTTCTGGTAACCACTACACCCTGCTGGTGTAGCACTGTAGAGACAAAAAAGATTTCCACGGTATAAACCTTCAGGAATCAAAGCTCTGATGAAGGGGACTCTCAAAAACGTATACCCTGGAACTCTTGAGGGTCTTTGAGATGCTACTGGACTAGGATCTTACTTCTGGGGAATGAGGCTTTCAGGGTCAGCTGGCATTATTGTTTTGAGACATCTGACATTCGAGAGAATGGGGCCTTTCCAGCTGTCTATTTATTTATTTATTTTATTTTTTTCAATTTATATACCGCCCGATCCCTGGGGGGCGGTATATATATATATATAACAGTATAACCATATGTCTATGGTTCTTCTTTCAAAAGATTGACTTCCTTCAGGAAACTTACAATGAATTGTGGGAGTAGTCCTCCAGTGCTCCAGGAAAAGATAACCAGAAAACTTGGGGCAACCACTTTTTTCCAGAGTATGTCATCCAGATGTAGCCATTCTGGTCTAAAGGTCTGGCTATAATTACAGTTCCCAGCTCTGGGGAGGGAAATTCATGGAGATTTGGGGGTAGATCCTGGAAAAGGTGGGGTTTGGGGATGGGAGAAGTCTCAGCAAAATATAATGTCATAAAGCTTATCTCCCAAAGCAGCCGTTTCCTCCTAGGAACAGATCATTGTAATCTGGGGGTCAATTATAAGCTGCTTCTGCACAGCCACGCTGGGGGGGGGGTGCGTCGGCATATATGACGCCGACACCACCCCCGGGACCGTTCGCACGAACAGTCCCGGTAAAGGCAGGGAAGACGGCGCAGCGCTGCGCCATCACCCGATCGACGTATCTTCCCTGCGACCTTCTGGCGTGTCGCCCAGGCCAGGGGAGTCGCAGGGCAGGGAGGGCGTGTCCCCAGGCCTGGGCAATGCGCCGGAAGGTCGCAGAGAAGGTACGTCAATCAGGAAAGGGGGAATGGCGCCTTCCAGCTGCTGCTGTTCGCATGGCAGTGGCTGGAAGCCACCGTTTTCCAAATACCTCACTCGGGGAGCGAGGTGGGAAAATGGCGGCTTCACACCGCTGGGGGGGGGCGAGGGTGGCACGGCTGCAATGCAGCTGCGCCCCCCATGTGAACAGCTCCCTAGGGACGGTGTTTTTGCCATCCCTAGGGCTCTGTAAAAGGCCAGTGCGGAAAGGGCCATAGTTTCAGGAGATCTCCATTTTGGAAGTTGTCACTCCAACGCTGTATAGTCAATGGCACACAAGATTTACAAGCAACCGGACTCTCAGTTCATAATTTGTGACCTCATTGGCTCTTTCTGCACAAGTCATTTTCCCACAAAACATTTTCCACCGACCCACCACATTTGTCCGCATTCGCTCCTCTCAAAATGATTCTTGGCTGCCATTTTGTGATTTTTCTGGCGGTTTTAAAATTTGTCATAGATTTGATGATTCAGTGCTTCTTGCTGTGATTGGCCACACCTCTCATTAAATGACACTTGGTAAATTTCATCCCCCACCTCCATTTTTTTTAAAAAAGAACTGACAAAAATATGCAAGACAGAACAGAGCAAGTTTAGAAAATGGCACCCAAGAGGAAGTCTGGTGACTGCAGAGTGGAGTGGAAACTGTATTAAAAAGATCACACAGCAAGTCAAAATGTTTTGAAAACGTCTCAGCAAAAAAATGGCAATTCTTGAGGATGCCTTTAAAATGTTTTCAGGCTGGCGACAAAATGTTTTGGAGTGAAAACTATGCGTACCTCCTGGGAGGAAACATTTTATTTCCTGCCTCAAACCATTTTAAAAAGTCTATGCGGAAAGGGCCTTTGTTGGTTTGATGGCTCATTCTTGATTTACACAAACAGGTGAGGAAGCAGGCTGGGTGTCAGTTGGCCAATGAGTTTTCAAAGACTTGTTTCAACTCATAAGAACATAAGAACATAAGAACAAGCCAGCTGGATCAGACCAGAGTCCATCTAGTCCAGCTCTCTGCTACTCGCAGTGGCCCACCAGATGCCATTGGGAGCTCACATGCAGGATGTGAAAGCAATGGCCTTCTGCGGATGTTGCTCCCGAGCATCTGGACTGTTAAGGCATTTACAATCTCAGATCAAGGAGGATCAAGATTTGTAGCCATAAATCGACTTCTCCTCCATAAATCTGTCCAAGCCCTTTTTAAAGCTATCCAGGTTAGTGGCCATCACCACCTCCTGTGGCAGCATATTCAAAACACCAATCACACGTTGCGTGAAGAAGTGTTTCCTTTTATTAGTCCTAATTCTTCCCCCCAGCATTTTCAATGGATGCCCCCTGGTTCTAGTATTGTGAGAAAGAGAGAAAAATGTCTCTCTGTCAACATTTTCTATCCCATGCATAATTTTATAGACTTCAATCATATCCCCCCTCAGACATCTCCTCTCCAAACTAAAGAGTCCCAAACGCTGCAGCCTCTCCTCATAAGGAAGGTGCTCCAGTCCCTCAATCATCCTCGTTGCCCTTCTCTGCACTTTTTCTATCTCTTCAATATCCTTTTTGAGATGTGGCGACCAGAACTGAACACAGTACTCCAAGTGCGGTCGCACCACTGCTTTATATAAGGGCATGACAATCCTTGCAGTTTAATTCTCAATTCCTTTCCTAATTATCCCCAGCATAGAGTTTGCCTTTTTCACAGCTGCCATGCATTGAGTTGACATTCCCATGGAACTATCAACTAAGACGCCCAAATCCCTTTCCTGATCTGTGGTACAAATGTATTTCTGCTCAGCAACTTCCACACAACTAATATTGAACGTAGTCAAAACTTTCAAGAAGACACTTGAGTGCCATTAAATCTGCTCTCGACAAACTGCCAAATAAAATGGGTCACCTTGCCTCTGAACTTCGAACAGTTGTCACTCAAACCTGCCACCAATTAGATCTGTGTAAACAGGTCTGCTTTCCATCTAGGGGGAGAAACATAGCCGTATCTGCTGCTTTATGGGTTGACATCTGTTTTGAGTGACAAACGCCCATGTTGCTGGAATACTGCACAGGTTTTTGTTTTATTGATGGCATCATCTCCTCTGAAAGGCTCTACACAATACAATAAATTTTAAAAAAAACTTTTTATGATAAAGCTCTTGATGTGTATATATTTTAAGTTCCATTCATCAAAACCAGAAGCTGTTAGATATTTAAACTCCATATGCCACAGCAAGAAGATCTGATACGTCTCCATTCTGTTTGCACTGAAGTTTTAGGAATATGGGCAAGTTTATGAATTTGCTGCAAGTTTTCATGTTGGAAAAACGGTAAAAACAATGTGCCAATTGTGACATGTACCAGTCAGCAGCACATCATTCTTTAGCGTGTGCACATCAAGTATACAAGGCTAGGAACTTGGCTAATTGCTGCTTACCACTGAGCCAAACGTGATGTGCATGCTTGTTACCCAGGGAGTAAATGGCACGCTGCTGGCATGCTATTTCTTCCGGGGAAGGCTTTGCACACTAGAAAAATCATAATGACAAACTAAGCAAAGCCCTTAAATCCTTATGTTTCCTTCTGGGAAAACCGACAGATGTGAAACTACTCTGACATTATGGATAGCTACCTCTGAAATTTCTATTAGCACTTGTTCTCAGGAAACTACAGCTATCACTGGTGCCCAGTGGTGGGATCCAAAAAATTTAGTAACAGGTTCCCATGGTGGTAGGATTCAAACTGTGGCGTAGCGCCAATGGGGCTGGGTGGGGCACGACGGGGGCATGGCCGGGCATTCCGGGGCAGGGCATTCCTGGGCGGGGCTGTGGCAAAGACGCAGCTGCTGCGCCGGTCCTTGGGTGGGAAATGAATGCACGCAGGCGCAGGCTGCCACGCACGCTGGTGCACCTCCTTCTAGACTGCTTCAAGTTCTGCGCGCTACTGTTAAGAGGAGGGTGTAACTAAGGCAAAAATCACGTGGCAAAATCACCAATTAGTAACTCCCTCTCGGCACACAAATAATTAGTAACCTACTCTCGGGAACCTATGCAAACCTGCTGGATCCCACCTCTGTTGGTGCCTTTAAACAGACATTTAAACACATTTATATGATGGCTGTCCAGAGATCTGTTCGAGGTGGGTCACAAAATAAAACAATAGAACATCATTTTTTTAAAAAGAAATCCATAGAATTGAACAACCGACTGCCCCATCCAAAGGGAGGGGGCATAGGGTTGTAGGGGGCAATGCAGCATTGGGCCAGTATGTTTGCCTTCCCCAGGGCACTTACTCGAGAGGAGGGGGCAGATCCTCCAGCGACTGCTAGTTCTGCAGTCCTACTGCTGCAGAATCGGAAAGTCCAAGCTGCAGTGGGGCTGTCCTGATGTCCCACTTGAATGCAAACATGGTGGGAGGGAACAGGGCAGGGCATTCCCAGGGACAGGGCCAACAGTTAAGAACATAAGAACATAAGAACTAGCCTGCTGGATCAGACCAGAGTCCATCTAGTCCAGCACTCTGCTACTCGCAGTGGCCCACCAGGTGCCTTTGGGAGCTCACGTGCAGGATGTGAAAGCAATGGCTCCCTACCAGAAAGAGCGGCCCTGAATTAGCGGAGCCAGCCATTGCTGCCCGGGATGGGCACTGCAAAGAGGCCTCGCTATGCCTCCCCTTAGAAGGGAGGAAGGCAGGCGGTGGCCAGGCCCGCTATGGGTGTCAGCGTCATCAGGAGGGGCAGCCGGGAGCCTATATAAGGCTTCCACCCGGCCCTTGGCCCCTCCCTGGAGCAGAGTGGTGGCGGCGGTTGCGCATGGGAACTGATCTGATGGCGAGGGGAGCTGCGGAGCTAACCCTCTTTGGTGGAACCTCCTTAAAAGGTTTGGGGTGGAGCAAGCCATGGGTCAGGACGCCCAGCCGGGGGCTACTGAGGCTTGCGCCCCTTAGCGGTAAATTGGATCTTCAGACAGGGGCATGTCGGCCACCTGAGTTCCACTATCGCTGTGCTGCGCAAAACAGATCCCCAGAAAGTGGCCTCCGCCCAGCTGGGTTCCACGGTTGCTGCGCAAGGTTAACGGTTTCCTCCAACATGCGGGTTGGAGGAAAGTTTTCACTGGGGGACAGCACTCGGGCTGCCCAGTGTTCAGATCAGATCCCATGCTGCGCCTCACGCTTCTTTTCATCCTTTGTCAATAAAATGGTTTGGCTATGGCCAAAATTTTAACCCACAGACAAGTGTGTTGTGTTGTTATTTTGGTTGGGAACTCTGAGCAGTGCCAGTACCACCCTCGGGTGGCAATTTGGCTCCCTACCAGAATTTTAGCACCAACCCAAATAAAACAGCTGTTCTAATTTTAAATCCTTGTAACAAAACACTTCTGATGTGTCATGGACCACCACTAACTAGACTGGTAACCCTGCCAATTTTTTTTTAAAAAAAATACCATAGATTCCTAAACTTAAAAAAAAAATGATCAATTTTGCAAGTAGTTGCCCAGTAAAAAAAATTTTTGATGCTGTTTTTTCAATAAAGCCACTCACCGGGACCCAAATTGTTTTGCCGCTATTAGAGTTTTCCCCTCTTACCTCTTTTCGTTTGCCTTGACAGTGTATTTTAAAAGGCAGTAAAGCAGAAAGCAGTAAAAGAAGCAATAATGAAGGGAGAGACATCCAAAGTGATCCTTAATGGATTGTCAGCTCATGAAGGCAATTCACAAGCTGTGGCAAAATGAGTTCTATGCACAAAAGAAATCAATACTCATTGTAGAAGCCTTCCTACAACACTTCAATTTATCAGCTAAACAGAACCCTGTCACATCTCATAGGCCTTCGAAAACTAGCTGCTCTCAGAAGCAATGTTTATCCCATGCCGATTCTACCGCGGCGGAATCCAATCTGTGTCTGGCACAACGGCTCGCTGTCTCGCGCTGTGAAGAGGAAGACCCGAAATGGGGAGCCGCATAGAGATCGCAGAGTGAGACACGCAACAGGTTGACTCAACAAAGGATCGCTGCCAGACCTGCCAAACTTTTCTTCCTTCTGTTTCTGCTGCATCTCAACTCACAGAGTCTATTTCCTATGAAGTGGCTTCTAGTCTGTTCTGGAATGGTGCTCAATTTCAAACAGCATGTCAACATGACAGCCCGGGCAAAGCGGCTTGCCTAGCCGCAGTTTTGCTTTCATGCAAGGCAAACCAAGCTACGGTACGTATCTCCCTGCAGTGGTGAAAGAGTTAACACACTGTTGTTCCCATCAGCTGCCACTCAAGAAGAACAGTGATTCAGCCAGACACGTTCTGCATTAACATTACCCTTTGCAATATCCCTGTTCGGTGGAGGAAATGTATAGCATTGATTTTATATTACAGCATTTGCATCCTGCCTTTCCTCCCAATGGGTTACATAGTATATGAAATAAAGTCACACAACAAAGGAAAAACAATACACAGAAGCCAGAATAGTCCCTCACGGAGTCTGCGAAGAGCTGTCGGATGTCAGTTCCAACAGGACTGAGAAACGGCTTTCTAAAAAGAGCCGCTTTGTGCACCTTCCTAAACAGCGGGGGGAAAGGCATCCCTCTGACCGAATGATCCCTGGACACCACGTGTATGTGCAGCCGCACAGCCACCATATTGATGCCATGCAGGTAAGGGGCTTGCCAGCAGGGGGAGCTCTCCCAGGTGGCTCAGTTCTGCACAGGCCTTTGGAAGTTCCACACAACAATGGGGAATGCTTAGAGCGAATATTGTCCTGACCTATCCCAGGAGTTTGGCCCAAACATGATTACCAGCTCCAGGCGAGGGCTGTCGTTCTTCTCAAATTAAAACTGACCCCCAGAACACAGAGAGCAGTTCCTCTGAAGAAAACAGCAGCTTCATAGGAAACTCTATGGCAGTGGTTCTCAACCTTCCTAATGCCATGACCCTTTAATACAGTTCCTCATGTTGTGGTGACCCCCAACCATAAAATTATTTGTGTCTCGGTTCCTAAGACCATCGGAAATATGTGTTTTCCGATGGTCCTAGGTGACCCCTGTGAAAGGGTCATTCAACCTCCAAAGGGGTCGTGACCAGTGGTGGAACCGGTAGCTAATCTTTTGTCTAGTTTGGAAAGCTGGTTGTAATCCCACCACTGAGTCCTTTCGGAACCGGTTGTTAAATTATTTGAATCCCACCACTGGTCGTGACCCACAGATTGAGAACTGCTGCTCTATGGCATCATATCCTTGCTGAGCCTTCTCTTTCCCCAAAACTGCACATCCCTCTGGGTGGAGGCAACTTTTATGTCTAATCCGTCTCACTGGCCGCCCAGACTCTTTGGAACTTTCTTCACCTTTTGCACATTCTTCTGTCTCCCCTTTCCCATCCCGAATACTGGATTTGAACATAAGAACTAGCCTGCTGGATCAGTTCATAGACCATCTAGTCCACCACTTTGCTACTCGCAGTGGCCCACCAGGTGCCTTTGGGAGCTCACACGCAGGAGGTGAAAGCAATGGCCTTCTGCTGCTGCTGCTGCTCCCGAGCACCTGGTCTGCTAAGGCATTTGCAATCTGAGATCAAGGAGGATCAAGATTGGTAGCCAGAGATTGACTTCTCCATAAATCTGTCCAAGCCCTTTTTAAAGCTATCCAGCTTATCGGCCATCACCACCTCCTGTGGCAGCATATTCCAAACATCAATCACACGTTGCGTGAAGAAGTGTTTCCTTTTATTAGTCCTAATTCTTCCCCCCAGCATTTTCAATGTATGCCCCCTGGTTCTAGTATTGTGAGAAAGAGAGAAAAATTTCTCTCTGTCAACATTTTCTATTCCATGCATAATTTTATTTGATGAGATGTTGGGATGAGGGATTTTAGGCTTTAAGCTTTGATTACCCACCATTTTATTAATTGCTAATTAATTGTAGTTTATTATAATTAATCTATTAATGTTTTTAAGTTAAATTGTTATAATTGTATATATGATGTTTTAGTATAATGTGTGTAAGCAGCTTAGAGTCTGCCGTTAGTCAAGAAAGGGTAGGGTATTACATTTAATAGAATAGAATAGAATAAAAATAAAATTCCAGGAATTTCCCAAGCAGGAGTTGGTAGCTCTAATTCTAAAGGATCAAGACCCACAATAGAAAAGCCCATGACCATGTCAAGATAGAATGTATCACTCTAAGTAATGGAAGAAGAAGATGATGCTGGCAGGGGGGATGCTGGCAGGGGGGGATGGGAACTGTAGTCCACAACATCTGGAGGGCTGCGAGTTTGACACCTATGCTCTGGACTAAATAAAGTAAATTTATAGCATGTCAGATGCTAAGAGAAAGTTGGTATAAGATGGCATACAACACTAGAAATATAGCCAAAGTAGACAAAAGTTATAATATGAAATGTTGGAAATGTCAAAATACTGACTGTACTTTTTTTTTATCGTATGTAGTAGATGTGTCCAAAAAGCAAGAAAATATTGAATAGTGATTCATGAGGAAATGCAAAAGATGCTGAAAATAAAGTTCATATTAGATCCCAAATGTATGTTGTTAAATACCTTGCCAAATAATATGCCAAACGTGTATAATGAATTATTTAAATACATGATGGCAATGGCTAGAATTGTATTCGCAACAAGATGTATTCGCACCTCCCAGATTTTCTGAAATGGATGAATAAGCTAACAGATTATTCAGCTATGGCAAAATTGCCAGCATTGGTACATAGAAGACCCTCCACAGAGTACAAAAGCAGATTTTCTGGATTATATAAATCAATGACTTGGATAATTAGAGATAATAAGGATTATATGGAAAAAGGATAAAGATAAACTATTGATTAGAATTCAAGATGTAAAATCAGATGATAACAGATGGAAGCAAGTTCCACATGTTATACAATTTATTATGATTGATTTTAATTTTATGGGGAAAAAATAAAAAAAAATAAAGAGTTGCTCCCCCAGGCACTCAGTTAATTTCCCCATAGGTTATATAACAAAGCTGAATAAAATTGGATTCCCAAATAACACCCTGATATGAATACTACACCAGTATTAGGATCTCAAAAAATCAAGATTCTCAAAAAAAAAAAATCAGCTCCAACACTTTTTAAAAAACAATTATGCACACTGGGATGCTGTGTGGTTCCCGGGCTGTGCGGCCATGTTCTAGCAGCATTCTCTCCTGATGTTTCGCCTGCATCTGTGGCTGGCATCTTCAGAGGATCTGATAGTAGGAAAACAAGTGGAATATATATATCTGTGAGTAACAATGAAGATAGCAAGGTCAATAGGTGAGGGCATCTGAATAGAAGTAGCCTGGCATGTGAGTAACAATGAAGTATGTATCATGTGAGTAACAATGAAGATAGCAAGGTCAATAGGTGAGGGCATCTGAATAGAAGTAGCCTGGTCTTTGTTCCTTTTGATTGTTTACTGTCTATAGTCATCCTGTGTTTGTGTGGAGCTGATTAGTCACTGTCTAGACTCTGAGAAATTACATCTTTCTTTTTTATATCTCTCTTTATGATCTCTGAAGGATTCTTGGAGGTTAAAATTGGGAAGGGCTTTGTGCAGGTCTTTACCAGATGTATCTTTTCAGCTGTAATTTCCTGCAGCCATTGATGTAGGTATAGTTTTTTTTATGGGGTGGGTTCGATGACTGAGAGCTTTCCAGCCGTTCCATTCCATGCATTGTTTCAATCAAGCCGGACATATAATGGGAGGGGTTTGAACCCGAGAACCCCCACCCCCCTTACCTACGTCCTTGACTGCAGCAGATCCTCACAAAGACTGGGTCAAAGAGCAAAGTTCTGGAATTCTCCTGATATGGAAACCCACTTCTTCAACAGAGGACATCACTTTGCAAGCTAAAGGCAGGCCTAGGATCCAAGCCATGATACATCAGTCTTGCTTCCACAGAACAGGTTTAGGTCAGACAAGACACCTGAGAACTTTGCATATGCTGTACAGAGTTTCACAATGAAGGAAAAGTGGGCTACAATGGTAATAAATAGACTTCCATACGTCTGCTCTTTATAATTCTATACTTGGGGCAACCACCAAGAACACCTCTTCCGCAATTCAGTGCTAAGCAAAATTCCTCCAGTCCAAGCCCGCTGACTTCAATGGGCTTAGACGGGAATAATTCTGTGTCAGGTGACACTGTTGGAATCTTTGCTTATGGAACATCATGTGCAGATGGCATCATTAAGAAAACATTTTTAGTGAAACTCAGGGCTCATAATGGGAGATGGCAATTTCTCAGATAGAATGGACTGAAGCCACTTAGGAAATATGCTGGTGGGAGCTAGGGTCAAGAAGAGGCAAAAGGGGATGAGTTTATAATACATTAAATAAAATAAACATTTAAGCATTTTATTGTCATTGTGCACGCACAACGAAATTGACAGCAGCATTCCTCGATGCACACAATTTCAGACTCATACATCATCCTCCCTTTCCCCTTCCTCCACCCATCCCTACACAGCCCCAAACACATCAGCACGAAGCCGCGGAGCTTAGCATAGCCACAGCTCTAGAGTAGAAGCTGTCTCTAAGCCTCTTTGTCCTAGTTTTGATAGACCTGTATCGTCTGCCAGATGGTAACAGTTCAAAAAGAGAGTGTGCTGGATGAGACGGGTCCCTCAGAATATTTTGGGCTTTTTTTTAGGCTTCGGGAATTATAGAGTTCTTCCAAGGAGGGGAGAGGGCAGCCGATAATCCTCTGTGCAGTAGTGATCACCCTTTGGAGCGCCTTCCTATCTGCCACTGTGCAACTGGAGAACCATACACAGATGCAGTAGGTTAAGACACTCTCTATAGCACAGCGGTAAAAGGACACCAACAGTTTTCCATCCAGTTGTTGCTTCCTTAAAAGTCTCAGATAGTACAGTCTTTGTTGGGCCTTCTTGATCACCACGGCAGTCTGTACGCCCCAGGCCAAGTCCTCTTTAATCATAACGCCCAGAAATTTAAAACTAGCCACCCGCTCTACTTGATCTCCATTTATAGTCAAGGGCTGAATGTGAATGTAGGTTGATGTGAATGTAGGTTCCTTTTCTTCTTTCAAATGTATTGAATGGCTCAAATAAAAAGTAAACTGTGGCCTTCATTAAAAAAAATGATGAGTTCTTTATGTTGAGCAGAAATCAAAACAACGTACTGTGATTCATGTCAGGTACAAGCGTTAGCTTTGCTCTGTTCCATTTTATTATTACTTTGTTTGCAACCCGTAATCTCATGATATATATTTTCAGTCTCGGTGTTCCTTCCTTCTTTAGAAGGATACATTTCACAATGACCTTTTAGGAGTTTATTCTCCTTTTTTATTGTCTAAATGAATCAATTTGCGGCAGTGTCCAAATTTGAAAGACTTACATTCATGAAATGTCATTTAACACTCATTCCCAAGAATAACAACTCTTGAATGGGTTTTTTAATATATATTCCAGCACAGCATGGACAATCTATGTTTTGCACTAGAGTTGCCTTTTTAAATCAGATATATTAGAAGCATAAACCAGAACATCTCAATGTTGCACGGGTAATGGCTGGTATATATGGGAAAGCTGGATGAGTCAGTAGACAAAATAATTTAAAAAAGCATATTTTACCTCATAAACTTGGCTGAAAACACTAATGTATATACAGAGAGATGCTGCAGGACTATTGAACCCAATGACCTACTTTTGCTGAAACCTTTAGGCAAAGAACGTTGCATGTGCAGAAATAGTGGGCAACAAGACCTGGGATTCCCCACTCCCAATAGGCTCCCATTTGTGCCCCATCCAACAGTAACTATGGCTATGGAAGTCTGGTTCATATGTACATCTACATACATGGGAAAGTGGGAATATTCATATAGTTCTGCTAGGTTTACGGAAATGCTGGACACAGATCATTTGTGAAATTGTCTCCCCCCATATTTTTTTTTCTGAGACACAGGCCGTTTCCCCACTTTGGTCGTTTCCCCTTTGCTGCACACTACTCTCAGCGCGCGTCATTTCTGGCGTGTGCCCGGGCTTCCCCACGACCCCACGCTCTGCGCGGAGTCATCAAAAGGCACCATTTTGAAGAGCACCAGGAATGAGAGCGGCAGCTTCGGGGCAGCTGCGTTGTTGCCGCCCCTGTAGTGGGGAGTGCCGCGGGACCCCACACTATTTGGGGAGAGTAGTGCACAGCAGAAGGTAAGTGGGGAAAGGTCCAATGTGTCTGAACTTGCAACTACACCTCAAATGAATACGTTTAGAGACAGAGGCTGGAGCCAGCCTTCCATACTCAACATGGCAGCCATATTTGCAGAGTGGCTTCAAAGCAGCCTATGGAAAATCTGTGATTCCCTGAACACCACAATCTTTTATAACCCTAGGAGTCCATGTGTACATTTGGGTGGATGGATTTTTAATATCAGCCATTTGAACACAGCATTGTTTTTTAAATGCATAAGATTATGTCCCTCTACTATGGTCAGGTTTCTCTACAGAGTTTCCAGTTTGTGCAAATCTGAAGCAGGTAAAATAAATGGAGCTCTGAGATCTACCCAATGTCAATTAGCTTTTTGTCCTTCCTAATACAGTCCACCGGAAACAGGTTTCCCAATGGATTCGTAGTGTCATCAATGCATCACTGATGGACAGCTCAGGCCCCTTCCACACATACAGAATAATGCACTTCCACACATACAGAATAATCCACTTCCAATGCACTTTGCAGCTGGATTTTACTGTGTGGAATAGGAAAATCCACTTGCATACAGCTATGAAAGTGGATTGAAAGTGCATTATTCTGCATGTGTAGAAGGGGACTATGGATGCCTCGGAAGGTAGAGTCTATGGCAGTGGTGGCGAACCTTTGGCACTCCAGATGTTATGGACTACAATTCCCATGAGCCCCTGCCAGCATGGCCAATTGGCCATGCTGACAGGGGTTGATGGGAATTGTAGTCCATAACATCTGGAGTGCCAAAGGTTCGCCACCACGGGTCTATGGTATTACATCCCCCTGAGATCGACTCCCCTCCTGAACCCATCTTCCCAAGGCTCCTCCCTCAATATCTCCAGAAACTTCTCAATCCACAGCTGGCAACCCTAAGGAGAGCTAAATAAATGTGTGGGGGGAAGCACAATACTAGAACCAGGGGGCATCCATTGAAAATGCTGGGGGGAAGATTTTGGACTAATAAAAGGAAACATTTTTTCACGCAACGTGTGATTGGTGTTTGGAATATGCTGCCACGGGAGGTGTGGATGGCCACTATCCTGGATAGCTTTAAAAGCAGCTTGGACAGATTTATGGAGGAGAAGTTGATCTATGGCTACCAATCTTGACCCTCCTTGATCTCAGATTGCAAAT
Organism: Sphaerodactylus townsendi; assembly: GCF_021028975.2. Taxonomy (NCBI): domain Eukaryota; kingdom Metazoa; phylum Chordata; class Lepidosauria; order Squamata; family Sphaerodactylidae; genus Sphaerodactylus; species Sphaerodactylus townsendi. Next base: position 13,365,053 of record NC_059426.1, on the reverse strand, counting down.
GCCTTAGCAGACCAGGTGCTCGGGAGCAGGAGCAGCAGCAGAAAACCAGTGCTTTCACATCCTGCAGGTGAGCTTCTAAAGGCACCTGGTAGGCCACTGCGAGTAACAAAGTGCAGGATGGACTCTGGTCTGATCCAGCTGGCTTGTTCTTATATTCTTATGGGTAGTGGGATTGTCATGCAACAGTACATACAAGGTTAGAGGTTTGTCCAAAATGTCCTTGCCTCCAGAAATGTTTAAGGTCTTCTTATTAGAGCTGGTTCTAATGGCCCCATTTAAACTGGGTCTGTGGAGTTCTAGCTGGACTTTGGGCAGATTTAGTGGGTGTTGCAGAGCAATCCCAAGTAGATTTAGGTCCTTCTCTAAGCCTACTGACTTTGATAGACCAGATAACCTCTATTTAACAAAGTCAAGAAATTTAGCACAGGAGGAACCAAAGACAAATAGCCAATCAAAGTTTTCCCAGCACACGTAACAGAAAGTTTGCAACCAATAAAGTTACTTCAATCTCACTGTTGTTGAGCAAAAACCTCAAGGAAGACACAGAACATCAATTCGAACACAATGAAGAACGTTTGGGCCTAACACCATTAAATTTCGGACACATAAGCAAAATATGCTCAATCGAATCTTTGTGGATTGAACAAAATAAGCACAGTCGTTGGGGTTTCGGAATGTTGGCAAATTGCCCTCGAAGAAGGAATGAGGGAAGTGAGTTGCATCTGCGCCTTGTGAAAGCCCAGCTAAGATTATGGTCTGGGAGTTGGTGTAAATAACTAGCTAAGCACAGCTTCTCGGACCTAATCAGAGGTGGGATCCAGCAGGTTCTCACCAGTTCCTGAGAGTGGGTTACTAATTATTTGTATGTGCTGAGAGGGGGTTACTAATTGGGTCTGCTTTTCCGTTAGAAATTCCATTAGGTCCAAAAATCATAAAGTCCTGTTGTTTCCTATGTAGCTGGTTAGCGAAGGTAGAAAACGGGATAATTCTCCCTGTTGGAGAGATCATGCTTTAGAAATATGGTAAAGTTCCTTGTTTAAGGAAAGTATCCTTATGTTTTGTTCTAGAAACAAAATTAAGTATTTGAAAGTATTAAGTATTTGACAGGCAGTCAATTAGAGGAGAAGTAGTTGTTTCTGTTGGCAGTAGACGATAGGACTTGCTATAACGAGTTTAAATTATGGACAGAAAGATACCAGCTGGAAATTAGGAACTTTTTTTTTACAGTATGAGTTTTTTACAGTAAGTGAGAAATTATTAATGCCCCGTCCCCGGAATGCCTGGCCACGCACCCATCATGCCCTACCCAGCCCCATTGGTGCTACACCACTGTTTGAATCCCACCACCATGGGAACCTGTTACTAAAATTTTTGGATCCCACCACTGCCTAGATATAAAGGGGAACAGGAACTTTGAGCTCTCTTGATCCAAAATTGGATTTTTGGATCAATCTGCTTTTCAGTTTATGAAACGTTTCTGACACGGAAAGCATAAGCGGAGAATCCCAAGCAAAACCCAAGGCAGACATTTGGGCTTTTATACAGCTAAACCACTCTGAAGATGTGGGCCCCTTCCGCACATGCAGAATAATGCACTTTCAATGCACTTTTGCAATTGTTTGCAAGTGGATTTTGCTATTCGGCACAGCTTGGAAGTGGACTGAAAGTTGATTGAAAGGGTATGATTCTGCGTGTGCGGAAGGGGCCTTTAACCCTGCTTAGGATTGAACTGTTAGTCCAAAAGGCTTGCTGCAGGTCCTGGAAACCAAGCAACAGACCTGCTCACAGCTGGGTCCTTTCTCCCCACATATCTACATAGCTGTGGATTAACTACACCAGAAAGTTCACAAAGTTCTGGATCCGAGCAAAGCAACATTTTCGCCTTAGTTTGTATTCTCCTGAGTTGTCCATCGAATACAGCAATGCGAAAAGAATCCCCACCCCCCGCATGGGGGAAAAGGATGAGACTCTGCTATCGCGAAACGCCTGATAAGGTTGGAAGGTAATACAAATGCAGCGGAAAGATGCACATCTGGCTTCCTGAGTTAATCAGGCCAGTTAGCAGGAAGCAATCTGTACAAATAATCCCGTCTTCAGCCTGAGCAGACATCCACTGATGGGAGGAAAACATCAAATGACAGCACCAAAGAAGCTAGGATGTGGGTATAAACTTCTGTCTGAAAACAGAACTTAATATCCCAAACTCCATCTTCATTATGGTCCAAGACCAGAGAACAAGCACAGCGATGATATGTAGTCTACAGTGATCGTATTAAGCAATATACAGGGTTTCAAATACAAAATAAAACACTGAGTTGTTAAAACTGAACCACTGTTTGTTTGTTTTTTGCCTTATTGTGCCTGCCATAGCACAGAATCTTGCTACCATAAACGTAGCTCTGTTGGAGCTATTGGCAAGAAGCAAGGAGCTTATAGAAGTAGTTTGTTCTGCTAGGCAGCCTGAGCAGACAACCACTGATGAAAGGAAAATGTTAAATGTGGTCTACAAACAGCTGGGAAGAACTGCTTCTCCATTTGAGATCCGGGGCTTGACTTCTATCTGAAACTGATCTTAATATATGCAGCTTCCACGTTATTTTTTTAATTTCTTGATGTTGTTGTTGTTGTTATTGTGGATTTCACAGCTGCCAGATCTTATTATTATTATTATTATTATTATTATTATTATTATTATTATTATTATTATTATTATTATTATTATTATTATTATTATTATTATTACTATTACTATTACTATTACTATTACTATTACTATTACTATTACTATTATTTAGTTTTTTATACTGCCCTCCCCTGAAGGGCTCTCGATGGTTAACAACATATAAGTAGAGCACAATTGAAAACATCAGTAATTCACAGTATAAACTTATGGCTCTATTAACATTAAAACAGCTTAAAAACCCTTATAAAACACAGTGTTCTAAATTACAATTCCTTGTGTCCAGTCACTAAACCCTCCTTGCACAATAAAGTTTTTAAAAGAATATATTTCCAGGCAGGCTAACCCTGAAGTCAAAGGGTTACCATGTCTCTCCTGCCACAGCAGGAGACCTCCTGTCAGCACCCCCTGCTGTCTACATTGTCACATTGCCAGGGGTATCCCATGTCCCTGGGCACACACCTTTTTGTCTTGCGGGGGGGGGACGCCAACCACCGGCCGGATCCCTGTGCCTGGCCTCTACCATGGTGCAGAGGCCCGGCCAGCACATGGAGGCTCCTCCATGTTGGGGTGCTGCTCACTGGCCAAGCTGCTCACCATGGCTGCAGGCTGGACCCCCCCCCCTCTCCAGGAGGCTGGGGAGGGCAGAAGCTGGCCTGCCACCATGGCACCTGTCTGAGCCACCCATCTGAGCCACCGTAACTGGGGCATGGGGGAGCACAGGGGACCAGGTGGGGGGACGGGGGACGGGAATCCAGTCATGCCCTAGGCACTATTTAGGCCCGGTACACCTCTGGCCATTGACCCATCAGCTGGTGGGTGGAAAGTAAATAAAAAACCACTGTTGCCATTACATCACAGTGTTATGTCATGTCCCGATAAAACCCAGAAGTGATGTCACACTGTTCAAGGAACAGCTGGAAACCACATAGCAAAACCACAGCCTTTTCAACAATTCCTCGACCAGCATAATATCACATCCTGTTGCCTAGATCGCCACCAGTTACAATCTTGGCAATGCAGGAAAGAAGAAGGGCGCTCCAAAAGGAAGTGATGTCATAGGTTCACTCTCCAAAACTGGCATTTCCTTCTGAGGAACCGATCTCATCTGGGAGACCTGCAGGCCCCATGAAGAGGTTGGTATCCTTTGATTTCCCTCAAGTCACACCCGAAAGGCAAACCTGTAATATTAAAAATAAAGACTGGGTTGCAGTAAAGTTTCTCAAGGGGGAGGGATGGGATAGAAGCACTTAGACTCATGTGGGGGGATATTCCCTTGTTTCTGGAAGAAAAGGGTGTCTAAGAATCCTTCCCTCTTTGGAGCACAAGTCTGTCTTCGCCCTATCAAATTAAGTTAATGTTTGAACAAACACAAAAATCCCAACTTTTCCACAGTTTTGAGTCCACCGTGTAATAAAATGTATTCCATAAATGACAAAACTCATGTATATAATTGAAACCATGACAGCTCAAAAGGTGTTGAACTCATCAGCTGAAAAGGCAAGCCGAGTTCATTCCACAGAGCGGTGCAGCGAAAAAATGAAATTCAGCCTGCAGACAAAACAGCATTGTGCTTTTGAGTGATAAGCAAAGAAAGGCACGGCCCTCTGTTCTTTGATTTGATATCTTTGCATAGGCCTCATGAAAATACCCTTTTAATTCAGTCTCTCTGACCCTTTTCCCATTCATGTGCCATGAAATGCACCCCCATACAGCATTGGGAAACCAGATTTTCCATTTGCTTTATTGCACTATTTTAAGCTGTATGCCTCCTCACACTGGTCTAAAGCAGGGGCGTAGCGAGGTGGAACTGTGCCTGGGGCATGCCTGCACCCTGTGCCCCTGCCACACCCCCGCACGCTCCCACCGACCCCCAGAACTCTCTTGCCAAACCGGGTGCATTGCGCCCCACCCTGTCCCCTTGGTGCTACGTCACTGGTCTAGAGAGAAGGCAGAAGAATTTGCCATCACATCTGCCCTTCATGATACACATTAAAATGTATGTTCACTTCAAACTGCAGTGCTAAAATAGTTGTCAACCTCCCGGTGGGGCCCAGAGATCTCCTGTAAATATAACAGATCTCTAAGCGACAAAGACCAGTTTCCCTGAGAAAAATATCTGCTTCAGAGGATGGACTCTTCAGCACTATATCCCTGCTGAGGTCCCTTTCCCACCAAACCCTACTCTTCCGGTGCTGAACCTCCAAAACTCTAGATATTTCCCAACCCAGAATTGTCAAACTGAATTCAGGCCCATGGAATGGAACAGATGAATCTTTTGAGTCACACAGAACCGTACGTCTGCATCTGCTGCCACCAGCCGTTTTTTATATAGTAATGTAGGATTGGGCCCTAAGCAATGCTGTAGGAGGGGAACCCATAATGGGGAAATAGTTACATTCATAATGTGTGCCCCCTTGTCCCCCCCGTCCCGCTTCTTTTTAGGGGATTTTAAGCTGTTGGACGCCACCTGTTGTTTGTAATGGAAGTATAATCAGAGCGCTGTGTTTTAAACACTAAAATGTATGGAATTTATTTATCTATTTAATTGTTTTGTGTAATTGTGTGTAAACCGCCCTGAGCTCTTCAGGGGAGGGCAGTATATAAGCCTAAACAACAACAACAACAACAACAACAACAACAACAACAACAACAACAACAACAATAATAATAATAATAATAATAATAATAATAATAATAATAATAATAATAATAATAATAATAATAATAAACAACCTGTGAAATTTCAGCATGCGACAACATGCCACAGGGCCTTGCCAGAGGTAGCACTCAAGTTAAGGAGTCTCTCCCCTGGGAAGCCCATTTGGTTCCCTTGGTTGTGGCTTTCCAGAAGGCTGCTTTTTAAATACCCTCTAGATTTACCTTAACTTAGGGCTGACTCTTTGCTAATTCTCAGGGTTGCTATCGATAGAGGTGTAGCTGGGCCATACTGTGCCTGGTGTGTGCTCTGTGTTTTCTGCCCCCCTCCACGGTGCCCTGCCCCCTTCACACTTACCTTAGTGAAACAGTGCAGGCTGGAGAAGTGGCCTGTTCCCTTCAGGCTGAAAATGGCCGGGTGGGAACTATGCTTCCCATGAGACCTTGGGGCTCACAATGTCTCCTGGGAAGTGTAGTTCCCACCAGACCATTTTCAGTCTGAAGGGAACAGGCCGCTTCTCCAGCCTGCACTGTTTCACTATGGTAAGTGGGGGGGGGGCGCTGCAGGGGGCAGGGGGGGTGCCACGGGGGGCTTGGAGTGATTTTATGCCCACCAAGGCTTGTGCCCTGTGCAATGCACACACCCCTGTCCCCTGGTAGCTCCGCCTCTGGCTATCAATCTATTCAGGTGTGAGTGATTTCATTTTGTACAGTATATCCTATCAATGGGTTTTATATCACAGTGAGTTACACAGGAGAACACTCTCTCTGCCCAAACAAAGGTATAGAAATATTTTAATGAAAAAGCCTCACACAAACAAATAGCTGTAATAAATAAATGTCCTGCATTCACCTAAGGATGTTACAGGGTCTTTACATTTTATGGACTGGGGAAACCTCAAAAACCACAGGACAGCACCAGACTACCAGTGTTTTACAGACATTATGAGTTCAAAGCAAAGCCAACCTTGTTTTACATTCTCAAGATTTCCAAGATATATAGAGCACTTATTTTTAAAAAAGTGAGCCATGAGCCGTTCTGCCCCGCAGGCCTTGTATCATTGCAAAAACTTTCCGGGACAGATGGGACAATCAAGCCGTTTGAAATCATTTTCCTCCAGACAAGAAACCGGAGATTTATTTCATGCAGGTCTGAGGCTCTTCGATTAAATCAAGCGGGGATTACATGGATTTTCAGTCTATATTAGTAAAACTCCAGCATCTGTTGTGTGCTGGATTTATAACTTGAATAATAGTCTTGCAAGCTGCCTTTTGTTCAATGAGGTCAGCCCGCCGACTCCAGGCTATGTGCACAGAAACGTAGACCGGACACAATTTATTTCATGCACTCCAACCCTCCCTAGGGACCCAACCAACTTGCACTGTTCTCCTCCCTTCCCTTTTATCTTCGCAACAAACCTGGGAGGTAGGGTAGGCTGAGAGGGGAACTGGTTCAAGGTCACCTGGGGTTGCCAACCTCCAGGTGAAACTTGGAGATTTCATGGGGTTACAACTGGTCTCTGGGTGACAGTGATCAGCACCCCTAGAGACTGCTTTGGAAGGTGAACTGTACCTGCTGAAGTCTCCCTCCTCCCCAAACCCCACCCTCCCCCAGACTCCACCCACAAATTTCCAAGAATCTCCTAACCCAGAGTGGGCAACTCTATTATCTAGTGAGCTTCCAAGGAACAAGTGGGGATTTGAACCTGGATCTCCCAGATACTAGTCTAACAGCCTAATCCGGGTGGGGGGGTGGGGGGGTGGGGCTGCACCAGCATAGGTGCCCACCCCTTGTCAGGACCATGCTTGTCAATATCTTCATGTCTTGCTGTGTGTGATTTGCAATTGTTTTCCTGTTTCCCTCTTCCCTTCCTAGCAATCTCCTGTTAGCAATCTCCTGGCGCCAGCCCATCTTCAAAAAGGTGTGAAAGGTTCCCAGGTTCTTTGTAGCTTTGCAGTAGAAACTGTAATGGACATTTGGTGTGGGGCGAAACGGGGAGGGGGATTAAAAGACATAAGTCCTGGATCTGAGCTCTCTAGCTCAGATCCTGCTATACATTGTTACTCTTCTCATCACCTGGAATAAACTGCTTTTGGACTTTCCTACGGCCTCTGTTATTTCCACGTTCAAGAGTCTGACACCCCTCTGGCTCAAAGGGAAAAATGCACCAGAAAGAGGGGGATCCATGCCTAAACCCACTGGCACAGAAAGCTGCACTGGCATGATCGGGGGTGTCCTGGGGGTGGGCCAGGGGGTGGAGCCAACCTTAGTCAGCTTCCATTGCCTGCCCAGCCCCGGTGTGCCTGGAGAGCCAGAATTAGAGATTTTTGAGGTGTATTTCTGCTATCCCTTATTGGGATTCTTGGAGCCAATTTTTTTTCCTTTTTTTGTTTTTTGGGGGGGCCTTCTGTACCATGGAAAAGCCCTTTGGAGAGGCACCATTCCCACCCATCTGCCCATTCTGGATCTGGTTGTCCGACTCTTAACCATTGCACAAGACTGTGTCCCAGAATTTACACTGTATGGCCAGCAAACCAAGGGTGATGCTTCCCCTTCCTCTGTGAAGGCAGCCTATGCAGTACATTCACCTGGGCCACTGATTTTGTGGGCTAAGTCCGTGCTGGCAAATAGGGGCACTCCCAGGGTGAAAGGGTTCAGGAAGCTGAATAAAGCTGGCTGTGCCTTGGGAATGCCCCCTTTGCTGCTAGAGAGGGTTAGTGCCCGCATGTTGTGCTGCCACATGACTTCAACACAAGTGTAAGGAACTCTGTGCGGCAAAATTGCCCTGCACCAGTAAGCGGCATTTACACCAGGGTCACACTGCATCCTAAGTGGTCTCAGCTTCCCCAGGATTACACTGTGAGTCTTTTAAAAGGAAAGGAAAAGAAAAACAATTGCATCCTTTTTGGAAACAGTCCAATTTTTTTTTGAACTTGACAAAACGATGGGAAAAAAAGCTACTACCAACTCTCTCCACTTATTTCGTCATCAGCTTATCAACAATATTTGAAAAAGTTCCAGAGATGATTGTAAAGCCCAAACATATGGTGAGTTTTAAACAGTTAGTTTGCATGAATAAAGTCCACAGTCAATATTTATGTCCATGTTCTGTTTTGAAAAATCTCAGATTCTTAATAATAGAATACAGTTACTTGTAATCCCAGTAAAGAGGACAAGTTCTTCTTTTTTACAGCCACTCTGTTCTCTGTCCTTCAAAATATTTTCTCTAACTGGAAAAATGTGCAACAAAACAGACATCTGGCATTAGCAACCTGTCTGAATAGGTTTTCACAACAGTATTTTGAGATTTCTCCTCTTCAGACTTCACTAATTCACATGAGTTGTTAAACTTGCCAAAATAAAGTGGTGGATTATCTCTGGCCTTATAAATTAGATCCAATTAGTCTCTTAGTAATACTGGAAAAATGAAGGTCTGAACACAGCTTATTGTTCGCCAAAGTTATTAGTTGGAGTTGTCAGATAGTTGATATTAAACAGTAAGCTCCATGAAAAATATAGTACAGTTAATTGGAGCTGGCAGACTTAAATAACTTCAGATCTTACGCTGGATCTTATTGCCATTCCTCTACCTCAGCCTCAGTATTTTTAGCATTTCAGGAGATAGATGAATCCTCTACTCTTCCAACCCACTGGTCAACGGAGCGCTTCTAATAATATGGAATGGGGATGAGGTTATTTTCAACCCAGCCGGGCAACTAATGTCCTTAATGTAAGCGAAGCAATTTTGAATATTTCTGAATTCGAATGCACAGCCTTACTTTCCATCAGGAAATGGAGTTTTTATTTAAATCCAAGATTGAACTCTATCCATAGTGATATAGTTAATTTTATAGCATTGTATATATGCAGCATTACATCAATACATTTATTGATAGGGATGCATTACACATGACCAATTATGAATGTGTGTGTGTGTGTGTGTGTGTGTGTGTGTGTATGATACATAGATACAATCCTACCATCATAATTGTGCCTTTCAACTTGCTCCCGACCACCTTGCATGCCGCTCAATCACCACCTGTCGGAATGACCAAAGCCCTAGGGTGCTGGTAACAGTCCCTCGGCAAAAAATAAAATTACTTTTTTTCAATGATGGGTTCCTACTTCCTGTGGGGCTTCTAGGCTTCAGCCTAGGCAGCCTTATGGATAATATGGTTATGGATGAAGAACCACCACCTTGACGGACTTGCTTGAAGAACCACCACTACCATCTCCTCCTCCTCCTCCTGTACTGCCCAGTCCCCTAGTAAAGATCTGCTTCCCAAACTCTGCTACCTGTGCCTGTTTGCAGAACTGAGGCAGGTGACAATAAGGAATCCCAGCTCAGGGTTTGGAAATTTGGGAGATTTGAGAGTAGAACCTGGGGAGGGTGGAATTTGGAGAGGGAAGGGATCTCAGTCAGATATAATGCCGCAGAATCCACCTTCCAAAGTGGCCCTTTTCTCTGGAGGAACTGATCCTTGTAGTCCGGAGATCCGTTGTCATGCCAGGAGATCTCCCGGCCCTACCTGAAGGTTGGCAACTCATAAGTCATGGCATTTTCAGTGGCAGTGCCTCACATTCGGAATACCTTGCTATCTAATGAGCTTCAGACAGAGAGGGGATTTGAATCCAGGTATCTGAAGACATAAGAACATAAGAACAAGCCAGCTGGATCAGACCAGAGTCCATCTAGTCCAGCTCTCTTCTACTCGCAGTGGCCCACCAGGTGCCTTTGGGAGCTCACATGCAGGATGTGAAAGCAATGGCCTTCTGCGGCTGTTGCTCCTGAGCACCTGGTCTGCTAAGGCATTTGCAATCTCAGATCAAGGAGGATCAAGATTGGTAGCCAGAGATTGACTTCTCCATAAATCTGTCCAAGCTCCTTTTAAAGCTATCCAGGTTAGTGGCCCTCACCACCTCCTGTGGCAGCATATTCCAAACACCAATCACATGTTGCGTGAAGAAGTGCTTCCTTTTATTAATCCTAATTCTTCCCCCCAGCATTTTCAATGTATGCCCCCTGGCTCTAGTATTGTGAGAAAGAGAGCAGTCTGATCAGCACAAGTCGCTCTGACCTTGTCAGGGAAGTTAAGCAGGGTCAGTGGTTAGTACTTGGATGGGAGATCAGCAAGGAAGTCCAGGGTTGCTATGCAGAGGCAGGAAAGAGGAAACCGCCTTTGTTCATCTTTGTTCATCTCACTGTGAGCAGCAGTGGCATAATGGTTAAGAGCAGGTGCGCTTTAATCAGGAGAACTGGGTTTGATTCCCCGCTCTGCCGATTGAGCTGTGGACACTTATCTGGGAAACCAGATTAGCCTGTGCAGTCCAGCACACTCCAGCTGGGTGACATTGGGCAAGTCACAGTTCTTTGGAGCTCGCTCAGCCTCACCCACCTCACAGGGTGGTTGTTGTTGGGGGGGAGGGGAGGGGAGGGAAAGAAGATTGTAAGTCCCTTTGAGTCTCCATACAGGAGAGAAAGGGGGGGGAGTATAAATCCAAACTCCTCCTCCTCCTTCTTGCCTTGAAAATCTTGTGAGGGATTGCCATAAATTGATCATGACTTGACAGCACTCGCTATTATTATCTGAAGTACTTTTCCAACACCCTAAAAACTATACCACATTTCTTTGTTGGCTTCAAGTAGGCATTTTTATCACATTGTTTATCCGATCGGGCTCATGCAATTCTTTTTCTCATGCCTACAGTGACACGTAAAATGAATTAAAATGTTTTGCTTACAAGACGTTGCCTTGTAAATAGGAAACACGGGATTTTTTTTTCCTCGATATCCATAGATAAGTGCTTGGAGCCTTGCTGATTTTTTTTTAAAAAATTTAATTAAAACATTATTTACAGAGAATGTGCAAGAACACAGAAGGCAATTTATTTAAATAAAAAAGAGGCAGAGCTGCACATTTCTTATCAGTAGTAAACCACACATTTCTCTTCCTTTGTTATGGATGAGTATTAACTCTTGAGTAAAAGCTTTTTTTTTTTTCATTTCTTCCCTCAGGAGTTTTTTCTTACATGTTGTATTTTGTAAGACAACACAAATGCTAAAAAACAGCAAACAATTTGTAAGCTAGTCTTACATACTAGCGCTATTTCATACAGCCACAAGCATCTCGATACCTGGGGAAAAAATATTTCTGAAACACAGTTTATAGATTGCCAAATACAGAAACTGTTCCATTAAATAAGCTTGCAATTTTTTTTTAACCTGTGACCAAAAGTGTTATTAGTTGGACTCTCAGCTTAGATGAAGTAGAATGGTTAATTTTATACCCATTTTTCTCTCCTGAAAGGAGTCTCAGGGCGTTTTCCCACTTACCTTTTGCTGCGCGCAAGTAGCGCGGGGTCCCCTGCGCCTCCCCACTACAGGGGTGGCGACAACGCAGCCGCCCCGATGCTGCTGCTGTCGCACCCCCTCAACGCGTGTCATTCCAGGCGCTCTTTGCAACAGTGCCTTTTGTTAACCCTGCGCGGGGTCGTGGGGAAGCCAGGGCGCGTGCCTGGAATGATGCGCGCTGAGAGAAGCACACAGCAAAGCAGAGGTGAGGTAAGTGGGAAAACGCCCTCAAAGAGGCTTACGAACTCCTCCCATTCCACTATCGACAACAAACACTTTGTATTGTCGAAGGCTTTCACAGCCGGAATCACTGTGGTGCTGTGTGGTTTCCGGGCTGTATGGCCATGTTCTAGCAGCATTGTCTCCTGACGTTTCACCTGCATCTGTGGCTGGCATCTTCAGAGGATCTGATCAGATCCTCTGAAGATGCCAGCCACAGATGCAGGTGAAATGCTGCTAGAACACGGCCATACAGCCCGGACACCACACAGCACCACAACAAACACTTTGGCTGAGAGAGTCGTGTTGTGCAAAAGCAGTTTCAGCGCAGCCTTCTTGGTTCCTTTTCCCGCATTCCTGTTTGTTAACATAATTGGATTTATAATAACATTACAAAAATAAGGGGGAAGAGCCTCTATCCGTGCTTATGCCCTTTTCCCCCTCGAGTAAATTAAAAATGAATGCAAAAATTAGCATATTTTTATACTTTTCTTCCCTCATTAAGAATTCCATTAAAATTAGCTCTGCAAAGATAAAAAAAAAATAATTGGTTGCCTCTGAAAGATAAGTGAATACTTTAAGGTCAATTATACTGATATAATGTTAGCCAAGCTTCTTTCCGGTCCTCCCCCTTTGGTTAATGCGCTGGCCTTTATCTGTTCATGTTTGCAGTGATATTTCGCAGGGACTGAAGTGTCCTGGGAAAAAATGAAGAAACTCCTTAATGGGCTAATATTAGCTATACGCCGGCCCATCCCAAGACCATCTGTCATAGGTCTTTTATCGCTAGCAAATCCTTCTACATTCCTAGTGTCGTCAACCAACAAGAGTCGCATTTGTCAAAGCAAAGATGAAGGTCTATTCAGCAAGAAAACAGGCTCAACCAAAGTTCATATATCTATGGTCGTTTCCCCACTTACCATGACCACCTTTTGCTGCGTGCTACTCTCAGTGCACGTCATTTCTGGCGCTCCCGGGCTTCCCCACGACCTACACCAGCTCTGCGCGGGGTCATCAAAAGGCGCCGTTTTGAGGAGCGCCAGGAATGACGCGCGCTGAGGGGGCGCGACAGCGGCAGCATCGGGGCGGCTGGGTTGTCACCGCCCCTGTAGTGGGGAGTGCCGGGGGACCCCGCGCTACTTGGCGACAGTAGCGGGCAGCAGATGGTAAGTGGGAAAACAACCTATTGCTTAGCAAGGACAGAATTGGGCTGGCCAGCTATTCTCTGCTCCTTTTCTGTTGGGATTTGATCTCTGTTCAAGAGACCAGAAGGCTCCAAGGGAACATTTTAAAAGCACATTTTGGAAAACAGCACTTATGTTTAAATTAACGTACCGGCACCCTTGATGTATTGTTGAAGGCTTTCACAGCCGAAATCAACTGGCTGTCGTGGGTTTTGCAGGCTGTGTGGCTGCCGTCTGGTAGCTTTTGCAAAACTCATTGATAGAATCAAAACAAGGTGGGGGGGGAGAGTGATAAAAATAAAGCAAACCCCTCCCACAACAAGAGTGTCACCGTTAGGAAGCTCACAAAAAGTGCATTGTGCAAGGAAGGGAGGAGACAAAAATGACAAAATTAAGTGTGCAATCAAAAACAGACATAATCTTACAAAACACCAGAAAGAGCAATACACAAGAGAACAATAAAGACAGAAAAAAAGCAAGCATCTTTGCTTAGTATCCATTCCTATCCCTCCTCCACACCACAGGTGCTGCTTTCCCTGAAACCCTCTCCCAAATCTACCTTTCACCTATGTGAGGGCACTGGGGGTAGTCTGCCTGACAGCTCTGTTAATAAGGGTAGAGTCTGGCTCTGCTTTGGGTTTTCACCCCATCCTCAATCCCCAGCTTGGCTTCAGCTGTACTGACTGAGGGAAGCACTCTTCCTGGGATCCCTAAGAGAAGCCCTCTCCTCTGGCTTGCCCTGGTTTGTCACCTCCCTCCACCCTAAGCCAGTCTCCACCTCCTTGCCCTGTGACATCCTGGTGAACTTTAGTCCTGTATCCCTTGGGCAGGGTCTCCTGGGATAATTGAGGCCGGGAGTTCCTGGACTACTCCCAGTCCTGGACAGCACCCTGTAAATCATCAATCATATCTGATGTTGCTGCCTCAGCTCTAGGCCTAGTGGAGCAGCAGTGGCGTAGTGGCTAAGAGCAGGTGCACTCTTATCTGGAGGAACCGGGTTTGATTCTCCGCTCTGCCGCCTGCGCTGTGGAGGCTTATCTGGGGAATTCAGATTAGCCTGTACACTTCCACAAATGCCAGCTGGGTGACCTTGGGCTAGTCACAGCTTTTCGGAGCTCTCTCAGCCCCACCCACCTCACAGGGTGTTTGTTGTGAGGGAGGAAGGGGAAAGGAGATTGTCAGCCCTTTTGAGTCTCCTACAGGATATAAATCCAAACTTCTCTTCTTCTTCTTCTTCTTCTTCTTCTTCTTCTTCTTCTTCTTCTTCTTCTTCTTCTTCTTCTTCTTCTTCTTCTTCTTCTTCTTCTTCTTCTTCTTCTTCTTCTTCTCCTTCTCCTTCTCCTTCTCCTTCTCCTTCTCCTTCTCCTTCTCCTTCTCCTCCTCCTCCTCCTCCTCCTCCTCCTCCTCCTCCTCCTTCTTCTTCTCCTTCTCCTTCTTCCAGGTCCTGCAAAATTGTACTAAATCCCACATGGCCTGGGTCTCATTTGACAGAGTGTTCCACCAGGCAGGAGCCAGAGCCAAAAAGACCATGTCCCTAGATGAGGACAGCTGGACAACTCTTGGGCAGGAGATCACCAGCAAGTTGTTATTAGCCGAAAGGAAGGCACTTTGGGGGACTTAGGGAGAGACACAGAAGTCTTGTACAGTTGAAACGGGCAATATCCGAGCAGGCAAAACACCTGACATGCCAAACTCCAGGTGGGACTTGGAGCTCTCCCAGAATTACAGCTGATCTCCAGACAACAGAGATCAGTTTCTCGAGAGAAAATGGCCACTTTGGAGGGTAGACTCTAACGGCTTCGTACCCTACTGAGGTCCCTCCCCTTCTGAAACCTCCAGGATCTACCGCAAAATCTTCAGGAATTTTCCAGCCTGGGGTTGGCAACCATCCTTGATATGTTCTTTTACCCCCCCCCCCCCGATATTCTCTTTTAACATGTTACGAAAACTGTGAAACGTTCGCTTTTATAACAGTGAAAATTGTACACCTTTCTTTCAAAGCATTTTTTTGAAAAGCCAAATGGCAATTAAAGCCTTGCAATCACTCTGTTCGAATGCCCCAGGTTTTGATGCAAAAGAGGTCATAGTTCATCCCCAGAGGAACAGTAAATAACAGAAAGCAATCACTTGGCATTGTTTTAATCTGCACATAAAGCCGGATTACATCCAATATGTGTCTGTACAAAGGACTGCGCCCTAATCCACAGCTCTAACTCGGTTTTAAGGGACTGGAAGTTTACGTTTTATAACACACACACACTATTTCTCAGCACATCCTATTTAAAACCTTTCATTGAATCACTAAACTTGTGTGGCACAATAGGGGGAATAAGAACATAAGAACAAGCCAGCTGGATCAGACCAGAGTCCATCTAGTCCAGCTCTCTGCTACTCTCAGTGGCCCACCAGGAGCTCACATGCAGGATGTGAAAGCAATGGCCTTCATGCTGTTGCTCCCCGAAGCACCTGGTTCTTTGTGCTACAAGGCATTTGGCACCCCTGTGATCAAAGAGGATCAAGATTGGTAGCCATAAATGGACTTCTCCTCCATAAATCTGTCCAAGCCCCTTTTAAAGCTATCCAGGTTAGTGGCCCTCACCACCTCCTGTGGCAGCATATTCCAAACACCAATCACACGTTGCGTGAAGAAGTGTTTCCTTTTATTAGTCCTAATTCTTCCCCCCAGCATTTTCAATGAATGCCCCCTGGTTCTAGTAGAGCCAGGAGAAAGAGAGAAATTCTCTCTGTCAACATTTTCTACCCCACGCATAATTTTATAGACTTCAATCATATCCCCCCTCAGCCGTCTCCTCTCCAAACTAAAGAGTCCCAAACGCTGCAGCCTCTTTTCATAAGGAAGGTGCTCCAGTCCTTCAATCATCCTCGTTGCCCTTCTCTGCACTTTTTCTATCTCCTCAATATCCTTTTTGGGAATAATTCACACCTCTGTCAAACACGGGATGGGGAAATGTCCCTAGCTGGCCTGTTTCTCAAGTCACCAGATCTCAATGAGGAGTCCCTTTCCCCCCCCCCATCTTATTACAGGACCCCTGACAGAAATAAGAACCTTTTACTACTGCCACACACAGAAGTGCGTAAGTGTGGGGGAGGCTCTCTTCCAGCATTTGTATTCAGTCATTTCCCCAGCCACCTGTTTCAATTTACCCTGAATGCAGGAGCAAACCTTGAGTATCCATCTTAAAGCAGCTCCGTTTTCTCTTTATACCTTGGTAAGCGCAGGCTAAATTAGGCTTCTGTGGGGCAAAACAATTACAACAAAACTACCTTTTTAAAAAAATGGGGAGAAAAAAAATTAAACTTTACTCGTAATTAAAGCCATCAGTTATAGAACAGAAAACTTCTAGTGGGTGAAAAAAATAATAATCCTTACAACTAATGAGAAAAAGATAAAACAAAAGAATAGAATTACCATCTCTTTTTTTTGTACAGGTTTTGTAACACTGTCTATATGATGTTCTTGAGAGTGAGGCAAAATGAAAATAAGGGGACCAGGTTTCAGTTTCCACATGTTGGTGCTGGTTCCAGGGCCAGATTTCCACAGGTTTAGGCCCAAAACTATGTCAAGTTTAAGAGTCCCCTCAACACTACAAAAAAATCCGATAATTTAGTTCATTTTTTAAAACAGTGGGCCCAAACGTTTATTTATGTACTCCACCATTCATGGCTGTGAACATCAGATGTCATCTTGAAGTGTCTACACAGAGGTGGGGATCCAATGCATAGTGTTCTCACAGGTTCCCGAGAGTAGGAAGAGAAGTTACTAATTATTTGTGCAGGTTGTGCCGCAGAGTGGGGGTCTACTAGCTGACCATTGGCAGGATTTTAAAAAGTCAGGGAAGAAAGGAAGAATGTTCCCCAGCCACTACTAGAAGAAGAAGAAGAAGAAGAAGAAGAAGAAGAAGAAGAAGAAGAAGAAGAAGAAGAAGAAGAAGAAGAAGAAGAAGAAGAAGAAGAAGAAGAAGAAGAAGAAGAAGAAGAAGAGGAGGAGGAGGGAGGGAGGAGGAGGATTTTTTGCCTTAGTTAATGCCCCTCCTCTCAGCAGTAAAGCTCAGAAGGGGCTTGAATCTCCTTGCAGTTCCCCCTAGCAGGAAGTGCACTGTGAGCGCATGTGGCAGGCTGAGAGCTCCTGCATGCACTGCTTCCTTCGCCTTCAAGGTCACCGGCGCAGCGGCTGTGTCCTGGGAGTGCCACAGCCCTCGCCTTCCAGCTGAATGCTCCGTTCAACAGATATGCTCTTCACAGCTCACGTGGCAGAGCTGGGAATGCCCCGGGCCCCAGTTCCTCCAGATTAGACGCTTACAATTCACTTAACTTACTCTCATACGCTGCTGCTGTTTTATGGGTGACTGCTCCTAGCATGTTTTATGTTTTCATATTTTTTCTGTGCTTCCAATTTCTTATTATCAGTAGATAGTTTTATATTCACAATTTTTAGAATATTTCATCCTTTAGTTATATTTTTATTTACCTTATGCTAGTCTATGCTGGTCTATGACCATAATAAAGAGGAAGAAGAGTTTGGATTTACATACCACCTTTCAGGCCTGTAAGGAGACTCAAGGCGGCTTATAACTTCTTTCCCTTCCTTTCCCCATAACAGACACCCTGGGAAGTAGGTGGGGCTGACAGAGTTCTGAGAGAACCATGACTACCCCCAAGGTCACCCAGCTGGAATGTAGGAGTGAGGAAACAAAAACGATTCACCAGATAAGAGTTCGCTGCTTATCCCTGTCTGTTGTGGACAAAGGAAAGGGAGGAATCTGTAAGCCGCTTTGAGACTCCATTTGGACGAGGACAGCAGGGTATAAAATTTCTTCTTCTCCTTCTTCCCCTCCTCTCAAAACCAAACCAAAATGGGTGACCAGCTGCAGCGAGCCGACGAAACCGTTTATTGCATTAGTTAGTTCATAACACAGACATGTGTGTTCAACCTATGTGGGGCTCTGTGCAAAAGGGCTGTGCCAGATGCATTTCCTTCATTAACAAGATTACCCTTCCGCCTTCAGCAGAGCCAGACAATTCACTTTGGAGCCACACGGCCTCATAAAGCTAGCATCGACCCTAATAATAAGCAATCGTACTGGCAGATTGTCAAATACGTTTCTAAACGATAAGGTAAATCACTGGAAGCATATTAAATGACGAATACGAGTGTCACAAAACTAGATCGGGAGTTTCTGCCTGCAATCCAAAACATGCTTTTTTCCAGAAGTGACCACAATTGATGAGACTTGCTTCCAAGTAAGCATGTGGGAGAGTTGGCTGCTTGGTGGCAGTCTGGAACAGGCTAACAGAATCACAAGACCTACTCATTCCCCAAGGGATAACTTCTGGTGCTACGTCTTTTAATAATGTGAGATTTCGGATGGCTTTGGTACCAAATCAAATTCAAGGTTTACCTTCACATCCCTAAATGTTCAATCAAGTGAGACCTGGGTCCTGTAGGATGTACAGCAGTTCTCCAAGGCCTTTAAGACAAGAGTTGTTCCACTAGGTTTATGGTTAAGGCAGCAATGGTGTTAATTCATACAAATGGCCTCCCTCCTCTTTTCCATCTTCCACCTGTTGATACCATCATCTTTCCCTCCAGCGTGGTGTAGTGGTTAAGAGCGGGTGGATTCTAATCTGGAGAACCAGGTTTGATTCCCCACTACTCCATTTGTGTTGGCAGAAGCTTATCTGGTGAACCAGATGTGTTTCCGCACTCCTACATTCCTGCTGGGTGACCTTAGGCTAGTCACAGTTCTTCGGAACTCTATCAGCCCCACCTACCTCACAAGGTGTCTGTTGTGGGGAGAGGAAGGGAAAGGAGGTGATAAGCCACTTTGAGCCTCCTTACAGGAGAGACAGGTGGGATATAAATCCAAACTCTTCTTCTTCTTCTTCTTCTTTTGGGGCATTAGGGAATGTTATTTATTGTATAACAACAATAACCTTTATTAGGAATATAAAATAGGTTCTAGTATGTTACCAGATATTTGTAATGCACAAAGCAAGATTAAGATCAAAACACAGAGGAACGGTGTCTAGCATTAGATGTTACTAACTTGTAAGATAAATTTTGTTACTTTTTCCAAGAGCATGACGTCTATATTATGTATTAATCGCTGTTTTAAATTAGTTCTTAAAGGCTATGGGGCTTAATCCGTTAGCTTATACTGTTTTAGTTACTGCTAGGTATGCATTGGTTGTTGTTTAATTGCCCCTTTTGTTATTGTATTGTATGACGACTATGTTGTACACCGCCCAGAGCCCCCTGGGGATGGGGCAGTATACTAAAATTGAACAAATATATAAATAAATAAATTTAACAGAAACCCCACAACAAGATAATTTTATTTATTGATTGTGTGAATAAGAACATAAGAACTTAAGAACTAGCCTGCTGGATCAGACCAGAGTCCATCTAGTCCAGCACTCTGCCACTCACAGTGGCCCACCAGGTGCCTTTGGCAGCTCACATGCAGGATGTGAAAGCAATGGCCTTCTGGTGCTGCTGCTCCTGAGAACCTGGTCTGCTAAGGCATTTGCAATCTGAGATCAAGGAGGATCAAGATTGGTAGCCATAGATCGACTTCTCCTCCATAAATCTGTCCAAGCCCTTTTTAAAGCTATCCAGGTTAGTAGCCATCACCACCTCCTGTGGCAGCATATTCCAAACACCAATCACCCGTTGCGTGAAGAAGGGTTTCCTTTTATTAGTCCTAATTCTTCCCCCCAGCATTTTCAATTAATGCCTCCTGGTTCTAGAATTGTGAGGAAGAGAGAAAAACTTCTGTCTGTCAACATTTTCTACCCCATGCATAATTTTATAGACTTCAATCATATTCCTCCTCAGACGTCTCCTCTCCAAACTAAAGAGTCCCAAACGCTGCAGCCTCTCCTCATAAGGAAGGTACTCCAATCCTTCAATCATCCTCGTTGCCCTTCTCTGTTTTAGATGCCACCTGTGGATATACATTTGATTTGAACACATGGCTTCATTATAGCTTATTATTTATAGTGATAACTATTGTCATTATTGTACATGTTTTAAAGTTGGGAGCCACCCTGAGTTCGCCAGGAGAAGGGAGGCATCCCTGCAATTTCTTCTGTAGTCATTTATGGGGGTTGGGGGAGGAGAGAAGCCTTTCACATTTGGCAAAAGAAGAAATACCTTACGGGCATGTAAAATCCTACCCAAAATCAAAGGTGAAAGAGTTCTTCAATACCTGCTCGGAATTAAAGGATATTTGTGTACCCACAGACTCACAGATGGCATTATTGAACTGTTTGGATTTTTTTTCTTTAAAAAAAACACTACTTAAACAGTGCAGAAATCTAATTATTTTTCTCCTTATGGCAGATACGCTTCAGGTGGCAGTAAAGTTGGAAAGCAAACGAGATAATGCCATCTATTAGAAAACCTGGAAGCTGCTCATCTTGGCCAGCAAATCATCAGAAATGAAAATCCCTGCAGGATTGGACGCATTTTTGCTGTAGGGACGATACTACTATGGAACTTCTGTGTCGCCTACCAAGTTGTGTGGATGCTTGAGCCTCATTTCAGCTTTGTTTCTGCTGTGTTTTCAGATATCTTCTTTGTTCCTCCCAAATTTCTGCAATCCAATCCTTACTGCTTTGTCTACTGCAGTGGTTCTTAACCTTCCTAATGCCACGACCCTTTAATACAGTTCCTCATGTTGTGGTGACCCCCAATCATAAAATTATTTGCGTCTTGGTTCCTAGGACCATCAAAAATATGTGTTTTCTGATGGTCTTAGGTGACCCCTGTCAAAGGGTCGTTCAATCCCCAAAGGAGTCACGACCCACAGGTTGAGAACCGCTGGTCTATTGGATACCCCTGCTGTCAACTGCGTTGGACTCATTCTGCATCATCTCTTCCAGAACAGAACATCTCTTCCATTGTGGGCTGTCAAGAGCTTGGAGAATTTGGTAAATCTGTTGTGTTGCTGGGTTTTTTCTTCCACTCCGCCCAATCTGTTACCCCTGAAATACGTGTTGAAAATTAGAGTGGTGATACAGCCTTTGTAGACATCTCTTGCATCTAAGATATGGCACAATGCTGGTGGTTGATCTTCCAGAAGAACCCATTGATAATAGTCAGTTGTGCACCTACACTGTTGTAATCAGCTCTTATGGTCCAGGGGAGATGAGAACAGACCTAAACCTCAATTTTTGTCACCTGGCAAACAGTTTTTCATTCTTAATCTGACTTCATCTAGTTTTACCCCTGAAGCTCACTAGTCTAAGGTTGATTACACTAGCTAAACCATTTCTCTCAGTCCCTACAGCCTACAGCACAACATTTTCTGAGCCAGGAATGCAAAGGAGGTCAGTGTCCAGCGTGTGGGGAGGGGTACAGATTGTTAGCATACAGGCCTATAGATTGGGGAGAGCATTTCTAAAGCCCTAACAATATTTCTTTTGTATCATAGACAGTCCAGACTAAGTCCAGACAGTCCAGACCTTGAATCTTCACTTAAGGGCTTTGATATCAAGAGGATTTGCCTGACACATCCTTTTCCCCTCCCCCATTCAAGTGTGCACAGCCACAAACAATGCCTTCCCTGAAGGCTCAGTCATACAATTCTGGATAGAAACAGCACAACCTTGAGATGCCATTCCTGTCGGACCTCACAAAGGTCTTGCAAATGCCCCACACTCCATGCCAACAGCAAGACAGGCTAGATCACATGCACCCTTTCTCCTAAATGTTCAATTAATCTTAAACTTCCTGTCCAACAATTACAGAGCCATAAATCTTCCAGGGTTTTGTTTTGTTTTAACATTCCAAGCTCACCATTCCAAGCTCACCATGAGGAACCAGGTTTGATTCCCAGCTCTGCCGCCTGAGCTGTGGAAACTTATCTGGGGAATTCAGATTAGCCTGTACACTCCCACACATGCCCTCTGGGTGACCTTGGGCTAGTCACAGCTTCTCGGAGTTCTCTCAGCCCCACCTACCTCACAGGGTGTTTGTTGTGAGGAGGGAAGGGTAAGGAGATTGTAAGCCCCTTTGAGTCTTCTGCAGGAGAGAAAGGGGGGATATAAATCCAAACTCCTCCTCTTCTTCTTCTTCTTCTTCTTCTTCTTCTTCTTCTTCTTCTTCTTCTTCTTCTTCTTCTTCTTCTTCTTCTTCTTCTTCTTCTTTCTTCTTCTTCTTCTTCTTCTTCTTAATTCTGGTTCTTGTGCGGATTTCTAAGGGGTATGACCTCTGTATAAATTGGTGTGAGATCTCCTTTCCTGCCTCTTGCATTGCAAATCTGCTCACAGCTAATTCCCCAAGTAAAAAAAAAGGAGTACAGACCAGACTAACTCAGGTAACAAGATGCCTAGAACCTTCTAGCACGGCACCCTAATGGCAAACCATCTGTGGGTCCCTTGCCTTGAAAACACTACTGGGTTGTTATAAGTTGGCAGCAACATGATGCACATACACACATACTCATCAGTCCATTGGACTGCTGTCCATATTAGTAAGCAACTTCCCGAAGCTGGAAACATATAAAGAAGTTTTTCAGTGGCTGTGCATTATTTCCATTTGCCCTCTGAGAAAATCTAAAGATGTGGGGCTATCAGTCCAGTTCATCAGCTACTCACACTGTTTCAAAACCCACCTCTCCGCCAATATGTCAGGGCAACACAACAGTTGCAGTTTCCTCCATCAGAATATTGCCGAGCCACTGACTCTGATAAAGGCCAACGTAGACCAGATGGCCGTGGCATAGTCACTTTGGATGGAAATTAGCTGGGAAGATTGGTTGAGAGAAGACAATATTCGCAGAACACGTCGACTCATAATTGAATGGAAATGACTTCCACGTGCACAGACACAGGACTACAGCCCAAGACTGGGTTTAAAGGTAACATCTTCAGGATTATCTAGGCTTTATAGAGAGCCCTTCTAGAGAGTCTTTCTGTTTATGCAGTAAAAACAAATCTCAAAAGGCAATGGAAATCATGTTTTCCATCCTGGAGGCTCTGCCAGCTAATCACAGAAGTGGAGGAGTTGGCGGTGGTTTCTCCTATTCAGTAGACTTGGCACTGAAAGAGGTTCTGGGGCTTAGCCATGAGGAACTCTGGCTCCAGCGAAACACTGTCAAACAAGTTAATTCGGGAAATGGTGAAAAACTAATTTCTTCCTCCGAAATAGTGTCACGCCACGCCAACGAATTGGACGCAAAGCCGATGTTTGCAATATGGCTTCCATGACCTTCATCTCCTTGGCACCCCATGGTCCTTGCACCCCTCTGTTATCATGGCCACAACCCCATCACTTTTTAATAAACGCAACTCTTTATTTCTCTCCCTGCCTCCTCCTTCGTTCTTGCCATCTGCACAAACACAAAATCTCTTCAAATGGCTACCAGACATATTTTGGTGGTTCAACCAAACGATACCTTCCTCAGAACAACAACAACAAGAACTTTTTGCTATTCTGTAGTGCTATGTTATGGTAGCTCGTTGGAAAGGAAGAATGAGGGCAAGACTAAACCAAGGCCCCTTCCGCACACGCAAAATAATGCATTTTCAAACCACTTTCACAACTGTTTGCCAGTGGATTTTGCCATTCCGCACAGCTTCAAAGAGCACTGAAAGCAGTTTGAAAGTGCATTATTCTGCATGTGCAGAATGAGCCCAAGAGACAAGGAACAAGGTTGGCCAAACCCCCCAAAAACTTGCCACACAACAGGGATAGCACAAGGAAGTGTTAATACCAACAATGACTAAAGTGCATATATGCAATATTCACAACATAACATAATCAAGAATGAAATCATTCCATGAGTCCGTAAGGTTCTCTCGACCGTAATTCTATAAATATTTCATTCACAGTCCAATTGAAAAAAGGCGAAATCTGCTGGAATCGCGGTCCACTCACCACACCGCCAAATGTGGTGGAATCGCGGTCCACTCACCACACCGGTTCAAGAAACAGCAACCTGCCGCCAAATAGTACCAGTTCAAAGGAGCAGCAAGGTTCAAAGAAGCAGCAGCAAAATGCCTGCGCGCTGAAGTGCGTTTTCGCTAATCTTCTTCAGTGCATGTGCGTCCTCTTCAGTGCATATGTATCATATTCGTACTTATTTCCATCATTCAAAAATTGCTATATGCTACCAAAGCATGTTGCAAATCAATCACTGGGTGTTCTTTCTAGGATTCTAAGTAACGTTACATCCTTTCCCCCTTGTTTTGAATGATGGCCAATTGGCCATGCTGGCAGGGGCTGGTGGGAATTGTAGTCCATAACATCTGGAGTGCCAAAGGTTCGCCACCACTGCCTGTGGTTTATATCAATGTTGTTCGCCGCCCTGCGCCCTGTGGGGGTAGGGCGGGATATAAGTTGAGTAATAATACATCAATAAATAAAAAAGAAGAGCCCCTTAGAAATGAGTATGAGTGCAGATTGAAACGGACACAACCAACTCAGCCCAAGGTCCTACCAATGTCAGAATACAACATTACCGATGCTTGGAATCATGAGTCTCTTAATGCCTGCCAAGGTTTTACTAATGGCCATTTCCAAGATTTGGCTTCCCACAGCCATACCCAGCTGTGCTGAATAGCTCCTGTCCTTATGCTGACAGTGGGCAGGAGCCAACTGATCTGTCTCGTCTGCCCTTGTTTGTGCCATGTACAATCAAGAACCGTTTGATCTAAACCCACAATTGTATGCTCGCTTTTTGCGTTCTCTTTTCCCTGTGTCGGAGCAGACCATAAAAGCCTGTCATATCGCTCTTTATCTAACTGGCCCGATCTCCCAGATGCAAGGAGAGAAAGCCAGATTCCCATCTGATTGAATTACTCTCTGCAGTTGGAGATGGATCCAGAGATTACAGATCTCTTTGGAGTCTGAAACAGTCATAGCTGCTATCTCTCCAAAGGGCTCTGTAAAAGTGACGGATACATGATGTATTGTCGAAAGCTTTCACGGCCGGAATCAACTGGCTGTTGTGGGTTTTCGAGGCTGTGTGACAGCGGTCTGGTGGTTTTTGCTCCCAACATTTTGACCGCATCTAGGGCTGTCAATTACTGTCACTTTGTGACTTGCAAGGGTGACTGTAATCATTATGGACGCCAGGTCATTAGTAACATGAAACAAATGAATAATTCCATTCAAATTTAACTTTATTGAGTTAGCGAAGCGTATGTTTAGACTGAGAAGTGTAATTTCGGCACTGATTCATCTTAGTCCTGCTTATCATTAAGCACGCAGCGGCGGCATGTGTCTTGTGCAGACCTACTCAATCGATAGCCGTGTAGCAATAAGCCTCGACTGACCACACTGAGCTGGCAATTCTCCCATGCTCTTTGAGCAAAGGCAGACATCCCACAAGAGCAATCGTAGCATGCCTACTGCCGATCCAGGTCAGCTCTCTGAATTGGGGCTCCATCAATCTCAGCGGGCTAGCAGCGATCAAGGGAAGTCTGGCCTTTCCCAGAAAACCCTGCATCAAGGCCATAGAGCAGTCCCAAAAGTTCCCAGGAGCTTTCAACAAATGCGTGTGTTTAGAAATATTGCAGCTGCAGCTTTGTGAATACAGTTTGAAAGGCATCAGTGAACGGAAGCTACAAACGGCACTCGATTTATTGTCTGCTTCAGAATGGGAGAAATCTTTCCCCCCAAACAAACAATCTCTCCACCCTCCCTTCCTCCCTCCATCTCTCTCTCTCTCTCTTTTTGTTTTTGTAGTCTTGAAACATGATTCAGTTTTGCCTTGTTATTTTGCAGGCTTCCCTCTCTATGCAAGGTGATTACAGTCGCTTGAACAAAAGTAATAAGTTACTTTGCCGCGGCGCATAATGACTGCTCTATAAAGTCAAGTAGACAGCTTTACAGTGCTATTGCCAAGCTACCAGTCATTTGTGAAGCGAAGCATCTGGTTTGACTTAATTGCTGAACTTCGGCAGCAAATCCCGCTCTGTGTCAAAGACTATTCCGTTGTTTTTTGTTGGTGTTTTTCCTCCCCAAATGACAATGACCCGTCAAAAGGAAATGATCTATTGTGCTGTACCGTATTTGGGGCTGTGAATCTGCGGTGCCAAAATAATGAAAGTAACTCGAAATCTGCACTTTTTGAAAAAGGGCAATTTGGCAGCCCAAAGTATGTTTATGTTGTTGATTTTATGCTGTCGATTCTTATTACGGTGCAGAACAGGCTGTACATTATCGAGCATATCTCAGGCAACCTTCGGGGATAGAGGCAGTACCTATAAATTCGATTCAATCAATCAATCCAAATCAATCAATCAAATCGATGATCAATCAAATCAAATCAATCAATTCGTCCGATCAATCCAATCTGAATCACAGATTGAGACAAGTTTGCATCTATATGAGATATGGTTGCTAGGCCTGGCAACATACAGAAGGTGCAGGGGTATGTGATGTCCTATGTGACTCTATGTCATTTTGGGGAGAAACCTGGAACTGATGTAGGGTAGCTCTAGGAATTATCAGAATTCTATGGTTAAACTACAGAGTTTCTGGCTATTCCTAGCCTATTCCTACCCTATGTCCGTGGTGGAGTTTCTGGCTATTCCTAGCCTAGCCTAGCTATTCCTAGCCTATTCCTACCCTATGTCCGTGGTGGCAAACCTTTGGCACTCCAGATGTTATGGACTACAATTCCCATCAGCCCCTTCCGGCATGGGCCATGCTGGCAGGGGCTAATGGAAATTGTAGTCCATAACATCTGGAGTGCCAAAGGTTTGCCACCACTGCCCTATGTCATTTCTGGGGTTTTCTGTAAGTGATGCAGTGGCACATAAGACACCATACCACATAGCCCTAATTTGTGGCACTGTCTCCATGGGTCTGTTTCTTCAGGCCTGGGGACCAGACAAGTGAGGTGAAACTCTATTCTAGAAATCTTTATTCTCTCTTTTGTTTTTTTTTACTTTTTCATTCACAAAAGTACACTTCCTACACTTTCAAATTTCTGAGATAAGCATTGTATGTATGTTTCCACATTTATATCTGAAGCCACGAGACCTAGAATCTCATTTTAATGAAAGCCAGAATTGGTTGAGTTGCTCCATTATGTTTCTACAGGTGCCTACAAAAGATCATCCTTAAGAAACATAGTCCCCCTTTATTAAAGGAACTCTGGGGAAGGGAAGCAAGAGTTATAATGTTCCAATGTTAAAATGAAACCACCTTCCTCTGGTCTATGCTGACATCCCTGACTTAATCGATAACTTCAGAGTTCTTGAATTTTACCCTGCAGAGGGTTTCAAAACACTTATCTAACGAGATCTTTAGCAGCAGTAATAACCAGATAAAACAGCCTCACAGCCATCATCAAGCCGCCCAAATAAATGGAAATCACCATGACTATCAATAACACTGAAATATATCACAACCATGTCACAAATAGGTTGTATCTCATTCTGCATTCATCGAGAATCCAAATGTACAATCCCAAAATAATATGGCGGAGAACAGTTGAGAATTATTGAGTTCAAATTAATGGTTTAATGTATTTAATAGTGTTTCATTACCATGGCGTAGGAGGTTAAGAGCTCGTGTATCTAATCTGGAGGAACCGGGTTTGATTCCCAGCTCTGCCCCCTGAGCTGTGGAGGCTTATCTGGGGAATTCAAATTAGCCTGTACACTCCCACGCACGCCAGCTGGGTGACCTTGGGCTAGTCACAGCTTCTCGGAGCTCTCTCAGCCCCACCTACCTCACAGGGTGTTTGTTGTGAGGGAGGAAGGGCCAGGAGATTGTAAGCCCCTTTGAGTCTCCTAAAAGGAGAGAAAGGGGGGATATAAATCCAAAACTCTTCTCTCTTATATTGTAAGCTGCCTCGAGTTCTTGTAAAGTAGAAAGGCAATGAATATTGAAACTTATGATTAATCCAGATAACTTCAGCTGATCTTGGTCAATAATATGACCAACTAGAATAGTCATCAGTCTATTTCGCTAGAGTTGCACTTGCCCACAAAGCATGAATTTATCGGGGTGCTGTGTGGTTTCCAGGCTGGAGGGCCGTGTTCTAGCAGCATTCTCTCCTGACGTTTCACCCGCATCTGTGGCTGGCATCTTCAGAGGATCTGATAGCAAAGATGCCAGCCACAGATGCGGGCAAAACATCAGGAGAGAATGCTGCTAGAACACAGTCCTACAGCCCAGAAACCACAAAGCACCCCAGTGATTCCGGCCTTGAAAGCCTTCAACAATATATGGATTTATTGCCTGGGGTTGCT
Source organism: Sphaerodactylus townsendi (assembly GCF_021028975.2). Taxonomy (NCBI): domain Eukaryota; kingdom Metazoa; phylum Chordata; class Lepidosauria; order Squamata; family Sphaerodactylidae; genus Sphaerodactylus; species Sphaerodactylus townsendi. Next base: position 13,336,722 of record NC_059426.1, on the reverse strand, counting down.
GACCGATCTGTGCTTTCAGATGGACTCTTCAGCCTCATACGTTTTATGCGTATCCATCAGCTATGATCCATTCTTGAAAAGTGAGATTTGGCCAGAGTCTTTCATGCTCTCACCACACCCAGGGAAACTTACTGAAAGTCCGTTTATATGGGGCTTCTAAGAAGTCTCTGCAGAAATTTAATGGGCTCTCAATGCAGCTGCCAGCCTATTAACTTGAAGAGACTGCTGGAAACGTACTTTGGTAGTACTGCAATAATCCCCACACTGGACCTCAAATGGAAATGCTAATTCTCAGTCTTTATTAACCTCTAATGGACTTGTATCTGAAGGCTGTCCAGCTCCCATACGGAACTGCTTGACTTTTAAGCTAAACAGCCAAGGTTCCATTCTGTACGACTGCTCTTTCTGCTGTAAATGTGTTGGCATGCAAGATGGGGGAGGGGGGTAGTTTCTGAGATATGCTCTACTAGCCACTTCTCTATCTTAATTCTGAACTTTGATATTAATGAAAGGGGGGGGCTCTGTTTGATACATTCGTCTCCATCCCACTCCCTAATCAAGTGTGCATAGCAGCAAACCACACCTTTCCTGAAGCCTCATTTCAATCTGGGGTCGTTTCCCCACTTACCTGCTGCTGCGCGCTACTCTCCCCAAGTAGCAGCAGGAGGTCCCTGGCAACCTCCCCACTACAGAAGCGGCTGACAAGCGCCCAGCCACCCGGCGGCTGCCGCTGTCGGCGCCCCCCCCTCAGTGCCACGTCATTCCTGGGCTCTCCTCGAGAGAGCAAGCCTTGCTGGATCTGCGCGGGGTCATAGGGAAGCCGGCTGGCCCAGCGCCAGAAAATATGGCCCTTACGCTGGGAGTAAGCTGTGCAGCTTAATACCTTTGGTCGAGGTAAGTGGGAAAACGACCAACAAAAGCCACAATCTTGGGAAGCCACTCCTGTCCTCATCCTTTGGCCCCTTCCACACATGCAGAATAATGCACTTTCAATCCACTTCCAGTGCACTTTGCAGCTGTATTTTACTATGCGGAATAGCAAAATCCACTTTCAAACAATTGCGAAAGTGGATCGAATGTGCATTATTCTGCAGGTGCGGAAGGGGCCAAAGCAGTGGTGGGATCCAAAAATTTTAATAACAGGTTCCGATGGTGGTGGGATTAAAACAGTGGCACCACTGCACGCACGCACCTCCAGTCCCTATTGGGCAGGGAGGTTGCTTTAGTATTAATATAACAAACAAACAAACAAACAAATAAATAAATAAACCCACCCCTTCTCGGCACTCAGAAAAAATTAGTAACCACTTCTAGAGAAGTGGTGAGAACTGTTTGGATCCCACCTCTGGGCTAAAGGGTATGCAAAAGCCCAGTAACGCTGACACAATCAGCCTCCCTGATTCCTTGGCCCCTTCCACACATGCAAAATAAAGCTTTTTCAAACCACTTTCACAATTGTTTGCAAGTGGATTTTGCCATTCCGCACAGCTTCCAAGAGCACTGAAAGCAGTTTGAAAGTGCATTGTTCTGCATGTGCAGAATGAGCCCTTTCTTCCCTAGCCAATATAATCATAACTTTTCCTGCCCTACTGGATGGTTACCAAAGAACCATCAAACCTAACTTTAAATTGGAATGCCCTTTCAATTCATCAGCTAAAACTTAATCAACTTGACTAATCACCAGAGAGACACTGCCCCTTGGGTCCTGTTACCACATTTGTAGAATTGTTGTCCTAAATCTAACAAGGGCCTACCTTCTGGTATTTCAGGCTCCAAACAAGATGTTTGTTTGTTTGTTTGTTTTGGTATCAGCAGTGGCATAGGAGCAGCAGTGACGTAGGAGGTTAAGAGCTCGTGTATCTAATCTGGAGGAACCGGGTTTGATTCCCAGCTCTGCCGCCTGAGCTGTGGAGGCTTATCTGGAAAATTCGGATTAGCCTGTACACTCCCAAACACGCCAGCTGGGTGACCTTGGGCTAGTCACAGTTCATCTGAGCTCTCTCAGCCCCGTCCACCTCACAGGGTGTTTGTTGTGAGGGGGGAAGGGCAAGGAGATTGTAAGCCCCTTTGAGTCTCCTGCAGGAGAGAAAGGGGGGATATAAATCCAAAACTCTTCTCTTCTTCACCATCATCATAGGATTTTGGAGATAACTCGTACTTGGGAGGACACTTCATACTGGAGACACATGATTGGATTTAGCTGGGGAGAGATGATGCCCTAGATGTCCACTTGTAGTACTTAAGAGCATTTCCTCCAAATAAACACAGTGCATTTCAGCCTTCTGAACATCTTTGGTGTCCTGGAGTCCGTGCAATTCAGTCCATGTCCCTGGAATTTCCTGTTTTCTTCTGTCCAAAAAAACCCAGCACTCTATAACTGAATCTAAAATAATGGTTGAATATTGATACAATAATCTCTACATTTATTTAATGATGCCCAGCAGACACAAACATCCAGTAAAAGCCACCAGATAACAATGAGTAATAGATTCATGATTCACTAGAGACAATATTACTAATTGAGTCCAAGATGTTTACATTCCCTAATATCACCATTTCCGCTGTCTTTAACCAAGCCAAAATTGCTTGAAAAAATGACTTCAGCCAGATCCTGAAAATGTTTGCGTGTTTTCTCAAGGTCATTGTGCAGTCTCTCTCTCCCTCCTCCCTCTCTCTCATAAATAAACCTTGGGGTCTCTCTCATAAATAAACCTTGTTTTCAACTCAAGAAAAATGCAAAACTTCAGTGTTTCATAAGACAAAAATACTGTCCTCTGCCAAACACAAGCAAGCTTCTGCCTCCATGTTCCTTCTTTTTTGATCCAGTGGGAGGAAAGTGCTGGGAGTGATGTCATGGATCATCAGACAATGGTGTGTGATGTCATGATGCATGACATCAGACAATGGTACGCAAACTCAGTGATGCATGACGTAAAAAAAAACAGAGATGAATTAATTCCTAGAGCCGTGGTGGCGAACCTTTGGCACTCCAGATGTTATGAACTACAATTCCCATCAGCCCCTGCCAGCATGGTCAATTGGCCATGCTGGCAGGGGCTGATGGGAATTGTAGTCCACAACATCTGGAGTGCCAAAGGTTCGCCACCACTGGAGCATCATGATGCCATTTCTGGGCACAGCTGGAAGTGTTGTCATGCCATTGCATGTCATTACATGATATCACTCCTTGCCTTGCACGTTCTGTGTAATCATATGGGAGGAAACCTGGCACCAACCAGTTTGATTCTTTCAGAAGAATGAAGGGTTTCAGAAGAAAAAGAGAGAAAATGAAGAAGAGTCTATAGAACTTCTCTGGTCCTCTCTGAACAACCCTCACTTTCTGTACCCTTTATTCATGGCTCTCTTCCACCCCAGAGACCTGTTGTCCCAAAAATATCATTCTGACCCCCCAAATGAATGTTCTTGCTAACAAGTTATTCAACCAATTCTGGGTCTTTATTAGCTTGCTGTTGAAATCTTACAACTAATTAAGGTCACTCAGCCCAAGGTCTTGCCATAAGAGATCATATGTCTGTTGTATGAATTCCAGGATTTTGGTCTTATGGATCCAGGGGAGATCTTCCTACATGACAACTGATCTTCAGGCTACAGAGATCAGTTGCCCTGGAGAAAATGGTTGTTTTGGAGGGTGGACTATATGCAGGGGTGGAGCAAGGGGGAACTGTGCCCAGATACACACGCATCCTGCACCCCTGCCGTGCCCCCACCTGCCCCTGCCACCCCCTGGAATGCCCCGTGCCTGCCATGCCACGCCCCTGCTGCAGCACTGCCTGTGGCGTCAACCCCCCCGCCTCATTGACATTACGCCACTGACTATAGGGCATTATATACTAATGAGGCACCTTTCCTCCCCAAGTTCCATCCTCCAAATCTCCAGGAATTTCTCTATCCTGAGCTGGCAACTCTAGTGTACTTCCTGGCATGGACATTTGACTAGCCAAGGGAAAACTTGAAAATTACTTGTAGATACCCCTAATTCAGCATGTTGTCATTTTGAATGCTGAGTCATGTTGCTCTCTTTAATTTCCCGTACTGCTTATGAAGGATATCGGGAAGTCAATTGCTGAACAAGTCCAAGGTCATATTGCCTTGGTTTCCCAAGGCACATCCAACAACATGAGGAAATGACCTCACTACAAACTGTGGTTAATGCAAAGGGATCATCGTAGTGTACATTTTTTTCCCCTCTCGTAAACAAGAGACGTGTCTGGGGAGGCTGGATCTTGAATTTGGTCCAGGCCTGTCCAGATGGTCCCAGTTCATCCCGAAAACAATCTCCAATGAGAGTTATCACCTCATTCACATAATTCCCCCAAAGTGTATTTGTGGTGTCCCTCAACTAATAAGAATGAAGAATTAATAGATGCTTAGAGAGCATATTTGCTGCAGCTGGCAGGAAAGTATGAATGCGAATGGGGAGAGGGTGGTGTTTGAATCTGGCATTCCAGGTTGGGCTTCCAGCAATTTGGGTAGCAATCCACTCCTGAGGCTCCCTGTGCTTGAGCACAGGAGTTCTGATGCCAATAACTACATGGCCTGTGGTGGCATTATAAGTTCTTGTAACAATTCAGCTATTTGAAAAAAAATTATGGATACCTGAAACTTCTCACTATCCTTTTCACTATACATCAAGATAGCTGTCTCCCATCAATCCCAATCTGAGTTAGCACTGGAGTCGTTCATCTATAAAGCTGTTAAATGTTAAAGTACATCATCTAAAGATGCTCTCAGTCTCCCAGGTGAGATACCCCTGGGAGACTGAGTCAGCATGGTGTAGTGGTTAAGAACAGTTGGCTCCAGTCTGGAGAACCAGGTTTGATTCCCCATACCTCCACATGAACAGTGGACTTTTATCTGGTGAACTAAGTTTGTTTCTGCACTCCTATACATGAAGCTTGCTGGGTGACCTTAGACCAGTCACAGTTCTCTCAGAACTCTCTCAGGCCATAATCTTACAAGGTATCTGTTGAAGAGAGAAAGGGAAGCTGCTTTGAGACTCCTGAAAAGTAGAGAAAAGCTGGGCTACGAAAACCAATTCTTCTTCTTCTTTTCTTCTTCTTTTCTTCTTTTCTTCTTCTTCATCTTCTTCTTCTTTTCTTCTTCTTCTTTTCTTCTTCTTTTTTTCTTCTTTTTTTTTCTTCTTCTTCATCTTCTTCTTCTTCTTCTTTTCTTCTTCTTCTTTTCTTCTTCTTTTCTTCTTTTTTCTTCTTCATCTTCTTCTTCTTTTCTTCTTCTTTTCTTCTTTTTTCTTCTTCATCTTCTTCTTCTTTTCTTCTTCTTTTCTTCTTTTCTTCTTCTTTTCTTCTTTTCTTCTTTTCTTCTTCTTCTTCTTCTTCTTCTTCAAAACAATCCTAATATTCTTCTCTCCCTCTCCAGACTGTAACTGACAGATTTCCAAGATGAAATTCTCCTCCATATTTTTTTTCTCCTCTTAGCCATCTGGTCAAATAGCCTAATTGCTTCTATTTCCTGACGTCTGGCACTACATCTCAAGTTTTCTGGGATCTTCACTGCAGTATAGATACCAGGGTCACCAGTTGTCCACAGGAAACCTACACCTTCTCAGGCTAAGCCACATCAGAAGCTTGATTGCTTAGAGCAGAGCCCAAAAGCAGAATCCATAGAACCACAAGGTCCAAAACTATCTTCTTCAATATTATTAGCAGTGGTCTATGGCATTGTTCTCTGTGCTGTGGACCCAGATTTCTGAAAAGCATAAAACTCCTTTGCACTTTTTCCATGGATAGTCATTCAGTTTCCATTTAATGTCTTACACAGCATGAAAAACTTGCTGGGCTCAGTTTCTAGTTGGCCCTCATTGCTAACATCCTCTATCAAGGCCACTTTAGAAGTATTACAAATTGCTAGGTATATTTCATTTATCCAGACAATTTCTGACTCATTTTGCAGCCAGTGACGTTCTCAAAAGGAAGTGAATTAAAAAAGGACAGAATAACACCCAAACACCCATTAGCTAAACAACACAGGGAGAACACTGAAACCACAGAAGTACCAACTCATTAATGCATTTACTTGATCATTTATGATGTTATAATTCATATTTTCATTAGTATTCAAAATTTCTTTACTTACATACGTCAATAGAGACTGACACTGTTCATTATATTATTATTATTATTTATTTAATTTGTATACCGCCCGATCCTCGAAGGGCTCCTTTCTGTAATGTTAGTCCTTTCAGCATAACACAAAATGTCTTGCAGATGTTTTAAAAAGACCCATTTTGGCTTTTCCCCCCTTCACAGTGCAGACCAAAAAAAGTGTTGGCAGGGAAAGCGGTTCTTTTTCTTGCCTCCCCACTCCCCAATTTTTACTTTCAGTTTCCACTGAGCAGCTCTCGCCTGCCATTTTCTTCCCTCTTCAGGAGGCTGTGTGCCACCCGCTATTTGCAGAATGTTCCCATGGAGTTTCTCTGCTTGCGGCTCATCTGTGCATCTTTTCAGTGTATAAAATTCATTAATAAAGTTAGTTTTTTTCCTGCGCAAGTGTCATTCTCTCTCTTTTTCCGGTTTTAAAGAGATATCTCTGATGCTACGACAACACGATACGAGAATCAGCTGTAATTCCCATATCATGTCATTGTAGCTTCAAAGATAACTTTTTGAAAAGGAAAAAAAAGAAAAATATGACATGTGCAGGATTGCTGGGAATGCCGTTTTCTGTTTTCTTGCATAAAGGTTTTCCAGAAATGCCTGCCTCACACTCTTCCTAAAGGGATTAAGAGAAAACAATGCCTCTGTCTTGGAAAGCGTTCCCATCTCCAGTTATGCAATGACAAAGGACTTGCTAATATATTTGGGGGTGAGGCACAGTCTGCAAAGAGGCTGGGGGTGGGACTTGGTGGTAGGCAGCCCCATACCCCAAGCCCACCCCCTGGCTTCCATGCAAGCCTTCACAGGTTCTCCCTAGGCCCTGCCATCCCGTACAGATGCTAGGGGCGGGGCTCAGCCTGTAAAGCAGGGGTGCAGGGGATGCTCCCCCCAATACCTCTGCTACTTCTGAGTCTACCTTTGGGCTCAGTTACTGCTGTGTGCAAACTGCTTTCTACCCCACTTTTTTGGAGTACAGTACAGGTGCAGGACTCTACTTCATGGACCCAAAGCCACTCCAGGATCTAAGAATTCCCCCAATTCCTCCACTATTCCCGACTTCTCCCTTCAACACTGTTTAGGACTGTAGGTGTGTTCTGCTGCTTTGATTAATGTTTGCTTGTATTTTTATTATTTTTCCTTTATTAAAATTGTTAAATTTTACCTCACTCTTCTGCAGATTTCTTGCAAAAGGTGACTTCTATATAGATAGACACTAAAGATCCTGAGCTTACCTGAATTTTTACTAAGCCAAGAGTCTGCTCTTGCTGATTCCCCAACTCTAAAAAGGACAGAATCCCACCATTTCTGGTAACAATAATGTGTACATTTTCAATGTTATTATGCACCAGTATGTCAATATTATGCATGCATGTATGGATGACATATCTATAAGGGCTGTAAAGAATCTTTTAAAAATACGTTAATGAAACAAATTAATTGAGAAACTGACAATGGAAATCACTGGAAAAAAATTAATGAAATGGGAACTATTCAATCATGCCTAAATTATTTTCTGTTTGTCCGTTTATTCTCTCATTCATTCAGTAAGATCATCTGACATCCATTAAAGATCACCCAGGCTACTTACACTGGTTGAAGAGATATATCGTCTTCTTAATGAGAATATTTCGTAGCTATAAAAGAAGGAAATTAATACATTCCAGATTAAAAATGCATGAATGCTCTGAAATCTCCTAAATGTTGGTGTTTCATTTTGCATTTTATATACTGACTATGAAAATGATTCAGAGCTGGTATTGCCTTCTGGAATTTTCATAAAGATTAAAATATTGATTTTAGATTTATTCATTACGTGCAGTGCAAATAAAAGAGATTTGCTTTATGATGCAGATGATTCCTGAGTTATCAGTTTCCACTGGGAGAAAGAAGCCTTCCACTTAAAGCTGGCTATTTTAAATGTACAATCATAAGAATGAGAGTGCAGTAGCCAGAAGAAAGAGAGACAACGTGCAGGAGTGATTAAGAGTTGCAGGCACTAATGTGGACGTAATCTGCCTCCATGTGGGTTAAGAGAGTTCTGAAAGGTCACTCAGCAGGTTTCATGGGAAGGAGTCATGAATTGAACCCCGTTCTTCAGATTAGAGTCCACCACTTTTAACTATACCTCGCTGGTTATGCATGAGCACAGTGGGAAAAAAGCAGTTCAGTTGGTAACCAAAGCTCTTTGACTTCCGATGAACTCAGAAGAGCAGAAGAAGAAGAAGAGTTTTGGATTTATATCCCCCCTTTCTCCCCTGCAAAAGATTCAAAGGGGTTTGCAATCTCCTTGCCCTTCCCCCCTCACAACAACCACCCTGTGAGGTAGGTGGGGCTGAGAGAGCTCCGAGAAGCTGTGACTAGCCCAAGGTCACCCAGCTGGCATGTGTGGGAGTGTACAGACTAATCTGAATTCCCCAGATAAGCCTCCACAGCTCAGGCCGCTGAGCTGGGAATCAAACCCGGTTTCTCCAGATTAGATACACGAGCTCTTAACCTCCTACGCCACTGCGTTGCACTGAAAACTTCTGAAAGAACTCAACAGAGAGACAAAAATAATGCCTGCTACTACATCTATGCAGCCATAATTGGTATACATGGTTATAGCATGGTCCATAAGCACCAAGAACAATGCCCATATTTTTAAAAGATACAGAGCAGTGTAAGACACCACAGAGTCTCAAAGCAGCATCACACGAGGAAAAGGTGAACATTGTCTCAGTGACTAATTCCTTTGCCAACACTTCAATTTGAAACAGTGGGTTCATCTCCTTCTATGCAACTCAGCTTCCTAGCTCTTTGGCGTTACTCCTCCTGTTATGCACGACTGTCTATCATTGCCTCTTGAATCTTTGCAAGAAAAATTCCCTCTGGTGCCAACTGCAGAGGCAAGCATGTTCCTTATTGGAAAACGAATTGTGAGCAAGGCCAGCAGCCAGCCTTCTTGTAGAGGGGCTCCTCCATTCCTTTGCAAGCTACTCATTAGAAATGTATGTGCCAGCCCAAAAAAACAACAATAAAGGTAAGGGTATTAGGAATAACTGGGTTATTAGTAACCTATGGGGAGATGTCACATTACAACATTTACTAGGCAGATTGAATTTGCCATTGCCTTTCCTAGTTGTCAGCACTTTACCAGCAGCAAGTTGGGTCCTAATTTTACTGACCTCAGAAGCATGGAAGGCTGAATCAAACTTGAGCCAGGAACCTGAAACCAGCTTCCTTAGGAATCTCAGAACATGGGCAGAGTTTTGATTGCAGTATTGCAACTCATCATTTTACATCATGGGGTTCTTTGACCAGGCAAAGCCATACCTAATATGGAACGCAACAGGGAAAGTTCTACCTGCTACCCTGTGATTTATCCTAATGCTTTGAAAGGCACAGGTGCCCTACCAGGAAAAAAAATCAGAAAAGCTAGCAAGACCTTCCTTCCTTCCTTCCTTCCTTCCTTCCTTCCTTCCGTCCTTCCTTCCTTCCGTCCTTCCGTCCGTCCGTCCGTCCTTCCGTCCGTCCGTCCGTCCGTCCGTCCTTCCGTCCTTCCGTCCTTCCGTCCTTCCGTCCGTCCGTCCGTCCGTCCGTCCGTCCGTCCTTCCTTCCTTCCTTCCTTCCTTCCTTCCTTCCTTCCTTCCTTCCTTCCTTCCTTCCTTCCTTCCTTCCTTCCTTCCTTCCTTCCTTCCTTCCTTCCTTCCTTCCTTCCTTCCTTCCTGTTTCTTTCCTTCTTTCCCATTTTGCTCAGCACCACTGCCCTCTTCAACAATCTTCAGGATAGGAATCACACTCTGAGAGGGAACCAGAGAACCCCCTACAATTTGAGAACCTTTGTTTCAATGACAAGAGGAGAGAAATGTCCACATTCCCTATACTCATGACCAGTGTAATGAATTATGCAGTTTGGCTGTGCAACATGACAGGGCTTCAAGGCAAGGCTGATAATAAAGTCAGCTGAGATCATCAACAGCAGACAGAGGGAATCAATATGAGGAATACGGAGGAGGCTGGCAATCTGTTATCCAGTCAGATCAGCTAGACGCTATCAGGGGCTCATCACCGTTAATCGGTTCTGACCTCACTCATTCTCAAGTGTGTCTTTGTGGTGGTCACCTCATGTTTTTCTTCAGTTGATCTTTTTTCCCAGTCCAGATTTGCACCCAGGAATTCGCATCTGCTAACTGATACTGATGCACGAGGTTAGGGCTGTCTCTACAGATTCCTCAGCTTTGAAATATACAGCTGATCTAATCACCAGAACCAGTGGGAGAATGTCAGATGCTCCCATGATGTGCCACTGTGATTCTGCAGCGTGGAACTTTGCTTCTTCCTCTTGCTTGGATGCTGATACAATACTGCTGGCCAAAATGTTATTTTGTTTACTGTTCTCATTCTCTGTCTCTCTTTCTCTTGTGCTAAGGATGCTCTGGGGGGAGGGCCCCCAGCATCTGGTTATGGCCCACCCACCCTTGGCAAGGGGGAGGACAGGGCCCATCATCTGGTCATGGCCCACCCTAGGGGAGGGAGGGGAGGAGGGAATGGGCCTGTCAAGTGGTCATGGCCCATCCACCCTGAAGATACTAATTAAATAACTGTTAAAAATAATAAAAAATAACTTAAAAATTAAAAATTAACTGCTCAAGCATCGAGCAGTTGAACCAACAAAACGTGTGCCTTTCCAAACACCGGAGAAACACTCAGACCCAGGTTTTTTGCCAATTGCCTGGGCAGATCAAGCCTGGATGGATGGATGGATGGATGGATGGATGGATGGATGGATGGATGGATGGATGGATGGATGGATGGATGGATGGATGGATGGATGGATGGATGGATGGATGGATGGATGGATGGATGGATGCATGGATGAATGGATAGATGGGCCGATAAGATAGATGAATGAATGAATGAATGATTCAGATGGAATGGACAGATAGATGGATGGATGAATGAATCAGATTCAGATGAATCGAATGAATGAAATAGTGAATGGATGAAATGAATGAATGAAATGGTGAAATGAGTGGGTGGGTGGGTGGATCGATCGATCAATATGTGTACATATTGTAATGGTACTGGGTGTAAAGTGTCTTTAACCACTGGAATCCCAAGGTCCTGGTAACAGTGCCTCAGCAGCAGCAGCAGCAGCAACAACAACAACAACAACAACAACAACGACAGACCCTTAGTCCCTGTGGGGCCCCTGGGCTTCAGCCTAGTCAGCCTTATAGATAATATGGCCATACTTAAGGGACTGAACCTAGAATGGGCTGCATGCAAAACACATGTTCTACCATGGAGCCTTGCCTCCCTCTTCAAAATATTTAGCACTTGGGCTATTGAGATATGATACATTTTTGCTTTCTCCATTTCCTCTTGCTGTGTGCTCCCGCTCCAAAGAGCTCAGACTAGTTTGCGTATGGTTCCGCAGCAATTTGCTGAACCAAACCCGCTTAGCTTCAACTGCGGAACTGAGCCATGTGCCACATGTCGCTTTAAATGTTTAATAAGTATTTTTGTACCAGCCGGTTGCACCACCTACTAGAGATCTTTAAGTACAAGTTCTGAAGAGAAGCTTTCTTGCCATGGTTTGCATGAAACCACGCAGACCAGAATACTACATGAAATAACCACGCCAGCTGCCCCTTGATTTTAGTTCACATATCTCTCAAAAAATGCTGTGTGAGTGTCAATCGCTCTAAACAAGCTTGATGTTGCTTCTGCAATCGAAAGTTTATACCAAGTGCTGTTTTGAGAAAACATGACAGGTTCTTTCAACCCATTTAGCTTTGATGTACTTCATAACATCAGCTTCATCAATGAGGGTTTGGTTTCCAAACTGACAATTGTGGGCTTTGAAGATCTTGGATACGACAAATCCTCGGATTTGCTGGGCCCGTTAGCAGGCCTTGTGTGTTTGATTGTGAGTAGTGTTGTGGTAAGGTAGACAGACTGTATCAGGGGTTTAGCACACAATACACTTAAACTTCAGATCTGCGTTCCTATTTCTGAATGGCTGACAAACGTTTTGGACGGATGATAGTGCCACATTTCCAATAGAAGTAAGAGGACAGCTTAATATCCCCTTTCCTCCTCCCCACACACAACAGGCACCTTCTGAGGTGTGCGGGTGTTCAGAGAGTTTTGTGGGAACTGGGACTAGCCCAAGGTCAACTGGCAGGCTGCATGGGGAAGAGTGGGGAATCGAACCTGGTTCTTCAGATTTGACTCCGCTGCTTTTAACTGCTACACTAGACGTTATGCATCTAAAACAGAGAAAGGTGATCCAGGTGCACCACACGTTGCTCCCAAGAGGAAGGCCAAGATGACAAGCACTCAATAGGCAGGTAGATAAACACATATGCATATTTACTGTTGGATGGTTGCTGTTATGAAGATAGTTTCTTACGGTAATGACTAAGACACTGTTCCGGAACAGTGGTCAGCCTGCCTGTTTACAACTCCCTTCTAACCAACCCTTAAAGGAGGAGGAAGAGGAGGAGGAAGAAGAAGAGGAGGAGGAGCAGGAGGAGCAGGAGGAGGAGCAGGAGCACGAGCACGAGCACGAGCAGGATCACGAGCAGGAGGAGTTTGGATTTATATCCCCCCTTTCTCTCCTGTAGGAGACTCAAAGAGGCTTACAATCTCCTTGCCCTTCCCCGCTCACAACAAACACCCTGTAAGGTGGGTGGGGCTGAGAGAGCTCCAAAAAGCTGTGACTAGCCCAAGGTCACCCAGCTGGCATGTTTGAAAGTACATTCCCCAGAATCCCCAGATAAGCCTCCACAGCTCAAGCGGCAGAGCGGGGAATCAAACCCGGTTCCTCCAGATTAGAATGCACCTGCTCTTAACCACTACGCCACTGCTGCTCCTAAGGTAGCCGACATCAAGGAAAAGGCATTCAAGACCCCACGACGGATGAAAGGACTGGCAAAGGCAAACACTGGAGCAAACACATTCTTCCTCAGCTGCTCTCATTGGCTGTATCTATATATGGTGCATTCTAGCAGAGAGGTGATTGAATAGCCGTGTGACATACAGCAACGCAGGCAGGGCAACTGGCAGAGGGACCGGCAAGCAGGAGCCCCCAGGATTCGAATGGGTTAACAAAAAGAACTGAGGATGAAAAGCAAGCTGGGAGTCTGGTCCTATTAACGTGATGGCTCGCTGCTGGGAAAGCATTCTTGCCTACCTGTCTCTCAGGCCATAAGGCAAAATACTTAGACTACATCAAAAGAACTGTATGGAACAATTTTGCACTGCAGGGAAAAAAGATTTTAAAAAAATCACTTACGGGATAACTTCTGCTTCACTGCACAGAGGCAGGGATGGGAAAAAACTTGGACCCCACCAGCTACAGTTCTGGTTGGTATGTAACCAGGCTCACTGAAAGGCTCTGCTTTTAATATTTAAAGTCCTACATAGCCTAAAAGCCATGGTGGATTGGGACGCACAGCGAGCCTGGAGCAAGAGTCCCCGACATTTTCAAATCTTTGGGCACTTTTGAAATTCAATCAGCCTCAAGAATCTCCAAAAGCGCACCATAAACACGCGAGTATACTGCACCCTAACCCTAACCCTAACCCTAACAATTCTTCCATTAAAGCTTTCTGGGAGAGAAACACTGTCCTCAATTCAACAAGAAACTACCCATAATTAGTCCTAGTTTGGCTTCAATGGGACTTGGTGACAAACACAAGAACCTGCCGTTCATGATCTCGATAAGAATAGTGTCCCCTGAACAATGCAGGCAAGATGGAACATACAGGCTAATGAAGTGGATTTGTTCCACGAAATGGGTTTAAAACTAGGAAGCTTGCCTTGAATGACAGCCTGTTGTTGAACTGGGGACATTGTGGCCCTCTTCCATAAGAACATAAGAACTAGCCTGCTGGATCAGACCAGAGTCCATCTAGTCCAGCACTCTGCTACTCTCAGTGGCCCACCAGGTGCCTTTGGGAGCTCACCTGCGGGATGGGAAAGCAATGGCCTTCTGCTGCTGCTGCTCCTGAGCACCTGGTCTGCTAAGGCATTTGCAATCTCAGATCAAAAAGGATCAAGATTGGTAGCCATATGTCGACTTCTCCTCCATAAATCTGTCCAAGCCCTTTTTAAAGCTATCCAGGTTAGTGGCCATCACCACCTCCTGTGGCAGCATATTCTAAACCCCAATCACACGTTGCGTGAAGAAGTGTTTCCTTTTATTAGTCCAAAATCTTCCCCCCAGCATTTTCAATGACTGCCCCCTGGTTTTAGTATTGTGAGAAAGAGAGAAAAATTTCTCTCTGTCAACATTTTCTATCCCATGCATAATTGTATAGACTTCAATCATATCCCCCCTCAGACCTCTCCAAACTAAAGATGGTGCGGTGCACTTGAACGTTTATAATGCGCTTTTGGAGATTCTCGAGTCTGATATTTATAGCTACAGTATTTTGCAGTTTCTGCACTTCAGCAGATGCACAAGCACAGAAGTATTAAAACAAATACAGTGGAACCTCGATTTTCATTGCCTTCGGTTTTCATCGGTTTCTGTTTTCATTGATTTTTTCAGTGAAAAATTTGCCTCGGTTTTCATCGATTTGGAGTAAGGTGCAAGGGTTTGTGGAGAAAAATCACCCGGACAAAGCTGTTGCAGGCTGTGTCTGCAACTTGTTTAATGACAATGTCTTGCCCCATTTCAGTCAAATCTTAAAGAGGCATCAGAAACCGACCTCTTGGGACAGCTTTCTGGTGTTACATTGGTCTACTGGCTCTGAAACTGGTTCTGGTGTTATTGTTTGTTACCGTTTTCAGCATTAAACACTACGTTTATTCACCCAAAATGTGCTTTTTACAGCTACTCCATACTGACTCTCAGACCACATGTTTCACACAAGGTACCTTGCTCCAGTGTTAGACCTGTGGCATTTAAAACACACACACCTTACCACAAGCCCTTTTGCTTGCTTGGGAATGGGGATCAGAAGACTGGGAAAAACTGCTGTTGAGTGAGCTGGGGAAGACAGGAAGGAGCTAGACAACCCAGATAAAGAATTGCATTTCCTGTTTGGCTGTTTTGCTTTGTGAGGGAAAAGCAAAACAACAAGAAAAATCATGTTTTCTAGCATTTGGGAAATGCTGCCCTGCCTCACGGTGGTATTGGAAAGAGCAAAATACAATGCAAAAAAGGAAACTCTACAGCAAAGGAAAGGTAAGCTTACTGTGAGGCAGAACACAAGTGCATAAATGGCTACAGTTATGTCACAAGTGTCATATATTGTAAATATTGATTGTTTGGGGTTGGGCAATATTCTAAGGAGTAGCTTGGCCTTCTTAGTTTAGAGTGGCAACTTTGAGATTTTCTATCATTGTTGATATACTGATATAGAGACCCATATGAACATGGTCATCCCTGGTTAGTACTTGAATGGGTGACCACCAAGGAGTTCCAGGGTCATTAGGCTGAGGAAGTCAATGGCAAACCACTTCTGTTAGTCTCTTGCTTTAAAAAAACACTACTGGGCCGCAAAAAACAGCTGCAACTTGAAAGAACTTTGCACACACACACGTGGACACACACACACAAAGACACTAATGTACCATGCATCAAATTAAGGTGAGATGCGGAAAGCAGAAATTGTATCCAAAAAAGCAGCATGGTAAAGATATGTTTCCATATCTTTAGACTCGCCACATTGACACAGAATATGAGAAAGCAGTCATTACTGATTACAATAACTTGGCCCAATCCAAAAGGGGGGGATGGTACAATTGTAGCTGGGGATGGTCCACAGCACCATTCTAAATAGGCAATCATCAGCATAGGCACTGGGGGTGGGGGGAGAAAATCCTCTTCTTTCCCGGGGAAGCCCATTGTCATGAATTACTTTTGCCAGTCTTTTTGGTGGTGTAACTGCACCGCAAAAATGGGGAATTCTCAGGCCAAAACTCCACTGAGAGGTGAGTAAAGTCAGCTTCCTGCCCAGGAATGCCCCTGAAACATCCTTCTGCATTCTAGTGCAGGCCCCAATGGCACAAAAGTGACAGTGTGGGGGCAAACCTCTGAATTTCAGTGTTGTGGAGGTGCACAGTGCCCCACTGCTAAGCCAGAGGTGCGATCCAGCAGGTTCTCACAGGTTCCCGAGAGTAGGTTAATAATTATTTGTGTGTGCCGAGAGGGGGTTACTAATTGGTGATTTTGCCACGTGATTTTTGCCTTAGTTACGCCCCTCCTCTCAGCAGTAGCGTGCAGAACTTGAAGCAGTCTAGCAGGAGGTGCACCGGCGTGCGTGGCAGCCTGTGCCTGCGTGCATTCATTTCCCGCCCAAGGACTGGCACAGCGGCTGCATCCTTGCCACAGCCCCATCCAGAATTGCCCCGCCCCTGGAATGCCAGGCCACGCCCCCATCTTGCCCTGCCCAGCCCCATTGGCGCTACACCACTGTTTGAATCCCACCACCGTGGGAACCTGTTACTAAAATTTTTGGATCCCACCACTGCGCTAAGTGCCTCTGCACTGGTGTCTGAGCTACTTTGTGCAGCTCTGGTTGCAATGGAGTCGGTGCAGGGGTCGTGCTATTTCTGATGCACATTTGCCTCCCCCCCTTTAGATAGCACAGTTAGAAGAACTCAACACACTATCAATACACTAAGCCACAAGTGACTTGCTCCTGATGCCTCTACTGATATTTGACCAGGAAGATCATCGAAATCCATTTTATCAGGTCCCAGAACCTTGAAGGACTAACAACCCCCTGAATGCTGTTCTTAAGCTGAGAAGCGTCAGGCGCCATCAGCACCTCCAAATCTATCAACACAAAATGTGTCATCCTCCCTTATGAGATAACATCACTCACAGGAACTTCATTATCCTTACCCCATGTCAGTGACAGGGTTGCCCTTCAGGAAGGCATCCATTTAAAACGGCGCATGCAAAGCAAAGCAATAGATCATGCTCAGGTCCTCCTGAAGGGAGAAAGGCAATTGACTCTCATCAAAGTAAGTAAAAGTCGTACGTTCTACAGTTTCTCCAGAATGACGTTGAAATGAAGGGATGATATTACCCGCAGGAAGATTAAAGCCACAGTAATCGTAGGCCCTGGAGTATGAATTTCTCGTCAGCAAACTCTTACCTGAAGAGCAGCTGAATGGTTGAGCATGATCATTCCCTTGCTGGATCAGGCCAGGGTCCATTTATTTCATGTATTTATTTTATTATATTTATATCGTGCTCATTCCCAGCCAAGTCCAGGAATTCAGTTCAGCCTTGTGTCTCCTGAAATGAAGAGCCACATTCCCATGTAGGATAGTGGAAACAGTTGTGTGGGCCCACATATCTCTGAGACCGCATCTCCCCATATTGCCCTCAAATGCCCCTCCACTCATCGGAGGGGAACCTTCTGATGATCCCCCGATGAGAGATATCTGGCTGGCTTCAAAAAGAAGAAGAAGAAGAAGAAGAAGAAGAAGAAGAAGAAGAAGAAGAAGAAGAAGAAGAAGAAGAGGAGGAGGAGGAGGAGGAGGAGGAGGAGGAGGAGGAGGAGAGTTTGGATTTTTATCCCCTCTTTCTCTCCTGTAGCAGACTCAAAGGGGCTTATAATCTCCTTTCCCTTCCCCCCTCACAACAAACACCCTGTGAGGCGGGTGGGGCTGAGAGAGCTCTGAGAAGCTGTGACTAGCCCAAGGTCACCCAGCTGGCGTGTGTGGGAGTGCACAGGCTAACCTGAATTCCCCAGTTAAGCCTCCACAACTCAAACGGCAAAGCTGGGAATCAAACCCGGTTCCTCCAGATCAGAGTGCACCTGCTCTTAGCCACTATGCCACTGCTGCTCACTACACTCACTGCTGCTTTTACGGCACTGGCTCCGGCCTGGTGGAACAAATTGCCAAGTGATGTCAGAGCCCTGCGAGAGCTTTCACAGTTCTGCAGGGTCTACATGACCTGGCTGTTCCAGCAGGCCTTTTCCACCCAGCCAGCCGGATTGAATAGAATATAGTCATCTTCTCTCGGCCTCTGGGTGGGGGTGGAGGGGATCTGGAGGGGATTATGTCCACCATCTGTTGTTGTTTTTTAACATCTTCACATAGTAAAATCATTATCGGGTGTTTTTATAGTATTGTTATTTTAATTTTTGTATGGTGTTATTTAAATGTTTTAATGAATTGTTATTAACCTTGTTGTGATCCGCCCTGAGCCCTGTGGGGATAGGGTGGGATATAAATTTGAAAAATAAATAAACATCCAGATTTCAGTGTTTATACCCATCAATCTAGTAACCAGTGGGATGTCAGAATGTTGTTTACGTAAATTCACTCCAATCATCATCTACCAGTCCTTGGTCAGAGACTAGCCACTCTGCAAAGAGAGGAACAGGAAGATTCCACCAATTTGATTTCATGCCCTCATTATATATAAGCTTGGGGGAAAAAACACCTTGGTCCTGAAAAAAATGTGAGGCTCCTTCCGCACATGCAGAATAGTGCACTTTCAATCCACTTTCAATCCACTTTGCAGCTGGATTTTACCGTGCGGAATAGCAGAATCCACATGCAAACAATTGTGAAAGTAGATTGAAAGTGCATTATTCTGCATGTGTGGAAGGGGCCTGAGTCAGCCAATAGTATCAAGTTTTTTTCAGTTTCTACTGTCAGTTTTTTTCCAGTTTCTACTCAAATTAGCTAAGGAAAAGAAACCCTTTCCTTACATGCTCTATATTGTTTCTGTTTGCTGAGATGAATCAATTAGGCCTGATTCTGAAGGGCCTAACTATGATTGGCAGGCATGGTTGCCC
Source organism: Sphaerodactylus townsendi (assembly GCF_021028975.2). Taxonomy (NCBI): domain Eukaryota; kingdom Metazoa; phylum Chordata; class Lepidosauria; order Squamata; family Sphaerodactylidae; genus Sphaerodactylus; species Sphaerodactylus townsendi. The sequence goes on along the minus strand of NC_059426.1, from coordinate 13,317,827 downwards.
ACCTGGTGATCTTCCAGAATTATAAGTGATCCTTAGGGTACAGAGCTCAGTTCCACTGGAGAATGACTGCTTCAGAGAAAGGACTGTACAGAATCACGTTCTAACTGAGCTCCCTACACTCCCGAAGCCCAATCTTACCAAGTCTCCACCTACATATCTCCAAGAGTTTCCCAACATGGAGTTGACTGGATTACTAGGGTTTAGATCAGGGGTCCCCAAACTACGGCCCGGGGGCCAAATCAGCCCCCTCGAAGACATTTATCCGGCCCGCTGGGCAGAAGCAGATCTCCCCCTTCTCTATCTCCTTTCCCCCAGGTTTACAAACAGCATTAAGCGCGGGCGACTCGCTGCTCATTCCAAGCGGCCGGAGGGGACCGTACCAATGCGGCAAAGGGGGGAGAGAGAAAGGCGGCGGAGCTTCAGGGCCGGATTGGGAGGGGACCGCGGGGGTGGGGGGCTCGGCCAGGGGCGGGTCGAGGGCGGATGGATGGCGCCCCCCCCCCCCCCCGGGCGGCACTTGGTCCGGCCCCCGGCTGGGCTCTGGCCATGCGTGAACTGGCCCCCTGTTTAAAAAGTTTGGGGACCCCTGGTTTAGATCATTATTAACACCTTGAGAATGGGCGGGGGGGGGGGAGGTACCCAAACCATTCATCTTTGCCAACCTGATCCAAAGAGCTAGAAATGAAATTCCCCTGGTGCTGGACATTCTCCATTTCCCTTAGAATCTCACAACTCCTTTGTTAGAGGAGAAGTCACATAAAACTTACTTTAAATGTTGCTTTTGGTGAAACTTCAGTGACCATACTAGTACTCATATTTTAGGGAAAAAACTCATGGCTATCAGCTGTATTTCACATTCAGACTTACTTGTCCCGGTGGGTGGTTATATCTGGATGTGTGATGGGTTTGCTCCTCAGCATCATCCATAAGGCAACTTGACCAAAGCAATTTTGCACTGGCTTCCCTCATCCCAGTGGCATAGCACCAACAGGGCCGGGTGGGGCGCAACACCCTGGGTGAAGCAGAGGCGGAAGTGTGGCTGGGCCATGGAGGGGGTGTGGCAGAGGCCCGGCAAGGCGTTCTGGGGCAGGGGCAGCCGGTGCTGTGGAAGGGGCAAAGGGTGCGCGTGCCCCGGGCGCAGTTCCCCCGCGCTCTGCCTCTGCCTCATCCTCAGTAACTTCCAGCAATTCCCGGATTACCACTGCAAGGGGATTCCCCAGAATAAGGCGTTGCTGCAGGAGGGATGCAGGAGGGGGACTCATGAAGGTGTCTTCCTTGTTCTCCCAGGAATATGGCATAAATAGTGATGATATTTCTGGTGGAGGGAGAATTCCCACTGAGCCCCTGCCCTTTAAGCAGCCCCTTGTGCCATGCAGGATCCCTAAGAACATAAGAACATAAGAACAAGCCAGCTGGATCAGACCAGAGTCCATCTAGTCCAGCTCTCTGCTACTCGCAGTGGCCCACCAGGTGCCTTTGGGAGCTCACCTGCAGGAGGTGAAAGCAATGGCCTTCTGCTGCTGCTGCTGCTCCCGAGCACCTGGTCTGCTAAGGCATTTGCAATCTCAGATCAAAGAGGATCAAGATTGGTAGCCAGAGATCGACTTCTCCTCCATAAATCTGTCCAAGCCCCTTTTAAAGCTATCCAGGTGAGTGGCCATCAACACCTCCTGGGGCAGCATATTCCAAACACCAATCACACGTTGCGTGAAGAAGTGTTTCCTTTTATTAGCCCTAATTCTTGCCCCCAGCATTTTCAATGTATGCCCCCTGGTTCTAGTATTGTGAGAAAGAGAGCAAAATTTCTCTCTGTCAACATTTTCTACCCCATGCATAATTTTATAGACTTCAATCATATCCCCCCTCAGACGTCTCCTCTCCAAACTAAAGAGTCCCAAACGCTGCAGCCTCTCCTCATAAGGAAGGTGCTCCAGTCCCTTTCTGGAGGGTCTCACCACTTCTCAGCTTCCAAAGGAATCTTGAATAAATCTAACGAAAAAGGGGGAAAAAGGTTTCCATCTAGCTTATATGGATGTAACTTTGTGCCTTGACCTGAATGGCCCAGGCTAGCCTATCCCATCAGGTCTCAGAAGCTAGGCAGGGTTGGCCCTGTGTAGTACTGCATAAGAGACCACCAAGGAAGAACAGAGTTGCTGTACAGAGGCAGGCAATGGCAAACCACCTTTGTTCATCTGTTGCCTGAAAAACCCTTCAGGGTCTCCATGTTGGCTGTGACTTGACAGCGTTTTCCACCATCAATGTTGTGTCCATAGCTCAGGGGCAGAGCAAGGGGGAAGCGAGGGGGAATGCCCCAGAACGCCGCCGCCCAGAGGTGGGATCCAGCAAGTTCTCACAGGTTCCCGAGAGTAGGTTACTAATTATTTGTGTGTGCCGAGAGGGGGTTACTAATTGGTGATTTTGCCACATGATTTTTGCCTTAGTTATGCCCCTCCTCTCAGCAGTAGCGTGCAGAACTTGAAGCAGTCTAGCAGGAGGTGCACCGGGCATGCGTGGCAGGCTGCGCCTGCGTGCATTCGTTTCTCGACCAAGGACCAGCGTAGTAGCTGCGTTCTTTGCCCAGGAATGCCCCGCCCCCAGAATGCCTGGCCACGCCCCTGTCGTGCCCCGCCCAGCCCCATTGGCGCTACGCCACAGTTTGAATCCCACCACCATGGGAACCTGTTACTAAATTTTTTGGATCCCACCACTGCCCCCACCACACCCCAGAACGCCCTTGCCACACTCCCACAGGGGCTCACACCCTGTGCATCACCCCCCCAGCACTACACCACTGCCATAGCTAACAGAACACCCATACTATTCTACCATGTGTATTTCTTTCTTTGAAGTACGCTTGCATATCTGGTAAAAATGTTGTGAGAAGCCGTTCAGCTTTACAACAGTTCATCCACTGGATTTACACTTCCTGTCAAGTACTGGTTAGAGAGGCACAGGTGGAAACCGAACCCTAAGGAAGAATTATTTTGAAAATATATTCCTAAGTACATGGCAAAATGCTTTGTCATCATTACTCTGAGAAGAACGAGTGTTAAAGTGCTCTAATTATATTTATGTCTGCTGATACCGGAAAAAGTTACTCAGTTTAACCTAATTTTCAGGTCTTTAGGAATTATTATTCCTTTCTCGAGGGGTGCACATATATTAAAATAATATTAAATTAATGCAGCTTCATCCAAAGAAGATGGCTTTCTGACCTTTTTAATTTGTAATGTTTAAAACAAAGCAAGCACATTGTTTCACGAGGAAATAAAACTTGCTTGCGCGATGTTCTCCACGGTCGCTAACCTTCATACCCCGTTCTTTTGGCACTTAGCAAGTGTCTGCTGTAAAGTACCTGCTATAAATGAAATTGTGAACAGCGCATTATCACTTTAGAGTCACAACTTTTGTTATCAGAAAGGACATTATTATGGACGCCCTCAAGCACGATTAACAGGCTCTTCTACCAGCGCAGTAGCATTAATGAAGTCAAGTGCAGAAATATTTTTGACTCTATCCTCGGTGAAATATTTAACAACAGCAATTCCACTGAAGCGTCATAACCCCTAAACCCAATCAAATGAATATCTTTATAGGCTAGGCCAGGGACTAGGGGGCAACTTTGGCAAATATGAAGTATATTCGAAGTAGAGCCATTGAAAGTGGGAGATCAGAGGTTGCTTGAACATTCTAGCCCAGGGGTAGGGAACCTTTAACACTCAAAGAGCCATTTGGACCCGTTTTCCACGGGGAAAAAAACACTTGGAGCCACAAATAATTTTTGACATTTAAAATAAAGATAACACTATGTATATAGGTTTTTTAACCTTTTACTCAGCTTATTCTGAGAAGCGCATGGATGCGCCTGCCCTGCTGGCTGCAGGGCGGGCAAGGATGAAGCCGGCGGCTTGGTCTCGCCGGCCACCAGGAAAGCACCTGCCCCGCTCCAATGGGGCGGGCGAGAGGGGAAACCTGTCAGGCCAAGGGCTCCAGCCGACTGGGCAGTTGGATCTCGCCCTGCTGCCACTGCAGAGGCGAGGGCAAGGACAGGCCATGGCGGTTTCCGGCTCGTGGAGCCACAGTGCAAGGGCAGAAGAGCCGCATGCGGCTCTTGAGCCGCAGGTTCCCTACCCCTGTTCTAGCTCTACCTGTACCAATATTAGATAGGAGGTCAGTCCTTTCCCGTCATTATGGGCACAGTGCTCACTGGAAGTCCAGCAACTGTCTGTGATCCTCTTGATATGTATAACCGCCACTTTGTCTTAAAAAAATGGCAACTAGTGTGTTTGGCAGCTTGAGCTCATGCAAGCACATAGCTCCCAGAATCTGGTTTTCAAATAGCATGCTGGCAGGCTTTTTCAGGCAAAATCACCCCTACTGAGATGATCATATGTCGCACACTCTACCCATGCCCATGATCAGAACACCAGGAAATGTAACATTTGAAAAGGGTTGTTGTGTATGGAGAATCTGTTTTCCTGTATGAAAGGGGACCACAATAGGCCTTTTCCACTATACATTTTACTGCTTTCACCTCTAGCCTACTAACTAGGCCCTGATTCAGCTCAGGAAAGACAATCAGGAGCTTTAGCGTGATTTTGTGGGGTAGCCAGACATTTCCTGTCTTGACAGTGTGGATTGCTTTTTGTGCGTTTTAACTGTGTCCTTGTTTCTGATTGGTCCGGGTGTTTTTGTCCTTGAATTCGCTCTGTTGGGAGAATTTGGAGGGAGTCAAGAAAGTATTTGGTATTTCACCAATGTATGACATTACTTGAAACCGAAAGTAATGTCACTGTGGGTGCTGTGTGGTTTCCGGGATGTAATGTCACTGTGTTGAGGCAATAGTCTAGGTCAGTGGTTCCCAACCTGGGGTACGTGAACCCCCAAAGGTATGCACCAGAGCATTTGGGAGTATGTAAAAAATGCACAGTGGGTTTGCTAATATGGGCGTACAAGTTTAGGGAAATGGGTTGCCAAGGGGTACGTGAGTGGAAAAAGGTTAGGAACCGCAGCTCTAGGATTCGCTCCAGACTCTACTGTTAAACCACAGAGTTTTGAATGGATCCTAGAGCATTGTTCTCGCACAGTGACGTCACTTCCGGTTTTGCCCAGGAAGTGATGTCACTCAGCACAGTGATGAATTGCCCCTCCCAATTATTTTCCTGCTGTCCTCTTGGGGTTTTTTGCCAGCTCTCTCATCACCTTGCTGTTAGGGCAGCTTGATTATTGGGGGATGGAATCTCAGCCTGTGTGAACTTGCTGTGTGAAACTATTTTCCTGTTGCTTTCTGTCTCTGCCTATCTCTCCCGCCTTGGCTGGCCAAGCCAGAGATGTCTTGGACCGTGTACAGGATTTATCTGACCTACAATAAAGAAATCATTGCTCATCACAACTGTTTCAATTGTTTGGTTCAAGGAGATTCTGCCACTTGCAGGTTGGGCTGTTTTGCTAGCTGATGTAAGTTTGCTGAGATAATACAAGAGTATAAATATTTTTAATAAAGAAATAAATGCTGCAGGCGCCTTCTGCTCTCAGCGACACTCTGACCTCTTATCAACAAATTGACCATCTGTGTATGAGTGTCTGCATGCAAGTTATGTGTGTGTCTCCAATACAGAAGGATTGTGAAGTGATCAGCTGTTCAGTCTTAATTTATCTGTCTTGTACTCTTTTATACCACCCTTCTTTCAGAAAGCTCTGTGAGACACCCATTATTTTCCCCTTTTCCATTTTATCATCATTGAAGATGGGGAAGAAGAAGAAGAAGAAGAAGAAGAAGAAGAAGAAGAAGAAGAAGAAGAAGAAGAAGAAGAAGAAGAAGAAGAAGAAGAAGAAGAGGAGGAGTTTGGATTTATATCCCCCCTTTCTCTCCTGCAGGAGACTCAAAGGGGCTGACAATCTCCTTGCCCTTCCCCCCTCACAACAAACACCCTGTGAGGTAGGTGGGGCTGAGAGAGCTCCGAGAAGCTGTGACTAGCCCAAGGTCACCCAGCTGGCGTACGTGGGAGTGTACAGGCTAATCTGAATTCCCCAGATAAGCCTCCACAGCTCAGGCGGCAGAGCTGGGAATCAAACCCGGGAATCAAGGCGGCAGAGCTGGGAATCAAACCCTCCAGATTAGATACACGAGCTCTTAACCTCCTACGCCACTGCTGCTGTTAGATGGTGAGAAAGAAAGATTTTGAGAGCAGGTCTCCAAAAATCTTGTCCGACCACACCAATGCTGCCTTCACGCCAACATTATCAGCTGTTTCTTTGGGGTTTTTACAGCAGTATCAATAGATAGCGTTGCCGGGTTTAATATTGCTCTGTCCCATTCTGAGGTGGTTGTTGCCTTTCATTGCATTGTGAGTCATCTTGTGGGGCTTTGTTAGGGAGGGAAAAGTGCCGTGCGAATAAACGGAAAAGATAAAGGACAAAACGCCAGGGCGATTTCCCACTTTTCATGTCACACAGCTTTTTTTGGTGATATCCTGAACAAGTCCACATTTGTGGGCAGAAACTTAAAAGCACAGCTTGTTTCTTGCAACTCGTATGCTCTTACAAAAAAAATAAAATAAAAACAGAGAGATCTCTTTTCTGCTCCTACTTGCGAGCAGAGTTTTTCACAACGCCATGGTTACCTACAGGAAAAAAAAACACCTCCCGAAGAACAAGACACAGAAATGAGACCCTCTGGAGCTTGCTACTTTATAAGAACACGAAAGCCATATGCTCTCAATCATACTTATAATATCACCTCTGAGGTTCTGAAAGAAACGTGTTTATTAGTTATAATTGCTTTGGAATGTTCATTCAGGTGAATTATCAGAGAGGCGCGACGTGGTTTCCATGGAAAGCCTGTCGCTATTGTATTGTCTGCGTTAAACACGAGGCACTGTGATTAAAAGCTAAAAAATGTAAAAGGCCCTTCAGTTGCTTCCTTTGTGTTCCGCTCCCTGTTCCGTACAATGAAGTCGTTGGGCAAAAAAAAAAGATACTGGAATCGGTTCTGTCTGCATGGGGGAGAAATAAAATGAAAAAACAGAATAAGAAACATTCTTTCCCTTTCAATTTCCTAATTCTGTTTGTAAATAAGGGAGTGTACAGGGAAGAGGGTAGTAAATAAAGGAGGCGTTTTTTTTCAACCGCAAAGGAATAGCAAAATAGTTGCGTTTTAAACTATCGATCAAGACTGACGAATAATATAGTCCTCAGTACTGAGCCAGTGAGTACTATCGGGGAGCGTGTGCATGTACAGTTAGGGTTACCAACCTCCAGGTAGACCCTGGAGGTCTCCCAGAATTACAGAAATCAGTTTCCCTAGAGAAAATGGCTGCTTTGGAGGATGGACTTCAGAAGAAGAGAAGATTAACTAAAATGCTGATTAACTAAAGTGCACAAGGCAGGTCGGTCAGTGTTTGTATGTGTGCATGTGTGGACGTGTGCGCGCGTGTGTGCGCATGTGTGTGTATATATGTGAGTCAGCGAAAGACAAACGGAAGGCAGAGATGGGAGCGGGCAACTCTTAACAGAGAGCCAATATACCCATTCGAAGCCTCAAAGAACTGATGGAAGTTGTTTGAACATACTGGCATACTCAGGAAGACGCACGAAAAACGTTCTCTACGCGCGAGACGTTTCTATGTAGAACCTACAGAATTGATACATGGACTATATGGAACTGAAGTTTTGTTTCTGAATAGAGAATTGAATGGACTAAGTGATGATTTATGTTTAGTTATAAGAGGTGGAAGACTTATGCTGTATTTTTAAGAACTTTGTCAGAGAAATAAGGAAATGGAAATACAAATAGAAGTGTTGAGTTGTTCAATTATATATCAGATTAATATATAAGACTAGACACAGCCAGAGTGCAACGTGTGTATTTTTGAGTTTATTTGTGTATATATGTGTACATATGAGTATATGTATATATACAATGGAACCTCGGTGTTTACCGGTAATCCATCCGGCAACGGCCGGTGAAAACTGAAAACGGCGTACTCTGAGGTACACCATTTGCTCATGCGCAAACGCCATTTGCGTACGCACAACGGCATTTGCTCACGTGCAATGGCGTTTGCGTAGCCTCGGAAGCTGACAGAAACTGAGGCTTCTGACGACTTCCGAGTGCGGAAGACGGCGCCCGGCGATCGGTGATCTCCAAAATCGGCAATTACTGAAGGTGTTGATTTCCGAGGTACCACTGTGTGTGTGTGTGTGTGTGTGTGTGTGTGTGTGTATAAACTCTCTATATAGATTATCTCTTTCTCTCTCTCTCCCTCTCTATGACCTTTGCTGTTGTCAGGAAGAACTGCAGATAATAATAAGTTTACCTCGGACAACATTCCACGAAAAGGAAAATTGTTCCATGGTGCCGGCTGATCTTGCTACCCTGTTCTTCTTTCTGGCCGTCCCTTGTTTTCACACACATCACAAGGTGATTCTGCTTCTCACCTCTCCTCCGGCACATCCAGCAATTAGCGGGGAATAAATTTAGAAGCAGTCAATGCTCACCAAACATGTTATTAAGTGTAAAGATCATCCTCTAACTCCCCCCCACCCACTTATCCACCCACCCCTCCCAGCTGAAGAAGGAAAACGGAGAGCAGAATTTGCTCTTTGTGAAAAGCTAGGAGCTAGGAAAAGTAGGCACAGATGTGGGGAAGTTCTAGGACCGTGGTGGCGAACCTTTGGTACTCCAGATGTTATGGACTACAATTCCCATCAGCCCCTGCCAGCATGGCCAATGCTGGCAGGGACTGATGGGATTTGTAGTCCACGACCCCTGCTTTAGACTCAACCTGATATACTTGCTTAGGTGAGATCAGAATTATAAAAAAAGTCTTGTGTAAGATTTCTCACTATTAAGTCAAACTGTTCTCCACAGGGCTTGTATTCATTTGCTGAATGAGTGTTTTCTAATTATTCTCTAACTTTCTACCTGTGCTGAGTCTTTTTTCTAATACCAGGCATCTTACAGAGTGGCAAGGGCTGATGGGATTTGTAGTCCATGAACATCTGGAGAGCCGCAGGTTGCAGGTTGCAGACCCCTGCCCTATCCAATCACCAGCTTGTATCTGATCACTCAGTTCCAAAGACAGAAGGACGAGGGTGGCTGCACTATAATATCTATTGGAAAGCAATATACAGAATGCCATATGATGCCATGTGACTTCCTGTCACATGACCGGGGTGTCAACTGACTTCCTCTCATGGGCTGGTAGCTCACTGGACACCATAGTGCCACCTAGGGGTTCAAGGGAATTCCAGAAATGTTGAAATCCACGACCTTACAGCCATGCCTCCCACTGCACCTAAGAGTCGATTTGATCAAGCTGATCCTATGTTTAAAAAGCAGAACTCCCACTCGACAAGCGACACACTGCAACAAAGAAGCCATTCCCTTGCCCAGAGGTGCTGAGGATTGACTACAGAGTCACGCTGCTCCGACAATGAAATCCACGGAGCCGCATGCTTTCCGCCAGCTTGTGTAAACGTGCCATTCTTTTCCGCGGCCGCAGAACGTAGATTGCCATTACGAAAACGTACAGCACAAAGAGCCCTAATGGGTATTATGATGGTGTCCTCCTGCCTAACTGTGTGTTTCCCTCCATCCCCAATTCAACCAATCTCGAAAGCAGTCATTATCGGGGTTGCGTGCGTGCGTGTGTGTTTGATATATAAGTGGTGTTGCTCAGGTTTCCGAATCCTTGGCCTTCACAGAGTGGGGCTTTTCAATGCATGCCCTTCAGAGCTGTAACAGGCTCTAAAGTGGAATGGCACTGTGACATTCTGTTGCATTTGCATGCTAAAAAGACCAGAAAGATGGCTCCAAGGAGAGGCACTGACATTGTGAGTTGCATTGCTGAGTTAACCCAGTCTAAGTCCATTTATTTCTGTAGATGTCACCCAGAGGAATTCTGTGTGGGACAGTACTGTTCAGTACAGCCAATCCCACAATAATTATCTAGCATATCTCTAGAGACTCAAACCTGCAACGAGTCGCATGCTCATGGAATGAAGAAAGGGAATCAAGTCGCAGAATGAGATGGCCGCCAAAATGAGATGTCAGACAGCGTCTATACACTTTTCAACCAAAAGATACCAGGAGATTTGAGAATTGATCTGCCATTTCCTGGACCATTTTTGTTCTAGGAAGCTCTGTTTGGGTCTTAGTGCCTTGGGGACAGAACTAGGTAGGCACTAGGACCCAAACTGGGAGGCTTTCCCCACTACAGAAGGGAGCTAAGGTTGACTCGGTTCCCTTCAGTGGAGGGCGATTCCAGGCTGTCCCCACGGCAACTGAGTTGGCCCCCTGGAACTGAGCTAAGTGGGCGGGATCATCTTGATGCCTGTTTCACTCCTCGATCGTGATTGGCGCTTGTGTTATGGCAGGAAACGGGAGCGTTCTTTTTTTTACAGTTTTTACAGTTTACAGTTACATGCGCTTTCTGCCCGCCACGACTCTCCCGTTCTGCGCATGCCACAAAAGCATGATTGGTTGAACGGATGAGGTGTCGTTTCGATGCTTCCCCACTTTGAAGCGGTATCGACCTTGTTCTGGCAGAAAAGTATAGTTCATAACTGTGACAACACTGTCGCAGTTCTGAGGGGAGGGGGGACTGAGACAAAACAATGTTGAGCTTGGTGGCAGTGGGGATTCATTAAGGCGAACCTAGGTAGAAACCAGTTCCAACTGCCTTTTCCTGGCGAGCCCCTAAGGATTCTAGAACAAAGACAATCCAGGCAATGCCCGGTGAATATTTTCAAAACCTTTGTCACCTTTGCGTCGCAGGCGGCTCCTCCAGATTCTGAGCTTTCGGTGGCGATTTTCTGCGCCAGTCCCTGCGCCAGGGCCCAGTTTCCTCTCAAGTGTCTAGGCTGCACGTTGCCTGCAGAGGAGTTACGAAACCCTTGAAGTCAAGTCCTTCCGTTCGCGTCCCTTCAGATGGAAAACCAGATGTAGAGAAAGGTGCTAGCCCAGTCTTGACTTTTCCATGTCCTACAAACTTTAGCTATGGATTCATTTTGTCATGAGCCCAGCTCCACTAGCAGTTGGGGCGATTTGGGTGGGGATAAGAGTTCGGTGGTGGGGATTCCAAATGGATTGGATAACTGTTTGAACAAGCACCGATGAATAACTGAGCCCCTGCCGAAGTGGCAGCGCATTCCATGGATCTCACCACTGGATACAGTTTGGTTAGCAGCGAGTTTCTTTGATTCACTTCATGGTAGACCTCCTATGGCAACGGGAACCAAGTAGGATTTACCAAATGCAGGAAGGCAATTTAAAAACCCCTATGGCGAATTTTGTCTGTTTGAAACGGCCTGGTTGAATAATGGTTATTTTGTAAATTAGTTGGTTAGTAGCAGTTAAAGAAAAGCTTCCTGTCCATTCGGATGCCAGGAATCGTGCTAGTTCCACCCCATCGCCTCCACAAGATGGTGCACTCTTAAGCTCCGGAAGGAATCTAGGTTTGATTCTCCAGGCCAGCCGTGGAGCCTTATCGCAGAAAGTCAGATTTGTCTGTGTGTTCTCATACTGACCAGCTGGGTGGCTCATGGGTTTATGACAGCTTTGCTAAGCTTCCTGAAGTCCCACCCACCTCATAGGAAGTTTCAAGTGAGGGGGAAGTGGCAAGGAGATTAGTAAGTCTTTTGAAAGCCCTACAGGAGAGAAAGGGGGATATGAATCCAAACTCCTCCTCCTCCTCCTCCTCCTCTTCTTCTTCTTTTTCTTCTTCCTCTTCCTCCTCCTCCTCCTTCTCCTTCACAGGGCTTTTCAGTGGTGTGAGAAGGAAAAGAAAGTCAAAAACAGTCACTACTGTTAAAAGTCTCTGGGTTTCTGTTGAGGTTAGCCATATATCCCAGTTGGGGTAGATTGGACTACCAGAAGGGGATTTCTCTGCTGCCAGCATGCCAGCATTGTTCTGAAAATGGATGTAGTTGTCTGAAGCTGTTGAAGTGGTGTTGAGCCTGCCAAAGAATCATATCTAATATGGTCTTTCGAAAAGTAAATTTAAATTTAAACCAAGGCACAACGTGTCAGGCTGAGTTCATGCCTGCCCCAGCCCCAATGCATCTGCCCACCTGGCTGTCGGGACAACTTGCCTACCATCTGGTATAGAGTAGCAAGAGAGAATGTTATAATCAAACAGCCAGGAAGGACCATTCACCCATCTCCCAACTGCAACCAATAAGTAAGTAGTAGTCATTCCAGCCACCCGAGTTAAGTCGTTTGCCACCAGACACATGTCCCCTGCCCATGACCCAGCCTAAAGCCTGCTCCTGTCTGCCCCACTGTCAGCCTGCCCATCCGTTAGTCCATCCGTCTGCCTGCCCTGGCCCAGCCCCACCCCAGCCCGCCTCCTGCCCACCCCGCCCAGCCCCGCCCACCTGTTAAAACTCAGTGCCTCCAAACAAAACAATCAACCCTTCTCCCAGATGCCAAGAACCATTTACTTTCGATGGGGTCAGATGTCTTCTCTCCCCCTTTTCTTGTGCCCACAGGAGGCCAGATGTTATTACAGCAGTATAGCTCTCAATTAGATGTTTCCCTGGCTGGCCAAATGCCTGGCGGAACAGGTCCATTTTGCAGTTCTTATGGATACTCTCTGTATATCCTATTGCTAAGTGATCTCACTTGGGAGCACTGTTCCAAATTGTGTCTTTTTGTAGAGGCCAGCTGGATCACTTTGGGGGCAGGGACCACGAACAGATCTGTCTCCGAGGAGCGAAAGGGCCTGGTGGGGCCATATAGGGAGAGACGGTCCTTTAGGTATAAAACTCCAAGTCCGTGAATGGCTTAGAACAGAAGGTTTGAATTATCCAATGACAGCTCAGATTCTGGTCCTTTCACCAATGGGGTCTCAGATCCTCAATTTTCATTGATTGCAGGATGGCTCAGATTTCCCCAGTGGACAGCTGGATCAAAATGCTGGCCCAGTGCCATTGCAGATCCTAGTGGAGAAGAACTAAACAAACATCCTGTTCTCCATTTTGTCTTAAGAACCAACCCAGCTTAGTCATAAGTTGCCAACTTCAACTTGGGAAATGCCTGGAGATTTGGAGTGTTGGGGTGGAGAGCAGAGTTTGGAAAGGAGAGGGAGCTCAGTGGAGCTAGGAAGCCACAGAGGTTGCCCTCCAAGACTGCCATTCCCTCTAGCAAAACTGACCCCTGTAATCTGGAGATCCGTAGTAACTCCAGGAGAACTCCAGGCCCCTTCCTGGAGGTTGGTAACCATACCTAGCTAACCATGGTCATATACACATGGCAAAATTATACCTGTGTACCACCGGGTTTTTTAAAAACCTGGGTCTATTTTACCCTGGGGTGTCCATTCACATGGCTGCCTGTTTTTTTTTATGAATTCAGTGAAGACCGGGAGGAAATACTCCAGCTTGTTTTGCATGAGCTCCGGGACTTCTGTGTTTACATTGAAAGCTTATCTGAGCATGCCTGGTGTCCCGCATTCTGATTGGCTGTTGTTTTTGAGTGGTAGCTGCAAGCATATCTGAGCATACCCGGTGTCCCACATTCTGATTGGCTGGTGTTTTTGAGTGGTAGCTGCAAGCATATCTGAGCATACCCGGTGTCCCACATTCTGATTGGCTGGTGTTTTTGAGTGGCAGCTTGCACGAACGTCAGGCAGGGAGATCAGGCGGCTAGGTGGGAAAAATAAACTGGTCCTGTTCCTGATTGGTGTTTGCACTGTAGCAGGCTCTAGCAGACTCACCCTGAGCTTTTAGAAAAGAATCACCAATTTGGTGTTTTTGAATACCCTGGGACGAGGCAAATATTGTGGGGGCAAACCTGTTTTAGGACTGGGAACCATGCAGAATTGTTGTACGGAACGGGGCATTTCTCTTGCTCAACCCAGGATATTTTGACCATGCGGAAACGGCCCATGTGGGAAGCCATCCTTATTGAAAGATCTGAGCCCTGCAACATTGTTTGGGCCATTTCCCTCTCATTGCTGGCCCCCTGATCAAGAAGAAGCAGCCCTATAGTCTAAAAAGAAAAGGATATGACGTTGCATGGCTTTGAGATTCTGCGTTCAGCTTTTCCCCAGCTGTCAAGACCCTCAAATGCTTCAGTTCTGGCAAAGATCCTGGAAGTGTCGCCTGTTTGAGCTCCAATCAATAAATCAATTTCATATCCACTGAGGCTGTTTATTGGGGAGGTCCACAAAACACGACACTAGTTGACCTTTACGGGTATGACTCCTTTGGCACACTTAGCTTAGCAAATGTCATGATCAAATAAGCAGCGGGATCCTCTTTTGTAACCAAATCGTGATTCCAGTCAGCTGCTCCCAATTTATATTAGCAGCACATCCTCTCTGCACACACCTACCCTTAAACAGCCTCCTGTGTAAACAGGAGAGGGCTTCCACCCCAACTATCCAATGAGTTCAAAATGTCAAATCGTGAGCCTTTCTAAGACAGAGATACGCACACACAGAACTACATTCATTCGAAACCTTTTTTTCCCCTAGTGGTGTTCCAAAAATAGCCTCCCTTTTCTGACACTTAGACCTTAACCATTATTTTTCTTTTCCAAGAAACACTCCGTCTCTTTTGTAATGACAGACCAGTTTCCCACCACTATTTTAAGTGTGTGGTTCGTTATTAGAACCAAACTGAGTAGGATAATTATATTTTGCATGGAGCTAATGCTTTATTGAGTTATCACAGCCACGCGGCATTGTCACAGAGACGAGATCTCGGAATGTTTCCATTTTTAAATCTCAATTACCCAGGCATGTGAAGTACGAAATGATGAAGTAGATTTTTTTTTTAAAAAAAATGTAGGCGCTGTCAGCGGGAGAGAAAGAAGCGTTAAAAAAGAGAAGAAGCCATGTTTTGCCTAAAAAACCTTATCAGTGCAATCCTATAGAGGAAGAGGAAGTGGAAGTGGAAGTGGAAGAGGAAGAAGAAGAAGAAGAAGAAGAAGAAGAAGAGGAGGAGGAGGAGGAAGAGGAGGAAGAGGAAGAAGAGGAAGAAGAGGAAGAAGAGGAAGAGGAGGAGGAGGAGGAGGAGTTTGGATTTATATCCCCCTTTCTTTCCTGTAGGAGACTCAAAAAGTCTTACAATCTCCTTGCCCTTCCCCCCTCACAACAAACACCCTGTGAGGTGGGTGGGGCTGAGAGAGCTCCAAAAAGCTGTGACTAGCCCAAGGACACCCAGCTGGCGTGTGTGGGAGTGCACAGGCTAACCTGAATTCCCCAGATAAGCCTCCACAACTCAAGCGGCCGAGCTGGGAATCAAACCCGGTTCCTCCAGATCAGAATGCACCTGCTCTTAGCCACTACACCACTGCTGCTCCCAACACTATACAGAGTTGCACTCTTCTAAATCCATTACAGCCGAATCCAGATGTGGGGGAATGGCCGTAGGAGATGGCGCGGATTGGCACCGATGCATTTGCCCTCCTGGCTGGCATAAGTGGCACTTATCCCAGCTGAGAGGGCAAATAGAGAGGTGGGCAGGAGGGGAGCAGGAGGGGAGGGGACCATAATCTGGTTGTGGCCCACCCACCCTGGGGGAAGGGGAGGGAAGGGGCCTGATATCTGGTCATGGCCCACCCACCTTGGGGAGGAAGTCTGACTCACCTCCAGATGCCACTTCCATTGTTGTGTCAGCATAACATGTAGGCTAGCACAACCGGGGTGTTCCCTGGGCTTCTGCTCCAGGAATGCTGGCAGTGGGGAGGATGGACTGACATCACCCTTTGGGGTGGTATAACTCCATTTTCTGATAGGGAGGTCTTTCAAGCAGCCAGGGAAGCTTTTTGGTTCTTCTGCCTCAACACACGACCTGAAAGCCCTCTGGAGACGGCAAGAGCAGACCCATCCCCGGCCACCTCTGGGATCTGGATTGCACTGTTAAAGTCAACAGGCTTAGACAGGTGCATCATAGGGAGAGGTGGGTGGGGAATGCTTCCGGCTCAGGAGGAATGGGGGAGGTAAACAGCCGGGCCAGGCTTTACATAGGCCGCCCAGCCCTATCTCCCCTGATGACGCCAGGGTGAAACCTCGCGAACCTCCAGAGCTCACGAGGCAGCGGAGGGAGGCAGCCCTGTCCCTTCCCCTTTGAACAATGGCTGTTGTGGTAAATTGCGGTGACTCCTTTCTTAAAAACGTACACTGCAAAAATCTTGTGGGCTGCTCAGGTGTGCCTGGACTTGAATTTAAGGGTTCAATGGCTGGCCAACGTGGCTCCCCTCTGAAACCAGAATTGCACTGTGTCTCAGGCCCGATCATCTGAAACACAAGCCTAAGATACTGGGGGGTCGAGTATCGGACCAGGATCTGGGGGACACCAATTCAGATCCCCCTTCTGCCAAGAAAACTTGCTGGATGACCTTACACCAGACGTGGATGTTCACAACGCAGTCCTACGAAGAGTTACTTTAGTCTAAGCCCATTGAAATGAACGGAGGATGGACATTATGGGAGAAAGCTGGGATAAAAGGGAGGTAAATAAATAGCTGGCGGCAGTGGTGGTATCCAAAAATTTTAGTAACAGGTTCCCATGATGGTGGGATTCAAACAGTGGCATAGCGCCAATGGGGCTGGGTGGGGCATGGCGGGGCATGGCCGGGCATTCTGGGGGCGGGGCTGTGGCCGGTCCTTGGGTGGGAAACGAATGCACATAGGCGCAGGCTGCCACGCACGCCGGTACACCTCCTGCTAGACTGCTTCAAGTTCTGCGCGCTACTGCTGAGGAGCGGAGGAGGGGCGTAATTAAGGCAAAAATCACGTGGCAAAATCACCAATTAGTAACCTACTCTTGGGAACCTGTGAGAACCTGCTGGATCCCACCTCTGGCTGGCGGGCCAGCGTGGTGTGGTAGTTAACAGCAGTGGACTCTAATCTGAAACATCGGGTTCAGTTTCCCGTTCCTCAACATGAAGCCTGCTGGGTGAACGTAGCCTAGTCACCGTTCTCTCTGAACTGTCTCAGCCTCACCTACCTCACAAGGTGCCTGTTGTGGGGAGGGGAAAAGAAGGTGATTGTAAGGCACTTTGAGACTCCTGAAAGGTAGAGAAAAGTGGGGCATAAAAACCGCTCCTCCTCCTTCATAAAGTAGCTCATAAATAAACAGGAGCCCAGAGGCACCTTAAAGACAAATAAGATTGTATACGGGTAGCCTACAGTCTTCTTTGTCATATCCCTAATCGTGGTTAATCAGATGCCATAATCCTTGAAAGATGCACTTGCGTGCTTGAATATTATGTACCGATAGTAGCCTCCGTGTCTACAGCAAAACTGCTGACGGCGCACACCATGCATAATTTATCACAGCCTTGGTGCGCACCAAGCAGTGTGCAGTGCCAGAGGCCGGTAATTGATTCTTTTCACTCTGGCCACGAGGCTGCTGTCGTGCCTTTGTGCTGACCTAAGGGCGTGGCCCCAGCACCTGCTGAAAGGATCTGGGATCAGTCCTCGGGCGTCAGGGTCTCGGTTCCTTTTATTTAGTTTGTTTCTTCCGGGCCACTTTGGACTATACAAGCAGTGAGCCAGGCTTGATTCCAAAGCTTTTGGGAGTGAGAGGGCCGCCCTCTGCTTTCTCCTTTCATTTCCTCGCTGCTGCCATCTTTCTTCCAGATGCATTTCCATTAGTGTTGTCATCTCCGGGTTGGGAAATTCTCAGACACTTAGGGGAGGATCCTGGAGAGCAGGGCTGGAGCAAGGGGGAACTGTGCTCAGGGGCACGTGTGCACCTTGCGCCCCTGACGCACCCCCACCCATTCTGGAAAGCCCCCAGAACACCCCTGCCTCACCCTTGCTGTGCCCTCGCACCGGGGCACCTCCCGGGTGCATTGCACACCCCCTGTCCCCTTGGCGCTACGCCACTGCTGAAGAGGATGTAGTTGGGGGAGCATCCTCAATCGGGTATAAAGCCACAGAGTCCACCTGTCAAATCAACCATTTCCTGACCTCACCTGGAGGCTGGCAACCTTGCATCCCAATCCAGGGAGGGCAGACTCACCTTAGGAGTTAGGGCACAGTCCTGCACTCACCTGGGTGCTTAACTCACCAGCGCAAGGGGCAAATGCACTAGCGTGGATATGAGGGCACCAGGAGGTTCTGTGGCACCTCTCTCCAGAAACTGCCACCATTCCCCAGTCCTGCTGCTGCAGAAAGATGCCCTGGTATGGCTGGGGGCATTCCAAGAGTGTTCCAGGGGGTGGAGCCAACTGTAGTCGGCTTCCACCGCGCTCACCACTACCCTCCATGTGTTGATGAAGCCAGCCTCAGACATACATTTTTTGTGGGGGGCATCCATTATCCCCCATGGGAGATTTCAGCCAGCTGCTGCTCTCCTTTGGAAAGGGAGACTTCCCAAAACCAAGAAGAAGCCCTTTGGAGGAGGTGGCGTGGTGCCACAGCAACGTTGTCCCCACCCACTGGAGACATCTGGATTGGGTCACAATCTCTCAGGTGTCTGTAAAGATGAGACCAGCAGCTTAGTCTGCCAATTCTCTGCTGCTTCGTCATGGTCCTTGAGGTATTCTTATTTAGAACCACAGGATTGGAAGCAGCCATTGTGTCCAGCCCCCAGCTCGACACAGGAAATTTGTCCGATCGTCACACTGCTCTTATCATCTGGAGGTTTCTCCACATGTTCAACTGAAATGTATCCTCCTTCAGTTTTTGCTTGTTGGATCTTTGGGTGTATATTCAGATATATCCAAGCTGAACTTTTTAGAAGGGTAGAAGAAAAGTTTGGATTTATACCCCCCTTTTCTCTCCTGCAGGAGACTCAAAGGGGCTTACAATCTTCTTGCCCTTCCCCCCTCACAACAAACACCCTGTGAGGTAGGTGGGGCTGAGAGAGCTGCGAGAAGCTGTGACTAGCCCAAGGTCACCCAGCTGGCGTGTGTGGGAGTGTACAGGCTAATCTGAATTACCCAGATAAGCCTTCACAGCTCAGGTGGCAGAGCTGGGAATAAACCCCGTTCCTCCAGATTAGATACACGAGCTCTTAACCTCCTACGCCACTGCTGCTCCCTTTTACTTGAAATATGAGGGTTCAATTCAGCTTGGGAGATCCAAAATGGCAAAAGTACTCCTGAAATGTTGGGGTCCCCCAACATTTATATTTCAAAATTCTAAAATGTCAGGATTTATTTTGGTTATTTCGGCTTCAGATAGATCTGGTGTTTGAGCTTAGAGGCCAAGCCTACTGTCTATTGAAAACAGAGGTAGTACATCTGGCCTCTGGATAGGTCTTCCAATACCCAATATTCCTGAAAATGGACAGTGGTTAAGAGCAGGTGGATTCTGCTCTGGAGAACCAGGTTTGATTCCCCACTCCTCCACCTGAGTGGCAGAGGTGTGTTTCCGCACCCCTACCTTCCTGCTGGGTGACCTTGGGCAAGTCACAGTTGTTCCGAACTCTCTCAGCCTCACCTACCTCACAAGGAGCAGCAGTGGCATAGGAGATTAAGACCTTGTGTATCTAATCTGGAGGAACCGGGTTTGATTCCCAGCTCTGCTGCCTGAGCTGTGGAGGCTTATCTGGGGAATTCAGATTAGCCTGTACACTCCCACACACGCCAGCTGGGTGACCTTGGGCTAGTCACAGCTTCTCAGAGCTCTCTCAGCCCCACATATCTCACAGGGTGTTTGTTGTGAGGGGGGAAGGGCAAGGAGATTGTCAGCCCCTTTGAGTCTCCTGCAGGAGAGAAAGGGGGGATATAAATCCAAACTCTTCTTCTTCCTCCTCTTGTGGGGAGAGGAAGGGAAAGGAGTTTGTAAGCCACCTTGAGTCTCCTTACAGGACAGAAAGGTGGGGTATAAATCCAAATACTCCTCCTCCTCCTCCTCTTCTTCTTTTGTGCATGTTCTTTTTTGTTAAAAGCAAGTCACCCCATCAAATACATTTGGACTTGGGGTTCCCCATACACCAAAGTGCTTGGGAACCACTGGGTGAGAGTTTCCCCCTCCGTTCTGGGAGACTTGGGTTTCCCTCCAACCTTAAACCTGCTTGGTGGCTTTGGGTCAGTTTTGGCCTCATCTGCCTCACAGGAGGGTTCTGAGATAAAATAAGGAAATGAGAACTGCATACACTGATTTGCAGGAACTTAATCTCAAGGGAAGGGAAAGTGGAGTATCTTTTTTGGTAAGCAGGAAATACCAAAATGGAATTCTGGAGTGGGGGAAAAAAACAAGAACCCGTTTGTAATGTATGCTTGATCCTGGCGCTAGTCTGAGGTGTATTTTATTTGGCTCAAGATAATTTATTGCTTTCATTAATTGTGTAATTCATCATTACGGTTTGAAAAGTCTACTAGGCAAGGGGCATACATAAAATGTTAGTCATGCATTAGGAATGCTCGGTTGAAAATACAGCCCAATTCCCATCATTTGCGTAATTTAAAATGGCCATTATCACAGCCTCGAAAACCCTTCACGAAAATTGCCTTTAAGAGCGTCTATTAATATTTGCACACACTTAATGGCTGGCATTTATGGTTTTACTATTTTTTATTATTATTTGTACAAATATATTTTCACATCCAGCACCACCACGTCACTGGGCCGGTCGAGAAAAACAGGGAAATCGACAAATCGTAGCCTCCGAAAGAGCTGGCGACCGTCTGAGTGACAGATGGCAGTTGCAGAATGCATTCATAGACGTTAATCTCATAAGATTTAATAAAAACACAGCTAGGCCACTGAAGTCAGCGGGCTACAGTTGTTTTCTAAAATTATGAACAGACCCGCAAACACGTTTTTAAAAAATCTCAGACACATAAAAGCATTGCAAAACAAACCAATCAGGAATTAAAAACAAGCCCGCTATTTAAAAAGGAAAACAAATGGCATTTTATATGTGCACATCTGTGTGTGGGTGTGTATATAGGCACACAGAAGTGCAATTCAATCATATGTTTAATTATACTGCGACAGCACTGGCATGAGAATGTGAGCTTCTCAGGGCATGTATTGTCGAAGGCTTCTCAGGGTATGTTCCTAGTCCTCATGAAAACGCATAACAGCATTGCCTTGGAAACAGATTATAACGATAGAAAATTTTGTAATTATTGTTGGATGAAACTCAACAGAACGTTAATTGCATCCACTCCACACTGAAGTTATCCATTGAATGAAATCACCCCAGTGTTCACACGACTTTGATACTTTCAATGTTTGGGGTGCTGTGTGGTTTCCGGGCTGTATGGCTGTGTTCTAGCAGCATTCTCTCCTGATGTTTCACCTGCATCTGTGGCTGGCATCTTCAGAAACGTCAGGAGAGAATGCTGCTAGAACACGGCCATACAGCCCAAAAACCACACAGCATCCCAGTGATTCTGGCTGTGAAATCCTTCGACAATACAATTTCAATTTTGTATTGTTGAAAGTTTGATAGCCAGAATCAATTGGCTGTTGTGGGTTTTCCTAGCTGCGTGGCCATGTTCTGGTAGTTTTTGCTCCTAATGTTTTTCCAAGTCATGGGAAGAAGTCATGGGAAGGAGGAGGAGGAGGAGGAGTTTGGATTTATATCCCCCTTTCTCTCCTGTAAGGAGACTCAAAGGGGCTTACAAACTCCTTTCCTTCCTCCTTCACAACAAATACCCTGCGAGGTGGGTGGGGCTGAGAGAGCTTCAAAAAGCTGTGATTAGCCCAAGGTCACCCAGCTGGCACGTGTTGCAGTGCACAGGCTAATCTAGTTCCCCAGATAAGCCTCCATAGCTCAAGTGGCAGAGCTGGGAATCAAACCCGGTTCTCCAGATTAGAGTGCACCTGCTATTAACCACCACGCCACTTATGCCACTCAACCACTACACATCTTACCATGATATGCCTCTGAAGATGCCAACCACAGATGCAGGCAAAACATTAGAAACAAAAATGACCAGAACATGGCCAAACAGCATAGAAACCCCACAATGGCCAAATGAAATTTTCCTTATACAATAATTTTGGCATGGTAAAATTATTATTCCAAAACATTTCATTTAAAGCACAGGTAGCTCTGAGTCAACCTAGAAGATGCTAATGGATATACAAGGTCCCTGAGATCTGACCAATAATGACCTATCTGTCCACAGCTGTATGGTACAACGCCACGGTCAACAGAGCTGTTCACCTGTAACATCTCAGAGACTTCTTTCTGCAGCTGAAGAGCTCCATTGAAGCTATTTGCTTTGAACTTGGGAGCTGTCCCAGGTCCTGACTGCCTGAACCAGCCTTAATTACCTGCAGCCTGGCTACTCACTACTGCTGCTGGCTTTGTGCCACAATCACCTCATTCGCCAGCATCATAGGCACTGGCAACTTTGCTGAAACGGCACAATATGGATGCAGCCCTCTTTTCGTCCGTTATGAGCACAGAATCACTGCACTGTATCGGTGTACAGCTGGGTTCCCACTAAAGTGTGCAGCATTATGTAACTGTTGCAGCTGCCTTAATACAGAGGACACAATGGTGTGTAGAGAATCCATGCTTCATGGTACGTACATGCATATCTACTAATACGACCTTAACGGTTTAGTTGTTTTCAGCAAATTTGTTTGCAAAGAGCCAGTATGGTGTAGTGCAGGGGTCTGCAACCTGCAGCTTTCCAGATGTTCACGGACTACAATTCCCATCAGGCCCTGCCAGCATGGCCAATTGGGATTTGTAGTCCATGAACATCTGGAGAGTCACAGGTTGCAGACCCTTGCTGTAGTGGTTAAGAGCAGCAAACTCTAATCTGGAGAACTGGGTTTGATTCCCACTCCTCCACATGAAGCCTCCTGGGTGACCTTGGGCTAGTCATAGTTCTCTCAGAACTCTCTCAGTCCCACCTTCCCAACAAGGTGTCTGTTGTGGGGGGGGGGGAAGAGGAGGAGGGTTGTAAGCCCCTTTGAGACTCCTTAAAGATTGAGAAAAGCGGGATATAAAACCAACTCTTCTTCAAAAACCGGGGTGTTCATAATTTCAAAGAAATCATTCCAACAAGTAGCAGGAAACTACTTTGTCCACGACAGACAGAATAGACAAGCTGGACCGATACTCTAATTCATTACAAGGAAGCTCCATTATGCTTTTGACTGTCCAAAAACAATAAGTTATCATGTTCAACATAATATTTACGATTCCTGGAAAGTGAGTTATCTTCCAATCTCCTTGAGATTTTTACTATTTAACAGAAGTGTCAGCAAGGCAGGCAGTTACTAAAATTTCACGACAACTCTGATTTGAAACAAAAATTCATGTTTCTTATTTGGTTTCTCCGTGCCTTAAATGAAACGGCTGTTGAACCTTTCCAAGGCTATATTAATAAAGCCTGATTTAAATGCTGCTGTTAAAATGGAAAGCCGTCAGCAAAGCAAAACAAGAGATTTGCTAATGAAAAAAAAAATGGGCGGAACCAATACGGTCTTCTCAACTACAGTCTGATACAGTGAAGACATGCAAGACTAAAGTGTTTTATATTGTACTCTACATCACATTCTTAATGTGGGCATTGCATTTAAAGGCCACCTACTTTTGCAATAAACCAGCCCTGCAAAACCCACAATATGTCAAAAGGGTGATGTAAGTGGAGGGCCAGGGCTGTGACAAGGCTGCAAACTTCAGGTGAGACCTGTCTAATGTGGGCTCCACCTCTGGGAATGCTCCTGCCCCCCCCCCATGCCAGCATCCATTTTTATGCCCATGCAGTCCTGTCACAACCAGGATTTCCTCCTCCCCTCCCAAATTGGACTATAAGTTATACAGACCCAGTGGGGTGTGTGGCGGTTAAGAACAGGTGGATTCTGACCTGGAGAGCAGGATTTGATTCCACTCCTCCACATGAGCAGCAAACTCTTATCTTATCTTACCAGATTTGTTTTCCCCACTCCTACACATGAAGCCTGCTGACTGATCTTGGGCTAGTCATAGTTCTCTCAGAACTCTCTCCGCCCCACCTACCTCACAAGATGTCAGTTATGGGGAGAGGAAGGGAAGGCATTTATTGTTAGAATATCTGGCATCTCTTTTGTAAGTAATTGCAGGAGCAAGATAGTTGCACCATGTGGTTACTGTATGTTAATGCAGGGCAGCTGGGCAGTTATAATTGGTTAATTGAGGGTGACCTTCAATGCTGCATATTATGGTGTAGATTTTCTATGCAGCAGTGGCGTAGGAGGTTAAGAGCTCGTGTATCTAATCTGGAGGAACCGGGTTTGATTTCCAGCTCTGCCGCTTGAGCTGTGGAGACTTATCTGGGGAATTCAGACTAGCCTGTACACTCCCACACACGCCAGCTGGGTGACCTTGGGCTAGTCACAGCTTCTCGGAGCTCTCTCAGCCCCACCCACCTCACAAGGTGTTTGTTGTGAGGGGGGAAGGGCAAGGACATTGTAAGCCCCTTTGAGTCTCCTACAGGGGAGAAAGGGGGGATATAAATCCAA
Organism: Sphaerodactylus townsendi; assembly: GCF_021028975.2. Taxonomy (NCBI): domain Eukaryota; kingdom Metazoa; phylum Chordata; class Lepidosauria; order Squamata; family Sphaerodactylidae; genus Sphaerodactylus; species Sphaerodactylus townsendi. The sequence goes on along the minus strand of NC_059426.1, from coordinate 13,293,444 downwards.
AACTCTTCTCTTCTTCTTCTTCTCTCTTTACCTCCTCTCCTCCCTTTCTCCTTTTCCTTATGCTGTATGATTGTAGGCTGTGCTGTGTTGCTGTATTTTTTCTTTTCTTTGCTTATTGTGTAAGCTTGCTTGCCTGCCAGTGCTTTTTAGCACATGACTATTTTGTCTTCCTCTTTTTGCAAATATATTTCTGCAGCCTGCGTTTTTATATTTAGAACTTTATTAAAACTCCTTTTCATATAGCTCTGCCGTGTTTTTTTCTCTGCTAAAGAACTGGGTAGTTTCAGTTCTATCATTTATCAGCTGTTCTTGAAACTTGTTACGGTTGAGAAGCCCCTGCTCAATGCAGGATCACCGAGCATGTTTGAACATGAAGAAAAAGTTTTTTGACTGTTTTGATGGTGCTGCTTGCCGTTGGCCAAGAAACAAGCAACCTGAACTGAGATCCCTGCGACCATCACCCGATTCACATCACAATCTGCCAAACTTGCCTCACTGAGGGTCTGGCAAAATGGACATAAGTTAACAGACCTTCCTCCATACTGTGTCTTTTCAAAAGGTCATATTTAAAGGTCAGACCACCTGCTCAAGTGTTAATCATCTGGGCAACGACAGTAAATCCCTACAAAAGCTTGTAGCAATCTTGAAGGACAAACGCCGTGGAAGCTCCACAAATCAACCTGCTTGCAACTCCCAGCTACTGATTTATCTACTGAGACTGGTATCCCTTCATATATATGTTGTCAATCTTCCCTTAGATTAAAAACCTACTTAGAAATCCTCCATGATTCAGGCTTCTGAATTATGATGATAGGTTGGTGAGAGCCAACCTATGAAGCTATGAAATTGGTTACTAAGAAATGAGTGCATGAATGTTGAGAATAGCTGGAAAAGAAATACACCCCCCCCCCAGTCCTAGACTTTCCAGAAGGTCTCTGAAAACCACTGTCACTAAGTCCTTCAGCATTTTTTTCTTGTTTAAAAACATGGACCAACCCATACCCATGTTGTCCTTATTCTTTGTCTTCTTACAAGTGTTAAGGGGCAAATATCAGTGGCTTACCACTAATGGGGACAAATAAGACATTCGTGTCTTATTTTAGGAATTTTCAGGCAAAAAAGCAGTTTGTTTTAACAGTTCACGTTAAGAATTCTAGTTTTCTACAGGCCGCAGTGAAAGTTTATGGGTATATTAGCCACGTACATAACACTGAGAAAGGGAAATATGTTTTAATCTCTTTTCCTCTTTCGAATACCTTGGAACTCTGCTATCAATTGAGAGGCTTGCAATAGATGACCTGTTTCAGGTGGAGGAAAGGGATATTTCCTGAGTTCCTAATCTCAACCATGGAAGCTGCCAAGGTAGCCAACGAAGCTCACCTGACTTGGCCTGGCCTATAGATGTGACTTTTCTGGTTGATGTCTTTGCTCTTTACTCCTCTAGTCAGAGTGAAATATATTTGGTTCCTGTCCATAAAATTCCGTTTCAGTGAATACAGGCAGTCCTAAAGGCTTCTGTCTAAGTATGTATAGCCTATGGGCTATATCTGCTCTGTCCACATTTTTTTCACTGGTCTGTGTCTTCTCCAATGTCTCTGCCTTCTTGGCTTCAAAAAGGATCAAAAGAAGGGGTGGCAGTCATCAATTTCCCCCTTTATTTCTCAAGGTCAAACAAAAAGACAGTCGTTCTGCACACGGAGGAGGAGGAGAAGGAGAAGGAGGAGAAGGAGAAGAAGGAGAAGAAGAAGAAGAAGAAGAGGAAGAGGAAGAGGAAGAGGAGGAGGAGGAGGAGGAGGAGGAGGAGGAGTTTGGATTTATATCCCCCCTTTCTCTCCTGCAGGAGACTCAAAGGGGCTAACAATCTCCTTGCCCTTCCCCCCTCACAACAAACACCCTGTGAGGTAGGTGGGGCTGAGAGAGCTCCGAGAAGCTGTGGCTAGCCCAAGGTCACCCAGCTGGCGTGTGTGGGAGTGTACAGGCTAATCTGAATTCCCCAGATGAGTCTCCACAGCTCGGGTGGCAGAGCTGGGAATCAAACCCGGCTCCTCCAGATTAGATACACGAGCTCTTAACCTCCTATGCCAATGATGCACACAATGCATCATTGGTTGATAGAATCTGATTCCATAAGATTTGGAATGGGCTACTAGTTTCAGCGATTCTCAAAGGTGATTTGACAAATTCGTGGCTAAACCACGAGGATGGTTAAAGTGGATCAGCATACTGACAGCCAGGATGTCATTTTGGGAGGCAACAGCAGAGGACAGCTGCTGTTGTCCCACCCTACTTAAGGGTCACCTGGAGTCATTTGGCCACCCACTGCTGTAAATCTTATGCTGGGCTAGGTGGATCTTTGGGTTGACCCGGCAGAGCTCTTCCCACGTTCTCATGTTCCTAATCCCAATGCTTCCACATTTATTGCTACATGTCAAATCTGTTGGAAGAGTCCTCTCCGAGAATGCCCAATGTCTTGTGTATAATTTAAGGTGTATCATCTGGTTGGCCTCAGTCTGGGGCCTGTAACAGATGGGTAAAGCCAAACAAACAAAGACAACTGAAGCAATGACTCATTTTGTGTTGACTGCACATCTCCCATCTGCTTTTACACCCAAATCTAATTTTTTTCACATCTAAAAGGACAGATGGAAATGTCTAGGTCAAATACTGCTAATTATTCCAGTTTCAGGAAAGAAATTCAACAGCTGAAAAAATCTTCACTAGAAGATCAAGTTCTATTCTTGGTCTCCACACAGGATAAAACCTCTGACCGATGTATCACTAAGCACGTTGAGACCAGCAATAAGAAATTCATTAGGAGCAGGAAACCAGCTAGGGAAGCTGTTCAACTATTGGCTGACGATGGGAGTAAAAGAGGATAAAGCACTTGCTGAGAAACTAAAGAAATTCTTCTCATCTGTCTTCATAGTTGAAGGTATAGGGCAGATACCTTTTCCTGAACAGGTGTTTTGGGGAGGCGAGAATGAGGAGCTGGGGCCAACTGTGGTAAAGGCAGGAAGTTCTAGGATGTATAGCCAAAATGCAGGGGTACCAGTCAGTATTCATCCTAGAGTTCATCAAGAAATTGATTAATTTCTGACAATGATACATAACAAGTCCCTAAGATCACCCTCTGTACCAGAGGACTGGAGAATGGAGGATAAAACCTCTGGAGATAAAACCTCTGGAGGTGCCAAGTTCCTTGAATTTCCTTGATTTCTGTGTTTTAGGGATAAAATCCAAAGGAAAGGAACAGAAAATATGGGGAGCTTCAAGCCATTACCTACCTGATGAAGAAGGGAGACCCATGTACAATGCTCCGGGCAGTGCTTTACACTGTTGTGAGTTGACAGTCACAATTAACAAATTCATATGTCGTGAGAAATTTCTCACTTGCCTTTGTCTCTCTTTCACAGAGCCTAGGACAGTGTTAGCATATGAAACTCCAAGTGAACATTTTCATACCTGGTTCAAATTAGATTTCTGGAGAATTGGCCTCATCAGAACCAGAGATAACTCTTGCTTTGATTCTCTGAACCCCATTGGCCCTTTCTGTTGCAGACTCTTGTGTGTGTCTACTTAGGTGCCATAGATACATCCAGAGGTGGGATCCAACCAGTTCTCACCACTTCTCTAGAAGGGGTTACTAATTTTTTTCTGAGTGCCGAGAAGGGGTTAATAAAGTAACCTTCCTGCCCAATAGGGACTGGAGGTGCATGTGTGCGGTGGCGCCACTGTTTGAATCCCACCACCAGCGGAACCTGTTATTAAAATTTTTGAATCCCACCACTGGATACATCTCCTGAAGAAGCATGGTTGCCACATCATGATTGTTCTCACACTGATCCCATCCACATAGCCGTGGCGGATTATGTAGTCATGTAGGACTTTAACAGTGGACACCCAAATACTGTGTACTGTGGAAGGGCACAAGAGTACTGTGGAAGGGCACAAGAGAGAGGCAAAAGTGCCAGTTAAGAGCCCACAGATCTTGTTGCAGTAAGCACAGGAACAACCCAGTGTTCAGTGTGGTATAATGGTTAAGAGTGGCAAACTCTACTCTGGAGAGCCAGGTTTTCAAACCATTTTCAAACCCCTGTCACAACCGTTTGCAAGTGGATTTTGCTATTCTGCACAGCTTCAAAGAGCACTGAAAGCAGTTTGAAAGTGCATTATTCTGCATGTGCGGAATGAACCACAGACTCTAATCTGGGTAACTAGGCTTGATTCCCCACTCCTCCACATTCATGGTAGACTAATTTGGTAAACCAGATTTGTTTCTTTACTCCTCCACCAGAGTGGTGGGTTCTGATCTAGAGAACCAAATTTGATTCTCCACCCTACCACATGCGTGGAGGACTCTAATCTGGTAAACTGGGTTTGTTTCTCCACTCTTCCACATGAGTGGTAGACTCTAATCTAACGGGTTGATTCCCTAGTCCACCATATGGGCAATGGACTCTAATCTGGAGAGCTGGGTTTGTTTCTCCAGTCCTTCACATGAAGCCAGCTAGGTGACCCTGTGATTGTAAACCACGTTGAGACTCCTTAAAGGGAAAGCAAGGTTTAAAAACCATATCTTCTTCTTCTTTGTACATACACTGAGTAATTCTCACAGTAGATCATATGTACAGCTCAAAATTTATCTAGATATCATTATTTTTTAAACAAAACTTGCATTGGCTCTTTGTTACAGACACAGTGGCACTCACACAAAATGTACGTGCACTCAGTATCATGTGAACTAGGCAACCCATAAATATGACATCTTTTCCCAGATCAATTTATCCTGTAGCTTCATTGATGAATTGCCAGAAGATTGGGGTGGGAACAGGGGAATATGGTAAGGAGGAAATACAATTGAACTTTGTATACCTAAATCTCTGGATCATGTTCTGCCCATTTCTGGGATCCTAAATTAGATTCGCCTTTTTTTTGTCGATAGGATGCTTGTTACTGAAGCCGTTCGACTTTGACCTTTTGATACTTTTCGTTTTCAGAAGAATCCCACGTGGTCACCTTGGAAATGCAGAATTAACCACCACTTAAAATTGAGGAGACCAAAGAGAAATATGCCAGTTTCTCCCTCTTTTGTTAAATGTCAGAAATCATAATATGGGATATAGGCAGATGGACAAAGTGGGAACAGAAGAACCATGTCTAAGTGAATTCCCAGATTTTATTTTTAATCAAGAAAAGAAGTCAGAAGCATAAACAATACAGACAATTAATAGCAGGATTTGTTCGCTGCTTTAAAAACTGGACCCAGATTGTTTATATAAGGGGTAGGTGCAGAGGTGGGATCCAGCAGGTTCTCACCAGTTCCCGAGAGTGGGTTACTAATTATTTGCGTGTGCCGAGAGGGGCTTACTAATTGGGTCCGCTTTTCTGTTAGAAATTCCATTAGGTCCAAAAATCATAAAGTCCTGTTGTTTCCTATGTGGCTGGTTAGCGAAGGTAGAAAACGGGATAATTCTCCCTGTTGGGCTGTTTTAAAAACATGTTTTAGAAATAGGGTGAAGTTCCTTGTTTAAGGAAAGTATCCTTCTTTTGATTTCTAGAAACAAAATTAAGTATTTGAAAGTATTAAGTATTTGACAGGCAGTCAATTAGAGGAGAAGTAGTTGTTTTTGTTGGCAGTAGACGATAGGACTTGCTACAATGAGTTTAAATTATGGACAGAAAGATACCAGCTGGAAATACGGAACCTTTTTTTACAGTAAGAGTTTTTTACAGTAACAGAGAAATTATTAATGCCCCGCCCCCAGAATGCCTGGCCATGCCCCCGTCGTGTCCCACCCATCCCCATTGGTGCTACGCCACTGTTTGAATCCCACCACCAAGGGAACCTGTTACTAAAATTTTTGGATCCCACCACTGGGTAGGTGTGTGCTGTCGTGCATGTACTGTGTCTAATCATAAGCAATGTAATATAACAGAGATGGAAACTCATCAGATGCTACAATCTCCTAGCCTCACTTGGAGACACGACAAGACCATTGAGAACTCAATACGTCTGAACCGTCTCTTCCCATCCTCCCACCCCCACCCACCATAATCCTCATTGTTCATTTTTTAAAGCCAGTTTGTGGGAGTCTGCATCTCAAAGAAGCAGGGGCAGGATGGTGGGTCAGACAGACACTTTCCAGCCTTACTACGAAAGTCACAGGGAAACCTCCCTTCAAAGGAAAGAGCCGCAGGACAAGTATCTCTTGCATAATGGGCCAACGTGTTCAATGCGATCTTGGTTTAAATCCCAACAAAGCTAAAAACACATCAATCAACTTCACACAAGCCACTGTTGAAGCTTCAGTTCCCTTTCCTCTCAACAACAAAAGTGGTTATTACCCAATTGTGCTACTATACAGGCCTGTTGTTAGAAAGACCAATGTAATATATTCGAAGTGCACTGGAATATGGAAGGGCGCCCCTTTATTGTTCTTGGATCTAAGCAAACTATGCAATCCTTCTGGAATGCATGAGACAAATTGTTCCTAAATATTCTTTTTTTTTTTTTTTTGAGAATATAATATTCTAGCTGGAAGTCATCTCACCTAAATGGGAAACAATAGCCTTTCAAATGGCTGGCATCAATAAACCCCTACAAATGAATAGGTGCAAACACACGTTTGAAAGGATGTTTGAGAGTCTACTAAATCAGTTATATGGTGATGGGAAAAAAATGTACCAGCTAATGTTTCCATATCGTATTTGTCTTCTTCACACAAGATTTGTCTTTTTCACACAATTCCCTCCCTTTGACCTGTATGTCTAACAGAACTATATTTTGTACTTTTTAGGGAATCTCAAAGCAGCAGGGCACAGCTCAATCTCATCAGATTTTGGAAGCTAAACACAGGGTCAGTACTTGCACGGGAGACTGCCAAGGAAGGCTCTGCAGAGAACGGCAATGGCAAACTACCTCTGCTTTTCAGATCTCAAAAGCTAAGCAGGGTCAGTACTTGCATGGGAGACTGCCAAGGAAGGCTCTGCAGAGGACGGCAATGGCAAACCACCTCTGCTTTTCAGATCTCAAAAGCTAAGCAGGGTAAGTACTTGGCAGTGAGACAGCCAAGGAAGGCTCCGCAGAGGATGGCAATAGGCAATCCTCACTTGCCAATGCTTCTATAGAATTGTATACATGATAAATTATACATTATTGTTTACACAGCGCCACAAAGCAGCTTTATTGGGTCAAGGGATGGTGTTATCTTCACTGAAGGGATCAGATCCTCTAGTTCTGTCAGGAGGCCTGTTAGAATTGGGGATTTGCTTATGGTGCTTTCTGTATGATGGGTGGTGGTGGAATGGGTTAATGCATTATCGTCTGCCTTTCGACTGTTTCTTGTGTGTGATTTCACTTTCCAGGTGCTGACCAAGGTCAGTATCTGGGCATCTTCACTGTTATCTTTCTTACAGTTACTTTTAGGCATGCTTTCCCAGGATGGGGGGTGGGGGTGCAAACTGGTTTAATTACTGGATTTTGCGTGGGCAAAATCAGTTCTGGCTTTGCCCAGAGAAGAGCCACATCACTTAATAAACTGCTGTTCTTCCAAATGAGTTTGTCTCAGTTTTTGGGATTCTGACAAGTTCATGTTCAGATTTAAGAGGCTTGGCCTTGGTTGGGGACCGTGAGAAACGTAGGCCTATAAATTGTCTTGGTGACCTTTGCTTCTGGGGGCAGTGGGGGGGCAGGTTGAGAGAGTTCTGAGAGAGCCGGCAGGCTTCCTGTTTAGGAGTGGAAAAACAAAATAAGCCTTTTGGGGGCCCATAAAATTAAACCCCCAGAAGCAAAGTTCACCCAGCCTGCATGCTATTACCAGGAGGGCCTCCTAGAACCACCTTGAAAGTCTGATGCCTCTGTCTTCCAAAAAGTGCAGCCTGCTTACACACTCAGAAATTCCCCATTGGGTACAATGGAGCCAAGGCATTGCAGAGCAGAGAATCTGGGCAAATTTCTTGGGATGCCTGTCATGGATGCATTTTCTAAGCGAGTGGCACCAAAATGTCAGGGTCTCATCCAGAGACTGTCCTGATTATGCCACCTGTGATTGGTACAGTTTGGTTTAGTGGGGTCCAAAGTTATGGACCCTCAAAAGGCTAGCCTCATCTCTTGCTAGCTCCCATTGGAAACAATGGAGGATGGGGCACCATCTTTGGGGGTCCATAACTTTGGACCCCCTGAACCAAACCTCACCAAACCTGGGTCATGCCATTAGGACCATTACTGGATAACACCCTGAATTTTGGGTGCCACTGGCTTTAAAAAATGCACCCCCTGAAGTCCAAAATGCAAAAGCACCAATTTATTTTTAAAATGCCCGAATGCCTTGCATTCAGATTTGTTCATATTCGGGCAGGACATATTCGACCGATTTTGACCTGAATATGTCCAAATGCGCCCAGATTCGCGCTGAATCCGGCATTAGGTGCACCCGAATCTCCAAGCTTAGTTCGTTTATCTTTAATTAATAAGATTATAATTGCTGATCCAATTTGTACCTGATTTTGATAGAGACTTTTGATTACATAAAATTATGTGTGTTCATTATAATTATTTTTTAATTGTGAAGACTGTTATGGTAGTTATGTTCACTGATCTTTTAACCTTTAACTTCTTTTTTTATTGGAATTTTTTTTAAAAAAAAAGGAAATACAAAAATGTCATGAAAGAAGGCGTAGCCTTGGATGTGAGCTTTGCAAATGATTCCATTGGCTGGAAGAAAGTTTTGGTGAGACAGAAGGAACAGCATTTAAGACAACCACCTTACTGGAACTTACCAGGAAATATTTCAGCTACGTGACAGGCAAATCACCCATCATTAGATATTGTACAGTTGTAATCAACCACTTCTGATGTTTTCCTGCATGAACAGAAAATTCTTCGAGGTGAATTACTACAGTAGCACTTCACCCCAAAACATGTGGTACCTCTTTTGAAACTGTATGAGAATGTCTTGCATCATCATCATCATCATCATCATCATCATCATCATCATCATCATCATCATCATCATCATCATCATCATCATCATCATCATCATCATTTAATTTAATATACCGCCCCATCCCCGAAGGGCTCTGGGTGGTGTACAACATAAAATCACAAATAAAAACATCATAACAAAACTTCCATAAATATAATAAAACTGCAGTTGTGTCCTAAGATGGCCTCCCACCTAAATCTAATCCTCCTAGGAGGGGGAGGGAGAGGTAGCGGGTCTGATGGTATTAAGGACCCATGTATCCCAGTAATGGGTCCCGATGATATTGGAGAGGGGGCACACTCAGCGGCTGGTTTCTCCAAAAGCCCGGTGGAACAACTCAGTCTTGCAGGCCCTGCGGAAATCACCAAGATCCCGCAGGGCCCGGACAGCTGGAGGGAGAGTGTTCTACCAGGCAGGGGCCAGAGCCGTAAAGGCCCTGGCCTGAGTGGAGGCCTTTAGATTCTCTAGCACTGCCTACAAAAATATACAAAGCAGATACTGTCTAAATCATATCTCCTTTTTGACAAATATATAAAATAAGTATTATTCTTATACCCTCAGGAAACACTTCTATGTCACCTTTGAGCCTTAGCAAGAAAGCCCAGCTATGGGAAGAAAAACAGGATATAAATGAAGTAAACAGACCAAAAGGCGTTGACTGAGATCCGCTGTACAAAAACTCTGGAATGGAAACCTTTCCAGTTATGACCCCTCAGTTCAAGTTCCATCCTTTATTTCCTCTTAGCCTTTTTTTTAACGTTCAAGTTGCAGCCAGCTTCTAGTGACGGCTTACATATAAGCCCCGGGAGTTAGCCATTGCCAGCCTCATAGCAACCCCGGAATTCCTTGGTGGCCTCCCATCCTCAAACTCACCAGGGCCAACCCTGCTTAGCTTCTGAAATCTAATGAGATGGGGCTCGTCTGGGCCAGATAGGTCAGGGGCGTTCAGGAAAACTGCAGTGCAAATGTCATGGAGGAGGCAAAAAAATAAACCAGGCTGAATTAAGCGTACCGCAGACCTTCAGGTTAAACACTCTTTTCGAAGCCCGAGGCCAGCTGCACAAAAGCAAAAACCAAACCACCCAGAGAAAAGTAAATGCAATGAGATTTTTTTGGGGAAAAAAGTATATCGATTCTGGAGGGTTGCTGAACAGCAAGCAGTTTGTTCTGGTGGGTTTTCTGGGCTGTGTGGCTGTGGTCTGGTGGATCGTGTTCCTAATGTTTCACCTGCATCTGTGGCTGGCATCTTCAGAGGTGTTACCCTCTGTGATACACCTCTGAAGATGCCAGCCACCAGGGGCATAACGAGGCAGCCCTGGGCAAACTGTAGCCCTGGGCAAAACCTGAGTTGGATGCCCCCCCCGATGGGCGGCCACTCCACCATGACCAAAAAATTTTTGCACCAGGACATTGGTGCCTGCAGGGGGTGCATGTTTAGACATATCAGCACCACAATTTCAACATATCATCAGGAGACTGTCCTTATGCTACTCCCCAAGTTTGGTGAGGTTTGGTTCAAGGAGTCCAAAGTTATGGACTCCCAAAGGGGTGCCCCATCCCCCATTGTTTCCAATGGGAGCTAATTGGAGATGGGGGCTACAGTTTTGAGGGTCCATAACTTTGGCCCCCCTGAACCAAACTGCACCAAGCTTGGGGGGGGGTGCCATCATCTCCAGATGATACCCTGAAATTTTGGTGCCGATACATCCAAAAATGCACCCCCTTCAGGAACATCCTAGAAATTTGCCCAAGAATCTTTGTTCTGCATTGAGTTTTCTGCATTGCTGTCAATGGGGGTTGCAGGCTGTGGGGGGCACATTTCTGAAGGCACAGTCTCAAAACTTTCAGGGTCTCATCAGGAGACTGCTCTAATGATACCCACCAAGTTTGGTGCAGTTTGGTTCAGGGGGGCCAAAGTTATGGACCCTCAAAACTGTAGCCCCCATCTCCTATTAGCTCCCATTGGAAACAATGGGGGATAGGGGCACCCCCTTTGGGAGTCTATAACTTTGGACTCCCTGAACCAGACCTCACCAAACTTGGGGGGTAGCATAAGGACAGTCTCCTGATGATACGCTGAAATTTTGGTGCTGCTAGTCTAAAAACTGCGCCCCCTGCAGGCCAATAATGGAAAATCACTAAAATACCCCAAAACGAACCCAGCATTTTGATGCCCCCCACAAGGTGATGCCCTGGGCAGCTGCCCACCTTGCCCAATGGGCATTACGCCAGTGACAGCCACAGATGCAGGCAAAACATTAGGAACAAGATCCACCAGAACACGGCCACACAGCCCGGAGAACCCACCAGAACCAGTTGAATCTGGCCGTGAAAGCCTTCGACAATAGCAAGCAGTTCATTGCTACCAGCAGAAAAACCAGCGCTGCTTTTTTTAATCTGCCTATTTAGTACGTCTTTATTCCATCCTTTCCCCCACAAGCTTGGACAGTGTACATCATCCTCCCTCCTCCTTTGTACCCTCACAACAGCCCTGTGAGGTAGGTTAGCCTTAGAGAATGTGGCTGGCTGATGGTTATCTATCAAGCTGCCTGGCAGAGAGGGAATTCCTAGTTCAGTGCCCTAACCATGACATCACAATGGCCGCATCCTTCAAACCAACAGCTGAAAAAAATCTTCACGGAGAGGCCAAGTTCTATCCTTGGTCCCCACATAACACAGAACCTCTGAAGGTGCCAAGTCCCTGGAGCTTCCTTGATTCCTGTGATCTTAAGGAGAAGATCCAAAGGAAAGGAACAGAAAAATATGGGGAGCTTCAAGCCATTGCCTATTAGAAGAAGAGGAAGGGAAAACTGTATACACTGCTCTGGGCAAGTGCTTTACACTATCGTGTGTTGACAACCACAACTAACAAATCCAGATGTACTGAACAATTCCTCATTTGCCCTTGTCTCTCTTTCATAGTTCATAGTTTATCTGAGTTAACAGTCTATAGGTCATACGCCCATTTTTTTAAAAAAAAACCTTTGACAGAAAACTGAAAAACAGAATTTTGCCACACCCACTACACAGTTTTGATTTAGACCATTAAGAAGCAACCTTAATTTCACAACATCAGGAAAGGGGAAAAATTTAGTTATCCATTTAGTCAGAAATGTTGTTTTCTGATTCATAATTAGGAACGTCCAAAAAACACATGCAGACAAATCCAGTACATTAAGTTGACAGTCGCAGAATCTTTGATTGAAAAAATTCGTGCAGAATGCCCCTTCCTCTCAGCTGTTGGGAGTGCCTTACAGTTTGCACCCATATATGTTCGTCTCAGTTTCGGCACTGTTAATGTATAGAACTACAAAGGTAACACAGCATTAGCAGCAGGTTTAATACCTAAATTTAATGGAGAACACTTCCTTGTAGCATTTTGGGATATCATTCCAGTCACATTTAATTAGTTTCTGAGAATATGACATAAGTCTTTGCTTAGTTAACCCACCAGGTGAACAGTACCCTAACTGCTTCATTTTGCCCTCCACTGCTCTATGCAGAGGTGGGATCCAGCAGGTTCTCACAGGTTCCCAAGAGTAGGTTACTAATTATTTGTGTGTGCCAAGAGGGGGTTACTAATTGGTGATTTTGCCATGTGATTTTTGCCTTAGTTACGCCCCTCCTCTCAGCAGTAGCGTGCGGAACATGAAGCAGTCTAGCAGGAGGTGCACCGGCGTGCGTGGCAGCCTGCGCCTACGTGCATTCATTTCCCGCCCAAGGACCGGCGCAGCGGCTGCGTCCTTGACACAGCCCTGCCCAGGAATGCCCCGCCTCCAGAATGTCCGGCTATGCCCCCATCGTGCCCCGCCCAGCCCCATTGGCGTTACGCCACAGTTTGAATCCCACCACCACGGGAACCTGTTACTAAAAATTTTGGATCCCACCCCTGGCTCTATGCCATCTTAACCAACTACACTCCCATATGACTAGTACTGCAAAGACAGGGACATTCTTTGCACTAGATCAGGGGTAGGGAACCTGCGGCTCAAGAGCCGCATGCGGCTCTTCTGCTGGGGGTGGGGGGGGGGGGGGGTGGGGGGGGGGGGGGGTGGGGGGGGGGGGGGGTGGGGGGGGGGGGGGGTGGGGGGGGGGGGGGGTGGGGGGGGGGGGGGGTGGGGGGGGGGGGGGGTGGGGGGGGGGGGGGGTGGGGGGGGGGGGGGGTGGGGGGGGGGGGGGGTGGGGGGGGGGGGGGGTGGGGGGGGGGGGGGGTGGGGGGGGGGGGGGGTGGGGGGGGGGGGGGGTGGGGGGGGGGGGGGGTGGGGGGGGGGGGGGGTGGGGGGGGGGGGGGGTGGGGGGGGGGGGGGGTGGGGGGGGGGGGGGGTGGGGGGGGGGGGGGGTGGGGGGGGGGGGGGGTGGGGGGGGGGGGGGGTGGGGGGGGGGGGGGGTGGGGGGGGGGGGGGGTGGGGGGGGGGGGGGGTGGGGGGGGGGGGGGGTGGGGGGGGGGGGGGGTGGGGGGGGGGGGGGGTGGGGGGGGGGGGGGGTGGGGGGGGGGGGGGGTGGGGGGGGGGGGGGGTGGGGGGGGGGGGGGGTGGGGGGGGGGGGGGGTGGGGGGGGGGGGGGGTGGGGGGGGGGGGGGGTGGGGGGGGGGGGGGGTGGGGGGGGGGGGGGGTGGGGGGGGGGGGGGGTGGGGGGGGGGGGGGGTGGGGGGGGGGGGGGGTGGGGGGGGGGGGGGGTGGGGGGGGGGGGGGGTGGGGGGGGGGGGGGGTGGGGGGGGGGGGGGGTGGGGGGGGGGGGGGGTGGGGGGGGGGGGGGGTGGGGGGGGGGGGGGGTGGGGGGGGGGGGGGGTGGGGGGGGGGGGGGGTGGGGGGGGGGGGGGGTGGGGGGGGGGGGGGGTGGGGGGGGGGGGGGGTGGGGGGGGGGGGGGGTGGGGGGGGGGGGGGGTGGGGGGGGGGGGGGGTGGGGGGGGGGGGGGGTGGGGGGGGGGGGGGGTGGGGGGGGGGGGGGGTGGGGGGGGGGGGGGGTGGGGGGGGGGGGGGGTGGGGGGGGGGGGGGGTGGGGGGGGGGGGGGGTGGGGGGGGGGGGGGGTGGGGGGGGGGGGGGGTGGGGGGGGGGGGGGGTGGGGGGGGGGGGGGGTGGGGGGGGGGGGGGGTGGGGGGGGGGGGGGGTGGGGGGGGGGGGGGGTGGGGGGGGGGGGGGGTGGGGGGGGGGGGGGGTGGGGGGGGGGGGGGGTGGGGGGGGGGGGGGGTGGGGGGGGGGGGGGGTGGGGGGGGGGGGGGGTGGGGGGGGGGGGGGGTGGGGGGGGGGGGGGGTGGGGGGGGGGGGGGGTGGGGGGGGGGGGGGGTGGGGGGGGGGGGGGGTGGGGGGGGGGGGGGGTGGGGGGGGGGGGGGGTGGGGGGGGGGGGGGGTGGGGGGGGGGGGGGGTGGGGGGGGGGGGGGGTGGGGGGGGGGGGGGGTGGGGGGGGGGGGGGGTGGGGGGGGGGGGGGGTGGGGGGGGGGGGGGGTGGGGGGGGGGGGGGGTGGGGGGGGGGGGGGGTGGGGGGGGGGGGGGGTGGGGGGGGGGGGGGGTGGGGGGGGGGGGGGGTGGGGGGGGGGGGGGGTGGGGGGGGGGGGGGGTGGGGGGGGGGGGGGGTGGGGGGGGGGGGGGGTGGGGGGGGGGGGGGGTGGGGGGGGGGGGGGGTGGGGGGGGGGGGGGGTGGGGGGGGGGGGGGGTGGGGGGGGGGGGGGGTGGGGGGGGGGGGGGGTGGGGGGGGGGGGGGGTGGGGGGGGGGGGGGGTGGGGGGGGGGGGGGGTGGGGGGGGGGGGGGGTGGGGGGGGGGGGGGGTGGGGGGGGGGGGGGGTGGGGGGGGGGGGGGGTGGGGGGGGGGGGGGGTGGGGGGGGGGGGGGGTGGGGGGGGGGGGGGGTGGGGGGGGGGGGGGGTGGGGGGGGGGGGGGGTGGGGGGGGGGGGGGGTGGGGGGGGGGGGGGGTGGGGGGGGGGGGGGGTGGGGGGGGGGGGGGGTGGGGGGGGGGGGGGGTGGGGGGGGGGGGGGGTGGGGGGGGGGGGGGGTGGGGGGGGGGGGGGGTGGGGGGGGGGGGGGGTGGGGGGGGGGGGGGGTGGGGGGGGGGGGGGGTGGGGGGGGGGGGGGGTGGGGGGGGGGGGGGGTGGGGGGGGGGGGGGGTGGGGGGGGGGGGGGGTGGGGGGGGGGGGGGGTGGGGGGGGGGGGGGGTGGGGGGGGGGGGGGGTGGGGGGGGGGGGGGGTGGGGGGGGGGGGGGGTGGGGGGGGGGGGGGGTGGGGGGGGGGGGGGGTGGGGGGGGGGGGGGGTGGGGGGGGGGGGGGGTGGGGGGGGGGGGGGGTGGGGGGGGGGGGGGGTGGGGGGGGGGGGGGGTGGGGGGGGGGGGGGGTGGGGGGGGGGGGGGGTGGGGGGGGGGGGGGGTGGGGGGGGGGGGGGGTGGGGGGGGGGGGGGGTGGGGGGGGGGGGGGGTGGGGGGGGGGGGGGGTGGGGGGGGGGGGGGGTGGGGGGGGGGGGGGGTGGGGGGGGGGGGGGGTGGGGGGGGGGGGGGGTGGGGGGGGGGGGGGGTGGGGGGGGGGGGGGGTGGGGGGGGGGGGGGGTGGGGGGGGGGGGGGGTGGGGGGGGGGGGGGGTGGGGGGGGGGGGGGGTGGGGGGGGGGGGGGGTGGGGGGGGGGGGGGGTGGGGGGGGGGGGGGGTGGGGGGGGGGGGGGGTGGGGGGGGGGGGGGGTGGGGGGGGGGGGGGGTGGGGGGGGGGGGGGGTGGGGGGGGGGGGGGGTGGGGGGGGGGGGGGGTGGGGGGGGGGGGGGGTGGGGGGGGGGGGGGGTGGGGGGGGGGGGGGGTGGGGGGGGGGGGGGGTGGGGGGGGGGGGGGGTGGGGGGGGGGGGGGGTGGGGGGGGGGGGGGGTGGGGGGGGGGGGGGGTGGGGGGGGGGGGGGGTGGGGGGGGGGGGGGGTGGGGGGGGGGGGGGGTGGGGGGGGGGGGGGGTGGGGGGGGGGGGGGGTGGGGGGGGGGGGGGGTGGGGGGGGGGGGGGGTGGGGGGGGGGGGGGGTGGGGGGGGGGGGGGGTGGGGGGGGGGGGGGGTGGGGGGGGGGGGGGGTGGGGGGGGGGGGGGGTGGGGGGGGGGGGGGGTGGGGGGGGGGGGGGGTGGGGGGGGGGGGGGGTGGGGGGGGGGGGGGGTGGGGGGGGGGGGGGGTGGGGGGGGGGGGGGGTGGGGGGGGGGGGGGGTGGGGGGGGGGGGGGGTGGGGGGGGGGGGGGGTGGGGGGGGGGGGGGGTGGGGGGGGGGGGGGGTGGGGGGGGGGGGGGGTGGGGGGGGGGGGGGGTGGGGGGGGGGGGGGGTGGGGGGGGGGGGGGGTGGGGGGGGGGGGGGGTGGGGGGGGGGGGGGGTGGGGGGGGGGGGGGGTGGGGGGGGGGGGGGGTGGGGGGGGGGGGGGGTGGGGGGGGGGGGGGGTGGGGGGGGGGGGGGGTGGGGGGGGGGGGGGGTGGGGGGGGGGGGGGGTGGGGGGGGGGGGGGGTGGGGGGGGGGGGGGGTGGGGGGGGGGGGGGGTGGGGGGGGGGGGGGGTGGGGGGGGGGGGGGGTGGGGGGGGGGGGGGGTGGGGGGGGGGGGGGGTGGGGGGGGGGGGGGGTGGGGGGGGGGGGGGGTGGGGGGGGGGGGGGGTGGGGGGGGGGGGGGGTGGGGGGGGGGGGGGGTGGGGGGGGGGGGGGGTGGGGGGGGGGGGGGGTGGGGGGGGGGGGGGGTGGGGGGGGGGGGGGGTGGGGGGGGGGGGGGGTGGGGGGGGGGGGGGGTGGGGGGGGGGGGGGGTGGGGGGGGGGGGGGGTGGGGGGGGGGGGGGGTGGGGGGGGGGGGGGGTGGGGGGGGGGGGGGGTGGGGGGGGGGGGGGGTGGGGGGGGGGGGGGGTGGGGGGGGGGGGGGGTGGGGGGGGGGGGGGGTGGGGGGGGGGGGGGGTGGGGGGGGGGGGGGGTGGGGGGGGGGGGGGGTGGGGGGGGGGGGGGGTGGGGGGGGGGGGGGGTGGGGGGGGGGGGGGGTGGGGGGGGGGGGGGGTGGGGGGGGGGGGGGGTGGGGGGGGGGGGGGGTGGGGGGGGGGGGGGGTGGGGGGGGGGGGGGGTGGGGGGGGGGGGGGGTGGGGGGGGGGGGGGGTGGGGGGGGGGGGGGGTGGGGGGGGGGGGGGGTGGGGGGGGGGGGGGGTGGGGGGGGGGGGGGGTGGGGGGGGGGGGGGGTGGGGGGGGGGGGGGGTGGGGGGGGGGGGGGGTGGGGGGGGGGGGGGGTGGGGGGGGGGGGGGGTGGGGGGGGGGGGGGGTGGGGGGGGGGGGGGGTGGGGGGGGGGGGGGGTGGGGGGGGGGGGGGGTGGGGGGGGGGGGGGGTGGGGGGGGGGGGGGGTGGGGGGGGGGGGGGGTGGGGGGGGGGGGGGGTGGGGGGGGGGGGGGGTGGGGGGGGGGGGGGGTGGGGGGGGGGGGGGGTGGGGGGGGGGGGGGGTGGGGGGGGGGGGGGGTGGGGGGGGGGGGGGGTGGGGGGGGGGGGGGGTGGGGGGGGGGGGGGGTGGGGGGGGGGGGGGGTGGGGGGGGGGGGGGGTGGGGGGGGGGGGGGGTGGGGGGGGGGGGGGGTGGGGGGGGGGGGGGGTGGGGGGGGGGGGGGGTGGGGGGGGGGGGGGGTGGGGGGGGGGGGGGGTGGGGGGGGGGGGGGGTGGGGGGGGGGGGGGGTGGGGGGGGGGGGGGGTGGGGGGGGGGGGGGGTGGGGGGGGGGGGGGGTGGGGGGGGGGGGGGGTGGGGGGGGGGGGGGGTGGGGGGGGGGGGGGGTGGGGGGGGGGGGGGGTGGGGGGGGGGGGGGGTGGGGGGGGGGGGGGGTGGGGGGGGGGGGGGGTGGGGGGGGGGGGGGGTGGGGGGGGGGGGGGGTGGGGGGGGGGGGGGGTGGGGGGGGGGGGGGGTGGGGGGGGGGGGGGGTGGGGGGGGGGGGGGGTGGGGGGGGGGGGGGGTGGGGGGGGGGGGGGGTGGGGGGGGGGGGGGGTGGGGGGGGGGGGGGGTGGGGGGGGGGGGGGGTGGGGGGGGGGGGGGGTGGGGGGGGGGGGGGGTGGGGGGGGGGGGGGGTGGGGGGGGGGGGGGGTGGGGGGGGGGGGGGGTGGGGGGGGGGGGGGGTGGGGGGGGGGGGGGGTGGGGGGGGGGGGGGGTGGGGGGGGGGGGGGGTGGGGGGGGGGGGGGGTGGGGGGGGGGGGGGGTGGGGGGGGGGGGGGGTGGGGGGGGGGGGGGGTGGGGGGGGGGGGGGGTGGGGGGGGGGGGGGGTGGGGGGGGGGGGGGGTGGGGGGGGGGGGGGGTGGGGGGGGGGGGGGGTGGGGGGGGGGGGGGGTGGGGGGGGGGGGGGGTGGGGGGGGGGGGGGGTGGGGGGGGGGGGGGGTGGGGGGGGGGGGGGGTGGGGGGGGGGGGGGGTGGGGGGGGGGGGGGGTGGGGGGGGGGGGGGGTGGGGGGGGGGGGGGGTGGGGGGGGGGGGGGGTGGGGGGGGGGGGGGGTGGGGGGGGGGGGGGGTGGGGGGGGGGGGGGGTGGGGGGGGGGGGGGGTGGGGGGGGGGGGGGGTGGGGGGGGGGGGGGGTGGGGGGGGGGGGGGGTGGGGGGGGGGGGGGGTGGGGGGGGGGGGGGGTGGGGGGGGGGGGGGGTGGGGGGGGGGGGGGGTGGGGGGGGGGGGGGGTGGGGGGGGGGGGGGGTGGGGGGGGGGGGGGGTGGGGGGGGGGGGGGGTGGGGGGGGGGGGGGGTGGGGGGGGGGGGGGGTGGGGGGGGGGGGGGGTGGGGGGGGGGGGGGGTGGGGGGGGGGGGGGGTGGGGGGGGGGGGGGGTGGGGGGGGGGGGGGGTGGGGGGGGGGGGGGGTGGGGGGGGGGGGGGGTGGGGGGGGGGGGGGGTGGGGGGGGGGGGGGGTGGGGGGGGGGGGGGGTGGGGGGGGGGGGGGGTGGGGGGGGGGGGGGGTGGGGGGGGGGGGGGGTGGGGGGGGGGGGGGGTGGGGGGGGGGGGGGGTGGGGGGGGGGGGGGGTGGGGGGGGGGGGGGGTGGGGGGGGGGGGGGGTGGGGGGGGGGGGGGGTGGGGGGGGGGGGGGGTGGGGGGGGGGGGGGGTGGGGGGGGGGGGGGGTGGGGGGGGGGGGGGGTGGGGGGGGGGGGGGGTGGGGGGGGGGGGGGGTGGGGGGGGGGGGGGGTGGGGGGGGGGGGGGGTGGGGGGGGGGGGGGGTGGGGGGGGGGGGGGGTGGGGGGGGGGGGGGGTGGGGGGGGGGGGGGGTGGGGGGGGGGGGGGGTGGGGGGGGGGGGGGGTGGGGGGGGGGGGGGGTGGGGGGGGGGGGGGGTGGGGGGGGGGGGGGGTGGGGGGGGGGGGGGGTGGGGGGGGGGGGGGGTGGGGGGGGGGGGGGGTGGGGGGGGGGGGGGGTGGGGGGGGGGGGGGGTGGGGGGGGGGGGGGGTGGGGGGGGGGGGGGGTGGGGGGGGGGGGGGGTGGGGGGGGGGGGGGGTGGGGGGGGGGGGGGGTGGGGGGGGGGGGGGGTGGGGGGGGGGGGGGGTGGGGGGGGGGGGGGGTGGGGGGGGGGGGGGGTGGGGGGGGGGGGGGGTGGGGGGGGGGGGGGGTGGGGGGGGGGGGGGGTGGGGGGGGGGGGGGGTGGGGGGGGGGGGGGGTGGGGGGGGGGGGGGGTGGGGGGGGGGGGGGGTGGGGGGGGGGGGGGGTGGGGGGGGGGGGGGGTGGGGGGGGGGGGGGGTGGGGGGGGGGGGGGGTGGGGGGGGGGGGGGGTGGGGGGGGGGGGGGGTGGGGGGGGGGGGGGGTGGGGGGGGGGGGGGGTGGGGGGGGGGGGGGGTGGGGGGGGGGGGGGGTGGGGGGGGGGGGGGGTGGGGGGGGGGGGGGGTGGGGGGGGGGGGGGGTGGGGGGGGGGGGGGGTGGGGGGGGGGGGGGGTGGGGGGGGGGGGGGGTGGGGGGGGGGGGGGGTGGGGGGGGGGGGGGGTGGGGGGGGGGGGGGGTGGGGGGGGGGGGGGGTGGGGGGGGGGGGGGGTGGGGGGGGGGGGGGGTGGGGGGGGGGGGGGGTGGGGGGGGGGGGGGGTGGGGGGGGGGGGGGGTGGGGGGGGGGGGGGGTGGGGGGGGGGGGGGGTGGGGGGGGGGGGGGGTGGGGGGGGGGGGGGGTGGGGGGGGGGGGGGGTGGGGGGGGGGGGGGGTGGGGGGGGGGGGGGGTGGGGGGGGGGGGGGGTGGGGGGGGGGGGGGGTGGGGGGGGGGGGGGGTGGGGGGGGGGGGGGGTGGGGGGGGGGGGGGGTGGGGGGGGGGGGGGGTGGGGGGGGGGGGGGGTGGGGGGGGGGGGGGGTGGGGGGGGGGGGGGGTGGGGGGGGGGGGGGGTGGGGGGGGGGGGGGGTGGGGGGGGGGGGGGGTGGGGGGGGGGGGGGGTGGGGGGGGGGGGGGGTGGGGGGGGGGGGGGGTGGGGGGGGGGGGGGGTGGGGGGGGGGGGGGGTGGGGGGGGGGGGGGGTGGGGGGGGGGGGGGGTGGGGGGGGGGGGGGGTGGGGGGGGGGGGGGGTGGGGGGGGGGGGGGGTGGGGGGGGGGGGGGGTGGGGGGGGGGGGGGGTGGGGGGGGGGGGGGGTGGGGGGGGGGGGGGGTGGGGGGGGGGGGGGGTGGGGGGGGGGGGGGGTGGGGGGGGGGGGGGGTGGGGGGGGGGGGGGGTGGGGGGGGGGGGGGGTGGGGGGGGGGGGGGGTGGGGGGGGGGGGGGGTGGGGGGGGGGGGGGGTGGGGGGGGGGGGGGGTGGGGGGGGGGGGGGGTGGGGGGGGGGGGGGGTGGGGGGGGGGGGGGGTGGGGGGGGGGGGGGGTGGGGGGGGGGGGGGGTGGGGGGGGGGGGGGGTGGGGGGGGGGGGGGGTGGGGGGGGGGGGGGGTGGGGGGGGGGGGGGGTGGGGGGGGGGGGGGGTGGGGGGGGGGGGGGGTGGGGGGGGGGGGGGGTGGGGGGGGGGGGGGGTGGGGGGGGGGGGGGGTGGGGGGGGGGGGGGGTGGGGGGGGGGGGGGGTGGGGGGGGGGGGGGGTGGGGGGGGGGGGGGGTGGGGGGGGGGGGGGGTGGGGGGGGGGGGGGGTGGGGGGGGGGGGGGGTGGGGGGGGGGGGGGGTGGGGGGGGGGGGGGGTGGGGGGGGGGGGGGGTGGGGGGGGGGGGGGGTGGGGGGGGGGGGGGGTGGGGGGGGGGGGGGGTGGGGGGGGGGGGGGGTGGGGGGGGGGGGGGGTGGGGGGGGGGGGGGGTGGGGGGGGGGGGGGGTGGGGGGGGGGGGGGGTGGGGGGGGGGGGGGGTGGGGGGGGGGGGGGGTGGGGGGGGGGGGGGGTGGGGGGGGGGGGGGGTGGGGGGGGGGGGGGGTGGGGGGGGGGGGGGGTGGGGGGGGGGGGGGGTGGGGGGGGGGGGGGGTGGGGGGGGGGGGGGGTGGGGGGGGGGGGGGGTGGGGGGGGGGGGGGGTGGGGGGGGGGGGGGGTGGGGGGGGGGGGGGGTGGGGGGGGGGGGGGGTGGGGGGGGGGGGGGGTGGGGGGGGGGGGGGGTGGGGGGGGGGGGGGGTGGGGGGGGGGGGGGGTGGGGGGGGGGGGGGGTGGGGGGGGGGGGGGGTGGGGGGGGGGGGGGGTGGGGGGGGGGGGGGGTGGGGGGGGGGGGGGGTGGGGGGGGGGGGGGGTGGGGGGGGGGGGGGGTGGGGGGGGGGGGGGGTGGGGGGGGGGGGGGGTGGGGGGGGGGGGGGGTGGGGGGGGGGGGGGGTGGGGGGGGGGGGGGGTGGGGGGGGGGGGGGGTGGGGGGGGGGGGGGGTGGGGGGGGGGGGGGGTGGGGGGGGGGGGGGGTGGGGGGGGGGGGGGGTGGGGGGGGGGGGGGGTGGGGGGGGGGGGGGGTGGGGGGGGGGGGGGGTGGGGGGGGGGGGGGGTGGGGGGGGGGGGGGGTGGGGGGGGGGGGGGGTGGGGGGGGGGGGGGGTGGGGGGGGGGGGGGGTGGGGGGGGGGGGGGGTGGGGGGGGGGGGGGGTGGGGGGGGGGGGGGGTGGGGGGGGGGGGGGGTGGGGGGGGGGGGGGGTGGGGGGGGGGGGGGGTGGGGGGGGGGGGGGGTGGGGGGGGGGGGGGGTGGGGGGGGGGGGGGGTGGGGGGGGGGGGGGGTGGGGGGGGGGGGGGGTGGGGGGGGGGGGGGGTGGGGGGGGGGGGGGGTGGGGGGGGGGGGGGGTGGGGGGGGGGGGGGGTGGGGGGGGGGGGGGGTGGGGGGGGGGGGGGGTGGGGGGGGGGGGGGGTGGGGGGGGGGGGGGGTGGGGGGGGGGGGGGGTGGGGGGGGGGGGGGGTGGGGGGGGGGGGGGGTGGGGGGGGGGGGGGGTGGGGGGGGGGGGGGGTGGGGGGGGGGGGGGGTGGGGGGGGGGGGGGGTGGGGGGGGGGGGGGGTGGGGGGGGGGGGGGGTGGGGGGGGGGGGGGGTGGGGGGGGGGGGGGGTGGGGGGGGGGGGGGGTGGGGGGGGGGGGGGGTGGGGGGGGGGGGGGGTGGGGGGGGGGGGGGGTGGGGGGGGGGGGGGGTGGGGGGGGGGGGGGGTGGGGGGGGGGGGGGGTGGGGGGGGGGGGGGGTGGGGGGGGGGGGGGGTGGGGGGGGGGGGGGGTGGGGGGGGGGGGGGGTGGGGGGGGGGGGGGGTGGGGGGGGGGGGGGGTGGGGGGGGGGGGGGGTGGGGGGGGGGGGGGGTGGGGGGGGGGGGGGGTGGGGGGGGGGGGGGGTGGGGGGGGGGGGGGGTGGGGGGGGGGGGGGGTGGGGGGGGGGGGGGGTGGGGGGGGGGGGGGGTGGGGGGGGGGGGGGGTGGGGGGGGGGGGGGGTGGGGGGGGGGGGGGGTGGGGGGGGGGGGGGGTGGGGGGGGGGGGGGGTGGGGGGGGGGGGGGGTGGGGGGGGGGGGGGGTGGGGGGGGGGGGGGGTGGGGGGGGGGGGGGGTGGGGGGGGGGGGGGGTGGGGGGGGGGGGGGGTGGGGGGGGGGGGGGGTGGGGGGGGGGGGGGGTGGGGGGGGGGGGGGGTGGGGGGGGGGGGGGGTGGGGGGGGGGGGGGGTGGGGGGGGGGGGGGGTGGGGGGGGGGGGGGGTGGGGGGGGGGGGGGGTGGGGGGGGGGGGGGGTGGGGGGGGGGGGGGGTGGGGGGGGGGGGGGGTGGGGGGGGGGGGGGGTGGGGGGGGGGGGGGGTGGGGGGGGGGGGGGGTGGGGGGGGGGGGGGGTGGGGGGGGGGGGGGGTGGGGGGGGGGGGGGGTGGGGGGGGGGGGGGGTGGGGGGGGGGGGGGGTGGGGGGGGGGGGGGGTGGGGGGGGGGGGGGGTGGGGGGGGGGGGGGGTGGGGGGGGGGGGGGGTGGGGGGGGGGGGGGGTGGGGGGGGGGGGGGGTGGGGGGGGGGGGGGGTGGGGGGGGGGGGGGGTGGGGGGGGGGGGGGGTGGGGGGGGGGGGGGGTGGGGGGGGGGGGGGGTGGGGGGGGGGGGGGGTGGGGGGGGGGGGGGGTGGGGGGGGGGGGGGGTGGGGGGGGGGGGGGGTGGGGGGGGGGGGGGGTGGGGGGGGGGGGGGGTGGGGGGGGGGGGGGGTGGGGGGGGGGGGGGGTGGGGGGGGGGGGGGGTGGGGGGGGGGGGGGGTGGGGGGGGGGGGGGGTGGGGGGGGGGGGGGGTGGGGGGGGGGGGGGGTGGGGGGGGGGGGGGGTGGGGGGGGGGGGGGGTGGGGGGGGGGGGGGGTGGGGGGGGGGGGGGGTGGGGGGGGGGGGGGGTGGGGGGGGGGGGGGGTGGGGGGGGGGGGGGGTGGGGGGGGGGGGGGGTGGGGGGGGGGGGGGGTGGGGGGGGGGGGGGGTGGGGGGGGGGGGGGGTGGGGGGGGGGGGGGGTGGGGGGGGGGGGGGGTGGGGGGGGGGGGGGGTGGGGGGGGGGGGGGGTGGGGGGGGGGGGGGGTGGGGGGGGGGGGGGGTGGGGGGGGGGGGGGGTGGGGGGGGGGGGGGGTGGGGGGGGGGGGGGGTGGGGGGGGGGGGGGGTGGGGGGGGGGGGGGGTGGGGGGGGGGGGGGGTGGGGGGGGGGGGGGGTGGGGGGGGGGGGGGGTGGGGGGGGGGGGGGGTGGGGGGGGGGGGGGGTGGGGGGGGGGGGGGGTGGGGGGGGGGGGGGGTGGGGGGGGGGGGGGGTGGGGGGGGGGGGGGGTGGGGGGGGGGGGGGGTGGGGGGGGGGGGGGGTGGGGGGGGGGGGGGGTGGGGGGGGGGGGGGGTGGGGGGGGGGGGGGGTGGGGGGGGGGGGGGGTGGGGGGGGGGGGGGGTGGGGGGGGGGGGGGGTGGGGGGGGGGGGGGGTGGGGGGGGGGGGGGGTGGGGGGGGGGGGGGGTGGGGGGGGGGGGGGGTGGGGGGGGGGGGGGGTGGGGGGGGGGGGGGGTGGGGGGGGGGGGGGGTGGGGGGGGGGGGGGGTGGGGGGGGGGGGGGGTGGGGGGGGGGGGGGGTGGGGGGGGGGGGGGGTGGGGGGGGGGGGGGGTGGGGGGGGGGGGGGGTGGGGGGGGGGGGGGGTGGGGGGGGGGGGGGGTGGGGGGGGGGGGGGGTGGGGGGGGGGGGGGGTGGGGGGGGGGGGGGGTGGGGGGGGGGGGGGGTGGGGGGGGGGGGGGGTGGGGGGGGGGGGGGGTGGGGGGGGGGGGGGGTGGGGGGGGGGGGGGGTGGGGGGGGGGGGGGGTGGGGGGGGGGGGGGGTGGGGGGGGGGGGGGGTGGGGGGGGGGGGGGGTGGGGGGGGGGGGGGGTGGGGGGGGGGGGGGGTGGGGGGGGGGGGGGGTGGGGGGGGGGGGGGGTGGGGGGGGGGGGGGGTGGGGGGGGGGGGGGGTGGGGGGGGGGGGGGGTGGGGGGGGGGGGGGGTGGGGGGGGGGGGGGGTGGGGGGGGGGGGGGGTGGGGGGGGGGGGGGGTGGGGGGGGGGGGGGGTGGGGGGGGGGGGGGGTGGGGGGGGGGGGGGGTGGGGGGGGGGGGGGGTGGGGGGGGGGGGGGGTGGGGGGGGGGGGGGGTGGGGGGGGGGGGGGGTGGGGGGGGGGGGGGGTGGGGGGGGGGGGGGGTGGGGGGGGGGGGGGGTGGGGGGGGGGGGGGGTGGGGGGGGGGGGGGGTGGGGGGGGGGGGGGGTGGGGGGGGGGGGGGGTGGGGGGGGGGGGGGGTGGGGGGGGGGGGGGGTGGGGGGGGGGGGGGGTGGGGGGGGGGGGGGGTGGGGGGGGGGGGGGGTGGGGGGGGGGGGGGGTGGGGGGGGGGGGGGGTGGGGGG
The DNA here is from genome assembly GCF_021028975.2 of Sphaerodactylus townsendi. Classification (NCBI taxonomy): domain Eukaryota; kingdom Metazoa; phylum Chordata; class Lepidosauria; order Squamata; family Sphaerodactylidae; genus Sphaerodactylus; species Sphaerodactylus townsendi. The sequence goes on along the minus strand of NC_059426.1, from coordinate 13,268,337 downwards.
GGGGGGGGGTGGGGGGGGGGGGGGGTGGGGGGGGGGGGGGGTGGGGGGGGGGGGGGGTGGGGGGGGGGGGGGGTGGGGGGGGGGGGGGGTGGGGGGGGGGGGGGGTGGGGGGGGGGGGGGGTGGGGGGGGGGGGGGGTGGGGGGGGGGGGGGGTGGGGGGGGGGGGGGGTGGGGGGGGGGGGGGGTGGGGGGGGGGGGGGGTGGGGGGGGGGGGGGGTGGGGGGGGGGGGGGGTGGGGGGGGGGGGGGGTGGGGGGGGGGGGGGGTGGGGGGGGGGGGGGGTGGGGGGGGGGGGGGGTGGGGGGGGGGGGGGGTGGGGGGGGGGGGGGGTGGGGGGGGGGGGGGGTGGGGGGGGGGGGGGGTGGGGGGGGGGGGGGGTGGGGGGGGGGGGGGGTGGGGGGGGGGGGGGGTGGGGGGGGGGGGGGGTGGGGGGGGGGGGGGGTGGGGGGGGGGGGGGGTGGGGGGGGGGGGGGGTGGGGGGGGGGGGGGGTGGGGGGGGGGGGGGGTGGGGGGGGGGGGGGGTGGGGGGGGGGGGGGGTGGGGGGGGGGGGGGGTGGGGGGGGGGGGGGGTGGGGGGGGGGGGGGGTGGGGGGGGGGGGGGGTGGGGGGGGGGGGGGGTGGGGGGGGGGGGGGGTGGGGGGGGGGGGGGGTGGGGGGGGGGGGGGGTGGGGGGGGGGGGGGGTGGGGGGGGGGGGGGGTGGGGGGGGGGGGGGGTGGGGGGGGGGGGGGGTGGGGGGGGGGGGGGGTGGGGGGGGGGGGGGGTGGGGGGGGGGGGGGGTGGGGGGGGGGGGGGGTGGGGGGGGGGGGGGGTGGGGGGGGGGGGGGGTGGGGGGGGGGGGGGGTGGGGGGGGGGGGGGGTGGGGGGGGGGGGGGGTGGGGGGGGGGGGGGGTGGGGGGGGGGGGGGGTGGGGGGGGGGGGGGGTGGGGGGGGGGGGGGGTGGGGGGGGGGGGGGGTGGGGGGGGGGGGGGGTGGGGGGGGGGGGGGGTGGGGGGGGGGGGGGGTGGGGGGGGGGGGGGGTGGGGGGGGGGGGGGGTGGGGGGGGGGGGGGGTGGGGGGGGGGGGGGGTGGGGGGGGGGGGGGGTGGGGGGGGGGGGGGGTGGGGGGGGGGGGGGGTGGGGGGGGGGGGGGGTGGGGGGGGGGGGGGGTGGGGGGGGGGGGGGGTGGGGGGGGGGGGGGGTGGGGGGGGGGGGGGGTGGGGGGGGGGGGGGGTGGGGGGGGGGGGGGGTGGGGGGGGGGGGGGGTGGGGGGGGGGGGGGGTGGGGGGGGGGGGGGGTGGGGGGGGGGGGGGGTGGGGGGGGGGGGGGGTGGGGGGGGGGGGGGGTGGGGGGGGGGGGGGGTGGGGGGGGGGGGGGGTGGGGGGGGGGGGGGGTGGGGGGGGGGGGGGGTGGGGGGGGGGGGGGGTGGGGGGGGGGGGGGGTGGGGGGGGGGGGGGGTGGGGGGGGGGGGGGGTGGGGGGGGGGGGGGGTGGGGGGGGGGGGGGGTGGGGGGGGGGGGGGGTGGGGGGGGGGGGGGGTGGGGGGGGGGGGGGGTGGGGGGGGGGGGGGGTGGGGGGGGGGGGGGGTGGGGGGGGGGGGGGGTGGGGGGGGGGGGGGGTGGGGGGGGGGGGGGGTGGGGGGGGGGGGGGGTGGGGGGGGGGGGGGGTGGGGGGGGGGGGGGGTGGGGGGGGGGGGGGGTGGGGGGGGGGGGGGGTGGGGGGGGGGGGGGGTGGGGGGGGGGGGGGGTGGGGGGGGGGGGGGGTGGGGGGGGGGGGGGGTGGGGGGGGGGGGGGGTGGGGGGGGGGGGGGGTGGGGGGGGGGGGGGGTGGGGGGGGGGGGGGGTGGGGGGGGGGGGGGGTGGGGGGGGGGGGGGGTGGGGGGGGGGGGGGGTGGGGGGGGGGGGGGGTGGGGGGGGGGGGGGGTGGGGGGGGGGGGGGGTGGGGGGGGGGGGGGGTGGGGGGGGGGGGGGGTGGGGGGGGGGGGGGGTGGGGGGGGGGGGGGGTGGGGGGGGGGGGGGGTGGGGGGGGGGGGGGGTGGGGGGGGGGGGGGGTGGGGGGGGGGGGGGGTGGGGGGGGGGGGGGGTGGGGGGGGGGGGGGGTGGGGGGGGGGGGGGGTGGGGGGGGGGGGGGGTGGGGGGGGGGGGGGGTGGGGGGGGGGGGGGGTGGGGGGGGGGGGGGGTGGGGGGGGGGGGGGGTGGGGGGGGGGGGGGGTGGGGGGGGGGGGGGGTGGGGGGGGGGGGGGGTGGGGGGGGGGGGGGGTGGGGGGGGGGGGGGGTGGGGGGGGGGGGGGGTGGGGGGGGGGGGGGGTGGGGGGGGGGGGGGGTGGGGGGGGGGGGGGGTGGGGGGGGGGGGGGGTGGGGGGGGGGGGGGGTGGGGGGGGGGGGGGGTGGGGGGGGGGGGGGGTGGGGGGGGGGGGGGGTGGGGGGGGGGGGGGGTGGGGGGGGGGGGGGGTGGGGGGGGGGGGGGGTGGGGGGGGGGGGGGGTGGGGGGGGGGGGGGGTGGGGGGGGGGGGGGGTGGGGGGGGGGGGGGGTGGGGGGGGGGGGGGGTGGGGGGGGGGGGGGGTGGGGGGGGGGGGGGGTGGGGGGGGGGGGGGGTGGGGGGGGGGGGGGGTGGGGGGGGGGGGGGGTGGGGGGGGGGGGGGGTGGGGGGGGGGGGGGGTGGGGGGGGGGGGGGGTGGGGGGGGGGGGGGGTGGGGGGGGGGGGGGGTGGGGGGGGGGGGGGGTGGGGGGGGGGGGGGGTGGGGGGGGGGGGGGGTGGGGGGGGGGGGGGGTGGGGGGGGGGGGGGGTGGGGGGGGGGGGGGGTGGGGGGGGGGGGGGGTGGGGGGGGGGGGGGGTGGGGGGGGGGGGGGGTGGGGGGGGGGGGGGGTGGGGGGGGGGGGGGGTGGGGGGGGGGGGGGGTGGGGGGGGGGGGGGGTGGGGGGGGGGGGGGGTGGGGGGGGGGGGGGGTGGGGGGGGGGGGGGGTGGGGGGGGGGGGGGGTGGGGGGGGGGGGGGGTGGGGGGGGGGGGGGGTGGGGGGGGGGGGGGGTGGGGGGGGGGGGGGGTGGGGGGGGGGGGGGGTGGGGGGGGGGGGGGGTGGGGGGGGGGGGGGGTGGGGGGGGGGGGGGGTGGGGGGGGGGGGGGGTGGGGGGGGGGGGGGGTGGGGGGGGGGGGGGGTGGGGGGGGGGGGGGGTGGGGGGGGGGGGGGGTGGGGGGGGGGGGGGGTGGGGGGGGGGGGGGGTGGGGGGGGGGGGGGGTGGGGGGGGGGGGGGGTGGGGGGGGGGGGGGGTGGGGGGGGGGGGGGGTGGGGGGGGGGGGGGGTGGGGGGGGGGGGGGGTGGGGGGGGGGGGGGGTGGGGGGGGGGGGGGGTGGGGGGGGGGGGGGGTGGGGGGGGGGGGGGGTGGGGGGGGGGGGGGGTGGGGGGGGGGGGGGGTGGGGGGGGGGGGGGGTGGGGGGGGGGGGGGGTGGGGGGGGGGGGGGGTGGGGGGGGGGGGGGGTGGGGGGGGGGGGGGGTGGGGGGGGGGGGGGGTGGGGGGGGGGGGGGGTGGGGGGGGGGGGGGGTGGGGGGGGGGGGGGGTGGGGGGGGGGGGGGGTGGGGGGGGGGGGGGGTGGGGGGGGGGGGGGGTGGGGGGGGGGGGGGGTGGGGGGGGGGGGGGGTGGGGGGGGGGGGGGGTGGGGGGGGGGGGGGGTGGGGGGGGGGGGGGGTGGGGGGGGGGGGGGGTGGGGGGGGGGGGGGGTGGGGGGGGGGGGGGGTGGGGGGGGGGGGGGGTGGGGGGGGGGGGGGGTGGGGGGGGGGGGGGGTGGGGGGGGGGGGGGGTGGGGGGGGGGGGGGGTGGGGGGGGGGGGGGGTGGGGGGGGGGGGGGGTGGGGGGGGGGGGGGGTGGGGGGGGGGGGGGGTGGGGGGGGGGGGGGGTGGGGGGGGGGGGGGGTGGGGGGGGGGGGGGGTGGGGGGGGGGGGGGGTGGGGGGGGGGGGGGGTGGGGGGGGGGGGGGGTGGGGGGGGGGGGGGGTGGGGGGGGGGGGGGGTGGGGGGGGGGGGGGGTGGGGGGGGGGGGGGGTGGGGGGGGGGGGGGGTGGGGGGGGGGGGGGGTGGGGGGGGGGGGGGGTGGGGGGGGGGGGGGGTGGGGGGGGGGGGGGGTGGGGGGGGGGGGGGGTGGGGGGGGGGGGGGGTGGGGGGGGGGGGGGGTGGGGGGGGGGGGGGGTGGGGGGGGGGGGGGGTGGGGGGGGGGGGGGGTGGGGGGGGGGGGGGGTGGGGGGGGGGGGGGGTGGGGGGGGGGGGGGGTGGGGGGGGGGGGGGGTGGGGGGGGGGGGGGGTGGGGGGGGGGGGGGGTGGGGGGGGGGGGGGGTGGGGGGGGGGGGGGGTGGGGGGGGGGGGGGGTGGGGGGGGGGGGGGGTGGGGGGGGGGGGGGGTGGGGGGGGGGGGGGGTGGGGGGGGGGGGGGGTGGGGGGGGGGGGGGGTGGGGGGGGGGGGGGGTGGGGGGGGGGGGGGGTGGGGGGGGGGGGGGGTGGGGGGGGGGGGGGGTGGGGGGGGGGGGGGGTGGGGGGGGGGGGGGGTGGGGGGGGGGGGGGGTGGGGGGGGGGGGGGGTGGGGGGGGGGGGGGGTGGGGGGGGGGGGGGGTGGGGGGGGGGGGGGGTGGGGGGGGGGGGGGGTGGGGGGGGGGGGGGGTGGGGGGGGGGGGGGGTGGGGGGGGGGGGGGGTGGGGGGGGGGGGGGGTGGGGGGGGGGGGGGGTGGGGGGGGGGGGGGGTGGGGGGGGGGGGGGGTGGGGGGGGGGGGGGGTGGGGGGGGGGGGGGGTGGGGGGGGGGGGGGGTGGGGGGGGGGGGGGGTGGGGGGGGGGGGGGGTGGGGGGGGGGGGGGGTGGGGGGGGGGGGGGGTGGGGGGGGGGGGGGGTGGGGGGGGGGGGGGGTGGGGGGGGGGGGGGGTGGGGGGGGGGGGGGGTGGGGGGGGGGGGGGGTGGGGGGGGGGGGGGGTGGGGGGGGGGGGGGGTGGGGGGGGGGGGGGGTGGGGGGGGGGGGGGGTGGGGGGGGGGGGGGGTGGGGGGGGGGGGGGGTGGGGGGGGGGGGGGGTGGGGGGGGGGGGGGGTGGGGGGGGGGGGGGGTGGGGGGGGGGGGGGGTGGGGGGGGGGGGGGGTGGGGGGGGGGGGGGGTGGGGGGGGGGGGGGGTGGGGGGGGGGGGGGGTGGGGGGGGGGGGGGGTGGGGGGGGGGGGGGGTGGGGGGGGGGGGGGGTGGGGGGGGGGGGGGGTGGGGGGGGGGGGGGGTGGGGGGGGGGGGGGGTGGGGGGGGGGGGGGGTGGGGGGGGGGGGGGGTGGGGGGGGGGGGGGGTGGGGGGGGGGGGGGGTGGGGGGGGGGGGGGGTGGGGGGGGGGGGGGGTGGGGGGGGGGGGGGGTGGGGGGGGGGGGGGGTGGGGGGGGGGGGGGGTGGGGGGGGGGGGGGGTGGGGGGGGGGGGGGGTGGGGGGGGGGGGGGGTGGGGGGGGGGGGGGGTGGGGGGGGGGGGGGGTGGGGGGGGGGGGGGGTGGGGGGGGGGGGGGGTGGGGGGGGGGGGGGGTGGGGGGGGGGGGGGGTGGGGGGGGGGGGGGGTGGGGGGGGGGGGGGGTGGGGGGGGGGGGGGGTGGGGGGGGGGGGGGGTGGGGGGGGGGGGGGGTGGGGGGGGGGGGGGGTGGGGGGGGGGGGGGGTGGGGGGGGGGGGGGGTGGGGGGGGGGGGGGGTGGGGGGGGGGGGGGGTGGGGGGGGGGGGGGGTGGGGGGGGGGGGGGGTGGGGGGGGGGGGGGGTGGGGGGGGGGGGGGGTGGGGGGGGGGGGGGGTGGGGGGGGGGGGGGGTGGGGGGGGGGGGGGGTGGGGGGGGGGGGGGGTGGGGGGGGGGGGGGGTGGGGGGGGGGGGGGGTGGGGGGGGGGGGGGGTGGGGGGGGGGGGGGGTGGGGGGGGGGGGGGGTGGGGGGGGGGGGGGGTGGGGGGGGGGGGGGGTGGGGGGGGGGGGGGGTGGGGGGGGGGGGGGGTGGGGGGGGGGGGGGGTGGGGGGGGGGGGGGGTGGGGGGGGGGGGGGGTGGGGGGGGGGGGGGGTGGGGGGGGGGGGGGGTGGGGGGGGGGGGGGGTGGGGGGGGGGGGGGGTGGGGGGGGGGGGGGGTGGGGGGGGGGGGGGGTGGGGGGGGGGGGGGGTGGGGGGGGGGGGGGGTGGGGGGGGGGGGGGGTGGGGGGGGGGGGGGGTGGGGGGGGGGGGGGGTGGGGGGGGGGGGGGGTGGGGGGGGGGGGGGGTGGGGGGGGGGGGGGGTGGGGGGGGGGGGGGGTGGGGGGGGGGGGGGGTGGGGGGGGGGGGGGGTGGGGGGGGGGGGGGGTGGGGGGGGGGGGGGGTGGGGGGGGGGGGGGGTGGGGGGGGGGGGGGGTGGGGGGGGGGGGGGGTGGGGGGGGGGGGGGGTGGGGGGGGGGGGGGGTGGGGGGGGGGGGGGGTGGGGGGGGGGGGGGGTGGGGGGGGGGGGGGGTGGGGGGGGGGGGGGGTGGGGGGGGGGGGGGGTGGGGGGGGGGGGGGGTGGGGGGGGGGGGGGGTGGGGGGGGGGGGGGGTGGGGGGGGGGGGGGGTGGGGGGGGGGGGGGGTGGGGGGGGGGGGGGGTGGGGGGGGGGGGGGGTGGGGGGGGGGGGGGGTGGGGGGGGGGGGGGGTGGGGGGGGGGGGGGGTGGGGGGGGGGGGGGGTGGGGGGGGGGGGGGGTGGGGGGGGGGGGGGGTGGGGGGGGGGGGGGGTGGGGGGGGGGGGGGGTGGGGGGGGGGGGGGGTGGGGGGGGGGGGGGGTGGGGGGGGGGGGGGGTGGGGGGGGGGGGGGGTGGGGGGGGGGGGGGGTGGGGGGGGGGGGGGGTGGGGGGGGGGGGGGGTGGGGGGGGGGGGGGGTGGGGGGGGGGGGGGGTGGGGGGGGGGGGGGGTGGGGGGGGGGGGGGGTGGGGGGGGGGGGGGGTGGGGGGGGGGGGGGGTGGGGGGGGGGGGGGGTGGGGGGGGGGGGGGGTGGGGGGGGGGGGGGGTGGGGGGGGGGGGGGGTGGGGGGGGGGGGGGGTGGGGGGGGGGGGGGGTGGGGGGGGGGGGGGGTGGGGGGGGGGGGGGGTGGGGGGGGGGGGGGGTGGGGGGGGGGGGGGGTGGGGGGGGGGGGGGGTGGGGGGGGGGGGGGGTGGGGGGGGGGGGGGGTGGGGGGGGGGGGGGGTGGGGGGGGGGGGGGGTGGGGGGGGGGGGGGGTGGGGGGGGGGGGGGGTGGGGGGGGGGGGGGGTGGGGGGGGGGGGGGGTGGGGGGGGGGGGGGGTGGGGGGGGGGGGGGGTGGGGGGGGGGGGGGGTGGGGGGGGGGGGGGGTGGGGGGGGGGGGGGGTGGGGGGGGGGGGGGGTGGGGGGGGGGGGGGGTGGGGGGGGGGGGGGGTGGGGGGGGGGGGGGGTGGGGGGGGGGGGGGGTGGGGGGGGGGGGGGGTGGGGGGGGGGGGGGGTGGGGGGGGGGGGGGGTGGGGGGGGGGGGGGGTGGGGGGGGGGGGGGGTGGGGGGGGGGGGGGGTGGGGGGGGGGGGGGGTGGGGGGGGGGGGGGGTGGGGGGGGGGGGGGGTGGGGGGGGGGGGGGGTGGGGGGGGGGGGGGGTGGGGGGGGGGGGGGGTGGGGGGGGGGGGGGGTGGGGGGGGGGGGGGGTGGGGGGGGGGGGGGGTGGGGGGGGGGGGGGGTGGGGGGGGGGGGGGGTGGGGGGGGGGGGGGGTGGGGGGGGGGGGGGGTGGGGGGGGGGGGGGGTGGGGGGGGGGGGGGGTGGGGGGGGGGGGGGGTGGGGGGGGGGGGGGGTGGGGGGGGGGGGGGGTGGGGGGGGGGGGGGGTGGGGGGGGGGGGGGGTGGGGGGGGGGGGGGGTGGGGGGGGGGGGGGGTGGGGGGGGGGGGGGGTGGGGGGGGGGGGGGGTGGGGGGGGGGGGGGGTGGGGGGGGGGGGGGGTGGGGGGGGGGCATCTGTGGCTGGCATCTTCAGAGGATCCTCTGAAGATGCCAGCCACAGATGCAGGCAAAACATCAGGAGAACATGCCACTGGAACACGGCCATACAGCCCGGAAAACCCAGAACACCCCAGTAATAGAGGATATATGGGAGGCAACAGAAAGCCTGACCAATGATTTTAATGGTCTCTGAAAGGTTGGAAGAAGGGTTGTTTCATTTTGTAGCTTCATGTCCAAGAGTCACTGGGGAACAGCATTTTTAGCTTTCCTAAGACCCATGTCCAAAAATTGGTTTAGGGCTAAACTGATGGAAAGAAGTATGTTGATTTCCCTCAGAATCCAGTTGGGTTGAGGATCAACCAGAGGTGGGATCCAACCAGTTCTCACCACTTCTCTAGAAGTGGTTACTAATTTTTTCTGAGTGCCGAGAAGGGGTTACTAAAGCAACCTCCCTGCCCAATAGGGACTGGAGGTGCGTGTGTGTGGCGGCGCCACTGTTTGAATCCCACCACCATCGGAACCTGTTATTAAAATTTTTGGATCCCACCACTGGGATCAACCCGTAGAAAGAAGAGGATAAGACTTACAGGAGAGAGATGAAATTCTTTGCAAGGGCAGAAAGGTGGAATATAACGGTTGTAAAATAATAACAATATTCGATACTGGAAAATCTTGGCTTGGCGGTCTGTGTTTTGACCAAGTTTCTCTTCCCAACAAATCCAATCCACGATTCGTTTTCGTACCCTTTTCCATTTCTTTGCTATTTTCCTCCGTAAAGCACAGGCGGGTGTCAATTTTATTGGTGTCGCAATAAATCAGCGTTATACATTATACATCTATTATAAATAATGTACATGGAAGTAGAAAGTGCATGTTTAAAAAACCACCCTGCACGAGGCAAGACAAACACAACTATGAAACCGACAGTGGAAAGCACGGCACTGAAAGGTATTGGTACAAACATATTATAAATGATGATTAGAAAGAAACAAAATAGGGAATGTTTTCTTTTTCCTCCGGAAGGCTGATAAGATAAAGGTTCGAGTGGAACAAGGCAACGGTATTTTCAGGGCTCTGCTTTGCATCAGGCCGAGGTAGGGAAAGACGCTCTCGGACTCAAAGCGGGGAAAAGAAAGAATGAGTTTATTAATGGGGGGAGGGGGGAGGTTCCAAGCCTGCACTTGGTTCCATCTGCAAAAAGATAATGATTGTATCATTTTACATTCTGAAAGAAGGCAGGCCCTTCTAGGAAGCGCTGATGGCTGTCACTCGCCTGTCAGCATTTGCTATCTTTACCATTTGTATCCTTGATACGGGAGGCAGCGATTTATGGAAGCTGTCTTCCACCTATTAAAACACACTATCTTCCCCGGCTCCTGTCTTGATGGTGGCGGGGGGGGGGGGGGCACAGCATTTTGACAGGTGCCAGTCACCCGCCGATCAGCATTTGCTATCTGTTACACCCGCCATGAGCACTGCAAAGTTAGCAAATTGAGAAGGGCAAGGGGCTTGTCAGGATTTTCTCGAGGAGCGCGACTCAGCGGCATCTGACATACGTCCCCCTCAAAACAAAAATGTGCGTTCTTATGAAACAAAATATAGGTGCGGGGGCCGCCCACTCCCTATTAATATTCAGCAGAATTAATGACAGCGTTCTTAAGGGTCCTCCTTGCCTTACCTGCCTGTCTTTTCGGAGGAGTAAAGGTATCTTTACTTAGCAGAACATTAAGCTCCACAGACATGTTGGAAAGAGACTGCCATGGGCAACGTTTAAAAATTTATTAACTTCCTGATAAGAAATTCTACTTTCCCTCTCTCTGTGTACATTGCCAAGTTTAGGAGAAATGCAACCAGACAAGGAGGTCTGGTTCAAATGGTAAAACCGTGTCTAGTTTGCTGCAGGTGGCGGCTCACATGACTGACCGTTACACCCTACAAAACTTCCCCACAGGACGCCCGTTGTCAAAGATTCTAGTGTAACTGGATCCCAGAGTCCTAGTTTCCAATGTGCAGGGAATTTTATTTGTGCTGACAAGAAGAGCGCTGCCTCCCAAACCCCACCCGAAGCAGCACTGCCCAGACAAACCAGGTCATTGAAGCCTTGTCATGTGACCCATGATTGTATCCTAAAAACAAGGCATGACAATATTGTATTGTCGAAGGCTTTCACAGTCGGAATCACTGGGGTGCTGTGTGGTTTCCGGGCTGTATGGCCGTGTTCTAGCAACATTCTCTTCTGACGTTTCGCCTGCATCTGTGGCTGGCATCTTCAGAGGATCTGATGGTAGGAATGGAAAGCAAGTGGAGTATATATACTGTGAGGTGAAAAGGTGAGGCCATCTGAATAGAGTAGCCTGGCATGTGAGTCACAGAGAAGTCTGTAGCATGGGAGTAACAATGAAGCTAGCAAGGTCAATAGGTGAATGGACCTGAATAAAAGTATCCTGGTCTTTGTTCCCTTTGAGTGCTAGATTGGCAAGATGACCTTCAAGAGAACGTTGGCCTTCAGGATGGGTATTTGCACCTCTATGAAGGGCGGAGAAGAAATTATTTCAGCAAGGGCAGGTCTCTTTTTGTGTGTGGTGGTCTAAGCACCTTTGTCAAAGGTCCCCCTTCCATGCAGAAAACCAAACAATAAAATCTGTCACTGACAATTCCTCTGCCTAAAGCAGTGGTTCTCAACCTTCCTAATGCCATGACCCTTTAATACAGTTCCTCATGTTGTGGTGACCCCCAAGCATAAAATTATTTGTGTCTCAGTTCCTAAGCATTGGAAATATGTGTTTTCCGATGGTCTTAGGCCAGTGGTGGCGAACCTATGGCATGGATGCTAGATGTGGCACTCAAAGCCCTCTCTGTGGGCACACACAGAGTCCCCCCCCACATCTAGGCTGGCCTGGGCCGCTGGGCTCGATTATTAGCATTAAACCTAATTTTGGGGAAACAGTGTAAGCACTGTTAAATCCCATTGATTTTCATGTGAAAAACTTAAGCGCAGTCCTTTATCTGGGAGTAAGCTCGGTTGCTGGCAATGGGGCCTGCTTCTGAGTAAACCCTCCTAGGGTCGTGATTCACCTGTTGGAAGAGTTGCACGGTTGCTTCAAAGCAAAGCCATCGACTACCACCAAGCTTACTCCCGAGTAACGCACGCCTTGGAGCCAACCGTTCTTTTCTAAACTAAAACCTCAGTATTCAGGTTAAATTGCCATGTTGGCACTTTGCAATAAATAAATGGGTTTTGGGTTGCAATTTGGGCACTCGTTCTCGAAAAGGTTCACCATCACTGTCTTAGGCGATCCCTGTTAAAGGGTCGTTCGACCCCCAAAGGGGTTGTGACCCACAGATTGAGAGCCGCTGGCCTAGAGGCAGTCTTGACCCTCCCTGTTTCCTGATACATTTCCAAATTCTTCTTCATTGGCATCTCAGAGAAGGGGGAATTCCAACAGTCACAGGTAGGCCCCGCCCAATTGGGACCTCAGATCCTGGGCCTCTTACACTATTTATTTGCTTCATTTGTACCCGCCCTTCTCTTCTTGGAGGGGCCACAGTGGGTCACAGCATTCTCCTCTGTTAATTCTCACAACCACTGTGCGAGTTAAGTTGGGCTGAGAGGGGTAACACAGCCCAAAGCTCATCTAAGCAAACTTCAGTAGTACTCAGAAGCCTTTATTGGCATAAAATAAACATACAAAATCAGCATACAAAATTTGCCCATTATTGCTCACAATTATAGACACTGGTACTAAAATACTAAATACTAAAATATATACATGGTCCTTCTGTAACTATAGGACTTTCCTTCAGCTAAGTTAACTCACTTAAACGTCATCAGATACTGACAGAAGCTAGCAAAATTACTGCTGGCTATATGTGGTCATAATACATAGATATTGGTTGGTATTCATCTCGACTTACGTCTATTATTGTTAGCCGAAATTTTGCTACATTCTCACACACTGTGGGATTCATGTTGTTCAAAAGCGTAGGTATCTTAAGAGCATCAGTTAGATTGTTATACAGAAATGGGATAAGTGCAGATTGTGACATTCTGATTTTTGCCAACCTTACACAATGAAAGAGGGTGTGATCGAGTGTCTCCACCTGAAACTTCAGTAGTAAAGTGAGGATTCATCCCTGGATCTCCCAGATCGAAGTGTGGTGCACTAACCACTACACCACGGTAGCATGCAGGCCTGGTAGCTTGTCATGGAGGAATTAAGGAAGGGAATCCTTGTGGCCATGGTAGGTTTTTGCTCCTAATGTTTCACCTGGCATCTTCAGAGGCATGTCATTCCTTTCAGCATGTTCTCCAACTTGGGCTGCATCTCCACTATTCGAAATTCCATTATTTGCTGCATCGGAAAATGCTAACAGATTATAGTTAGCCCAAGCCCCAGCATGTGAGTCAACCGTCATCAAGAGTGGGGTCGGTGTGCTCAAAAGGTACAACGAAACAAAAGCACCTGATTAAAATGACATTAATTTGAAATTTTTTTTTTTAAAAAAAGAAAGAATGAGGTTGCAAGCTATTGTGAAGTGTATATTTTGAGCTGGATTACTTATCCGAAAACAAGGGATGGCAGCAGAAGCTCTTTTGAACGAAAGCTTTAGTGAAGCTTTTGAAGAGGCTGGTGATTTTATTTCCATTAGCCATTGGGTCAGTGGCGTAATGCCTAGGGGGCTGGGAGGTTCACAATGCACCAGGTGTGTGTGCCGGTGTGGGGACATGGCGGGGGCATTCTGGGGCACGGTGGGGCATGGTGGGGGCGCAGGGGGCATGCTTGCCCTGGGTGCAGTTCCCCCTAGCTCTGGCCCTGCATTGGGGGCTTTTCTTTTGTTGTACCTTATGAATAGCGAGAGGAGAACCATGGGGGTGACCAGGAAAATTAGTGGATTGGAAGAGCTTATGAGGACCTATGAGGAAAACTTTAAGAGTCTGGGACTTTTCAGTCTCAAAAAAATACAGCTGGGGGCGTACATTATCTCTCTATATAAAAAGCTAACCGTGTGTTTGTTCCTCATGCCCTAACGCGGAAACGCCTGCACTGAATGCTACAAAATTTTCCCACGATGTTCCTCCCTGTTGTGGGCAGGTAATCAGACCTTCGAATTGCCAAAAGTCCATACCTGAACCCAGTAAACTGCACTTTTCTGCAAAACACATGGCAGACCAATCAGGGGCCGCCGTGCCAGGGGCGTGGCTTGCTCCTTTTTGCTGTGGCATGCGCATGCACGCCGGCCTAAATTAAAGGCTGCCAGACTCACCCACACAGGAAGAGGAAGGAGGAGTGTTCCCAGGTACCCGGTAAGAAACAGCTGTAACACTTCTCCCCTTCTTCCTCCCTTCTCCTCCGAGCTCACCACACAAAGCCACAGCAAAGCGTGGCCAGGCCCGCTAGTAGATTTATAAAATTATATGCAAGATGGAGGATTGACAAAAATGCACAAACAAAAGCTGTGGAGCCAATTTTTAGTAAGAACAAGCACAGCCTCCCAAAATAGGGTGCCAGCTTTCAAGTTCTACAGAATCTCACAGCAAACTACAAGTTTTTTTTTACATGGGAGAAAAGATGATGCTTCAGGCTCTGAAGTTCACCTTCTTGCCTCCTCTTGTGTTGAACACTATGCACTTGATGAGGTCAGGTTGTGCTGGGTGAAACCAGTATCAAATTGCACCTTTATCCTCCTGGGACAAGGAAAGGAGTAATATATTTCTTCGACTTTTGAGGTCATTTATCCCATGATCCCCAGCTGAACCCTTTTGGTGATCAGATGAAACCCTGGCCCCTGTTTCCTCCAGCAGAACAGTTGATTGGATTCAGCTCAAGAACTCCATGGGTGGTACTCCAACTAGTCTAGACTATTCTTTTAACTGTTGGGGTATTAAGCTAGACACAGGTCTGCTTTGTGAGAGGCAGGTAGAGGGATCTTCACCAATGTTTACAGAGGTTGCTCCCTGAAGAAATCCACTCAAAACAAGTGGCAGCAACTTTTTTTAAAGGTCTCCAACAAAAATTGATACACATGGAGTGTGCTTTGAAGTCCAGCTGGTCACATCTCCTAGTCCAGTGGTCAGCAACCTGCTGCTCTCCAGATGTTTATTGACTATAATTCCCACCGGGGGCTGATGGGAATTGTAGTCCATGAACATCTGGAGAGCGGCAGGTTGCAGACCCCTGTCTTAGTCATAAAACTGCCCAAGCAGACTACCTTGGAGTTCTCAATGATCTGGACAGAAGAGAGTTGAATACATAACGAATTCTCCCATCGAAATCGGTGGAACATGAAAAGGTTGCACAGTGCCCTAAATTATAGATCTTACCTCCTATAAATATTCATTTTGCTTATTGACCATTTTAAAAAAAATTGTAATCTGAACATGGCTGCGCTTTACATAGCCTCTGTCAACTCAATGATGTTATTCCATATGATTTTTGAAAAAGCTTCATTATATCAAGAGAGCAAACCTCAATAGGTCTGCTTAGAACTGAGCTCCGGGTCTTTCAGTGGCATTTTCTCCCGGAAAAGCATTCTTTGGATTGTCCTTTAAGTTGATGATGGTGGTGGTGGTAAATGTCATCAAGCCACAGCTGACTTTTGTCAACCCCACAGGGTTTTCGAGGCAAGAGATTATCAGAGGTGGTTTGCCACCACTTGCCTCTGTGTAGCAACCTTGACTTCTTTGGTGGTCTCCCATATAAGGTGCTCGGGAGCAACAGCCGCAGAAGGCCACTGCTTTCACATCCTGCATGTGAGCTCCCAATGGCACCTGGTGGGCCACTGCGAGTAGCAGAGCTGGACTAGATGGACTCTGGTCTGATCCAGCTGGCTTGTTCTTATGTTCTTCTTATGTTCTTATAAGGACTAACGGAAGCAGGAGCCTGGCATCGAGAAACTGCGGGAGGATGGGAGGGGAATGAGAGCCTTTTCTTCTCTGCAGGTGTCCGCAGAGGCGCATCTAGGAAAAATGGAGCCCAGGGACAACATCTGAACCCCCCCCCCTGGCGCCAGGTCTACTGCCTGGTGCTGGTGCCAGCACCCAGGTCTTTGTGTGCAGGGGGACATGGCTGTCAAGATGCCTAGTGGGATCCAGGGGCTGCTTCAGTTTTCTGGGCTTTGGGGGGATGGGACAGGATATTAATGTCAGGATCATGCTGACTGTGCTTTGATGTTTTCTATGAGTGAAAGGCAAATGTTATTGCTATTACAATGTCCCTCTCTTCCTTCCCCTCGGCAACCTCTGGGCGCCGGTTTACCTCTTCAAGAGAGGTGCGAAAGGTTCCCAGGTCCTTTGATGTTTTGTAGTATAGTCGCAGTGACCATTTGGTGTGGGGTGCCACGGGGGGAGGCTAGGGAAATAAAGTATCGGGATCTGAGCTTCCAGCTGAGATCCAGCTTTCGTATGTTACTGTTCGTATCTAGGATAAACGTTGTAGAACCTTTCCACAGTCTCTGTTACTTCTATGCTCGAGAGTCTGACATTAAGTTGGATCTGAGTCCTGATACTTTATTTCCCTAGCCTCCCCCCGTTGCACCCCACACCAAATGCATCACACACCAAATGCTGTGTGATACTAACTGTTTCTACCACCAGGTGCTGGTCAAGGCCAGCTCCAACGGACAACTGCTCTTATCATACTGTCTGCATATTTTCTTGCACTGTTCATATGAGGGGTGTGTGACCCTTATGGATATTACTGCTGTGTGCGTGGGGGAAAAAGCCGATTCTGGCTTTTCCAAGCTGTCGTCAGGATGAATAAACCTCTGTTCTCTACAAGGTGTTGTTTCAATCATTGGGGATCTAACAATGGGTTACCCCATGTCCCCATAGGTGGTATGCCCCTGGATGTCCGGTATTGCTGCCGCTCAGCACAGCCTGGGAGACAGGAAACACATTCCTTTACCAAGTGTGAAACTGTTGCTTTGCCTTTGCTTTGTAGAGTAGCGCCTTTTGGCTAGGAGGGCGGGGTGCTGCGGGGAATATATGCTAGGGGTTTACACAGGCTCTTCAGAAACGTCTTTGTCAATGCTGTCATTTAGGTTCCAAATAAATATTACTGAGCAAACCTACAGTTTGTCTTCTTTTTGGACCCAAGGTCTGACACTGACTCCGCTTAGTTTCCAAGATCTAACAAGACTGGGCTAGCCTGGATGCAAAGTGTGTTAATTTTTCTTGATTTTGGTTTGTCCTGAATGACAAACATGATATATATCTATATCTAGAAGAAGAAGAAGAGTTTGGATGTGTATCGCACTTGTCTCTCCTGTAAGGAGACTCAAGGTGGCTTACAAACTTCTTTCCCTTCCTCTCCCCACAACAGACACCTTGGGAGGCAGGTGGGGCTGAGAGAGTCCTGAGAGAACTGTGACTAGCCCAAGGTCACCCAGCAGGAATATAGGAGTGTGGAAACGCATCTGATTCACCAGATAAGCCTCCACCACTCAGGTAGAGGAGTGGGGAGTTAAACCCAGTTCTTTCTTTCTTTTTAACTATCATTTCTATATTTCTATTTCTATATCTATATCTATTTCTATCTATGTATATAAAGCCAGCTCTGTTTCATTTTCCCTCTTTTTGATCATACAGCCTCTAAAAGCAAGCGGGGTGATTCACCATATTAATGAGTCTTTGAATACAGTATTAGAGATTATGAATTTTAATCAAAAGGTAATCTGTTTGTTTTTTCCCCAGCCGGTCATGTGTTTTTATTGAAGCATGCAAGAGTCAAGCCAACTTCCTTTCCGACCTGCTATCATCCTCTTCCCAGGCATACATCAGTTATTTCATCTTGAGAATTATAGTACTGGACTGGGAAGAAAATAGATTGTAATGGCGGCAATGAGGGAGGTTATAATTATTGCCCTGACCTGCACAAGAATGATTGAAAGCTTTTCATTTTCCTTTATCCTTTTTTTAAAAAAATAAAAACAAAATACCATCATAGCAACGCACTTCCCTAAGAATCGCTCCCTCCAAAGTGTGGGCCTATATGGTTATTGGAAAGATCAGCTGCACCCAAAGAGAACAGGTCAATGGCTTTCTCAGACTCCTGGGTTAGTTTAGCCTGGGCTGCCAACCAGGTCTGAAATGTTTAAAAAGCCTCGGGGAGAAAGATATAAATACATACGTGAGTCTGACATAGCGCGACATGCCAGGTAAGGCATTAATTAAAACGATGAGAAACAGCCGAATACGAAATTGCAATGGGATTATCGATGCAGTTTTTTTTTAAGAAAAGAGAGATTAAGTATTAAATGGCACAACACAGAGAGATTTATATTTGGCATACAGGAGCACCGCATGGATAGATCGTAAGGAAATTATGTACATAGCGCCCAGGGGATAATTTGGAGGTATCTCATCCAGTGGTGGGATCCGAAAATTTTAGTAACAGGTTCCCATGGTGGTGGGATTCAAACTGTGGCATAGTGCCAATGGCGATGGGCAGGGCATTCCGGGGGCATGGCCAGGCATTCTAGGGGTGGGGCATTCCTGGGTGGGGCTGTGGCAAGGATGCAGCCACTGCGCCGGTCCTTGGGTGGGAAATGAATGCATGTAGGTGCAGGCTGCCATGCATGTCAGTGCACCTCCTGCTAGACTGCTTCAAGTTCTGCGCACTACTGCTGAGGAGCGGAGGAGGGGCATAACTAAGGCAAAAATCACGTGGCAAAATCACCAATTAGTAACCCTCTCTTGGCACACACAAATAATTAGTAACCTACCCTCGGGAACCTGTGAGAACCTGCTGGATCCCGCCTCTGATCTCATCTGACAGCCCTGCAGAACCTAAGCAAGTCCAGTTGGGTTTAGTGACAGAGGACCTTTTTTTACCAAATACGTGCTCCATGAGATAAGATAAAATCACCTAATCATGGTGAAACGCTAGGGGCACAAAAGCCTTTGCATGCATTGCATTGCAACTGCTGCCAAATTTGCCCGTGGCCATGCTGGGGGAAGAGAAAAGCAACTGATAGCAGGACAGAGCACACGGGCATTCATTCTCTATTGCACCTTGCCTCTTCCTTCAGTGCACAGGAATGCCTGTTTAGGTATTGATCCAAAGGGATTCAACAGCAGCTTGAGCAATCTACGAGAGAATGAGCCATCACAAATGCTATGGACAGGTCTGTCACTTCAATTTACGTCGCCTCAAAAACTAATTGCCGTCAGGGGATCCAACAAGGACTGTTCACAGAGCAGAACTTTCCTATTTTTTTCTCCCACTGCATCACCCCCCTCCAGAGCACCTTAAAATTTTGTTTTGGGGGGGTGTCAATGGACCCTCACGAAAAGCACAGGAACGGGGTGGAAATCTGCAGAAGGAAGAGAAATGGCAAAAACGGCTCCTCTTTCTGATGGTAAATGTGCCATCACATTGTCTGACAAACAGCCCCATCCATAGGGCCGGGCGCTTGACCTTGGGGCTGTGACTGGGCCGGCACGCTGCTCCCAAGGAGGTTTCCCAGGGGCGTATGTCATGCCCCCACAGAAGCTTTTGTTATTTCCCATAAAGCTTCAGTTTCCCTATAATTAGCATGGGTTTAGTTCATTGTAAAGTCTTCTAAGGGAGGGAATTTTAGTTAGCCCCTGTCCCTTTAAGACATTTCCCAAGAGGCAGTTTCTTTTCTTTACCCAGCAATCTCCTGTTTTAGCTCTAGCCAGTCAGTCAGAGCGAGGTGCCAAGGGTAACTGGAGACTGTAATATTCGTGATGTATATGGTGGTCCATAGTAGTCTATGGTGACATATAAAGCACAAGTTAAGGTTCATAGCAATTAGAACCAGACAAAGAATAAAAGGAAGCAAGGCACAGTGGACTTCCTTGAAAGCAACCAAAAGAAGATACAGTCTACAGCTTCAAATCTACTCAAGGCAAGCAATGATTTAGACAGTCCCAAGGGAGGAGTTAGGGTCTTAATTCTCCTAAGTAATAAACCTATTGTTTGAACTGTGGAACCTGGCTTGTGTCTCCCCCACTCTGTCCTAGCCAGGTACAGGGCACCAAAACCAGATTCACTTGGGGGGGCAGAACAGCGTGGGAAGGCTACAAACGCATAAAAGCCTCCCCGATGCCAGAAAACCCCTTTTGGGTTTAACACAACCCCAAAGGTGGTATGACTCCAAAAACACGGAAGCCGGCATAATAGGGGTAATGGCTGGGAGGAAACTGTTGGCTCCTTCCCCAGCCATGCACACAGACTGCCCCCAGTACACTGGCAGTGGTGGTGTCGCAGGGACCCTGACACAGCATTTAGCACTGCATCCCAATGCTGGGGAGGACGGCAGCGGTCACACACAAGAAGATTTGACCCTCTGGTGGGACAAATCTGACAGAGCGACACAGTTTCACAACGAACAGGTTTGGATCCGCGTGCAAATTTCAAGGGGAGATTCGACCCATATTAGAAACCAAAATGAACACTAGATAACATAGTAAAGATGTAATGAACTGGAAGTTTGTGTGTGTTTGGTTCTTTTAATAGATAATATAAAGTTTCTAACTAGCTCAATCTCCATACTATATATTAGTTTTGTGGTGGAATAGAGCCGCTTTGATCCTCAGGTCCTATTCTACCCAGCCCTCTTCCAGGGGTTTCCATCTTTTCCTGGAAGGAGCTTCCTTTCTCTCTTTTTCTCTCTAGGGTAACTGCTGCCACCACCTGAACGTTGTAGGAATTTCCCACTGGGGGGGATCAGTCCCACTCCCCCCACGTCCTTTGAAGCCTAGCTTCTGTGTCTCTGGAGTCCTCTCTCCTCAGTACCACAGAGATGATTTATTCTCTGGTTCACCCCTGGAGGTATAGGTGCTTGCCAACTGCCAGCCTGCCTCCTGGCATCCTCCTTTTAAAATAGTGCGTCCAACATACTGGAGGGTTATGTGGAACACAGAATCTCTACCAGCATCCAATGGTAAAAATGTTTATTAAAAGGGAAATGTTCACACGCATACTTTTAGCACAGCACCAGATTGAGCAAGAGTTGCCAAATAAACGAGGGATAAATGCAATTCCTTGTTCCCTTTCTCTGTACATACCCTATCGATTCTTAAAGTAGGGCAGGCTCTTCAGCTTAGAATATTACTGATCTCACAGAGTTCCCATTACCGGGAAGATTGTGCCAACTCCCTGGGCAAGCACATGGCCAAAATGGCTGTTGCCTCCAGAACTCCAGGCACAAGCTCTGACTCCTTCCTTGGTCTCAGCCAGAAGATAAGAGTCCTTATCTTCTCCCAAGAGTTTTATCAGTTCCCAGTCCCTACCCATTTGATCTGGCCAGTCTGGGTTTCCTGCTGGATCCAGGTATCTTCTTCCTGGTGTCCTTCTTTCATTTTAAATCCACCAAATTGGTGAAACCTACTTGGAGAAGGGGGCGGGACTTAACCCATCCCATTGCCTCTCACTACCTGTATTAGCATCTCAAAAGGGTTGCTGGGAAGGGCTGGCAGAGAAAAGAGAAAAAATGTTTTAAATGCTCCCTTCAAACCTCAAAGGGAGCAGGGAAGCCATTTCTTCACAAGCTTAAACAACTAACAAAAGTTACATACAAGTTAAGAACATAAGAACATAAGAATAAGCCAGCTGGATCAGACCAGAGTCCATCTAGTCCAGCTCTCTGCTACTCGCAGTGGCCCACCAGGTGCCTTTGGGAGCTCACATGCAGGAGGTGAAAGCAATGGCCTTCTGCGGCTGTTGCTCCTGAGCACCTGGACTGTTAAGGCATTTGCAATCTCAGATCAAAGAGGATCAAGATTGGAAGCCATAAATCAACTTCTCCTCCATAAATCTGTCCAAGCCCCTTTTAAAGCTATCCAGGTTAGTGGCCATCACCACCTCTTGTGGTAGCATATTCCAAACACCAATCACACGTTGTGTGAAGAAGTGTTTCCTTTTATTAGTCCTAATTCCCCCCCCCCCCCAGCATTTTCAATGTATGCCCCCTGGTTCTAGTATTGTGAGAAAGAAAGTTCCATCATAAGGCTCACAATTCCACATTGTACTTTAAATAAACTCCCGAAAACAATTATAGCTGTAAACATCGGCTGAACTGTCTTTGCCGCTTCTCCAAACTTTCCCAGAAGTGTCACACTGTCTGAGATCCTTGACCGGTTCTTCTAACATTAAGCGAAAACAGACAAAAATGAGAGCACATCGTCGAGGTGACATTTCAGATTTCACAGTGGGGCAACTGTTAGCAGAAGTTCTCGGCTGGAAAATAAATCTATTTTAAGATTGGCTGCAGCGGTTGCCATGATTACAACCGGGGTCCTCTATCATCAACAGGGCCTTCCTTGTTAGCTTCAGCAGGGAGCAAATTGTACCCTATCATAAAGACTCTCGTTGGGTCACCTGTTACGACAATGGAATTATTTGCAAAAGACAAAAAGAATAATTTCATCACACCTCTTTATCTTGTGCTGCTGAAACTCCAGGAAAGGAAACTTAGTTTCCCCCCCCCCCCCATATGTGCCATCAAGACAAGATGGGGGTGTGTGTGTCAGACTTACAGCCCAATCTGGAGTTTGTGGCCGTGGGCCACTGCATGGCTTTCGCACTGCCCTGCTACCTCCAGGAGGGTTTTTGGAAGGATGGGGAGCAGAGACGTAGCTACAAGGGGGATTGGGGGGGTGCGTCACGCCTGGGGGGCAGCAAAATTTTCAGGGTTTTTTATTTTTGTGTGTGTGTTTCAGTTTTTGGCCTGCAGGGGGTGCAGTTTTTAGACTAGCAGCACCAAAACTTCAGGGAGTTTTCGGGGGACGATCTTGATGATACCACCCAAGTTAGGTGAGGTTTGGTTCCGGGGGTCCAAAGTTGTGGACTCCCAAAAGGGGTGACCCCGTCCCCCATTGTTTCCAATGGGAGCTAATAGGAAATGGGGGCTATAGCTTTGAGAGTATAACTTTGGACCCTCTGAACCAATCTTCACCAAACCTGGCTGGTATCATCAGGGGAGTCTCCTAAAGATACCCTGAAATGTTTATGTAGCTAGCCAAAAAACTGTGCCCCCTGCAGGCCAAAAACTGAAAAAAGACTAACAAATACAAAAAACACAAACGAACATGGGGGACAGCAAAACTCAGATTTTATCAGGCTCCATTTTCCCTAGCTATGCCTCTGATGGGGAGGCTAAAAACAGAAATCCTCCCCACTGCTGAGAAGCACTCCATTGGGCTCTATGGGCTTATGCCTCCCAAAAGATTGGTGTAAGCCCAAATCCCCAGTGTACACATTCCAGCAGAAAACGTCAGGAGGAAACTGGCTAATGTTAGCACTGCCCCTTGCTTGCCCCTGGCATGCACTGTCCATACTGGCAAAGATTTTTGCAATGGCAGGCCTAGGCAAGGGTGATGGCTACCAGGTTGGCAACTGTCAAGTGTGTGGCACCCACTTGCCGGGGTAATTCCCCCATCAGCCCTTTTGCCCCATGTGCCACAGGGGTGGGCACCCATGCTGGCGCAGGGGTGCACCAGTTCCAGCGGGGAATTTGCCCCCCTCTGGATGAGACTGCCCAATTCACTCAGAGCAACGATTCCCAACCAGGGTTTCGTGGTACCCTGGGGTGCTGCCAGCATGTCCCAGCAGTACCGTGGCAACGCTATCGGCCCCCCTCCCTTTTGTGGTGTCTCCTGCCGGCACCAGCAAGGACATGAAGCCGGCCCAGGAGGCAGGGCCTGCCGCAAGGTCAGCAGCCAATTCACGCACCCCCCCA
Source organism: Sphaerodactylus townsendi (assembly GCF_021028975.2). Classification (NCBI taxonomy): domain Eukaryota; kingdom Metazoa; phylum Chordata; class Lepidosauria; order Squamata; family Sphaerodactylidae; genus Sphaerodactylus; species Sphaerodactylus townsendi. Next base: position 13,245,751 of record NC_059426.1, on the reverse strand, counting down.
GTGCTTCCCTTCACCCTGGGAGGGGAAGGTGCGGGGGTGGCAAGCAGGGGCACTGGGGGAAGAAGGTGGGGAGGGGATGGCAGGGATACCATGAGATATGAAGAGTGAGGTCAAGGGTACCGTGATGTCGAAAAGGGCAATATCATTAAGCCAAATCAGAATGAGGGCAATCATTCCTGACCCTGCTATAGTGTACTGTGAAAGGAGGGAGGGAAAGAACAGAGTGAGGTGCACTGACCTGACTACAGGGCAATATTATAAAGTCAAATCAGAATGAGGGCAATGCTTCCCGTCTCTACTGTACTGTACTGTCAAAGGAGATGGGGGCAGGAGTGAGCTGCACTGGGGATCCAGGTCTGGCTACAGGGCACTATCATAAAGCCAAAACAGAATGAGGGCAATGTTTGCTGTCCCTACTGTAACATACTGTCAAAGGAGATGGGGGTGGGGGGAGTGAGCTGCACTGGGGATCCAGGTCTGGCTACAGGGCACTATCGTAAAGCCAAATCAGAACGAGGGCAATGTTTGCTGTCTCTACTGTGGCATACTGTCAAAGGAGATGGGGGTGGGGGGAGTGAGCTGCACTGGGGATCCAGGTCTGGCTACAGGGCACTATCACTGCAAAGCTTTCAACCAGAATGAGGGCAATGTTTGCTGTCCCTACTGTACTGCATAATTGTCACAGGAGATGGGGGTGAGGGAAGTGAGCTGCATTGGGGATCCAGGTCTGGCTACAGGGCACTATCATAAAGTCAAATCAGAATGAGGGCAATGTTTGCTGTCCCTACTGTAGCATACTGTCAAAGGAGATGGGGGTGGGGGGAGTGAGCTGCACTGGGGATCCAGGTCTGGCTACAGGGCACTATCATCAATTCAAATCAGAATGAGGGCAATGTTTGCTGTCCCTACTGTAACATACTGTCAAAGGAGATGGGGGTGGGGGGAGTGAGCTGCACTGGGGATCCAGGTCTGGCTACAGGGCACTATCATAAAGTCAAATCAGAATGAGGGCAATGTTTGCTGTCTCTACTGTGGCATACTGTCAAAGGAGATGGGGGTGGGGGGAGTGAGCTGCACTGGGGATCCAGGTCTGGCTACAGGGCAACATCATAAGGTCAAAACAGAATGAGGGCAATGCTTTCTGTCCCTCAGGGTGAGCTGCGCTGGCGAGTAGATCAGACGAACACAACTTCTGCAACCAGACTGACAGAAGGAGTGAAGAAGGCAGCTAGGGGATTCTTTGTAACACTTCCCACTCCTTTCCTACGAGAAATGTTCTTTTGAGAGCATGCGATGCAGCGCGTTAGGAAGGAATCGCTAATTTTATCCTCTGCCCCTCCCATGCTGGTGCAGGGATTAGCTTCTCCCTGTGCTTCCCACTTAGATGAGTAAGTGCATTTTCTACGAAGGAAAAAAAGTAGAGTCCCAGTTGGGAAAACAAGATTGCACCTGAATCAATCACACTCAATGGAGTGGAACAACTCTTTCAGGAAGCAACCTGCAAAACTGTTAACCTTGCCCTCTGTCCGTCATTCAGAAAATGAACCCAGGAACCTCCCACCATAAATAATTTATCCTTTAGCCCCTAGCAGGACATATCCTTGTTGCAATTTCCATTAGCTAACTACAGGATGAAAGTCTACATCCACATTAGCCACGTCTTTGGTGGATCCCGCACACCATATGCACCATGGGTTTTTATAATGGAACCCTTTTTCCATTTGCATGTGTGCCCTTCGCCCATTCAGGCAGCGATTGGAGCCCATGGAAACAATCCGGGTTGCTTTTGCACCTTTTCATGGAGACACTTCTCTCTCCATGCAAAGATGCAGCAGTAGCATAGTGGTGAAGAACAGGTGTACCCTAATCTGGAGGAACCGGGTTTGATTCCCCACTCTGCCGGTTGAGCTGTGGAGGCTTATCTGGGGAATTCAGATTAGCCTGTGCACTCCAACACATGCCAGCTGGGTGACCTTGGGCTAATCACAGTTCTTCAGAGCTTTCTTAGCCCCACCTATCTCACAGGGTGTTTGTTGTGAGGGGGGAAGGGAAAGGAGTTTGTAAGCCCCTTTGAGTCTCCTTACAGGAGAGAAAGGGGGATATAAATCCAACTCTTCTGCTGGCTTCCTCAGTGGTCAGAAGCAATGCAATAATACAGTGTTTAGCTCCAGATTACAAATTACAATTACAATTATAACACTTTTATGACTGAGATCAGTTACTAGAAAGTTGTTTAAAATTGGCACTCTGGTCTTCCACACAAAGGCATGCCCTCTTACAGAGTATAATGCAATGTGCCAATCCTGCCCAATTCTGCTATGGCAAAATCCTGTAATGTCTCAGTCATAGAAAATTATTTTAGTGTGGAACAATTGAATTTTTCATTATGATATTGAATACAGAAGACTATGGAATACTATGGCCCTTCCACAATATGCTGATGATTTTCATTTGGACCGAATACCCATATGTTTTTGACACTGAGCAGTTTTATATTTAGAGATCCTTTTCCTAGACCTTTTAGGTACTTAATCCGAATCCCCACTCATGCCATGGAAGCTCGTTGGATGACCTTGGCCCAGTCCACTATCCACCTAACTTGCTTCACAGAATTGTTGTGAGAATAAAAACAGAGAAGAGAACAATGTTCAGCCACTTTTGATTCCCACTGAAGAAAAAAGCAGGGCAAAAAAGGGGCTGCTAGAAACCCCTGGCCCACGTGAGGTCCATTTGGCCTCAATGCGGGCCAGGGCCTTTTCGGCCTTGGCCCCTACATGGTGAAACAGCCCCTCCCCGCAGCAGATTTGTTCCTTCAGCTGTGCAAATCCACTGGCACAGCCCTGCCCCCCCCAGCAGAGTCCTCCCTTTGAATGGGGCAAACTGTTTGGTTGGTGTGCTATGTTGGAATGTGTTTTTCGATGCTTTTGCCTTTCGAAAACTGCCCGTTTTCAAAAGGCTGCTCCTCCCATTACAGAGTATATGCTCCAAATTACATTATGTACCTGAACGAACGCCGTGATATTCACACAGAGAAATAAGTGGCCCTACTTCAAATAGTTTTTTGAGTGGGGGAGGCGACCCGAAGCATGCTCTGCTTCCCACCCATGCCTTCCTTTCTCCCCCTATCTTCCTCTTCATACCTTATAAACCAGCCCTGTCACCCGGCGAAGGAAACAATAATTAATTCCGAATAGGTATATTAAAAATACTGCGAGGAACGCATATCAGGGACAGAAGCCAATTTTGAAAACATTAATAACCTAAGTGCTTTAATTAAAAAATGCCATTTCAATACGACCTCATATACATTATGGATTTCTATTTGGGAAGCTTTCATTAGGAGAAACAAAGTTCTTTAAAGAAGAAGTGGAAGAAGAAATATGAGCAGACCAAGATGGTATGAAGTCCAGTTTTCTGGAAAAAAAACCCTCTTCAGTCTGAAGGTTTGGAATGGGAATGGTGGCCGCTTGGGACTTGGTTGTCCTAAGCCAGAAGTCCTCAGTGTGTAAACCATATACACCTAGGTGCAGTGGTGGGATCCAAAAATTTTAGTAACAGGTTCCCACGGTTGTGGGATTCAAACAGTGGCGTAGCGCCAATGGGGCTGGGTGGGGCATGACGGGGGCGGGGCCAGGCATTCCAGGGGCAGGGCATTAATAATTTCTCTGTTACTGTAAAAAAAACTCTTACTGTAAAAAAAGTTCCTAATTTCCAGCTGGTATCTTTCTGTCCATAATTTAAACTCATTATAGCGTCTACTGCCAACAGAAACAACTACTTCTCCTCTAACTGACTGCCTGTCAAACACTTAATACTTTCAAATACTTAATTTTGTTTCTAGAAATCAAAAGAAGGATACTTTCCTTAAACAAGGAACTTTACCATATTACTAAAACATGTTTTTAGAACAGCCCAACAGGGAGAATTATCCCGTTTTCTCTGCTCTTCACTCAACTGTAGCATATTCGTCTATTCATTCATTCATTCATTCTTTATCTATCTATCTACTTCTCCATCTATTCTATCTATTTTCTCCATTTCATCTATCTATATCTATCTATCTTATCTATCTATCTATCTTATCTATCGGTATCTATCTATCTATTCATTCATCTATCTGTCTGTCTGTCTGTCTGTCTGTCTGTCTGTCTGTCTGTCTGTTTCGTCTGTCTCGGCTGTTTCGTCTGTCTGTCTGTCTGCTGTCTGTCTGTTCGTTCAAGTTCGTCTGTCTGTCTGTTCGTCTGTCTGTCTGTTCGTCTGTCTGTTCTCCTCTCTCTCTCTTCTATCTATTCATTCTATCTATCTATCTATCTATCTGGTCTATCTATCTATCTATCTATTCATTCATTCATCTATCTATCTATCTATCTATCTATCTATCTATCTATCTATCTATCTATCTATCTATCTATCTATCTATCTATCTATCTATCTATCTATCTATCTATCTATCTATCTGTCTGTCTGTCTGTCTGTCTGTCTGTCTGTCTGTCTGTCTGTCTGTCTGTCTGTCTGTCTGTCTGTCTGTCTGTCTGTCTGTCTGTCTGTCTGTCTGTCTGTCTGTCTGTCTGTCTGTCTGTCTGTCTGTCTGTCTGTCTCTCTCTCTCTCTCTCTCTCTCTCTCTCTCTCTCTCTCTATCTATCTATCTATCTATCTATCTATCTATCTATCTATCTATCTATCTATCTATCTATCTATCTATCTATCTATCTATCTATCTATCTATCTATCTATCTATCTATCTATCTATCTATTATATTTTTAGACCACCCTCCCCAGTAGGCTCAGGGCGGTGTACATCATAATTAAAACATACAATAAAATATAAAACAGTAGTTCCATCTGTAATTTAAAACGGTCAAATGGCAACAGTTCCCTCCCCCCAACCATTGAATTTCTAACAGAAAAGCAGACCCAATTAGTAACCCCCTCTCAGCAAACACAAATAATTAGTAACCCACTCTCGGGAACTGGTGAGAACCTGCTGGATCCCACCTCTGCCTAGGTGCCCATACACCCATTTCTGGGTCTTTGCTGAGTATTTATAGCAAATGACAAAGGCTAGGTGTAGTTTTTGCACAGCAAGGTGCCTGATTGGCCACTGGCAATTTGATTGTTTTTGCAGATTTTTAACATCGCTTCATAGAATCAGGGCTGTATTATCCATAAGACTGAATAGGCTGAAGCCTAGGGCCCCCACAGGGACCAGGGGCCCATCATTTATTTTATTTTATTTTGCTGAGACACTGTTGCCAACACCCTAGAACTTCAGCCTTTCTGACAGGTGTTGGCTGAGTGAGCATGCAAGGCAATTGAGAGAAAATTGCAAAGCATGTGTGTAGTCAGCTGAGGGTTGTTTTGAGTCAAAACAGGGGAAAAGGGGAGAGGGAGACAGCGGGCCAATAGCATGCTGGCATCAGGGTTGTGACATCATGCTGCCTCCTCCCTTATTATATTTCCAAGAGTCCCGTCATGACCTTGATTGTGTGTGGGTGAGTAAAATTGTGAACAAAATTCTTCAGGAAACCTCCAAAATGAATATAGGGCTACGTACTGTGGTCTAGTACCTACTGTACCAGGATCAGGCTGTCAGCTGTTGTGGAGAGAGAGCCCAAAGTACCTGAAAGCCTAGGGGGCCAGCCATGGGTTAATACGGCATGGGTTCGTATAGAATAATAGAGTTGGAAGGGGCTATACAGGCCATCTACACCTGGAGTGCCAAAGGTTCACCACCACGGAGCTATGGCAACCATTTTGTGGTTGGCTCCACATCCTACAGCAGCCATTTTGTGGATTTTGCTGTTCCGCACAGCTTCAAAGAACATTGAAAGTGCATTATTCTGCATGTGCGGAAGGAGCCAAGGTAAACTAGATGCTTAAAATAATTCAACAAGAGACAAAAAGAGAAGTCACCCTGACATGACAGAGACTACAACGGAGCAGCTGGGATATCGTCAAAATCTTGCTTTGGCCCTATTACAAAGATCCCTCGACATTTAATTTAGGAAACAACAAGTGAAACTGGTATGATTCCTGAAATGAAACTTCATGCCTGGAAGGTCCACATGGATTCTTAGCAGAGTGACAAATCACAAACACAAACAACCTATCTTTAAAGATAAATTCCAGGATTGGGTTGCCATTTAAGTGCCTATTTCAGAAAACCAACATAGGGAAAAAGAGTTAGGCGTCTTTCGTTAACACTGGGCATTTTAAAGAGAGGGAAAAAAATCAGAGACAAGAAAGGCTTATTATTTTTATTTAATCACTATGCGGATCAATTCTTGGCTGATGTTTCATGAACCAATCGCTTTTCAGGACTCAAACCTCAATTCACTTTCCTACCTTTCAAAATGTAAAAATAGATACATTCTTCTACACAGCCTAAGATTAACATCTCACCAGGGGGAAGGAAAGTTCTGGTCATTTGCATATGGTACAGGGAAGAAAGCTGACAATTGTACTTTTTAATATATTTAACACTTCTACGTTGTGCTTCTTTCCTCTCCCCCCCCCAAAAAAAACCACTCCCAGTCATTTATAGCAATATGATTAAAAATTGTACTTCCGATATTGGCACAACTCAAAAAGCCAACACAATCCTGGACGAACTTCAAGGAATCTATCCTGCCAGAGTGGCCACACACACCCACACCCTTCCACACATACACATTTCCTCACTCTACCTTACTGGTTGTAAAAGCCAATTTTAAGAGGGTGCATTTCAAACATTTTGGGGCTACAAATAAAATGGTCTTGGGGGAAAAAAACAAAAACTCCTTGTAGGAAACATTTTATTTCCTGCCTCAAAATGGGGGGAAAGCCATCTAGGGTATGGGGAGGAATGCTTGGGTTTCCTTGCCCCGGTCCCAGTGTGGTGTGGCACTGCAGGTCAGGCAGGCTTGGGAGGGATGCATGTAGTTCTCTGTCTCCTCCTCTCTGGCAGGCAAGTTGGAGACATAGGAGGAGGGAGCGAGGGAGAGGTGGGGAAGAGCTGAGGGCTGAGATTGGCTTGTGGATCAGAGAGCACTGACCCACATTAGGATGTGTGCCAAAGCAGAGGCTGGTGCCTGGTGCCTCAAAAGGAAGAGGGGGGAAGGAGGGAACAGGGTGGAGTTGGGTGGGTGAGGAAAGCTTCTTGCAGTCTGGGGGTGGCGCAGATGCACTTCCCATATAGAGCCACCCCGTTGGTGGCAGCATGAGACGACAAAGGGTGGTTGGGCTGGTAGATGGTGGTTGTGGCTAGGCAGAGGAAACCAGCCAACTTGTGTCCCACAAGTGACTCCTGAAAGTGGCACCTGGGCCCTCTGTCCCCTCTGTCCCCCCTAAGTATGCCATTGCATACAAGCATAACCATAAGCCATTGACATCATGCGAGTAGACAACAGGTGATTAAAGAAAAAATCCCAAACGCAGAAGTAGTTCAGATGACCCCCCCCCCCCTGATTTCTTTTTGGTTCATTTTGTGGAATATATTTGTGTCCACTCCTTCAATAGAATCCCTGAAGTCCTGCCCACATTCTTTAAGAACAGTTTCCCATTGATACAGTTCATGTGCATTACTGTGTCATTCAGAATGGAGGTGTCTCATCAAACATGTGGCCACAACAGAACTGCAAAGGCTGAAGATAGAAAAGAGTGCATCTCTGTTTCAAATGATGAAAAAAGAATAAGATGAATTAGTGGCTGTATCGGTAACAAGTGAATTTCAGAAAAAGAAGACGTTCCCCTTCCCATGACTGTGCTAACTCCCTGTGAAGTTTAGTAAATATCTGACCTGGGGTCGCCAAACTTTTCTCTTATAAGAGCTGTTACTGCATAATGAATAATTATGTACTTTCAATGCCACATGTTTAGGGAAGGAGGCATGACTCAGTTGTAAAGTCAGCATGGTGTAGTGGTTGGAAGCAGTGGACTCTAATCTGGAGAACCAGGTTTGATTCTTAAGTCCTCATGATCTGCAGACTCTAATCTGGTGAACTGAATTTGTTTCCCTGCTCCTCCAAATGAAGCCTGCTGGGTGGCCTTGGGCCAGTCACAGTTCTCTCAGAACTCTTTTGTGGGGAAAGGAAGGAGAGGTTGTTTATAAGCTGCTTTGGGATGTCTTATGGTTGAGAAAAGTGGGATATCAATCCAAAGGCTTCTTCAAACTCTTTTAGGTGATAATATAGACCTTTCATTGAGGCCGTTTCCGCACGGCCAAGTAAAGTAAGCCGGTGGAGCATCGAGAACTGCTCGCATGGATCCGTATGCATGGCAGTCCTTCCGACACATTCATTGCTGTTAGCAGGATGGTTCTGCGACGTGGAGCCACCTCGTTGCTGTGTGGAGATTAGGAACTTATCTTCCAGTTTTCTGTAGTGCCGCTCGCCGATCGGTTAGAAGACACGCCCATGCTGCCCTCCGACCCCCAGAGATCAGAAGGCAGCATGGACGTGTCTTTGCAGCCGTCCCAAGCTGCACATAGAAGGCAAGGTAAATTCCTGTCATACAGCACAAGGGACAAAAGCAGCACCCTCATGCTGGTGGGGTTGCACTGCACCAGCAGGAAGACGCCGCTTTTGGAAAACCTCGCTCCATGAGTGAGGTTTAAAAGCGGCGCCTTTGCGATGCAGCAGCGCCAGTTATGTGAACAACTCCCCAGGGACAGCGTTTTTGCCATCATAAGAACATAAGAACAAGCCAGCTGGATCAGACCAGAGTCCATCTAGTCCAGCTCTCTGCTACTCGCAGTGGCCCACCAGGTGCCTTTGGGAGCTCACATGTAGGATGTGAACGCAATGGCCTTCTGCGGCTGTTGCTCCCGATCACCTGGTCTGTTAAGGCATTTGCAATCTCAGATCAAGGAGGATCAAGATTGGTAGCCATAAATTGACTTCTCCTCCATAAATCTGTCCAAGCCCCTTTTAAAGCTATCCAAGTTAGTGGCCATCACCACCTCCTGTGGCAGCATATTCCATCCCTAGGGCACTGTATTCCGCTCATGCAGAAAGGGCCTGAGTCTCTGGAAAGCAACTTTCAGTCTAAGTAGACAATACTGACTTTAACAGAGAGGTGGTCTGATTCAGCTGAAGGCAGATTCATATGTTCATTTTACCAAGTTTTGTGCTGCCCTAGAAACAAACAAGGAGTTGGAACAACACCAGAAATGAAGCTATCAACTAAGCAGCTCATTATTATTACTTATGAAATAAAAGCTTTTTATGAGAGGGAAACCTAGATAAAATCTTGTCTTGATCTTCTGAATTCATGAAGCTTCTCCACAGCAGCCAGCAAGCAAACAGTAGCTCATGAGATACATGAGGGAGACCCCTGATCTGACCTGCTGTGACTTGGCTGGCCCCTGAATGAACCACCTTGAAAAGGCAAGTTTGGGGGGTTGGGGTTTCAGCCTATCGAGATTGACACATGTGGCTGACTGGCTCTGTTGCCTGGTTATTCCCACATGTCTCAAGACTGCTTCATTTCTCCCATCTGCTGATTCACTCTAATTAAATCAGGGGAAAGTAGGTTGGCATTAGGAGAGATGTCATTCTTCCGTCACTTGACTGTGCTCCCCACAGCTTCCCGCTGTTCAAATGATCCCTGCCTTGTCAGCCTTGGATCTTGAGCCCAGCTCACCTCGGTGACAACGACAGAGAAGCGGCTTTCCCCATTAAAGTTCTGTGGGTTTATCTTGCTTGTGACTGTGTGCAGTTTGCCTTCCTGTTTGGCATGGACAGCTTCCAAAATTTACTGTGAAATTGGTGCAGGCACAGTTGGCCAGAGCTCCTTCACATCCTTCACATCTTTTTTTCCCCCACCGATGTTATGGATTTGCACAAACTGCTGGGTGCCCGGCTAAAACACAATCTGGAACCTCTTGTTAAAAATGTCCCCGAGGAAGCCTAGGACCTTGGAGAGCTACTACTACTTGCAGCAAATGATTTAGGCCACTAGGCTAGATAGAGCATTCATCTGACTATCAGTGGACTATGTCCATGAACCACTCTCAAATGTATATGAGAGCAATGGCATAGTGGTTAAGAGCAGGTGTACTCTAATCTAGAGGAACTGGGTTTGATTCCCCACTCTGCCGCTTGAGCTGTGAAGGCTTATCTGAAGAATTCAGATTAGCCTGTGCACTCCAACACACACCAGCTGGGTGACCTTGGGCTAGTCTCAGTCCTTCTGAGCTCTCTCAGCCCCTCCTACCCCACAGGGTGTTTTTTTTATTTCGAATACCTTTAATGGCATATAAATTGTTTAAGATTAGCTTAGCAAGATAATAACAGCCTTTACAACTTTACAATTTCTGACGAGTTAAAATAACACCATTTAAAAATTTAGCCACCGCTTCCAACAGCTCGTAGTTGTGGCTGTTTAAAAGATATATAACCTTCAGTTTATCTGTAATGCCTTCACTTCCATGCAGGAAGGGGATTATGTGCTTCTTCCTACCTATCTCATAAAAAGGACAATCCAACAGCATATGAGATACTTGTTTCCATTTCAGAACCCATCGCCACACTGGCATTTCCTTTCTTTATTATGGGATCTCCTGGTTAAGGTATGCGGCCAAGGCTAAAGGAAGAAGGCAGGGCATTACACTCTAGCTAAGTTGTGATTGCCTCTACGTTCTTACTTTACCGGGCCTCAAACTACAGGGAGATAAAGGTACTACAAATTAGTCTATCCATAGGTATTCCCAGAAAGAGATCGGGGAACAGGTTTTTATTAGGCTTCCCTCTAGCATCTGTTGAAACTCTCTCTGTCAAAGTCTCTTTTCCTTGATAGCCCCATAGACCTCCCTTGCTCTGTTAGCATTAGCAGGTCCCTCCAAGGAAAATGCCTCCAACTCATTAAGTTTAGCTTTCTCGATTTTAACTCCACCACTGGGTTGTGTGGAGGATGGAGCGTCCTCCTGGGATGCGTATAGTCCAGGTTCATCTTCTCGGATTAAAACAAATCCTGGCCCATAAAACTTGAACAAATGTAATGCGACCAGGCCAGAGTTTCCAGCCGGATGCTGGCCTGTTTCTAAGCACAGGGTCAAAGATAGGGAACAGTGAATGGGGCAAGCCAAGGATTTTATACAGAAAGTATGGACTGGACCCTCTTTCAACCCTTCGTCTTGGCGTTCCATGCCCCTATCCAGTGAGCGCTGGGGATCCCATAAAGGATTTTGTTGCGAACTCACTTTGTGCATTAAATGCTCTCAACGCTTGCAGGGATGTATCCTCGGCCTTTCCCATAGAGGAAGCGTGATAATGGCTTTTCGAGTGCGCATCTTAATTTAGCGGTATGAGATGGTCTGGATTCCTATGTAGTGTCCAGGGAGGTCTCCTATGATGGTAGGTAAGGGCTAGGTATTTATATGAGTGCACCTTGCTCGAAACTACTGTGGCTCTATCCTCGGGCCAATTGGTGGCTTTCCATTTATGGGTAAATACCTCACAATTTTGGATTTATCTAAGTTAAAACGTTGTAAATCGTTGTAGGTGTGCAGTGGCTTCTCATACAACACGATTTTTTTTTTTTTTTTTTTTTTTTTTTTTTTTTTTCTTAAAGCTCTCCTTAGTCCTGACTCACAGGAGCTGGAAAGTACAATGGCCATCAGCAAACAGAAGCAGGGGTATGGGAAGTTGAGTCCAGAGTTGACCATGTATCTCATTGGGCCTCACTTAGCGGTGTGGAAGCTAGATCGCTAATCAATAGAGCTTAAAAGAGTGTAGGAGCCAACACGCTAAACCCTTGTTCTTTTACCCTCTTTAGTAACTCTTTCGGAATTTTTGGGGTTAACAATTTTTGGGCTAGTCACAGCTTCTCGGAGCTCTCTCAGCCCCACCTACCTCACAGGGTGTTTGTTGTGAGGGGGAAGGGAAAGGGAGTTTATAAACCTCTTCGAGTTCTCCTTTACAGGAGAGAAAGAGGGGATATAAATCCAACTCTTCTTCTTCTTCTTCTTCTTCTTCTTCTTCTTCTTCTTCTTCTTCTTCTTCTTCTTCTTCTTCTTCTTCTTCTTCTTCTTCTTCTTCTTCTTCTTCTAAATATCAGGTATCATGAAAAGCAAGCCTGGGAGAGCCACGCTTGTTTCAGTAAAACCTGGGTTCTTTTCTCCAATAACTCCGACCAGCTGAGGTCTCAACGATTTTTATTGAAAAACAGAAATAAAAGAAATAAAACTTAAATGTACAGAGGTTGCTCAGCTGATTACATTCCTTTTGGTTCTTTGTCCCCATTCCAGGAACCCATGGCCCAGAGATGCTTCTCTGACCACGTCTCAAGATGGAATCTAAAAACCTTTTGTTTTTCCCTTCTCAGGAAAACTCTGTTCAGGCCATGAGGTAACGTAGGCCTTGAAGTTTCATCCTGGCACCTCTGCATAGTTTCCTGTCCTCCCTCCAGGAGATCAAAAGGCAAAAATGCTTTTCACAGTCATATGTGACTTTGCTAGTTTTACAGTACTATTCCATCACATGCCCCCTTTTGGAGAGGAAATCTGTAGTCTAATGGCTACATATTTCATCTATCCATCTATGAATCCTTCGTCACATCATCCCACACTTTAACATAGTAATTTTGGTACAAAATATAATTCTCGTTTGTCAGCCATGCTCCCAAATATTTTATTTTTTTACCACTATAAATCCAGAAGGGATTCAAACCTGGGTTTTCCAGAACCTACTCCAGCACTTTCACTGCTGCACCACTCTGTTTCTTCCCTAGTCAGGCCTCCTCTGTTAGCTGTGAAATGGTTTGCACCTAGTGGCATTTCTTTACAGTAACTTTCTGTGCTGCTCTCTCTGTGTGTGTCTCTCTCACTCATTTTATATAGAAAGAGATGGCAATCTTCCATCAGTTTGTCTAAGATAAGGTCCTCAACAAAACCCGCAGATTTTGGACCTTTTTTTCTATTCCCAGGGAAGGGTCTCTTACAAATAGATTAAACAGTGCAGGCCCCCAAGTTGCTTATTTCTGATGTGGGGGAGTGGGTGGACCATTTCTAGTTTATTTCACCTAGTGAAGGGAAAGTGAGAGAAGTCTGAAGGATGTCTCTCTCTTTCTCAAAGCAGTGATTTCTGTATATTCCAAAAGGGTTTCTAAAAATGTCTTGTGGGAGAGCATTTTTGGTAATTGTTTCTTATACAACAAGAGCACCGGAATCCCACAGCCTACATCCTGTTTTGCACATGAGTCTGTTGCTCAGATCTCTAAATCTGCTATGCATCTCATTCAAGCGTTGCCAGATCTATTTATGAATCCAGAAGTACAGAAGCTCAGAGTAACCCCCTTCTCGTGTATGTGTACAAAAAATATGTACTATATTTTAGCAATTAAGAGAACTAATTTTGCATACATTTATGTATGTTTTCTTACTGTATACCCCCCAAAATGTGTGTGGGTTCATATGTTTCTCTAATTGTAATAGACGCCATTGTGTCACACTCTTTCTGTTTGTGTGTGTGGTGATGTGAGGGGCTTGGGAATTTATTCAAGATTGGGGGGCAGTGCCTGAAGAGGGTAGATTCTGGTAAGAGGAGGGAGTTCAGTAGGATCCACCCTCCAAAGAAACCATTTTCTGTAGTGGAAAGGTCTCTGTTATTTCAAGATCAGCTGACATCCCAGAAGATCTTGGGTCTCAACTGGAAATTGGCAACTAGGGGTGTCAGCTATGGATTGGGAAATACCTAGAGATTTGCGAGGGAGTTGGAGTTTTGAGAGGGTGAGGCCAGTGGTGGGATCCAAAAATTTTAGTAACAGGTTCCCTCGCCAGCCCCCCCCCCCCAGCAAAGGGGGCAGAGGCATACCTAGGCAAACCTGAGCCCTGGGCAAAAACTGAGTTGGATGCCCCCCCATGGGCAGCCACCCCACCATGACCCCAAAATTCTTTTTACACCAGGTCATTTCTAAATCATCATCACATTATAGAAAATGCCCCAACTCACAAATCTGAACACAGCAATGGTGAAACACACAGGTTCTTTGATAGAGACTGGTGAGATAAAAGGTATGAAAGGCTGAGAATCAATGAATTGCAGTACCTGAAAGGGATTAACCCAGTTCAGGGAGTTACATTATTAGTTGCAATTGCTATATGGAACCTTCACGTCCAAAGGCAATATGCTCTTAGGGAGGCGAGGGCGTGGAGATGGAAAAGCGGACCCAATTAGTAACCCCCTCTCGGCACACACACATAATTAGTAACCCACTCTCAGGAACTGGTGAGAACCTGCTGGATCCCACCTCTGGGTGGGGCTTATGAAGGGGAGGGACTTCAATAAGGTACAATACCATTGCTCTGGGTTGGGAATTACCTGGAAATTTGGGAGTGGAGTTTGGAAAGGGTGGGGTTTAGGGAGGAGAGGGACTTCAATGGGATATAATACTGTAGACTCTACTGACCAAAGCACCCATTTCCTGCTGAGGACCTGATCTCTGTTATCTGAAGATCAATTGAAATTCCAGGAGATTTTCTCCCCCACCCTTCCTGAGTTGCTAACTAGGGTTGTCAGCTCTGGATTGAGAAATACCTGGATATCTGGGAGGGGGAGGAGCTTGTAGATGGTGGGACTTAAGGTAGGGCAGGACTTCAATGGAGTGTAATGCCATAGAGCCCACTTTCCAAAGAAGCCATTTAATCCAAAGGCATTTATCACAGTCTCCTGGAGATCAGTTGTAATGCAGGGAGACCTCCAGCCCCCCGCCCCCGGAGGTTGGCCACCCTATTGGTACCTCTTCCCCCTTCCAAGGTGTATTGTACTCCAGTGTTGTGATTCCAAAAATACAGTAAGATCCCCCAAATTAATTAGCAAGCATATTCATTTTTAGAGCTGTCACCCTAAGCAAAGTTGGAGTCTAATTTCAATTAAATAAATATCGCCTCCCAATAGGCATAAGCTAAATGTTTGGAACAGGATATATAGATCAAAGAAGCAGCATTAAATGTTAATATTTTTCCCTGCTTCAATGAAGTTTGGTTGCAAGAGACCATGAACATACTGAACATCCTCATAGTCTCAGTCCCACACAGTGTCTGAATTCCAGAAGGTGTGTGGGAGGCGTTTTTCAAAATCCACATAGTTTTTTTTCTTATTTTTTTCTTCTCTTTTCAAATTAATATATCAGATGGAGGGGAAATTAAACCGCTCGGAATGTGTTAAAAATCTCAGTCTTCTTGATTCCGACAAGCCGCTGCTCACTACTGCTAAGAATCATTCGTTTTTGGAACAGGAACAGCCTCTCAAACATCAGACAGGGGACAAAATAAAAATAGTGGATTTGCTTATGCTAGAGTGGATCCCATTCCTCCTACAGTTTCTGCAACTAAAGAACAATGGTGTATAATGGCAAGACAATATCAATTTGATCCAATTTTTCACTTGCTAAATTAACATGATGGACCAATCCAGATCGAAAATTGTTAAGAAATCTTTTTTTTTATGGAAGGCTTGGACTGATAGAGAAACTTTGCATTTTATCAATTGATAGATTATGATGAGTGTCATTTTCTCAACTGAGATCAATCAATCAATCAATCAATCAATCAATCAATCAATCAATCAATCAATCAATCAATCAATCAATCAATCAATCAATCAATCAATCAATCAATCAATCAATCAATCAATCAATCAATCAATCAATCAATCAATCAATCAATCTTGTTATTTCAGTCAAAGATCAGAAGGTATCAAATATAGAATATAAAATCCACATTGTACATTTCCAGATCAAATACAAAACAAAATTGAGGTAACCTGTTTCCAAAGTCTGTTTGTCCCAACCCTAATATAAGTTCAAGTTAAAAACTGGAATAAAATTTGAATAAAAGATAAAATTAGTGATCCAGACTGCATATACTTATTGCCCTACTTGTCCATGCCTTTTAACAACATAAGCATTAAATTTTGCCACCTCTCTGGTAATATTAGGATTAGCATCTTCTAGTAAACTTTTCATGGCACATTCCTCAGGGCCAATAAAAATGGTTGTTGGAAGAGAGACAAACAGACTTGCCCTCATTTCTTTGTGAGTGGGGCATCGTACGAAAATATGTGTCAGGGTCTCTATTTCCCCCATATCACATGGGCAGGCTTTGTCCATGTGATTTTACACAGTGTAAAATCTTAGAAGATGTAACACACATTGTGTTTAGTGTTGCCAACATCCAGGTGGGGGCTGGAGATCTCCTATTATTACAATTGATCTCCAAGTGACAGAGATCGGTTCAGCTGGGGAAAGTGGCCACTTTTGGATTCCATGGCATTACACCTCAGGTTTCCAAGTTTCTCCTGGCTGATATTATCAACATCGTAGCTCAAATGTGGGCTAAAGGCAAAAGAAGCTTAATTTGGGTCCAAATCAAACTAATCCTAAATCCACTCATATTTGAGCCCATTATGAATCAAGTCTATAAGAGCAGATCTATCACAAGCTCTACCAATGAGAGACTTGGAAAAAAAAACTAGCCATAAGGGAAGGATCACCAATGCTATTTGTAAAATAGAAATACCCCAGTATAAACTGGAAGAAATCTATATTCAAGACCATCATGCTGAGAGAACAATTAAGTGTTTCGAACATTGTTCGTTTAGGGTCTTCAGCTTGAGTCAGCAACTGTGGTTGACGTTGGACAGGCAATCCAGGCATATTTCTAGCTGCTTTACTTCACAGAATCATAGAGTTGGAAGAGACCACAAGGGCCATCAAGTTCAGTCCCCTGCTATGCCGGCATGCACAATCGAAGCAAAGTTGATTGATGGTCATCCAGCTCAGTTTAAAAACGTCCAAAGAGCGAGACCCCACCACCCTCTGAGGCAGCGTACTCCACTGTCGAACAGGCCTTCCCGTCAGGAAGTTCTTCCTAAAATTTAGCGGAATCTCTTTTCCTGTACCTTGCATCCAGAGGTGGGATCCAGCAGGTTCTCACAGGTTCCCGAGAGTAGGTTACTAATTATTTGTGTGTGCCGAGAGGGGGTTACTAGTTGGTGATTTTGCCACGTGATTTTTGCCTTAGTTACGCCCCTCCTCTCAGCAGTAGCGCACAGAACTTGAAGCAGTCTAGCAGGAGGTGCACCGGCGTGCGTGGCAGCCTGCGCCTGCGTGCATTCATTTTCCACCCAAGGACTGGTGCAGGGGCTGCGTCCTTGCCACAGCCCAGGAATGCCCCACCCTCAGAATGCCTGGCCCCGGCCCCCGTTGTGCCCCACCCAGCCCCATTGGTGCTACACCACAGTTTGAATCCCACCACCATGGGAACCTGTTACTAAAATTTTTGGATCCCACCACTGCTCTTGACCAACCTGCTACACCAGCATGGGTGCAGGAATGATGGCACAGTGCTCTGCAGTGCAATCGACCGCTGTGGAGGGCTGCAATGGCTGCCCACCAGTGAATCTGCCCCTTCACTGGGGCAAGGGTCACTAGTAGAGCAAATCCCCAGTGAAACCCTGTGTCATTTCCAGCTTCGGATTCACCCCCCCCCTTTGGATGGGGCTGCAAATGGCTTAAATATACACTAAGTGCTAATCTGAAAGAAAACCTTTATAAAATGGTTTAATCTTGGCATATGACTCCAGATAAATTGGCAAAGAATGCATAAGAACGTTTCGAAGAAGTGCTGGAAATGCGAACGGCAAGAAGGGACGCTCTATCACTTTGGATGGGCTCATGATAATTGGTTCATTATTATTTGGCACAGAATCAAATCTTTAAATATCAAATATGATGCATAAAACAAATGTAGAACTCCTTATAAAAGATAGGTATCTTCTCCAATCTAACTGATACACACTGTCTAATATTTAGGCATGGTAGGATACCTATTGCTGTATTATTTTGCTTTTGACTTGCTAAACAGATCTACTTGTATTGCAATTTTATATTAGATTGTATTTTTACATTGATGTGTAGGGGTATTTACTGTCATTTGCTCTGGCTATTTATTTAAAAAAAATCTGAAGTGATCTGAATCCCTTGAAGTCAACCATCAAGTTATGGGGACTATTTTCTTGCTATTGAACTATATTTGAGACTGCAGAATGTGTCTGTGTAAATCTTGATCTATCTATGCCTATTAAAGGTTAATAAAGATAAAGATAAAGATAAGACTAGAGAATTTTGGAGATGAATACATTCAATAGCCCAAAGGATTTTAAAAATGAATGTTAGTCCCAGAGGCCTTTTTGTACCAGAGACTTTTTTTTTTGTTGGGACTTATGGATCAAGCTTTGGAAAGAGAACACGGAACTTTGTTTTTATATATGACCACAGCAGTAAGACTAATGAATGTGCCGAAATGGAAGACTCCGGCTATTTTTACTATTGAAGAACGGAGAGCGAAAGTACTAGAATGAGTACAGAAGGCGAATCTCGCTTCATTACTTAAAGAGAGGAACTTGAATGAGTTTTTGGACAACTGGAAACCTATGGTGAAATGTAGAGATTAAAAAAGAAGAAAAAATGAGCTGATTACTAGTAACCTTGAAGGTCAATGGATGGTTATAACAAGATTTGGTAGAGAAAAGTGTGATAAAAATTTTTCCAGTAATGGCTATAAGGATACAAATTTACCTATGCTGATAAAGACCGAGAAGTATATATATATATTTTCAGAATTAATACTCAAGACAAAATTGGGAGTCCTTCTGATAAAAGTACCCATTGCTGATATTTTCTGTATCTAGCAGCGTGGTTAAACTGTTTTGTGCGAGAATAAAAATTTTGGAACCGAGGTTTTGCTCTGACAGGCAGCTAAATAGCAAAGAACACTCTAGTCCACTTGAGGGCCTTTGAAGAGGCTGTGCAGGGCAAAGAGGAGAAATAAACTTATTATTGCTTATTTACTTAGTGGCCACTTGAACTTTAAGCCCACTTAGTCTTTAGGGGAAATGAAATATATATACCATGGCTTAACTGTAGCTTATTTCACTTAGGAAGTTAATGATCTCAAGGGAAACTGCTGCTATTGTAAGAGGCTTAAAAAATACCAAAGGAGGTGTGAAAAGTATACAGCTCTCAGATATTTATGACCCGTGTGAAGGCTTCCTGCCATTCATGCCCATATATTGGTTTTTAATCAGAGAGTTTCTATTGACCCACAGCCCCTCGTGACATTTCCAGCCCTCTTATCTTTTCTAGCATGTTTGCTTTTCTCCCAGTTGTCAAAAGTTAATAGTTTCGATACTGTTACCGGCTGGAGGGAAAAACAGTGTAACACATGCATCTCCCAAACAGTCATCAAAGCCGTCACGGTGCTATTGCCATTAACGAAAGAGCAAACAGGGATGCCACGAATAAAAAGGCACAAAAGGGGAGCTTCTGCTATTGACTATAAAATATTTATCAGCCAATGAAATCATCTACAAGATTCCAGCGAACTGGAAACGAACGCTTCTCTCTGTCCCGTTTGATCTGAGGCTCAGCGTCCTGCGGAGTACGGTGGAACATTTTTTTTTCACACGGGAAATGGAAAGCGGTCTGTTTCTCCAACTCGTACTGTTGAAAACTGCTGCAAAACTGCCATAAAGCACCTAGAGAAAGGCAGGAATGTGAGCAGTGAAAATGTTTTCATAGAAAGTGAAAGATGGGTCTCCTTCTTTAAATGTTTTGGACAAAGCTAGTTTCTTTTCGCATTTCATCCGCTCCTTACCTTCACCACTTCTTACTCCATTTTCTTATGCATTATAATGCACTATAGTTTTTATTTATGAATACTGTTCAGGCATTGTTATATTATCGTAGAAATGCCAGCCTCCATGAATCTCCAGCCTGCAGAGAACCCTTTTCCTGAAGAAGAAGAAAAAGATATTTTGGATGGTGAATTCTATGGTATTGTATCCAACTGAGGTCCCTGTCTTCTCGAGGCTCTAACCCAAATCTTCAGGAGTTTCCCAACCTGGGTTTAGCAACCATACATTTCCCTTTAGAAGGACTGGCAACTCTATGGTCGATTCCCCACTGCAGAGTCGACTATGTTCAACCCGGTTCCCTGAAAAGGAACTGACCTAGGTCGACTCCATTGTTACTCTCCACAGCAGGCGAGTTTGTCCCACTGGAGCTGAGCTCAGAGGGCGGGATCACCTCAGTGCCTCTTCTGCTCTTTGTTCCCAATTGGCTGTCGTGTTACTGTGGGAATGTGACCGTGCGTCCCTTTTATGTTTGTTTTTTACATAACGGCAACGTAGACACAAAGCAGTGCTCTATGTAGCTAAAAGCAGCGTGTAAACGTGTGCTGTTTATATGTATGGCCATCACTTTGTATACAGGAAGGATTTTTTTAAAGGCACACTTTTCCTGCCGCGAGTCTCCCATTCTGCACATGCCCCAAACACTGAACTGTTATTGGCTGACTAGAATGAACAGTTCCTCGACAATTCCCCACTTTACCGACTTCAACCTGAGTTTGACCTAGGTTTGCTGAAAAAGTTGTACCTCCCTGGTGGAGTTGGAAATTCGACAGTTAGAGGGGGCAAAACTGGGACAGAACCGCATCGAACTCAGCGGCTGTTGGGAATACCTAGGTTGAACCTAGGTAGAACCTAGGTTGACTCTGCAAGTGGGGAATCGACCTATATCATCTTCACCCTCTAGTTTCACTTTAAATTATACCATTGAAAGTTTAGGATGTTATTAGCATTTCTTGGTGCTGTTCTGCTGCAGGGTAGTCTGGGATACCATCTAGGTTTTCATGAGGCAGAAAGAGATAAAAAGTGAAAGCATTAAGGTTGTCAGCTTGTCAAAAGAACAAATCTGAAAAACTAATAAAAGCAATTAAATCTAATATCCTAATAAAATGTTTCAAAAAGCATTTTTTTAAAAAAATGTTGCCAGCTTGCAAAGTGTATTATTATGGGAGAGGAGGTATATATATACACGCCGTCCCTATGGAGCTGTTTGCATGGGAGGCACTGCTGCATCGCAGCCGCGCCGCCCTCACTCCCCCCCCAGCGGCGCGAAGACACTGCTTTTGAACCTCGCTCCCTGAGCAAGGTTTTTCGGAAGCAGCGTCTTCCAACCGCTGCTGTGTGAACGGAAGGCGCCATTTCCCCCCTTTCCTGGATGCCTTACCATCCCCTCTGGCCTTCTGGCATGATGCACAGGACAGGGGACATGCCCCTCCTGCCCTGTGACTCCAGAGCTGTCACGCAGGGCAAGGGGGGTGTCCCCTGGCCTGGGTGGCGTGCCGGAAGGCTGGAGGGGATGGTAAGATATTCGGGGGATGGCACAGCCTCTGCGCAGGTTGCGCCATCTTCCCCACCTCTACCAGGACCGTCCATGTGAATGGTCCTGGGGGGGGTGTCGGCATTGTTTATGCTGACACCCCCCCACAGCGCTGCTATGCAAAAATGGCCTAGGCTTAAAATGAGGCCTACACCTCAACATTGCTGGCATGATGACATTGCTTCTGCAAATGACATCATCATACAAACAATGACTGGGGACACACTCTGGTATTTGGGCAAAACTCTGGTAAAAACAGCTTCTACCACAGTTTTTTTTTGCCCAAATACCATAAAAGAAGACAAAGAAGAGTTGTTTTTTATGCACTACTTTTCTCAGTCTTTAAGCAGTTTCAAAGCCAGTTACAATCACCTTCAATTCCCCTCCTCACAACAGACAACTTGTGAAGTATGCAGGGCTGATAGACATCTGAGAGAACTATGACTAGCCCAAGGTCACCTAACAGGCTTCATGTGGAGGAGTGTGGAATCAAATCCAATTCTTCAGATTAGAGTCCGCCACTCTTAACGACCACGCTGGGTCTCCTTCATTGACATTAACATTATTGCATCACTTCTGGAAGTGATGTTATAATGCAGAAGACATTGAGGCCCTGGCCTCATTTTAAAATCTCCACAGCCCCTCCCCCATTGATGACTGGTGGGGACCAGAAAACCCTAGGTAAATCCAAGAGCCTGTCCAATTCTCTCACCAGGGTTCCAGCTAGGGCTGGGATCCATAGATCCTTGTGAGATAAGACTTTTCATGCTGCTTTTTATTTGCTATTCCATTATAGGGTGGCTTTTATTGTACAGG
This sequence comes from Sphaerodactylus townsendi, assembly GCF_021028975.2. Taxonomy (NCBI): domain Eukaryota; kingdom Metazoa; phylum Chordata; class Lepidosauria; order Squamata; family Sphaerodactylidae; genus Sphaerodactylus; species Sphaerodactylus townsendi. The sequence goes on along the minus strand of NC_059426.1, from coordinate 13,223,731 downwards.
AGGAAAGATGGGGCAAAGGCATTATAAAATAAACTAAACAAGTAAACATGAATGGAGCTTGTTGTGGTGGGTTTTCCAGGCTGTGTGGCCATGGTCTGGTGGATCTTTTTCCTAATGTTTCGCCTGCATCTGTGGCTGGCATCTTTAGAGGTGTATCACAGAGTGTATCAAACAGGACACACTGTGTAACAGACTTCCCACTGTGATACACCTCTGAAGATGCCAGCCACAGATGCAGGTGAAATGTTAGGAACAAGCTCCACCAGATCACGGCCACGCAGCCCAGAAAACCCACCACAACCAGTTGAATCTGGCCGTGAAAGCCTTCGACAATGCATAAATGGATCTGCTGGGTCAAAGGGGAATGCCACTGTTGGCATGCAATCCTATGGCAAGACGGGTAGACCAGTTTCTGAGCTGTTCCCTACCAGTCACTTCTTTATTAGTGTCATAGACAGTTCAGTCTAAAATGGATGCCAGGTCTTAATTCTGGACTTTAATACTAAGGGGGGGGGGCTCTGCTTGCTACAATCCTCTCCACCCCATTCCCTAATCAAGTAGGCATAGTAGGGAACAATGCAGTCTGGATAACAAAAGCCACAGTCTTGGAAAAGCCACACCTGTCCTCCAGCTCACAAAGGGTGTGCAAACGGTACTCAGCCTCAACACAGTTATAATTCCTGATTCCTTTCTTCCTCATCCAAATTAATCATAACTTTTCCTGTCCTACTATTGAAGAACCATCAAACCTTGCTTTGAATTGGAGTGCCCTGAGTTGTAAATTCATCATCTCTGCCTAAAACTTCATCAAGAACTAGACTTCCCTTGCTTTGACTCATTCAAGCGATTTTCCGTAGCATTGTCCCCTCCTGAGAACAGAACCTTGCTTTGTCCAGGAAGATTGCCTCTCTTAGCATTGCCAGAGGGCGAAAATTTCCTGTGTTTATTCCTCCCAAACAAGGGTCCCCCTTTTTTTAAAAAAATATTGTATCATTTGAACATTCCATTTTATATTAATACTCTTCTTCATTCGTTGTCAAACAATACATTTTCCCCCTTTTCCCCTCCCCCCTGTATTTTCATCATAGTTTTATCAAACAGCAGTAAGTTCATTCTTTGTAATCTCTTCTCCTATATCTCCTCATTGACTCCAGCTTCTTTCATCCAGTCCGCATATATTGTCCATATCTTCAAAATTTCGCCCTGTTTATCTTGCCACAGTTTATTTTTGTTATTATATCAAAAATGTCACTTGTTCCCAGATATATTCCAACCATTTCTGGATTGTCCATTTTTTCTTTTCTTTCCAGCCTAAAGCTATTGTTGCCCAAACGAGGGTCCCTTGCCCTTTGAACCTTTGCCATTTGGACTGTTCCACTGTACCCAATGTCATCCCTCTCTTTGCTTCCAATGCGAGAATTGTATTCTGATTCCTTGGACCTTCTTTTCATAGAACTAGTAAATATTTATATCCCTGCAACAACCTCTACTATTCCAAGCCTATCTTGTCATCACTGTCTCAATGTTAGGCACCTTGAAACTCTGTAAAGGGGGGCTTTGCCAAACTGCCTGTGTACAGATTATTATTTTTGTTAATAAAATTATCAAACATCACTCAAATTCTGGTTTTCTGCAGATTTTTGAAAGAAAACATCTCTGCATAAACCAGTGGAGATCCCAAAGCCTGGCCCCCTGCATTGCGAGGTCTGTTCCTGCTAATTCCCCTGCCAAAAGGGAACAGACTCTACAGTAACACCACAGGTTTCTACAGGTAGTTTTCTAAACTCCCAAGTGTATCTCTAGTAGCTGGAAGAAGTCAGAAGCATGCTACTTCCCCTGCTGACAGTAAAGTTTATCTAGTAACTTCATGAGCACACAGTTTCTCAGTTGATAGTGGGTTTCCTTGTCACGACAAACACCGAGCTGCCTCTCACTCTCCTCCATAGTCTGCCTACAGTTATGAGAGCAATCAGGCTAGCACACGGCAGCTTTGAAATGCACCCGTTACCACACTTGGTGTAAGACTCATCTCTGCTTTGAGGGTGGAAGCGTGAGCCCTTCAGACCTGTGAAGAGCTAACTGTTGCACAGTTCTGAATATCTACAAGCCACCTCTCCTAATCTACTTCATACTGGTTTTATTCAGTGATAGCCTTTGTTTTATATATCTATATCAATATCTATCTATCTAATCAATCCATCTCTCTATTTCTCTGTAGACAGACAGACAGACAGACGGACGGACGGACGGACGGACGGACGGACGGAGGGAGAGAGAGAGAGAGAGAGAGAGAGAGAGAGAGAGAGAGAGAGAGAGAGAGATGAACTCTTTTCCCTCAGTCTACCTCCAAGGGCACTTTCTTAATATTCCACACAACAAACGTTGCTGCTGGTACTGTCCCTGTACATCAGACTCAATCTCTCATATTTTGCTGTATTGTTCAAAGTATAACAACTTTAGAACTGACTTGTGGGCACTGTTACCAACAGGATTCACGCTGTTCTCCGATAAAAGAAAAAATGTTTAAGCTCCTGAACTATTCCAATGTAGAAATTTCAGAAGCAGTTGCCATATTTTAAGGCATGTTTTATAATGTAACAATGAGTGATTTTTTAATGTATCTGGAAATGTTTGACATTTTCTTGATTATATGCCTAATAAAGGTTTTGGACTGAACTGGACCGGACCGGACCGGACCGGACCGGACCCGGCAGGCAGGCAGGCAGGCAGGCAGGCAGGCAGGCAGGCAGGCAGGCAGGCAGGCAGGCAGGCAGGCAGGCAGGCAGGCAGGCAGGCAGGCAGGCAGGCAGGCAGGCAGGCAGGCAGGCAGGCAGGCAGGCAGGCAGGCAGGCAGGCAGGCAGGCAGGCAGACAGACAGACAGACAGACAGACAGACAGACAGACAGACAGACAGACAGACAGACAGACAGACAGACAGACAGACAGACAGATAGATAGATAGATAGATAGATAGATAGATAGATAGATAGATAGATAGATAGATAGATAGATAGATAGATAGATTCCCAATTAGAAATTGGAATTTGAAAAGAAGAGACGGGAAAAAAGGATGTAGAATTGTTATCGGGGTTGACTACATGTGATCAGATTAACACACTTGTAGTGCAGTTCTGAGTAGGGGTTGGGGATAAATGTTTTGTGGCCAGGGAAGTCACAGCTGTGGCACTGCCACACCTCCTCCTCAGTGGCTTGCTGTGCTTCAGCCACCGACTCAATAGTGATGCTCCCTTACCTCCATGAAAGCACCCTGGGCAGCTGCACCATTTTTGCCAGAGTAAATTCATGCCAGAAAATGGGGGTGTTCCTGGTCTGAAAGGAAGTTGACTGATGCTTCCCCCTTTCTGGAACACTCCCACATCCATCAAAGAATGTACTCCCTGCTCCTAAAAAGCAAACAGAATGTAAGCAGGACAAGCAAGTGTTCGAGCATCCCTAGTACATAAACAGAAACATTAGAGTTGCATATGAAAGCCTCAATGCTGATTGCCCTTTGCTTCTTGAAGGTTCTTGCACATAAGAATAGGATGACAGGATTTGCTGAATTTTCCTGTTGTGCACCAAACAGGGAGTTGCTCAAATCATGCATGGCAGAAGGTGAGAACACGCCAAAGTTATCTTCCAAGGTGCTGTTTTGGATGCCCCGGCTTCTGAGATTAGGCAAGTGGAAACCAAAAAGAGCACCTTCTCAGTCATGGCACCAAGCCTGTGGAACTCTCTCCCTAGAGAGACCTGCCTGTCCCATTCTGTTGCTGGCCATTTACACACTTGTGGTCTACTTCACAATAAGAATATATTCCCTTCAAGTTTGATTCTCAGTTATGTACAAATTTTCCCCCCTTCGGCTGTCACCCCACCTTCAGATCAAAGAATCCCAGCGGTTTTTGAAAGCTATGAAAGTGTGAATTTCCCACTCCTCTTGCAGGGAAAGCAAAGGAGATTGGCATATGTTTAGCTTTCTTTGGGTTTTCTCATCCCACTCCACCTTCCCCTGGCCATGCCACAGCAGCTGTTCTCACTTTTTGGGCCACCATTTCAAAAGAGCAGAAGGGCTTACCCACCCTCCTCCATGCTGCAGGTCTATCCCTGGTGGGATAGACCAAGTGAAACTGAAAAGAAATTAACATAGTCTAGCAAACACACTAGACCACAAATGGTAGGCCCTTTCCGCACGGGCCAAATACAGTGCCCTGGGGACAGCAAAAACGCCGTCCCCAGGGAGCTGTTTGCAAGAGGGGCGCAGCTGCTTTGCAGCCGCGTCGCTCTTGCTCCTCCCCAGTGGTGCGAAGCCGCTGTTTCCCAACCTCGCTCCCCGAGTGAGGTTTTTGGGAAACAGCAGCTTCCAACCACTGCTGTGCGAACGGCTACAGCTGGAAGGTGACATCCCTCCCCCCTTTCCCAATCAACCTACCTTCCCTGTGACTGTCCAGCATGTCGCCGAGGCCTGGGAACACCCCCTCCTTCCTGCCCTGTGACTCCGGAGCAGTCGTGCAGGACAGGGGGCATGTCCCCTGGCCTTGGTGAGGCGCCGGACGGTCGCAGAGAAAGTAAGTCGATTGGGCAACGGCACAGTGCAGCACCGTTTTCCCGGTAGTTTCTGGGACCATTTGTGCAAACGGTCCGGGGGGGTTGGGTCGGCAGAGAAAAAAAATGCTGCAGGCAACCTCCCCATATGGAGATTAAGCAGAATCAACAAGGAAGCAGTGGGGTGGGCTAAATGCAGATGAGCTTGGCTAGGAAGAGAATCCCTGTGTAAGCAAACAAAAAATGGGAGAAACCCACGGCACAGCAAATAGCCCTGGGACAAATAGTGTTTTCATAAGTGGCTGCTGTCTTCCAAGAGCAGGTGAAGACATTTTGTTTGTATGATCCCTCTGTGATCCCTTTTTTTTCCTGCCCCAGGTTTTCATTGCTGTTTTTATGTATGTATATGTTATCATACTGAATGTGTACTTAGGTTTAAAGATTTTTTAAAAATGATGTGTTTTAGTTTCGATCTGATGGTTTTTAAGATGCAACTTTATTGTTTACGTTTTCAGTTGGCTAGCTGCCTTGTTGGCCCTTGTGAAGGCAAAAAGGCAGAGTAAATCGATAAATAAAATAGAGACAACTTTTATTTTCTACCATGAACCAGCGTTGATTCAACAGACCTATACTGCTGTCACAAAGAGTGTGATATGGCTCACACAGTACAATCTCCTGTGGTTTAAACATGGTGTGTTTCTTTTGTATTAAATGGTTCGGACATAATGGAAAAAATAGCTGATGGAAACATTATCCCAATGGGCTGTTACCAACACATGCTACACTCCGGTTTTCTAGTTGTTGCAGCAATTACAGGATTACCAATTTGTTTACAAATGAGCATCCCCCCTCCATAAGGGATGCTTGTGATAAAAGATACTATTGGGGTAATATAGCATAACAATGAGCTGATAAAAATGCAAACCATTTTTTTCTCCACATAACAAAACAGTCATGGTTGATAGAATCAGTTCTAATGCCGATGCAGCTTCACAACATTTCCCCTGTATACATTACATTCTGTTAACATAATGCCTCTCACAGAAAATTCTAATAGAGAAACCTATTTTTGACTCAACGTTTAATGAATCTTATGTTCCTACAACTTGTGTGGGCTTGTCTTTTTGCAAGAGATGGAACTCTGAAAGAAGAGCTGAACAGTTTGTGTGGTAGACTGAAACCCACCGTGTCTGAGCTTCCTTTGACCCTGGGATCCATACAAACAAACATAGTACTATGCAGAGGTGTATGGGGGCCAAATGGTGCCCGGAAATGAAACCCCCTCCAGGCGCCCACACCCGAGCAGTGTGGAGTCCTGAGCAGGTTACTCGCAAGTCGGAAGCCGAGCAGCTTATTCACAAGTTGGGCTCCAGGAAGAAGCATGGTGGTGGCTGGAGCGCTCCAGCCACTACTGAGCCTCTTTCTAGCACCTGAGCGGCCAGCCCCTCATCCCAGCCCATCAGCTGCCGAGCAAGTTTCTCTCATGCAGTGGCTGCTGGGCCAGGAAGGGAAGCCTGCTTCATTGCACCCAGCCCCTCATCCCAGCCCAATAGCAACCATGCGAGGAAGGCATCTAGTCATGGGGGGCGATTTTATGCCCTCCACATGACCAGATTAGTTGTGCCCCATGTACTCAGGTACTATGTCCACGGGTACTATGTCCATGGGTACTATCTCCACGGGTACTATGTCCATGGGTATTATGTGTCTGTGGTTGCAATTAACTGACTGTTGTGGGTTTCTGGGCTGTGTGGCTGTGGTCTGGTAGCTTTTGCTCCCAACGTTTCACCCGTGTGCGGCATCTTCAGTGGCAGGTCATGTTAAAATGTGATTCAGATCTTACCATTTCACAGCTTATCATGATGTGCTTCTGAAGATGCCAGTCAGATCAGATCATAAACATTTATTAGGCATCAAAAAAGAAAATCAACAAGATAGAAACAAACAGGGAACCAAGTAGCTAAAAAATAATAATATCCAACATTCATTAAGGGTAATATGAATAGGAGGTGGGGGGAGTCCAAAGGATTAATTTAAAGTGTTAATCAGAAAATTGGCCACCATTTCCAATATCTTAGGATCCTGGTTGTTCAAGAGACAGTTCAATTTAGAATTAAGAGAGCAAGGGCCTGCCAAGATAGGGGCCATAAGAAAAAGTTGGGTTTAAATTCCATAAATTTCGGGCAAACAAACAGGGTGTGCTCAAGTGACTCTTCGAGAGTTAGGCAGTAAGTTCAAGTGCTTTTCTGGTGTGCAGGTTTCATAACCCTCCCTGAAGGAAATGTGAAAGGAAACATGTTGGTTCTAGCCCTGGTGACCACCCATCTCAGCATGGGGTGAGAAAGAATATTTAAATAGTCAGCTATTCCACATTTTCAGGGTACAAAATCAAAATGGAGGGGGGAACACAAACTTCTTCCTTTACCAATTAATGATTGATATTCCTGATCAAATAATCACTCCATTATCTGCTGGTGGATCTCATTAGTGGAGAACATGTGAAGCTGGTCCCAAGTGAAACCCAGGGCAAATATCTTGGTTTCAATGTGGGCCCACCAGGTGGAAATCTGAAGTTCAGGGAGAGCAAGGTGGACAAGGCTGTTTGAGTCATGGAAAAAACATAGCCGGTTCCAAAATTTAAGAGTGATCCACCATGCCCATGTTTCCAAGAGATGTTGTCCTGCTTCAAGGCAGAGAACAGCACAGGGGACAAAGTGGGGGACCCCAAACAGTGGTGGGATCCAAAAAATTCAGTAACAGGTTCCCATGGTGGTGGGATTCAAACTGTGGCATAGCGCCAATGGGGCTGGGTGGGGCATGACGGGGGCGTGGACGGGCATTCCAGGGTGGGGCATTCATGGGCAGGGCTGTGGCAAGGATGCAGCCACTGCACCGGTCCTTGGGCGGAAAATGAATGCACGCAGGCGCAGGCTGCCACGCACGCCGGTGCACCTCCTGCTAGACTGCTTCAAGTTCTGTGCACTACTGCTGAGAGGAGGGGCATAACTAAGGCAAAAATCACGTGGCAAAATCACCGATTAGTAACCCCCTCTCGGCACACACAAATAATTAGTAACCTACTCTCGGGAACCTGTGAGAACCTGCTGGATCCCACCTCTGACCCCAAATAATTTGTAAAGGAAGTCAGATTGTATTCGCTCCAATGAGATGTGCCAGGCAAGATGCCAGTCATAGATGTAGGTGAAATGTTAGGATCCAGTTTGGAGGGGAGGATCGGGGGTCTAACCTTGGTTCAAATTTCCTGCCGTGGAGCATGACACAAATGCCTTACAACCAATCAGTGAGCGGCAGGCTCTTGCGGTGTGGTTCTCACGAGAGCACGATAACCAACCGGAAACTTGGGTGGGGGAGACATGCTGACGCGATGACGTCATAACATGAGCATGTTTTTGCGGGGAGGAAGGTCCCACACCAACACGGCACAACAGGCAATCAGGAGAGACCTTCCCATTCTCCCCTCCAAACTGGATCAAAGAAGTGTTTTTTGAAAAAGTAGTACTTTCAAGCAGGTTTGGCAAAAACGTGGAATAAGGGGGAGAATGAGCACCAGAACCAGGATGAATCCTTGTTCATCGATCAGGCAGTGGGGAGTTCTTCCTGAATCCTTGGTATTTCGTGTGAGTATCACACAATTAATTGATCATGGGGAATCGGGAAACCACTATGTCACTGCTGCTTTACACACAAATCTCTGAAAATGTTTCTAAAACGTTTTCAGCTCCTCCCCTTTACCATGATGTATGTCGATGCTCACTCCCTCAAAACAATTCCTGACCATCCTTTTGTGATTTCCCCCTTTTTAAAGTTTGTCATTGAATCACTGCTTTTCTGCTTCACAGCAGGGTGCTGCAACTCTCTGTGCCTTTTACACACCATCCTTCAAAGATTACCGCCCCCCCCCCAAAAAAACAACCTGGGAAAACCCTGCTACAAAAATAGGCTGGGGGGACAGAGACTGAGTAGATAAAATGACACCAAGGATGAAGACTGGAGACTGCACAAAGGCAAAGAAAGCATCTTAAGGAGCAGCAGTGGCGTAGGAGGTTAAGAGCTCGTGTATCTAATCTGGAGGAACCGGGTTTGATTCCCAGCTCTGCCACTGGAGCTGTGGAGGCTTATCTGGGGAACTCCCACACACGCCAGCTGGGTGCCCTTGGGCTAGTCACAGCTTCTCGGAGCTCTCTAAGCACCACCTACCTCACAGGGTGTTTGTTGTGAGGGGGGAAGGGCAAGGAGATTGTCAGCCCCTTTGAGTCTCCTGCAGGAGAGAAAGGGGGGATATAAATCCAAACTCTTCTTCTTCTTAAAATCGCACAGGCAAATGGAGCCCTTTTAAAAATATTTCTACCAAAGAATCATTTAAAAATGACATTCATTTAAAACATTTTGAGGCTGCAAATAAAATGTTTGGGGAACCAAAGGGGGTAAAAACCATGCAGAACTCCATGGAGGAAAGGTTTTCTTTCCTGCTCAAAATGTTTTAAAAGGCCCGTGCGGAAAGGGCCTGGGTGTTTTCACCTTTCCTAACTTCTGCTTGTCTACCTGAAATGCCAGTAATACTGTATTGCTAAATATAATTACTCAGAACGCATCAAGGAATTGTTACGTTGTGTTTCATTTTCATTTCTGCAAAAACCCCAGGAGTGTAGAGATGACTGGATAAAGCAGAATAATAGCAGCTTCTGCTCATACTTTATGCATGTATTTTTAGGAGGGTCTGTGCTTTGAATGTGTTCTGTATTCCTTTGAAGTCAGAGCACACTTCCTCTGAGGCTGGACCAATGGTCCCTCTTGTTCAGTCCTGCCTACATTGATTAGATGCGGCTGTTCAGGGTCCTCGACTCAGGTCTTTCTCAGCTATACCTCCTGAGATCTTTTGAACTGGAGAGAAACAAGGACTTGACTTGGAACTTCATCGCTGAAAAACAAGTTCTTTACCACTGAGCTAAGGAACCGTGGTGTACAAATGCTTGAGAATCAATTGTGCAGTCACGACACTCCTATATCTTAAAAATTTTCTTCCTTTCAAAAACAACACCACCCAACTGCCTCTGCTCCAAAAGTATGCCCATCTGTCTTCCCTGGTTTGAATCAGATGAGGTCATGATATTTTGATGAAAAATGCATTCAAAGCCAAGATCTTCTCTGCTGATCATTGTTCCAGTCACATATTATACTTGGATTCTTGCTTGGATGAAATTGCAAAAGACTCTCTTTGGACCTTGCGTTTCCAGTACATTTACCCCATACATGCTCAGAAAGCATGTTCACAATGTTTATTCAGCAGCAGAGAAGAACATTACTGGATTAGGCGGTCTCTCTAAGATCTACTGCATACTGTACTTTTTCATGTCTTTTTAAAACTAACATCAAAGTTCAGTATAAAACCTCTCCTCTGGACAGAATATTTAGAATCTCCATTCCCACCCCTCTTATATTATATAAAAAGTTTTATCACTTGAGACACTTAGGCCCTTTTCGCACATGGGCGGAAACGTTCCTCCACTGGCATGAATCATGCCGGTGGAGGCTCGGGGACTGTTCGCACGCAAGCGGCCCCAACTTTCCCCTTAGCCAGAGAGGCGGCTCCGTACAGAGCCACCTCCGGTCACCCCCCTCCACTCACCGTCCCATCTAGCGTCACTCTGAAGGGCGGCAGGGGCCCGCCCATGCTGCCCTCCGACCTCCAGAGGTCAGAGGGGAGCGTGGGCAGGGCTCTGCTGCCCTCCAAAGCAATGCTGGATGGGACAGTGAGTGGATGGGAGGGGGAAAGCAGCGCCTTCCTGCCGGTGCTGTTCGCACCGCGCCGACGGGAAGACGGTGCTTTGGAAAAACCTTGCTTGTTTAGCGAGGTTAACAGAAGTGGCTTTGTGCCGCTCCTGGGTGGCCAGGCGGCATTGCAGCAGCACCTCCTGTGTGAACAGCAGCCCAGGGACAGTGTTTTTGCCGTCCCTGGGCCGCTGTATTACGCCCGTGTGGAAAGGGCCTTAGTGTAAATTCAGCCACAGTTTTTTTTATCAAAAGAGGGGGAAATGCAATTATAACTATCTACTGTAAATGTCCACAAGCAACTTGAAAATGAATCTACAAAGGTACATATACGCTGAATGGTGACCAGTGTCATTCAATATTATCGGCAACACTCTTTGGTCCTACAGTCTCAAAAATCCACGAAGCCAGTATATTAAGTAAGACCACAGACAGGTAACTTCAGGGCTGGTTATCATCAATATGCAAGCAATTCATTATTAAAATCCCCCAGATGGGTCTGTCCTGGCTCTGAACCAAGCTGAAGCTGAATCCAGAAAAGACAGAGATGATGCTTATCAGGAAGGCTGATGTATTAGAAGGGCTACATTCCCCTGCAGTGTATAGTGTGGCACTGACATTTGCAAAGCAGGTTGAGAGACTGGGCCTTTCCCCACTTACCTTAAGCCCCGCACTACTCTCCTCAAGTAGCACAGGGTCCCCCGGCACTCCCCACGACGGGCGGTGACAGTGCAGCCGCCCCGATGCTACCGCCGTCACGAGCCCTCAGCGCACGGCATCCCTGGCGCTCTTGTAAACGGTGCCTTTTGATGACCCCACGCAGAGCGCGGGGTCGTGGGGACGCCCGGCCATGCGCCAGGGATGCCGCACGCTGAGAGCAGCGTGCGGCACAGGAGGGATCGTGGAGAGTGGGGAAACGCCCTGGGTTAGGGTTAGCAAAATTGATTTAAGTTAAAAATGTGTACAATATCACACCCTTAAAACACAACAAGAGGATATGAATTACAAGGAATTTTTTTAAAAAAAGAAATAATAAACTAGAGGGGTAAATATAGACGGGCTGGAAAAGAATGCCATTACCACCTCTTTTAAAATAATCTCTGGTTCTTTTTTAAAAAAAACTCTTCACAGATTCCCCCAGAAAAGAAATTGCTATTTCTGGTAGTGACTCATAGCTAGGCTTGCTATATATTATTTGTATTGAAACAACATGCGCTGCAAATCAACTGAGGAAATAAAGATTTTCTTCTTCTGTTCAGTGAGTGGTTCCAGCCAATCAGCCACAAACCATTACAGCCAGCAATTCCCTTTCTCTGAGCCACGGCTTTGCGAATATCTTCCACTGACCCAGTTCCTAATTTTTCCCCCCGCCAAAGATGGAAACAATACATTTCACTTTAACTGTGCAATACAAATGTGTGTGTGTGTGGGGGGGGGGACAGATCCCTGTGCCAGCACCATTTCCATCAGCGCTATGCAAAGTTGTAGGGATACAGGTGCAAAGGAACTTACATCACTGGTGGGGTGCCACACAGCTCTGTGGCACCCTGATCCAGATGCTTGCCCCACACTGTCGCTTCCGTGTTATTCAGGCCTGTGCTGGAATGGGGCGGGGGGTATTCCCGGGAATGCCCCCTTTTTCTTTGGGGCAGACTCATGTCACCCAAAAGGGAAATTGATGGCAGTAATTCCTGAAAATGGGCTTCCCCAGGAGAGACAAAGGGGTTCTATCTTTCTCCCCTGGCAGCCACACCATTGATTGCTGCAGCATCATCCCAGCCTCTGCTCTACCGCACCCAGAGGTGGGATCCAGCAGGTTCTCTCCAGTTCCCGAGAGTGGGTTACTAATTATTTGTGTGTGCCGAGAGGGGGTTACTAATTGGGTCTGCTTTTCCGTTAGAAATTCCATTAGGTCCAAAAATCATAAAGTCCTGTTGTTTCCTATGTGGCTGGTTAGCGAAGGTAGAAAACGGGATAATTCTCCCTGTTGGGCTGTTTTAAAAACATGTTTTAGAAATATGGTAAAGTTCCTTGTTTAAGGAAAGTATCCTTCTTTTGATTTCTAGAAACAAAATTAAGTATTTGAAAGTATTAAGTATTTGACAGGCAGTCAATTAGAGGAGAAGTAGTTGTTTCTGTTGGCAGTAGACGATAGGACTTGCTATAATGAGTTTAAATTATGGACAGAAAGATACCAGCTGGAAATTAGGAACTTTGTTTTTACAGTAAGAGTTTTTTACAGTAACAGAGAAATTATTAATGCCCTGCCCTGGAATGCCCGGCCACGCCCCTGTCGTGCCCCGCCCAGCCCCATTGGCGCTACGCCACTGTTTGAATCTCACCACCATGGGATCCTGTTACTAAAATGTTTGGATCCCACCACTGACAGCACTCCCTTAGATTGGGATGTCTGAAAAGTATGGAAATTGTAACAGTCACCTGCTCACTTCTGATTAAAAAGGAGGAAAAAAGAGGAGGGGGAGGAGAAATTTGGATTTATACTTCATTTTTCTTTTCCTGCAAGGAGACTCAAGGTGGCTTGCAAACCCCTTTCCCTTCGTCTCCCCACAACAGACATGTTGTGAGGTAGATGGAGCTGAAAAAGTTCTGAGTGAACTGTGACTAGGCTAAGGTCACCCAGCAGGCTTCATGTGGAGAACCCAGGAAAACAAACCCGGTTCACCAGATTAGAGCTTGCTGCTCATGTGGAGGAGTGAGGAGTCAAACCTGGTTCTCCAGGTTAAAGTCCACCGCTCTTAACCACAACCCCATGCTGACTCTATAAACAGAAGCAGAGCCACCAACCAAAAAAGACGGAATATCGTCCTACTGCCTCTCTGCCACATGTGTTCAGCCCCCCAGTCTTTGCTCAGTTACCCTCAAATGTCTCCTTGACCAGAAAAACCTCACGGAGGAGGAATCCTCAGCTCTTCTGGAATGCTATCCCCAAAACGTGGTTGAGAAGGACCATGCTCAAACCCTGTCCCTCTTCACTTACAGTTAGTAGGAAAATTACACACACTAATTGGATGAAACGGTTTGCTAAATGGAAGCAATTATTTTTGGGAACGTAGATGGATGACCATAAGGATTTTGGAAAGCCGACGAATGGAGACATATATTTTTCTTCCAGGTTGACAGAGGCGTATCAAGGGCAAGGCAATTGAGACACTTGCCTCGGGGGCACAAAACTGAGGGTTTCAGGAAAAAAAATATACAAGCCACTCTGCCATTAGAAAAAGGGTGTAATTCTATACCTTTGAATGGAACTGACCAAGTAGGGGAAGGTGGTCCATTAGGGCAAAAGGGGACAGTGCCCCACCAAACAGCTTCTTGCACTAAAAGTAAAGCAAAATAAAAGCCTTGCTTAATTTAGTACTAATCCATGGTTTGCAGGCAGTCAACTCCCTCCTTAATCAGACTTAGTCTTCTCACCTGCTTGCCTTTCTGGACCTCAGCCACGTTCCTTGATACTTTCAAGCTTGAGGACTTTGACTTATTCTTCTTAAAGATGCAGGCTCTTTTCTGGGCCAAAGTCCATGGCTTCCCAATGCAAAACTACAGAAAGAGGATGAGGCATATTAAAATAAGGAAAAAAATTGATGGGCTTGGTCAATGGATTTTTTATGAAATTTATTGACCAATCAGGCTCGCATGAGTAATACAAACTACTGCCTAGTTTCCAGTTGGTGTTTGGAATATGCTGCCACAGGAGGTGGTGATGGCCACTAACCTGGATAGCTTTAAAAGGGGCTCGGACAGATTTATGGAAGAGAAGTCGATTTATGGCTACCAATCTTGATCCTCTTTGATCTGAGATTGCAAATGCCTTAACAGTCCAGGTGCTCGGGAGCAACAGCCGCAGAAGGCCATTGCTCTCACATCCTGCATGTGAGTACCCAAAGGCACCTGGTGGGCCACTGCAAGTAGCAGAGAGCTGGACTAGATGGACTCTGGTCTGATCCAGCTGGCTTGTTCTTATGTTCTTATGTTCTTAGTTATAGCAAGGGGAAACACGGGAAGGCTAAGTCAATGGGTACGGGTTTCGGGGGGGGGGGGGGGTAAAGGTAACATGAAGACTATTTCACCAGAAAATGAATCAGAATGTGGAAAGAGTCACGCTTACAGCTGGAACTCCCATTTCCTGGTACAGAAGAAAATCAACTGACAGTGGCAGACACAAGATCTCAGACAGCAGACATGTGTGTTCCTTTTTTTAGATCCCAAATCAAGGACATAAAAATGTGTTGTAGCTTGAAATTTGTACTTATAAGACCTTATTTGAGGTAGCACTTGAGACAAATGGATAAAAGGGAGATGAATTCCAATCAAAGTGCTATTGTGATGGGTGATTCACAGGCCCGTCCAAAGGGGAACAATCTGCCGGTGGAGGCTGCGCAGGGTCATGCCAGCAAATTTGCCCTCCCTGGGGCACTTTCCCCAACGGAGGGGTGAATTATAGGCAGATGTTGTCATGCAATAGAAACTGCGGGCAACATTGGCCTGGATCCTGCCACTCGCTCTGCAAAGGTTGAAGCCTTCCTCTGGCCTTTGATGGAAAACGTTCTTCTGGATTTTTTTTAAATTGTCAAGACAGAAAGAAACACTTCAGTTATTCAAAAACATCAGTAAACAAGTCTGCAAGGCTTTCCAGGCCTCACTTTGGGTAGATCATGCCAAGCGGACTCACTAGATGATGTTAGAGCTGGACACAAACTTGGCAAAGATTCTCAGCAAAGCATCAGTTCCGGTCAGCTTCAGAGGGTACAAAGTGTATGTTGTGCTCTGCCTGAATGGCATTTTTGTCATTCTTTATTGCTGCAGGCCTCAACACAGTATCTCTAAATGCAGGAGGTCATTGTGGCAATGCTATTAAATGCTGTGATTTCTGCTTAGGCAGAACATCTGACAATTTCTGAAGGCAAGCCCCAACTTTGATTTTGCTGATCGGGCCACTTGGGTTCAAGTGTTACCTTGAGGCTAGACTACTGGAGTGCACACTGTGTGTGTGGGGGGGCTGCCCTTGAAGTCAACTCAGAAACTACAGTTGGTAAAGCATGGGCAAGCTCAGTTACTTTCAGGCAACAGGGGACAGATTAGCTTGTGCACTCCAACACTTGCCAGCTGGGTGGCCTTGGGCTGGTCACAGTTTTTTGGAGCTCTCTCAGCCCCACCCACCTCACAGGGTGTTTGTTGTGGTGGGGGGAAGGGAAAGGAGATTGTAAGCCCCCTTGAGTCTTGTCGAAGGCTTTCACAGCTGGAATCACTGGGGTGCTGTGTGGTTTCCGGGCAGCATGGCCGTGTTCTAGCAGCATTCTCTCCTGACGTTTTGCCTGCATCTGTGGCTGGCATCTTCAGAAGATCTGAAGATGCCAGCCACAGATGCAGGTGAAACATCAGGAGAGAATGATGCTAGAACACAGCCATACCGCCTGGAAACCACACAGCACCCCTTGAGTCTTCTTATTGGAGAGAAAGGGGGGATATGGGGAGGATATAAATCCAACTCTTCTTCTTCTTCCACTTCTCCTCCTCCTCCTCCTCCTCCTCCTCCTCCTCCTCCTCCTCCTCCTTCTTCTTCTTCTTCTTCTTCTCACATCCATTCTGCAGTGTCCCCATCGGTTACCTATGAGTTCAATTGAAGGTGCTGGTTATCCCCATTAATGGTCTTGGACCCACCATCTGTTCTGCAATGCTCCTCCACGACAGCTTCACTCGTCCTGTTTTTTTTATTGCATTGTCCTTTGTAATCCCACTTTCAACATTGTTTATAGCATATTCTGCTTTCAGCAATTTGATGTTCACATAATTTTCTAATTGTGCAATCCTTGTCCGGTTTTATTGTCTGATGCTATCCGATTGCATTGTTTTATATTCTATGATCCACCTTGAGTCTCAGCAAGAAAGGGGGGCTATCGATAAAGTAAACAAACAAGTAAATAAAATACAATAGAGCCTTACATTGCAGCTCACCAAATTCTTTACGTAATTAGGATAGCTGAACTTAACATTCAGTGCATATCTGTTGCGCCAGATGTTCATGCATAGAATTTATTATTTTGAAACATATTGCCCCTTTTCTGCCTTGAGGCCCATTTTCCTAATGTGAGTATTCCATATATGTTTGCCTTTAAAGTGCTGTCAAGTTACAGTCAACCCATAGGGTTTTCAAGGCAAGGGATTAAGCAGAGATGGTTTGCCATTGCCTTCCTCTGCAGTCTTCTTTGGAGGTCTCCCAACCAAGTACCAGCCCTGTTCAGCTTCTGAAATCTGAAAAACAGAGGTGGTTTGCCATTGCTTTCCTCTGCAGAGCCTTCTTTGGTAGCCTCCCTTCCAGTGGTGGGATCCAAAAATTTTAGTAACAGGTTCCCATGGTGGTGGGATTCAAACTGTGGCGTAGCGCCAATGGGGCTGGGTGGGGCACGACGGGGGCATGGATGGGCATTCCTGGGGCGGGACATTCCCGGGCGGGGCTGTGGCAAGGACGCAGCCACTGCGCCGGTCCTTGGGCGGGAAATGAATGCACGTAGGCGCAGGCTGCCACGCACGCCGGTGCACCTCCTGCTAGACTGCTTCAATTTCTGCGCGTTACTACTGAGAGGAGGGGCATAACTAAGGCAAAAATCACGTGGCAAAATCATCAATTAGTAACCCCCCCTCAGCACACACAAATAATTAGTAACCTACTCTTGGGAACCTGTGAGAACCTGCTGGATCCCACCTCTGCCCCCTTCCAAGTACTGGCCCTGCTTAGCTTCCTAGATCAGAGAAACAGAGATGGCTTTCCAACCCCTTCCTCTGCAGAGTGTTCCTCGGTAGTCCCCCAACCAAGTACCAACCCAGCCTTGCTTCCAAGACTGGATGATATTGGCCTGTTCTATAGTCTTCCACATCCTATTCCACATACACCCATTTTTGACTGGTCTCCATCCAGTTGTCAGCAGAATTTCAGCAGTAATTAGCAAGCTGGTTAGAAGTCCTTGACCCTGCTTTGTTATTTACCATACGCTCCTTCTTCCTGCTGGCCTTCAATTTGGATTTTTCTTCTGCTGGAGAACTCTCTTGGCTAGCACAGTGCAGTACCTAAATACAGAACTGCGACAGCAGATCACAGGAGCCGTCCACCAATTTTTAAGCTCCTGCTGAGTCATAACGTTTGAGGAGAGTGAAAGCAGCCTCCATAAACCTAGCAGATTTCTCAGGATGGAGGAAAGGAGTTTGCACACCTCTACATCTCAACTGTTCTAATCGTGTAACCCAGAGGTGGGATCCAGCAGGTTCTCACCAGTTCCCGAGAGTGGGTTACTAATTATTTGTGTGTGCCGAGAGGGGGTTACTAATTGGGCCTGCTTTTCCATTAGAAATTCCATTAGGTTCAAAAATCATAAAGTCCTGTTATTTCCTATGTGGCTGGTTAGCGAAGGTAGAAAATGGGATAATTCTCCCTGTTGGGTTGTTTTAAAAACATGTTTTGGAAATATGGTAAAGTTCCTTGTGTAGGGAAAGTAGCCCTCTTTTGATTTCTAGAAACAAAATTAAGTATTTGAAAGTATTAAGTATTTGACAGGCAGTCAATTAGAGGAGAAGTAGTTGTTTCTGTTGGCAGTAGACGATAGGACTTGCTATAATGAGTTTAAATTATGGACAGAAAGATACCAGCTGGAAATTAGGAACTTTTTTTTACAGTAAGAGTTTTTTACAGTAACAGAGAAATTATTAATGCCCTGGCCCTGGAATGCCCAGCCACGCCCCCGTCGTGCCCCGCCCAGCCCCATTGGCGCTACGCCACTGTTTGAATCCCACCACCATGGGAACCTGTTACTAAAATTTTTGGATCCCACCACTGGTGTAACCCCTTGAAAAGTTGTTAATATTACAAGGAAGGATGGAGGGTGTTGTTCTCAAAAATAAATGCTGTGTGTGCTGCTTTGGACTCTCCTGGTAGGATGAGGAAATGTGATTATTGGTATATTTCGGTAAAGCCCATTTTCATCATGAGTTTGCCATTCAGTAGCAAATCGCCTTACAGAAGAAAAAACAGCCACAATAATGTCTGAGCATGATGAATATTCAGTTCAGTTTTAATGCATTTCTGTTATAATGCAGCAACCCGTGAAGTTCATAAAGTGTTAAAGAGGACATGTCTGTTGCATTTCTTTTATAATGCAGCAAAACATGGTAGGTTCACACATTAGTACATAATTCCTATCCTCTGTCTAACAGTCACATGATTGGCAGGTGCTCCTCTGCTCCTATGTGTCCAGTGCCCAATTCAGCTATGATGTGCATGGATAATGGGGTCCCAAGTCCACCTCCAAACTGGTTTCCTGAACAGAACCAACTGCAGAGATGCTTTGGGGGCGGGGGGAACACATGGGTTTCACCAGGGACCTAATCAGGACACCTCCGGGACTAATGCAGTTCAGGAAGACTGTGCAGAAGTCTTTCTACTGCAAAGTTTTTCTCTATGCCCACCACAGCCTGGGGAAGGTTATGAAGGACAGTGTAGGCCATAGAACCATGTGCTTCATTAGGCAGGGCAGCTCTTGGAATTACCAGAAATGGGCCCCCTTCTCCCTCCCTCCCCTTACCCCAGGTTGGGTGGACCTCGACCAGATGATGGCCCCTTTCCCCTTCCGTCCCCTTCCCCCAGGGTGGGTGGGCCTCGACCAGATGATGGCCCCTTTCCCCTTCCGTCCCCTTCCCCCAGGGTGGGTGGGCCTCGACCAGATGACAGGTCCCCTTCTCCCTCTCCCCTCTTGGCAATTACAAGAACTGTTCCTTGTCACTTCTGGCAAGAACATCCAGTAGGAACATGATGTTGTGTTTTTTTAGCAAATAATCTCCCACTGCGGGCTGGGATTCAGGGATCTTCTGCCAGAGGTGGGATCCAGCAGGTTCTCACCAGTTCCCAAGAGTGGGTTACTAATTATTTGTGTGTGCTGAGAGGGGGTTACTAATTGGGTCCACTTTTCCATCTCCACACCCTTGCCTCCCCCTCTCTTCTTCTTTCTCGTAGCCCGGAGCTTGCCAGCTAGTAAGAGGAGGGACCCTTTAACTACTGTCGGGTCCAGGGGACTCTTTAGTTGTTTCTGTTGGCAGTAGATGATAGGACTTGCTATAATGAGTTTAAATTATGGACAGAAAGATACCAGCTGGAAATTAGGAACTTTTTTTACAGTAAGAGTTTTTTTACAGTAACAGAGAAAATATTAATGCCCCGCCCCTGGAATGCCCCACCACGCCCCCGTCGTGCCCCGCCCAGCCTCATTGGCGCTACGCCACTGTTTGAATCCCACCACCATGGGAACCTGTTACTAAAATTTTTGGATCCCACCACTGTCTTCTGCCCTTAATGAGGGCTTACTAGGTGAGTATCATTTTAACATATTCTTACTATCATAAATATACAAAAAATGTTTAGTAAGTACAATGTCAGGTATGGCTATAATACCTGTAGATTAGGTTTTTATTTCGGCAGTCCTTTGTCAAGCCAATAATTGTTGTACAAAGTATTCTTTTTCTTACTCCTCTAGGAACACAACTGTTTTTTCTTACACTAAATAGTTTTCAAACTGAATTTCAAGTTTCACTTCAATGGCTCTTCTTTAAATAGTCCTTCTCTCTGGATCTCAGGATCTCAGCTCCAATCCAGATCCGAATGAGGCACCGTGTGCATAAGAACTGTGGGAAACCTGCTAGTCACATGTGACTATTACTGTTACATGGAACACAGAGTGGGAAACCCCCAGACTCAACCCGTGAAGTTCATAAAGTGTTAAAGAGGACATCTCTGCTGCACTTCTGTTATAATGCAGCAAAACATTGTGTGTCTTAAAAACATAAGTTTGGCACTGTGGAAAAAAGTTTCTTTGGATCAGCGAGGCACCAGCTGGGAGTTAATTTTAGAGATAAGCGATAGACCTGGGGGGAAAGGGTTAGGAGTTTGTGCCTCCATATATCTTAGATTATATCAGTGGATGACTCACATTAGGGCAAAATTGTAGCTGTGCTCTGTTGGCTCACCATGATGAGTCGCTTGGAGCTGGGGCTGCATATGCAATTCATGACCCCTGAACTCCAGATCGTATTTTCGTTGTGAAATCAGCTCATTTGGTGGGGCACAAAGTTATCTGAAAGTAAAATTAATTGGCAAAAAGTACCTTATTAAACGTGATAAATGACATGTAAAATATATCGTTCTCTTCTTTTAATAAAGCATCACAGAAGGTCGAGCGGAGGCAAACCGTGATGATTCAGTCAGGAAAGCACAAATAATGAGAAAAAGACGTCTTATCTAATCGCGCTGTAAATCAACAGACAATACGATGAAGTATCTCCAGTCAAAGTTTAAAAAAACTTTTAAATCCCAGTAATTTCAGTGGGAAAGGCTTTAAGACAGATTGCTCTCTGTCCTAGAAATATGGGGTTTCACTGGGCCAAATGCTGTGGATCCATTCTGCTAACGTTTGGGGTTTTCTGCAGTGCAAGGAATCTCCTGTGAATGATGGAGGCACTGCTAACAATGGCGCGGGTCCACTGAATTCAGTTCCCAGCACCCTTAAGTTGAGTACGACTGAGTTTTACGACTCCGTGCTAAATGATCATCCCCTCCGAAAACAGCACCCCTTTCCCCAAGGAGAAACAGAAGGGATCCAAGCATGGAAAGGAAGAATGAGGGCAAGACTAAACAAGAAACAAGGAACAAGGTTGGCCAAACCCCCAAAAACTTGCCACACAACCGGAATTGCACAAGGAAGGGTTAATACCATACATATGCACTGAAGAGGACGCACATGCACTGAAGAAGATTAGCGAAAACACACTTCAGCACGCAGGCGTTTTGCTACTGCTTCTTTGAACCTTGCTGCTCCTTTGAACTTGTACAATTTGGCGGCAGGTGGCTGTTTCTTGAACCGGTGCCTTTCCCATGTTTTCCATTGGGCTGTGAATGACATATTTATAGAGGGAGAACCTTATGGACTCATGGAATCATTCCTGATTATGTTACTTTGTGAATATTGCATATATGCACTTTAGTCATTGTTGGTATTAACACTTCCTTGTGCAATTCCTGGTGTGTGGCAAGTTTTGGGGGGTTTGGCCAACCTTGGGGCTTTCCCCACTTACCATTTGCTGCGCGCTACTCTGGGAAAGTAGCGCCGGGTCCAGTGGCGCTCCCCACTTGCAAGGGCGGCAACCACGTAGCCACCCCAACGCTGCCGCTCTCCTGCCCCTTCAGCGCGCGTCATTTTTGGCGCTGAAGAAACGGCACCTTCTGACTGCCCCACACAGAGCAGAGCGCGGGGCAGTGGGAAACACAACCCCGCGGCAGAAATCACTCTTGCCGGGAGTGCGCTGGGAGTAGCACGCCGCAAATGGTAAGTGGGGAAAGCCCCCTTGTTCCGTGATCCAAGTATGACCAGCTAGTAAGCATTTAACATTTCAAAGAACATAACATTTTTATATGTGCTTTGTTTATTTAATTGATTTAATTCCTTTACAGCCTGCCTTTCTCACTGATACCCAAGGTGGATTAAGCAGTGCAAAATAAGGCAATCAAATAGAATGGGCTATCCAACTAAATGCAATAGGACTGGGATCACAAAAAAAGGTAAACTATGCAAAGGAAAAATAAGCATCAGACAATATGTCAAATAGTGAAAAACATGAATGGAATTAGACGATTGATACCTAAAAAGTGGGATTGACTACAATAATATTGACGCACTCCCTGTTTCATAGTTTTTTGTAGAGGTGTCCTTCTGGACAGTTTTGTCTTATATACTTTGTGGTATGATAGATGTGTGGAGGCCTTCCAGACTTCAGTCATTTCCACATTCTCACGTTCCTCACTTGTGTGAGTTCCTGTTGGTGGGGTAAGGAGGTCTGTTCTATACAGGTCTTGCTCCCTTCAGTGGTCAATTCAATATTACATCTCTGCATGCCAAGCATAAAACCCTGCAGTTTAAATCTTTAGAGAGAGACATTGGATATAAAACAATGTAAGATCGAATGGACCACCAGAGGGAGCAAAACATGTGTGGAACAGGAAAATATCTGGAAAGGCTAAAGGCCACTAACTTATTTTAACTGCATATGCATTGAAACGGACTTTAGGTCTTTTTTTGCTTTTTATTCACAATGCATTCTAATGATTCTGAATAAATGAGTTTGAGAAAGTCAGGGATAACGGGTTTTATATCAGCAGACAAAATAGCAATATTTTTAGCTTTATGGGTATAAAAATGCTATTTCAATAGACTACTCTCCTTGATAAGACTATTACACCATAAAACAAACAAGGAAATGCTATTTCACTGTAGAGGAAAAAGTGAGGGCTTACTATACACTATTTTTAAAATATATTAATCTCTGATTTTTTGGGTGAACTGGTCTCGAGCATCTTGGATGACGCCGATATCCTGTCTAAATGTATTCTCTTCCCAGAGATTTCATACAATGTTCTGATTTAGATGCCCACTGAAAGATTTTCCAGGACATGTTGAATCACAATCTGGGCAAAAGTTAAACTCCTCAAAAGATCAATCCGGCACACAAAAATGATTGAGCACAAGGCCCGTTGACACAGCCATCTGTCATATTTAAACAATAGCTCTCCAGGCTGTTTAAACAGAGCTGGCCCTACCATGAAGCAAAGGAGGACATCTGCCACCGAGATGGATTTAGTCCCTCTAAAATGATATCAAATTAGTTACACTGTGTTTTGTAATGCACGAAGGGAGCCTCTTTAGGTTTTTCACGTCTGGCGTTCAGGTATTTTGGGTTTTAGCGTAAAAAGGGTTTGGGAAAGGACCATTTTCTTGCATTATCTTTGTCAGGACACTTACCGGTCACCATTACTTACCTTGCTTTTGGGACACAAGTGGGATTCTTTGGACTTCTCTCTTACCAAGTGACTTCTCTGTATTTTGCTGTCTGTTTGTTAGTGCACCTTGCCATGGTTCTCACATTTGCATGTACTTCCTTTGCTGGTGTGTTTTGGAATATACGCCTGTTTCTTTTTCATATTAAATGTTAGTATTTTCTGCATCTTTTTTGCCTCAGTCTTGGTGTGGTAGGTTTGCCTATTGTTTACTATTTAGTTTCACTAAACTATTTCTGATTTGTTATTTCACCTCCAAAGTATGAACATCAGGATGCCCATGGAACTTGGCAGGGTGGAGCCAACGACATAAAGCTGGAGCAGGTCAGCCCAGTGTCATGATATATAGATTAAAAGAAAGGTTCACAAAAGGTTCATCTTCTAGTCAGCAGAGGTTTGCCCAACAAAGAGGCCGGAGACAGTCAGTCTAGGGTGAAGTATCTACAGTTGACCTTTAACATGATTGGTGAGTTCAACTGTGACTCTAGACCAATGAGAGGCTGTTGCCAGGGTGGGGGGGGGAAAGTATCCTTGTTGGATATTTATGAAGCAAAGCATTGTGCTAAGCTCACTGTAAGTTCTGAGTCTCAGTTCAGAGCAGTGATTCTCAACCAGGGTTCCGCGGTACCCTGGGGTACCATGAGCACGTCCCAGGGGTACCATGACAATGCTACCGCCTGCCCCCCCCCACCAGAATCAAATGGATTTTGAAGGGGGGGTTGGAAGCTTCATGGGCTCCCTTTAAACAACACTGAAAAACAGCATTGTTTTATTTGCCTAAATTCGGTGTGGATTGGGGGGGTAGATTTAAATGGAGCTCTCCCTTTAAATCCCCCCAATCCACACCGAATTTAGGCAAACAAACAATGCGGCTGTCAATGCTGTTTTCCCTCCCCTCCCCCTGCTTGCCACTCCCCCCACCTACAGGCCAAAAATGGAAAAAACCCTAAAAAATGCAAAAAAAATCAAATGAACTCAGGGGTACCCTGAGATATGAAGAGCGAGGTCAAGGGTACCACGGTGTCGAAAAGGTTGGGAAACACTGGTTCAGAGTGTTAAGTTCAGTGTGTGTGTTCACTGAAGAGTTCTGTATAGTTTTATAGTCTTGTATAGCACAGTCCTGTGTAACCTTGCAACTGCTAAAGTAAAACCTTCCTATGGAAAGAACATCTTGTGTGGAGAGTATTCTTTTCCAAGTGTGATAGGAGGCTGCAGTGAGTGCAAGAAGACTATAGACTTTCTCATCTTACCAGAGTGACTATGCTTTAAACACTGCTGATACCCAGCTGCTCAGTTTGATCTTGGCCTCAGTGTGGCTCGGTCTGAGGCTCGCAGCCTGCAGTTTATAGCTGAACCCCCAGGCAAGCATCACATGAGCCCATCCTGCTCCTAAACTGCATATGGAGTCTGAGCCCCACTGGCCGGTGTACAACTGTGTCCCTGCTCCAAACTCCATGGGAAGTTCAAGGGTTGGGTGCAGCTATGAAGTGGGGCAACCACAGGGTGAGCCATTGGACTTGCCCAGGCATCATTTCCCACAACTACCCCCACCAACCCAAGAGTGTCATGCCAATAACACAGATAGAGGGAACCATTTTCCCCCTCAAAAGTTCACAATTCTGCAGTCTTTTTCTGCAGTAGCCATACTGACTCTATTGGTGTGACTCCATATTGAACAGTGCCATGAGTGCCGACTAAGGTCGTTTCCCCACTTACCTCGACCACCCTTTGCTGCGCGCTACTCCCAGTGCGCATCATTTCTGGCGCGCTCCCGGGCTTCCCCACGACCCCGCGCTCTGCGGGGTCATCAAAAGGCGCCGTTTTGAGGAGCGCCAGGAATGACGCACGCTGCGGTGGTGCGACAGCGGCAGCGTTGGGGCGGCTGCATTGTCATCACCCCTGTAGTGGGGAGTGCCGGGGGACCCCGTGCTACTTGGGGAGAGCAGGGCGCAGCAGCAGGTAAGTGGGGAAATGCCCTAAGGCAACACTGTGAATCTTCTTCACTTAATAATCTGCGATATGACTGGAATAGAGGGAGTTCACAATGAAGAACAAAAAGGCACTCTTTTAGAACAGAGAAGTATTTTTGGTGTTAAGCGAATAGAAGGAAAAGACACAGCAATTGATTATGGGAAATCATTGATGTATAGGGAAGTTCAGGTTGCATCCGTAAACATAGATCATGGAGACAGGAAATGGGGGGAAAGGAAAAAGGATATTACACCCGCAAAAATCCTCTGAGACAAAAGAACTGCAAACACCAAATGTACACACAGAGTTGAACAAAGGACAGCAAAGGATCACTGTAGTCTCAATTACCGTGGTGGCCCGCACAATTGTCAGCAACCTAAGCAATGTTTTCCCAAAAGGCATCTCAGAAGCGGCCAGCACAAATGCTGTCAGCAAAAGGCTGTCAGCAAAAGGCCAGATACTGCCATTTTATTAATATTTTCACTAGACTATTTTGCCTCTCAAATGCAGGAAGAAAAACAAGGATTATGATAATATGAGATTTGGCATGGCTTTTAACAATAAGCTGGAGAAAATAATAAGGATCATCATTTAAATTAGTTGACATTGGCTGATGGTAGGGAACAGGCCCATCTCTGTGTGTGCATGTGTGTGCATGTGTGTTTTAATAAACACAGTTCAGTGAAACACATCTGGTTATATCCTAGTCAAAAGGTAATTATAAATGGGCAAAATCCAGCCTCTGGGGCTCTACACTGATATCATCATCATCATCATCATCATCATCATCATCATCATCATCATCATCATCATCATCATCATCATCATCATCATCATCATCATCATCATTATCATCGTCGTTGTTATTGTTATCGTTATCGTTATCGTTATCGTTATCGTTGTCGTTGTCGTTGTCGTTGTCGTTGTCGTTGTCGTTGTCGTTGTCGTTGTCGTTGTCGTTGTCATCGTTATTGTCGTTATTGTCGTTATCGTCGTTATCGTCGTCGTTATCGTCGTTGTTATTGTTATTGTTATTGTTTAAATTTAATAGACCGCCCTACCCTCGAAGGGCTCAGGGCGGTTCACAAACCAATCAACATTTGAATACAACAAATAGTTTCAGTTAAAACAATAACAATATGGGGGCTTCATTGATTCTAAAGAATGCCGGCTGCATTGGCTGCAGATTCAGCCACGGGATTTTATTTTCTGCCACATATCCTTTCAGCACGTGGACATTTCTATGAATGCAAGATACTGTTGCAATGATATAAGAGTTTCTTGCTTTGATGGAAGTCCCTTGGCGCTGAAGGAACACACACAGTCATCAGTGCAACGAGATGGTAGGATGCAAGCCACACGGGAAAAGGCATGCATGAATATCCCCTTCTCCCTTATGACTCTGTCCTCCATCTTAAATCATCGCCATTGCAACAGATCTCCAGGTTCCCAGGAGGAAATGACTGTTTTAGATGCTGGACTTCCCGGCACTATACTCAGCTGAGGTCTCACCACTCCCCAAACCCTACTCAAGCTCCATTCCTGTTGGCACTCTGCCTTGCCAGGGGCCTACAGTGGCCCCGAGTCCTTCCCACCTAACCCTTCCCGGGAGTTGTCTTCCCCAGCCTCAGCCCCGGTATCTGGGGGCTGGCTTAATTTGGCTAAACACTGGAGCCGGGCCTGTAACTCAGTCCGGCCTATCAGCAGAGTTTAAAGTGGAGCTACTCTGGTAAGATGAGAAGGTTTAGTTGTCTTCTTGCACTCCCTGCAGTCTCCTAGCACACTTGGAAAAGCATACTCTCCACACAGGATGTTCTTTCCATAGGAAGGTTTTACTTTAGCAGTTGCAAGGTTACACAAGTCTATTCTATACAAGACTGTAAAGCTACACAGAACTCTTCAGCAAGAACACAGTTGAACACACACTGAACTTAGACTCAATCACTGAACTTAGCATATACAATGCATTGGTTCTTATACATCCAACAAGGATACTTTTCCCCGCCCCACCAACAACCTCTCATTGGTCTAGAGTCACAGTTGAACTCACCAATCATCTTAAAGGTTAACTGTAGTCACTTGCCTTTAGACTGACTGTCTCCAACCTCTGTGTTGGGCAAACTTCTGCTGATTAGAAGATGAACCTTTTGTGAACCTTTATTTTTTTTATATCATGACATGGCCGGCTGCCACTTGACAATTCCCAAATCTCCAAGAATTTCCCAAACCCAGAGTTGGAAAACCTAGTACTCACTCTCCTTTTGAGGCTATCAGGATATTCATAACAGGTTCTTTTCTGTGGTGGTTTCCCCAGACTATCAAACTTCCTCCAGGGGGAATTTCATATAACACCATCTCTATAATCATTTAGGCCCTAGGCAAAGTCTGTCCTGTTCCCCTGGATATCTGAAAGTTAGCAGAGGTATTTTTTTAAAAAAAAATCACTGCTGTTTTAACTTTAAACCAATCCTTTGATTGTTTCCTCATTCTTGGCAGTAGTTCTTGAATAAGATTAGCAGCTGCAATTTTGTTTTACCATTATTTTGCATATTAGGAAGTTGGTTAGCTGCTTGGAAAATCACATTTGGTAGAAAGTAAGGGAAACGTTTAAACAAACAAGCAAAAACCAGTAACCCCATCTACCCCCATAAAGATAAAACCACTACAAATCCGAATAGTTTTCACTGATTTTTTTGCTAAAGCAAACTTTCTCAGGGTTGGGGGTGGGGGGAATCTTCCACATATTCCTAAGGTTATATTCTGAGGGTTAATTTAGAACAGTGGTGGCGAACCTTTGGCACGGGTGCCAGAGGTGGCACTCAGAGCCCTCTCTGTGGGCACGCGCAAGCAGAGTCCCCCGCATCTAGGCTGGCCTGAGCTGCTGGGCTCAATTATTAGCATTAAACCTAAGACCTAGTTTTGGGGAAGCAGTGTAGGTAACCCTCTTAAGCGCTGTTAAACCCCACTGATTTCCATGCAAAGAACTAAAGCGTGATCCTTTACCTGGGAGTAAGCTTGATTGCTGGCAATGGGGCTTGCTTCTGAGTAAACCATCCTAGGGTCATGATTCACCCATTGGAAGAGTTGCATGGTTGCTTCAAAGTAAAGCCACTGACTACCATCAAGCTTACTCCCAAGTAATGCGCTCCTCGGAGCCAACCGTTTTTTCTAAACTAAAACCTCAGTATTCAGGTTAAATTGCCGTGTGGGCACTTTGCAATAAATAAGTGGGTTTTGGGTTGCAATTTGGGCACTCGGTCTCGAAAAGGTTCGCCATCACTGATTTAGAACTTCCAGCTTTGGTCAAAACGTCCAAGGAATGTCCAGGAAAGCAAAAGAAATTTCTTCTTCACATTAATTTTTTTTATTTTTTATTTTTTTAATAAATCAATCAATCAATCAATCAATAAAAAAATATTATTATTTAAAAATAAAACAAATATTTCCGATGGGGGTTCTCTGTCTCTACCCCACTATATTTGCTGCCATTGCTGGCATCATCCAAATCATTTATAACCTGCCCTTCTCACTGGTGGTTTCTGCCCCAGGCACCCATCCAAAGAACACATGAAACAACAGCTTGGGTTGAACTAGTTTATTTAAATAACTGATCTGTATAGCATTTAAATATTTAAATAGGCCGGCTGTGCTAAGCCAGAGCGTCCACGGCTGCCTTTCTTGGCAGACCCACTCTGACTTCAAACAGAGCCAGCGTCCTCTGCCAGCTTTGTTTATCGTCACCTGCGTGCCATGTGCCAAGCGTTGCCCAGCCCTGACCCCCCTCTCCTTAGACACTGCACAGTCACTATCAGATTCATGAAGATGCTCAGCACCCAGAGCTGCATCCCACCACATAGCCAGTGATGTGCTTCTCCAGACACTCCCTCCATCACATCATTGAGAGGCCAATAAATAATGGCACTAGAGTCAGCTAGGCCCGTAATTGCGACAGGGGCAGGACACATGGTAAGAGCTTCGGAAGGGAGCATGCGTGTCCCTGGGCTGCTGAGCGGCTGTGCCTCACCCCCCGGCAATTGCGTGCTGACGCACGCGGGCTTGAGGGTGGAGCAGGCTGCCTTTATAGGGCAGCACGCGGTGGCCTCAGCCTCTTTTGGCACCTTTGAGGCAAACTGACCCACCCACCCTCCCGGAAGGGGTGGGATATTTTAGTTTATCGTCGCAATTCTGAGGTGGCGGTTTTGGCAGAGGAGCGCATAGTTTTGGGGGAGACCGGGCTTGCATGCCAGACCTCCCCGCCCTTGGGGGCCTCCATAAGAGACTTGGAGAAGGGAAGAGCTCAGGGAGCATGCCTCTAAGGGGCTCTGCAGGCAAGCCTGACACCCCAGATGGGCAGGCCACAAAAGGGGCGGATGCCCTGTGGCCAGAGGTGGGATCCAGCAGGTTCTCACCAGTTCCCGAGAGTGGGTTACTAATGATTTATGTGTGCAGAGAGGGGGTTACTAATTGGGCTTGTTTTTCCGTTAGAAATTCCATTAGGTCCAAAAATCATAAAGTCTTGTTGTTTCCTATGTGGCTGGTTAGCGAAGGTAGAAAACACAATAATTCTCCCTGTTGGGCTGTTTCAAAAACATGTTTTAGAAATATGGTGAAGTTCCTTGTTTAAGGAAAGTCTCCTTCTTTTGATTTCTAGAAACAAAATTAAGTATTTGAAAGTATTATTATTATTATTATTATTATTATTATTATTATTATTATTATTATTATTATTATTATTATTATTATTATTATTATTTATTCAATTTCTATACCGCCCGATCCCCAAAGGGCTCCGGGCGGTGAACAACATAATATATAAACAATAAGTAGGAGCAAATCCAATACAATACAAACATAGGCTCCGTCAATAAAACATCTTAAAATACATAAAAATACATAAAAACAGCGGCTAACAATTAGCAGATTAAACAAGAGGCGTCCAGGCTCAATTTAAAACCCACCCCAGGAAGGGGGGACGGCAGGCCCCTCAATATGAGGAGCTCTGTTGTACCAGTGCCAAAGCAGGAGCAGTAGGGGGGCACCATATCAGCGGCTGGACACTCCGAAGGCCCGGTGGAACAACACAGTCTTACAGGCCCTGCGGAACTCACCAAGGTCCCGCAGGGCCTGGACAGTTGGTGGGAGGGTGTTCCACCAGGCCGGGGCCAGCGCTGTAAAAGTCCTGGCTCATGTGGAGGCCAGCAGCATCATTGAGGGTGGAGTATTGAGTATTTGACAGGCAGTCAGTTAGAGGAGAAGTAGTTGTTTCTGTTGGCAGTAGACGATAGGACTTGCTATAATGAGTTTAAATTATGGATAGAAAGATACCAGCTAAAAATTCGGAACTTTTTTTAACAGTAAGAGTTTTTTACAGTAACAGAGAAATAATTAATGCCCCGCCCCCAGAATGCCCAGCCACACCCCCATCGTGCCCCGCCCAGCCCCATTGGCGCTACGCCACTGTTTGAATTCCACCACCATTGGAACCTGTTACTAAAATTTTTCGATCCCACCACTGCCCGTGGCCCAGGAGATGAGTACTCCCTAAATTAGGGTGAAGCCAGAATCAGCCTGGGAGGCTTACCGGCTGAGATCATACACACCTCCTGCTCGCCCAGCTTCGCTTGTTAGGAGTATGTAAATAAAAAGGGCTGCGGCCCTATTTCAATCCAAGCCATGTCTGTGAGTTTCTTGAGTAGCCTGCACCTCTGGCCGCAATTCCCATCTCTCATGATCAGATCACCCAATCCTTGTCCAAACTATTTGTGGCCCACACAGTCAATTGACCAGGTGTATTTAAATAAAGAACCCCCATCACTTTAACATCATGGAGCAGGCAAAAAAAGGCACCCCCAGGTTCCAGTTTGGCGGAAGCCAAAAAATTCCTGCTTGGCCCTGAAGTGACAGCTCATCCCATGATGGGGAAGGACAGCCAGCAGGAAAAGCTTGCTCAGAAGAGATGGGACACTAATATGTATCATTCCGCCTTACTTCCCAATTGGCCGCTACTGTTGCTGGTGAGGCTTCTTTGCCTCTTTTTTTAAAAAAATAGAACTGGGCAGGTCAAACTGCTCCCCTGTAAAAAATGCAGGGATATCCACATCTTCTGATTAAAATTACATTTTAAAAAACTTGATGCTTAATCATCAAAATCTTTCTGTTGTTAACCGATCTCCAGTAAAAGGTTAAACGGGCCCCCCAAAATAATAAGAACTAAGAGCCTGGTGGAACACTCTCCCGCCAGCTGTGTGGGCCCTGCGGGATCTCAACGAGTTCCGCAGGGCCTGCAAGATTGAGCTGTTCCGCCGGGCCTTTGGGGAGGCTGGCCGCTGATGCCCCCCCATTAACATCTGGGGATCCTGCCGTCTATCCCCTCTTTTAGGGGATTGGTTAGTAGGTCGCCTTCTGTGTATTATTTATTGTACTTTGATACTGATACGCTGCTCTTAATGGGGTTTTAATTATTTAAAGTATATAGAGCCATTTTATTATGATTTATTTAATTATTGAGATTCATTGATTTTTTTGTGCTCTATTCATACATTTATGTTCACCGCCCTGAGCCCTCCGGGGGAGGGCGGTATACAAATATATTAAACAAACAAACAAACAAACAAACAAACAAACAAACAAACAAACAAACAAACAAGCTCGGTCAGTCTGGGCTCCACAGTAATAGAAAAGGCACATTTGCTACAAAACAATCATAGACTTTCTGAAATCTACTGACAAACACATAGAACAATACTTGTGTGTTATGAATACCCAAGTTTAAATTATTTTTAATTTTTTAATGTGGAATTGTTTTTCTGTTCCAAATTACAGTTGTGAACTCTGTCTGAATAACCTGTAGCTTCCCCCCGCCCCCCACAAACAGTAAAGGCTTCCCCCCCATAAAGAGTACTTTGATCTGCTGTGATAATCAAGTTAATGTTCACTTTCCTGCATTACTATAAATCTATTTTCCCTGAAGAATCAAACATAATTACCTCATGCTATAAACTCGAGACATTTCAACAACAAAATCATTAAAGGAGACAATTGTCTGGGGAAGAATTTCTGTATCTACTTGAAAAACTTTTGTCTCTCATACAAAGATCTATTCCGGGGACAGCAGAAAAGCTCTGATATTGCTTTTGTGCTTTTTAAAGATTCTGGATGTGGCCCTTGGACTAAAAAAAAAATTAATCTGATTCCCAAATGTCCATTCAAATCTGGTTACACGAAATGACGTATTTGTTGAAGTTGTAGATTCCTACTGAATAGAGAGGGAAATGGAAATATGG
This sequence comes from Sphaerodactylus townsendi, assembly GCF_021028975.2. NCBI lineage: Eukaryota > Metazoa > Chordata > Lepidosauria > Squamata > Sphaerodactylidae > Sphaerodactylus > Sphaerodactylus townsendi. Next base: position 13,191,259 of record NC_059426.1, on the reverse strand, counting down.
GGGACTATTTGCATTACACAGTGCAGAGTCACTACCAATGCTTTGTATCAAGAAGTCAATCGAGGTCACAGGTCAAACTTTTCATTAGTGAGAACTGCTTCTTAATCATGAAAAATAGTACTCCCTTCACATATTAAAAAAACCCCACCTGCTGTATTCTTTCCTTGAAACAGAACATGGATAAGAAATAGCACCAGAAATGGATCCATTAACTAAGCAATGCAGAGAAAATCCCCATTTAATAAAAGCATTAATATATCGAATTCTTGATACAGCCAAATTTGTGGATTCTTGATTGGATTAATGGACAGACGAGGCAGCTCTTCCTACAAAAAAACCCAGGTTTGTGGAAAACTATGAAATCTTCTTTCTTTTTTTGATCCCTTCTTCCTCTTCCTCCTCCCCCACACCCCCAGGGCTTTTTCCCCCAACTTTGGCCATGTTGAGAAGAAGACATTTGTAGGCCAACCCCCCAACCCAAATGATAAAAGTGGCACCTGCTGCTTTAAGCAACAAAAGCCCTCAGTGCCCATTGCTAGGCAACAACAGTACAGCCAGCCTTCAAGCCTTCTTTCTGTTACTAAAAGACAGGGGGAGGGGGAGAACTCTTTTCAAGGTTATTTTATCCTTTGAGGGAGGACTCATCCGCAACCACTGGAAACTTAATACCATGTGACTTGCCTGACTCACCCAGATGTCACTGTGTTGATAGAAATGTCACTACATTGCTGCCCTGGGCCCAGAGGCATTCCTCCCAGTGGGCAAAGTGGGAAGTTGCCCAGGGCACCCCCTTGTGAGGGGGCGCAAAAACTGCAGGTTCGTTTGTGGGATTTTTTTATTTTCAGTGTTTTTCTGTTTTTGGCCTGTAGAGGGTGCAGTTTTTAGGCTAGCAGTACCAAAATTTCAGGGATTTTTTGGGAGACTCTCCTGATGATATCACCCAGGTTTGGTGAGGTTTGGTTTAGGGAGTCCAAAGTTATGGACTCCCAAAGGGAGTGCCCCATCCCCCATTGTTTCCAATGGGAGCTAATAGGAGATGGGGCTACACTTTTGAGGGTCCATAATTTTGGATCCCCTGAACCAAACTTCACCAAATCTGGGTGGTATCATCAGTAGGGTCTCACAAAGATACTCTGAAATTTTGGTGCTGCTATCTTAATAATTGCACCCCTGACAGCAAATTTCCCCAGATTTTCCTTTTAAATCCACTCCCTTCCTGCCAATGTTTGTTTTCTTTCTTTCTTTTATTCTCTCAATGCCTAATAAAGGTTGTTATTATTATTATTAAACCCACCCCCTTCAGCATGGATTTAAAGGGAGAATCTGAGGTCCCCAGTTTAAACATTGAAAGTGATGCTGTTTCAGGGTGGGGGATAATCCACCCCAAAACAGCATCATTTTCAATGTTGTTTAAACTGGGGACCCCAGATTCCCCCTTTAAGGTGGATTTAAAAGAAGAATCTGGGCTCCACAGTTTAAACACCATTGAAAATAATGCTGTTTGGGGGTGGATTCCAGCATCACTTGTTTAAACTTAAAGAAATAATCTGGGGTCCCCAATTTAAATAACATTGAAAGTGATGCTGTTTCCCCCATTTTTTTGGGGAGGGGGAACTGGATACAACACCATAGCAGTAATAATACATTTTGAAAGCATTTTGAAAATGTTTTCCAAAAATTATTTCTGCTGTGTGGCATGGCCCATTGCTGTGTTCAGATTTGTGAGTTGGGGCATGTTCTATAATGTGATGGTGACTTTGAAACGACTTGATGGAAAAAATCATTGTTTGGTCATGATGGGAGAGGGAGGCCACCCATTGGGTTTTCAGGTTTATAGCAGACTATAAACATTGGGTTTATAGCAGACTAGGGTTTTAAAGCCAGGTATCCCAGGTCCTAGTCTAACATTGGCCCCTTCCGCACAGCAAATGTATAATGGGTTGCAGTTGTGATAAAGGAACTGATTTTCCTGTTTTCCCATTCATATCTGTTCCATGAGTTTGGAGGCCATGGAAATAATCTGGGTTTCTGTTGTGCTTTTGCATAGAGATCATTCGTATATATATATATGTATTTACCTGTCACACATACATAGCTATTCAGGCATGCTGGAATGAAACTCCACAGCCATACCAATGACCCATGATATGGCCAGCTACAGCTGCGTAGCTACGCACATGCAAGCCACATTTTTTAAAAAAGGAAAAGGGGTGTCCCTGCAATGGCCGGACAATGGCGGGCAGCTTCTCACTGACAGTGGAGGATGGGATGGAAGGGGAGGGGGAATAAATCACCGCCTGTCTGCCCATTCACTGTCTGGTCTGGATTGGAGTAACTCCAATCCAGTAACTCCAATCCAGGATTTTTCAAAAGGATCGCTTGCTTTGTGGTTTTAAAAAAATGAGTTGGGGGAAATAAAACAGGGCAGACTCATTTGGGGGGTGGGAACTGTGTGAAGTCTCCCCCCCCAAGGGGGTTTCATAGTGTCTTACACCTGTGTTTCTGGGCCCATGTGGAAGGGGACATTCTTATTACCATACCCCGCTGGTGCTCATTGAGTCGTTTTGACTTGCATCTTTTTTTTAAAAGAAAAGAAATAATTAAAATTATTTAAAAAATTACATTCAATTAACATTGATTGATTGGCTAAAGAGACGGTGCAGGCAGCGAACTTTCAAAGCAGCGCAATCTGATTGTACAGTCCTGATTGCAAGTTGCTGCAAATCCCAGGAGCCTTTCTTTAAAAAAAAAGATAATTATGTCCATTTACATATTGACTTTGCATAAAAGGGATACATCATTCTTTCTCAGTTCAGGTGGAATCACAACACTCGGAGCTCATTGCTGCATATCAAATACTCCCAAGAGTTTCCCAACACAAACTAAAGTCAGTATTTTTTTTTCTTGGTATAGCTACAATAGAAATAATAGCTGAGCAATTATAATTGCCTTACTTTTTTTATGTTGCCCTGTTAAGTGAAACATCCCCCCCTTTCTCTCTTAACGCTGTGTAGAAATAAAAAACATAACTAGCTTTGCAGAGTAAGCGTAGTTTCTTTCTTTTTTAATGAAGCATAAAAGCTTCAGAAGTAGGTCAAATCACTATTAAAGTACATTATTTGTAGCTGTGGTTTGCTAACAACTTCCAGTGAGCACTTTGATTACTCTGACAGTCCCATCTTTGTCATCGGATTACTTTCATTTAGACATATTTGCATTTAAAGAAAGACTGATTTTTTTAAAAAAAACCCCTACAATTTGATTCTCTCTGGATTTTGACCATTAACAAAGACCCAGGTTTTTCTTTATTTCTGTTGCCATTTTTTTTTAAAAAAATAATATTGCTATCTCTGCCTCTAATGTTTAAACTTATTTAAAGGCTGAGGCCCCCCGCTGCTTATCTAATAATCATTTGAACCAAAGCTACTTTGGTTCAAAAGAAGAAACAAAAAAAATGTACATTGACGATTAGATTTATCCAACCACTTGCTGAGTTTGCACAGTGGGGCGATTCCCTTTTGCCTTCCTGTTCCAGCCCACTGACCCCTTTGACAGACAGACACACCCCTACATCCCTCCCCACACAAATCTATTACCTCTGAAGCAGAGGCGTAGCTGGGCAAAACTGCACCCGGTGCACAGCTGGGCAGAACTGCACCCAGCGCCACCCCCTCATGGCACCCCCCCTGTCCCCTTCCCATACTTACCTTAGTTTCTTTTCTTTTTCTAGTACTTTTTCAGGCTGAAAAAAGCGGCCTCTTCACAGTTCAGGCTAAAAACTGCTTGAGGAACTATACTTGTGAACCCCAAGGTCTCCTCGGAAATGTAGTTTCTCAGGCTGTTTTTGAGCCTGTATATAGTACTGTAAATAGTACTGTAAATAGGAGGGGGGCTGTGCGGAGGGGTGTGGGCTGTCACAAGGGAAAGGGAGAGGGGCCGAGGGTGATTTTCTGCCCCCTAGGCATGCGCCTGGTGCACAACGCACCCCCAGTCCCCTTGCCACTCCGCCACTGTTCTGAAGTGCTTGAATTAACATTTCACCCCACCCCACCCCACATCTCTTTGTTCTCCCCCCCCCACCCCAACTTTCTATTGTTCTCAGTATTTTATGGCTCCTGGAGCACACTCAGTCCTCAGCAATATGGTTTTGGCATTCCTCTTCTGAAGAATTGATAAAGTTCTACCAATTCCATAGTCTGAATATGCAGAAACTGCTCTCTTATTTGTTGGTCACCTGTGTTGTGCTCTTTGGCCGTTGTTCTGTACTGTTAGGCATAGTAATAATGAAGATTGTAGGATAGGATTTCCACCTCCGAGCTGAGAAATACCTGGAAATTTTGAGGCTGGATCCTGAGGAAGGCGGTACTTGGGGAGAGTAGGAACTTCAATGGGATATAGTGCCAGAGAATCCACCTTCCAAAGTGGCCATTTACTCTAGGTCAACTGGTCTTTGTTGCCTGGAGATCAGCTGTACTAGTGGGAGAGCTCCAGCCTACCTCCTAGAGGTTGGCAAACATATTGTACGAGGAGTCCTAAGGAGGTCTACTCAGACTTCTGTTCCAGTCTGTTTAATGGGACTTGCTCCCAGAAGAGTGCTCTTAGGATGGCACTGTGTGTGCATATGATGGTATTAATTTTCAATCTGCCATTGTTTCAAGAAAATTGTTTAGATCCAATGGATTTGTGCCATCTTTTGCAAAAAAATGAAAGCCATGGGACTGACCTGCACAGCTGTTGCTGCCTCAGAGAAAAAGAGGTCTGGATGCCTCCCCCCTCCCCATGCTGGCCATGTGCAGCCTGCAGTTGGGCCACTAGAGGCCTGCTGGCACGGACTGGTAGCATAGCGCTTGAGTGAAGTCGGCATGCACGGCTTTTAAACAGCTAGACCAGTCAGGCTGTGGCCTCCACATTCCTCGACTCGCCAGCTCCCTCCCTCCTTGCTGTTTGACTTTGCCCCCTCCCCACTTGGGGGGCATGACTTCAAGTGTGGTTGGGTTGGCAGGCGGCGGCTGCAGCAAGATGCCCTTGTTCTGCATGATCTGTCGATTTTGCTGAGGAAAAAGGAATCACTAGGATAGCAGAGAACACAGGTAGTTGGGAGATATCAAAAGGACAAACCGAATATTGGAAGGATTAACTTCCTAGCCTGAGGCATCAATGCAAGAATCAACTCAACAGCCACACTGCAAAATTCTGGGAAATAAATTACAGACACCAGATGCATTTATTGCACATGATTGGTTGCTTAAATGACCAATCACTTTAATAGGATTTAGGTATTTTACGGGACAATTCTATGCAGAGCGTGTTGTGGTGCAAAGGGCCGTCAAGTTGCTATCAGCTTATAGTGACCCCATAGGGTTTTCAAGGCAAGAGATTTTCAGGGATGGTTTGCCATTGCCCGTCTCTGTGCAGCAACCCTGGGCTTTCTTGGAGGTCTCCCTTCCAAATACAAACCCTGATTAGCTTCCTGAGAGCTGATGAAATTGGGCTAACCTCATCCATCTGGATGTGATCATGCATGTGATTGCAAACTTAATGTAATGAACAGAGACCATGCAAAAGAATCTTCTTGAAAAACAGAAAGATCTTTATTAAAATGGCACGATTCATTCAGAGTCCTTGCGAGAACTGATTAGCAAAACTACAGACTTCAAGAAAACTTTTGCCGGGCCCACTCAGACCTTTTACACGGCGAGCCAGGCCAGTCTGGGAAAGGCGCCCAGCAGAGATAAGATAAACAACAGGTGGTAGCACTAACCGTTAGCATTCCATTCCCCTCTTTACAGTTAACCAGGTATAAGATTTCAGCTCCTTTCTTTTATATACTTATTTCAGAATTAAATAATTTATAATATCTCTTAATCATATGAATTTGTTTAAAATACATCTTACCCCCTCCCTATGTTACGAGACCAACCCGTGGTGGTGGGAGGGGGGGTCAGTTTTAAGACAGTGATGCCTCTACCCATTCTGCCAACCCTTGGGGTGCCTAGCAGTGCAGTAACAAAATTAAAGTTTTCTGAACTTGTCCTCACCCACATCTTCCATGCAAAGCACCTATCTCACACCCTTCCAAAAGGGATTAAGAGAGCACAATTATCCTGTCCTGGGGAGCATTTCCATCTTCAGACCTGGACCACACACCCCTGCAGAGATGAAAAGTGTGTTAATATGTTTGCCCCCAGAATTCCTGCCCAGTGTTGTATTAACCCAATGCTTCTTCCTCTGACCAATCCCTTCAACAACTGCCTAATTCACATTGTCATTGTTTTATAGCTGTAATTCCATAAACTATTTCCCCCTTTCAAGCACTCCTGATCTTGGACCATCAAGCTAATGCCTTAACTGATTAGATTAATGACCGAACCATTAAGGTTGATGTCTGTCTCTTGTCTATTCTAGAAAGGCTGGACTCCTCTTTTGTCCTGGGGCATTAAGAGCCACTCTGCATAACTTTGAAGGTCCTTTTTTCTTCATAAGAAGCCCCCCTCTTCCAGTAGCTCTTGTTCAATATCTCTTCCCAATTTCCTCATGTATTCCAGATCGGTCCACTCAACACTGCTTATATCCTAGGACTGGTGTGTGCATGTGTTCTGCTGTTTATTGTGGTCTTCTGTACTCCCATTAACTTTTAATAAAATTGTTAAACTTTATTTGCTCCCCTGGGGAATTTATTACAAAAGCTGATTTCCATAGACATAGGGGAGAGACTCCCACCATTTCAGGTAATATTTCCCCTGCAGACACAGACACGCACAAAGCCCTGACTAGTTCAAGGCAAAAATACTTACCAGTTGTTTGAAACGTTTCGATGCCTGCAGTTGATTTGATAGATCAAAATGAAGAAATAATAAACCAAAGAATTGTGTGGTAGACCTGAACTGGCATCCCTAGCAACGTTAGAATCACAACTTTTTAAAAGTCTCTCCTGCTGCTCTTCAAAAATAACATGACAGCCGAATTAAAGAGTGTCCTTCTTCCGAAATGCATCGCTGGATTTTAATTTTGGCAAGCCAAAAAAAAAAAATGTTTGATAGCATTGAGGCTATTCTTTCACAGTCGACGAATAGCCGGAATTGTAATTCTAACACTTTCTAACTTCAGCAGTGAGTCATTGAATTGGAACTCTTTCCTGAGCCTTGAACAATTTTTTTTTCCCTTTGCATTTTGTTCTAAAAATAGGGGACGATTTGGAAAAGAATGCCAGGTGGTGGTAGAGAAGGTGGCATGACATTTATTTTTACTAGTGTGATAAATCTATTGTTACTGAAAGCCTTCCTCCAAACGTACAACTACAGCTATATTTAAAAAGTCCAGTGAAATTGACTTTGCGAATCAGTTCACTCTCCTAAAGCAATCAGTTTTTTGATTACTCACACTGTTATTAAAGATGGCTTCCTACTGGAAGGTCCTGCATTAGCAGTTTTTCTCAGAGGGATTGGGTAGATGTAATGATATTCTTACTATGGACAGTGAGACTTTCACGATGAGAAGTGAGATGACAGTGAGAATTTCGAGATTATTTATTTTATTATTTATTTATTTTATTTAATATACCGCCCCATCCCCGGAGGGCTCTGGGCGGTGCACAACATAAAACCACATATAAAATCATCATGTACAACTGCCATAAATACAATTAAAAACAACTATTGTTTCCCAAGATAGGCATCTCACGAAGACCTCATTTAACTTCACTTAATCCTCCTAAAAAAGGAGGGGGGAGGCAATGGGTCTGAAGGATATTAAGAACCCATAGAACTGGAGGAGGGTGGGGTGGTACACCCAGCCGGCTGGTCTCTCCGGGGAAAGGCCTCGGGTGGAACAACTCAGTCTTACAGGCCCTGCGGAAATCGCCAAGGTCCTGCAAGGCCCGGACAGCTGGAGGGAGAGTGTTCCACCAGGCAGGGGCCAGAGCCGTAAAGGCCCTGGCCCGAGTGGAGGCCAGCCGCATCATTGAGGGGCCAGGGATCTCCAGTAAATTGGCCTCTGCCGAACGCAGAGGTCGGGCCGGGACATATGGGGTAATGCGGTCCTGAAGGTACGAGATGAATTGTTTGGTGGCCGAACTTTCGATTGTGATAAGATATGAGCTGATCGCCAGATCTGCTTGGTGGAGCACCAGGTAACGCGAGCACCTGCCAAACAGGTTTGCTTTCTTCCTGTTTTTTTTTTTAAAAAAAACTGCACACGTGCAAATGTGCTGCCGACCCAAACAGATCAGCAGCCATTAACATTGCTAAGGGATACTCTGACGGATACCAAATGGGCCGGCTCACTTTCCACGCAGAATGCCTTTATAGCAAATACAGATGATCTGTGACTGATTTAACTTTCCATTTAAACTATCTGCTGTGATGTGAAGTAGTTGGTACAGTAAAGGGGGAAAGTAGAACTCAATTAGGCTGTGCAAGAAAACCCAGGCACAGAAAAGCCGATTGTGCTGTTCTGCACTGTTAAAAAGGAATATGGTGAAGCAACCAGTTGAACAGGTTGAGGAATTGTCAATCTCGGGGTGGGGGGGGAACCCCTCTGGCTTTCCGTTTGCAGTGCAGCGTTCAGGGATTCATAAAATTATTTGGTATCTGGGAACAAAATTAGTTGGAGGCTACTTTACATATGTTTTGACCTAACATGCCCAGGCTCAATCTTGGAAGCTAAGCAGGATTGGTTTGTTTGTTTGTTTGTTTGTTTGTTTGTTTGTTTGTTTGTTTATTGATGTATTGATTTATTGATGTATTGATTTATTGATGTATTGATTTATTGATTTATTTATTAGATTTCTGTATCGCCCCATCCCCGAAGGGCTCTGGGCGATGTACAACATATAAAACACTGTAAGACAGTTAAAACCTTAAAACATTCAACTTTAAAGCAGCGGTAAAACCATAGAATGAACTCTAGCAGCAATACATCAAATCACAGTAAATTAAATATAATATAAGTTGCGTCCAACATTCCAACTTTAAAAATTCCCTCTTCCCCAGAAAAGGGGAGGGAGTGGTAGGTCTCCTCAGATGACAAATGGCCTAGGTGTTGGGGGCAAGAGGAGGGGGGGCACAGTCAGCCGGCTGGTCTCTCCAAAGGCCCGGGCGGAACAGCTCTCATCTTTACAGGCTCCCATGCGGAACTCACCAAGGTCCCGCAGAGGGCCCGGACAGCTGGTGGGAGAGCTGCCTCACCTCAGGCTGGGGCCAGAGCTGTAGCGCCCTGGCTCATGCGAGGCCAGCCGCATTGCAGAAGGGCCAGGGACCACTAGTAAATCGGCCTCCGTTGATCGGAGAGGCTGTGCAGGGACATATGTATGGGGTGATGCGGCTCCGAGATATTTCGACAGCCCCAGGCCGCTGTACAGAAGGGGCCTTAAAAGGTCAGCACCAACACCTTGAAGATGATCCCTCGAACTCTACTGGAAGCTGTGTGCAGCTGACGCAATACAGGCTGGATGTGATCCCCAGGTGGCGCTAATACCTGTCAGCAAGCTAGCCGCTGCATGCTGAACCAGCTTTAATCTCCTCGGATCAAACGCTAAGCGGGAAGGCCCGCGATAGAGCCGTAAGTTACAATAGTGTAATCTGGAGATGACCGTTGCATGGATCACCATGGCCAGGTCCGCTTTGGGAGAGGAAGGAGGCCAGCCACTGGCTTGGACGCAGATGGAAAAAAGCAGTCTGGCGTTGTATGGGCCACCTGGGTCTCCCATTGAAAGAGACATCAAATCCAGGCAGGGGACCCCCCAGGCTGCTTAATGGAGGGGGGGTCAGCCAATGTGACCCTCCCCACACCGGGCGGCTGGAAAAATCCTCTCGCCTCTCGCCGCCAAGCCAGAGGATCTCTGTACCTTCGATGGATTCAGTTTCAACCCTGCTCTGTCATCACAACCAACCAGCTGACCGCCCAAACAGTGCTGTCAGAGGCCGCAGGGGCGGGCGGCTGCCCTCCATTGACAGAATGAGCTGTGTGTCATCAGCCGCATTGGATGTGACAAATCAGCCCAAAGCTCCGCGACCAGCTGAGAGCAAGTGGGTTCGATGTAGATGTTAAATAACAGCGGGGATAACAGCGCCCCTGGGGTACAATCGCGACGATTGAAGCGGGCACTTCTCGGGATGCCTCTTCTATCCCCGCATCTTCACTTTGTGCTGATTCTTGGCTCCCGGGAGGAACGACTCATCCATTGAAGGGACAGTCCCCCGCGACTCCTCGGAGGCGCTGGCCAGGCGGTGGGTCAAAAGGTCATGATCGATCACATCAAATGCTGCGGTGAGATCTAACAGCACCAACAGCGCCGATCCGCCTTGGTCAAGCTGGATACGGAGTGTATCTGTGACGGCGATGAGGACAGTCTCCATCCCATGCCCAGCACGGAAGCCGGACTGGAAGGGGTCGAAAGCCGATGTGTCATCCAGAAAACCTTGAAGCTGCTCCAACACGACTCTCTCTCTCTTTTTTTTAGATTTGCTTTATTGACAAACAAATACTTACACAGAACAAACAAAATTCATATACAAAACAACATATAACACCATATAACATAAAACATATAACATAAAACATATAGTGGCGGGCTTCCACATGTGCGTTTTCTTCATCATCTAGATTCTAGTTCATTCAAAATAAATATTTTGCCCATATTATCCTCTATAGCTATCTTATAGTGCTTCCAAGATAACATATTTCTGATTATTTTTTCTTTCCAAATATTTGAACCAATGTTTCCATTGCTCCAAGAAGTTTTCTTTTGTGTCTAAGATTTCAAAACCTGTTAGTTTCGCCATTTTAATTAACTGTAACACTTTTATTTGCCAATCTGAGATTGTGGGTATTTTATCTGTTCTCCAATTTTGAGCAAGAACTATCCTTGCTGCCAAGTTGTCTGCTATGGCACTTGTAATAATGTTCTATCATTTTTTTCCCTGTACATTTTACAAATACCTAATACAAATAAAATTCTGGTATACATTTTAATTGTGATGTTTGCTACAATTTTTTTTGAATCTCTTGGATGTATTAATAACCAGAAATTTTTTTATTTTTTCCACAGGTCCATAATTGAATGGTAGAGAGTTCCCACTTCTAATTTTTCCACATTTCCAAATTTCAGAGATTAGATTTATGTGTATATCTAGTTGACACAACCACCTAAAAAAAAAAGTCAGAGATACCACCGAACCACATCTTATATAATAGTTTTCTTTTAATATAATTACTATCGTAGAATTTTAGACCTGAATGCCATAGTTTTCTCCCAATCTGATAACATTATTGTGTGCCCAAAAAAATTCTTGTTTCCAATTGGAGAATCATATACTCTTTAATAGTTTCATCCTCTGTCTCCAATTTTAAACATAATTCATAGAATCTTTTTATGAGATGGTCATCTTTTTTTAACAATATCTCCTCAAATTCATCATATATTCCCATTTTATTAAATGGCTTGTCTTCTTTCTGGAAAGTACTATTTAGTTGTTGATGTAACCACCAACTTAAGTTCCAGCCCTCTGATTTTAATTCTTCTAACTCTTTTATCCTATAGATTATTTTGTTCTCTTCTTGTGTTTTTTTGATTAAATCTTTATAGGTAATCCATCCCTTATTTGTATTATCTCTTTTAAATAAGGCTTCGTGGTAGGGGATACTCCACCATGAGGTGTATGCGATTGCAAAAAAATCCTCCTCCAGTATTTTTTTTCCATGTTCTATATAGCTTAGAATCTGATTGGGTTGGTAGAAAAATTGTTTCATTAATTTTACCTTTTATCATGTACCAAAGATATGCAGTATCCCAAATCTTCAAATCTGCAACCTCTCTAAGGTCAGCAGGTTATTGTTTCAGAGTACATATCCAATCTCTTAACCATGTTAAGTGCTAACATGCTTCATGGTATACCTTTAGATTCGGGTGCTGCTAAGCCTCCCTCTCTGTCTTTTTATATCAGTCAGGATTTTGTGGTAGCTTAATCCTCCTGGGCTTCTTCCTTCCTCCCCAGAGGAATTTTAAAATGTCTGTTTGCCTACACATTTTAAAAAAAGTTGTTTGTCTGATTTGATTATTGGTAGGTTCTTGAAATAATAAATAAAATTCTTGGTAGCAGATTCATTTTTAAAGCTGAGATTTTTCCTAATAAAGATAATTGGAGTTTATTCCAGATCTCTAGATCTCTTTTTTGATTCTTTTCCACAAAATTCTCATAATTCCTTGGTTTTCAAAACAATTTTAAATTCGATGTTGTCAAGTATATCCCTAGGTATCTTATTTTTGTGTTAATAGAGCCTCCCCAGTTATTCTGAATCAATTGTTTTGATTTTTTATCCATATTTTTAACTAATATTTGAGTTTTCTCTTTGTTAACCATTAATCCTGAAATTAGATTAAATTCTTCCAAAACACTTTTTATTTGTACCTGCATGAGGCTATTGGATTTTCTAAGATTAAGACCAAGTCATCGGCAAATGCTCTGACTTTATAGCATTCCGTTTTTATCTGCACCCCCTGTATCCTAACCTCATCTTTTTAAATTCCTTTGTCTATTAATAAATCCAGGACTAAGATAAACAACAATGGGAGACAGGGGACAAACCCTGTCTTGTCCCAATGCTTGTATTTTGCACATTGTTTTGTTCTTTTTTCCCCATTAATAATAATTCTTAAGTGCTTTTGTTTTGTATGTATTTTTTCAATCCTACTCTATAAATTTGGTTCCAAATTTCCTTTTTCTCAATACTTCCTTAATTAATTCCCCAACTCAGTGAATCTAAACAAATGCTTTTTTGCATATCTTAAGAAAAAGTAAGCTAATTGTTTGTCTGGGTGCATTTCAAAAATAATCTATAATGTTTACTCTATATGTTCCTTTGTGTATATTCTCTTTCATGTTACGTTTTGGTAAGAAGCCTGTTTGTTCTGTGGATATGATTTTCATTAGTACTAACTTCATTCTGGTTGCTATCATTGTGGTGAAGATTTTGTAATCCGAATTTAAAAAAGCTGCATATAGGCTCTATAATTTGAAATCTCCAATTCTATCTTTTCCTTCCTTTTTTTTAGGGATTAAACTAATATTTGCTGTATTTTTTCCCATGTTTCGGGTATTCCTCACTTCCTCAAATATTATTGAATAAAAGATAAAGTGCATCTATTAATTCTTCTATGAATTTTTTGTAAAATAAATTAGTAAGTCCATCAGGTCCAGGAGTCTTGTTGCAAGTTTTTAATTTTTTTCACAGCTTCCCCTGATTTCCTCCTCTTTGCTAATCATCAATTCATTTAATATTTCAACGTCTTTTTCTTATCAATTTCTGAGACTATTGATATAGTTTTATCATATCCTCAATGTTAAGCTGTCCCTTTCTCCTTCCTGTTCTTTTCTTTTTATACAGTGCTGTGTAATAACTCAAAAAAAATTCATCTTTTATTTTATCATCGTTGGTTATTATTTGGTTATTAATTCTAATTTTATGAATCCATTTTTGTGATTTCTTCTCTTTTAAACACCATGCTAACCATTTGTTTGGTTTATTTGCTTTCTCAAATATTTGTTGTTTTCTACGCCAACTGTTTTTGCTTATTTCCTCTGACATTAACAGATCATGTTGGTGTTTTAGAAAATTTATTGTTTTCAAAACTTCTTCATCATCTCTTTTTTCTTGCAATTTTTGCTCCTTTTGTTTAATTTGCAATTCTAAGTTTTCTAATAATTTATATTTATTTTTCTTCTTTCTACTTCTGTGGCCTATTAATAATCCTCTTATATAGGCCTTATATGTATCCCATATTATATTCCAATTATCATTATTTTTTGAATTTATTTCAAAAAATTCCTTTGTTTTCTCTTTGCAATCCATCACGATTTTGTCATCCAATAGAAGATAATTATCTAAGGCCCACCTAAATTCTACTATCCTTTTTGGCTGTTCCATTTTCATATTAACTGGTTTGTGGTCTGATATGAATATAGTCTGGATCTCTGTTTTCTTGGCCCAGTTTGTAAACTTTGGTGAAGTTAGGATTACATCTAATCTTGACCACATTTTATGTCTGTCAGAGTAGAATGTGTATTCTTTTTCCTCTGGATTTGTGTGTCTCCATATATCTGTTAGATTTAGTCTTTGTAGTCCTTCAAAAAAAAACTTTAGGTAGTTTTCCTTGTTCAATGTTGGCTGGTATTTTTCCCTGGTATTTCTTATCCATCTCCGGGTTTATCACCCCATTCATGTCTCCTAATACCAAAAGATCTTCATATTCATGGGAAATATTTAATATTCTGTCAAATATCATGCCAAAAAAATTACTTCTATCTACATTTGGAGCATATAGGCCCACCAATAATATTTTAACACCATTAAACATAATTTCCACAAATAAATATCTTCCTTCTGGGTCCTTACTAATCATTCGTGCTTCATATTTTTTTCTTCACATATATCACTATTCCTGCCTTTTTACCTTTCGATCTTGCAGCCATAAATTCATTCCCTAGTTTCTGGTTCTTCAATAACCTGCTGTCCTTAATAATCATATGCGTCTCCTGTAAGCAAATAATATGTGCATCTTGTCTCAATAAATGACTAAATACCTTTTTCCTTTTAATAGGATTATTCAATCCGTTAACATTCCATGTAAGGCAATTCATAGTTTATTAATTCAATCAAGAAAAGAGAGAAAAAAGTAAAATAAAAACAACAGCAACAACAAAAAAAGTATCACCACTTATTTACAATATTTCTTACTTCAGTTCCCTTTTGAATTTCTTTAGAAAAGCTGTTGCCTCTTCTTTATTTAAAATTATCTTTCTAGACCCTTTAAACTGGAATGAGAGACCCTCAGAATCTCCCATTTATAATAAATGTTTTTCCTTTGTAATGAGGAGGAGAGTTCTGTATATTCCTTCCTCATCTTTAATATCTTAGCTGGAACTTCTTTCAGAATTAAAATCTCTTTACCACCCACTTTCAAGTTATCATTGCGATATTTGTGTAAGATCTCATTTCTAAACACCTTTCTTGTGAACCCTACCACTATATCTCTTGGAAGATTCTTTTCTTTAGCAATTTTTGAGTTAGCTCTAAAAACCTCGTCAATTTCTTGTTCTATATCCTCTATATTTTCTCCCATAAATCCTGCAATGATTTCTATAATTGTACTCCTCGTCTCTTCATTTTCCTGTTCTGGGATTTTTCTGAATCTTAGATATCTCTCTTTTAATTTCATCTCTAGCCAAAGATTTTCACCTGAGACTGTTTCTTTTTCCATCTCAAACCCAGCCATTTTTTCCTCTACCACTTCCAATCTTTTGTCCATCTGTTTTACATCATCCACCATCTGTTTGATGTTTTGTTCTAACATTCCAATCTTCTGGACTTCTTGCTTAATTCCAGTTAGGTCCTCTTCTATTCTTTTGACTTTGTCATTTGTCTCCATAATTGTTTCAGTTATTAAGTCCAATTTTGCCAACACTTCATTCATTGTGGTTTTATCTGGGGTACTGACTTGGTTGTGCTGAGTGCCATAGTTGGGGAGCTGGCTTTTGTTATTGTGTTTTCTTGGTGTCATTTTCTCTTTTCTTAATGTTCTCTATGTATTTCTTTAGCTCTTTAGCTTCCCCAGTAATATAAAGGGCAGAGCAGGTTGAGTTTAGTTGTCCTTAGTCATTCAGTCCCATGAAAAAAGTTTCTCAAAGTTCACAAGTCTATTCTTTGTACAATACGCACATGCTCTGTTTTAAAGGAGAAACATCATAGGTTTCAACCTTGGAGGTGCAGAGCCGGATAAGGTCTTTGCCTAATGGCACGTAACGCGGTTGAGCTTCTCTCACCCGTTCCAGTATCTAGATGAACGCTGCCCACACTCACCAACGCCTCGGCTACCCGATGTGTTGCTGCGTCGCCAGGTCGCAGGAGCTGCCCGAAAACGCCGAGTCGCTCCGCCGCGTTAGTTTTCGGCGTCGTGCTTCCGCGTCTCCCCGGTTCTCCCACCCTTGCTTCGCAGCCCCTCGGACAGTTTTCTCGTCCAGTGTTCCTGCCGTTCGTTTCGTACCTGTCGTGCAGAGAGGTCTCCTGCAAGGTTCTTTTTTACTGAGCCTTGAAAATAGTTGTTTATTTCCAACCGCTACTCTTGTGGGTTGGATTTTGCCACGTTGCGAAGCTCCGAACAATGCTGGAGCTGCCGACTCCACCGGAACTTGCACCGGAAGCGTCCAACACGACTCTCTCAATTACCTTCCCCAGAAACGAAAGATTCGAGACGGGGCGGTAATTGGCCAGATCTCTCGGATCTAATGATGGTCTTTTTAAGAGTGGGTGGACCACTGCCTCCTTCAACCCATCTGGGAAAGCTCCTTGCTCAAGGGAGCTATTGATTATACTCAACAGATGGGGTCGTAGCTCCGCCCAGCAGGTTTTGACAAGCCAAGACGGGCAAGGATCCAGAGGACAGGTAGTAGGTCTAACAGCAGCTAAGGCTCTGTCAACAGCGGCTTCAGAGAGCAGGGAGAACTGGGCCAAACAAGGGCCGGAAGATGGCAAGGGAGTCTCCAGTTCGCTAAATGTATCCAATGTGGATGGAAGGTCGCGGCGGAGCGACGCGACTTTATCCGCAAAGAAGCTCATAAATGCCTCACAGCTGATGTCCAATTGAGGATTTGACGATCTTCTCCGACAAGCGGAGGTCACGACCGAATTATACAAAACAATTGCGCTGGGTGAGAGCTAGCGGATGCGAGAGAGGAGGAGAAGAAGGTCCTTCTTCGCCTCTTCGGCTTCCGCCATCTCAGGCAGGCTTTCATAAACGCCTCTATAGGATGTTCGCCGCGCCGCTTCATCGCTGAGATTTCTCCACACTTCTCGCCTAGACGCCTAAGCCCCCTCGTTTCGTGACGCAACTCCTCTGTATACCAAGGAGTGCGTCGAGAATGGGGACGTAGAGGACGCTGGGGAGCAACAACTTGGATGGCATCGGAGAGCCGGGAATTCCAGTCCTCCACCTGCTCATCAAGTGTGCCGGTGGGTTCAGGGTCCCGCAGAGCATTCAGGAAACCAAGTGGATCCATAAGTCTCTGCGGGCCGGCAAAAATTGGCCCGTCGCCTAGACAGGGGTGGTGCGGCAGGTCCATCCGGACCTTCAGGGCATAGTGGTCGGACCATGGCACTCTATCAGTAGAGGATACAACCAGATTTATCCCCAACCCGAAGATCAAATCCAGCGTGTGCCCGGCCTCATGTGTGGGGCCAGAATTTATTAAGGAGAGGCCCAGCGTCGCCATGGATGACACTAGGTCTGCGGCTGCCGTACATGCGGCGGCATCGACATGGATGTTGAAGTCACCCAAGACAATAAGTCTGGGGAACCACAACGCCCAGTCTGATACCACCTCCAGCAGCCGCGGCAGGCCGTTTCCTGGTGCGCTAGGCAACCGGTACACTAGGAGAACGGCCATCCTCTCCGGGGCCAACCACTCTAGGCAGACACACTCCACGCCAGTGAGCTCCGGGACGGGGACTGCCCTAAAGGGAATAGACTCACGGATGAACAATGCCACCCCGCCCCCCGGCCCCGCGTTCGTGATTGGTGAACCCGGGGGTCGCGACTTCGCCCAAGGAGACGGTCTCACCTTCGCGCACCCAGGTTTCGGTGATACATGCCAGGTCCACCTGTTGGGCTCCAAGAAAATCTCAGAGCACCATGGTCTTATTGTTGATGGACCTGGCATTAATTAACACCAAAGACGAAGCAGAGTATCCCTGATCCCTACCACCATCGTTTCTCGGGATAGGTCGTAGGTCAGAAGGCAAACGAGCATGACTACATCTCATGTGCCTTCTATCATATGGCCTCCGCCTACTGCAATATCTACCCCGTCCCATCAACACAGGGATCCCCAGCCCCGGAGTTAGTGCCCCCATGACCCTACCAGCCTCCCTCTTACTTAAAACCGGACTAATATTCCCACTGGATAGTAATCCAATTCCACTAGCTAAACTAGTCCTAACCTATCAAGCCCTAATCTAAAACACAGGCTGACTAAACCAACTATAAATACAAATACAAATTCCAGCGGCTACCCACAGTTCATACCATTAATACAATCTATGACAGTTGGCTAATATACCTTAATATTATCTAATTATAACACTGGGGTTATAAACAACAAAATATAGTTACAGATAACCAAATCAAGGGGGTTGGGGGGGAGAGGGACGCAGAACAGTATTCTGGTCAGTATTTGGATGGGAGACCACCAAAAAACACCAGGTTGGCTAAACTGAGGCAGGCAATGACCCTTTCTACACAAATCTCTTAAAACATCTGTAAAATGTCTGTAAAATTAAGGAATACCCGCCTCTTTAATGCCATCATCGAGGTTGCAGCTGTCTCGCACCCTCTACTTAATTCGACCGGGTTGGCTCCCGTTGGTATAACGAGGAGCTACGCTGTTTGAAACGGGAGCTTAGACGGCTAGAGCGAGTGTGGCGGAAGTCTCGTGACGAGGCCGCACTTAACATCTTATAGGACGCTTATGAAGGCCTATGAGATGCATGATGAAGGAGGCTAAGAGAGCATTCTTCTCCTCCTCTCAAGATTCTGCTAGCTCTTCAGCGCAACTGTTCCAGACTATTCGGGTCATCACCTCTTTATTGGAGAGTTCAAAAAATCCATCAATTGGCTATTAGCTAGAGGCACGGCGAGCTATTTCGCGAGATAAAGTCGCGTCAGCTCCGCCAGGACCTTCCTGCCACCTTAGAGACAATTTGGCGAACCGGAGGCTCCCTTGTCAGCCTTCTGGCCCTTGCCTGGCCCAGCCTTCCCTGCTCTCAGAAGCCGCTGTTGACATGAGTTCCGGCTGCTGTTGTTAGACCTACTACACCTGTCCTTCCTCTGATCCATGCCCCTCTTGGCTTATAAAAAAACATGCCGCAGAGGAGCTGCACTTACCCCACCTGTTGAATATCATCAATAGCTCCCTTGAGCAAGGAGTCTTTTCCTGCGGGTTGAAGGATGCAGTGGTCCGCCCACTCTTAAAAAGATCATTGCTAGATCCTAGTGATTCTACCAATTACCACGCCAGTTTCGAATCTTTCGCCTGGGGAAGGTAATTGAGAGAGCGGTGTTGGAGCAGCTTCAGGGTTTTCTGGAGGACACATCGGCCTCGGATCTCTTCCAGTCCGGCTCGCGTGCTGGGCATGGATCGGAGACTGTTCGCCCGCTGTCACAGACACGCCCTCGCATGCAGCTCTAATCAAGGCGGATCGGCGCTGCTGGTATTATTGGATCTCACCGTTACGCTTGATGTATCGTATCATCATCTTTTGACCCACCGCCTGGCCGCCTTCCGCCAAAAGGGCACTGTCCTTCAATGGATTGCCTCGCTTCTCCGGGACCGGAGTCAGCAAGTGTGCGTGGGGACAAAGCCTCCCGAGGGTGCCAGCTTCCATTGCGGTGTACCCCAGGGATGCTTCGCTGTCCCCTAATTGCTGGTTTAACATCTATACGCGACTCCCTGCTCAGCTGGTATCGGAGCTTTACTGGTATGTCACCAGTATGCTGATGACACCCAGCCTATCTCTGTCGCAGGGGAGAGCGGTCACCGCCCCTGCAGCTCTCCCACAGCATTGTTTGGAGGCGTTTGCTCGTTGGTTGCATCAGAGCAGGCTAAAACTGAATCCACCGAAGACAGAGATCCTTTGGCTGGGCCGGGGGCGGGGGAGGTTGGGGATTTTCAGCTGCTGGTGTGGGAGGGGGTCTCATTGGCACCAACCTCCTCCGTCCGCAGCCTGGGGGTCCACCTGGATTCGTCTCTTTCAATGGAGACCCAGGTGGCCTATGTAACCCGGTTATGCGCCCATCTTCGCTTTGCAGGCCCCGGGCGACTGGCTCCCTTCCTCTCCGAGGACTCATTTGGCAGCAGTGGTCCATGCAACGGTCACCTCCAGACTAGACTATTGCAATCCTCGCTTCACGCCAGCCCTCTCTTGGCGGCTGATCCGGAAATTAAATCCGGTCCAGCATGCGGCGGCACGCTTGCTCACGGGCGGTGCCTTTAGAGATCACATCATGCTCCGTGTTACGCTGCCTCCACTGGCTCCCAGTTGAGTTCCGGATCGCCTTCAAGGTATTGGTCTTAACCTTCAAGGCCTTATGCGGCCTGGGACCTTCGTGACTCCACGGTGACCGGCTCGCCCCCCATATGTCCCATCGCCGGTCCCTGGGCGGTCAGCAGGAGCCAACTTTGCTGGTAACCCCCGCCCCCTCTATGATGCGGTTGGCCTCTACCAGGGCCAGGGCTTTTACGGATCTGGAGTCTCCGGCCTGGTGGAATGCCCTTCCTCCAAAGTTGTTCACCCCAAGTGGGATCTCAATGAGTTCCGCGAGGGCCTGTAAGACCGAGCTATTCCACCGGGCCTTTGGTGAGACCAGCCGCTGATATGGGTGCCCGAAACAGCTTAAGAAATATTCTGATACCCACTGTCCCCCCCCCTTTGTTAAGAGGAGTTTTAAATAGCTGGATGCCATCTATTTTAAATATTTAAACCTACTTGGATTTGGAAATTGTATGCTGCATTTTAAATTTTTAAACTTCTTGTTTTATTTGTCTGTTGATGTTGTGCACCGCCCTGAGCCCTCCGGGGGAGGGCGGTATAAAAATGAAATAATAAATAAATAATAAATAAATAAATAAAATGTTTTCAATCCCCGCCCAATTTTTTTACAATCAGCCCCTTGAAATGATTTCTGGCAGCAACCCCCCCCTTTTAAGTTCTATGTTGAATCAATGGCTCATTCCACACATGCAGAATAATGCACTTTCAAACTGCTTTCAGTGCTCTTTGAAGCTGTGCAGAATAGCAAAATCCACTTGCAAACAGTTGTGAAAGTGGTTTGAAAATGCATTATTTTGTGTGTGCGGAAGGGGCCAATGCTTCACAGCCTCTATACTTCACAGCATTCTATACTCCTTGTGTACTTGATGCTTTTAAAACTGCCCCCACCTTCAAATAAAAGGACAAACAAAGAAATGCTGCAAATAAACAAGCAGGGGAAAACTGAGTGAGCTCAGAAAATGGTGCTTAGGAATATATCTGGGAACAAGTGACACTTGATATTTTCGATATACTAACCAAAAATAAGATGTGGCAAGATAAACAGAATGAAATTTTGAAGATATGGATAATATTCGTGGACTGGATGAAAGAAGCTCGAGTCAATGAAGAAATATGGGAGAAGAGGCTACAGAGAACGAACTTACTGCTGTTTGTGTGACAAAACTATGAAGAAGAAGTAATGGGGGAGGCAGAAAAGGGGGAAAAGTATTGTTTGAAAATGTATGAAGAAGGAAATTACTATAAACTGTAAAATTCAAATGATACAATAAAAATTTTTAAAAAAGAAAAGAAAATGGTGCTGAGGAGAGAGTTCAGGGAAGCAGAGAAACATGGGAATCGTAGTCAATAGATCGCACAACAACTGAAGACGTTTTCAAAACATTGCAGCCAGAGAATCGTTTTAAAAAGGGATTCATTTAAAATATTTTGACGCTGGAATTCCATGGAGGAAACTTTAGTTTCTGCCTTGAAATGTTTTAAATAAATTGTGTGGAAAAGCCCAATGGCAAACCCCCTCTTGCTTATAGGGCAACCTTATGGGGTTGCCATAAGTCAGCTGCGACTCGACAGCAAAAAGCAAATCAAAACAAAACAAAAACACTATATTTAAATTAATTAGTCTATGTAGTTCAGCATTCTCTGACCAAAGGTGCCTTTCCAGGGTCTTGAGCAGAAAGTGGGTTTTCTCAAGACCTACTGCTCCAAATACTTTTAACTGAAGGTGCCAAAAATTGCACCTGAGATTTTCTGCATGAAAAATGAATGCTGCCCTTCTGAGGCATAACCCCTACCTTTAAGCAACATCAACTTGAACACAGATATTGTCTCATACTGACCAAGACCAATATTTTCACTGCACTAGACCTTTTGCTGTCTGAGAGAAGTAGCTAATAACCCTCCTAGACTTACAATAAATTGAATACAACATGCTTTCTTGTGTGGTAAAAAGTTGGCCATAGCCATTTTATTTAACAAAATTGGTTCAAGGCAAACAAAGCGTATGGCGCAGCATGGGGGTCTGATCTGTGTTCTGGGCAGCCTGAGTGCTGTCCCCCAGACACCTAAATTTTTCTACAGCATGCCTGCTGATGAAAAATTAACGCATGCTGGAGCAGCTGTGAGATTCCAGATGGGCGGTTGCCACTTCCTGAAGACTCTACTGCTGCCAGGGGCACAAGCCATATAAGCCCACGTCTGGGCAGGTTACCCTTTGGCTTGCTCCACCCCAAACCTCATAAGAAGGTTCCAATAAAGCGGGTATTTCACCCGCTGACCCTAAAGATCAGTCCCCCATGCACAATCCGCCAACCCTTAACAAAACAAACATGCATTAACAAATAACAAATACAGAGAGGGTAGGGTGGGAGACTCGCGTGCTCCAGCAAATGGGAAGGAGGCAAAGCCAGGCCTAGCCTTAAATAGGCTGCCCAGCCCTCCTCCCAGGTGACGTCAGGGCGCCCAGCGTCACTGCCGGGCGCCCTAGAAGACCAAAAGCCTCGCGAGCAGAGGGAACTCACGAGTCGGCCGGGAAGGCAGCAGCCCATGGGAGGCTGTCCCTTCCCTAGCAGCAATGGCGACTGTGGTAAGTTGCAGCCGCTTTTTTATCTGGAGATGCCATGGAAGGCTATTAACACAAATTTAATTCAATAGAGCAAAATGGAGACTTTGAAAGGACAAAGGGTTTTTTTAATGTCAGTATGTTGCTGATGAGCAGCCTGTCACTTCACTCATTTCAAATAATTTGAAAGCCTCTGCAGTCAACCAGCCAAAACTGGAAGATCTGGAATATTGACGCTCCGTCAGTTCCAAATTCTGCTCTGAACATTTTGGCAGCCTTCTCAAAATCTATCATGCTGTTGCTGACTCCATGACGTGGATGTGTTCATTCTGTCCTCCTTATATGAGAGGAGTTTATTCCCCTGATATATTATATTCATGTAAAATATATTTTACTACTAGCATGCACGGCCACGCGTTGCTGTGGCTGAGTCTGGTGAATTGGAAAAGGAAGAAAGGGGGAAGCGAACGGTTTGAACATGTGTCATTGCACAATGATTGCAAGGGAGGGGAGAGGCAAAGGGCCCCTCGCTCCCCTCCCTCTCTCCCGTTCCCTTGCATGGCAACCCTGCAGGTCCCTCCCTAAGGTTCCCCTTCCTCTGCTAGGGTGGGTGGGCCATGTCCAGGTGGGCTGGTCCTGTCCCTTTCACTCCCTTCCCTTGCAGGTGAATTATCTAGCGTAAAACACGCTGGGAGGCATGAGCTACGTTGTGTTCAAATTTCAGAGCGTTTGGTCCAGCAAACCCCTGGACCCTCCCTCACCTTCCCCTTCCTCTGCTAGGGTGGGCCATGTGCAGATAGCCCACCGCATCCCTTTCACTCCATAAGGCAGAGGTTTTCAAGGAAGGCATGGTTGGTTCCCTTGTATCAGAGGGTGTTGCTTTGATGGCCAGCAGATGGCGCTGTTGCGGAACAGAACTGTGGTTCCAACTGGCACAGGTGTAGCATGTACACAATAACTGGCACAGTTGTGACATGTACACAACAGGAGGTCTGGAAACAGTATGAAAACCTGGCCGCACGTGAATGTGACATTGTGTGAAAATTTCAAAGCAATTGGTCCAGTAGTTTGGGAGATTACCTGTCAGCAGAAAAATGCACTGATAGATTTATATATAGATAGATAAAACATCTTGAAATACTATATATCATTTGTGCCATATTATCACAGTGTTTCCCAGTTCACACCAAATCCCCACCATTGGCATAGTGGTTATGAGCAGGCGTACTCTAATCTGGAGGAACTGGGTTTGATTCCCTGCTCTGCTGCCTGAACTGTGGAGGCTTATCTGGGGGAATTCAGATTAGCCTGTATACTCCACCACACGCCAGCTGGGTGACCTTGGGCTAGTTTACAGAAGGGAAAAGGATCTGTCTGGCTGTAGTGCAAACTTCAAAACTCTATTTTTAATGAAAATAATAAAAACATGTATATAACAGAACCACAATTCTTAATAAACAAACAAAAGAATGCATATTATAAATAACAACAATAAAACAATGAATAACACACACACAGGGGATCCCAAATACAATAATATCAAGTCTCTGTAATACAATTATCACTTTGAAAGAGATCCACTAACGGTGTAGAAGTGAAGGATACCAATGTCTGAAGCCTTTAAATACTCAATTTCCGTAGATGAGTTTCATGTATTCATAGACCTTGGGCTAGTCACAGTTCTTCTGAGCTCTCTCAGCCCCACCCACCTCACAGGATGTTTGTTGTGAGGGGGGAAGGGCAAGGAGATTGTAAGCCCCTTTGAGTCTCCTGAAGGAGAGAAAGGGGGGATATAAATCCAAACTCTTCCTCCTCCTCCTCCTCCTCTTCTTCTTCTTCTTCTTCTTCTTCTTCTTCTTCTTCTTCTTCTTCTTCTTCTTCTTCTTCTTCTTCTTCTTCTTCTTCTTCTTCTTCTTCTTCTTCTTCTTCTTCTTCTTCTTCTTCTTCAAACTCTTCTAAAGAGCCTTGGTCCCTGGTGGAATGGACCTTAATGTAGAGAAAACAGTCCAATATAGCATTGCCATGAACCAAAAAGAATTGCAGAAACTACCCACCTAGTAATTATGAAAGCACTTGACACTTGATGAATATGATGCTTAATAGCAGAATAGATACGGTGGCGTTCGTGTCAGTTGTCTGGTTTATACAGTATCTTCTTGCTCTGGCTTGTTTTAAACAATGGAAGAATGTCTGAAAGAGATAAATTCTAAATGTTGGGACATTTAAGTCTTGGTCAACGAGTCTGAGATTCAGTATTGGCCTCTTGCTACCACCCTTTTTATCAACAAGAAAATGTCTGGAGCAAAACCCTTTCTCAGAAAAAAGGTGGATTAAATTGGCAAATGGCCTCTTCTCTGTGGTACCAGTGAAACCTTGGCTGTCAGCTGAGGTGAGGAATAATGAGAAGCCTTTTTTATGGCACTCTTTGTCAAACCAAGGTACTCCCCTCAAACCTTTTCGAAAGAAGATGACATATCGGGCTTGACTGAGTCAATCCCAGCAGGCTGCATTATACAAATCAGTTCCCCCCTGTATTTTTCTCTCCCATTTGAACGGGGCCACTAGGCACACTACCTGTATTGCTTAATAAACCCCATTCAAAGGAGAGCCATAATGCTCGCCAGGTTTAATGTTATGCCTTCTGCCTTGTTGCATGGCAGATTTAATAAGCAAGAAAAGGGTAAAAGATTGTGCCCATGTAAAAACGGCTCAGTTGAATCTCTGGCCCACCAATTACTACACTGCCTCAGATTCAAGGAAATCAGATCCAAGTATATGAATCTTACTCCTTTACATTTACCCCATCTCCCCAATTTAATTAGATTACACTACTTGTTGGACAACCCTGATCCTTCTCTCTGTATGATAGTGGCAGACTTTCTCCTGGAAATTACCAAATGCCAGTAGATTTCCTTTGACCTAACATTTATTTCCTGTTTTGTATGTGCTTTTTAATCCGTTTTTATTATTGTTGTACTGTTGTCTATACCAATAAAGGCTTGCTTGAGAGAAAAAAAAGCTTCCATTGTGACACTTGAATCATGGTTAGAAATAATTTTATGTATTTAGGTTATTGGCCTAATCAGTGTTTAAACTCAACATTGCTAATTTACCCATTTCAGCAGACCCATCCGTGGCCTTTCATAAAAGGAACCAGGCAGGGTTTGTTTAGAGATGGCCAAGGTTTGATTCCTGGCATATGAAAGGTTAAAACTAGAGGGTGATGGTTACACTCTAACCTAGACTCAACACAGAAAGAGGAGACCCTATTAAAAGCAATCTTGTTACCAACCCCTAGTCAATTATACTGGGAGCACAAACATCAATAAAGGTAAAATCCCCTAACCTATCATTTGTCACTGTGCCATTTAAAATTAGCAAGTCCAAACGCAACTGAAACTGTGCCATGAAAAACCCTGAAAAATTTGTAATCTTTAGAGTTCCTTGCTGGAAAATATATTTCCTCCTTTAGTTCCATTAGGAATAGACATTTATTTTCCAGCTCACAATAATTTGGGCCAATTCTCCCAAAATAATAATGTGGCGATCATTCTATTTAATAAGCAATTCATGAATATAGCATTCGAGATTACCCCAGGATCTTCTAATTGGACCTGAGATTTTGTTGGAGGCAGATAAACCACTACCGCTATCATTTTGTCAAGATTTCATGCTAGGGAAATGCCAAAAGCCAGCTGGCCACATTTACCTAAGTTGAGAATTTGGACTTTCACAGAAGAAGGAATTAGTATAGCAAATCCCCCGCTTGGTCAACCTTTGTTTTCAGAATGAATAGCAGTTAATGAAAATGTTATAAAACTAGATAGCTCAATATCCTCTGTAGACCAGGCTTCCTGGAATAGTATAATGTCAGTGTTTGTGATGTAACATCAAAAGGCTCTGTCAGCTCGTTTATTGGCCAACCAGCAGCGTTCCAAGATGTCAACTTCAAAGGATCATTGACAGCCCTACCTGGTGTCAATCCTCCAAGCTGATCAAATCCAATGGGCCATCTTCATTTCTAAAAGTACAGCCAGTAAGACTCTGCATGGCAAATTGCAGCTCAGGAGACATCAGGTGGTTGGCTGCTTTGGCTTCTGTCAGAGGGTCAAGTGTTAGAGCATTGGCAAAGACCTCATTGGCCTTACTTGCAAAACGCAGTTGTTCTGTCCACAGAGGGGATGTATTAAAGTTTAACAACAGCACTAGAGTAGATCCAGCTCCAGTGAACCATTTTATTGTTCCTCTACTGTAGCAAACCCATTTAACCACTGATCTTCGAATTAATTACACGAAGTCCAAAATACTGGTGTTTGAAAAAAATATTTGTACAGTATTGATGGCCCACTGATAGCCATATTTTGGAGCAAGTCCGAAACTTTCAGGAGCAGCAGTGGCATAAGAGGTTAAGAGCTCGTGTATCTAATCTGGAGGAACCGGGTTTGATTCCCAGCTCTGCTACCTGAGCTGTGGAGGCTTATCTGGGGAATTCAGATTAGCCTGTGCACTCCCACACACGCCAGCTGGGTGACCTTGGGCTAGTCACAGCTTCTCGGAGCTCTCTCAGCCCCAGAATTCAAACTCCTCTCTTCTTCTATTTGGCGCTAAATTTTCATCATTCAGGCTCCTGGTCTATGCATAGACTATTCGCTCTGAAGAAAGCCAATCTTGGCCTACTTTTCATCCTTCACTTTCGCCCCACCACAGATGATGCCCAAAGATTTTGCAGTAAGTCTATTATTCCTTCATCTATTAAGGACATAACTGAAAAGATGTTTTCATCACTGAAAAGATGTTTTCTTTCAAAGGGGAGGTCTTCCACTCAGCCCTAGTGTCAAAGGGTAAAGACAGAGCCTTGAGCCAAGCATGCCTTTGTAAAAGAGCAGCAGTGGCGTAGGAGGTTAAGAGCTCGTGTATCCAATCTGGAGGAACCGAGTTTGATTCCCAGCTCTGCCACCTGAGCTGTGGAGGCTTATCTGGGGAATTCAGATTAGCCTGTACACTCCCACACACGCCAGCTGGGTGACCTTGGGCTAGTCACAGCTCTTCGGAGCTCTCTCAGCCCCACCTACCTCACAGGGTGTTTGTTGTGGGGGGGAAGGGCAAGGAGATTGTAAGCCCCTTTGAGTCTCCTGATGGAGAGAACGGGGGGATATAAATCCAAACTCTTCTTCTTCTTCTAAAACTACCCCAGATGGGTAAGTAGCTAGAACTGTTAGCCATATGTCATGCAGCATTTAACTGCTATTTATTCAACTTGGATCCCTCTGATAACAAGACCTTGCCCAAGGTCTTCTTGCTTTCTGGTAGGGAATCAACCCACTGTGCCATGCATTCCCAAAAGAGCATTTGATAATGTTCCGTGACAGCAGTGAAGTTGGAAACCCTAAAGCCAAGGACACTGGCGGAATATACTTTTCTCCCTAAAGCATCTAATGTCCTTCCCTCCTTACCTACAGGAAAGAAACGCAGTGCTGGAATTCAAATAACTTAACAACTGAATCCCTGTCCTGTGTCTGCCCCCATCTCACCATGCAAGCTTCATGTGACACAAACAATGACTGAGTAGGGGCAGTGGTGGGATTCAAATAATTCAAATAACTTAATAACTTAACAGCCGCAGAAGGCCATTGCTTTCACCTCCTGCATGTGAGCTCCCAAAGGCACCTGGTGAGCCACTGCGAATAGCAGAGAGCTGGACTAGATGGACTCTGGTCTGATCCAGCTGGCTTGTTCTTATGTCCTTATGTTCTAACTGTTTCCAGTGGTGGGATTCAAATAATTTAACAATTGGTTGTCTGCAAGCACCGTTTTAACAACCTGTCCTACCGAAGTGGTGCGAACCGGCTGAATCCCACCACTGCTTCCCCTCCCCCGCCAGGCTCAGAACAGTTTCCAACAAATTGATACAAGTCATCATTCAGTCCAACAAACAGTCTTACACACCAATTACTTTAGTCAGCAATGCTCCGCTGACTTTCTAATCAGCCACCCCCTACCTCAAGTCCTAGAAACCGTTGTACTGTATCTGCCCCCGTCTCACCATGCAAGCTTCATGTGACACAAACAATGACTGAGTAGGGGCAGCGGTGGGATTCAAATAGTTTAACAACCGGTTCCGGTGGCGGGATCCAAATAATTTAACAACTGGTTGTTTACAAGCACCATTTTAACAACCGGTTCTGCCGAAGCAGTGCAAACCGGCTGAATCCCACCACTGGGAACGGGACCCAGAAAGGTAACAAGATGGGTGAACATTGGTGACCATTGAATTGGATGTGGGCACAGGTGGGATCCAACCAGTTCTCACCACTTCTCTAGAAGTGGTTACTAATTTTTTTCTGAATGCCGAGAAGGGGTTACTAAAGCAACCTCCCTGCCCAATAGGGACTGGAGGTGCGCGTGTGCGGCGGAGCCACTGTTTGAATCCCACCACCATCGGAACCTGTTATTAAAATTTTTGGATCCCACCACTGGATGTGGGGTGATGGAAGAGAAATTCATTCTGCTTAATCATATGTAGGTTTGCCATTTATTAGTGGAAGCTGTACTGGAAGAAGAAGAAGAAGAAGAAGAAGAAGAAGAAGAAGAAGAAGAAGAAGAAGAAGAAGAAGAAGAAGAAGAAGAAGAAGAAGAAGAAGAAGAAGAAGAAGAAGAAGAAGAAGAAGAGAGAGGAGGAGGGAGGAGGAGGAGGAGGAGGGGAGGAGGAGGAGTTTGGATTTATATCCCCCTTTCTCTCCTGCAGGAGACTCAAAGGGGCTTACAATCTCCTTGCCCTTCCCCCCTCACAACAAACACCCTGTGAGGTAGGTAGGGCTGAGAGAGCTCTGAGAAGCTGTGACTAGCCCAAGGTCACCCAGCTGGCATGTGCGGGAGTGTACAGGCTAATCTGAATTCCCCAGATAAACCTCCACAGCTCAGGCGGCAGAGCAGGGAATCAAACCCGGTTCCTCCAGATTAGATACACGAGCTCTTAACCTCCTACGCCACTGCTGCTCCTACGCCACTGCTGGAAGGATGTCTAACCTACATGCCCTTAACCATTGGTGCCTTAGGGGGCTGGTAACAGTGCCTTAGCAAAAAAAGGAAAAAGACGGGCCCCTAGTCCCTGGGAGCCCCTAGGCCTCAGCCTAGTCAGCCTTATGGTTAATACAGCCCTGGTTAAAAGGGTAAAAACCTAACATAAGTTCATAATATGGGCAAGAAATCACTGTTCCTCTCTCTTTGGTTTTACCCTGTCTTTGCAACCCCTTCCAATTTTTTTTTAATTCGGGCCTACTTTCCCTCTACTTCCTGCTGCTTATTTTTATTTTGCTCATTTTTGTTCTTTATCTCTCAGGAGGATGGGCAGCGGAAGGACAGAATTTGCAGCCACCGTGGCAAAAGAACAAAACGTCCAAGAGGATGAGCGTATGCATCTGGGAAAACCACCAAGCAGAAAATCCAATTGTGCTCATAGTTAAATTGTGCTTCTGGCTTGACGATGAGAGAGGGGAGGGGGCAGTGGCGGTTATGGTACACATTTGGAAAATGGCTTTCCTAAGAAGACTGCTGACATTGGACAATGCATACTGCGGCATCGGTGGTTGAAAGCCAGCTGGTTCTTTTCCAGCTCACTGACACTCTCCTAGCTCAAGGTGATCCCATTGTTAGTGGTAGTTATGGCTCAGAGGCCCAACCGACATATTGCGCAGCTTGAGTTGTCTGTAGGGTCAAGGACATGGAAGTCCCAGCAGAACATAAACATGGGAATAATAGAAGTGTGTGTGTAGTGACGGACAGGAAAATGGGTAACTAGCCCTTTTCTCAGTAGGCCTGTTGAGAACGTTGACACAAACATGATCACCTGGGGGCTTTCCCCACTGACAGAGTTGTACTGGTTTCTACCTAGGTTCGCCTCAGTGAATCCCCACTGCCACCGAGCTCAACATTGTTTTGTCTCAGTTCCCCCCCCCCACTCAGAACTGCAACATCCTTGTCACAGTTATGAACTACACTTTTCTGCCGGAACAAGGTCGATACCGCTTCGAAGCTTCGAAGTGGGGAAGCATCGAAATGACACCTCATCCGTTCAACCAATCATGAGCCACTTTTGTGGCATGCACAGAACGGGAGAGTCGTGGCGGGCAGAAAGCGCATGTAACTGTAAACTGTAAAAACTGTTTAAAAAAGAACACTCCCGTTTCCCGCCGTAACACAAGCGCCAATCACGATCGAGGAGCGAAACAGGCACCCCACCCACTTAGCTCAGTTCCAGGGGGGCAACTCAGTTGCTGTGGGAACAGCCTGGAATCGCCCTCCACTGAAGGGAACTGAGTCGACCTTAGCTCCCTTCTGTAGTGGGGAAAGCCCCCAGTGGAGAACTGATTTTGTTTGAACCCCCTTGATTACATTTGAGCTTTGTGTTTGGATTGTCTTGATGTTCTTGCATGAAATTCATCTCAAGCATAGCGCAACTTAACACCTGCGCAGTCGCCACTAGTGGGATGCACAGGTTATTGCAGTTCTCAATTGCTTTTGCGCAGTCTCAAAAATAAGTCACCTCCTTTACCTGAGAACGGGCAACATCTCCCAGCCTTTAGGGTCACTTAACTGACCCTCTTGCATGGTAAAGCATGGAAGATTTTGCCTTTCATCCCTTTTTTTGCACCTAGGTGATTAACTCATAAAATAATCAACAGACGGAATGCATTGGCTGCTTTATGAACATGTATAGCTAGCAGCAACTATTGAAGAAGTGATCTCAAGGACTGACAGCAGCTTTAGCTGGGTTCGTGGGCAGACACCAGAGGTACAGAGAAATATCTGAGTAATAAGTGCCAATTCAAACAAATCTTAAACTGATCCTTTTCTTTTTATTGTTTGATTTTTTTAAAAAAATTATAGGGGCAGCTGATAAGCAGCAACATAAGTGCGGCCAAGGCTCACCTTGGCCGCTATTGCTGTTGGGGAAGGGACAGCCTCTTCACTCCAGCTGCCACCTTCTCTGCACTTTGCGAGACTCCGTTTGGGGCTCGTGAGGCTTCACCTTGCTTCCAAGGTGCTGGGCAGCGACGCCGGGTCACCCCCGACATCATAGGGGAGGTGGGGATTGGGCGGCCTATATAAAGTCAGGCCTCCCCAATCACCTCCCCATTTGCCGGAGACAGCTGCCTTTCTCACCCACCCTCCCTAACTTTTATTATGTGTTAATGCATGCTTGCTTGTCATAGCTTGTTGATGGGTTACGCATGGGGCACTGATCTTTAGCTTGGGACAGCAGGTGAGAGACCTGCTTCAATGGAACCTCCATAAAAGGTTTGGGGTGGAGCAGGCCAACGGGTCATGCCAAGACGTGGGCTTCTTTGACTTGCGCCCCTAGCAGCAAATAGTCTTCAGGAAGTGGCAACCGCCCATCTGGAATCTCACAGCTGCTCCAATGTGTGGCAATTTTCCTCAGCAGGCGGGCTGGAGGAAAATTTAGGTGTCTGGGGGACAGCACTTGGGCTGCCCAGCACAAAGATCAGACCCCCATGGTGCGCCTTGCGCTTTGTTTACCTTGAACCAATATGTTAATAAATGCGATGGCCAACCTTTTTACCACACTGAAACTGTGGCTGTTGTATGAATTGTGGGTTCATAAGTGGGAGGGTATTAGTTACTTCACTCAAACAGCAAAAAGGTCCAACTGTGTAAGCAAGCAGCGTAATAGTGCAAATGTGATGTATTTTAATTTGTTCACCAAATACTGACTCCCTGTTTGCAACTAATGATCAGGATGTGAGCTGAACCAGACGAAGTAACGGTATGCGGCTGTTAATATGCCAAATGTCAGATGACAATTGAATATGGATTTGAGTCAAGATCTGCACTTCCTCGAGTAATCGAAGTTAAAAAACGAGAAGAGAAAGAGAAAAGAAAGGGAAAAGAAAGAGCAGTGAAGATTTCAGAAGTTCTTCATTTCCTTGGAAAGACTTAAGTGTTTCACAAGGGACAGTGTGGTGTAAAGGTTAGAGTGTCAGACAAGGATCTATGAAATGCAGGTTTGAGTCCCCATTCTGTCCTGGAAGCTTGCTGAGACAGTCATGTACTCACAGCCTGACCTACCTCACAGGGCTGTTCTGGTAAAACAGAGGAGCAGAGAATGACATAAGTGTTTTGGATCCCCACTGGAGAGAAACGTGGGGTAGAGAAAGAGGGAAGCAAAGAAGCACGTAGCCCAGCCATTGGGAAGGGACTGTTGTGAGTATCCATGTCTATAATTTTTAATTGTAAGGAACGGAGCTGCGCTTTTGGCTTTGATGCAATGTGGAATGGCAAGGAGAGTCCCATTTGGAACGAGCAGCCTGCGGCCAACACGAAGGCTCTACCCAGATGCATTGTGGCGATTCTCTCATCACCACATGCCACGGCAGTTATGCCCTAAACTAAAGATAATCTCTGTGGCTTCCTGATTTAACTCACGTGATAAAATAGCTCACGTCACGGTTTCCTTTTGGAAAAGTCAAACTGATTACTGGGAAAGAGTTTTAAATTTAAAATCAATCACATGGCAGATTATTTGAGTTTACTTCAGGAGCCCAAGCATAGATGGATAATCACTGGGGCACGTTGTAACTCTTCCCTTGCGCTTTGTTACAAGGAAGGTTCCGAAAAATCGACCTGCAAGAGCGGAAATGTCCTCATTGTATCACAGCGATTCAAACCAGGGAACATATATTGCTCGACTGCCCCAAATACGAGGGATCTAGGACCAGACTTTTTGCTCATTGTCCTGTAATCTTTAACGAATACTCTGCTGTGGGGAAGATTACGTTTCTACTAAACAATTCCGCCTCCGAGATTTTAACTTTTGTGTAACTAGGTTCCTTATAGAAACTTTGAAATGATTACCTGCGATGGTTATCATGTATGGGATGCTTGTTTGGACAATGTTGGCTGTTATATGGATTCTATGCCTAATAAAGGTTTATATAAGGTATAAGCTACTGGGAAAGAGGGATTTTCCGCCATGTCTCGTAATACCCAATATCGCAGCAGAGCATCTAAGTGGCACCCGACCCAATCCACAGCTTTACCAGTATGTGAGATGGGATACTGTCTTACATTCCATTTTATCAAAGAAGCATAAGCTTTGCGTTTTGCTCAACAAAGTATGAAACCTTCCATAAGAACATAAGAACATAAGAACTGGCCTGCTGGATCAGACCAGAGTCCATCTAGTCCAGTTAATCTCTGCTACTCTCACAGTGGCCGGGCCCACCAGGTGCCTTTGGGAGCTCACATGCAGGAGGTGAAAGCAATGGCCTGCTGCTGCTGCTGCTGCTGCTGCTGCTGCTGCTGCTGCTCCTGAGCACCTGGTCTGCTAAGGCATTTGCAATCTGAGATCAAGGAGAGACCATCAAGATTGGTAGCCATAGGATGCTGGCTTCTCCCTCCATAAATCTGTCCAAGCCCCCCTTTAAAGCTGTTATCAATCCAGGTTAGTGGCCATCACCACCTCCTGTGGCAGCATATTCCAAACACCAATCGCACACATTATGCGTGAAGAAGCTAGTTTCCTTTTATTAGTCCTTTAATTCCTTCCCCAGCATTTTCAATTGAATGCCCCTGGTTCTAGTATTGTGAGAAAGAGGAGAAAAATTTCTCTCTCTGTCAACATTCTTCCTACCCCATGCATAATTTTTTATAGACTCTCAACTCATATCCCCCCCTCAGACGCCTCCTCTCCAAACTAAAGAGTCCCAAACGCTTGCAGCCTTCTTCCTCATAAGTAAGAAGGTGCTCCAATCCTTCAATCATCCTTCAAGCTTGCCCTTCTCTCTGCACTTTTTTTCTATCTCTTCGATATCCTTTTTTGAGATGTGGCGACCATGTGAACTGAACACAGTACTCCTAAGTGCGGCTCGCACACACCTAAGCTTTTATATATATGGGCAAGACAATCTCTTGCAGTTTCTATTATCAACTCCTTTTCCTAATTATCCCCAGCATAGAGTTTTGCCTTTTCATTAGCTGCCATGCATTTGAGTTGACATTTCCCATGGAACTATCAACTAAGACTACCAAATCCCTTTCCTGGTTCACAGACTGATGTAGCACTGACCCCTGTAGCATGTATATGTGAAGTTTGGATTTTTTGCCCCATATGTGCATCACTTTTACATTTAGCTACATTGAACTGCATTTGCCATTTCTTAGTCCACACTCACCTAATTCTATCAGAAGGTCCGCTTTGGAGCTCTTTGGCAATCCTTTGTGGTTCTTACCACCCTCTACATAATTTGGTATCATCTGCAAACTTGGCTTCTACCATACACTACTCCACCCCTACTTCCAGCAGGTGTCACATTTCAGTGAATAAGTTAAAGAGCACTGGTCCCAAAACGTCTGATCCTTTGGGGACACCACTCCCGACATCTCTCCCTCCATTGTGAGAACTTCCCATTTATGACTCCACTAATCTTTGTTTCTCTCGTTCCTCAAACTTTCAGTTTTGAATCCATAGGAGTGATCTCCCCCCTCTTATTCCTTCATTGCTGAGTTTTCTCAACAGTCTCCTGGTGAGGAACTCTTGTCAAAAGCCTTTTTTGGAAATCCAAGCAGACAATGTCCACTGGTGTCCCCATTATCCACATAAAGGTCTGTTTTTACACCCCTCAAAGAACTCCTCTCTAGTAAGTTTGTAAAGACATTGTGGACTTGTTCTTACAAAAGCTTTCATGCTGACTCTTTCCTCAGCAGGTCTTTGCTTTTCTACATGTTTAATAATTTTATCTCTTTTTAATGATAGATTCTATTAATTTCACTAGAACAGATGTCAAACCTGACTGGCTCTTGTAATTTCCCTGGGTCCCCCCCCCTAGACCCTTTCTTAAAGATTGGTGTGACATTGGCCATCTTCCAGTCTTCAGGGATGGGAGCCTCAGGGATTTCTGTGGATAAAGTTGCATATTAATGTGAGAGAACATCAGTAATCCCCTTCATGCTTGAGCTCTTTATGAACTCCTTTGGATGAATGTAAATCTGGGGCCAGGGATTTGGTATCATTTAGCTTTATCAATGGCTGCCAGAACTTCTTCTTTTCCCTTTTCTTGTCTTAATCACTATCTTCTTCGCTAGGGGTTCCTCGGATTCACCTCCTACAGAAGGGCTTGGTTCAGGTGCAGGTAATTTTCCTCACCTCCTTCTTGGGTGAAGACAGATGCAAAAGAATTCATTCAGCTTCTCCTTGCAAATCTCTCCCTGTCATCTTTTAGCACACCTTTTGTTCCTTCATCATCTAACGGGCCTACCGCTTCCCTAGCTGGCTTCCTGCTTTTTTTTTAAATATATCTTTATTAGTTAAAAGGAAGTTTGTACATAAACAAAAAAGGTCACTGACTTCATTGTATAAGTCAGTGAAAGAAAAAAAGAGTTTTGTGTGTGGAGGGGGGAGTGGGATGGGGGGCAGAGTTGGGAAGGAATGGAAGGATAAAAGTGGTATTAGAGGGTGGGGAGTAACAGACAACAAGTTGCATCCAAACGTAAATATTCGTTAACCTTAATCAAATCTCTGTGCATTATTTCTTATTTCCCCGGATGGATATATAAGAGGTAGACAAACAATTACACAACATTTTAAAACTTATGTGGACTCTCTCCCTTCCTCAGTCAATATTTCATTGTTACTTACATACATAGCTTTTCTCTTAACTGTTTCTTATTTCTTAAATTTCCAAGTGATTGAGTAAATTATTTCCTCTTATTTAATCTCTTACCCTCATTCTAAGATAATCCCTTAAATTCCAGTTAGACATTTATGACATCATTATTTTAATTGTTTTACTTAGTATTTATCGCTATTGTTCTATCTTTTAATACCTTTCTTTTCCTCGTTGGGGTAGAGGGATAATGTATATAATGACATGTAATCAAGGATAGAAAAAGTAACCATCTACTTCATGCAGTCTCATACTTACCTCTAGTATACAATCAATAAAGTTAATAATCAATTGGAAGATAATGCTTCTGTAATTCTTTTTTTTTTTGGTAGTCCATCCAGAGCTTCCAGTTGTCACAAATGTATCTTTCCCACTGGGAGAAGCGTTCACTTGGTGGAGGTCTCTTATCCTATTATAAACATGATTGTTGAACTTCTTATTCTTTTCCTTTTCTTTTCTTGCAGTTTGACGTACTGAGTCTGTTTTCCATACTTTTAGCCAAGGATAGGCAGGTTGCTATACTAAATAAGACAGTAAATAAAATTGAGATTTTGAGAACCGCTGCTCTCCTACCTATACCTCGGGTCCCAGCAGATATGTTAATGGGGCTTTTAAAATTAGTTTTCCTATTATTTCACCTATTTCTCATTATGGACATTAATGACCAATATTTTTGAATTCTTTTTGAACAGGTCCACCATACATGAAAGAAGGTCTCCAGCTTCCTGGCCGCATTTCCAGCACATTGGTGAGTATGTTTCTGTTTATTTTTAGATAATGTTATGGGGGTTATATAGTTTCTGGATAAAACATTTTCAGATTACAGGTTCCCAGTGGTTTGTGTTTGGTAGAACCTTTATATATATTGACCCAATACTTTCTGCCATTGGTGTAACATAATTGGTTTATTAACGCTTCTGCCCATTTGATCATATTTGGATTTGAATCTACCTTCTTTTCTGTTTTTTGAAGTTGAAGTATGCATTGGTATATTTCTCTCACTAACTCTGTTTGGTATTGTCTCCTCCATGAATACTTTGTTCAAATCTGTAAATTTGGTAGAAATGCCCCAGTTCTTGGTATCTTGCTCCCAGCAGTTCTGTAACTGTAAAATATGTGAACCATTGACATTGATTTCCTGCATCTACTCATCTGAACCAGGTTTCAATAATGGTGCTTTATTATGAGGTCACTACTTTGATTTTTATAGGTTGAGCATCCTGTAGTATGTGTGCCAACCAGTTCTGTTATTATTATTTCTATCTCTAATCAACAAGCCTTCCATTCATGATAACCATTTTGGAATTTTTGTGTAGACAGGATATTCAGCTGTATTTGCCAGATTTTGAGCAATGTATTTTTCACCTGTGTGTTCCTTTTTAAATTAACTTCATCACCTGTCTGTTTCTCTTCATGCATTTTGGCCATAGATAATTCATGCCATCCTTTTTTGGTTGTTTAAACTCCTCAATGTTTGAACAGGATTCTGGTCTTTTAAAAGTAATCCAGCTCTTTTAACCTGGGTTAAAGCTTTTCGTGGCGTATCATGATATAGTGCCAGTGATCTGGAAGGCCATAACCCACCTCTTGTCCTTATGGTCAATTAAATATTTATACTTTACTCCCAGGTGTTTTTCCTCGCCCCAAAGGAATTTGCTGGATATCTAGTTCCCAGGTTTTAAATAATATCTTTTTATCCTGTAATTAATGGTAGGTTTTGAAAGATATACATCATCTTCTCGGTAGAATTGACATTTTAATAATGGAAATTTTTTCTCCTATTTAGGGAGATATCTAGTTTCCCCCATTTATTCATTTTTTCTTTTATTTCATGCCAAATCGTGTTGTAATTATTCAAGGTTATTATATTTTTGTTACATTGTTTTCCAAAATTATCCCTACAAATATTTTAATTTCTTAACTATAGTGGAAATGTTGTTAATTTTTTTCCAATTTAAGTTTATCTTGCTCTTTCAAATTTTTTGTCAACATTTTAGTCTTAGTATTGTATTTGTTTTGAATCCCTGCTACTCTCCCGTAGTGAGGGCTATGGTATCTAATAACACATATGTTATTTTTTTTGATTGGATTCTTCCCATAAAGCATACCACGCCATCTCAGGTCTGCATATGCTTTTACTTCTTGTAATGTTTATGCCTTGTATGCGTTTAATCCCTCCTATGTTCTTTTGTCGCTTATTATCCTCTTTAAGTAGTGGTTCCAGTTTGATGATAAATAAGGAGTGGGAGAGTGGGGGGCAGCCTTGCTCTCTTGTCCCTCTTCGGATTTTAAAGCTGCTTTTTCTGTTAACTCATTATTTATTTTAATCGGGCTTTAAGTTTGTGTTGTATATATGTTGTTTATTCCTGTAAGAAAAATTCTCACCTGTTATGCCTGAAATCGTTGTTCTCAACGACGCACAATAGAAACCCCCAATCCACTCCTGTCAAGGCTTTCTCTTCAAGCGCCTAAGCAAATTACAATATGGCAAAGGGAGGGCTTGGCTTTTAAAATTTAAGGCTTCTATCACATTTAGCACTATTCTTTACATTCCTTGTAATTGATTCAGTCTCGGTAAGAACCCCCCCGCTTTTGGCCTTCTGTAATATATTTGTTTAATATTGGCTTTCAGAATCCTGTTTGCTAAGATTAGATGGTGCATAAATTTTGGGTAATCAATGTTCAATAATGAGTATTGGCCTAAAATCCCTTTTTGGGTTCAGGGAATGCCTGTGGTTAGTTTTGCATTAGTGAAATCCTGTTGCTTGTTTCCATGGAATTTGGGATTGTTTCCCCTTTAAAGACTTCTGCTCATTAAGTCTGTAGAGTGTGTACCTATTAATTCCTCTTATATGCTAATTTTTTATAATATAGGGTCAGAATCCCCATCCTGGGCCTGGCTGACATTTATGTCTTTTAAATTCGCTTAATTGCATCTCTCACTTCAATCTTTGAGTTATCTTTTATTATTTAGGATTACCAAGCTAAATCTTCCTGAGAGATTCTTAAAGGGGCATTGTTCTTTTAAATTATCTCTTTCTATTTCTTGTTGTAAAAATTCTTCATTCCTCTTCTTCTCTCATAAAGCAGGATTGGATAGTATTGCCTAATTACTTGTTTAATTTCTTCAGCTTCGGAGGTAACTTTAGAGTGGTTTAGAATCTGGGAGATAATATTACTTTCAAATCTTTTCTTAAGTTTGGCGGCCAACCATTTCCCTGGTTTATTTCCATGAAAATGGTATTTTTGTTTCATGTATATTTCCATTCTTGTCATTTCATCAGTAATTAATAAGCTTATTTGATTCTTTTGTGCATATCTCTCTAATTTTCTTTTGCAATTTCTGCTATTATCGCCCTTTCTTTCCAGTTCTTTTTCTAACTTATTCAGTTCCTTTCTTAGCTGCGCTTTCTCCCTTTTCCTCAATCCTCTTTGTTTTTTTCAACTTTTTATTTCCTTTTGCTCTAAATTAAAGCTTTCCTCTCTGATAACTGCTTGCTTTGTGAGCGTCCCAAATCATCCCATATCATCCCATTATTATTGGACTCGAGCTCTGTATTAATATCCTGTGAATTGCTGTAATTTTTTTTTAACATTCTTCCTTACATTTATTATTTCTGGAGCACCCAATCTTTGATGTTCCAGTTTATTCTCCCATTACTGCTGTCCACTTCTCCAGCTTATCGTGACTCATGATCCGATAATATTCTGTTTTGGATTGTTATTTTATTAGTTAAGGAACTCAATGATTTGGGTGCCCATATCATATCAATCCTTGTATGTGTGCCATGCCTTCCCGAAAAATAAGTATATTCTAGTGAAGACCCAGCTTTTTTTTCTCTCCAAACGTCAACAAGATTTAGGTTGTTAGTTAAGTTAAAGAAGGATTTAGGTAACTTGTTATCTCCAGCCAGCTTTTGTTTTTTATTTTTATTTCTTGTCGTTTTTTTATCTTTAGCGGGGTCCACTATTCCATTCATATCCCCTAGCACGATCCAATTTTGGGGGTGTAGCTGAATTAATTGTTCATTTTAATTGTGTGTAAAATTGGGCCTTATTGTTATTTGGGGACATAAATTGCCGCTTTAGTAATAATTTTTTCTTTTGTTCCACCTATTTTCTATAATCATGTATCTCGCGTTTGGGTCTGAATAAATTTTTTTCGGTTTCAGTGAATCTCTAATATATATTGCTATCCCTCTTTTCTT
Organism: Sphaerodactylus townsendi; assembly: GCF_021028975.2. Lineage (NCBI taxonomy): Eukaryota > Metazoa > Chordata > Lepidosauria > Squamata > Sphaerodactylidae > Sphaerodactylus > Sphaerodactylus townsendi. Next base: position 13,150,709 of record NC_059426.1, on the reverse strand, counting down.
TTTCCTCTGCAGGGATGCATGGAAGAGTGTCCCCAATTTCGAATTTTGTAAGTACTTCTCATCATTTCCTTTGCTAATGTGCTGCCTCTTTGTAGACAAATTACACTTCATATTTACCTTTTATAAAGCTTGGCTGAAGATATATTTTTTTTTCCTTTTAACCGGATTATTTAAACCCATCTCACATTCCTAACTTTATAAATTTACAGTTCAACATACTACGTCGTTCTTACCACCTATAGTTTTTCAATAGGTTCTCCAAGTTTTTCTCCTTGGTTGCTGGTCAGGAAGTCTTGGGCTTTGGATTGCAGCAAGCTTGATGTTATAGTATTTAGGAATTAAAAATAGAAGGAAAAAGCACCTCTACAGGAATATTCCATCTAAATTTAACATTATTTATTCTTAAGGTGTCCGCCAAGTTGTTGTAATCTTTCCTTTTTCTTCTAATTGCCATTGGTATCTCTTTTTTTTTCAAGTATTTACCACAGGTTCGCGGCTCTTCCACCAGGCGGTAGATGCCGCATGGTATCTCTTCAAAAATCTCATCCCTTAGACTCTTCCGGACACAATTGATAATTATATCCCTGGGCAATTTTTTGTCTCTTGCTATCTTAGAGTTGACCCTATATAGTCTGTCAATCTCTCTGACGGCGTCATCCTCTTTCTAAGCTCCAGACTTGTTGTAGTAATGGTAAGATCCATTTCAGTAGGTTCTTCGTTGTCCATTTCCGGCAGTCCTCTTATCCTCAAATACGTTTCCTTCTGTTTGTATTCCAGGATCACCATAAGTTCTGCATGCTTTTCTTGCTGTTCCCTTGTAAGTATCCATTTTATCTTCAATTTCTTCAATGTGGTTCAGCATGCTCATTCAAAAGCCGATTTTATGTGACTCAGTGTTCTCATCCATCTTTTGATATGGCCAGAATTGTCTTTCGTAAGTCCTTTTTTTAGGCCTTGTTTGGTCATTCTCTGTTGCTCTGCCTTTTCCCAAACTCTTGCTCAATTCTCCCAAACTGTTCATTGGTTTCGTTTTGAAACTTTGTTATTTGTTCTTTGGTTTCCAGCTTGCAAATTAAGTACAAAGCACTAATCATTTGTTCAAGTTTGTCCATTTTTAGCCTCTACAGTGTCCTGGGATTTCTCTGGTGTTGAACCTGGGTTGTCAGGATTACTCTGTAAGTACTTTGGTGCTCTTACCTCAAGCGTATTTCTCCTTGTGGCCATCTCTAATTATCAAAGCAAGTTAGTGTAACAGCCGCTCCTCCCAGGGCCTAGGCAAATTTGTTGTTCTATATTCAGCCCCGGTCAACCGTCTCCGGCTTTTATCTCCCCGCTTCTCTTTCAGTGAGTATGTTGCCACCGCCTCCGGACGGATGGTTGTCATCTAATTGTTCTGCTGCCTCCTTATGCCGTGTGTGGTAGTTCGCTTTTAGTTTTATTCTCACTGCCCCTCTGCCTTCCCCGCTTTGTTTTATTCTTCGCTTAGCATCTCTTCCCCTTTCAGTGTTTACTTTCTTAACTTCTGGGTTACATTGCTCTCTTGATGTTAAGTGAGGGGGGGAGTTATGGTAATTTATTCATTTCCTCTCGCCAGCCGCCAAGGCGCTTACAGTGTGATGTAATCTATGATGCAGCGGCTGTTTACCTTCCGGATCGCCTCCTTATAGGAGGGTGCTTTAAAGGGCTTACTGTCTATGTGCAGCTATTCGCCTCTCCCTTCTTTTCACTAACAATTGGCCACGGGTATTGCCGCGAACGCCTCGCCCCGGTAGGTTTGTGCTATTGCAATTCCGCTGTCTTTTCGGCTTCTCGCTTCCTCGCTTTCAGCTAAGCGTTTCGCTTTCGGGCTTCATCGGTAACAATAACTGCTGGGAGAGGGGTGCGTACGTGTGCAGTTCCGCAGTTCCGTTTTGACTCTCTCTCTCCCACTTACGTTGCCCGATTTCGATATGCAATCCAACTGAGAAGCTGAATTCTGTATCTCTATGTCCCAGTTAGGCTTCTTGCAGCTGACTGAAGGATCCTTTCTTGATTTAGTTTCCTCTTCAATTTTTTTCACGTTATTTGGACGGTCAAAATGGCGCTGGCTAATCCCGTTTCGGCGGACCCTTTCTTGATGTGCTTGGAGGGTGGAATGCGTCAGGGTTCTCTCACCTGTTTCCACTCTCCTCAAGCTTTCTAGGAAGAACTTCTCCAATCGGAAGGGGAGTAGCAGTTTGCTAACTCCTCTTCGTGGGGATTATTAAGATTGGGTCCGATTCTCCAGAGCTCTCTCGGGAGACGTCCACCAGTCGCCACTCTTGACCAGAAGTCCCAGCGGCTTCCTGCTTTTGATGTACTTGAAGAACTGTTTGTTGCTAGTCTTGATGTTCGCAGCCATGCGTTCCTCATAATCCTTTTTTTTTGCCCTCCCCCCCTTACAGCTAGCTAACTTGCTTCTCTTTTGCCACACCATTTCTCTGTGTTCTCTCTGGTATTCTTCATCAGTTAAGTTGGACTTCCATTTTCTAAAAGACATCTTTTTTTTCTTCCAGCCTAAGAAATCTTCCTTTGTCCAAAGTGTCTCTTCCCCTAGCTGAAGAAATGCGTTTTTTGGAGAGGAGTCCTTAGACTGGAAGATGGCTTGAAATTTTGCCATGTGATGTGATAGGATCCAGATCACCAGCTCATTATAGTATCCTAATCTTGCATCTGTAATTGCAGAGCACGTTTAGTTAAAGGATAGACATCGTAACAGATGATCTGTTGAATTTGAGCAGCCTCTCGCTCATTTCCCCTCTTCAAGTTAACTTGTGGCGCCAGACTGCAAACGAATGGTTCCTGACTCGGAATTTTCCCATAAGGATACCATTGAGCATGCTCGCATTTGCATAAATGAAATTGATGAGCCAGCCCATCAGGTGATACTCATCCACACATGGTACCAAAGTCAATTTGTTTTCTAAAAAAGGCTATTGGTGTGACACTTTTATCTTTTCAGCATTTCATCAGGTTGACTTGCATCCTGGCTGTTGCGCACAACAGACATGTGGTGAGATACACCGGATATGAATAGGCTAACATAAAAGATTAACTGTGGCACAGAGACATTTTGATCCAGGGGAATCATCTGCCCAAAGACAGATACACAGAGAGTATTTACTCTGCCAGGGCCATATGGTTGGCTTTAGGGAACAAACAGCTGTACTTCTCTCTAAACTGAAACACAGCCACAAATGTGGATTGTGAAATTACATAGAATTGGAAAGGGGGAGGGGGGGATCAACATCCTTTCAGAGAAAGAAAGAAAACTTTATATTAACTGACCTGCCGAATTAGAGAGCTGATTCAGAAATTGGAAAGTGGCACCTGGAATGTAGCCTGATACTAGATTGTATATGGAATTTCTCCTTATGTATTTTTTTCAAGGAATTGCATCGCTCTACTACATCTGCAGGGCACACTCATATCTCACAAGCATTAAGACTTTTGTCTTCTGTAAATCAGAACAGAAAGATGCACAAGTTTCATCTCTCTGTCCATGCAGTAAAGGGCTATCCTTCCCACCCTTTCCACTTTGGAGTATTCCCAGGGACCGTTGAAAAAGAGTAAAAAGACTTGTATTGTCGAAGGCTTTCACGGCCGGAATCACTGGGGTGCTGTGTGGATGTTAGGAAAGATCGTCTGAAGATGCCAGCCACAGATGCAGGTGAAATGTCAAGAGAGAATGCTGCTAGAACACGGCCGTACAGCCGGGAAACCACACAGCACCCCAAGTAAAAAGACTTCTCTCCTACAAATGAAGGTCAATTGGGGATCTGATTTGGTCAGGGAACTGAAGTACTGAAACATCAGAACATGAACCAACAACAAGGCATCCCTGCCTGCATTCTGAAGTTGGCACATTGTCGCCAGCTATGGCACATGAAAGCTGAATGTGTACTGTACAGCTGTGTTGAATTCATTTATCAATTGGCTAATAAGGAGTATATTCTATTGTCTTCACTTACCAGAGCAGGGCTGTCTTAATAACCAAAAGTGCAGCAGGTGTATCTAGCGTGGAGCAAGCAGGGTATGTGCCCTGGGTACTATCCCTTAAAGGGGGCACCACCCTGCTCCCTACAGCCTTGAGCAGATGAGAGGTAGAGTGCAGGCAGCAGACTGGGGTGGGAGAGCAAGAGGAGAGGAAATGAGAGGAGGGGGGCAAGCAAGGGGCCTAGCACTGAACTGCACATCCTGCCCCAGAACTTCAATAGATATGCCCTGAGAGCTCAGGGCTTGACTTTAAATATTCAGCACAACCAATCAGGCACCTTTACCTGCTTGCTCTGTCACTGGACAGGGCATGAGAAAGCACCATTTTCTGGTCTTGAAGAGTCTCTAGCATTGACTCTTTCCAGAACAAGAAGAAGCAAGATAACATTATTGGACCTTGTTCTAAGGGCTTGAGATCTTGATACATGCATAATTTGCAGTAGTTTTCTATTGCATTTAGAAGCAAGGATGGACAAATTGGCCCACTTGACTCATACATGTGAAGAAGGGATTGGAATGTTGGACAGTATGTATGGGGGATGGACCAGAGTTCTCTTGATTACTTTCCTTTCGCTTTGTAGTTATTGCTCGCAAGCCCTTGAATGGACTCTAATCCTTTCAATAAAGATCTCTGATGTTCATGGGAGGTTCTGATTGTCTGACTCAGTTCGCTTCAGCAATACAAGAGTCTGAAATAGCTTCTGAAGCATAGTTCCCCATTTATGGAAGTCTGTAAAGGCTTGGGGCAGGAATGTACACAAAATGCCATCAAGTCACAGGCAACATACGACAACCCTGTAGGATTCTTGAGAGAAAAGATTAGCAGAGGTGGTTTGCCATTGCCTTCCTCTTAATAGCAACACTGTTCTTTCTTGGTACTTCCTATTCAAACACTAGCCAGATCTGACCCTGATCAGCTTCCAAGATCTGACAAAATCAGAGTTTTTCCCTGGAACGGGAATAGGGGTACACAGTTCCCCAGGCCCGTATTGCTCTGTGGTAGGAATGCCAGGTCTATGACTATTGTAGGCCTCCACACATAATGGCTTACTGCCTACCAGCACCTCAGGCACCAGTGAGAATAAATGGGTGGATACCATGCTGCTATCACTTTTGGTAAAAACCAGCAACGACACAGTAGATGCGCTAGCATTTTACAAAATGCTATTTTTACTAGAGCGTTCTTATAAAATGCTACAGCATTCATTAATGTACTGGCACCATTTTGGCACACCAGCCCCTACCCCAAATGTATCCTCAGGGTTGTCATCTGTGGCCTGGCAACCCAATCTCTGTGGGCCTAAAAAGCCAGCCCAGTCATCTGCCCAATTTTGAGGTCTTCAGAGAAATTGGCAGCAGCTGTCATGGAACCCATTGGTCTAAACAGTTTGTAGGTTTTCCAGATAAAATTAGGATTCAGCAATTTTATCAAGCTCTTCGTCAGCATGGCCAATTGGCCATGCTGGTAGGGGCTGATGGGAATTGTAGTTCCTGAACATCTGGAGAGCCGCAGGTTCCCTACCCCTGGTCTAAGTCTATCTAGGAATTCATAGTCCCTCGCTTCAACCCTTTCCTTCACTTGAAACTGTAGCAATTGCTTTTCTCCAGTATGAGCATGTGCTAGCTCTCCCAGTTAAGTGAAATATTAATGTGAAAGAGTCTTTGGTTCCTAGAAAGGCTTTCAATTCTGTGTTACATAAGAGCTGATAAGTCCCGCTGTATATTCATGTGATTCTGTCATGAATTTCCCAGGCTGAAACAGAGCAATGAAAGAGAAGTACATTCTACTGAGGTCAATGGAGCTTATTTCATCTTCCCACCTCTTCCTTCCTTCCTTCCCCTTAATATTGTGTTTCTTTAAATCTGCGAGGGGTAGCCCAGAAGGAATCTACGTCAAAAGGCCCATGGGGTCCTGCAAAAATCCCAATTCAGACAGATGGCTAGAAGGTAGAGCTGCAAGCTAGCCAGAATCTCCCACTTTTTCTGTTTGATTTTTCTTCCCATTCAAAAAGCTGACACCAACCAAAACCTCAACTAGAAAGTGGGTGATCGAGCTGAAGAGATAAAAGAAGCTTCACATTTCCTGTGGGCTGAACAGAACTCATTCAAATGTGGATGCTTGGGTGCCTTGACCTGGAGAGCTCAGGGTAGCTCAATCTCATCAGATGTCCAGAAGCTCAGCAAGATCAACCCTGGTCAGAATTTGGATGAGAGGTCCCCGAGGAATTCAATCAATGGCGTATCTGCCTAGGGACAAGGGAGGGCACTTGCCCTTGGGTACGACGATTTTCAGTCACGTGGGGGTGCTAAAATGTCTAAGCCCTGCCCACTCTGGAGAGTGACAGCCCATGGGGGGCACCAAACTCAGGTTTTGCCCACGGGCTCTAGTTTGCCTAGATATGCCTCTGTTTAATTCAATGGTTGTTATCCAGAGGCAAGCAATGGCAAACCACCCTTGAATGTCTCTTGCCTTGCAAACCCTGCAGAGTTGCCAAAAGTCAGCTCTAATCTGATGGCAAAAAAAAAAAAAAGATTGATCCATGGACATTTTCAAACACCTTCTTGGGTCAGATTCACTGCAGTGCCACTTTTAATCATCTGCGAGAGTCCTCCAATGCCCTTGCTTCCCAGTGGCTGCAATCCAAAATGCTTGCAAGTAAGGACCATTGATTTTAGTGGATAATTCCGTTCGCGGATTAAGTGGCAGGTTTATGATTGGAGACAATGTCATTGCTGTTTTACGTGTCACCTTTGTTTGCTGCTGATCCATTCAATGTAATTAGTCTTGGTGGCTGGGGACCAGTGGCTAAAGTTTCACAGTGGATCCGACTGCGGGTTGAAGATGTTTTTAGAAGGTCTTTGTCAGTGCTGAAGGCATTGGTGCTGTTTTGAAATTTAACAGATCCGCGTGTAAATGCTTGCAGGTATTGCAGCTGCATAATTCAATCCTTCTGGTGGTCCTGCAACTTCTGGGGATTGTTCAGTTTTTATTTGCAGTCCAAAGACTCGATTTACCAAAAAAACCCATAAACATTATAAAAAAGAGCAAAATTAACTGTGAAAAAATACACCCATTATTTATAAAACATATTAAAATGATCTAGTGACATACAGAAAGTCAACGCTGGACTTGCTCAGTCTGATCCTGACTGCCTCAGAGAGGAACGGGTCGGTCCAAGGAAAAAAGGGTCAAGGCACAGCCAAAAAGCATTTGCGGCAGAGATGGTGGGTAGGTAGACCCTTCCCCGCAAATAAACACATCAAACCAAAGCTTGAAATAGATTGGGCCTTGATCAGCCCAATTTATTAATTATCAAAACATCAAACACTTGAGAAGCTGGGCAGACAAACAGATCGCAACATCATGCCGTCCCCAATCTCCACTGGGGCATTGGGCAGGAAGCTGGGAGTCACTGGGTTGGATACCCCCTGGTGTCTACCCTTCCTGCTGGGGGTAGTGGGCACCAGCTAAGCCTACCGGCTGGCTTACCAGCCCGCCTTCACCCCCCCCGCCCTTTGTTAAGGGTACATTCATGGAGAAGACCGGGCCACCCGGCTTTCTCCCCAGATGTTGTGTGGGATTCTGCTACAACCCACCGGCTGCATAAAGTACAGTTATGCAAATATGCAATATTATGCAATAAACCATTACAACAAGTCAACTATTAACAATTGCAGCTAGAGAGGGTGGGTCACGTCGCTCTTGAGACTCGGCTAGACAAGAAGGCTGTACCGGGCATTTTGGCGCTTTATGTGTCTTGACGCCCTCAGCCTTTTTCCAGCTCGGGCCAATCGTTGCAGCTCCCTGCAACTGCACCCTATGAGCTGAACGCCCCTCTTTGCCCTTTACATGTTGCTCACCTTCTCTGTCAAGAATGGCTGCCACCGGTGACTCGATGGCTGCTATATCTGCTGTATTAATAAGGTTGTGAAAAGATTGGCAGAGGTTTCAACAGTCAATCATTATTCATCAGAGCAATGTTTATTTATCAGTACAAGTACAAATACCTTTATTGGCATAGAATTAAAATATACATGTAGTCAGAAAGTTAAAATGGTCATAGTCATGGTTAAAATTGATGTTATAAAGAGGTAAAATTAGTGATGATGTTATATCCATCTTCATAATTCATGCAGGTCTTCACTTTAAATTTTTTAAGGTTTAATAATTGCACTTTTCATTTTTAAAATCCATGAGAAGTACTGAACAACCAAGGTAGTAAGTTGTGGGTCTCTATCAGACAAGAGGAGAGCAAGTGGTTTCTTTTTGCTTTGAGTTGTGTTGACCTGGGCCATTGGGGCAATACGTTTCTCCCATAAGTCCTTACAAACCTGACAAAGAGTATGTGGGAGATACAGTGTGGCATTTCTCCCCCGCATGCACAAAGTTGCATGGAGTATGGCACATGGAGGAATCTCCCAGAAAGGACGGGTGATGGGATTGAGCAATGTTTATTCATATAGTAAAGCTACCAAAGCAAATCACACATTTTACACTACTGTCAGAGCAAATGTAAGTTTGAACATAAATTGTATGTTGTCTCTTTAAATTCCACTTCTTTCTGCTTATTTTCTGTCCTGACCTAACAATATCATGTATATTTGAACACGTAAGGTCCCTTGAATATGCCATTGGGTGGAACAAGGAGAAACTAGCTCCTGTCAGCTCCTTTAAACTTTGTGTGTGTGTGGCCCAGTTATGTGTGTACCCTTTATTACTTTTGTTCTTTTACAAAATTGTTAAATGTCACTTAAATTCTGGTTTCCTGCAGATTTCTGAAGGGAAAAACTACATAAATTGATGGTAAAGATCCCAGTTACCCCTCCCCACCACAGTGTAAGGAGTGTACCCTGCTAATTCCCCAAACAAAAAGGGAACAGACCAAGACCAATTGGGAAAGCAGGAGTTCTAGGGAGGAGGGCATATCCTAAACATTCCCAGGGGGAGAAGAGCTTTGAGAGCTGGTGACTATGAATGGTTTAGAAGGTCTGATGTGCCCCTCTTTCCCACCTTCATCTTGCACTCTGCTGAGACACTGGCAGTCCTAACCAGCCTGTATTTGAATGGGGTGCAGGAAAAGGTGGGCTCTTATCTTGCCCCCCCCACTTTAAAACTGGGAGTTGTGTTATGTTTGGTTATGTTTGGTTTGTGTTATGTTTGTGTTATGTTTGGTTATGTTTGGCTTTGCCACAAGTTATTGAAGCCTCATCTGATAGACTTGGCTTTCCCCAAACAGCCCGATTTTACATTTTTGGAAGCAGGAAGAGGGAACAGAAGAATGGAAGGCCTGTTAACATGTGTTATGTGCCATCAAGTCCCTCCTGATTTATGAATCAATGACCACTCATTCACTAACAATGTGCTCAGGTCATACAAAATGGGGGTTGTGGCTTCCTTTATTGAGTAAATCAAGCTTATGGGGGCACTTCCTTTTTTCCTACTGTCTTTAACATTTCCCAGCCTCATTGTCTTGTCTAGAGTTGGTTGGTACCAGCCAGATTCATTCCGATTTGGATTTGGATCAGATTTGGATCAATAGACTCGGATTGGCCAAATTCCAAACCTTGCAGGATCAGATTGCCCCAAATCTGTGGAAACGTTCGAGAATTTTAGAAGCATTTTTTGTGTTTTTTCATGTTTTGGCCTGCAGGGAGCACATTTTTAGACATATCAACACCAACATTTCAGGGTATCATCAAGAGACAGTCCTGATGATACCTCCCAAGTTTGGTGCAGTTTGATTCAGGGGGGTCCAAAGTTATGGACCTTCAAAGGGGGTGCCCCTGTCCCCCATTGTTTCCAATGTGAACTAAGGAGATGGGGGATGCCCCTTTGCAGGCCAAAACGTGAAAAACACACACACACAAAAATAAAGACGCGGTTCAGCTGCTGATCCGAATTCCATGAATTCGGATTGGATGGGATTCGGACAGCTCAGATTCGGACTTAACTTTTCCAAATCTGTCTGAATCATCGCGGATTTGGTCCGAACCCCGGATTTGGACTGTCTGAATCTCCAACCCTAGTCTTGTTTAATGAGTGTTTCCAGTGACTAAAATACAGTAGCTGCAGTTTAGTTATTTTAGCTTCTAGCAGCATAATTTCCCGATACAACTTTTATTGGGTTGGACTTTATCAGGCAGTGAAGGGTGTATTTGGTGTTTTCCATGTCAAAATGTCTGCTGTGTTTTTTTAAAAATGGCCAGGAAAAAGCTGAAAAATGTTCTCCTTGCATTGGGTTTTTGTACATGCAAAGAGGTTGAAGGAATTTTCAAACATTATAGATAGATAAAATAATGTAAAAGTGTAATTGTTCATTAACAGTTCATAGAGGTCAACATAACTTACCCAACTCTTATAGTGTTGAAAAATCTGAGGAGCATCTACCCTTTGGGCCTGCCACAGCAAGAACTTGAGTCTGCCCTAAGGCTATGCAGCTATATCAGGATATTATGTTCTGATTCTCACAGTTCAGTCATTGTGAGTTATTTCTCATAAGCAAAATTCCAATGGACATTGGCAGCCTGTCCAGATGGGGGCCAAATGTGCACCAGGAATGGTGCAGGGCTGTGCTAGCACATTTGCCATCCTGCCATGAAATGGGCAGCCCTGTCAGTGCAAGAAGAAGAAGAGGAGAAGGAGGAGGAGGAGGAGGAGGAGGAGGAGTTTGGATTTATACCCCACCTTTCTCTCCTGTAAGGAGACTCAAGGTGGCTTACAAGCTCCTTTCCCTTCCTCTCCCCACAACAGACACCTTGTGAGGCAGGTGGGGCTGAGAGAGTTCAAGAACTGCAACTAGCCGAAGGTCACCCAGCAGGAATGTAGGAGTGCAGAAACACATCTAGTTCACCAGATAAGCCTCTGCCACTCAGGTGGAGGAGTGGGGAATCAAACCTGGTTCTCCAGATTAGAATTCACCTGTTCTTAACGACTACACCACCCTGGCTCTCAGGCAAATATCCCAGTGTCAGACCACCCTTCAGCTCCATGGCAGGTGGCCTCAGAAGTCCAGGCCACTATGGAGCTGTACTGGCATCCAGATTGGACATGGCATGTGTGGGGCAGACTGGAACATTCTCAGGGGTGGAGCCAAAGTTAGTTGGCTTGGTCTTACGCCCCCCCTCCAAAAAGCCCATTGGAGATCTGAATTGTGTTGAAAAGCATAGGAATGGCCAGTCAAACAATGCTTCCTTAAAGTGTCTTCACAGAATAAGGAGTGTGTTTAGCTCTTCAGAGACAACTCAAGCTTTCTGTTGAGCTCTTTCACACTGCATAAATTTTTGTCAGTGGGCATTCTGCTATATTTCTCCAGGGGAAAATGCCACCATGAGATTGTTTCAGCCCTTTGTTTGCTGAACTGTCCTGTCACAAAATGTTCTTGAAAAGAACCAGTGCAGTTTGAGGGAGAAGTATGAAGAGACACAAGGACTTTCTGACATATTTATCAGCAGTTGATACCAGTAGACTGAAAGCCCGCTAATACACCTCCTAATCTGTTCCATCCCAGAAGCAGAACTATATGAACAACTGAGCATCTTTGTTTAATGTTGTGAAAACATAAAATGCCACTATAATCCATCGGTTGAGCTTGTTTCCGAATAATCCTCTTTTGACATTTTCTGACACGACGCTACTCTTTAAAAGTTAAAGATAATTCTTTATTTGCAGTGGTTACCGATTGCTGTGATTGTAAAATATCATTTACATCCCAGCCCATAGTTTGACATATTTTTAGCCAACTCAATATTTGCTTTTTTTTCCTCTCAAATCAAACTAGGAAAAGTAATATGCCAACTGTCAATGGGATTTCAGGGTTATCTAAGCCTCTCTCTCTCTCTCTCTCTCTCTCTCTCTCTCTCTCTCTCTCTCTCTCTCTTTTCTTTCAAAAAAGTTATAATAACAAGGTGACAGAAATGCATTTTATTAAGTGTCCTGAAATGTCCTTCCTCAAAGATATATATGAATGCAAAATAATCTGTCAGGAAAATTATCACATCAATGTAGTTTGTCCAATACAGTAATTGCACATTATGTTATCGTGTAACAGGGAAACGGCCAGATCCACGAGACCAGACAAATTCTAAATAAAAAGCACCCACTGTTGATGGCTTCACGTTAACCTTCCCTCATTGGCATTTCTTGAAACGGCATCAACAGAAAATATGCTTATTTCAGAGCTGGCTTATCCAGTAAGCTACAGCAGGCAAGGGGGAATGGCTGTGCAGTCAGTAGATCTTTATCTTGAGTTTGTTATACGTACGAGATATGCTTGGAGAGTGAAAGCAGCATGAGAAAGATGACCTGGATGTCAGGGGTTGATGTGGAATAGCGTGACAAGAGGAATGGAAACCAAACAGCTAACATACACTGCATGCTCAGATAAGCATCTATACTTCTGGTTTAGCAGTTTTTAAAAGCACCTGTCTAGCCGTTTCAGAGGCCAGAAATTTGGATGGGAGACCAGCTCTGCAACTAGCAGGCCTTTCCCCAGTTGGGTTCCATGGACTTCTGCAGTGCCCACCTGCCTCCCTATTTGCTCTCCCTGCTGTTGTAAGTATCACCTACACCGGCAAGGTGGATAAACATGCCAGTGCAGCCCTATGCTGGTTCCTAAAGCTGCCTCCCCTCATCAGGATTGGGCTGCCCATTTGGCCCCATTGGATGGAGCTCTTGGTTTCAGTTTCCAGTTCTTGCATGTTAGCTAAAGCTGATGCCTGTAAGAGATGCCCTTTTTGCAGAGAAAAAGCTGTTGTCTGGGGCTTGTCTCTGTCAAATAGACCTGAGAACCAGTGCTGGATTGAATACTATAGCCCAAAAGATACCACAGAACTCAGGAGGGGTGTAGCTCCCAAATGTTGCTTCCAGGCTGTGCACCCAAACAACATGGTAGGAATACTCCAAATGTCTAATGTGAAGAACACGGAAATTAGGAGGATTCCTAAAGCATCGACTGACATTTCTGGGTTCAGGCATAACCTTCCTTCCACTTCCTTTCACTGTGATGATCGTCATTAGTGGGCAAGTGAATGTGTTACAGGCAAATACCCTCGGGGGGGGGGTTGAAAATAGGGGTTGCCAGCACTGGGTTGGGAAATACCTAAAGATTTAGGGGGTAGAGCCTGGGGAGCATTTAGTTTGGGGATTGGAGGGACCTTGGCTGGATATGATGTCATAAACAAGTGGCTTTCTAAAATGCTAGATTTTTTAGTCATTGATAAACTTTCAACTCTCAAAAAACAACAGAATTTGGAAACTTTCAGGAGAAATTGGAATCCTTTGATTATTTTTTTTCAGAAAACACAGCAATACCATTTAGAGAATTGTAATTTATAATAGGTATTGGAATATTAACTTACAAAATTGCATTCTGTTTCCTCCCTTTAGATGTACTTATTAAGATAGAATGTGATATCAGATGAAAAGTTCTTCTTCGCCAGGAAAAAAAAATAATTTTGAGTTATTTTTGTTGTTATGATGATGGCTATGATTACTTTGGTTGTTGGTTGCTTGTTGCTGCAATTTAAATTGCAATAGGAACTTTCATGAATGTAACAAATTGTACATTATTGAGTTTTTGTGTATGTGTGTGTATATATGTGTATATATATGTGTGCAAATATATATGCATAGACTGTAAGATGGTAAAGGTTGGAATGTTTCTTTTTTGAGTTTAGAGATATGTAAATCTAGCTGGAAGTCCTTCCTTCATGTTTCCTTCCTTCCTTCCTTCCTTCCTTCCTTCCTTCCTTCCTTCCTTCCTTCCTTCCTTTCTTCCTTCCTTCCTTTCTCTCTCTCTTCCTTCCTTCCTTCCTTCCTTCCTTCCTTCCTTCCTTCCTTCCTTTCTCTTGGGATCTCTTGCTTAATTGCTTATAATTGATTGTATTATGAATTGCATGATAATGAACTACCAATAAACTTTAAATAAAAAAGGATATGATGTCATAGAGTCCACCCTCCAAAGCCTCCATTTTCTCCAAGGAAACTGATATTGGTCATCTGGAGACCAATTGTATTAGCAGGAAATCTCCTGGTACCAACTGGAGGTTCATGACCCCTAGCAGAAAACAACCATACACATTATGATCTCTGTCATGTGGCTCTTACCAGAAAGGTGGTCTGCCATCTTTCTTTGTTGATGATGTGATGCTTAGTGTAGGACACACATTTTCTCCTTGGGAAGGACCAAACAGGATGTCTTCCAGTGCTGTATTTGTTCACAACTCTGATCTTTTTTATGAGATTCTGCAGTTTCAAGGATCAAGGTTATTCAGCAAAACTGTAAGAGGTACTGGGTGATGGAGTAGCAGCTGAGTGCATGGAGGATAATATTGTAGTGAAAGAAGTGATCCGTGCAGCCCTGTAGTTTTACCTTTCTGCGCTGTGATCAACAAAATGTCTTGACAGTTTTGGGTCTATTGTTTACAGATGCTGTTTTACCTGAAGCTGAACTCTGTCCACTGTTTTGTTGGTTTATTTGTGCTGACAAGTCGCAGCTGACTTATGGTGTCCCCCTAGGGTTTTCAAGGCAGGAGACATTCAGAGGTGGTTTGCCATTGCCTGGCTCTGCCCTGTGACCCTGGTCTCCCATCCAAGTTCTGACCTGGACTGACCCTGCTTAGTTTCTGAGATCTAATTACATCAGGCTAACCTGGGCTATCCAGGTTAGCACTTGTTCTCTGCTGCCAACCCCTCAAGATTCATCAGAAAGTTTCTGTTTTTTTCTATTCTGCCATAGGGATAACTATACAGCCCTGGTTAGCAATTTTAGAGGGTCCCATTGGACAGGGCAAAGGGTGAATCCTATCCTTCATGATCCTATCCCATTAAGACTTTACTTCATTAAAAAAAACACTTCCAGAAAAGAAAAAAAACATTTCTTGAATCTTTGTCAACCAACCTTTCACTTTTTAGGAGGGCCATTTTTAGCTCATTTAGAGTGTCAAGCCAATTATCTTGCAACCAAATTGTAACCAAAATTATCTGTCCCTGTTTAGATGAAGGAATTAGCTGGGAACAGACCTTGTGATGCAAGAGGCATGGGTTGCAAAATCTTCCATCAAAGTTTTTGGGGGTCATTCTTCTTAGAAAGCCATAGGAGACCAGAATAAGTTGTTTTTAAGAATTTTATTTAAAAGTAAAATAATAAACTTACACATGCAAAATGCAAAATACAGAGAGAGAGAGAGAGAGAGAGAGAGAGAGAGAGAGAGAGAGAGAGAGAGAGAGAGAGAGAGAGAGAATGAATTCTCAGAAAGACTCTAAGATTTAGAAAGATGTGGAAGGATAGATTTGAATAGTAGGTTCCAGGGTTGTTCTTATATCTCCAGATGTTATGGATTGGTTAATTATCAGTTTTCCAGCATGGCCAATTGGCCATGCTGGAAGGGGCTGATGGGAATTGTGGTCCATAACATCTGGAGTGCCAAAGGTTAGCCACCACTGGTGTAGGTCATTGCAGGAGGGGTAATACTTACCTAGTCTAGAAGAGGATAAGGTCCAAGGAGGCAGAGTCCAACATCCGCATTGGAGTCCAAGAAGAAGGGGAGGCAGAGTACTCCGCACAGCATAACTGAACCAAAATGTAGGCTAGAAAATACTAAGCAAAGAACTGCGGTTTGGGAAACCTAGATATTGGAAAATTTGACCCTTTGGCTATAATAAGAGATCCAGTCTTCCTACATAAAGGAGAGTTTCTGTGTTTCTGTTCTCGAAAGAGAACTGTGTGGTGGACGATGGCTTGATGAGTCAAAGTTAGGAAGTGTCAAGATCTTGATTGGATTTAGATTGGAATGGATAGAATTACAACTCCAGGATATTTTAATTTAACGTGTGGTTGAGTGGTTCTTGGTAGAGGGGCAGGAAGTGTCCAGGCGTGGCCATGTCCCCAGGCCCGGTGCCCGGACTCAGCAGAGCAGGCAGGGGAAGTGCTGGCAGAGTGAGAGCCAGCAGAGTAAAAGCCAGCAGAGTGAGAGCCGACAGGGAGAGGCCTCTCACAGCTAAACCTGCTGTGAGAGAGATTGGCGAGCAGCAACTGGGTAAAAGGAGAAGGGAAATGGGCCTTTGGAGCTGCCACTGCAGCAGGGACTGGGGAGGGTGTGGAGGAAAGCAGGAAGGAGGGTGTGGAGAGAAGCAGAAGGTAAGGGGTTGCCAACCCAGGGTGCTAAAGTGGGAAAGAGACTGAAGTGTCTTGGTGGCTGTGAAGTAACAGGACCAGACCCGTGCCCAGATTACCACCCGTGTCCCCCTGTGAAGAAACAGGGGAGGACAAGGCAGGGAGAGAAGTGGGCTGCAAAAGGACAGGGAGCAACTTGCTGCAGCCATCCTGTGGGCAAAGTATTTCTTGGCCCCTCAGGCCAAAGGGTGGAACAAATGACTGGGGGGGACAATGCCGAGGTCAGGGAAGGAGGGAAGGTACCTTGGTCCAAGGGCTCCAAGAGGGGAGGGGAAACACCACAGAAGAGTGTGACAGGAACTGAGGTAATAATAGAATGCAGGATAACTGGTGGTGCTAAGGCTGGCTGATGTTAGTATATCTTTTGTGAGCTAGAGAGCAGATATGCTGTTTCCAGGGCTGTGGCTATTGCAATCTAAATAATGATATTTGAGGCTGTAGGAAAGGTTTATCTGGCTGTTTTGCATACCAATGTAAGAACTGGGGATTTGCTCAAGTAGAATCTTTCTACTGACACCAAAGTCCAGACTTAGGATATAGTGTCCATCTTAGCCTGTACTATCCATAGCACCTCCAGTGGTGATGAGTAGAGCATTGCCCAAGGAACAAACCCCCCTGTTCTACCACAGGTCTGCATGGTAACTGTCTGGGAAGCTAAGGTTCAAAAGGTCACATTGTGATGAAGCTCTATGAATTTGTATCAAGGGATATGGTCCCTTAAGATATGCTACCTCACAGAGTTTATTGTTGATGGTTTCCAACACTGGAATCAACTGGCTATTGTTGGTTGTCTGGGCTTTGTAACTGTGGTCTGCTACCAGACCACAGCCACACAGCCCAGAAAATCCACAGCAGCTATCTCACAGAGTTGCTTTTGAATTATTAATTTTTGAAACCCTTTTATCCCACCTTTCTTTTGGGCTGCTCTCAAGATGAAACGGAGATGGGAGAGGCACGTAGACTATCTCTGAGCTTCTTCGAGGAAGCCAGGATAAAAACATTTGAGATGGATGGATATTGCTGGTCTCAAATGAACAGTTTGCCTGAGAAACATGCAGCCATTGCCAGGAGGCGTTCCACAAGGGGGGGAGAAATGCCTTTGAATAAAATAGAAATGCTTTCCAAGCACAATGGAGGAAGTGGCATACAAACGTACTGGAAATTAAAAGCTAATGTGTGAGATTCCCCAAGAAGGCAATAATGTGAAAATAGCTGCTGTGATTAATGCTGTTTTAAACAAAAAAAGTGAGACATTAATTAAAAGCTGGCAGCTTCTTTTGTTTTTCAAGAATGAAGTGTAGCTTTAAAAAAGCTTTAATCACAGATTTCACCAAGCATTTCCACCTTCTGTTTTCTTTTTGTTTCTTCTATGTTGCATGTGGGCGCTTCTTATGGAAACTGTACTGTATCAGGGGGCTGCTTCAGATGCTATAACCCAAATATTAGGGAACGCTCTTATATATGCTCCTGACCTAGATGTGATTACTTAATTGCTTATCTGTTTGGAATTAGTCATGTACTTCATATTGTCACAGAACTGTACTTTACATTTGTATTTCCCATCTGTGTCATGTTTTCAACTGAAAGGAATGATAAATCTTAACTGTGGGATGGATCCTACCGCTAAACTACCACTCTGCAGAGTAAAGATGGTCTATTAAAATATTTATACCCCCACCCCCTTTCCTTTTTGGAGCCCCACGGCTCCAATGTGGTAAACTGCAGTCAAAAGTTCTGCTTCTGATGTGATTTTGATTCCAACAGGAATCGGTTTCAGGTTGACTCAGCCATCTAAGGTCAGTACAATAAGTATTGTGCTGCATATTTTTGAATTGCCTTTTTTTACATCAATCTAAGTTGAGTTCGAAGTTGAGTTCTCCCCTTCCCTCCCTTCCCTTGCATGCCACCCCTCACTCCCTCTCCTCCCTTGCAAGTCCCCCCTCCCTTCCCTCCCCTCCCTCCGCTAGGGTGGGTGGGCCATGTCCAGATGCTGGATCCCTTTCCCTGCCCTCCCTTGCATGCCACCCCTTACTCCCTCCCCTCCCTTGCATGCCACCTCTCCCTCCACGCCCATTCCCTCTGCTAGGGTGGGTGGGCCATGTCCAGATGCCGGGCCCCCTTACCTCCCCTCCCTTGCATGCCACCCCTCCCTCTCATCCCTTCCCCTCCCTGGTGACCCCATAGGATTCTCAAGTCTTTTGGAGGTGGTTTGCCATTGCCTGCCTCTGCATCATGACCCTGGTATTTCTTGGATGCCTGGCATTCAAATATTAGCCGCTGTCAGGGCTGAGCATATGTGACTGGCCCAAGGTCACCCAGCAGGTTTTGATGGAGGAAGCGTGGATTTGAACCTTTGTTTCCCAGGACTGACAGTCTACCCACTAACTGTCCTTGCTCTCATCTGAATTATTTTAATAATCCCCCCAAAAAAACACCTCTAATTTACACAGACTAAGGTGGCCAGATCTGCATTGTGAAATTCCTGGAGATCTTCAATGTGGAGCCTGGGGAGGGTAGAGTGTGAGAAGGGAAGAGACCTCAGTGGAGTTCTGTTGGCAGCCAAGTGTAACCCTACCTTTCGTACCCTACCTTACAAAAATATGGATTTTATATGATTTTTCATACAATATATATATATATATTTGATAAAAGTTGACAGCCATATATGTGTGGAGCAGAGGTCCAAGCTAAACACAGGCCAACTCTGCAAAAGGAGATCTGCCAGCACACCAATGAAAGGGTTAATTCACTCAGCACCTCCAAAGGCCTCATGGACTGTATCTTGAATACCACACCTTGCCATGGCTGCAGCTATGCAAATAATACAGGAACAGTGGGGTGCTGTGTGGTTTCCGGGCTCTTTGGTCGTGTTCTAGCAGCATTCTCTCCTGGCGTTTCGCCTGCTGGCATCTGTGGCTGGCATCTTCAGAGGATCTGATAGTAGAAGACAGCAAGGTCAATAGGTGAGGCATCTGAATACAAGTAGTCTGGCCTTTGTTCTCTTTGATTGTCTATAGTTATCCTGTGTTTGTGTGGAGCTGATGTGTCTCTCCAGTATTTCTTGGAAAAGACCAATGCTGTCCCAGTTTTCTCAGAACCTTCTCACAAGGTGTCTGCTGTAGGAAAGAAGGGAAGTAATTTGTAAGCAGTTTTGAGACTGTATTGTCAAAGGCTTTCACGGCCAGATTCAACAGGTTGTAGTGTGTTTTCCGGGCTGTGTGGCCGTGGTCTGGTAGATCTTGTTCCTAACGTTTCCCCTGCATCTGTGGCTGGCACCTTCAGAGGTGTATCGCCCAGCCCCGAAAACAACCAGTTTTGAGACTCCTTAAGTTTGAGGAAAGTGAGATATACATCCAAACTCTTCCCTTCTCCTCTTCTCACAAGCTAGAGTAAGTCACACGGATAACGTGTCTACCTTGCCACGTGTAATGATACTCTTTAGTCTAGTCCTGAGCTTGCGGACTGCCATCAATTGAAATAATGGAGAGCAAGGGGCATTTTGTCCAGCGGAGACAATTTCATGCGCAACAATCCATGCTAAGCACCATTTATGGCTTCTAAAAGGCCATTCGTGTAGCCTCAGTTATGGAGCAATAAGATTTGCACTGATGGAACTTTCTCTCCCTTTCTCTCTCTCTCTCTCTCTCTCTCTCTGCCCCTTCAACACCGCTGTTAGGTACTGTACGCCTGGCAAAAGAGAATCCATTTTTCTGCAAAACCCTCTTGACCTTTATTACTGCTTCAGGGAGCAGTTGGGCCAGATGGGATGATAAAGGTCAGTAAAACAGACTATTATGTATTTTCATTTCTTTCGGAAGCAACAGGGGAAATAATAACAATAAGGTTTTCAGATTAATTTTGGAGCAAAATGCTTACAGGCAAACCAATATAATTGCACAATAGGACAGTGGGCCGTCCACTACCTTTTCTTTGACAAAAAAATGGTTACACAGGAAGAGCCACGCATTTTGTATTTAAATCCATTTCTGGAGTGCAGTTGGAATTGCATTGTGCAATATTAATGCTTCGTGCACATAGGCAATTGGCAAGCAATTAAAAGAGTGAGTGTTTAC
This sequence comes from Sphaerodactylus townsendi, assembly GCF_021028975.2. Lineage (NCBI taxonomy): Eukaryota > Metazoa > Chordata > Lepidosauria > Squamata > Sphaerodactylidae > Sphaerodactylus > Sphaerodactylus townsendi. The sequence continues at coordinate 13,130,449 of NC_059426.1, read as the reverse complement.
AACAGAGGAATCCTATATGTTAAAAAGGGGACCCAGCAAGGGGTCTGATCCCATCTAGATTTCCAGGGGAAGGGATATTTGCCGATTTCCCCAACCATGACAGTCTTCCAATTACTCTCACATACTGTTACTGGCAGTCTCCAAGATGTAGAATTTCAGGGTGTATTTGAGCTGCTATGGGAGGCGGAGCCTGGGAAAATCGACCCTGCCTCATATTAACCAAACTCTAGGCAGGATCCAACCCACTGAATTTACTTTTTCTGCCCTGACTAGGCTTCTAGTGTTTGGTTGAAGGGGCAGTAGCGGACTCTTATCTAGTGAACTGGATTTACTTCCCCACTCCTACACATGAAGCCTGCTGGCTCACCTTGAGTTAGTTACAATTCAGGACTCTCTCAGCACCACCTATCTTACAAGGTGTCTGTTGTGGGGAGAGGAAGGGAAGGAGATTGTAAGCCATTTTGAGTCTCCTTACAGGAGGGATATAAATCCAAACTCTTCTTCTTTTTGGATATTTCTCTCTGATAGCGATGAATGAAACAAAACCTTTCCAAACATTTTGTTTTCTGACAACCATCATGTGAATGCAGGTGTTCCAGTCCCAGACTGTGCTGGATTGCATTTTTAAAATTTTTCCCATACTAACTGGTTGTGGTGGGTTTTCCGGGCTTTGTGGCTGTGGTCTGGTGGATCTTGTTCCTAATGTTTCGCCTGTATCTGTGGCTGGCATCTTCAGAGCTGTATGCACACTGACTTCCCTCTGTGATACCCCTCTGAAGATGCCAGCCACAGATGCAGGCGAAACATTAGGAACAAGATCCACCAGACCACACAGCCTGGAAAACCCACCACAACCAGTTGAATCTGGCCATAAAAGCCTTCGACAATACATTCCCCATACAACCAAGTTCACCAAATGTGTCTTGACTGAAACGAATAATCACAAGTCCCAGATGCAGCTAAAAATTGTGACCAACCTCTCTTTAAAAATGTGCATGTGTGAATTTAACTGATAGAACAGTGATGCCAAAAAGTCATGCTACAGATCAGAGAGCTTCCAAAAAGGCATATGACCTTCTAGGTGAGCTATCTACAAAACTTGGGGAGGGGGAGGGGGTTACTTGAGATGTTAGTCATTCTGGCCCATGTTCAGTGACTTTTGATAATCGCTTGTTTTAGACTTCCCTTCCAAACCTGAGCATAAATTTGTGTGAACGGCCCCAGAGCCTGCATCGGCATGATTAATGCCGATGCAGACTCTCTCCCTTGGCTGTGCAGAAAAAGCCCTAGTTAACTTTGTAACCCCTGACCTACGTGACTAGTCCCACATAATCAATGAGCTGGTCCTAAAACGGTGACCTCAGTAACTAATTAGCATGCACACAGTTAACGCCATGATGTCAGGATTGTGACAGACACCTGCAAATTCCAACAGTATCTCCTGTGGTTTCGATTTTTTTTCCAAGAAGCTAAGTGAACTCTCTCATATGCTGTCAGCTGTTTAGCACGGAACATCCACTGTTCAATACTATAAAACACTAGACATCACTTTTTGTCATTGTTCACACACTGTACAATGCCAGACAGCATTTGTGACAGGCTGAAATATCTCACTGACTATTTCCTGGTCATACTTTACTGAAGCCCTGCTGTAGCTAAACTGCTTCCTCTGGAACCCAGAAACGATGTCATCAGAATGGTTTCTCAGAACTGGGTTGTTGGTCATGGTCAGCGTCAAAAGGGGAGTGCAGCAGGAGACAAAAAAGATTGAGAAGTCAGTTACCCACGAGAGACAAACTGGTTGATGTCTATTTGGAAAAAAAAATCCACTGCGAAAAGACTCTTAGAAAGCAAATACCACTGCAAGACCCTTCCACAAACAGAATGACAAAGGGGCATCTCTCAGTCTCACCAGCTGAGGCAGAAGGAAAGAAGTTCTAGATAAAGTGGCCAAGACTTAGGGTGCTTCGCTTTTCGCAAAGGGTGGAAGGTCGTTTCGGTTCCCTTCCAATGGAAGCATTCGCAAACATCTCTTGGCTGTCCGCGACAGCAGCTTCCTTGGCCCCTGGAACTGAAAGCTAAAGTGGGGCGGGATCATCTTGGTACCTGCTTTGCTCTCGATCGTGATTGGCGCTTTGTGTTCTGTGGGGAAGCGAGGAGCGTTTCTTGGTTTTTTTACGGTTTCCGTGACGTGCCGCGAGCTTTCGTAGCGTGTGACGCAGCTGAACTTCTGCTTCGTCGCCCGGTCGAACTGGAGCTACCGAAGCTTTAGCGCCAAAATTTTTCCAGTTTGTCGTGCGGCTTTGAAGCGATCACCGATAAAATAAGCGTCAAAGCGTGAGCGAAACTGTATTAAAAAAAGCAGCCGCCTCTGCCGCGTCATGACTCTCCCGTTCGCATCTCTGCGGTTTCAAAGCGGCTCCTGGTTGGTTGGCGAGTGGATGCGTGTTAATGGTTTACGGGATGCGTCCGCGATTTAGCTTCGGCGTTTATTATCGACCTTGTTCCACCAGTGAGTCAAGCAGTTCATAACTGCGACAAGGGATGTGGCGGTTCAATGCGAGGAACAGGAACAAGACAACATCGAGGCACCGGTTGTGATAGGATACACTGAGTTGAACCTGAGTAGAAACCGGTACAACACAGTAAGTGCGGAAGCACCCTTAGAGAGTTTTCTATTTAACCCTGCAATTCCTACTACAAGCATCTTTTCAGTTCTCTGATTTTTTTCTGTGGGAATCTTGGTTTCAACCTCCACAACCACAAAACTCACTGGGTGACCTTGGGTTGGTCACTCACTTCCCAAAACCTGCCATCAGGAAAGGGATCCCCCACTCCAACCTCCTGGAGAAACTTAGAAGTGGTGGAAGTAGCTCTGGGAATTGCTGGAAATTCTATGGACTTACCATAAAGTTTCCAGTGATTCCAAGAGCTACCACCATCACCTCTGGGTTTTCCCTGAAAGTGACATTGTCACATTTGCAACTTGCCATTCTCATGTCTTCCCCCTCAAACTGTTGCTGGTGGCATGACTTGGCCTGGTTGTTACCCAATGAGGTTGTTGTTCAGGATAGAACTGGAAAAGGCAGAACCATGTATACCACTTGGAACTCTGTGGAAGAAGAGTGGATAAATTATGAGCTTCTGTCAAAGATCAGAGTATTTAAGGACACTCAACATCAATATGTGTCAAATAATAACATCAAGGCCTTGATGGATGTTCAGTGAATGCTTTGTGAATACTGAACTCTCAGAGGATATTAGAGTAATTCTGGGAACAGCTCACTTGAGCTGAAAATCTCTAGATTCCTGATATTTCCTAGAATATTTAACGTTATTGGGTAGATTTGGTCATTTCCTCAGCCATTCTATGAAATTAATGTGCTACGTTAAGACTTCGTGTATCTAATCTGGAGGAACCGGGTTTGATTCCCAGCTCTGCCACCTGAGCTGTGGAGGCTTATCTGGGGAATTCAGATTAGCCTGTACACTCCCACACACGCCAGCTGGGTGACCTTGGGCTAGTCACAGCTTTCTCAGAGCTCTCTCCAGCCCCACCTACCTCACAGGGTTGTTTGTTGTGAGGGGAAAGGTCAAAGGAGATAAAGTAAGCCTTTGAGTCTCCTGCAGGAGAGAAAGGGGGATATAAATCCAAACTCTTTACTTCTTCTCGTCCAAACACAATATAAGATTCACAAAACACGGCGTGGCAATATATAGGCAATGGCTCCAAAGCAATTTTATATTACCTGTTAGCTACTTGTAAAAGAGTATGCCAAATTGTTGGCTATTAGGACTTTATCAAACTATTATATCCTCCATAACACATATACTTATCTCCGCTTTTAAATCCAATTCATGCAACAATTTTATTACATAAGACAACCTTCTCTCAAGTCCATAATCATGTATTTGTTACACCAACAATGTCCATAATCTTGTAAATATTATTGCGTCCAATGTCACCCACGTTGTGACTGTAATACAAGCTCATAACAATTAACGAAAATCCTGAATTGGTGGCTTGAATTGCTTATAAATACCGTCCCAATTCAAGGGCAGTCAAATTTCTCATCATTTTCAGTTGTATATATTTCAATCCGCTCCGTTGTACTTCCCACGCTTCGTGCTGATTATCGCGTTTTTGTCTGCCTTCTTCAAGAGAAGTGTTCATGCACTTAATAAGGAACCTTCAACAGGTGATTCTGTACATAACAATCCTTATATCTGGGGTGCTGTGTGGTTTCTGGGCTGTATGGCCGTGTTCTAGCAGCATTCTCTCCTGACGTTTCGCCTGCATCTGTGGCTGGCATCTTCAGAGGATCTGAAAGCCTTCGACAATACAATCCAAATCCAAAACCAAAACCTTTATTAGGCATAAAACCAGTGCCAAGAATTTCAAATACAATAAAAAGATCATTATTGCTCAACTTGCAGTACACAGAGCAAAAACATAGCAACAGCTTCAGAGATTTCAACACTAGAGCTATTTAGAAGCTTAGCCATTTTTATTTTATCAGAAAGGAGCATAAATCCTGTTGGTAACACAGTTCTCAAATCGGTTCTGATGTTGTTGTACTTTGAACAATGAAGCAGAATATGTGAAAGTGTATCAGTTGTATCAGGACAAAATTGACAGCGACATCTTCAAGGACAATACAATCCTTATATCATCTTGTTATTGCCATGAATGAAGGTTTATTTCTTTTTGTAAAGTAACTGCATCCTTCCTGGCTTTTTTACAGACTGTAGTGATGCACTGCTGACCCAGCAGCACCGTGGTAGAACGTTGGGACGCCAATGGACCTACGGCCTTGCTGGTCGCACCGCACCCCCACTCCTCATCCCCCTATGAGTCACGGGTCATGAACTGTCTGGCTCAGTCACCGGGCGCAGGGACAATGGTCTTGCCCCCAGGTGAGGATTAGGCTCAGACGCTTACGCTCCTCTCCGCACGTAGCCAGGTGAGATCATGCATCACATGATGATCTCCAGGTCTCCCGGTCTCCCGCTCATCTCCCTACCCACCTCCTTTACACGCCCACAATGAAACCCTAATAAAAGGTGCGAGAGACCAGCACAGGGCAGAGTTGTCAGGATCACGAAAACCCGCGCTTCCTGTTGCTGATGCTCTCCGCCAGATGAAACCTCCTCCGCGTCTCGCCTATTCCTTAGCGACGACCCTGCGGGGTTGACTACACAGACGTCTTCCTCCAGCTTTAATTAGGAATGTGCAGGAAGCAAACCTTCCGCCCCCCCGCAAAATACTTTATCAGTTATCAGCGGGGGGAGGGGGTTCCACTAAAAAAGCGCAATTTGGAGGGAGCTGAAAAGCAGATTCTAAATCATGCAACCTTTTTTCCCCAAAAAATCTTCAGGTCTGCTAAACCCAACCCTGACAATTTCCTGCTGCCTCTAAACTCCACATGGTACAGGGAGACAGCATGAGGTCGGCCCGCGTGGGTCGCAAGGAAGAGGCGTGACGCAGCGATATCCTCCGGTGGAGAGAAGCCAGCGGCTAATCTGCCGAGTTCTGGTCCCTGGCACCTTTTATTAGTGTTTTCGGGAGGCGGGTTCGGAGGCAGGAGAGCGGGAGAATATTGTGCAGCTCATGGCCTGCGGGGGCAGTGTACGTGCAGGAAGAAACGTCTCCGTCTGGGTCAATTCCAACCTGGGTCTTGTGACCCTTTGTCTGGGGCATCTTGTGACCCATGACTCAGGCATCTTGTGACCTGTCAGTCATGGGGGTCTTGTGACAGGTGAGCTCACTTGCCCAGAGGGCAACAGATGGCGCAGGCATTCCTGTGCTCTGTCTGAGGCTCTGCTGGGTTAAGCTGGCTCACCCCTACAACAGCACACAATTTTCAGGTTTGGATTTAACAAAGCTGAACCTTTTCCCCAAACCCAAAGAATCCACTAGGAGGATTCAGCTTTTAGTGGGGATTTTTTTCAAACATTTCCATGACTTCTAAACTTGAATCTGAAGAAAACAAACAAAAAAGGTGCCCATCCCTAGCTTTTAGGGAGGAAAGACTTTTATGGAAGAGGACTTCAACCTTGGCGAAACCGATCCACTGGCTCCAACCGTGGCAGCTATTTCTCTTAGCTAATGATTGGGGTTTATCATCTTTCATATGGCCGGTTGTATTCGAGACTTGTTTATGCACAGCTCCACGTTTTGGCTCTCATCAACCTCCCATTAAATACCCCTATTTATAAACACAAGCTGTAAATTTCTACGTCCGGTTGTAAGATTTGCTGTGCCAGCAAGCTGAGCGCTTAGGATGCGTATATCAAATGCCTTTGCCAGTGCAATGTCATATGGAAAAATGCGCTGGATCATTTCTCTGCTGTTCCAGGCAGATAACAGTGGCACCAATACCAAAGGCTGCAATATTAACCACTATGTTCTGGCACCGTGGTACTAAGAGAACACAGAAAGGGGGGGGAAACAAGACAAAGAAAAATGTAACTTGACAATAATATATTGGAATCAAAATCCCCCCAAAGCCATTCATCTTCCAGCACCCTTCAAGCCACAAAGTATGTTACAACTGCATGGCATTTTTGCACATGCAGAATGATGCACTTTCAATCCACTTTCACAAGTGTTTGCAAGTGGATTTTGCCATTGCGCCCAGTAAAATCCAGCTGCAAGGCCTTCCTTGGCCTTGGTTCGGGCGCCTGTTTTAAACAATGTTGTTTTACAATACTTTTGCCGTTTTAATTTATTGCTGCATAGGTTTTAAGGGATTAAGTTTTATGTTGCTGATTTGTTGATTTGCTGATTTGCTGTTCATTGGAACAGCCATGTTGTGAGCCGCCTCGAGCCCTTCTTGGATGAGGCGGCCTATAAGTTTAATAAATAAATAAATAAATAAATAAATAAATAAATAAATAAATAAATAAATAAATAAATAAATAAATAAATAAATAAATAAATAAATAAATAAATAAAGTGGATTGAAATTGCATTATTCTGCATGTGTGGAAGTGCCCTATGGGTTCCTGTTCTAATACTGTAGAGGCCCGAGCTCCCCTTGAAAACTGGTCACTGTCCACATATGCCTATTTCTTCATCGCTTTCTCTAATAAGCTCAAGTGATCGTATGATAGTTCTCGCCACTGGTTGAAAGACTGCCTGAGCTTTATTCAAAACTGCTGCAAACTGAGTTAAGAATCTGCTCCATCAGCTGAGTTCAGAATCTGTGTTGTGTAATGGTTCGGTAGGGTGTAGTGGTTAAATGTATCGGGTAGATTTGGTCATTTCCTCAGCCATGTCAGAAGTCTTCCTCCAGCTTTCATTAGGAGTGGGCATGAAACACCCCCCCTCGCAAAATATCTTATCAGTTATCACTATGTGTGTGGGGGGGGGCTCCACTAAGAAGTGACCATTTGAAGGGAGCTGATCTAATCTGGAGGAACCGGGTTTGATTCCCTGCTCTGCCGCTTGAGCTGTGGAGGCTTATCTGGGGAATTCAGATTAGCCTGTGCACTCCCACACATGCTAGCTGGTTGACCTTGAGCTAGCCACAGCTTTTCAGAGCTCTCTCAGCCCCACCCACCTCACAGGGTGTTTGTTGTGAGGGGGGAAGGGCAAGGAGATTGTAAGCCCCTTTGAGTCTCCTACAGGAGAGAAAGGGGGGATATAAATCCAATCTCCTCCTCCTCCTCCTCCTCCTCCTCCTCCTCCTCCTCCTCCTCTTCTTCTTAAGAGCGTAGTGGAGGGTTCCCAAGAGACTGTTAATTTTATTTGCATTTATCGTCCGTCCGTCCGTCCGTCCATCCTCCTCCTCCTCCTCATTATTCCTGAAGTGCAAGTTGCCCTAACCTGGTTGGCCAAGATTAGTCCAATCATGAGATCTTGGAAGCTAAGCAAGGTCAGCCCTGGTTATTGATTAGAAGATCACTGAAGAAGTGCAGGGTTGCTTTGCTCTAGATACCCACCACCTCTTGAAATATGTTCCCAACAAGAGATGAAATCTCAAATATGCTAGTGGCCAAAAGAGAAGTTTCCCTGTACTGAATGGTACAGGTGAGCCCAATTATGTCTGATCTTGGAAGCTAAGCAGGGTAGGCTCAGGAGCAGCAGTGGCCTAGTTTTAAGAGCAGGTGCATTCTAATCTGGAGGAACCGGGTTTGATTCCCTGCTATGCCACTTATGCTGTGGAGGCTTATCTGAGGAATTCAGGTTAGCCTGTGCACTCTCACACATGCCAGCTGGGTGACCTTGGGCTAGTCACAGTTTATCTGAGCTCTCTCAGCCCTGCTCACCTCACAGGTTGTTTGTTGTGAGGGGGGAAGGGCAAGGAGATTGTAAGCCCCTTTGGGTCTCCTACAGGAGAGAAAGGGGGGATATAAATCCAAACTCTTCTTCTTCTCCTAAACTGAGGACCTCAGATTCTCCCTTTAAATCCATGCCGAATGGGGTGGATTTAAAAGGAGACTCTGGGGAAATTTGGGGGGTGCCTGCTGTCAGGGTGCAATTGTTAAGCTAGAAGCACCAAATGTTCAGGGTATCTTTAGGAGACTCTCCTAATGATTCCACCCAGATTTGGTGAAGTTTGGTTCAGGTGGTCCAAAGTTATGGACTCTCAAAGGTGTAGCCCCCATCTTCTTTCTTTTTTTCTTTCTTCTTCTTCCTCCTTCCTCCTTCCTCCTCCTCCTTCTCCTCCTCCTTCCTTCTTTCTCCTTCTTTCTCCTTCTTTCTCCTTCTTCTTCTTCTTCTTCTTCTTCTTCTTCTTCTTCTTCTTCTTCTTCTTCTTCTTCTTCTTCATACCTTAATGGGAGACCAACAAAGAATACCAAGATCACTCTGCAGAGGCATGCAATGACAAACCACTTCTGTAAGTCTCCTGCCTTGAAAACCCTATGGGGTTACCATAGGTCAGCTGCAGCTTAATGACATGGTCCACTGTCACCATCAATTTGGGAGCTGAAGAGGCAAGTAAAAAAATATAACCAAAAAGTAAAATATCATCTCGAACAATATTCAGGCTAAATATAACTGTACTAACATAAATATAATTCTGATTGTTATGCCTATTGGGAAGGATAAGTCTATTCACAGGGTAATGTCTCTAACCTTATCAAAGCCATTGTGTTGTTTACACACATATTGGAAGTCAGAAACAAATGAATCAAACCAAGGCTGACCTCCGCTCTCAATACCACACATATCCAAAGAGCCCTGTCATGCTCATAAGCTGTGGGCCTAGTTATTGTTCTTTATTACAGGCATGAAATTGAGGCCACAAATATTATTGTTTTCTTTAGGGAAATTGCCGACATTGCTGATCTCAAAGGGCACGTGCCTTTTCACAAAGCAAGGATTTATACCGAATAGAACAACAGGCTGCCAACAGCTGGGAGTTTCATCGAATCAATCCATCAACTCCCCCAATGCTATCATAAAGAGAGAAGCCTAGCGGTCCTCCCCGGCCAACACTCCCCAAACCATCCTTTAATTACTTTTTTCCAGTCAACAAATTTGATGGATTTATCACCGTTTTTGAAGGTCAAAAAACTCATCAGGATGAACAAAGGAGGAGAGAGAATTTGCAGGAGCTTCTCCACCAAAAGCGTGAAATGGCGATCACATGCACTGGAATCCATGCCTGAGTCCCCTTGAACCTGTGGTTCCCAAAAATGTTTGGTACAGTGACCCACGAGTACAAATGTATTTGGTATGATGACCCATTGAAGGCTGGTCCAAGGTTTTTGAGTGCCTAAACCAAACCAAACCTTGGTACGTGTCTAATTTAGTGGATAATTAGTGGATAACCAGATGTTTTCGAGAAACAAACATCACACAAAGGGCACAGCTACCACCAATAAGAACTCCAAGCAAGTGACATTCCAACATGCACAGACTTTGGTATAGAAGGTACATTCCAGCCTTTGACAACCTTCACCTTCTCCATTACTCCCTCTAGTCATTCTAGTAACCGTCTGGACATGTTTTACTTGATCAACATGTATGTGCAATGTTCAAAAATATCAGCTCGTGTATGAAATGGATGATACAGTTTCCAGGGTCAGTTACTAAAACACCAAAGAGAGAAATGGGAAGGGAAGGAGCTGCCATGTGGGAGGGCTGGCCCATGACCCACTTCCAAAGGCTTTGTGCCCCCCTTTTGGGTCCTGACCCACAGGTTGGTATACATTGCCTTAAACAATGGGCTGATCTTCAGAGGAAGAAGAGCAGGTGCAGTGCCTTTGGTTTCAAAGGCACTTTTTATACTAGGTTTCAGAGGGGTTGCATCAAATGTATTGCACTGTAGCCTTATTTACATGTGTTTCCAGGCCACCCAGTTTTAGGGGAAATGTGTCTTTAATATGTACCTCATCTTTCTTCCCAATGGGGACTCCAAGGGCATGCTAATTTCATGGACAATGGACTCCACCCAAACACAGGATTTGCATTCACAAATATTGCTGTTGATGCACGGAATGCAAATGTGAATCACTCCCTGGACTGAAAACCCCTACCTGCAATACAATACTATCATCCACACCTTTGCATAGCAAGTTCCAACCAAACACGAGCGGAATATGGCGGCCTGGGGACGGCAAAAACGCCATCCCCAGGCCGCCATTCGCACAGGGGGTGCAGCTGCTTTGCAGCCACGCCGCCCTCGCGCCGCCTGCCCAGCGCCGAGCCAGCATTTTCAGAGTGCGCTGGGAAGCGCACTTTTCTGAAAACGCCGGCTGGAAGCCGCTGCCGTGCAAACGGCAGCGGCTTCCTGGCGCTTCCCCCCCCCCACTCCCTGCCTTCACTCACCTGCTTTCTGGCCCTCCGGCATGTCACCAAGGCCTGGGGACACGCCCCCCTGCTCTGCGACACGGAAGCAGGCGCGCAGGGCAGGGGAGGCGTGTCCCCAGGCCCCGGCGACGCGCCGGAGGGCCGGAGAGCAGGTGAGTCGACCGGGCGACGGCGCCCAGCGGCGCCGTCTTCCCGGTTCTTTCTGGGACCGTCCATGCGGACAGTCCCAGCGTCGTTGGGTCGGCATCAGAAACGCCGACCCAAGCCCTTCCGCCTCCGTGCGGAAAGGGCCTTACTGATTGGTTCTCCACCCTGGGACATGGACAACATATACCCCACTAAACATTCCCTTCTCACTAGACACAGTGTGTAATAGACTTCCCTCTGTGATACACCTCTGAAGATGCCAGCCACAGATGCAGGCGAAACATTAGGAACAAGATCCACCAGACCGTGGCCACACAGCCTAGAAAACCCACCACAGTCAGCTTGTTACGATCAAGTCTAGTTTAAATTACTTAGTTTTGAAGGTCTGAAGACCAAGCAAAATGATGTGTTTTCAGAAAGCATCAGGAATAGGGCACACTAAGGCTCTTCTGCCATTTTAAAAGAGTTGGCTACTGCAGAGGGCATAGAGAACACCTACACACAAATAGCTATCTATTTTCTAATGACAGAAAAATGAACAAAGCCCCACATTTGCCTCAATTTATAGGCCGCTAGTTGACATCTTCAGCATTACTTGCAACTTTAGTCGTAAATTGAAGGACAAACTCTGACTGTGATTGTAGGACTTTCAAATTAAAGGATCGTGCATGCACAAAGAGTCTAAGTCAAATATGAGAAAACTATGGAATCTCAGCATTGAGCATTTTTCAGGGACTTTCATGAACCTTTTGCAGAAACATTTCCCCCCTGAAATTTAGTCATTATTGTTATGCTTTGTTTTTTTAAAAAATGAAGCATCTAAAAGTGCAATCCTAACCCGAGTTGTTCCAAAGAGGTGACCAGGACTGTACTCTTAATATAGAAGATTAGATAAAATACCTTAAAAATAACAAAGTCCTGTCTATAGGTAGGTAGGGTGGCATCCAGCACAAATGTTTCATTTGCCCTAGCACAGTGATGGCGAACCTTTTTGAGACCGAGTGCCCAAATTGCAACTCAAACCCCATTTATTTATCGCAAAGTGCCAACCCAGCAATATAACCTGAATGCTAAGGTTTTAGTTTAGAAAAAACGGCTGGCTGCCTCTTCCTCCGCCCCACCCGCTCGAGCAGGGGCCAGCCTGCTCTAGCCTCCAGCAAGTCCTGCGCGCACCGCTCTGTGCCTCTATAGCAGCTCTGCCTCCTCTGTGCCCCTCCCTCGGGCAGCAACCACCTGGAGCACAGGCACCAGGCCTGCCAACTGAGTCCTCCCTGGTGACCACAGTGTTCGCACGTCATTCTCAGTGGCCCAGGCCAGCTTAGAAGTGTGTGTGTGTGTGTGTGTGTGTGTGTGTGTGTGTGTGTGTGTGATTTTCCGCCCCCCACATGACGAACTTTGTGTGCGCGTGCCCACAGAGAGGGCTCCGAGTGCCACCTCTGGCACCCGTGCCATAGGTTCGCCATCACTGCCCTAGCATTATTGCACAAGAAAATAGACCTTGATAGGCTAACTTATTGGTTGAAGAGTGGTGTTTCTTGTGCAATTTCTTTCCTTCTTGCAAGCTCCTTTGATCAAAAGATCTTGAGCAGTGAATAGGGAGCTCTTATACTTTTAAGGAAAATATGGGGGAGAAATACTCTGCCACTGCCAGCGTGATCCTCAGTTCTCTATCCACCAGCAAGTAGGGAAGTATATTATCTTTTGTAACGTTAAAAAGTAACTCAGTTAAATAGGGGCAATCCGTAACACATGAAAAGAATTGTAATAAGGGCATTCCAAAATCATTTTTCAAGTTGCACAGACAAAGCCTATCTAAATAAGGCAAATCATATCTCCCAGATAAGACTGCCAATGATGCAGCATTCCGATATGCAAGCGTAAATACTCTACAATACTGAAGGACTGTTACGTCTCTAATGTAATCTGGGATGTTTAAAAATTGAAGAATGCCAAAGAACTGGGGGGAGCATAATCTTCAGGCTCATATAATTAAGCTAAAATAATCTAGATCTTTTATACATTTCTTAGTGGTTTATAGCAGTGGTTCTCAACTTTCCTAATGCCGCAACCCTTTAATACAGTTCTTCGTGTTGTGGTGACCTCCAACTTTAACATTTATCCATTTTACAGATGGGGAACACTGGCCCTTTCCGCACGGGCCATAAACAGCGCCCTGGGGATGGCAAAAACGCCGTCCCCAGGGAGCTGTTTGCACGGGGGGTGCAGCTGCTGTGAAGCCGCCGTTTTCCGACCTCGCTTCCCGAGCAAAGTTTACGGAAAACAGCGGCTTCCAGCCACTGCCGTGTGAACGGCAGCGGCTGGAAGGCACCATCCCTCCCCCCTGTGACCGGTCAACCTACTGTCTCTGGCTGTCTGGCGCGTCGCCAAGGCCTGGGGACAGGCCCCCCCTGCTCTGAGACGCTGGAGCGGTCGCGCAGGGCAGGGGGGCATGTCTCCTGGTGTCGGCGATGCGCCGGATGGCCACAGAGACGGTAGGTTGACTGGGCGACGGTGCTCCACAGCGCCGTCTTCCCCACCGCAACTGGGATCGTTTGTGCGAACGGTCCCGGGGGGGTCGGCGTCATGTATGCCGACCCAACCCCCATCGTGGCCGTGTGGAAATGGCCACTGATTCAGAGAGTCTTAGGCAACCCCTGTGAAAGGGTCCTTCGACCCCCAAAGGGGTCCCGACCCACAGGTTGAGAACCACTGGTTTATAGACATTCACTTCTTCCATGTCTTAATATAGCTTCCTTTGTTAGGTCCCTTTCTTACCTATTTCTTGCATCCTGCAGGAATAAAGTTGATCTTTATTAAGTAAATAGAGCAGGCTGTCCTTTTTGGTTGGAAAAAAAGACCTTTCGCCTATGTTTGAATGCCTGCAGACACGTTTTAGCTTCAATAGACCCTTGACCCAGTTCTAACCTAAGAAACACACTGTGGGGTCCCTGTAATTTGCTGAAAGAATTGACAAAGAGATTGGTCAAAATTCTTACTAGCTCAAAGGATCCAAATTGAGACTCCACATAGGAGCTGCAGAGTAATTTCCATGTTAAATATCTGCAGTCCCTCCAGGGATATATTTACCTCCTTTGATTTTTTTAAAAGTTCTATTTCTGTGCACTGCAACATATAGTTCATAAAAGTGGCAGGTGTTGGACAAGATCTAGCACAAACAGGAGTATGCTAAGTCAATTTATGTTTCTACTCATGCATTGCTGTATCCAAGGCACGGTCAAAGCTGATAAAGCCTGTTCCATTTCTTCATGCTACGAAACGCTTTGCTTACTATCTGTTTCCCATATGTTTTGTAGATGTGCAGGAATCCTGACAGGAGAAAAAAAAGTCATCAACTTAATCCGACATTGGCACAAAAAAGTCAGCCTGGACCTACTTAACACTTGACTGCTTTTGATGCAAAATTCTGCATCTTCTAATCACTGTTTAGAGGGCTGGGAACAAGTCCCTTGCTCAGTGTTTCCTAGACCAAACTCTGTTTCAATTATGCTGTGCCCAGAACTGTTTCCCCTTCTCTCATAGACTCCATAATGGACATTGGACTCTGCTTTCTTTGACCTTATCCTCTTCTGGACAGGTAATTATCACCCTTCCCGTAATGACCTACACTATTCCAAATCTATCCCTCACCTTTTTCTAAATCTTAGGTCTCCTTCAAATTTTCTCTCTGTGTGTAAATGTCATGATTTTTACTTTCCAATAAAATTGTTAAAACTTCTAATTCTGGACTACTGCAGAATTCTGGACTACTGCAGCTTTCTAAGGAGAAAGACCCCTGTAAACTTTCGTGGAACATAAGAACATAAGAACATGCCAGCTGGATCAGAGCAGAGTCCATCTAGTCCAGCACTCTGCTACTCGCAGTGGCCCACCAGGTGCCATTGGGGCTCACATGCAGGATGTGAGAGCAATGGCCTTCTGCTGCTGCTGCTCCCAAGCACCTGGTCTGCTAAGGCATTTGCAATCTCAGATCAAGGAGGATCAAGATTGGTAGCCATAGATCGACTTCTCCTCCATAAATCTGTCCAAGCACCCTTTAAAGCTATCCAGGTTAGTGGCCATCACCACCTCCTGTGGCAGCATCTTCCAAACACCAATCACACATTGCGTGAAGAAGTGTTTCCTTTTATTAGTCCTAATTCTTCCCCCCAGCATTTTCAATGGATGCCCCCTGGTTCTAGTATTGTGAGAAAGAGAGAAAAATGTCTCTCTGTCAACATTTTCTACCCCATGCATAATTTTATAGACTTCAATCATATCCCCCCTCAGACGTCTCCTCTTCAAACTAAAGAGTCCCAAACAAGAGTCCCAAAGAGTCCCAAACTGCTCTCCAAACTAAAGAAGATGTCACACCCATGCCTCTTGCATTGTGTCAGTCCCTGGCTAATTGCCTCATCTACTTGGGGACAGATCTTTCCAATTTAAGTAACAACAGGGAACCTCCCCATTCAGAGGCAACTATCCTTTAATACCAGCACTAGGAAAACAACATCAGAGGAAGGCCTCAGCTTCTATTCCTTGTTTGTCTGGCATTCCAGATAAACTATTTTGCCCACTGCATTGTCCCCAGTAAGAACCCAGAATGTTTTATAACACAGTTGTTCCTTCCTGCATTTCATCATCACAAGAACTGTGTGGTAGGTTAGGCAGAGAGAGTCTGGCCCACGTTCACCTGGTCTATCTGTCTGCCAATCAAGAGGTTTGGTACTTTCAGTTAGTTGATCTTTTCTGAAAAGTTTAGTTTGGTTTGTCAGCTGATCCCTGCCTTTATTTTACAGACACCAGCAACCATGCTGAGATTCATAAGCAATCCTAAATATTTCTGAACCCCGGAGGAAAGATCGTACAGTGCAAACATGACTTTTCAAACAAGCAGACATTTCCTTAAAATTAACTCTCTCGCATATTAACTCTCATTTTTTCCCCATAAGTGAACATAACGTTACAAACTAAAACAATCATTCCAGCTGGAAGGAGGGTTCATGCAAATTGAGAAAGGGCTACATTCTGCCAAGAGCTACATCCCTTTTAATTCCCGCTGGGATCAGTGGGATTGAATGGATGTAATTAAGGGCACCATTTCATCGAATGGTCTTAATCTGAACAGAGCCACATCTGTTCATTTCTCTTGTACTGAGAAACACAGACCACATTTTTCAATAAATTTCAGAGGGCAAATGCATTGGTGGGGAAATAATCATTTCCTCTAATTCTTTTGTGTATTTAACTAGCTGAGGTCAATCTATCTTGAAACTCAATTTCTATGAAATGCAGAAAGATTCAGTTTGTATACAGGCCCAGTTTACATTTATGATTGTATAAAATTCCCAGCAAAAATATGAGAGACAACAGAGATAAAGGAAAGAGGGCACCCCCCCTCCCAAAAAAACCCCCATAGAAATATTGGGAAAAATATTCTACTTGGCGAAAAGTCTATAATTTTTTTCTAAAGTAATTAGGGATTCATGAAGCTATTGATTTTGGATTCTTCAAGGTTTGATATACCCAAATTCTTTCCAAGTATTTTCCCAAAACCCCAAGTTTGGATGCTTCATCAATGTTTACCACCAATTTTTAGCACTTCCCCAATGGACTGTAATATCTACTAATATGTAAAATACATCAACTGTGCATAATTCATGACTAAATCATTTGAAAAATATGCACGCAAAAATCCCAAACAACCTGCAAAATGCTTTAAACAAACCATTTCCAAATTGCACTATGACTCCTCCATAGCCTTCAACTCTTATGTCCCATTTACAATCACTGAATAGTATCATGCTGAGGTCAGCATAACAAGAGGTGGGATCAGTCAACCAATGTACAGATTGGGAAAAAATGTTTTTGATCTGGAAAACCTGAACAAGTATTAATAGGACAACTATTCTTTCTTATCAAAGTTTACCTGTAAATTGATTCTGTAAGTCATTTTCAATAGGGGTGTGCATTCAGCAAAGGCGAACTAAAATAAACCCCGGTATTTCAGGTTATTCCCCCCCCCCAAAAAAAATTGATAGCAATATAAAGGAGCTAAAAAGCAGATCCTGGAAAATGTCAAATTTCTTTGGCATTTTGAGGACTTTTTGGCCCCACCCCCATTGAAAAAGTTGGAGGGAACCCCGCCCCATTACCATCTCACTTGCCTGCTGGCTCATGCAGTCTACATGTGCTTGAAGATTATTATTATTATTATTATTTATTATTATTATTATTATTATTATTATTATTATTATTATTATCATCGTCATCGTCATCGTCATCGTCATCGTCATCGTCATCGTCGTCGTCGTCGTCGTCGTCGCCGCCGTCGCCGTCGCTGTCCATCCGTCCATCCGTCATCCGTCATCCGTCATCCGTCATCCGTCATCCGTCATCCGTCATCTATCTATCTATCTATCTATCTATCTATCTATCTATCTATCTATCTATCTATCTATCTATCTATCTATCTATCTATCTATCTATCTATCTATCTATCTATCTATCTATCTATCTATCTATCTATCTATCTATCTATCTATCTATCTATCTATCTATCTATCTATCTATCTATCTATCTATCTATCTATCTATCTAATCTTTCTATCTAATCTTTCTATCTTTCTATCTTCCATCCATCTTCCATCCATCTTCCATCCATCTTCCATCTTCTATCTATCTATTTAACTTTTATACTGCCCACCCTCAGAGGTGTCAGAGAGCTAGACACTGGGCTTGGTCCAATCAGGCCCACCATTCAGTTCTGGCCCACTGCCTCTGAAGCCCACATTGGCTATGGAGAAGTCACAGAGCCAAACATAGCTGTTGGTCTGTCCTACTTCCTCTGAAGTCCATATGGACTTCGAAGGTGACAGTAGCACAGAGCCGAATGCTGGGGCTGACAATGTGAGCTCAGCATTAAGCACTGCACGTGGACTTTGGAGGTGTGGATTTTTTCAGGATCTGAATGAACAGACTGATTTTTTATTTTAAAAATCCAGGTAAACCATCCATACTGGTATGCGGATTTGGCTTTTTTCAATGGGAACCTGAATAATACTGGGGAAAAATTGATGCCCACCCCCAACTTTCAGTACAATCCACAACAGATTTAAACAGCCTTCTAAATTCTCTGAAATCCATAACATTGAAATAGGGCTGCCCACCTCCAGGTGGGGCCTGGAGATCTTCTGGGATTATAACTATTGTCCAGGCTATAGAGATCAGTACTGCTTGAGAAAATGGCTGTTTTGGAGTTTGGATTCTATGGTATTACACCCCTCTGAGACCTCTCCACTTCTAAATCCCCTCTTTTCCAGGTTCTACCTTCCAATCTCCAGGAAGTACCCAATCTGGAGTTGGCAAACCTAGATTGAAAAGGTGTAACTCTGTTCTGGAAGGCACCACCATTGAGATTTAACTTCAAATCTCTGTATGAAATTATCTGCTATCAGCACAATCCTAAATGGGGCACCAACAGATTCAGGCAAGAGTAACTCTGTTTAATATTACACTGTTTGCCACGGGGACTTTTCATTATTTCCAGTCTTTCTCAACCCTGAGAACACTTTCCTGAGAGGAAATGTCATTGAAGATACCTGAATACAACTTGCATCATACCTGCTTAAGACTGCTCCCTCCTTGGCCCCTTCCACACGGGTCAATAAACCCGGTGAACCACGGTATAAAACCCGTGTTGGGGGAAGAACTTTGCCTGGATCCCACTAATAATGTGAGTCTGCCCCATGTTTGCCTTCCCCCCAAAAAACCTTGGGTTTTTCAAGAATCGCACTATCAGAGATTCTTTAGTTTTAATGCAGATTGCAGCAGCTCATGAGTGAACGGCTGTCCCAGGAAGCGCCCCCGGAAGTTTTTAAAGGTCCTCCCCATGCAGATATGCAACAAGGAAGGTGAGTTTTTTAAAGATGCACCTCCATGCGAAGGCGCAACAGCAGCCCACGTTGCTTCCGTGGGCTCCGTTGGTTGCCTGCATGGAGGCATGCAGATGGGACAGCAGGAGAGTGGGTTACTTTATCCCACCAACAACCTTCTCACCCCGGTGCTATGTGAAAGAGGCCCTTGTCCATCGCACACACGAAAAAGAAGAGGAGGAGGTGGAGGAAGAGTTCTGGTCGCCACATCTCAAAAAGGATATCGAAGAGATAGAAAAAGTGCAGAGAAGGGCAACGAGGATGATTGAGGGACTGGAGCACCTTCCTTATGAGGAGAGGCTGCAGCGTTTGGGACTCTTTTAGTTTGGAGAGGAGATGTCTGAGGGGGGATGTGATTGAAGTCTATAAAATTATGCATGGAATAGAAAATGTTGACAGAGAGAAATTGTTCTCTCTTTCTCACAATACTAGAACCAGGGGGCATACATTGAAAATGCTGGGGGGAAGAATTAGGAGTAATAAAAGGAAACACTTCTTCATGCAACATGGGATTGGTGTTTGGAATATGCTGCCACAGGAGGTGGTGATGGCCACTAACCTGGATAGCTTTAAAAGGGGCTTGGATAGATTTATGGGGGAGAAGTCGATTTATGACTACCAATCTTGATCCTCTTTGATCTGAGATTGCAAATGCCTTAACAGTCCAGGTGCTCGGGAGCAAAAGCCGCAGAAGGCAATTGCTTTCACATCCTGCATGTGAGCTCCCAAAGGCCCCTGGTGGGCCACTGCGAGTAGCAGAGAGCTGGACTAGATGGACTCTGCTCTGATCCAGCTGGCTTGTTCTTATGTTCTTATGTTCTTAAGAGAAGCAGGTGGAGGAGGAGAAATGCAGGGTATGCATATCTCAATACATAAAAGCACATAAATACATTAGGCATATTTAAACTGAATATTTTCATCAGGCTGAAATTGCCAAAATTGGTGATGGATTTCAGCACAGCCTTCTTTGCTTTATAGAAACTGTGCAGAGAAATGGGGCCCTTCCAGGAATAAATGAAACCTACCACTAATACAACTGACAGAGTAACACAGGGTAGACTGCTTTTGAATGGCAAACCCCAGCAAAGCGTCTCTGAGTTAGCATCTGTATCGACGTGCCATCGCTTCTTATTACTCCGAATGCAAAAGCACATATTCATCAAGAGATCGCTAATCTCGGCATACCCTAAATGCGATATTGGCAGACTCTTAAACATCCATTTCCTGGTTTGCACATCTGTGCTTGCATTCACTTTGGGCATTGTCTGTCATCTGGCGAGTTAAGTTAGTAATATTATCTAATTAGTGGAATGGATGAATAAATCTCTGGCGCCCAAGCCAAACGGAAGTTCTGCCATTCATCCTTAAGTCAGTGATATAGAATCACCAATAAAGCACGCTTGTTCTTTTTACAAACAGAACAAATCCAGTAAAGGGGTGCTGTGTGGTTTCCGGGCTGTATGGTTGTGTTCTAGCCCGGAAACCACACAGCACCCCAGTGATTCCGGCCATGAAAGCCTTCGACAATACAAATCCAGTAAAGCTTATAAAGGACTGGAGTGCTACTAAGGAGACTGAAAAAGATGGGTGAACCCATTTTGGCAGTATTTGGCAGGCAGCCTTAGGCACTGCTGCCATGTTTTGTCATCAGTGAACAGACATCAGTACCTGAGGAACAGGAAGTGGGCATGTATCACATGACCTGGATGGCAGTCCTTGGTACCCACCACCTCCTGGAACATGTTCTCAACAAGGGATGAGATCTCAAAAGTGTTACTAGCTAAAAGACAAGCTGCCCTGCCCTGAATGGCCCAGGTGCATGTCCAATCATATCCAACATTGAAAGCTAAGCAGAGTCGGCCCTGGTTAGTACCGGGAAGTGAGGCCACCAAAAAAGTCCTAACTTCACAGAGGCAGACAATGGCTCTGCATGTCACTTGCCTTGAAAACCCTATGGGGTCACCAAAAGTTTCCTGCACCTTGACAACATTTTCCACCACCAAAAGCCAAGCTGCAAAAACCACAGGCATAGATGTTGCATTCCTTGCTAATACACATCTAGAATATCGGGAAGAAAGTCTCACTGTAAGCTCAGCTCTTGATATGCCAGTTCTGAAAGCACAGGGGCTTCTGTTTCTTATAAGGGGAGGTGAAATGCATTCAAATACTGGATCAAACCCTAGCAATTTACACTGATACAGTTCATTAAAATGTACATCCCATGAGACTCCTAATCACATATGTGTCTCATCTCCATTTGGATTAGGCCATTAAAGTGTGCACAACAGGCAAAAATGTAAGTCAAATCTGAGTGATGATGTACTAAACATGCATACCAATTATATGATTAAATGCCTTTCCACATTCTTCCCAGTCTCCTGACCTGTAAGATAATACTTTTGTACAGCAACAATGCCCTAAACTGTTCACTCTGAGTGACTCCTGACTACATGCCTTAATTCCCTATCAATCTAGACTCTTCATATAACCAGTCATTATGATTCTCTCTCTTTGAACATTTAGATGATGGAGAAAAGTGTGTTTTTATACCCCACTTTTCTTTACTAAAAAGAGTCCCAAAGCTGTTTACAATCGCCTTCCCATTCTCTGTTGTGGGGTAGGTGGGGCTAAGAAAGTTCTGACAGAACTGTGACTGGCCCAAGGTCACCCAGCAGGCTTCATGCAGAGGAGTGGGGAATCAAACCAGGTTCTCCGGGTTAGAGTCTTCCGCTTATGTGGAGGAGCAGGGATTAAAACCCAATTCTCCAGATTGGAATCCACCACTCTCAACCACTACACCCTGTTGACTGCGAAGGACAGCCATGAAAGAGCTAGAAAAGATTCTTAAGTGCCCCCTCTCTGCTCTCTGCTCTCTGCTTTTCCATTGTTACATCAGGGTACCCCTCATATTGAGGGGTCCACCGTTCCTCCTTCTTGGGGTAGGTTTTAAATGTGGGTTTTTTCTGGACGCCTCTTATTTATTTATTTATTATTTATTAACCACTGTTTTATATGAAGTTTTAGAAAGTTTTATTGATTATTAATTGATTGGAGCCTATGTTATTTGTTTATTGTGTTGTATGATTTGCTCCTTGTTCAATACTGTATGATTTTTTTGTTATACACAGCCAGGAGCCCTTCAGGGATCGGGCAGTGTAGAAATTAAACAAAACAAACAAACAAACAAACAAACAAACAAACAAATAAATAAATAAGTGCATTAACATGCCATTGGAAATTAGGGTTGCCTTGTGATTTGATTTCAATGTACCAGCTAGTATGTCATAACCAAATCCAAATCCAAAACCTTTATTAGGCATAAAACCGGTGTGTGTCAAGAATTATGTCATAACCAAGGTTTTCTCTTCCTACTGCAAATCCCAACTTCATCATCCTCATGCTTAATCCATGGGTCTGCCAGCTTCCAGAGTTAGAGTCTGGGAAGGAAGGCACAGCAAGAAGGCAAAGTCTGGAAAGCTCCCTTAT
Organism: Sphaerodactylus townsendi; assembly: GCF_021028975.2. Taxonomy (NCBI): domain Eukaryota; kingdom Metazoa; phylum Chordata; class Lepidosauria; order Squamata; family Sphaerodactylidae; genus Sphaerodactylus; species Sphaerodactylus townsendi. Next base: position 13,108,120 of record NC_059426.1, on the reverse strand, counting down.
GAGTTTCCCTTTTTTGCCTTCCTCTAAGCCAGGGGTCAGCAACCTTTACCATCCAAAGAGCCATTTGGACCCGTTTTCCATGGCCCCGAAGATCTACCAAGCCGGACACCTCCAATTTGGCCCCTCACCTTTCCTGGAGGAACACGCCCATGCTACCCTCTGACCTCCAGGCCACGTGGAGCCGCAGTATAAGGCTGAAAGAGCCGCCTGTGGCTCCGGAGCTGCGGGTTGCAGACCCTTGCTCTAAGCTTAGAGCAGGGGTCATTGGCAGAGTGGGGGGAGAGGTAGATGGGCATTTCCTGCACAGTGCAGCTTGATGGACTAGATGATCTTTGAATTCTTTTCCAGCTCTATATTTCTACGGGCAGCCAGAAAATTAAGTAATGACTACTGGGGAATGACTCAACTTTAAGGATGAGGAAATTGAAAATGGTCGAAGACTTTCTATATGTTGGCTCCATCATCAAGCAAAAAAAGGAGACTGCAACCAAGGAATTGGAAGGAGCATGAGACTGGGTGTACTGGGTTGGACTGCCAGGCAGAGGTATCAAGTTGCAGCAGAGAGCTGAGTCTAGTCAGAAAGTCTGTCAAGCAATTTCCAAATAAGAGGCTCAGTCTGAAGGTCAGGATACACAGAGTCAATAGGTCAGATGAGGTGTTGCAGCAGTCACGTGCTTCGTTGCATCTAGGCCTCCGTGAACCTGCTTAATATAGGGTCTTTTAGCTGCCTACTCTTTGGCCCTTTCCACACGGGCCGTATGCAGCGCGCTAGGGACGGCAAAAACGCCATCCCTAGGGAGCTGTTCGCATGGGGGGTGCAGCTGCTTCACAGCCGCGCCACCCTCGCTCCTCCCCAGCGGCGCGAAGCTGCCATTTTCCCACCTCACTCCCTGGGCAAGGTTTTTGGAAAACAGTGGCTTCCAGCCACTGCCGTTCGCATGGCAGCCGCTGGAAGGCACCACCCCTCCCCCCTTTCCCGATCGACTTACCTTCCCTGTGACCGTCCGGCGCATCGCCGAGGTCTGGGGACACACACCCCTGCCCTGTGACTCTGGAGTGGTCTAGCAGGGCAGGGGGCATGTCCCCTGGCCTCGGCAACACGCTGGACGGTCGCAAGGAAGATACGTCAATCGGGCAACGGCACTCCGCGGCGCCATCTTCCCTGTCGTTCCCAGGACCATTCATGCGAACGGTCCTGGGGGGTTGGGTCGGAGTCATGTACGCCAACCCAACCCCCAGTATGGCTGTGCGGAAGTGGCCTTCATCTTATGAAGACTCTGCTTCCCCCTGCTGCAGAAGGTGCTTTCTTGAGCTAGCAGGCATGCACTTCTCTGTTTAACTTGCAAAAGCTCCCTGCGTTGCTGCCTCTGTTGACATGTGGGCTCAGGTGAGCTAGGTGCATGAGTCTCTTCAGCTGCAGCAGGGCTGGATGCATGGCCTGCTTCTGGAGGCACTTTTGGTTCTGCCTATTGTTCACCCTGTAGTCCTGGCTGCTCCAAGCCTAGCCATTGTTGGCTCCCAACCTGGTCTGGGCTTACTGGGCTCTGCTCATCCCCTGATGATTTGTCGCTCTCCAAGGGATGGTCCATGACACTGGGAAGGGCAACCATGAAAGAACTAGAAAAGATTCTTCAGAGTGAGTATGTGTCACTGGCAACCAAGATCTAGGGCCTTTCCCCACTTACCTTAAGCCCTGCGCTACTCTCCTCAAGTAGCGCGGGGTCCCGGGGCACTCCCCACGACAGGGGCGGCGACAGCGCAGACGCCCGACGCGACGGCTGTCGCACACCCTCAGCACGCGGCATCCCTGGCACTGGAGAAAATGGCACCTTTTGATGACTCCACGCTGTCATGGGGATGCCCAGCAGCGCGCCAGGGATGCTGTGCGCTGAGAGCAGCGCACGGCATGGGGGGATCGGGGTGAGTGGGGAAACGCCCCAAGTTAATTTGTGCTATATTAATCCCCATTACTATGTACAGGAGTGAAAATTGGACAATGAAAAAGGCTGACAGGAAGAAAGTTGATTCCTTCTGAATGTGGTATTGGAGGAGAGTTGTTTCAATATTGTGGATCACCAAAATACAAATCAGTGAGTTCTAGTTCGCGCTGCTTCCAAGACGTGCTTTGCATCCTGAATTGGACTGCCTGTCTTACTTTCATCTCCACTTGCTGATCAAAAAAAGTTTCTTTTAATACATTTCTTTTTTAAACCTTTCCCTTTTTACTTTAATTCTCATCCGAACCTTCCATCATATATGTGTAAAAGACATTCCTTTTTTCCTGCCAATGCCAATCTTAGCCTTTGATGTATACGTGACGTTAGATGTGCCGTGATATCATATCCTGCCAATTTGTTCCTTCCGTTCTTGTAGAGTTGGGCATTTGTCGGCTTTCCACTTTGCTGCAAATATTATTCTTGCTGCTGTTACCATAGATTTGAATAATTCATTGTAAATTTTCGGCACTCTGCTTGATAAAAAATTTAATAGCCTACTTTTAAGGTCCATCCCAAACTTAATTTCAAAAATATCTTTCGTTTCATCGTGGATCTCTATGCAATATGTTCTTGCTTTCTTGCATGGACACGACATGTGATGAATCACGGCGCTAGAATCAACGAGGCCCGTAATTGCGACAGGGGGCAGGGCATTAGTGAGCTCAGTAACAGGGAGTGATAGCGGAGTCAGAAATGATTTATTCCATTTCTGATCGTGTTTTTAATAAAGGTGAAATTATGTTTTTATTTCTTCATAAGTTAGATAGGAAAAAGTTGTATTAGGTAGAAAGTAGGAATTGTAGTTGTATTTTGTATTTGTATCTGCACGAAACCTCCTTTGCTCAAGGCAGGAATCCACCCCTGCTCCACCTGGGCATGTCCCTTTTCATTTGCCAAAACCACGAATGGACGCTTGACAAAGGGGAACCCCAGAAGAAGCACATCCATCCGCCTAATCCCACCAGCAGGCAGATAAGGGTGCCGTCGTCGTTAGGTTTCGTTTCCTGGCCCCAAGCACCCAAAGGACTCTTTTGTGTTTTTCCCGCCTGTCCCTACGTCATCGCCTCGCCCTGCTTCTGCCGCGACATTCAAGAAGGGACCGCCCTCTGGACTCTAATTGGTTCTTATGTATTTGTAGATGAATGATTGGTTCCTGTGTATTTGTGAATGAATGATTGTAGGTTGTCCTGTACCCTCCCGGATTTCCCGGGCGGGGGACTGTATATAAAAGTTGCTGTAAAGCTACTAGGCAGCGCAGTTGCCGTGGTGCGGAGGGGCTGACACGTAGGTCAGCATTTCAATAAACTCATTTGTTTTTTCACTATTCTCGCTGTGTTGGGTCCTGTTTCTATTCCTCTGTGCTGCCGAGAGCTGGCGGATCTGGGAGAATAAAAGTTACCCAGCATGCACTGCCCTGGGCGGCTGAATGGCCAAGCCTAACCACCCGACAATGTCATGTGACCCACACATGGGCAAAAGGGGTGGTGCAAGCTCCCTATATAATAGGCCGCATGTGGTGGCTTTGGCCTCTTTTGGCGCCGTCAGCAAACTGACCCACCCACCCTTCCTGTTTTGGGGATGGGGGTTTTTCTTTGCACGTACAAGTGGCAGCTCTGAGTTTGGGCAGAGGAGTGCATCCTTGTGGCGAGGCTGCGCTTACACAGCGCACCTCCCCACAGCTGGGGGCCTCCATAAGAGGCTTGGGGTGGGGCAGGCTCATGGCACATGCCGCGGAGGCCTCTGCAATCGAGCCCGAGCAGTCAGCCGTCAGGGGGTTGAAATAGGGCAATGATGGCAAACCTTTTTGAGAACGAGTGCCCAAATTGCAACCCAAAACCCACTTATTTATCGCAAAGTGCCAACCTGGCAATTTAACCTGAATACTGAGGTTTTAGTTTAGGAAAAACGGTTGGCTCCGAGGCGTGCATTACTTGGGAGTAAGCTTGATGGTAGTCGGTGGCTTTGCTTTGAAGCAACCAAGCAACTCTTCCAACGGGTGAATCATGACCCTAGGATGGTTTACTCTGAAACAAGCACCATTGCCAGCAACCAAGCTTACTCCCAGGTAAAGGATCATGCTTTAGTTCTTTGCGTTAAAATCAGTGGGGTTTAACAGCGCTTAAGAGGGTTACCTACACTGCTTCCCCGAAACTAGGTCTTAGGTTTAATGCTAATAATCGAGCCAAGCGGCCCAGGCCAGCCTAGATGGGGGGGACTCTGCTTGTGCGTGCCCACAGAGAGGGCTCCGAGTGCCACCTCTGGCACCCGTGCCATAGGTTCGCCACCACTGAAATAGGGCAAACCGCATTGGCCCGATACCTTTCTGTCCTCCCCAATAGGTTTTGGGGTTGGTGCCGGGGTCAGCCATGGGTGCTGACCGGCTGCTACAATGCACTCCTCTTGCTCGCCCAGCTTCAGCATTAATAAAGGGCTGCGGCCCAGTTTAAACCAGAAAGTGTCCTGTGGTTATTCACCTGGAAGCTCTGCACATCTGGCCACAAAAAGAGACAACCATGTTTTGTCATTTCCAGCAATTCTCCCTGTATTTGCGATTGGTTTTCACTATATCTTTGGGCAAAATACAAGGTAGCCAGGGATTTCTGCAGTTTTGCGTGTGTTTCACACCACCTGAAAAACCCTTTGGAGGGGGCACAGCTGCACTGCAGTGGACATCCCAGCTACTGTACAACTGCTCCTCCCCATAAGAGTCTTCCAGACCATAATTGTCCTCCCTCTACAGTTCTGTTTTCTTTTAATGTTGTCATCATTTGAAAATACGAGAACCCCTGGATATTTATTCCTTCTTGAATTTTTTTGTCAAGTTTTTATTTTTTCTTGATTATCAATTATGTTCTCATACATTATAAGATGTTTGATGGTACTGTTTAATATTCTTTTTGGTCTTTCTTTTTGGTATTGCTAAACCACCTCTTTTTAAAAATCTTGTAATGTTTTAAATCTTATTCTTGACTTTTTTCCACTCCAGATGAAATTGTTGATCATTCTCTGCCATTCTTTTTTTAAAAAATATTCTTTTTCTATATACATAAGTAATATTTGAATTTAAAAAGTTAGCTTTGAAATAAGAAAATTACCGTATATACTCACGTATAAGTCTACTTTTTCAGCACATTTTTTGTGCTGAAAAAAGCCCCCCTCAACTTATACGCGAGCGAACGTCTGAGCTTGCAGACCTGCGAAAAAGACTTGCTTTGGAGCAGCGGCTGCCATCACCACGCAACCCTCTTCACTGTGTAATGATAAGCTATCCGTGTTGAAGGAGAACCTGGAGGGATCTTGTTGAGTATCTTCCCTGTGAAACTCTGAAGAGATCCTGTCTGTGATAGTTATATATTCCACTTTGGAACTTTTAAAGCTATTGTTGATACCATAGTGTTTTTCTTTGACATAAATATGCAAAAACATTTTTATTGGTATCTATTTTTATTTTTGAAATTGACCAGTAGCTGCTGCATTTCCCACCCTAGACTTATACACGAGTCAATAAGTTTTCCCAGGTTTTTGTGGTAAAATTAGGTGCCTCGACTTATATGCGGGTCGACTTATACACGAGTATATACGGTAGTTTCCACCTCCTTTAGTTGTGGAAATTCTTCCTAACCGCAAAATTCTTAACTTTTTCAATTGTTGTAAATCTTGTTTCGTACTTGTCCAAATGTTTTGATAGTTGTCCTTAAAAAATGTATTATTCTGTCCTGTTAGATAAATTCATAAATATTTCATTGTTTTTCTGGTTATATCGTATTCTTTATAGGGCTAAATACCAAAAGCGTGGTGTACGTCCAAGCCTCAGGTCATGGCATATCTGCTGTCAAAGTCACAGCAGCAGCTGACTAAGGTTGGCTCCACCCCTGCTCCCTCCTTATGTGCTGGCATCCAATCAGATGCCAGCACAGCTCCACAGTTGCTCCAATTTCCGAGTTTCACTGCTGCAGAGCTGAGGGGCAGCTGACACCTTTGGTCCCTCTGCTGGCAGGGGTACTCCATGCACCAGTGGAGGGGGTAAATCCATCACTGCAATCCCATGCCTGCTCCAGAAATGAATTCCAAGGCCCTTGTCATGCATCCCCAGCATGAAAGCTCGAGTGAAAGCCAACCACAGTCCGTTCCACCCTCAGGAGTGCTCTCTGCACCAGTGTCCACTCAGATGCTGGCGGGTCTGTGGCACTTCCCACTTCTGAGCTTCACTATTGTGGAGCTGTGGGGCATCTGGATGCCAGAGTCCTTGCCCTCTCCACCAGTGGGTTTACCCCTTATGCCGGCAAAGGGGGAAACATAGCAGCATGGCCCCGTGCCATAGCCAAACAGCAATTTCCCCCCTCTGGATAGAGCCATTAGTCAGTTCTTTTTGCATCTCTGCACTTAATCTTATAGCAATAGTGTATCATTAATTCTCCATCTTCCTTCTGTCCTTTCCCCCTTTGCTTTCCAACTTAGTTCAATTGGTTTATGGTCTGCTAAGTTCTATGGCTGAATGTCGACTTTTTCTTTTCCATTAATTAATACTTTTGAAATCCAGCAGATATCAATTATTGAGTATGATTGATGTCTGTCTGAGAAGTATGTGCATTTTTTAGCACCAGTTGTAATGTTCGCCAGGAATCCTTCAGTTTTAACATTTCCATATACTGAAATGCATTTTTGGGCAGTTTCCCTCTTCCAACATTTTTAGATCTATCCTTTTTTGAGTCTAAAACAACGTTCAATATCTCCAAAAATCAAAATCTCTACTTCCTAGAAATCTAGTATAAAACTCTTCCAAAAATTGAACTTTTGCATCATTGGGAGCATGTATTGAAGACAGTATCTATATTTGACTATTTGACAATCTGATCTTCAATACCAACCATCTTCCTTCTGGTTTTTTAATTCTTCGAGTACTTTCAAGCACAAATTATTAATTTATATTACAACTCCTTTTTAAAAAAAACTGAGCTGAAACTATATATACCTAGCTTTTTACATGTCTATATATGTTCAAGTTCTTTTTAATTAAGAATTTCTTGTACACTTAATATATCTATTTTTGTTTCTTTAAATGATTTTTTAAAATCGTATATGTAAAGGGGAAATATAGATCATTCAAATTTATAGAAATTATTTTCAGCTTGTTTGATTTGTTTCTCTTGTAACTCTCACTTCAATGTATCAGAATCCTTTTGTTTATTACTCCAGGAGGTAAACCTTGGAATATTTGTAATTCTTTTCCTTCTATATTAAGTGGTTGTTCTCAATATTGACTCGAGATTGTGTTCCTTGATTTTTGTGGACAAAGTAAACTATCTTGTGGTAACTTGTTTTGTGTTCAGGTCATGTTGGTTTGAAGCAACAGAAAACATGTTTGAATCCAGTGGAACCTTTAAGTCAAACAAAAATATATATTCTTGGTATAAGAATGACATGCATACGAAAGCTTATACCAAGAATAAAACTTTGTTTGTGTTGTTTCTCTTATGTTTATTATAAGCATTTGATCAATTTCAGGAAAATCTCCTTGTATCTTCATGAAACTTTGAATTAAATTTTATTTCCTAAATGTAAACCTCCAAATTCTTCTGGGATCCACTGTAAATGTATTTTTTCTTTTTTACTTCTAAGATTCCTTTTCAAAACTTAATTTTTTTGGTTTGCTTGTTCTAAGGAATTTTCTTATGATTCTAATAATAGATCAGTATCCTTTTTTCAATACCATTCTTTTATATTTAATTTTTTAGATTTCTTGGTTATTTTCTTGAATGTTCTGACTTATTTCCTGCAGTCCAAGTGTTGAATCTCCTCTTACTTTTTCTGTGTCTTCTTTGATAACTTCCATATTTTTCTGCATCCTTTGTTTGGGGTTGGATCAATCTTTCAGTTATGAGAGAACTGCACAAGAGATGGAAGAGAAAATTATATTTGTCTACCCATCCAGTTCAACCTATTTCTTTTTAAAGAGACGCATCTGTCTGGCTTCTGTTAAAGCAGGCAGGTAATTGGACCTTCAAATCACTGAAAGTTCATACCTGAGCCAGGTAAAATGTCTTTTTCCTGGGGCACCAGGCCATGAAGCTGGCTCTGTTTAACTGTCACCCTTAGAATGTTCATGCAGCCTGTCTGTGGCCTGAGGGCTTGGTATGAGGGTTTAGAATGTTTGCACAGATGGGCAGAGATGAGCAGTAAATAAGTAATACTGTTAGGTAATATGAGTAAAAGTGAAACACATACACACTTTGCCATGTGAGACGTCAGGTAGGGGTCCCCCCCCTAGCACGCAGGTAACTTTCACTCTCTGTGCCTCACCCACTGCTACCACACAACACATATACTCTCATACACATCCAGCTCATCCTCACACACCTCACCCTGCCCTCCCTCACATCCAACCACCACTTACCCACTTCCTCACCCATATTCTCCACAGCTCTCTTTTACTAAAAGCGAGTTGGAGTTTGCCTTTTTCTTCTAAGAAAATCCGCAGGGTGGCAGTGAACCAACACTACCGGCTCTGCTTCTTTTGCACGTGGTCCTTTACAAACCCAGGGAGCTGGCCTCGATCTGAGTGCCTCACCACCCTGTCTCTGCTGCCTGAGTGGAATAGCCTGCTTGCCCCAGTTCTGCCTTACCCAAGCCAGGAATGTGCGTGTCAACCAGTCTCATGGACAGCGGGATTCACATTCTGGACAGTTCTGTTGTGGAATGGAAAGGGTTACCTTATACTAAAAAACAAGACAATACCATATAATGATGTGCATTGAAAAGGGAAAGAGGGATTCCATTTGACCACCCCAAAAGGCAATGATGGGGATCATTAGACCTGCATGGACATCTGTGTGGGTTGCGGACTGTGATGAGGGCAATTGCCACAGCAACACGTGGCTGGGCCCACTAGTACTGTCTATAAGATTAATATAACACCAGAGAAGCATCTGGAACTTTGTTTCTGTATGGTTTATTCCGGGCTGTATGCCCTGTTAAGAGATATAAGTGGCATAGCCATGTGTTGTGAGCTTTTTGAAATGTAATTGTTCCAGTCCTGACAATTGGGTTACACTGACCCCCACTTTGTTTTGTCATGGTTGATACCTTATGTAACTTAGCCATCTGGTTACTCCAACCCATTGTAAACCATCAATACCCCCACTTCCCAATGTCAGTAAAACCACACTTCTTAATGCTTGCTAAGGATCTGGGCTGAAGAGGAAAAAAATAAGCAAGGGAAAGGAGACCATTGTTTTGAGCATCAAAGAATTATTGCTGAAGTTGGGTAATAAAATTGTATTATTTATAGTCCCAAAGCAGAGTAGCTCTACAAGATGGGTTGCTCGTTCCCCAAGCACAGTGGCAGAAAGAGCCCCCTTCAACTTTCGGGATCATTTAGAGACATAAATACAACTCTCTAAGAATTCCATTTATTCAAAAAGCCCAACTATAACATGTGGTATTTAAAGTCTTAATAATCATGGCATTTTGCCTCCAATAGATATTCGCATGCATGAGGGAATTGACATTGTTACAGCACGGCACCTTGGTTTTCTATTTTTAATTAACATGAGCCTTTCTCATTTTCACCCTGCTTCTCTCATTTTTTTGGGGGGGAGATAATAATTAATTTACCACCACTCGTGAATTCTCACAGTCTCTCTCTCTGTGTGTGTGTATGTGTGTTTGTGTGTGTGTGTGTATAGTGTCATTTATTAACTCATCAGTCGACTGAGAAAATATTGAAATTTTCATCCCATTAAGATTGTCTTTTTCATTAAAGTGCTTCCACTAACGCAACTGTGGATTAATGTGTATTGATTCGCTTATCTGCAGCACACATACATGCAAGGGTGAAATCTAACCTAAAATAGTGAGGTGCGTTAATAAAGAAGAAACGCATGCAATAAAGAACAGCTGGATGATGGCTTTCTGCATATGAAACATTGCCCTCCACTGGATGAATCCAACAGATTTAAAGCTTCACCTGCTAATCATTCATTGTTTCTGTGAAGAGGAAGTTGGCTTTATCGCTACTAATGCAGTAAATTAGATGCCAGAATAGGGTGGCAGGAGGTACATTGTTTGTAATAAGTGCAAGGGCTGCATATAAATGGGCACTAGTTGTATGAAGAAGAAGAAGAAGAGTTTGGATTCATATCCCCCCTTTCTCTCCTGCAGGAGACTCAAAGGGGCTGACAATCTCCTTGCTCTTCCCCCCTCACAACAAACACCCTGTGAGGTAGGTGGGGCTGAGAGAGCTCCGAGAAGCTGTGACTAGCCCAAGGTCACCCAGCTGGCATGTGTGGGAGTGCCCAGGCTAATCTGAATTCCCCAGATAAGCCTCCACAGCTCAGGCGGCAGAGCTGGGAATCAAACCTGGTTCCTCTAGATTAGATACACGAGCTCTTAACCTCCTACGCCACTGCTGCTCAATGCAAGCCCAGTAGGCAAAATAGTATGGTACCTCTGCAAGCCCAATAGGCACAATAGTATGGTACCTCTTTTTACAGGGAGTTCTGTCTCATACTGGGAACCTGTTTAAGATTATGTCACTTTCCTGTGATTAATCAAGATCATTTTAATGAAGTAGGAGACCAAACTGTGAATTATCTTGCTCAGCGTCTTTTTCAAATGTTATGTTTGGGAGTATCTGGCTACATGTACTGTTGTCACACACTAGCTATGATCCTTTAGATGTGTACTCTGCATTCACCATTTTGTCTAAAACTGAGTCCAAGTAGACCATAGGTGTCAAATTTGCAGCCCTTCAGATGTTATGGACTGCAGTTCCCATCATCCCCTGCCTGCATGATGCTGGCAGGGGATGATGGGAACTGTAGTCCATCACATCTGGAGGGCTGCGAGTTTGACACCTGTGAAGTAGACTTTCTGCTTCAGTACTGTATTGCAACATAGCCCACCTTAGACTGAACATATGAGAATGGTCACTTGTAGTCTGCAAGCCCAATAAGCACAATATTTGCATAGGGTTCCAATACATGCCACGATAAAATCTGAAAATTTACTTAATATAATTTGATTTCTAGGCTACCTTTCACCATATGGGCTCAGGGCAGCTTCCAGCAAAATTCAACAAACATTCAAAACAGTCAGTTTTCATAACCCATGACACCCCTTGAGGATGGAATTAACAAATACAAATAAAGAAGAGGACCTCAATACACAACAAAAGGGAATGGGAAGAGAAGAGAATGGACCACTTGGACACTGTTGCTGCCCTCAACTAAAAGTCTGGTGCAACAGCTCTGTCGTACAGGCCTTGGGAAATTGTGATGTATCATGTTACTTTCTTATGAAACCATTCTTGTGAGAGCATCAGAAATCTTGTGAGGAAGGTTTCTCAACATCTCCAGCGATGGTCAGAAGAGACCATCAAAGTTTGTCCAACTTACCCAGTTTACAAAAACAAAATTAAAAAGAGTTAAGGATTATTTAAGTGAAAGTGTGGCAGCTATTTCAGCAAACAATAATTGTATACCAGCAGGATTTTCATATTAAAAGGTCACTAGACAATGAGGCAGATGTAATTAAATTGTTGGCAGCTAATTTAGCAAAATATTGATGCCAAATAGGCAATAATTTGGAAAATTCTACATGGCATTCATTAGCCAAGAAATTCTTGTTAGGAGGACAAGTCATCTCAAAAAGTGCGTATAAAATAATTTAGCGAGACCATCCAATTACAAGGGCTTTAAAAATGTGTCCATTGGACAATTATGTGAGCTTTGTAACTCTAAATCATAAAAATGCTGTTTGACTGCAAAACTAACAAACGTTAATTTAACTACCCTAGATTCATTATTAAGTTATTCATTCATTTATAGAATTATTCATCCCCTTTCGTGCGGGCACGTTACCACGTTTGTGATAATGGATGAGTACGGTATACTAAGAGTGGGAAGACAGAAGGGCTCATAGACTGCTTTGTACATGGACAGAGTGACTTTGGGGAGCAGCTGAGGCTCAGTGGGTGAACCCTAAATTTACATGCAGATAATCTCAGTGTCAATCCTTGGCATCTCTACCTAAAAGGATCAGTAGCAGGTGATGTGGAGGACCTCTACCTGAGTCCCTGGAGAGCCCTACAGAGCCACTCTGAGTAGACAATACTGACCTTGGTGGTCCAAGAATCTGATCCAGCATAAGGGAGCAGAGGCGTAGCAAGGAGGAAAAGGGCCCGATGCACTGGTGCATCCTCTGCCTCCATCCCACCCTGGAACACCCCCATCCTGCCCCGTAACACCCCCACCATGCCCCTGGAATGCCCCCAGAACGCCCTCGCCACACTCCCACAGGGGCGCACGCCCAGTGCATCATGCACCCTCCTGTCCCCTTGGAGCTACGCCTCTGTAAGAGAGCTTCATATATGAGCTCCATGAATGACTTCTAAGGAAGGATTCCCAGAGTTAATTAAGCCAGTTCTTCTTCTCCCATTGACCTTCCAGCAGGAACATACAGTGGGGGTATAACACAGGCATTACATATTGCTGACAATGTGATGAATTTCCTGGGGAGTAGACGCCATCCCAGAGGATTTCTTCTACTGTTTTGGCCTCCCTTCCTTCCACTCACCACCATCCAGCTGACCAGCACGGGTCTTATTAAGCTTAAAAACAGGTCTAGGCCTTGACATTGTCAGCAAGATATCACTTCCAGAAGTGATGCTGTGGCATCCCAGTACCAGAGGTGGGATCCAGCAGGTTCTCACAGGTTCCCGAGAGTAGGTCACTAATTATTTGTGTGTGCCGAGAGGGGGTTACTAATGGGTGATTTTGCCACGTGATTTTTGCCTTAGTTACATCCCTCCTCTCAGCAGTAGCGTGCAGAACTTGAAGCAGTCTAGCAGGAGGTGCACCGGTGTGCGTGGCAGCCTGCGCCTGCGTGCATTCGTTTTCCGCCCAAGGACCAGCGCAGCAGCTGCGTCCTTGCCACAGCCCCACCCAGGAATTTAGGCCTAATAAAGGTTTTGGATTTGGATTTGGATTTAGCCCCACCCAGGAATGTCACACCCCCGAAATGCCCGGCCACGCCCCCGTTGTGCCCCACCCAGCCCCATTGGCGCTACGCCACAGTTTGAATCTCACCACCATGGGAACCTGTTACTAAAATTTGTGGATCCCACCACTGCCCAGTACCCTTCTCTATCTGCAGATGCTGGTTTCTCCCATGTTTCTTGAGACTAAAATGCCTTTCTAGTAGAGTGTGAGGATTTTTTAGCTGAGCTGCTCAGCCCAAGAAATTCCTCAAAGGTGAAGAGAAGACTTTTTATCTTTAAAAAATCCCCGCCCCCCCTTTAAAAGACACTAGTGAACTCCAGAATTATATTTACTAGGATTAGGAATAAAAAATATACCGGACCTTAATATAGAACTTTTTTTTTTATTTCAATGGCAGTGAGATCATAAATTGCAAAAGTCTGGGAAAAGGAACAGTCACCAACAAGTGAAGAATGGTATATACAATTATCAGAATACTTTCAACTAGACAAACTATCCATTAAAATTATCAGATTCCAGAAGACTTGGAGAGGTTATAAACAGTTTCTGGAAAAGGGATGCAAAAATAAAATATTAGAAAATAGTGTATTATAAATGAGCTATTAAGATGTTAAGAAGCAAGAAAAAAAGGAGAAGAATCCTTCAAAGAAAAGATAATACTCACCTTAGTTGTAATTTTCCTTTTTTTCTGATCAAAGGTTGGTTTTGGTTGTTTGTCGGGGAAGTTCACTAAACTTGTATGGAAGAACTATTAGGAATATTTGGATCACGTTATGTAATAAATGTTATTTGTCAAGGTCAATTTGTTAGGATGTTGTTAAGTCAGTGTTAGTGTCGAAGTCAATGTGTTTATTAATGTTAGGTGTTAGTAATAGTGAGCTAGCTTATTGATGTATTAGTTAGTCTAAAGCGTTAATGCTAGGATGATAATGTAATAATATCAATGTTAGAGTTTAGATACAATGCATGTCTAAGTTCAATGTTCAATGTTTAGTTGATTAGGGATGATGTTGCTGTTTATGTTTATGATTTTATATACGATGAAATTACGAGATAGGGTAGATTGGAGCACCTTCTTTATGAGGAGAGGCTGCAGTGTTTGGGACTCTTTAGTTTGGAGATGTCTGAGGGGGGTTATGATTGAAGTCTATCAAATTATGCATGGGGTAGAAAATGTTGACAGAGAGAATTTTTTCTCTCTTTCTCACAATACTAGAACCCCGGGGGCATTCATTGAAAATGCTGGGGGGAAGAATTAGGACTAATAAAAGGAAACACTTCTTCACACAACGTGTGATTGGTATTTGTAATATGCTGCCACAGGAGGTGGTGATGGCCACTAACCTGGATAGCTTTAAAAAGGGCTTGGACAGATTTATGGAGGAGAAGTAGATCTATGGCTACCAATCTTGATCCTCCTTGATCTCAGATTGCAAATGCCTTAGCAGACCAGGTGCTCAGGAGCAGCGGCAGCAGAAGGCCATTGCTTTCACATCCTGCATGTGAGCTCCCAAAGGCACCTGGTGGGTCACTGCGAGTAGCAGAGTGCTGGACTAGATGGAGTCTGGTCTGATCCAGCAGGCTAGTTCTTATGTTCTTATGTTCTTATGAGATGTTTTAATGGATGGAAATCAGACAGGAGCAAATGATGCACAAATTTTTGGTTACTGTCACAGGCACAGGATTTTATCAAGCTTTCTAGAGTTCTCAGTTTCTTAGGTATTATATTGCTTATGAAGTTGCAGTTAGATGTTACTGACATGCATCCAAAAAGACTCTAGGTTCTAACAAGCTGGAAACCATTCTCACAGTACACACACAACCTTTCCACTATTAGATACCCACTCTTCAGAAAACTCCCTTGTGAGGTAACTTAAACAGATCACTAACATACCAGACAGGGAATGCTCCTCTGAGTATGATTCCTTTACCAACTGGCATAGAAATGTGTCTATCTTACAGAAGATATATTCCTTTCACTCTTTATTTATGGCCACTGTTGAAAGTCTCTCACTGTTCCACTTCAGTCTTGATCACTAAATAAACTTCTAGTACTTTCTGTTCTCAGATTCATTCTCTGACTGAAAATTCCTCAGAGTAGAATTTCCACATACGCAGCTAAGGGACTCTATGGTAGTTTCCCCACTTACCTCGACCACCCTTTGCTGCCCGCTACTCTCAGCGCGCATCATTTCTGGCGCGCCCCCGGGCTTCCCCACAACCCCGCGTGGGGTAATCAAAAGGCACTGTTTTGAGGAGCGCCAGGAATGACGTGCGCTGAGGGGGCGCGAGAGTGGCAGCGTCAGGGTGGCTGCGTTGTTGCCGCCCCTGTAGTGGGGAGTGCTGCGGTACACCGCGCTACTTGGGGAGAGTAGCGCGCAGCAGATGGTAAGTGGGGAAACGACCTATGTTAACTTGCAGGAATACAGATTTAAACACCCCTCAATCTTTTTTCCTCACAAAGAGATACCTCCTCCCTCGCTTGGTCATCTGGTTTCTCCACCAATCAGATCACAGGTCAGCGTATTAAATCAGAGCACTGTTCAGTTCCTTTGAAGTCCCACACACGTACTTTGTATGGAACTACACTTTGCTTTTGCCTGCACTTCCAAACCTTACTTATCTATGCAGTCTACCACAGATGTCATCATTTTGGCAATATCTAGGGAGACACTCTGATATTTGGCAAAACTCTATGGTAAAAACATACTTGACAACCCCATGGGAACTCTGGTGCAATGGGGTACCTGGTAGCCCCATGCCTATCCCACTGCACTAGGGTTCCCAGCAGGAAAGAGGTTTTTTTTAAAAGAAATTGTTCAAAGGGATATGGCTCAAGTATAAACTCACCCAAGTCTGGATTACAAAGTAATATAGGCCTTCCAGGAGTACACCATCATGAATAAGGAGAGATCTACTACAGGGGAGACCTCCTCAGGGTTGCTCCCATTAATATTTGAGGCAACACAGGCCCAGGAGTTATGAGATTTGGGCTTTTACGCAGTACATGCCCAAAGAGAAAACGTTCTCTCTGGAAAAATTACTACATAGAAGTATAAGGCTCTGCATCATATGGTTGCCAACTCTGCATTGGGAAAATCCTGGAGATTTGGGGGTGGAGTTTGGAGAAGGTGGGATTTGGGCAGGGGAGGGAGTTCTGTGGGTATAGAGCACAGGTGTCACAGCATGCTGGCAGGGGATGATGGGAACTGTAGTCCATAACATCTGGAGGGCCGCGAGTTTGACACCTACGGTATAGAGCCATACAGTTTACCCTCCCCAAACAGCCATTTTCTCCAAGGTAAATGTTGTCTGTCATTTGGAGACCAGTTGTCATTCCAAGGGATCACCCAACACTGTCTGGAGCAATTGGCCATGCTGACAGAGGCTGATGGGAATTGTAGTTCCTGAACATCTGGAGAGCCGCAGGTTCCCTACCCCTGGTCTGGAGGTTGGCAGTGCCAGTTGTACACTAGACCAAACAACACTGTTGGCATACTGTAACACAACTGTACAATACACTGAGTCCTTCAAATAAGGAAACAACCAAAGATCATATATCTTTAATTCACCTTCCTGTCAGATTATCCTGTTCCATCAGCCTTTGAAATCTAACTCCTGGGTAAACCTTTCTCTGCCAGATCTTAATTTTCCAAGTACACAGCTCCTATTGGCTGATTCAGATCACTGCTCTGATTGGCTCCTGGGATATATATTGTATACTCTACCTGTCACAATCGGTTCGTCTTTTTCATAGAAGAAGACCCACAGGGCCAGTTCTGTGCCCTAGAACATAAGTAGTGACTTAGAGCAACATAACAAAGGCATGCCGTTCAGAGAGCAGAGTTGACCTTTCCCTACCCTTCCCACTGGGAATCAGCTAGGATTCCTCTATGACTATTCTCCCATTGTCTCAGAGAAATCACCTTCTAAACATTTTTCACAGACTTAACCACAGCAGTTATGTCCAAGTTGTGTGCTGGGTCCTTTTCGTGCGCTAGGAGAGAAATGGCTAGCATTAATACCAGAAATAATTAAACGGCCTTGTGATCCCAAAGCATTCACCTGCAAAATAAGGCAGTTCAATTCTGCATAACTCAGTGGTCTGCCCTCGTGTTCTTCCAGTTACTGAGTGGAAGAAATCGCTCTGGCTAAATTCGGAATTGGCCTTGTCAAACCAAGCTAACGGTTTACCGTTTCTGAAGTCAATTCCAAATTTCATATTCACAAAGCTGAATGATGGTACCGATAAGGACATGAAAAAAATAGAATCCATCCCTGCCAATCCAACTGGATTCCCCCAGCCCTAAGGTGAGTTTTTCAACCTTGTTTCCCAAATATGCACAGCACAGTTTCTGGGTATTTTTGTCTTTGTGAACCTCTCTGCATAAATCACCTAAAATTTTTGTAAAACCTTTTCACCCCCACCCCCCATTTTGTTCACATTCATTCCCTTGAAATGATTCCGGGCTGCCATTATGGCCTTTTCCGCACGGGCCAATAAATACAGGTTAAGGGCAGGATAAAACCTGGGTTGGGGGGGAACTTTACATAGATCCCGCTCCTAATGTGAGTCCACTCTGCGTTTTCCCCCCAACCCAGGTTTTTCAAGAATGGCACTACCTGCTATTTTTTTGTTTTAATGTGCCTCGCATCTGCAGCTGAGTGAACGGCTGGTCAGGAGGCACATTATGTGACTGTGTTTTCCCTTTTTACGTGGGCACTGCTGGGCACTGCAAGGTTCTGGAGGTTGATCTGTCCCTGCCTGCATAGCTGCACGTCAGTGGAAGGCGAGCAAAAAGAAAAAAGACGTGCTTCCATGCAAAGAAGAAGAAGAAGAGTTTGGATTTAGATTCCCCGCTCTGCCACCTGAGATGTAGGCTTATCTGGGGAATTCAGATTGGCCTGTGCGCTCCCACACACGCCAGCTGGGTGACCTTGGGCTAGTCACAGCTTTTTGGAGTCCTCTCAGCCCCACCTACCTCACAGGGTGTTTGTTGTGAAGGGGGAAGGGCAAGGAGATTGTCAGCCCCTTTGAGTCTCCTACAGGAGAGAAAGGGGGGATATAAATCCAAACTAGGTATCCATTCTGCTGCTTCCTATATTTCTTTCCTCACAGTATAATAGAAATAATGATCTGAGTTCTTTGGCCCAGCATCCAAAGTGGGTGCAAGGTCTCTCTCTCTCTCTGGGAGAGATTTGTTTCCCATCATTATTGAGTTCAGCTGATTTCGGCACGAGCGCTCGTTTTTCTGAACTCCTGAGGGGCGGAGCTAAAGACCAGCAGGGTTTCAGGTTTGATTCTGTTTAGCTTCCCTCGTGACAGGATCCCCAAATTACCTCATTTTGATCGCTGAACCTTTGGCACGGGGAACAAAAGTGAGAAGGGGGAATGAAAGAAATGCAGCAGGACTGTCAACTCCCGTGTCGAGCTTGCAGTTCCAGCAGCTCGACAAATCATCTATTGACTTGTCAGCTGAGCAGATTTGATCTGGAAGACAGTGAAAAGTGGGGGGGGGGAGGATATGGAACCCCGCAAAGGCATTTTTACAGTCACTTTTCCAATCATAACCACGCTTGAATTTGTCAGTCAGAGATTCGGTCACACATGGATTTGGTTTCCTTGGAGACTGTGGTCTTTCAAGCTGCACTTCAAAACACCACCCCTAGTACGGCCTTGGGGTGCATAGCGGTTTGTTTTGTTTTTCTGTTTCCTTCTTCCTTTAGCTGTGCCTGTTGTAGGTAGGGTTTTTGGACAAATTATTTGCTTCTGTTTTTTCGTCCATTTGCCAGTGAGACTGGGTGAGCAGCTTGCTTAGAAAATCTCTTCTCAACATTCCAGAAAATCTTAAAAGTAACAGAACTTTTCGGTTGGTGAAATTTAAGGGTAGGACAACCAAAGGTGGAATTAATGAATGTTGAGCAACATCACAACAAGGTTCTACCACATTTTCTATTCCGCTACTCTGCTCTTTTGCCTTTTGTTTGTATTCCTGTGGAAGATTACTCTCTCTAGCCAAATTCTATGCAGTTCTTGTACCTAACCTGGGAGAGGAAACAAAGCTAGGGAGCAAGAGAGTATTGTGTAAGATGTCCCAAAAGTTTATTGCTTATATCAGTGATGGCGAACCTTTTCGAGACCGAGTGCCCAAATTGCAACCCCAAACCCACAATGGCAACCCCAAACCCACAAAGTGCCAACATGGCAATTTAACCTGAATACTGAGGTTTTAGTTTAGAAAAAAGGCTGACTCAGAGGAGTGCGTTACTCGGGAGTAAGCTTGGTGGTAGTCAGTGGCTTTGTTTTGAAGCAACCATGCAACTCTTCCAGCGGGTGAATCACAACCCTAGGAGGGTTTACTCAGAAGCAAGCCCCATTGCCAGCAACCAAGCTTACTCCCAGGTAAAGGATTGCGCTTTAGTTCTTTGTATGAAAATCAGTGGGGTTTAACAGCACTTAACAGGGTTACCTATACTGCTACCCCAAAACTAGGTCTTAGGTTTAATGCTAATAATTGAGCCCAGCGGCCCAGGCCAGCCTAGATGTGGGGGGGGGGGACTCTGTGCATGCCCACAGAGAGGGCTCTGAGTGCCACCTCTGGTATCCATGCCATAGGTTCGCAACCACTGGCCTATATTCAGATGTTAGAGGACCATCTGTTAGGTCTCACAACCTTAAGCCAATGAATGGACTCTGAAGGATAGCTCAGTAGCATTTATTGAGTAGGCATCAAAGCACCACACTTGGAAAAGACAGTTCTGACGAAACTGGCATTCACAGTCCTCTTTATCCCCTGTAGAGAAACCCCCCTCCTGTTTTCCAAAGAGTTTGTGAAAGAAACTGGCATTCACAGTCCCCTTTGTCCCCTGTAGAGAACCCCCCTCCAGTTTTTTCCAAGAGTTTGTGAAAAACAGTCTTTGGAGCTAAGGTGTCCCAAGGCCAGTGGCAGATAGCAAGAGAAAATAAGGAATGTAACACAGTTCCCATGGGACAGGAGTACCAGGGGACACCAAGTTGTCTACAAAGCATGTGAAGCCATAAAGTAAAGATCAAGGAAAGAATGCACAGATGGCAATGGATACATATAGCAGACTGGTTACATATATCTTTTTAGAAGCAGCAATTTGTTATTTTAAGCAGTTGCATGGTTCCAGTAATGAATCTCAATTACCTAGATAACACCCCCCTGATACCATCAGACCAAACCACCATCAGACCAATCCACTGAGACATTGCTGGCATGACTCCAAAGTAAGAAATTATACCAGTTAGACTCACTCTATGGTCAAAAGTAGTGCAAGTTTAATTTTTTAAAAAGTATGAATCAGAAGGCTGATCTTCGTACAAGTAGCTGTCCTAAGTAAAGCAATAAGATAGGAAATGACCTCTCTAAATAGATTAGGCTGTATGGCTGATACAAAAAAGAGAAATCCCAGGCTGTGGATTCAAGATAAAATGATGAGAAGCAGGAGGAGTTGGAGGAGAATGGGGTGAAAGTGGGATAAAAGTTTGGAGGGATCTAACCAGTGGTGGGATCCAAACATTTTAATAACAGGTTCCGATGGTGGTGGGATTCAAACAGTGGCACCGCCGCCCACACGCACCTCCAGTCCCTGTTGGGCAGGGAGGTTGCTTTAGTAACCCCTTCTCGGCACTCAGAAAAAATTAGTAACCACTTCTAGAGAAGTGGTGAGAACTGGTTGGATCCCACCTCTGGATCTAACCCACTGGCTTGGATTTTAAGTATCAGCCACTTCCCTCTCCGTCCCCCCCACGCCGTCCAACTGCAGCTTTCTGTGTTCCTGAGGGTCAGCGGACCCAATTTTGCTCCTGCAGGACCCAGAACAACAGTGGTGGGGTTCAGATGTCTGAAGAAGAAAGAAAGAACCAGACACAACTGCTCTGTTCTCCTTCACTAATGTTCAATTAAAAGAGTTATCGATATGCCAATGGAATGGACCATAGGATACAGTTTGGACTCATTAGAAGAAGAGAAGAAGAAGAAAGAGTTTGGATTTATATCCCCCCTTTCTCTCCTGCAGGAGACTCAAAGGGGCTTACAATCTCCTTGCCCTTCCCCCCTCACAACAAACCCCCGGTGAGGTAGGTGGGGTTGAGAGAGCTCCGAGAACATAAGAACATAAGAACATAAGAACAAGCCAGCTGGATCAGACCAAAGTCCATCTAGTCCAGCTCTCTGCTACTCGCAGTGGCCCACCAGGTGCCTTTGGGAGCTCACATGTAGGATGTGAACGCAATGGCCTTCTGCGGCTGTTGCTCTCGGTCACCTGGTCTGCTAAGGCATTTGCAATCTGAGATCAAGGAGGATCAAGATTGGTAGCCATAAATCGACTTCTCCTCCATAAATCTGTCCAAGCCCCTTTTAAAGCTATCCAGGTTAGTGGCCATCACCACCTCCTGTGGCAGCATATTCCAAACACCAATCACACGTTGCGTGAAGAAGTGTTTCCTTTTATTAGTTCTAATTCTTCCCCCCAGCATTTTCAATGTATGCCCCCTGTGACTAGCTCAAGGTCACCCAGCTGGCGTGTGTGGGAGTGTACAGGCTAATCTGAATTCCCCAGATAAGCCTCCGCAGCTCAGGTGGCAGAGCGGAGAATCTATATAACCTTATATTCTCTACCCCAGGTATAAATATTTTTTTTCAGGAATGTGGCTGATTGGTTGCTTCTAAAATGTTCTCTTTTCAAAGGTGTATTCAAGAACACATGTCTTCATTTTACCCTCAAGAACATCCACGCCATCGTTAATATCCCGAGTGCGAAATGTGCATAGCACTTTTCTCTATTAATGTGTGATGTTCATTTTAATGGGATTGCAATGGAAAGCAATTGGTCCAACAATCTGAATAATATGTTTTCTCGGGGAAGTCTGTGCAAGAGACGTGTATGGGAGATCGGTCTCTTCATCTACAAGAGGAGGATACGTTTTTTGTGAAAATCCCACCTGTGCTAACTGGGTTTCTGCACAGATTGATGAACACGGTTATTGCATGTTTGATTCTGTTATGGTTCATTTTTGGAAAGAATGAAAGAGGGATCTTTCGTATTTCAGATTCATAATACCTCTGGGCAGAAGCCAAGATGGGCTATTTAACGAAGCTATTACAAATGTATCTTTTCTAATGGCGCCTGGCTTCACTTTCGCAGAAAATAGGGCTTTGTAAGGAAGAGCTGTGAATTAGCGGGTAGGAAGGAAGTCTTTAGAACGTGGTCCTCAAGGCTTAAGGAATAGCAGCTTTGAAACTGCAAGCTGACGAGTAAAATTCACTACAGAGATGATTGACATTTGAGTTCTTTTTTTTAGGAATATAGGTATTAGATGATAACAAAGCCCTGGCAGGAAGCCCCAAACAGGAGCAGATGATCAATATCGCAATGAAAGCCAAGCCAACACATTTCCTCCAGAATAATATTTCTTTGGAGCATCTCTGTCCGAACTGGTAGATGAAGTGGGGAGAGGAAGCAGAATACGAACCAAGACTAAAGTGATGTACAGAATATTCCTCTGAAACATAAGAAGAACATAAGAACTAACCTGCTGGATCAGACCAGAGTCCATCTAGTCCAGCACTCTGCTACTCGCAGTGGCCCACCAGGTGCCTTTGGGAGCTCACGTGCAGGATGTGAAAGAAATGGCCTTCTGCTGCTGCTGCTCCCGAGCACCTGGTCTGCTAAGGCATTTGCAATCTGAGATCAAGGAGGATCAAAATTGGTAGCCATAGATGACTTCTCCTCCATAAATCTGTCCAAGCCCTTTTTAAAGCTATCCAGGTTAGTGGCCATCACCACCTCCTGTGGCAGCATATTCCAAACACCAATCACACGTTGTGTGAAGAAGTGTTTCCTTTTATTACTCCTAATTCTTCCCCCCAGCATTTTCAATGAATGCCCCCGGGGTTCTAGTATTGTGAGAAAGAGAGAAAAATTTATCTCTGTCAACATTTTCTACCCCATGCATAATTTTATAGACTTCAATCATATCCCAACTCAGACATCTCCTCTCCAAACTAAAGAGTCCCAAACGCTGCAGCCTCTCCTCATAAGGAAGGTGCTCCAACCCCTCAATCATCCTCGTTGCCCTTCTCTGCCCTTTTTCTATCTCTTCGATATCCTTTTTGAGATGTGGCGACCAGAACTGAACACAGTACTCCAAGTGCGGTTGCACCACACCTTTATGTAAGGGCATGACAATCATTGCAGTTTTATTATCAACTCCTTTTCTAATTAACCCCAGCATACAGTTTGCCTTTTTCACAGCTGCCATGCATTGAGTTGACATTCCCATGGAACTATCAACTAAGACGCCCAAATCCCTTTCCTGGTCTGTGACTGATAGTGCTGACCCCTGCAGCGTGTATGTGAAGTTTGGATTTTTTGCCCCTATGTGCATCACTTTGCATTTTGCTACATTGAACTGCATTTGCCATTTCTTAGCCCACTCACCTAAACGGTTCAAGTATGAAACTCTGTTTTAGAAAGTCAAAGTTCAAATCCCAACTCTGCCCTGAAATTCACTAGACTGGACTACTGCAATGTGCTCTATTTGGGGCTACCCTTGAACAATGTGTGAACGCTGCAACTAAGGTGAAATGCTGTGGCTCAGCTGCTAGTCATGGCAGTTACTAGGAGCATATGGTCCCAATATTGCAGCAATTATGTGACCTACCAATCTGCTCCTGAGTTCAGTTGAAGGTGTTTGTTTCGTTCTGCATGGGTTGAAACCAGGGTACCTTAAGGATTGTCTTCTTCCACACATTCCCATCTGGGTACAAAGATCGCAGGGGATGGCTACAATTTCACTCAACAAAGAGACTCATCTGGTGGGCACCTGAGACAGGGCCTTTTCAGTGGTGGGCCTACAATTCTGGAACATCCTCCCCAAAGGAGATCTGCCTGGCCCCCTCATTGTCACCCTTCAGGAAGCAATTGAGGACAGCTTTATTTATTTAATTTATTTAATTTATTTATAATCATTTTTACATACCGCCCCTCCCCCGAAGGACTCTGGGCGGTGAACACCACGATAACAAACAATCACATTAAAACCCCATTTAAAAACAGCGGATTAAACAAATTTACATCGGCATCCGGCATAAAACTTCATAAAACTTCATAAACCCACCCTGGAAAGAACAAACCCAGAGAGCTGAGGGCCCCATAAAAATTAGGGGTCCAGAGTGTAAAAGGGGGGGGAAGAGGGCGTACATCAGCGGCTGGCCTCTCCAAATGCCCGGTGGAACAATTCGGTCTTACAGGCCCTGCGGAACTCTCCAAGATCCCGCAGGGTCCGGATAGCTGGTGGTAAAGTGTTCCACCAGGCAGGGGCCAGGGCTGTAAAGGCCCTGGCCCGGGTAGAGGTCAGCCGCATCATCGAGGGGCCAGGGACAACCAGCAAGTTAGGACTGCACTTGACTGATTTAGGTTTTTTTAAAAATATATATATAGTTAGTTCTCATTGGAGGTTTGAATTGTTGACTTTTAGTAGGTTTTTATAATTGTTTTTATTGTGTGTTTTTAATAATGTTTGATTTATATCATAATCCACCTTGAGCTCCACAAAGGAGAAAGGGGGCTAATAAATGTTTAAATAAATATATAAAGAGGGGACCTTGCTCCTCTCACTAGCTCTCAGTTCTTGCCTGCCACACAGGGCTGCTGTGATAATAAAATGGAGATAATAGACATTCCCTGAATTGGTCGGAGGGTGGACAGTATAGAAATGCACTTGGTAGATATATGAAAGGCAGCACCCCATTCACAGCAGAAGTTCACCTGTTTCTGCAAAGCTTTCCTGGCAGGAAAAGTCAGTGTAGTGTAGTGGTTAAGAGCAGGTGGATTCTAATCTGGAGAACCGGGTTTGATTCCCCACACCTGTACCTGAGTGGCAGAGGCTTATCTGGTGAACCAGATGTGTTTCCGCACTCCTACATTCCTGCTGGGTGACCTTGGGCTACTCACAGCTCTCTCCGAACTCTCTCAGTCCCACCTGCCTCACAAGGTGTCTGCTGTGGGGAGAGGAAGGGAAAGGAGCTTGTAAGCCACCTTGAGTGTCCTTACAGGAGAGAAAGGTGTCGTATAAATCCAAACTCTAATATTGCACTATACCAAACATTCGCAACTGGATTTTCATGTATGGATCTGCTTTAGGGTGGAGCAAGCTACCTTTATAAGACAGCACACGGTGGCCTCGGCCTCTTCCGACGCCTTGAGGCAAAGGGGTTGGGATATTTTAAAGTTTTCTCGTCACAGTCCTGTGGGGGCGGTTTTGGCAGAGGAGCGCATCAATTTTGGGGGAGACCGAGCTTGCATGCCGGACCTTCCCGCATTGGGGGGCCTCCATAAGAGGTTTGGAGAGGGGTGGGCTCGGAGAGCATGCCCCTAAGGGCCTCTGCAGGCAAGCCTGACACCCCAGATGGGTGGGCCACAGAAGGAGGGGGTGGATGCCCCGTGGCCCAGGAACTCTGTCATCCCCACAAATTGGGGTGAAGCCGAAATCAGCCAGGGGGCCTGATTGGCTGTGAAGATGCACTCCTCTTGTTCGCCCAGCTTCACTGTTAATAAATATGTAAATAAAAAGGGCTGCGGCCCTATTTCAATCCAAGCCATGTCTGTGTTACTTGAGTAGCCTCTGCACATCTGGCCGCAAATAGCTAAACGATAAGCAAGGGGCCACAGGAAGGTGCCAAAAAGTGTCTTGGTAAGGTCTGAAGAACAGTACATAACAAGAATTTGCTGTTCCACCTCTTTGTTCACAATATATTCCAATGTATTTGGCTGCCATCCAACTGCAGGTGATTCATTATTATTCACTGCCTAAATCAGACAGCTCAGCTAAGTATCTTCTACTGGCCTCTTACTCACCTTGAAATTCTATTTAAAAATATAAAAGAGGGGGAATGCCCTTTTTTTTAAAAAAAGGAATTTGATGACTATGTTTGTCTCTGTATACATGAGAGAGGTAAAACACACGCATTTATCCCTCAGCCACAACTATCTTCAGTATGGTGCCCGTGGGCTCCCATGTTCTTGGTTTTCTGGTGGTGATTTGAGTCCTTCCTCCAAAAGCAAATAACTGCTCCTGGCTTTCCTCCCATTTGTTAGACCAGGAAAAGAGCCCAGGAGGCAATGGGTCTGTAGGAGTCACCCATTCAGAAGCGGCTGCCTCCATCATGGGAGGGGCATAGCTTGATGTTTTCCCAACCCTGGTTGCCATTTTGTATCAACATCCAGTCCCCATTCTTGAAATTCCAGAAGCTCTCACAGACCCCTGATCAAGTACATTTTAATCCCATCCTTCCTCCAGGAAACCCAGGATTTTGCATACAGTCGATTTCCCACTGAGGATTAGATGCGTGCTCGTCACACAAAATGTCCAGGTTTCCAGCAAAACTCCCCACTGCACCAGCGCCGAACACACTTTCATCCTGTTTCTGGCACTACCCCCCATAACCCCCAGCATGTGTTATTTTAGAACCTGGAAGAAATTAGGCCTTTTCAAAAAATGCGTGGGCAATCTGGAGCGGTGGGGAAGTTGTGGGGGTGAATCCAGATTCGTTTTTCCCGCTGCTGGTAGTGACGTGGAGCCTCCCATCCAATGAGAACGGTGGGCTGTTTCTTCGTCTCCGCATAGAGTCGTTCTGCGCATGCTCGTGCAGACATGGATCCACAAGGTTAAAAATAAAAATAAAATTCCCACCCCAACACAACGCAGCAGCCAATCAGGATGGCCCCTGAGCGGGTCACGTGTTCAATCCTCCTCAGTGGGGAATCCTTCATCGCTGCTGCACTTCTGGGAACAAGGATCGTTTGTGGGGCAGAAGCTGCAGGGGGGATGCTGAAACCGTGCTCGAAAAGTCCCGGTTTTTCCCAAACCGGTTAGTATCTATGTTCATTTTTCCAGTGGGGGGTCAACCTCTGGTTCTCTTTTTCTTCATTGCATCATCAGTTTCCCCTCGCTTTGCTCCTGATCTAATCCCATAAGAATGCTACTATGTTAGCGTCATTACTGCATGTTGAGGAAGTGCATTCCGTATTTTTTTCGTATGCCTTGTATGAAAAAGTACTTTCTTCTGGCTGCCCCAAGCCTACAGCCAAGCAGTCTTACTAGATTCCTTAATGGGTATTATGAGACAGGGGGGAAAATGTTTTCTTTATCCATTCATACCACACAAAGTTCTACAAACCACTCATACGACTATCCAGTGGTGGGATTCAAATAATTTAACAACCTGTTGTTTACGGGCGATTCCGCACACGAGTAAAAATAGGTTCGACCCAGTTCCCTGAGAAGGGTACTGACCTAGGTCGAAGCCATTGTTGTTCCCCACTGCAACCAGCTTGATCCCAGCTCAGAGGGTGGGATCATCCTATGCCTCTTCGCTGCTCCGTTCCAATTGGCTACTGTTCTACGGCAGGAAATGCGACCCCGCGTTTCCCTTTTAAAAAAAAAACCAACGTAGGAGCTACATAGAGGCCACGCGGCAAAGCGCCATACAGACAGATGAGGGCGAGATTTGCATAGCTCCCGCCTCTTGTCAGAAATTTGGCACGATTTTTGCCATGCCGGTTCTCCAGCTCTACGCATGCCCGAAACACTCAGCTGTGATTGGCTGAACGACGACTCCTGGCGCCAGAGATTCCGCACTTTACTGGAATGAAGCTGCGTTCGAGCGTGGTTCCCCGAAAAAAGTAGTAGTTCCCAACTGGATTCGGAAATTTGACCATTACACGGGGCGAAGCTGGTACAAAACCACGTCAACTCCAGTGGTTGTACGGAGCACTTAGGTCGAACGCAGCTCGAACTTAGGTCGA
This sequence comes from Sphaerodactylus townsendi, assembly GCF_021028975.2. Lineage (NCBI taxonomy): Eukaryota > Metazoa > Chordata > Lepidosauria > Squamata > Sphaerodactylidae > Sphaerodactylus > Sphaerodactylus townsendi. Next base: position 13,080,288 of record NC_059426.1, on the reverse strand, counting down.
TAACACAAGTGCGGAATCGACCTACAAGCACCATTTTAACAACCGGTTGTGCCAAACTGGTGCGAACCTGCTGAATTCCACCACTATGTCTATCCCTTCCCTTGTGTGTGTGTGTGCGTGTGCGCATGTGCATTGCATTCGTGTGTGGTCAAGTCACAACTGACTTATGGCAACCCTGTAGGGTTTTCAATGTCATAGATGTTTGGAGGTGGTTTGCCATTACCTGCGTCTGACTGGACTGAGAGAGTTCTGAGAGAACTGTGACTAACCCAAGGTCACCCAGCTGACTTCATGTGCAGGTGTGAGGAATCAAACCCAGTTCTCCAGATTAGAGCCCACTGATTTTATCTGCCTCTTATTGCCTTTATCTTTTTCTTATCTTTCTGCAAGACTAAAAAGCCCCATGTTCTTAACAGAAAAGGTGTCCCAGTCTCTCAGTTGTTGTAGCTGCGTGTTCCTGCACTTTCCCCAGTTCTGTGATATCATTTTTGAGATAGTGTGATCCAAACTGGCAATGTATGCTAAACAAAGTTTTATGTAAGGGCACTACAGAGTTCACTGTTCCATTTTCAATACCAGGCTGCTCTTTTCCTGCTGTTTCCACACGCCAGTCCTGGGCAGATGACCTGTCTGCGCATTGACTCACCATATGCGGCGGCGCGTGTTCTCACAGGTGGTGCCTTTAGAGAACATATCCAACCTGTGCTGCGCCGCTTGCACTGGCTTCCGGTCGAGTTCTGAATCATTCATAAGGTATGGTTGCTTACCATTAAGGCCTTATGCGGCCTGGTACCTTCGTACCTTTGGGACTGTCTTACCCCATATGTCCCTACACGGCCTCTACGTTTGTCAGAGGCCAATTTACTGGTGGTCCCTAGGCCCTCGATGATGCGGCTGGCCTCTACCCGGGCCAGGGGCTTTACAGCCCTGGCCCCTGCCTGGTGGAACACTTTACCACCAGCTATCCGGGCCCTGCGGGATCTTGGAGAGTTCCGCAGGGTCTGTAAGACCGAATTTTTCCACCAGGCGTTTGGAGGGGCCGGCCGCTGATGCGCCCCCCCTTCCCTTTCCCTTACACTCTGGGTTCTCCGCTCCCCTGTTTTATTTTCCAGGGTGGATCTATGAAGTTTATGTTTTTACGTTGGACGCCAATGTAACGTTATTGATTGCCGTTTTAATGGGTTTTTATTGTAATTATTGTTTTATTGTGTTGTTCACCGCCCAGAGCTCTTCGGGGGAGGGGCGGTATATAAAACCAATTATAAATAAATAAAATAAATAAAATAAATAAATGTAGGCAGAGAGAGTGGTTGCAGGCATGCTGGTTGAGCAGGTGCCTCTGTGCTGCGACTGAGCTATCTGCCCATGAGCAAAGTGCCCACTCATATGTATGCCCCTTTCCCGGGAACAGAGATGCAGCTTTCCAAATGATGCCGATCACCAGGAAGGGGTGTGTGCACGGACATGTTCATTCCCTGCAGGCAATTCGGTGACCACATGAAGACAAAGGCAGTGTGCTCATGTTTTGCTCGCTCGCCTTCCCTGCACGGTGTCTCAATGGGCAGGGATGGGGGGGATCACTGCACAGGGCTACTGAACTCATGTTTTGTTTGAGCTATTCCAAGAAGAAGACAAGAGAGGAGGAGAGTTGGCAGAGGCTGACAGTTGGCTGTTCCATCTGGTGGCAACTCCAGGATGGTTTTGGGTTCTGCTGAAGAAAAGGAGAAAATAACGGCTGCACCAGTCGCTAAGAAACAAAAAAATAAGGTCAAGACTGAGGGTGCAAAATAAAGTTAAAATCCTATCACTCTGCCATAACATCAGCCCTGTCTACGGCTGAATACCGTATATACATGACAGTTTTGTTCTCATTTGTCACATTGTTGTCACTTATAACAATGTTTGCCTGGAGAGCTCCCAAAATTATGGAATATCTCTAACGGACAGAGAAAATGTCTGCTTTAGAGAATGGAATTCATGGCATCATACACTGCTAATCCACACTCCCTATATCAGTGGTGGCGAACCTATGGCATGGGTCCCAGGGGTGGCACTCAGAGCCCTCTCTGTGGGCACTCGTGCACAGAGTTCATCATGTGGGAGGGGGTGGAAAATCACCCCCCCACACACACACACACATATCTAGGCTGGCCTGGGCATGATCCTTTACCTGGGAGTAAGCTCAGTTGCTGGCAATGGGGCTTGCTTCTGAGTAAATCCTCCTAGGATCGTGATTCACCCATTTGAAGCATTGCACAGTTGCTTCACTAAACTTACTCCTGAGTAATGCGTGCCTCGGAGCCAACCGTTTTTTCTAAACTAAAACCTCAATATTCAGGTTAAATTGCCATGTTGGCACTTTGCAATAAATAAGTGGGTTTTGGGTTGCAATTTGGGCACTCGGTATCGAAAAGGTTCACCATCACTGCCCTAAATCATCCCTCTCCAAGCCCTGCCTCCCAAATCTGCAGGAATTTCCTAACCCAACTTTGGCAACTCTACCATCATCATTTACTACTACTACTTCTAGCAGCAGCAGCAGTAATAGTAGTAGTAGATTATTTTCATTTCCATCTTGAGTTGCAACGATGCAATGCCCGAAAAGTTGGGAAAAAAAGAGAAGCTTAAATTCAATCGCAGCGATTAGCACGGGAGGAAACTCCAAACCTTATTAGCTGGCCATTCTGCAAAAAGAATGGGGCTTATTAATCTTGTAATGTGTAGCAGATAATGGTAATAACTTTGTCTGACTCTGACTCTTATTGTAAATTATGAAGGCTGCGGCATAGCGTGGAGCAGTAATTTATCCTCCGTCGCTCTCAGACCGGTCCTGCCATCGGTGTCGCCAACAAAATTAAACTCGTGTAGGTCTATCACAAAAGAGGAAATCGCATCCATCTTTGCACTGCTATTTTAGTGATCGCTACGTTCAGTTGTAGTCCTGTCATGCGCAGCATAGATGCTGAAGCACTATCGGTGTAATCCTGAGCAGAGGTATAATGTTCTAAGTCCATTTACTGTTGTAGCTTTAGAAAGGCATACCTTTGCTGAGGATTCACCCTGTGTAAACATCTGAAGTGGGGGGGGGAGAATGGGGGAAAACAGAAACACACACACACACATTTTTTTCTGTTATTTTCTGAGACCCTTTTTACAATTTGTTTTCGCTAGGAAAACCAGGAAATTTCAAGGAGCGCTAAAAAAAGTCAGTGATTCTGTTTTTATCATTTGTAACGAGTAGAATATGGTCTAGTTCAGGGGTAGGGAACCTGTGGCTCGAGAGCCGCATGCGGCTCTTCTGCCCTTGCACTGCGGCTCCATGAGCCGAGCCGCTGGCCCCATCCTTGCCCATGCACCAACTGCCCGCGGCCAGCTGAGCTGCGCCACGGGCTTCCCCTCTCGCCTGCCCCGTTGGAGTGGGGTGGGCACTTTCCTGGTGGCTGGCAAGGCCAAGCCGCTGGCCCCATCCTTGCCCACCCTGCAGGCAGCAGGGCGGACGCATCCATGCGCTTCTCAGAATGAGCAGAGTAAAAGGGAAAAAACCCAATATATACAGTGTTATCTTTATTTTAAATGTCAAAAATTATTTGCGGCTCCAAGTGTTTTCTTTTCCCATGGAAAACAGGTCCAAATGGCTCTTTGAGTGTTAAAGGTTCCCTACCCCTGGTCTAGTTAGTAGTTCGCAACAGTCTTGAGTATGCTTGCAATTTTGCTTCCAGAAAATTAGGACACTTATAGCTTTTAGTTAATATGCCAGTTAATATGATTGCATATGCTTATTAAGTTACTAATGAGATCTTTTAAGTTGTTAAGAAGTTTGGATTGATACCTCACCTTTCTCTCCTGTAAGGTGTCTCAAAGCAACTTGCAAACTCTTTCCCTTCCTCTCCCTCACCTGGCATCCGACAATTTGTGTGCAGCTGAAGGGATTCTCCCTGCCACCATTTGCTGAAGGTACCACAGGACATTTGCTCTGCAGGCTCTGCTCCTGGGTGCCTTTTCAGCCCCAAAAGTACATAGTTGTACTCAGCTGGTCCTGCCAATTCCGGCAATGTATAGTTTTCCCCCCATTCTTCCAAGAAGCTATAGTAGCCACTCAGGCACACATAAGAGAATCTTAGCCTCTCAGAATATGGGTCTGCCACTCATTGGTCGTCGATTCCGCACTTGAGTTATTGACCTAAGTTCGAGCTGCGTTCGACCTAAGTGCTCCGCACAACCACTGGGATCGACATGGTTTTGTACCAGCTTCGCCCCGTGTAAATGGACAAATTTCCGACTCCAGTTGGGAACTACTACTTTTTCAGGGAACCACGCTCGAACTCAGCTCGATTCCAGTAAAGTGCGGAATCTCTGGTGCCAGGAGTCCCCCATTCAGCCAATCACAGCTGAGTGTTTCGGGCATGCGTACAGCTGGCCAATCAAAAAGTGCCACCTTCGTCCCTCCATTCCTCTGGCAGTTTTTTTTAATAACATGTGTGGGGATAGATGGAACATGACCGTAGAACAGTAGCCAATCGGTGAAGAGGCACAGGATGATTCCGCCCTCCGAGCTGGGATCAAGCTGGTTGCAGTGGGGAACAACAATGGCTTCGACCTAGGTCAGTACCCTTCTCAGGGAACTGGGTCGAACCTATTTTACTCATGTGCGGAATCGCCCATTGAAAAGTTGATGTGCCCTCTGCAGTCTGACATTTTCTGCGCTGTAAGAAAAAAACCTCTGCAGCCCCTGCAGTGCAGCAGACACCTTGTCCATAACCAGCCTGTCAGAACATACCTCAGAAATCAAAATATTTATAACTCCGTAGTAATTTACTATGAAAAGTTCATCATATTTTTTTCTAAATGCACAAACTAATCAGGCCCTTCCCGACCAGAATGGTCCCCCTTACCACAAGGCAGTACGCCTGAATCATTTTTCTCTCGTAAAGCTTTAGTCCTTTCTACCACTTTGGATTTCTAATAAATTGAATTGGGATTACACAAAAACATACCTGTCCTGAAGCTATGCTGTTATGTTCCAGTACCATCACAAGCTGTTGCAAAATATTATTCCTCCGTTTACTATCTTTTATATAGATGAAATGGAATTGTACCTCAGGTCCGATTTCCTCAGGCCCTTTGTAAATTTATTTTCGGAGTGGAAATCGGGGGACAAGGCTGCCAGATGAGACTGTAAAAACAGAGAAAAACCGCTTCGGTTCACTCGTTATAAACAAGGATTTCACATAACTGCAAGTAGCAGACAAACAAAAATACTTTTACCACAGTGCTGTGCGAACCCTTTTTCGATGGATTTGTCTTCCTTCAGCTCATCTTCCTTCAGCTGTAGTGTTTGTGATGATTCACAGTCACGTAGACTGGATCAATCATATGGGCTTTCCCCACATCTGGAACCAATGCCCATGCAACCAGGTGTTTTGAATGTTGCTGCAGTGGCACAGGATGAGATGAAAAAGCAGATCTGATGCTGCTCTGCTCACATGGAAAGCTGCAATTTATAGATATTCTCCCCATAACTCCTTTTAAGCCCCTTTTAAAGCTATCCAGGTTAGTAGCCATCACCACCTCCTGTGGCAGCATATTCCAAACACCAATCACACGTTGCGTGAAGAAGTGTTTCCTTTTATTAGTCCTAATTCTTCCCCCCAGCATTTTCCATGTATGTCCCCTGGTTCTAGTATTGTGAAAAAGAGAGAAAAACTTCTCTCTGTCAGCATTTTCTACCCCATGCATAATTTTATAGACTTCAATCATATCCCCCCTCAGACGTCTTCTCTCCAAACTAAAGAGTCCCAAACACTGCAGCCTCTCCTCATAGGGAAAGTGCTCCATTCCCTCAATCATCCTCATTGCCCTTCTCTGCCCTTTTTCTATCTCCTCAGTATCCTTTTTGAGATGCGGCGACCAGAACTGGACACAGTATTCCATGTGCGGTCGCACCACTGCTTTATATAAGGGCATGACAATCTTTGCAGTTTGATCATCAAGGGATGAACATGGCAGAAAAGAAGTGTTCAATGTTTAGAATTTACAGAGGAAACCTGAAAGCCAAGAAATGTGCCACACAATTGACTCATATTGTACCTCATGATATTTATGGAAGGGGGATTATTGTTACAAGCAAGACGGAGAAGATGGCTATTGTGAATAACAAGCCCTTATGAGAATAAAGGAGAAACGAGGGTCCGTGTCTTCCGTAGCGCTGACGCTTTTTTAAAAGAAGGCTGTGGATCAATGCGAAAATGTAAAGGAATAAATCTCTCTTGATTTATGCATGCTTCTTCTTTTTGAAAAAAAAATGTGTAGCCCGGGGAGCAACATGATGATGCGTAATGAGTTAGTGTGAGACGTGTATAAATAAATGTACTGTCAATTTGGAAGGTTGTTTATTTTATAACTGCCTGCGCGTTCCACGCCGAACGATACTTTCTCATAGAGAGAAAGACAAGGAAAGGTGAAGAATTAGCACAAGGGGAGGAAAGAATGCCTTTAGTTCTTTCTTCCCCTCCCCCCTCCCCCTGCCATTTCCCCCTACTTTTTCTTTTCTTCCTGGCTTCGGAAAATAAAAGAAAGCCAGGAACTATAACTCAGCATGGACTTTAAAAACACAAGGAATGATAGCAGGGAGTGAAGGGGTGTGGGTAATATTGATACTTCCCCCCCTCCAAAAAAACATCCAATACGCTTTGTGCTTTGCTCAAAATGGCCAGCTGAATGGAATGCTTTTGGAGCGCGCTTCCTCCCCCCCCCCCGAATCTCTTTCCTGTGCTCTTCACCTGAGGCTGGTAGCATAGTCAAATGTTCAACGAAGTATTTAAACAGCTCAAAGGGTCTTTCCCCACTTACCTTAAGCCCCACGCTACTTGAGGAGAGTAGCGCGAGGTCCCCCCGGCACTCCCCATGACAGGGGATTTTTTGTTAACATGACAAGCACCCAGGCACTCTTCTTAAGGGCACCTTTTGATGACCCCGCGCAGAGCGTGGGGTCATGGGGACGCTCGGGCGCGTGCCTGGGATCCAAGAGAGTGGGGAAAGGCCCAAAGGTGTGATCTCATGTAGGGATTCAACAGGTTTTTTGTCAAGTGCCACCACTTTTTCTTTCTCCCCCCCTCCCCACTGCCCACCACACTTCACTGTATTCTTAATTAAAAAAACACACCTCAGTGTTTTCACAGTAACTTACAGGTGAGAGATGTCTTTGTATCCTTATGGTTGTCTTATTCAGGGTGTGCTAATGCTGAAGGCATGCCAGCTCTTGAAAAATCCAGGTGTGTGGACCCTGATTTACATGGATCCACATTCAGATTCAGAATCTGTGCACATGTTGCCTCATGGGAGTTATAGTCCCCTCTGTGTCTACCAAATCCTTACAGGACCCATTTTTCTTTACTAGGAAAGGCAGGGAAGCTGCTCAGGTAAGAAATAGTTCATGCATGTATTTCTCACGCTGCCTCATGGGCTTTATAGTATAATTTCAGGGAAGAAATATGGAACAGCTGAGCCAGTTGCAATCAGACAGAAAAGCATGGAAGACTCAAAGTACATCTGAGTACTGGCCCATGTTTTGGACCTTGGGCACTTAATAGGTTTACCATGCAACACAAGGAACCAAAGTACAGTGTTCCTAAATATAAATATACCTATTAGTGTCTCCAATTATCATGGCCTTAACTATTTGAGTCCTGACCTGGATGCCTCAGGCTAGCACAATCTCATCAGATCTCAGATGCTAATCAGTCTGTCCTGGTTAGTCCTTGGATGGGAGACCACAAAGGAAGTCCAAGGTTGCTGCACAGAGGTAGACGATGGCTAACACCTGTATTCATCCCCTGCCTTGAAAACCTGACAGAGTCTCTATAAATTTCACTTGATGGCACTTTCAGTGGCCAGCCATTTGGACCAGAGTCCCAAATTCACTTCCAAAACACAGGCCCTTTCCGCACACATGCGGAAATGCAGCTCCACCGGCACGAATTGTGCTGGTGGAGGCTTGGGGACCATTTGCACGCTATTGTGCGAGTCGCCCTGACTTTCCCCTCAGCCAGAGAGGCAGCTCCGCATGGTCTCAGTCGGCCCCCTCCACTGACCTTCCTGTCCAGTGTCACTCTGGAAGGCTGCAGGGACCTGCCCACGCTGCCCTCCGACCTCCAGGGGTTGGAGGGCAGCGTGGGTGGGTCTCTGCAGCCCTCCAGGGCGATGCTGGACAGGAAGGTCAGTGGAGGAAACAGGAAAAGGGTGGCATCTCGTCGGTGCAATTTGCACCACGGCGATGGGAAGACGCCGCTTTGTAAAAACCTCACTCAATAAGCGAGTTTTAAAGCAGCGGCTTCATGCTGCTCCGGGGCGGCCAGAACAGCCTCCTATGCAAACAGCACCCCAGGGATGGTGTTTTTGCCGTCCCTGGGGCGCTGTATTCCGCCCATGCGGAAAGGGCCACAGTTTCCAAAACAAGGAGATATCTGGAAGTGGGGAAATGTGTTTCTTCATATTGTAGAGAACCTTCATAATTATTGCTTTCCCTCATGTGTGTACGACTACTAGGAAAGGGGAACACTTGCATACCTTCCCTACAAAGCTCCTATTTCCCTACTCATATTTAGGGAGCAAATTGTATGCAGGAGACCTGAAAAGCCCAGCCTTTTTCAATCACCCGTGAAGACTACAAGTCCTAGCATCCCCCCATATTTTGCAATAAGCCATGCCAGGCTTTCAAACTGAACCACGAGGCCGTTCCTTTGAAAGCACTTTCCAATCCAGATGGCATTTACTGCCTGGAATCTGAATGCACATCTTTATATCAGTGTACAGTTTTTACACAAGATGCTAAATATTCTTAATTGCCACATAAACATAGTGACATTTCGAATATGGAGTATACAGATTGGGAAGGGCAGCCATGATTTTCCTTGGCAAACCAATCCATCGGATGACTGCTCAATTCCTAAACGTTCAACATAACCCTAATGAGAAAAAAAATAGCTGCAAATTATGAAGTTGTATGAAGGCAGGAAGACATCTTTGCATGGATTTTACCTGTCATTAAAGAAGAAACGATTCAGTTCCTATGATGTAGTGCTATTTACTTAATATTGACAATGTGGCACTCTCCCAAGAACAGTATCAATTACTAGTAGGAATGCATAAATGTGAACACCAGGTTTCCAATGACAACCATAAATTTAACTCTGCTGACCAATAGGGAAAGCCTTTATTATTATATCTAGAGAAAGCAAAATAGCAACTGAAAAACACAGAGATCACCGCTTTCAAAATGGCACTGGTTTTGAAATGCACCAGCAATTGCTTGAATTTGAGGGGTCAGTTGCTATATTATCAACACAGTATAGCATTTAGATTGTGAGACTAAGGTAAGGTGACCAGATTTTCACGTTTTTAAACCGAGACATCCCCGGGCGCACGCGTTTTTAAACCGGGACACCCCCAGGAGCGCACTGCCTTTTGGGGCGCTCCCTGTGACAAGGTGGGAAAACGGGAGCGCCCCAGAAGGCAGTGCGGCAGCCTTCCAAAAATTGGGACAGTTACAAAACCCCGCAATTTGGTGGGACAAATTGGTTTAAGGCGGGACTGTCCCACCAAAAGCTTGACGTCTGGTCACCTTGCACTAAGGTCCAGAAGACCAAGGTCTGACATTCATTGCCATGGAAGGTCACTGAGTGGCCTTTGGCCATAATTTATCTAGCCCAGCTTCCTTCATATGGTAAGGACAAAATAGAGGAGTGGGAAGTCATACTGTAAGCCATTTTGAGTCTCTATTGTGAGGGGAAATGGAGTACAAAGGAAAAAGAAGACGAGTTTGGATTTATAACCCACCTTTCTCTCTTGCAAAGAGGCTCAAGGGGGCTTACAAACTCCTTTCCCTTCCTCTCCTCACCCCAGACACCTTGTGAAGTAGGTGAGGCTGAGAGAGTTCTGAAGAATTGCGACCAGCCAAGGTCACCAAGCAGGGTTTGTCTGTAGGAGCAAGGAAGCAAATCCAGTTTACTGGATAATAGCCCACTGCTCAGGTGGATGAATTGGGCATCGAACCTGGTTCTCCAAATTAGAGTCCACCTGCTGCTAACCACTACACTACTCTTGCCCTCAGTGACACATGCAAATTTCATTGGTTTAGACCCGTGGTGGCGAACCTTTGGCACTCCAGATGTCATGGACTACAATTCCCATCAGCCCCTGCCAGCATGGCCAATTGTAGGGGCTGATGGGAATTGTAGTCCATAACATCTGGAGTGCCAAAGGTTTGCCACCACTGGTTTAGACCAAAGGCACCATGTGTACACCAACCCTCTGCACCATCCTTGCAAGGTAAGCTCAGACCAGAAGTGGGATCCAACAGGTTCTCAGAGGTTCCCGAGAGTAGGTTACTAATTATTTGTGTGTGCCGAGAGGGGGTTACTAATTGGTGATTTTGCCACGTGATTTTTGCCTTAATTACGCCCCTCCTCTCAGCAGTAGCGCGCAGAACTTGAAGCAGTCTAGCAGGAGGGTCACCGGCGTGCGTGGCAGCCTGCGTGCATTCGTTTCCCGCCCAAGGATCGGTGCAGTGGCTGCATCCTTGCCACAGCCCCGCCCAGGAATGCCCCACCCCTGAATGCCCGGCCCAGCCCCCGTCGTGTCCCGCCCAGCCCCATTGGCTCTATACCACAGCTTGAATCCAACCACCATGGGAACCTGATACTAAAATTTTTGAATCCCACCACTGGCTCAGACCCTTGCAACCAGTCAGCCCAACAACAGACAGTGAAGACCACAGGGTTCCATTCTCAGAAGGCCTTTATTTCTGCTTCCAACCATTACATTTCTTTCCTCCCCTTTCCACCCTGGGCTCCTCCGTCTGCCATCCTTTTGTCTTGCTCAAAAGGTTCCTCCCTTCCCTGGATCTCCCTGCACCAAGCTGTTAATGGCCAGCAAGCTGTCTGTCAAGCTCTGCCAGCTTGCGATTGGCCCTTCCGCTTCCCTGGCCCTCCCCCTTGATTGCAGCAACTGTCTATTCAAATATTTTCATCATGATAGAGTGGCTGGGTCAGCATTCTTGTAGCTGTGTATGTGCAATGTTAAAATGTAAAAAAACTATTTTATTTTTTTTCAAAAAAAATGAGGTAGAAGAAGAAGAGTTTGGATTTATATCCCTCCTTTCTCTCCTGCAGGAGACTCAAAGGGGCTTACAATCTCCTTGCCCTTTTCCCCCTCACGACAAACACCCTGTGAGGTAGGTGGGGCTGAGAGAGCTCTGAGAAGCTGTGACTAGCCTAAGGTCACCCAGCTGGCATTTGTGGGTTAGGTAAACAACTTATATCTATTCGGAAAGGGCCACAAACAACCATTGGCTGAGTACCAACTTCAACCAAGAGTTGTTGCCTTCCTGTTATGAGTACTGGTGGTGCTTGACTTTGTATGTACAACAAGAGTTAAGAAATGTAGTTGCCGTGCCACAGTGACTGTCTTTTTGACAGCCTGTAAGGACTGTCTGTTGGAGGGCTTCGAGTGTTTCAAGTACTCCAAACCAGCTTCTGTCTGTGGTTGAACATAATCCACTTTCAAGAGGGACTCGTGTATGATGATTCTGTCAGTAAATCCAAAAGAGGTGTGTGGGTTTTTTGAGACGCTGAGCACTGTTTCTGCTACTTCATTAGTAAAGGTGGATTTTAAGCAATGGAATAACTCACAGGCTATCACCACTATCATCCACAAGGAGCCATTACCTTCCCCTTTATAAACAAACCATTCTGTTTTGGCTCTGGGTTGGTTTCTTATTTTAATAAATCTCCCGCCTGCGCCAAAGGAGGTGAAGACCATTATCCTGTGTCAGCATTCAATCCCATTGACATTATTATCCTTTATGTTTCTTTCGGCCTGGAGCCTCTCGCCTTCCTATCTGCTGCCACGCTTGGAGAGGGTATTTATCAAAAGATGCTGGAAATTACCAGTGTCTCAATTTTGTTTTTCACCTGATTCATGAAGCACTTCTCGTAATGTGAAAAGCAGTTCATGAATTGCTCAAGTGCTGGCACAAGAATGGTTGTGCGGCCATTTCCATATAAATGGCCTCATTACTATGCAGGCCAGCGATAATTTATGAGGCCAGAGTCTTGTTCGCAAACAAGGGTCCCGCTGGCAGCGTCCTTCTGTTTGTAGGTGAGGGAAATATGATTTTCCCGACCCACGGAAGGAATATTGCTTTTTCCGTTGGCAAAGACGCACCTAATTCAGACCTAACTCAAGGGGCTGTCTGGACTTGGGGGGTTTCCAGAAGATTATTTATTTATTTATTATTTAAATTTATAGACTGCCCAATCCCCAAGAGGGTTTGGGCGGTGTACAACACTAATCTATATACAATATAAAACAAGGGTCACAATAGTGACCATGCACACTAAAATCCATTCAAACCATTCAAACCATTTAAACAGCGGTCCAAAACAATAACAATAGTAATGGCGTCCCGTAACCCAATTCCTTTAAAACCATCCCAAAAAGAAGGGAGCGGCCGGACTCCTCCCTAAAATTAACAGTAAATATGCAAAAATAAATTATAAAAGATAGGGAGCAAAAGGGCCAAGGAGCAAAGCAAGGAAGCAAGGAAGCGGGGGGGGGGGGCGCACCTCAGCGACTGAACACTCCAAAGGCCCGGCGGAACAACTCAGTCTTACAGGCCCTGCGGAATTCACCAAGGTCCCGCAGGGCCCGGACAGCTGGGGGAAGAGTGTTCCACCAGGCCGGGGCCAGGGCCGTAAAGGTTCTGGCCCGTGTGGAGGCCAGCCGCATCATTGAGGGGCCAGGAACCACCAGCAAGTTGGCCTCTTTAATACTTTAAATTGGCCTCTTTAATACTAAATACGCTATATTTTAATATATGAATGAATGGGTTTGTATGTAGCCATGTACTATTTCTTAATATGTGAGAAAAGGCCCAAACAATACTCAAGACATATACGACAACTTCTTACAAGAAAAAGTAATGGGAGGACAATTGTTTTAAAAAGTCAAAGTCCTCATTCAGCACCACTTAAAGGTGATTAGAAACAGGTATCTAATTATTCTGGATAGGGATGTAATTGAGGAGAAGAAGAAGAAGAAGAAGAAGAAGAAGAAGAAGAAGAAGAAGAAGAAAAGTTGGATTTATAGCCCCCCTTTCTCTCCTGTAGGAGACTCAAAGGGGCTTACAATCTCCTTGCCCTTCCCCCCTCACAACAAACATCCTGTGAGGTGGGTGGGGCTGAGAGAGCTCAGATGAACTGTGACTAGCCCAAGGTTGCTCAGCTAGTGTGTGTTGGAGTGTACAGACTAATCTGAATTCCCCAGATAAGCCTCCACAGTTTAGGCGGCAGAGCGGGGTATCAAACCTGGTTCCTCCAGATTAGAGTACACCGGCTCTTAACCACTACGCCACTGCTGCTCAATGCAGACGGGCTTCGAAGGTGGTCCAGATGGAGATGCCTGCTTGCAACCATGATGCTGAAGCCACCTTGAGTGTCCTTACAGGAAAGAAAGGTGGGGTATAAATCCAAACTCCTCCTCCTCCCGAAAACTCCTTCCTTTCCTCTCCCCAGAACAGTTACCTTGTGAGGTCGGTGGGGCTAGGAGAGTTCTGAGAGAACTGTAACTAGTCCAAGATCACCCAGCAGGCTTCATCTGAAGGAGTGGGGAAACAAACCTGCTCAATGCAGACGAGCTTCGAAGGTGGCCGAAATGGAGATGCCTGCTTGCAACCATGTCTACTACAGATGCTGAAGCCGCCTTGAGTGTCCTTACAGGAGAGAAAGGCGGGGTATAAATCCAAACTCCTCCTCCGCCTTGAAAACTCCTTCCTTTCCTCTCCCCAGAACAGTTACCTTGTGAGGTCGGCGGGGCTAGGAGAGTTCTGAGAGAACTGTGACTAGTCCAAGATCACCCAGCAGGCTTCATCTGAAGGAGTGGGGAAACAAACCTGGTTCACCAGATCAGAGTCTGCCGCTCAGGTGGAGGAGTTGGGAATCAGACCCAGTTGTTCAGATTAGAGGCCATCTGCTCTTAACCACTACCCCATGCTGGAAGCTTGCTGGGGGACCTTGGGCCATGTCCACACTCTTATTTTAACCTGCCTCAAAAGCTTGCTATGGTCAGGACCAAGCCTGTCAGTACCTAGATGTCCTGCTGTGTGTGAATTGCAAATGTTTCCCTGTAAATGCTTTCCTGTTCCCCTCTTCCCTTCCTGGAAACATCTTCAAAGAGGTGTGGAAGGTTCCCAGGTTCTTTGAAGCTCTGTAGTGCAATTGTTGTAGAAACTGTAGTGGACATTTGGTGTGGGGCGAAACGGGGGGGGTTAACGGATATAGGTCCTGGATCTGAGCTCTCTACCTCAGATCCTGCTTTCTACTGTTACTCTTCGTGTTGCAAGAAATAAACTGCTTTAGGACTTTCCTACAGTCTCTGTTATTTCCACGTTCGAGTGACAGCTATGAGGATAAAACGGAAGAGAAGAAAATGACAGCTGCTTTGGGTCCCCGTTTGGGTATAAATGAAGGAACGAAAATGAAACGCCATGCTAAAGGAATCAGGACACTCACACGCAGAACCGCATCAGGCTCACTTCCTTGCAATGTGGCACAGAAGATGCAAATGAACGGAAGGAACCAATCGCTATGACAAGCCGCACTGGCTTCAATTCCGGCACCAACTTTAGAAATTCTCTGAAATTAAACTGGAACTTTGGAGAGATGGGGTATAGAATAGAGGAGGAACAAACAGGGGGAAATGAAATCTCTTTTAAACTAAAGGCCAACTTTACAGGTTGAGGACCAGAAACAGCAAAAAAAAAACCCTATAGAGTTACAGATATTGCATAAAACTATACAATAAGTTGCTTTTTATGGCTAATTATTTATTACAAATTTCAGATCCTAAACAACACTGGGTTCTGATTAGAGCCAGATGCAATGTCTTCTCCCCTGCCCTTTTACAAGGTTGGACTGAGAGGCTCCCCCTATCGGACAGAGGTCGATTCCACACTTGGGTTATCGACCTAAGTTCGAGCTACGTTCGACCTAAGTGCTCCGCACAACCACTGGGATCAACGTGGTTTTGTACCAGCTTCACCCCGTGTAATGGTCAAATTTCCGACTCCAGTTGGGAACTACTACTTTTTCAGGGAGCCACGCTTGAACTCAGCTCGATTCCAGTAAAGTGCGGAATCTCTGGTGCCAGGATTCCCCCATTCAGCCAATCACAGCTGAGTGTTTCGGGCATGCGTACAGCTGGCCAATCAAAAAACGCCACCTTCGTCCCTCCATTCCTGTGGCAGTTTTTTTTAATAACGTGTGTGGGGATAGATGGAACGTGGCCGTAGAACAGTAGCCAATCGGAACGGAGCGGCGAAGAGGCACAGGATGATTCTGCCCTCCGAGCTGGGATCAAGCTGGTTGCAGTGGGGAACAACAATGGCTTCGACCTAGGTTAGTACCCTTCTGAGGGAACTGGGTCGAACCTATTTTACTCATGTGCGGAATTGCCCAGAGTATGCCCACATTGTCCTACTGCAGTGGAAACACTGGAGCATATTGTATGTTACTGTCCAAAATATAATTCACAGAGGGAAGCTCTATTATCATCAATCATGGGGAAAGCGTCTCTCAAAGTTTTTATGGTAAAACTATTTAATAGTATTTTCGAAGGCTTTCACGGCTGGAATCACCGGGGTGCTGTGTGGTTTCTGGGCTGTACGGCAGTGTTCTAGCAGCATTCTCTCCTTTCACCTGCATCTGTGGCTAGCATCTTCAGAGGATCTGAGATCTGAGATTTAATACTATTTAATAGTAGTGATCCTCTGATTTTAGGGAAAACAGCTCACTACTAACTTCAGTTAGTCTCTGGAACCAGCAGAGAAGAGGAGCAGTGGAGGACAGCAGTGGGCCAGAAAGGGCTGAGGAGCTTGACAGAGGGCTTTTCTCAAAGCCACATCTTTTAAACAGTGTATTTTAAACAGGGGGTTTCTCTTTTTTTCTCCTTGTCCTAGGGCTGCTGATTGGTGGAAGCTGCTGAAGGGTGGGGCTTCTCACATTTGTAAATCTTTTCAGTTAGTGCTGAAGGGGTGGGGCTTCTCACATTTTTTAAATCTTTTCAGTTAGTCTCTGGAACCAGCAGAGAAGAGGAGCAGTGGAGGACAGCAGTGGGCCAGAAAGGGCTGAGGAGCTTGACAGAGGGCTTTTCTCAAAGCCACATCTTTTAAACAGTGTATTTTAAACAGGGGGTTTCTCTTTTTCCCCCTTGTCCTAGGGCTGCTGATTGGTGGAAGCTGCTGAAGGGTGGGGCTTCTCACATTTGTAAATCTTTTCAGTTAGTGCTGAAGGGGTGGGGCTTCTCACATTTGTAAATCTTTTCAGTTAGTGCTGAAGGGGTGGGGCTTCTCACATTTTTAAATCTTTTCAGTTAGTCTCTGGAACCAGCAGAGAAGAGGAGCAGTGGAGGACAGCAGTGGGCCAGAAAGGGCTGAGGAGCTTGACAGAGGGCTTTTCTCAAAGCCACATCTTTTAAACAGTGTATTTTAAACAGGGGGTTTCTCTTTTTTTCTCCTTGTCCTAGGGCTGCTGATTGGTGGAAGCTGCTGAAGGGTGGGGCTTCTCACATTTGTAAATCTTTTCAGTTAGTGCTGAAGGGTGGGGCTTCTCACATTTGTAAATCTTTTCAGTTAGTGCTGAAGGGGTGGGGCTTCTCACATTTTTAAATCTTTTCAGTTAGTCTCTGGAACCAGCAGAGAAGAGGAGCAGTGGAGGACAGCAGTGGGCCAGAAAGGGCTGAGGAGCTTGACAGAGGGCTTTTCTCAAAGCCACATCTTTTAAACAGTGTATTTTAAACAGGGGGTTTCTCTTTTTTTCTCCTTGTCCTAGGGCTGCTGATTGGTGGAAGCTGCTGAAGGGTGGGGCTTCTCACATTTGTAAATCTTTTCAGTTAGTGCTGAAGGGGTGGGGCTTCTCACATTTGTAAATCTTTTCAGTTAGTGCTGAAGGGGTGGGGCTTCTCACATTTTTAAATCTTTTCAGTTAGTCTCTGGAACCAGCATACTTGCCTTCTGTAACTAAGGCCGCAGGTGTTTTACTAAATAAAAACATATTTTAAGGGATAGTAGAAGGTATAGAAACCTTAAGAGGGAGGTACTAATTAAAATTAGTATTTGAATATCTAAACAAAATTAGATATGAAGACAGGAAGCCAGCAGGGGGATGGGGGCTTTCCAGTGTTTTGCACTGAGTGTCGCATGTATGACTATCTGCCACTAGGGCAGAAGTCGTGGGTGTGCCCTCGCTGCAATGAGTTCCTGGCACTCAAGGAACATGTGCGTTCTCTTGAAGCCAAGGTGGCAGACCTGGAGAAGCTGAGAGAGGCAGAGAGGGCAACAAACGAGGCTTTCGGGGGACCTAGCAGCCAGGTCCCACTCCCAAGGTGACATCTCTTCAGATGTCATGGAGAATGAGAGTCTGGGTGACGGAGGGTGCCAGTCTGAGGTGGTGGAAGATGCTCCCTTAGATGGGACCCCTTCCTTAGCTGGTGGTCAGATATCCTCTTGCACTGAGGATACCCCTCGGGGAGGTGGGGGGCTCCTTGTAGTGGGTGATTCGATCATTAGGAATATAGAGAGTTGGGTTTGTGACAGGCGTGATGACCACATGGTGACTTGCCTGCCTGGTGCGAAGGTTGCGGATGTCACGCTTCGTCTAGATAGGCTGTTAGACAGTGCTGGGGTGGAGTCAGCAGTTGTGGTCCACATTGGTACCAATGCCATTGGGAAATGTAGCCGGGAGGTTCTGGAAGCGAAATTTAGGCTGCTAGGAAAAAGGTTAAAATCCAGGACCCCCAAGGTGGCATTCTCCGAAATGCTACCTGTTCCACGCGCAGGGAGAGCTAGGCAAGCGGAGATACAGGGTCTCAATGCGTGGATGAGAAGGTGGTGTAAGGCAGAGGGTTTCAGCTTTGTCAGGAACTGGGGAACCTTTTGGGATAAGGCAGGCCTGTGTACAAAAGGGACGGGCTTCATCTTAACCAAAGAGGAACCAGGCTGCTGGCTCCAACGTTAAAAAGGTGGCAGAACAGCTTTTAAACTGGATCCTTGGGGAAAGCCGACAGGAGCTGAGGTGACTTCGGTTCGGAATACAGAGTCCATGGGGATGCAGACACAGAGAGAGGTTTTTCTAAATCAACCACATACAAGCGAGGAGCATAGCAATGAGATAAGTGATAGTGTCTACAAAAGGCTAGAGGGCAAAACACATAAATCCCAGGTTAAGGACAGAGACAGAGTATACAAGTGTCTCTATGCTAATAGTAGAAGCATTCGACCTAAAATGGGGGAGCTGGAGTACAGAGTTTTGAAGGAGGACATTGATATAGTGGGCATCACAGAGACATGGTGGAATGAGGAGAACCAGTGGGATGCTGTTATCCCAGGTTACAGGCTCTACAGGAAGGATAGGACAGGGCGTATTGGGGTGGGGTGGCCCTCTACATCAAAGAGAGCATAGTGTCACATAAAATAGACAATGCAGGGGAAGCTGATTCCTCTACAGAAGCACTGTGGTTATCAATACCAGGGGTGAAGCAAAGTTTAACATTAGGAATATATTATCGTCCACCTGACCAAAGTGCACAAGAGGATTCTGAGATGGAAAAAGAAATTAGAGAGGCCAACAAAAGCAAAAAATGTCGTGGTAATGGGCGATTTTAACTATCCCCACATAAACTGGAAAAATGCATGTTCAGGTCATAGTAAGGAGAGAACATTCCTGGATATGCTAAATGACTGTGGCTTAGGAGCAGATGGTTTGTACAGAACCAACCAGGGGAGATGTGATCCTAGATCTAATTCTATGTGGGACCCAGGACCTGGAGTGCGAGGAAGTCAGTGTTGTTGAGCCGATAGGGAACAGCGAATTCACAATGCTGTCCAGATTCAGTATCTCTGCATGCGAACAAGTGACAACTACTAATGTAGTTACATTTGCCTTCAGAAAGGGAAATTTCTCAAAGATGAGGGGGATAGTTCATGGGAAGCTGAAAGGGAAAATCAAGAGAGTCAAAACTGTCCAAGATTATTTAAAAACACAGTAATAAAAGCTCAGCTGGAATGTGTTCCGCAGGTTAGGAAAGGCAGCACCCAGTCCAAAAGAAAGCCACCATGGTTAACAAGGGAGGTTGAGGTAATTATTAGGAAAAAAAAGATGTCTTTTAGAAAATGGAAGTCCAACTTAACTGATGAAGAATACCAGAGAGAACACAAATGGTGGCAAAAGAGAAGCAAGTTAGCTGTAAGGGAGGCAAAAAAGGATTATGAGGAACGCATGGCTGCGAACATCAAGACTAGCAACAAACAGATCTTCAAGTACATCAAAAGCAGTAAGCCAGCTAGGGAAGCGGTAGGTCCGTTAGACGATGAAGGGAACAAAAGGTGTGCTAAAAGGTGACAGGGAGATTGCAGAGAAGCTGAATGAATTCTTTGCATCTGTCTTCACCCAAGAGGAGGTGAGGAAAATTCCTGCACCTGAACCAAGCTTCTTAGGAGGTGAATCCGAGGAACTAGCGAAGTTAGTGGTAGACAAGGAAGAAGTTCTGGCAGCCATTGATAAACTAAATGCTACCAAATCCCCTGGCCCAGATTGCATTCATCCAAGAGTTCTTAAAGAGCTCAAGCATGAAATTGCTGATGTTCTCACATTAATATGCAACTTATCCCTGAAATCAGGCTCCATCCCTGAAGACTGGAAGATGGCCAATGTCACACCAATCTTTAAGAAAGGGTCTAGGGGATACCCCGGAAATTACAGGCCAGTCAGTTTGACATCTGTTCCTGGTAAATTAGTAGAATCTATCATTAAAGATAAAATTATTAAACATGTAGAAAAGCAAGACCTGCTGAGGAAGAGTCAGCATGGCTTTTGTAGAGGCAAGTCCTGTCTTACAAACTTACTAGAGTTCTTTGAGGGGTGTAAACAGGCATGTGGATAAGGGGGAACCAGTGGACATTGTCTACGTGGATTTCCAAAAGGCTTTTGACAAAGTTTCTCACCAGAGACTGTTGAGAAAACTCAGCAATGAAGGAATAAGAGGGGAAGTCCTCCTATGGATTAAAACTGGTTGAGGAACAGGAAACAAAGGGTGGGTATAAATGGGAAGTTCTCACAATGGAGAGATGTAGGGAGTGGTGTCCCCCAAGGATCCGTTTGGGACCAGTGCTCTTTAACTTATTCATAAATGACCTGGAAGTAGGGGTGGGTAGTGTGGTGGCCAAGTTTGCAGATGATACCAAATTATGTAGGGTGGTAAGAACCACAAAGGATTGCGAAGCGGACGATAAATTAGGTGAGTGGGCTAAGAAATGGCAAATGCAGTTCAATGTAGCAAAATGTAAAGTGATGCACATAGGAGCAAAAAATCCAAACTTCACATACACACTACAAGGGTCAGTGCTATCAGTCACAGACCAGGAAAGGGATTTGGGCGTCTTAGTTGATAGTTCCATGGGAATGTCAACTCAATGCATGGCAGCGGTGAAAAGGCAAACTCTATGCTGGGGATAATTAGGAAAGGAATTGAGAATAAAACTGCAAAGATTGTCATGCCCTTATATAAAGCCGTGGTGCGACCGCACTTGGAGTACTGTGTTCAGTTCTGGTCGCCACATCTCAAAAAAGGATATCGAAGAGATAGAAAAAGTGCAGAGAAGGGCAACGAGGATGATTGAAGGATTGGAGCACCTTCCTTAGGAGGAGAGGCTGCAGCGTTTGGGACTCTTTAGTTTGGAGAGGAGGCGTCTGAGGGGGGATATGATTGAAGTCTATAAAATTATGCATGGGGTAGAAAATGTTGACAGAAAGAAATTTTTCTCTCTTTCTCACAATACTAGAACCAGGAGACATTCATTGAAATTGCTGGGGGGAAGAATTAGGCCTAATAAAAGGAAACACTTCTTCACGCAACGTGTGATTGGTGTTTGGAATATGCTGCCACAGGAGGTGGTGATGGCCACTAACCTGGATAGCTTTAAAAAGGGCTTGGACAGATTTATGGAGGAGAAGTCAATCTATGGCTACCAATCTTGATCCTCCTTGATCTCAGATTGCTAATGCCTTAGCAGACCAGGTGCTCAGGAGCAGCAGCAGCAGAAGGCCATTGCTTTCACATCCTGCATGTGAGCTCCCAAAGGCACCTGGTGGGCCACTGCGAGTAGCAGAATGCTGGACTAGATGGACTCTGGTCTGATCCAGCAGGCTAGTTCTTATGTTCTTATGTTCTTACTTGCTGCAGGTCAGGTCGCTAAGAGGGAATTAATAGCATACGTTATACCTTTTCTTGTTGCAATTTTATGTGGCGCAAATATGCCTAATAAAGGTCTTTGTATTTAATATGTTGCTTTTTCAAAGCTCTCACATCCCCATTGCTTTTCTATCACTTTAAAATCTAAACCGATAAGACACGATAATCACGGTTCCATCTCTGTCACATAAGAATACTTAGACCAGATTGTCAAAGGCTTTCACGGCCAGATTCAACTGGTTGTGGTGGGTTTTCCGGGCTGTGGGGCTGTGGTCTGGTTGATCTTGTTCCTAACGTTTCACCTGCATCTGTGGCTGGCGTCTAGACACAGTGTGTAACAGTCTGTGATACACCTCTGAAGATGCCAGCCACAGATGCAGGTGAAACGTTAGGAACAAGATCTACCAGATCACGGCCACACAGTCCAGAAAACCCACCACAACCACTTAGACCAGAGTTTCCCAGACCCTTTTTGATGACTTAAAACTGGAGGAAAGGACTTAATGTTATAGTTGGTGTCAGGTTCTGCTGTCACCAGGCAGTCCAGGTCTGGGTCATACTTCTACTACAGGGATGTTCGTGGTTGGACAAGTGCCCCAGGATTCAGCCTCTGAATGAAAGAAGAGTTTGGATTTATACCTCACCTTTCTCTCCTGTAAGCAGGCTCAAAGTTCACAAACTCCTTTCCCTTTCTCTCACACAAGAGGCACCTGGTGAGGTAGGTGGGGGTAAAAGAGTTCTGACTGAACCAAGATTGGTCTGAGGTCACCCAACAGGAATGCAGGAGTGGGGAAACAAGTCTAGTTCACCAGATAAAAGTCAGCCACTCATGCGGAGTAGTGGGGAATCAAACCTTGCTCTCCAGATTAGAGTCCACCTACTCTTAACCACTACACCATGCTGGAAAGGGCTTCTCTTCTCTTCTCCCCACCCCTCACCCCTGCTTAATCTGTTCTGCCATTTACCTATTTCCAGCTGCCTTTCATGGGTCTGGATCTTCCTCTGTGAATGCTCCTGGATACATCTTTTTAAATGCTTTCCCAAGGGAGGGTCTATCCTGAGCTCAGGGGATCCTTAATTCCCCATCCACTTTTGGGTAGTGACAAGCCTCTAGGCCAGTGATTCCCAACCAGGGTTCCGTGGTACCCTGGGGTGCCATGAGCACGTCCCAGGGGTACCATGACAATGCTACCGCCTGCCCCCCCCCACCGGAATCACATGGATTTTAAAGGGGGTGGTTGGAAGTCTCATGGGCTCTCTTTAAACAACACTGAAAAACAGCATTGCTTTATTTGCCTAAATTCGGCATGGATGGGGGGTAGATTTGAAGGAAGCTTTCCCTTTAAATCCCCCCAATCCATGCCGAATTTAGGCAAACCACACAGCTGTCAGCACTGCTTTCCCTCCCCTCCCCCTGCTTAGCACTCCCCCCACCTACAGGCAAAAACCCTAAAAAAATGCAAAAAAAAATATATCAAACAAACCTCAAGGGCACCCTGAGATATGAAGAGCAAGGTCAAGGGAACCGCAATGTCGAAAAGGTTGGGAAACACTGCTCTAGGCAATAGAGTGGTGAGTTCAGTGGCCCTTCCCCCTGTACTTCTTTAAACAGCTGGTTGCCCCATCTGATTTCCCTTAGGAAGGTCAGTGTTGTTGAGCCTGCTGCTGGAAGCTGGCTGGATTCCTTCAAACTGGCTGAGCCCAGAGTAGAGTCTGCTAAGGCCAGACCCTGCCTTGACCTGACAGACACCTTCTCCAGCTGTGGGGTTTGATGACACAGCATGCCTTTGGTGGTGTCTGTGGTCTGTGGTCTTTGGTGGTGTCTGTGGTGTCTGTGTCACCCCCTGGACAGTGAGAAAAGTCAGAGCGATTGTCTCCTCTGAGAGCAATAACTCCACTGTCATCAGCAGTAACTGAACTTGACCTGGCCCTATGAGGGACGGGGAATATGGGGCAAAATTGCACACACGCATGCACAAACAGTGACAAACTGAATTAAGAAGTGAAACATACAGAGATGCAACAGGAACCCTCCATACGTCTATTCTGGTTAGAGAAACACGGTTCTTCCTTTGTGATAGTACAAAGTGCTGTCAAGTCTCAGCTGTTTTATAGCAACCCTGTGTTGTTTTCAAGGCAAAAGAAAAGTAGAAGGGGTATGTGACTGCCTGCCACTGCAGAACAATCCTGGGTTTCCTTTGGTGGCCTCCCATCCAAATACCAGCCAGGGGCCAACCCTGCTTAGCTTCTAAGATCTGATGAGATTGGGCGTGCCCGGGCTGTCCAGGACACCTCTTCCTTACAAAGCTGAGATACTTTATTGTGGAAGTTGAAGTATTTTGTGGGTCGTAAAATAATTTAAATAGTAATGTTATTGTTCACTATCTTGTGTGTTTTAAGTGCCATCAAGTCATTTCTGACTCATGGTGACCCTATGAATCAATGTCCTCCCAAATGTCCTATTAACGACTTTGCTTAGGTCTTGCAAACTGAGGTCCATAGCTTCCTTTAAAAAGTCAATCCATCTCATGTTGGGGCTTCTTCTTGTTATTGCATCAGGGGGATGCTCTCGCAAGAGGCCGACCGCCCAGCGGAGCTCCACAGCAGAGCTAAGCTCCAGTAAGAGGCCAACCGCCCACTGCAGCTCCGCAGAAATGTTCCAGAACATATCAAAATCCCATGCTGCGCCTCATGCTTGTGATTGTATAATGAACAATGGCTATGGCCAAATAATTTACCCCAGCCAAGAGTGTAGTGTGGTTATTGGGTCAAAAGACTCCGACCAAAGATGGTCCCGCCCTCGGATGGCAAATCGTGCCAATAGAAATGCACCAACAGAACAGCAACTTAGGAACCAGCCCAATATTTACGTTAGCTGAATCATAGCACTGGCGTTAGTAGCCAGCATGAACAAAACCTCGATGTCCTGGGTTGCTGCAATGAGCTGTGCTCAGATTCTCACCCTTCATTCATATTAAAAAGTGGAAATGTTAGAAAACGTTAAGTGCCTGAAATATAGGAAAAAGTTTTGGAGAGCAGCCTGGATTCATAATGAAATCAAGAAGGAAAAACCGGAGCTGCTGGAAAATATCGTTGGGACCAGAAAATCCACTTAATGAGGGTTTTTACTGCTTACGCTCAAATACAGCAGGCCTTTCAAAGACATATTGAATTGGAAATGCGGCTGAAACCTGGTCAATTAGCTAAAGGCGTTTGCTTGGCCTCCAGAATAAATGTAAGGACATTAAGTTACAAAGTCTGTTTGGGGCAATACATGTTTTTTTTTTCCCTTGGGTAATGATGTCTGCAACTGGCAAATGAAGGAAAGTAGGATAAAAAAATTGGTGAATGGCCAAAGACGGTTGCTCCTCCTTTAGTTATCATGCAAGGAGAAAGGTTTGCCACATTGCTGTGAAAGTGAAAAATATATATTTCTGCCATTTAGGACTGGTCTCCTGAGATGTTAAAGACCTGAAAATGTCCAACACTCAGCCGCCGTCTGACATAGGGAGGTATCCAATCGGGGCACACTAGGAGGAAATAAAATGGCCCTGGAAAAGGGCCCAATCCCAAAGGAAAAAGGGAGAAAGAGTCTGCCTGTCTGCCTATTGAAGCAATCCCACACCACATATGGTTTGAAGTCAAGTGCTATATTCCCAGGCCTATATTCCTCTCCCATGTTCGTTTGTGTTTTTTGTATTTTTTAGTATTTTTTTTTCAGTTTTCGGCCTGCAGTGGGTGCAGTTTTAGGCTAGCAGCATAAAAATTTCAGGGTATCTTTAGGAGACTATCCTGATGATACCAGCCAGGTTTGGTGAAGTTTGGTTCGGGGGGTCCAAAGTTATGGACTCTCAAAGGTGTAGCCCCCATCTCCTATTAGCTCCCATTGGAAACAATGGGGGATGGGGTCACCCTCTTTGGGAGTCCATAACTTTTGACCCCCTGAGCCAAACCTCACCTAACTTGGGTGGTATCATGAAGAGAGTCCCTCAAAAACTTCCTGAAATTTTGGTACTGCTAGCCTAAAAACAGTGCCCCCGGTAGGCCAAAACCTGAAAACACTAAAAAATACAAAAAACAAACCTGAAATTTTTGCTCCCCCCACCCCCGGCGGGATCCCGGTGCGACCCGCACCCCCTGGCCCCCTTGTAGATATGCCTCTGGAACTGGGGACATAGCCAGGGAGGAGCTGCTCTGTCCCAATAATTTGACACATTATTCTGGCAGCCAGGCATACACGTTTACACAACCCTTTTGAGTAGCATAAGACTATTAGACCCAATGGGGCCTTCTTGGCAGTGGGGTGGTTTTTATGCTTGTGAAGCCTTTTCATGAGGCTGGAATGCCACTGTGGGAGCAGCAGCCAAGCATGGCTACAGTGCTGTGTTTGGACACCCAACTCTTAGATGTGACTGCCCAACAGCAGAGCCCATGTTGAATTCCTTGGTGAGCACTACAGGACGGTTGAATCAGCAATCAGCAATCAGTTTTGAGATCTCTGTTTAGGATAGAAGACTGTCCCTTTAATTCTGACTGAAAAGATTCTACCGGGATTTGGAAAGTGCCAGTCACACAATCCAGTAATGAAGGAGTTAATTGTTGCATGTGTAACCTCTATCTGTGGGTTCTGTGGGGCAGAACTTGGAATGAGTTTGCAACAACAAATTTTAAAAACAAAATAGTTTACTTTCTTAACATATAACATCAACATTTAACATCACACTTCAAGGTCCTGTTCAGGTTTCATTTCAAGTACTTCTAGTTACAGTCTTCTGATACTGCCAAGTCCAATTCTTCTTTGCAAGTGGGTTGGCTCCTGAAGACTCCAAGGGCTTGATGAACAGGATTCAACATGATGAAGGTTTCCAGGAGAACTCTCACCCATTACAAACACAAAAAACCCTGAAACAATAAACTCCAACATTTACAACATAGCAAAAATAAACAGCTACCTTCCCAGTAGTTCCCAACAACATTGCAGTTACCTTAACAAGGTGTTAAGGGCTCATACAAATCAAGGTCCGAGTCTGGTAGCCTTGTCTCCTCCAAACTATGAGCTCTGCAGCCTTCTGCTGCTTTGAGTCTCCACCCCTTTCTGGGTCAACCCATTCTGAGCATGGGGGTTACACATGCTAATTAGTTAGTGAGGTCAGAAGTCAGTGACTAGGTAACGGATACCTATTGGTTTAGCAGACCCAGCATGAGCTACATGCAGTCCCACACGTAGGCATTAGATATATATTCTTTGTTTCACTCTGCACGTGCTCAGTAGCAGCCTTTTGCTAGCCATGTAATAGTCAACCAACAAGCTCCATGAAGGAGCTAGCTGATCAGATCGATATTTCCTGCTCTGTTTGTCCAAGTTACCCTTCCCTTTATTTTTGTAACTAAACCATTTTTCTATAAGCAATTGCCTCTGTCTCATTATTGAGCTAACCCGACTCTATAAACTCACAGCAGATTCGAACACAGATGTGGTCATGCTGCTTCAGGGTGGGAGGTGGGATATGAAATAACTTCATGAGCAGCATTTGACCTGTCTGGCATTGATCTCCGAGAGCCTCTATAGTGAACAGAGCATTATGGGGAGGTGGTGGTAAGAAGTGCCATCAAGTTGCAGCTGAATTATGGTGACCCCATAGGGTTTTCTAGGCAAGAGACGTTCACAGGTGGTTTGCCATTCCTGCCTCTCCAAAGTGACCCTGTATTTCACACCAGGACTGATCCTGCTTAGTTTCCAAGATGTGACAAGATCAAGCTAGCCTGAGTGATCCAGCTCGGGGGGTTATGAAGAGTTTACACCTCTTTGAAGCTCATTGGGTGAGTAATATTGTCCAGTTACTCTCACATTCATTACACAGTTGCTGGGAAGCTAAGATGGAGTAGCCCCCATGAATTCTGCCTCATTCTCCCTGAAGGAATGCAAACATGATCAATAAATAACCTATGTGATGTGCCTTGGATTGGGAATGACAGTATATATTACAGAAAGCCAGCATTGTAAAGTTCACAGAATTACGTCTTCATAAAACCAGGCTACTTCAAGACAGCGTTATGAGTCATCTGTCACAAAGGGAGAAGGCTACACACTTAAAAATTCCAGTTCTTTATATAACATTTCTTCATGTCTAACACCTTACTTCGTGTTGTTTTGATGACGCAGCAGAAAAGAAAATAGCAAGAGAGACTTCTGCTAAGTCTCTCAACACTTTCTTCTTCCTTTAAACTACACAACTTAGGTATGAAACATTCCCTTTCTCCATCTTTCTTGCTGTGCCAGTCCAATTAAAGGCATTCTCTGCTGACGGCATCCCTGCATGCCTGATCTAATTAAGTTTTAAAAATCTTAAGATAAGCATTTTTCGACACAGATTTTGATGTCCCATAAAGCAACACCCATCGTCTTTTCTGGAAGTTGAATGGATCATCTGTTAAATGATGCTATTGATGTTTGCTTTATTTTGATACCCTTTTTTTCGGTACTTAAAACGACAGAATGTGTTTGAGTGGCTGAATTAAAGCGTTACCGAAACAGTAATGGGGTTGGTTAATGATTCCTGTGCTGAGATTAAGCTCTAATATTGGGTGTTATACAATTTAACCCTCAATCCACCTATCTCCTCAGGAGCTTTACATGACATGATGGTGGTATTAAAGCACTCCTAATTTGTGATTTTAAATGTTGGTTTAATGTCTTTTTAAAAAATGTATTTTCTTAATACAGTAAGCCGCCTTGTGCTCCATTGGAAGAAAGCTGACCAACAAATATTTTAAATTTTAAAAAATTAAAATAGTGCACTAATAGTGAGGTAAAATCTACATACCCTAGGCACACTCTGGAGTTCTGCCATCTTCCAGGTGTTTCAAGAGGACCATTTAACCTTGAATGTGTTCATTGAAGACAACTGAATCTACTGAGGGGACTGAAGACACAGTGGAAAACTGTGACATCACTTCTGAGGAAAACTCAAAAGTGATGTCATACCTTTCTAGGAATCGTTAGAAACTCTAGATCCGTGGTGGCGAACCTTTGGCACTCCAGATGTTATGGACTACAATTCCCATCAGCCCCCAATTGGCCATGCTGGCAGGGGCTGATGGGAATTGTAGTCCATAACATCTGGAGTGCCAAAGGTTCGCCACCACTGCTCTTGGTAAAGTATCAGTCTTATCTTTGAAAACAATTTCAGGAGCTACGGACTGGGGATTGCCCACTCATTTTGGAGGGTGGGGAGGCGAGCAAATCTGACTCAAAGCAATTTTTTTGAATTTGACCATCTTCCAGAGCTAAAAGTCAACCGTTGCAACGTTAAAGCTAATACACAATCAAGAAACCGCTTTTTATGTGCTCAAAAATGTGTACAAAACAATAAAGTGCATATATATAACAGACAAACCAAGTGCAACAATGTTTACAACAAAGCTCTATGTACTCAATATTGATGCAACGCGTTTCTTGATTGTGTATCATCTTCCAGAGCTGTCAGGAAGAAAAGGCCTCTCTGACCATGTAGCAGTCAGCCCTACCACCAGGGGATGCTGAGGAGAAATTTTATGCAGAATCCAACCGGACGTCCTCTCAGCTCTACCATCTTCTAGAAAAGCGAGGTGGGTGTGATCTCCCGAGCTATTTGACAGTCATTCAACTTGAAAAATCAGGAGAATAGCAGCAGTAACTGATTAATATGATATTAATTTACATCATAAATAATTTCACAGTATGTTTAGCAGATGTGCTGAGAGGGATGGAAGGAGACTTCCAGAATCAGTTGCAGAGGGGTGGGGTCCAACACAGCTTGGCAGTTTATATGATTTTGTTTTTTTTAAAAAAACAATGATGTTTGAATTGAGTTCATTTGAGTGATGTGGATTGGCAACAGGAAAGTTTCATGGGGGCAAATGGTGGCTTTGTTTTTATTGTATTGTTTTAAAATTTTGAATATGCCATACATTTTTGTATATGTATTACCTTTATAAAGGAAAAGGATGTTTATTATATAAATAAGGGAGACCAAGAGTATTCCATTTTATGGTTATTATGGATTAAACATATTGAAGAGAAGTTAAAACAAAAATATGTGATCTTAGATATAATTTAAGAAGTATAAGAAATAATAGAAATGTAAAACATATATGATTATTAGATTACAGTAATAAATGTTGTTTAACTTGGTATGTAATTGCGGAAGCTTATTATTTTTATGTTACATTGAAAATGCAACAATATGGTAATGTTATAATACATTAAGAGGTTGTAAATAGATCATGAAAGTATATTGGTTGTATATGTGTACACTTATAACTGCAAATACAATAAAGTTTTAAAAACAAGAGTATTCCATATAGCCCAGAAAACCCACAGCATGTAGCTGATTTTGGCTGTGAAAGCCTTCACCAATATATTGGAAGCCACTTCATATTTTTCGATTAGTCTAATTTCCCCTGGCATCAATATGTCCGGATTCAGGATGTATTTGATTAATTAAAGCAGAACATTTTTAAAGCATCTGTCTGAGCTCCTGTAAAGGATTTTTTTTGCTCTCTCAAGTTAGATTCTTGCATTATAATTTCCACAATGGAAGGAAGAATGAATTTCATTTCAAATTTAAAAAGTACTTTCCAAATCACTGTTCCTTCACGAGCCCTTGTTTTCTATAAATATAAGAATATGACTCCACTATATTTACGTTTTTTATGGGCTCTCATCATCGTTAGATATCTCATGGAAGAACTTTTGGTTGCCCAACGAAATAGATTGATTGTAGAATTGAGCCCAGCAATGGAAAATATTCTTCACAACAAATGCAGAAGTACTTTATGGAATTCACTGAAACAAAATGTGTTAATGGTC
This sequence comes from Sphaerodactylus townsendi, assembly GCF_021028975.2. NCBI lineage: Eukaryota > Metazoa > Chordata > Lepidosauria > Squamata > Sphaerodactylidae > Sphaerodactylus > Sphaerodactylus townsendi. The sequence goes on along the minus strand of NC_059426.1, from coordinate 13,050,137 downwards.
ACTTGGATAGTTTTCAAAAGAACTCTACAATGCAAACTCATGCAAGGTGGAACACTCTGTGGCTACTGGCCATGATGGTCAAATGGAATAGTATACTTTTGAGTACAAAACTCCCTCTTTTCAGAGAGAATAACTGAACACATTCTGCAGACTGCACCATGTTCTTTGCTTGGTTTTGTTCAGTTCTACTGTGAAATGGAATGACTGTTGGATCAACAAAACCTTCATGGAAGGATTGACATTTTTGAGCTACAGATTTCCTAGTTTTGTGAATCTGAGTGTGTTTATGCTACATGCCACCTACAAGTCTTGTTAAACACAACTATTTTGTTTTTATAGTTCATATTCGTCGCATGGTGGATGCTTTTTGTCATGTGATTTTCAATTGTCTTCTGCTGAAGTACTTTATTGATGGCTGATTTTTAAAGGTTGCCTAGGATACTTTTTCTTGCTAAGGAGCAGCAGTGGCGTAGGAGGTTAAGAGCTCGTGTATCTAATCTGGAGGAAACGGGTTTGATTCCCAGCTCTGCCAGTTATTATTACTATTATTATTTAATTTTGTTTGATATCACAGCTGCCAGATCTTTAGCTGGTTGTTGGCCTTTCATTACAATTTAAGCTTCACCCAGGGCTGAGGACATTGGAGCAGCAGTGGTGCAGGAGGTTAAGAGCTCGTGTATCTAATCTGGAGGAACCGAGTTTGATTCCCAGCTCTGCCCCCTGAGCTGTCGAGGCTTATCTGGGGAATTCAGATTAGCCTGTACACTCCCACACACGCCAGCTGGGTGACCTTGGGCTAGTCATAGCTTTTTGGAGCTCTCTCAGCCCCTCACAGGGTGTTTGTTGAGAGGGGGGAAGAGCAAGGAGATTGTAAGCCCCTTTGAGTCTCCTGCAAGAGAGAAAGGGGGGATATAAATCCAAACTCCTCCTCCTCCTCCTCCTCCTCCTCCTCTTCTTCTTCTTCTTCTTCTTCTTCTAATTAACTAGTTTCTATTTTACTGTTTTACTGATTTACTGTTTTTATTTGTGTTATTTGTTGTACAGTACAGTAAACCTTTATTAGGTATAACATTATTTGTTGTATTATTACTCTTTCTCTTTTTAACTGGCTGGAGCAGGAATTTGTACAGGCAGGATACCAAATTGTGCTTTCTTCTGACCCTATGTGAAGATCTGGTATTGTGGGGAAGTTCTAAAACGGACTGGGATTCCATAGAATAATTGGATTGTACTAAACAGGCTAATTGTTCAAGGATGTTCAGGATTTTTTTCCCAGTGATTAAATTTCTTTCCAGAAAGCTGTGGGGAAATTATGTTTGTAGTATCAGTTCTGCAATCAGTCATCGTTAATAACTGGAATTTATTTCAGGAGTTACTTTTCACCAGACTTGAAAGCTATTTATTAGTCTTCAACATTAGTAAAATGCATTGGAGTGGCAAGGAGAGAATCTCACAGTAAGCATCTGAACTAAAACTTTTGTCCACGGCAGTAATCAAAATTACAAATCGTTGGTTAAAACTTCGCTCACCAGCTTTTGGTTCTAATGCTTACTCTGTACATGCTAGCTGTGAAAAAGGCAAACTCTATGCTGGGGATAATTAGGAAAGGAATTGATAATAAAACTGCAAAGATTGTCATGCCCTTATATAAAGCAGTGGTGTGACCGCACTTGGAGTGCTGTGTTCAGTTCTGGTCGCCACATCTCAAAAAGGATATTGAAGAGATAGAAAAAGTGCAGAGAAGGGCAACAAGGATGATTGAGGGAATGGAGCACCTTCCTTATGAGGAGAGGCTACAGCATTTGGGACTCTTTGGTTTGGAGAAAAGACGTCTGAGGGGGGATATGATTGAAGTATATCAAATTATGCATGGAGTAGAAAATGTTGACAGAGAGAAATTTTTCTCTCTTTTTCACAATACTAGAACCAGGGGGCATACATTGAAAATGCTGGGGGGAAGAATTAGGACAAATAAAAGGAAAGACTTCTTCATGCAACGTGTGATTGGTGTTTGGAATATGCTGCCACAGAAGGTGGTGATGGCCACTAACCTAGATAGCTTTAAAAGGGGCTTGGACAGATTTATGGAGGAGAAGTCGATTTATGGTTACCAATCTTGATCCTCTTTGATCTGAGATTGCAATTGCCTTAACAGTCCAGGTGCTCGGGAGCAACAGCAGCAGAAGACCATTGCTCTCACATCCTGCATGTGAACTCCCAAAGGCACCTGGTGGGCCAGTGCGAGTAGCAGAGAGCTGGACTAGATGGACTCTGGTCTGATCCAGCAGGCTAGTTCTTATGTTCTTATGTTCTTACAGCCTCAACGCTACTTTGGTGTAGTGGTTTACAGAAGCAGACTCTAATCTGGAGAACTGGGTTCAATTCTCCACTCCTCCACATGGAACCTGATGGGTGACCTTGTGCCAGTCACAGTTCTGTTAGGACTCTCTCGGCCCCTCCTACTTCACAAGTTGTTTGTTATGGGGCGGGAAGGGGAAGATGATTGTAAGCCACTTTGAGATGCCTTTCGGTATAAAAACCCACCCTTCTTCTTTTTGATTCCCTCAATATTAAGGTGTTGTTTTTTAATTCGAAAGGAGAGCAATTGCAAACCATCTGCTTTACATGCAACACAAAAAGGGAGTTCTTCACGAAGAAGCAGATTAGCCTAACACACCTCCTCAGTTGTTGTTACAAGGATAAATGGGATTATCTCCAAGCAAGCTGCCTTGAGTTCCTTCCTTGGAGGAAGAACCGGATAGAAAGATAATATTTTGATGAACAGAGTTCCCGTCTTTTCCAGAGAGAACACAGGGGAACACAGGCAATGAGCATGAGATATTAAGGAAGTAGAGTGCGTAAGAAAAAAAAACAAGGATCCCGTCCAGCCAAAGTTATACACTTTTATGCTCAGATGATCCCACCAGATGTTGCCTGGATGGACCTTTGGACAAGATGAACCAATGGATGGATCCAGAGTTGCCATTCTTATGTTCAGACAGGGTGTTCTTTCACTGCCCCAACATGCTCAGTTAATCCTTAAGAACATTGCTCTTACCCGTCAGGTTGTGGCAGAGGGTGGAGAAGGCAGCCAAATTCCATGCATTTCATGAGGTCATCTTGAGCCATTAGTCAAGGTCAAATTTTGAGGGAATTTAAATGGCAAGCATCTTGTACAGGAATGGAGGATTCAGCCACAAGCTAGCCTGATCTTGTCAGATTCCAGAAGCTAAGCTGGATCAGGTCTGGTTCGAATATTTGGATGGGATTTTTCCAAGGAATGCCAGAGTCTTGTCTTGAAAACCTTACCAGGTTGCCATAAATCAACTTGACTTGACAGAACCCAAAAAACCCCCACAATTCTTTGATTTTAGCCAGGGATGTTCTACTGTTGTAAGCCACCTTGAACTAAGAGGAAAGGTGGGATATACCCAGTGGTGGGATCCAAAAATTTTAGTAACAGGTTCCCGTGGGGGTGGGATTTAAACTGTGGCGTAGTGCCAATGGGAGCAGGGGGCAGAACACTGACAGGGGGGGGTGTATTGGCCAAAGAGCATTCCAGTAGCGGGGCATTCCCTGGAAGTGGCGCTTTGTGGCAGGGCGCCAGCCACTGCGCCGGTCCTTGGGCAGGAAACAAATGCATGCAGGCGCAGGCTGCCACTCACGCCGGTGCACCTCCCGCTAGACTGCTTCAAGTTCTGCGCGCTACTGCTGAGAGGAGGGGCATAACTAAGGCAAAAAACATGTGGCAAAATCACCAATTAGTAACCCCCTCTCGGCACACACAAAGAATTAGTAACCTACTCTCGGGAACCTGTGAGTACCTGCTGGATCCCACCTCTGGATATACCAGTTATAATAAATAAAATGACTTGATACCTTATCTAAACTTGGGAACAAGCTGGATATATTAAGAAAATAAAATCAATCGGTATAAAAAAGAACAGGAAGAATTAGTGGATGGGGAAAACCTAAAAGAATACAGTGGGACATTCTCTTTTTTTAAAAAAAAATAGCATGCTTCTTTTGCCTGAAGAAGAGTTTTTGTGCTAGCAGAAGGTGAGGTCCTTGTAGCAGAGGAAGATTCCACCATAAGTGGAATGGAACCTTTGGATCAAACCAAATTTTAGCACAGAAGGTAAACAACAAGACAATGGGTTAAATAGTCATCCTTATCATGATACTTAATAAGTTAACCTCTACCTTATACGAGAAATATCACAAACATTTAGGTTGATGTCATTGCAGACACACACAAAAAATGGCTTTGTAAAAAGTAGATGTAAGGGCAGATGATACCTTTATCTAAACTTGGGAACAAGCTTGATATATTAAGAAAATGAAATCAATCGGTATAAAAAAGAACAGAAAGAATTAATGGATGAGGAAAACCTAGAAGAATACAGTAAGTGAGTATGATCAATTTCTTATTAATGAAACAAATTAAAGAACTCATTCCTGGAGAAGGTAGCAAAGCACAAAAAAACTGGAAAATGAGGGAATGCCTTAGGGATAGGTATTTTGCCAGGTTGTGGGATTTGGCAATCTGTCCATCATGTCCAGCCCCCCACCTGTAGCAATGGGGGAAAAGCGCCTGGTGCACTAATACATCCTCCGCCCCCGCCCCGGAATGCCACTGTCCCGCCCTGGAATGCCCCCACCCCACGCCTGGAATGCCCTTGCGACACCCCCACAGGGACGCATGCCCAGTGCATCACACCCCTCTCACTTCCTTGGCCTCTGGCCCCCACCCCACATCCCCATGAAGTTAAGTCATGAAGTCTACTGGGTGATATTACAGCAGGGGTCTGCAACCTGTGGTTCTCCAGATGTTCATGGACTACAAATCCCATCAGCCCCTGCTAGCACAGCCAATTGGCCCATGAACATCTGGAGAACCACAGGTTGCAGACCCCTGTATTAGAGTAATCACGATCTCTCACCTAAACCCTCTTCACAGTGTTGTTGAGAGGGCAATGTAGAATATTCCCATAACAACAACTCTGAATCCTGGTGTAAAAAGTATGATAGAAAATAATGATGAAAAAACCCTTAAAAACGGATCCTTCATTTGTTATTGAAATGTAGAACGCCCATCTACTGCATTTCTGCCAATTGATTAGAACAGCTATTAAAACGAAATGTCAATTTTGCTTTACTCGCGGAGTTCTATCTTTTCATAATAAAAAAGTTATAGAACGCCATGCCCCAAAGAGGAGCCTACGATGTGATAGGCAATAAAAAATGTCTAAGGCTTTTGAAAACCAATATAAATTCCAATAGGGTGAAACATCAACTTAAAAAAAACCATACTTTGTTACTAATAAAGCTCTGGCACACAGTTGCCCCTAATTTCCAAAGATTCAGACAGCAGAGTGTGTCAATGTCCTATAAAATATGTTTATTTTTTTTGAAGAAGAAGACATAATGTTGGTGTTTTATCTGCGAGGTTTTAGAGAAACACGCCATGCAGAATTAAAAAAGGACTATGTATTTCATCTTGACAGGAATATAAAAGTGTAAACCAATCCAAAGCTCGGCTTACTGAGCAGACTCAAACCTAATTGGACTTCTATTATCACGGAAGACAGAAAAAGCCCAGGTCATGGATGATAGCATTCCTAAACCCAAATGAATCCAGAGACGTAACAAATGCCAAAGAAGAGATGAGCAGTTTATGCCAGCATTAATCCGTCAAATTTGTCTTCTCTTTCCTGCAACAAAACCCCTGCTTTCTGAGCTTCAGTCTTTATTTTTAGTTAGTGTCATATCAAGAGCCTAACTCCTGAAGCACAGCTGATATTGCGAGAAGACCTGACAGAACGGACAATCATTGCATTGCTGTGTAACTACCTGGAAGCCTATGGTGCCAAGATTTCCTTCAAAGCTTATTTTCTAGGGTTCTGGTACATGTGAGGACTGCTGCAAAATATGGACATGTTTTGTGGATAAGACCCATATATTCCTGCCCGAGTGCTGAGATCAGAGGAGGGGGCCCACCTGGCTGTCCCACCCCCATCAGAAGTAAGGGGGTAGGGGCAGAGGTGGGATCCAGCAGGTCCTCACAGGTTCCCGAGAGTAGGTTACTAATTATTTGTGTGTGCCGAGAGGGGGTTACTAATTGGTGATTTTGCCACGTGATTTTTGCCTTAGTTACGCCCCTCCCCTCAGCAGTAGCGCGCAGAACTTGAAGCAGTCTAGCAGGAGGTGCACCGGCGTGCGTGGCAGCCTGCACCTGCGTGCATTCGTTTCCCGCCTAAGGACTGGCGCAGCAGCTGCGTCCTTGCCACAGCCCCGCCCAGGAATGCCCTGCCCCCGGAATGCCCCACTATGCCCCCAGAATGCCCCGCCCAGCCCCATTGGCGATACACCACAGTTTCAATGCCACTACCATGGGAACCTGTTACTAAATTTTTTGGATCCCACCACTGGGTAGGGGCTGCCCATACAGCTTTCTCCACAGTGGCCCCTACACTGTGGAATACTCTCCCTCCAGATGTTCACCATTCCCCTACTCTTTTCGAGTTTTAGTGCCTGATGAAGACTACCTTCTTCACCCTGCATTTGGCTGATTTCCCTGCTGGGAGGGGGCCCCTAAGGTGTCCATACACCCCACCCTTTTGGGGGGATGGGTAGGGTGGGTGCTGGAGATTTTAGGTAGTGTTTGGGTTTTTAGGATGGAGCCTTATGATAATCTTATTGCTGTGATTTTATTATTGTATGGTTTTTATTGTAACCTGCCTGAGACCCCGGTAAAGGGCAGATAATAAATGCAAATGAATAGAAATAGAATAAAAAATAGAATAAAAAATAGAATAATCCACCAGGCCTTTGGGGAGGCCGGCCGCTGACGGCCCCTCCTTTTATAACATCGGTGGATCCTGCCATCAGTGGATTATTAGCCAATGTAATTGCTATAGTATCAGAGGTCTATGCTCCAAAAGTGTGTGTGTGTGTGTGTTTGTGTGTGTGTAATCAAAAACAATTACCAATTACTAATAATGGCTGTTCTTAATACAAATTCTAATTATCCAAAATGTATTTAAAAACCCACTGATAAATGCCTTCTATTATAACTTTCTAAATTTTTGCTTACATAATAAAAGTTGTATTAACATGTAATCATCATTTTTCATAAAGTGATTAATCATTTGTTTGTTTTCCTTTAAACCCTTTTTCAAACAAATATACAATATATCATCAACATTAATTATAATTTATATACATAATTTCAACAGTATTCTTCATTTTTCACCATTATGCTTTCTCACTCTATCCTTCCTTCCTTCCTTCCTTCCTTCCTTCCTTCCTTCCTTCCTTCCTTCCTTCCTTCCTTCCTTCCTTCCTTCCTTCCTTCCTTCCTTCCTTCCTTCCTTCCTTCCTTCCTTCCTTCCTTCCTTCCTTCCTTCCTTCCTTCCTTCCTTCCTTCCTTCCTTCCTTCCTTCCTTCCTTCCTTCCTTCAATTTGGAATAATATAACTAATACACTTTCCATTTATCTTCCGATTCTTTAATTGGTTGCTTATGTACCAAGGCCCCTTCTGCACATGCAAAATAATGCACTTTCAATCCACTTCCAATGCACTTTGCAGCTGGATTTTACTGTGCGGAATAGCAAAATCCACTTTCAAACAGTTGTGAAAGTGGATTGAAAGTGCTTTACTCTGCATGTGCAGAAGGGGCCAAAGTTGATTATTTTTCCATCGCTGTCCGTCCCTCTGATTTTATTTTCCCAATTCTTGTGGCTTGGACACTCTTCTGTCTTCCATGTTTATTTATTTTATTTATTTTTTATTTATTGTTCCACTTATATACCGCCCTCCCCCAGAGGGCTCAGGGCGGTTTGCAACCTGTTGTTGCAAGTCCTACTCTAGTTGCAATAATCAAATACTCTAGTTGCAATAATCAAATACTGAAGCAGTTCTGAAATTTGTTGGAATTGTTTTGGCAATATGCCTAATAATAAAATTCAGGGGTGTACCTAGGGAAAATGGAGCCTGGTGCAAAAAATCTGAGTTTTGCTGCCCCCCCCCATGTTCATTTGTGTTTTTTTTAAAATTAGTGTTTGTTTCAGTTTTCGGCCTGCAGGGGGCGCAGTTTTTAGGCTAGCAGCATTTCAGGGTATCTTTAGGAGACTATCCTGATGATACCAGCCAGGTTTGGTGAAGTTTGGTTCAGGGAGTCCAAAGTTAAGTACTCTCAAAGGTGTAGCCCCATCTCCTATTAGCTCCCTTTTGGGAGTCCATAACTTTGGAGCCCCTGAACCAAACCTCACCTAACTTGGGTGGTATCATCAGGAGAGTCTCCTGAAAATGTCCTGAAGTTTTGGTGCTGCTAGCCTAAAAACTGCGTCCCCTGCAGGCCACACACCAAAAAACACCAAAAAATACAAAAACAAACCTGAAATGTTTGCTGCCCCCAGGTGTGCGCCCCATGCAACACGCACCCCCTGGTCCTCTTGTAGCTACGCCTCTGATAGAATCTTAGCATCAATTGCTCCTCCATTGATTTTTTAAAAGATTTTCTGAATTTTTTCATGCATTTCTTTCCAGAATTTTTAAAACTTTTCAGCACATCCACCACATGGGATAAAATGAACCATCCACTTCTTTACATTTCCAGCACTTCCCTTTTATCATACTTGTCCATCTTCCCAATATCCTTCAGAGTGATGTGCCGCCAAAAGAACATTTTTGTATCAATTTTCTCTTACTGTTTGGCTGGAGGTAAATTTTAGACCTTTTGTCCATAAGGTTTCCCATTGCTGAAAAGATACTTCTGCAAAGTTTTGCATCCATCTGACCGTACACGTTTTCATTTGTTCTAATTTCTGCATCAAATTGAAATAACAGTTATAAAGTCATATTAATAAATGTTCTTTTTATTGCGTAATCTTCTTTTCAAATTCTGTCAGTTCCTTTATTATACCACTTGCTGTATTAATTTCCTTTTTTAGTCCTGAAACTAATTGAAAGTATAACAGCCATTGTATTTTTTATCTTTGTCCTTTATTTTTTTCCAAGGCCTAATTTCTCCTTGAATGTCTATCATATCTCATGTTATAAAGTCAGTGTTTTTCACCACATTCTTATCATAATGAGCCTCTATAGATGACAGTAGTGGAGATATTGGAGGGCTAATTCTTTTTCATGTAGCTTCTCAAATTTTGAACAACCCATCTCTGATTACATGGCTTCTATTTTATGCTATATTTTTCTTCCTCATTGATTTTTCTGTCCCTAAGGAATTGTGTAATCCTTCTAAATCTGCCATTTCTAATTTTATTGCCCTCTAGTTAGGGTTTCTAATCCAATCCGCTTCCCAAACAAGACCAGGTGCTTGATAGTATAATTTAGTACTAATCCTCTCCTCTTTTCCTCTTCTTGGGGTTTTTGCCATTCCATATAAATGTTTATCTGTATCTTCCATCCCTTCAGGGTTTCTTTCTCTTGTATATTAATTGATAACATCTATCTATCTATAAAAAGCTAACCATTTGTTTGTTGGTCTTGCCCTAACGCCGAAACAGCTGGACAGATTGCCCCCAAACTTTCACATGACGTCGCTCCCTGTTGCGGGCAGGTAATTGGACCTTCAAATTGCCAAAAGTCCATACCTGAGCCAGGTAAAACGTCTTTTTCCTGGCGCACCAGGCCATGAAGCTGGCTCTGTTTAACTGTCACCCTTAGAATGTTCGTGCAGCCTGTCTGTGGCCTGAGGGGTTGGTATGCCCTTAGAATGTTCGCAGAGATGGGCAGAGATGAGCAGTGAAAACAGTAAATAGGTAATACTGTTAGGTAATACGAGTGGAAGTGAAACACATACACACTTTTCCGTGTGAGACGTCAGGTGGGGTTCCCCCCCCTCACACGCAGGTAACTTTCACTCTCTGTGCCTCACCCACTGCTACCACACAACACACATACTCTCATACACATCCACTTCATCCTCACACACCTCACTCTGCCCTCCCTCACATCCAACCACCACTTACGCACTTCTTCACCCATATTCGCCACAGCTCTCTTTTACTAAAAGCGAGCTGGTGTTTGCCTTTTTCTTCTAAGAAAATCTGCGGGGTGGGAGGCGAACCAACACTACTGGCTTTGCTTCTTTTGCACGTGGCCCTTTAAAAACCCAGTGAGCTGGCCTCGATCTGAACGCCTCACCACCCTGCCTCTGCTGCCTGACTGGGATAGCCTGCTTGCCCCAGTTCTGCCTTACCCAAACCAGGACTGTGCATGTCAACCAGCCTCATGGACAGCGGGATTCACACTCTGGACAGTTCCATTGTGGAATGGAAAGGGTTACCTTATACTAAAAACCAAGAAAACACCATATAATAATGTGAAAAGGGAAAGAGGGATTCCATTTGATCATCCCAAAAAAGAAGAAGAAGAAGAAGAAGAAGAAGAAGAAGAAGAAGAAGAAGTAGTAGTAGTAGTAGTAGTAGTAGTAGTAGTAGTAGTAGTTTGGATTTATATCCCCCCTTTCTCTCCTGTAGGAGACTTAAAGGGGCTTACAACCTCCTTGCCCTTCACTCCTCACAACAAACACACTGTGAGGTGGGTGGGGCTGAGAGAGCTCCGAAAAGCTGTGACTAGCCCAAGGTCACACAGCTGGTGTGCACTCGCACAGGCTAATCTGATTTCCCCAAGTTCTCTTAATAGCCAATTACTCTGCATTAGCCCTTCTCCCATTCCCAAGTATTTCTGTTTCCTGGATCTTATGACATGTGCTGCTACTTTTCCCCCATTCCTTCACTCTCAGTATCTGGCCCCTTCCGCACATGCAGAATAATGCACTTTCAATCCACTTTCAATCCACCTTGTAGCTGGATTTTACTGTGCAGAATAGCAAAATCCACTTGCAAACAATGGTGAAAGTGGATTGAAAGTGCATTATTCTGCATGTGCGGAAGGGGCTTCAGTCAGTAACCACCACTGAACAGATTTGAGTGGGATTCTGAATAGACCTCCTTAGAATTGGTCTCTCTGTCTGCCTGGAGCTCTTCACTTGCTATCAGATACGATGGTTGTTTGGCTCTGTCCTACATTCTGTAGGCTTCGTCCTACATTCCGGTCTGATTGAGCTGATTTTCCACACATTGGTGAGAAAACATTGTCTCAAATCTCTTGATTCATACACACATCACCAGTTCTCTTGTTTACTGAAAGCCATTAATCAAGTAATCAAAATGTTAACACCTGTTTCCCTGTGGATTATGGTTGCAATCTGCAAGTGGGACAAAAAATATTATGGGTACAAAATACTGAATCTGCTTTTGCGACAGAGGGGAAAAAAACAGTCACCTAATCTCTGGCAAACAGCTCTCTGAATCTCGGCTCAGTGCAGTGTGTGAAAACTAATTTTACTGTTGATTAGGTAGGAACATAGCTAAACAGATGATTTCTACCTTTTAGGCTAACAGAATGCGAATAGCTGGAAATCCTTGGTGTGTATCACAAATGTTTCCCCTCCCACTAATAATTGAGGATGTTTGTATGCTGCTAACAGTACTCCCCATGATCATTATACTGTAACATTAACACCGTTGCATCATGGGAGACGCGACAGATAGTGATCCTCAGCAAATGCATGTTCAAAGGAAGCAAAGTGCTGATAAATCAAACTTGGTCCCCTCAAAATAATAAATTCATCGAGGCAATAATGTTCAGCTTCAACGCCAGCTGCTTAATTATTTATCGTATTTATAATACATGGACTGGAATTGGGCGCGCGTGTGTGTGCAGCACATCTTTTAATTTGCGCTCGGTAACACAACTCTCCACATTCAGGATAATGTTCGATGGGAGCCATGATTCTACGGCAGTGTAATGTTCAGACAGGAGATGCATTGCTGATATGAGAAGGCAGAGGGAGGGAGGGAGGGAGGGAGTAAATAAAAACAAATGCTCGCTTTTGTGGCACGATTATAGCCACCCTAAGAGACCGCCTGCTTTATTTATTTATTTAAAATATTCATGGGCTGAAACTTCCCATTAACAACAGGGCCTCGCCAACGTGAGCCTTAACGCATCTCTCTGTGAAAATAAGACCAGTATTTTAAATGTCAGGAGCACACATTAAAACAGTTTCCTGTTCAAAAAAGGAGCTAATGAGAATGCCTAATGTTATGAGCACCGTTAGAAACAGACACTGCTTCGAAAGAGGGTGAAAGCGTATTGGAGGTCTTGGATCACAACCGTTTCAGAAAACACTGTTCCTAACACCGTGACTTGAACCAACAAGTGTGAGAATTTCTGTGCCATCCCTAGGGGCACTGAAAGCAGCACTAAGAAAGTCTGAATGTGAGCAGACCTAGATGCCAGCACTTGAATTACATTTTATTTGGTGATCAGGACCAAGTTTCCTGCTTCTTCAGATGAGAATCATGCAAATTTCTGGTGACTAGAGTCTGGAGGTGGACAGCAGATCCTAATGCCCCAGAATCTAACCCCCACCAGCAGAGGCGTAGGGGGCCCAGAGGTGCGCGTCGCACTGGGCTCCCGGCTTGGGGGGGGGGCAAAATTTTCAGGTTTGCTTTTTATTTTTTTTAGTGTTTTTCAGTTTTTGGCCTGCAGGGGGCACGGTTTTTAGGCTAGCAGCACCAAATTTTCAGGGAGTTTCAGGTGAGGTTTGGTTCAGGGGGTCCAAAGTTATCGACTCCCAAAGGGGGTGCCCTCATCTGCCATTGTTTCCAATGGGAGCTAATAGGAGATGGGGACTACACCTTTGAGAGTCCCCCCTAAACCAAACTTCACCAAACCTGGCTGGTATCACCTGGATAGTCTCCTAAAGATACCCTGAAATTTTCATGCTGCTATCCTAAAAACTGCACCCCTTGCAGGCTAAAAACTGAAAAAACACTAAAAAATACAAACAAACACAAACAAACATTGGGGAAGGGCAGCAAAACTCAGATTTTGCACCGGGCTCCATTTTCCCTAGCTATGTCTCTGCCCACCATGGAAGACAGGCAGGCTTATCTTCCGGCTTGTCTTACAAATAGAATTACTGTAGTAATCCCAGAGAAAAGATGGATTTACTCTGATGTTTAGAAGGGAAACATTAATTCCACAACAACAAGAAATGGCACACCTATTTAAATTACACAGCAGAGCGATTAGCTCTAAAGTGGATCAATGAATCCAATAGTCTGGGCTACAGGAGAAATGACATCCGATGCGTTGAAATCTTTGTGTTTTTTTAAAAAAAAAACTGGATTAGAAAGAAAACGACCACGGTGGTCCATTTTCATCAAGGCAGAGCTTTTGTGGCTTTGAAGCCTAGAAGAATTAAAAGGGGAGATATGAAAGAAAGATAGTGGCGCCATTTCAACAAAATAGAAGAGGTTACCGTCGCATTGATTGCAGAGGTCTTGGGTAATGAAAATGCAGTAACGTGTGTTCTCCTTGTTGGTTTATTTTAACATGATCTGTTGTAACAAGCAATGCAGGTAATTTGCTGAAAAATGCACTTTCTGAAGAAAGGCCAAGGCAAATTGAATTGAATAAGGTTCAGGCTTAAGGGGAAAGGGGCCGAGAATCTTTTCCATGTGACCTGAAAGACCTGGTGTGGCAAGGCCGAGTCGGGAGAAGCATCGCAAGCAATATGTGCGACTTGTTCCTTGTGAGGTGAAGTTGTACTTTAGGGCCCTCACGCCTGATGGTGATTTGCTTAATGGGTAAGGCTGCCAGATCGGGATGGTGTTTCCCCACAAGGGCAGGAGATTTGCTCTCAGTCCAGCAGCTGGTAGAAGAAAAATAAACATTAAAAAAAATAATCATTAGCATATCAGCTAATGGAAGAGGCATCACGCCACTCTAGGAATCACCAGAAAGTCAACAACAACAATCAAGCCTTTATAGGCATATACAGGTAGAATACAAAAAAAACCCACAAATGTAAAACAATCCCCAAAGAAAATAATAACTGAGAATCTCTTAATAACAGAGTGACATAACAAAATTAAAAAGAACAGGGCTATCCTTTAGGGTGTATAGTTTCTAGTAAAAAAACATGGCCACCAATTCACAAACTACAGGATCAGAATTATTTAGCAAGTCTAAGATCTTTTGAGTATCTGATATCCTGTCACAGTTCAAGAGAAGACCTGAAAGTCATTGATTTTACAATAGAGTTTACATCAATTCCTAGAGTGATGCAATATCTGCCTCACCAACTGTGCAATACCCCTGCCTCCCCAAACACCCATCAGATGCCTGCCTCCCTGTGGGGTCTGTAGTGACTTTTAGTCCAGATTACATGGGATCTATGGAATGACATTCTTTTTCAGCATCCTAGCCATTCTCACTTTCACAATTGATTGAAAGTGCATTTTGCTATTCCGCACAGTAAAATCCAGCTGCAAAGTGCGTTGAAAGTGGATTGAAAGTGCATTATTCTGCATGTGCAGAAGGCGCCTAAGAGTGTAATCCTACGGAAAGTTACTCCAGCGTAGTGTAGTGGTTAAGAGCAGGTGGACTCTAATCTGAAGCACTGGGATGGACTCTCCATTCCTCCACATGAGCAGCGGACTCCAATCTGGAGAGCCAGATTTGTTTCTCCACTCCTACATGTGAAGCCTGCTGGGTACCCTTGGGCTAGTCACTGTTCTTCAGAACTCTCTCAGCCCCACCTCTCTCACAAGGTGTCTGTTGTGTTTGTAAGCCACTATGAGACTCCTTATGGTTCAGAAAGGCAGGGTATAATCCATAATTGACATTGTTGTCTTCTCACCACAAGATTGCACTGTAACAGCTCAATTCAAAGGGGAAGGGGCAGTAGAGTCACGGCTGGGGATCTCCCAAAGAAAGTTGGTCCACGAAACTGCCCCCTCTGTGCCACCATTGGCACTTGCAGTGTTGGCCAGCCGCTGCAGGGGCCAGCTTATGGATTTGACTGCTGCAGCAGCCAATCACGGACTTATTTCTTTTGATGCTGGCAGTTGTGTCCGTTTGAATGACATAAGTGACACAGACGCCGGCACAACCCTTCACCAGTGCAGTTTCTGCCTCCCCCTCTTTGGATTGCTCAGTTCACAACCTGCACTCCTGCCTGCACTGTTCAATAGGCATGGCTGTATATTTACCTTTGTATTCCTTTGTATGGTGATACCATCTGTCCATTGAATTTATGGTAAATTTATGGTAAATTGGTTTAATTGTATTCATGATGTTTATATGTTCTATTATTACTTTATTGTATGGATTTTTATTGGTATTATGCTATGTCTATGTTTATGATGTTATGATCCTATGTTTATTGACAATATGGCTGATTCCACATGGGCCAAAAACAGCAGTGTGAAAACGGTGGGAAAATGGTGTAAAAGGGTTTAAATCGGTGTAAAAGGGTTTATACTGTTTTCACACCGTTTTCACACCACTGTTTTTGGCCCATGCGGAATCAGCCTATATTTATTGATGTGTTTATTGATGGTTGTTGTATGATGTTATGATTTATGATGTTATGTTTATGATGCTATGTTATCATTTATGATGTTAGGTTTATTGACCCTATGTTATTGATGCCTTTATTGATGATTGTTCTATGATGTGATGTTTATTTATGTTGTTATTATGTTGTTGTGCACCGCCCTGAGCCTTTCAGGGGAGCGCAGTATACAAATTAAATATACCATACCATACCAACCTCTCCCATCTCTGGTTTTAAGTCTGAATAGCACATTCAATACTGACCTTACTACAGTATCCACCAGTAGTCTGAAAGGACCACCCTAAAAGCACACTATTTTAAACCCAATGATTTCAAGGGTTTCACTCTTTTTAGGATAGCACTGAGAATGACTAAGACAAAAAAAAAATCAGTCCTTTTCTTCCTGGCTATCCTTACTACAATTTTCTTCAGCTTTTGCCTTTTTAACATACTAGAATTGATCGTGTACTGGGCTGAATTGTCTCACCCCAGCTCCACATTAATCTGCAATGAGAAGGCAAGGTAGAGGAAGATACCATGCATTCTAATCTGGAGGAACTGGGTTTGATTCCCAGCTCTGCTGCCTGAGCTGTGGAGGCTTATCTAGGGAATTCAGATTAGCCTGTACACTCCCACACAAGCCAGCTGGGTGACCTTGGGCTAGTCACAGCTTCTTGGAGCTCTCTCAGCCCCACCTACCTCAAAGGGTGTTTGTTGTGAGGGGGGAAGGCCAAGGAGTTTGTAAGCCCCTTTGAGTCTCCTACAAGGAGAGAAAGGGGGGATATAAATCCAAACTCCTCCTCCTCCTCATCCTCCTCCTCCTCCTCCTCCTCCTCCTCCTCCTCCTCCTCCTCCTCCTCCTCCTTCTTCTTCTTCTTCTTCTTCTTCTTCTTCTTCTCTTAACTCCTGAAATTTGTTCCCATGCCAGATTGTGATGGAAGAGCATTGATGCTCTTAAACTTAGAAGATGAGCCAAAACACCCACAAAACAAGGAATGACAGAGTATCTACTGGAAATGTGCACCCTGAAGGTAAGTTTCTGGATCATCAATATCCAAGCCCACACCTGCTTGTTAACCTCGATAAGGTAATTAATCTGAATGAAATTTACCACATTTGTACCTGAAGCAATTAGACCAGATCAGAACTTTTTTTCCCCTGGAAGCCACACACTACTATTGTAAGAAGGATCAGATAGGAACTGGGATATAGGCCCCTTCCGCACATGCAGAATAATGCACATTCCATCTGGTTTCACAGTTGTTTGAAAGTGGATTTTTCTATTCCGCACAGTCAAATCCAGCTTCTAAGGGCATCGAAAGTGGATTGAAAGTGCATTATTCTGCATGTGTTGAAAGGGCCATAGAGAGGAATGTGTGGTCCCATCTGCAGGAAGGCCGACAACCTCTGATGTCGCAGTTCCATTTTAGCAAAGGAATTCTCAGAGAGCAACAGATTTGGAACTTCAATTGGTTCAAAGACACAAATTTGCACAGGTGTTTCTGATTCAGACTATTTTAGAGACGTTTGTTTCA
This sequence comes from Sphaerodactylus townsendi, assembly GCF_021028975.2. Lineage (NCBI taxonomy): Eukaryota > Metazoa > Chordata > Lepidosauria > Squamata > Sphaerodactylidae > Sphaerodactylus > Sphaerodactylus townsendi. Next base: position 13,033,162 of record NC_059426.1, on the reverse strand, counting down.
ATATGGCTGCAGTAGATTATATACCGTTAGAGCTCTTTGTTCAGTCTACAAATCTATTTCCCCAAATCTCCACCCACCCACTCACTCACTCGTTCTCTCTTTTGTGTTCACCGTTCCTTCACTTTCGTGAGAAATTAAATCTCCGGTGTTTCCAGACAGTCATGTTAATACTGTGCAACCCGTCTAAAGCGCACCTCCTCTTGGTAGCTGTAAAATTTACTGCTGAGAAGGTGGTGCAAAAGTCAAACGTGTTTTCAGAAAAACCCAGAGGAGTTGACATCTAAATGTGATTACATTTATGAAGGCCCTGCTGGTTCTCCTGTATTACAACTTGGACAGAAAGGCATTACAACATAAGCCTATTTGCTGAGCGGCCATTACCGAATGCAGAGCAAAACCCTGGGAAATCAGCCTATTCACGTTCCTTAGAGGCTGTCGATATTCAGGCAATGAGGGAAAAAAGCAAAACACATAAATCTTGGTAAAATAATTTAAAGTCCAGATGCCGAAAATCCAGTCATATACATGTTTCCTGCAGATGATAGCTCAGGAAGGGGCATGTGGTGTGTCTTGCCCAACTCCAGCTACGCGGGCCCTGCGGGATCGTAATGAATTTCATAGGGCCTGCAAGACGGAGCTGTTCCACTGGGCTTTTGGGGAGTCTGGCCGCTGATGCCCCCCCTCCTCCTTTTCATAACATCTGTGGACCCTGCTGTTCCCTCTCTCCCCTTCCCCTCCCCCCTTTTTGTTAGGGGATTTTTAGTAGGACGCGATCAGTATATTTGATTAGGATGCTGAATTTTAATGGGGTTGATTTTAACATATAGAGCCATATTTAATGATTATTTACTGATTTTATCTGTGCTCTATCTATTTGTTTTGTTCACCGCCCTGAGCCCTTCGGGGGAGGGCAGTTTATAAATACAATTAATAATAATAATAATAATAATAATAATAATAATAATAATAATAATAATAATAATAATAATAATAATAATAATAATTATTATTATTATTATTATTATTATTATTATTATTATTATTATTATTATTATTATTATTATTATTACACACATCTGGATTGTCAAGCATTGGAGGATTCTGCACGGCAGAGTTATAACGAGGGGAAACGACTTCATTTATTGTCATGCCCCCTCTGCTGCAACTGACAGCTCCTCTGAAGAAACCCTTGTTGCAGCTGATAGCTCACCCGAGAAAGGGTTAATGGAGCCTAGCAAAGAGAAGCCAGCCGAACCTGTAGAGCCTGAACTCACACAGGCTTCTGACTCAGAACTAATCAGCAGGGCTAAAGATGATGCTAGCAGCTCTGAGTTTCCACATGCCAGCCTGAGGTGCAGGCAGAGATTGAGACTGGCCTTAAGGGAGAGCAAGGCTACTGTCAGACTCTTGAACGTGGAAATAACAGAGACTGTGGGAAAGTCCAAGAGCAGTTTATTCCAGGTGATACAAAGAGTAACAAAGTAAAGCATGATCTGAGCTAGAGAGTTCAGATCCAGGACATATATCCATTAATCCCCCCCGTTTCGCCCCACACCAAATGTCCACTACAGTTTCTACTACAAAGCTACAAAGAACCTGGGAACCTTTCACACCTCTTTGAAGATGGGCTGGCGCCAGGAGATTGCTAGGAAAGGAAGAGGGAAACAGGAAAACAATTGCAAATCACACACAGCAAGACATCAAGATACTGACAGGCATGGTCCTGACAGCTACAAGCTGGGCATTACCCAGAGCCTTTGCAGGAGCAGTCCCAGGCAAGTAGCTCTGATGAATAAAAAGCCTTGGGCAGGAACTGCAATTGCCGTTGCAAAGTGGATTCTACCTGACCTTGTCTACACACCATTGCTGTCTCCAGAGCTGGCGGTTAAATCTGACCTTGATTTCTGAATTCTCCTGGTTGCTGTATGCATTCCTGGCAATTGACTCCTGGCCTGATTGACTCCTCTTTAGACTCTCCTATGGATTCTGTAACCTTTAATTCTTTTTAGAACTATTAGCAGCCCAGCCTTGAGCCTCCTCAGTACTGTGTGTTTCTGTGGCAGCACATTTATAACTATTGTAACTCATTATAAACATGCTGTGCGGAATCCACTTTTGTGAGCCTCTAATTCTGAGCTCACCTTGGGCAAATCAGTTAAAAGTCAGGTCCACCATAGAAATGATTATGTATTATTTATTTATTTTATTAGATTTTTATACCGCCCCATCCCCGAAGGGCTCTGATATCACACAAGAGGTGATGTTATCTGAATTAGTGAAGTCTGTCCCATTTTTGGCTGAGGAAGAGGAAGAGGAAGAGGAGGAGGAGGAGGAGGAGGAGGAGGAGGAGGAGGAGGAGGAGGAGGAGGAGTTTGGATTTATATCCCCCTTTCTCTCCTGTAGGAGACTCAAAGGGGCTTACAATCTCCTTGCCCTTCCCTCCTCACAACAAACACCCTGTGAGGTGGGTGGGGCTGAGAGAGCTCCAAAAAGCTGTGACTAGCCCAAGGTCACCCAGCTGGCATGTGTGGGAGTGTACAGGCTAATCTGAATTCCCCAGATAACCAGGTCAGATCTTGCACTGTGAGAGAAGGGCAACTGGGATCTTTTCCACCTAAAGACTTTTTTCCCTTTAGAAAGCTGCAGAAAACCAGAATTTTAAGTGAAGTTTAGCAACTCAATTAAAGAGAAAAATAGAACACACACACACAGTTTGGCAAAACACACACATCCAGAAATTCAGGAACACATACAGAGTATCAAGGGAGCCAAGGATATAGATAGAAGTGAAGGATAGATTGGAATAGTGGAGGTCATTGTAGGGTGGGTGATGTTTACCAGTTTCAGAAAAAAAGGTTCACAGAGGCAGGATCAGTGGTGGGATTCAAATAATTTAACAACCGGTTCCAGTAGTGGGATTCAAATAATTTAACAACTGGTTGTTTACAACCACCATTTTAAAAAACCGGTTCTGCCAAAATGGTACGAACTTGCTGAATCCCACCACTGGGCAGGATCCAACACCTGTGTTGGATGCAGAGAAAGAGAAGCAACCTTGGGAACAGTGAAGACAGTTCAGGGACCAAAGAGCCAGGGTTCCTCATTTGGGAGGACCAGTGTTAGCAGGCAAGCCATAGCAAGACCAGGGGGCAATGTTTTTTTCACAATGCCCTACCATTCACCTCTGCTGATGTTTTAGGCAGTTCAGACTAAGGCCCTTTCCGCACGGGCCATTTACAGCGCCCTAGGGATGGCAAAAACGCCGTCCCTAGGGAGCTGTTCACATGGGGGGTGCAGCTGCATCGCAGCTGCACCACCCTTGCTCCCCCCCCAGCAGCGCAAAGCCGCCATTTTTCCACCTCGCTTCCCGAGCAAGGTTTTTGGAAAACAGTGGCTTCCAGCCGCTGCTATTCGCATGGCAGCGGTTTGAAGGCGCCATCCCCCCCTTTCCCGATCGATGTACCTTCTCTGCGACCTTCCAGCGCATCGCCTGGGCCTGGGGACACCCCCCCCTGCCCTGCAACACCAGAGCGGTCATGCAGGGCAGGGGGCATATACGCCAACGCACCCCCCAGCGTGGCCGTGCAGAAGCGGCCTAAGATGGATGCCGAATCTTCATTCAGGACTATGATGCCAAGAGAGGGGCTTCATCTGGACATGCTTTCCAACTTCTAATCAATACACATAGCAGCTAGCAACACCATTCCTGTGGCTTTGACCATTGCCATCTAGATAACAATAACCCCAGTCTGTTCACTAGACCACAAAGGATATACAAATGCCACTCAGTCTTAATGCAATTGGCATTTGTCTAACTCTCAGCTGACTATGACACTAATAGAAAAGTCTCTGGTAGGGCACATCTCAGAAACTGTCATCCCCGCCCCCCAACACACACACATCTTGTCAAGGAATTTGCATGCTGACAATGTTAGCATACCTACTCTAAAGTGGATTCTGCAAGGGCCAAAACCAGCGGAAATTCTATGTTAACACCATAGAGTTTCCAGTGAATCCTAGAAGGGCATGATGTCATTTACAGGTTCACCCCCTGAATCACATCATGCCATCGATGCAACAGTGCCCCCGTGTGTCTACCCCCAGTCTTCTGCTGTCTGCCTGGGAAGGACTTGAATGAATCTCTGTATTAAAAGTTCCCTTGAAGCTTTACTTAAATTCTGCAGGAGAACTTCTCTGTGTGATCAGTTTTCTGCTTGCAAGGAATTTTCTTTTTTTTTTGCCAAATATTTTTATTTTTTAAAATATAGTCATACATTGCAAAGTTTAACAAGATTTGTTACAGAAAATTAACAAAAAAGAAAAAGAAGAAGGAGCCTAAACCCCTCTTGTTATGGTTTCGTTCAAACAACTAAATATCTGCTTATCTGCAGTAGTGTTCTCTTCTCCGTTATTGCAGTCTCCTTGTTACAGTCTACTGAAAGAAAGCAAATTTCATATTTTACACATTTGGCTATAGCCTGTAGCTAGATAGTGAGAAGCATTAGAGTTAAAAAAGAAAAAAAAAGAAAGAAGAAAGGGAAGAAGAAAGAAAGAAAGAAAATAAGGAAAAAAAATATGAGTAATAATATAAAAGACTTCCCCCCAAGCTCCTTGACATTTATCTTTATACAAGTTTATATCATATATAAGTAATATCTGTATTTTCTGTAATTATTTTGCACTCACATTTGCTTTTATATCATTCCCATTACAGGGAAAGAAAAAAAATATATTAGGTTCACCATCGGAATGTTTCGGCAACACACATTATTATAATTCATATCTATTTTTAATATATATGTCCCAGTTCTTCCAAGATAATTCCTGAGTTTTAAATTTGTTATAGTCATTATTATTAATCTTCAGATAATATGATATTAGGTCTACTGTCTTTAGCTCTTGTACTTTATGTACCCACTCTTCTACTGTAGGAATCTCTGGTGATCTCCATTTTGCTGCCAGAAGAGTTCTCGCTGCCGTTGACAAATAAAAAAACAGTCGCTGGTTATTTAATGAAAAGGGGATATCTGCCATTATCGGACTTAACAGGTAAGTTTCCATACTGATCTTAAAGTTAATTTTTAAAATCTTCTGTATATGTTTGTGTATTTTTTTCCAGTATTTTATAACTTTTTTGCATGTCCACCACATATGTGTGAAAGTGCCCTGTTTTTCCCCGCATTTCCAACACTTACAATTATAGTCTTTAAACATCTTGGCTAGTCTAACTGGGGTGAGATACCATCTGTAAAATATTTTGATATTATTTTCTCGCATTGCTGTTGATGGTGTAAATGAATAAAGATTTTTCCAATATATTGTCCATTTGTCTAGTGGTATATTTTTGCCTATGTTCTCTGCCCAAGTTATCATATTTGGTTTGACTTGTTCGGGATATGTCTTAATTTGGAGAAGTACCTTATAGATATTACTTATCAGCTTATTATTAGTTTTGAAAATAATTTTATCAAGTGGTGTTTCTTTGAGGTCAAAATCCCAAGTAGCTTTGTCTTTTTTATAAAAACTAACTAATTGATTATATGTGTACCATTGGCATTGATTGTTATTTATACTGATTGTTTCCCTTTGTTTGAGCATATATGAGGTATCTTCTTTTATGAGTATATCATGGTATCTTAATATCGGTTGATCTTGTGAGACTGTAGCTGCAATGATTCCGTTCTTGACACCCATCCCGGCAATCTATTATATAATATTTTTTTGTATTTTTGCCATACCTTTAATAGATTTTTCCTAACAAAATGCATTTTTACTACATTTGTTCTACTAGTTTTCTTGGTTGGGTCTGGCCAGAGCTGGTTATGCCAGCCCGCTGGCATGCCATATCCTTCTAGTGTTAATAATTCCTTGTCATTTAGCTGTATCCAGTCGCTAATCCATTGCATTGCACATGCATCATGATACAAATTTAAATCTGGAAATGAGAGCCCGCCTCGGTATTTCTCATCTATCATATGTATCATTTTTATTCGTGGCTTTCTCCCATTCCAGATAAAACTAGATAGTTCTTTGTTCCACTCCTCAAAAGGTTTTTTTGTTTCAATTAAAGGTATATTCTGGAATATATATGTCAATTTTGGCAGTATATTTGTTTTTACTAGGGAAATTTTCCCCAGTAGTGAGAGATTCAAATGCTTCCATTTTTGTAAATTGTTTCTTATTTCACTCCAAAGATTGGTATAATTATCTTGAAAAAGGTTATAGTTATTATTGGTAAGATAAAGGCCAAGATATTTTATTTTTTTTTCTATAGTGAAATTTGAGATCTTTTGCAGTTCGTTTCTCTGTTTTTCAGTCATATTTTTCGTTAACATCTTCGTTTTTTTTGTCATTTATAGTATATCCTGCTAGCTTCCCAAATTCTTTGATCTTATATAGTAAATGCTCTATCATTTCTAGGGGATTTCCTACAAAGAAGACCAAGTCGTCTGCAAATGCTTTGTATTTATATCTTACTCCTTTATATTTTATCCCTTCGATTTGGTTGTCCTCTCTAATTTTACTCAGAAGAATTTCTGTAATCCAAATAAATAACAAAGGTGAGAGAGGACAACCTTGTCTTGTACCTTTACTTAATTTAATTTCTTTGGAAAGATTAGAATTTATTTTTAATCTGGCAATCTGGTTCTTATAAATTGCTGATATAGCATTCTGGAATTGCTCTGTTACACCAAAATTAGTAAGCGCTTCTAGCATAAAACACCAATTAACCTGATCAAAAGCTTTATATATATCTATGAATAGTAGTGAAGCAGGGGTGTCTGGTTTGTGATCAAGGAATTCAATCACATTTAATACTGTTCTGACATTTTGTTTAGTTGATCTTCCAGGAAGGGATCCTGCTTGATCCTTATGTATTATTTTATTTAAGATTTTTTTCAATCTATTGGCCAAGATACTTGCAAAAATTTTATAATCAATGTTCAATAAGGATATCGGCCTGTATTCATCTGGTTGTAATATTGGGCCTTTGCTTTTAGGTATTAGAACTATGGTAGCTTCTTGCCAAGTGGGAGGTAGTGGATTACCTTCCATGATTCCGTTTAATATTTCTAATAAATAAGTACCAAGTTCTGTTGCAAAGGTTTTATAAAAAGCCGCCGAAAATCCGTCGGGACCCGGAGCTTTATTGTTTTTAAGCTTACTTATTGCTTCTGCTAATTCACTTTCAGATATTCGTTGGTTTAGGTTATTTAAGTCCTCTGAGGTCATTTGGGGAATATTACATTTTTTAAGGTATTCTTGTATTTCTTGTTTTTTGTTACCCTTTTCTTGGTATAAATTCTTGTAAAAGTTTTCGAATACTTGCATTATTTCCTGAGTATTATATATAGTTCTATTTTTATATTGCAATTTTGTAATAATATTTTTCTCTTTTTCTTCCCTTAATTTTGAAGTCAACCATCTTCCTGGCTTATTTGCTGAGAAGAATTCTCTCTGTTTGATAAAGGTAAGTTTCTTCACTATTTCTTTGGTTCGTAATTGCTCCATCTGTTCCTTAAGTATCTTGATTTTTTTTTCTAGTTTACTTTTCCCCAGTTTTTTTACCAACTCCTTCTCCAGCTTGCTCAATTCCATTTCTAGTATTTGGTATTCGTTTGTCTTTTTCTTCCTCTCCCTAATTTCTTGTGTTATCAGTTCCCCTCTAATTACGGCCTTACTAGCCCCCCAGACAGTGTTAATATTGTCTACCGATGCATAGTTTATATCCCAGAAGTTTTTAATGGCCTGCCTAATTTCTTCTACTAGTTTTGGTTTTTTAAAAAGCCACTCCTTACATTTCCAGGGAGGTTTTACACTCCCTGTTTCTAAATGCCATACTATTGGGTTGTGGTCTGACAAATGTCGTGATTTTATTTCTATTTTTTGGTCATATTTCTTAAATTACCTGATGCCCACAGCATATCTATTCTGGAGTGGCTTTTATGTCTGCTTGAATAGAATGTGAATTCTTTACTTTTTAATTGCTTATCATGCCATACATCATGGAGTTTAAGCAGATCTATCATATGAAAAAAGGACTGAGGTAACTTCCCACCTTTGGACAATATTTTGCTTAGTTTTTTTGTTGTTGTTCTGGTACTCAATATTTTCTTGTCTAGTGAAGTGTCAACCACCCCATTGAAGTCACCCAATATTACCCAATTTTCATAGGGAAAATCTAATAATAAGGTTGTCAATTGTGAGTAGAACTTTGACTTGTTATCATTAGGAGCATATACACCAACAACCAAAATTTCCAAAGCATTAACTTTGATCTGTATGGCCAGTATTCTGGCTTCTTTATCCTTATAAATTAATTTGGGTTCGAATTCTTTTTTAATATACATAGCTATACCCCTTTTTTTCCCTTTATAGTTTGTTTGAAACAATTGACCTAATTTTTTATTTTCCAGATGTTTCTCATCTCCCAGTTTAATGTGTGTCTCTTGAAGACAAAGTATGTCAGCCTTTTGTTTGCCAAAATAATGAAAGATACTCCTCCTTTTCCTAGGACCATTCAATCCATTAATATTACAAGTTATCACCTGTTGCAACATTTTTATTTGTTTAAGTATTTGTTATTATTTTTGTCTTAAATATATTCTAATATGTTAGATTTCTTTGTACTATAATCTAAGGTCCAGGAAGAGGAGGAGAAGAAGAGAAAAAAAAAACCTTGTATATACTAAATATACAAAATTGTTTACTAAAGTGCTTCAAAGAGTGACATTATGTAGTTAACATCATACTATTAGCAGGGGGGTTGGAGGAGAGCTAGATATACATAATACAATCCTTTTTACATATATACATACACTATTCCTCCTCCTGGAGTAATTCTCCCTTATTCTTCTCAATGAAGTCTTGTGCCTTTCTTTCTGTATTGATCACATAATTTCTCCCTTTAAATTCAAAAATGACTCCTTCCAGTTGTGCCCATTTAAAGACAATTTCATTATCTCTCAAAAGTTTTGTTAGTTTTGCGTAATTCTTCCTTTTCTTTAAAATGTAGTGGGGCACTTCTTTCATTATTTTCAGAGTAACCCCATCCAGGACAATTCTTTGTTTAGAATGTACCTTTAGAATTTGGTCTCTCATGGATTTGCGGGTACATACCAGAACAATGTCTCTTGCCACTTTTGCTTCTCTTGCATATCGGGAGTTTACCCGGAATTTTCTTTTATGGGGAAGCATTTTACAGCAATATGCCGCATTCCACCACCACATTCAGCTGCATATGTTGTCTTAGCCTGACATAGAGAACCTCTCCGTCTCCATAGCCTTGATGTAAGTGTTATGACTCGCCTTCTGTGATACTTTCTAAGCAGCTTCTCATGTGACTTATACTAAGAACCAGCCCTGCACATTACTCCATTGCTGTAACAAGAACACTGATAGGTTTGTTTCACCATAAGTCGCTTGCAACTTGATGGAATTTCACAAACACACAGGGGTTAGTATAGGATGGGAACCATTTTGAAAAATATATATATTAGAAATCCAGGGTTAGCATTAATGTTCTTTAACATTCTTTATCTTATGACTGGAAGCCTTTAAAAACATCTTTAAAAGGAGACTTTAAAAAGAGACAGCAGGGTGAAGTGGTTAAGAGCATGTGGACCCTAATCTGGAGAACTGGGGTTGATTCTCCACTCCTCCACATGAATGGCAGGATCCTATCTGGTGAACCAGATTTGTTTCCCCATTCCTACCTAGTCACAAATATTTGGAACTCTCTCAGATGCAACAAGATTTCTGTTGTGGGAGAGGAAGGGAAAGGAGTTTCTAAGCCCCTTTGAGTCTCCTTACAGGAGAGAAAGGGGTAATATAAATCCAAACTCCTCCTCCTTCTCTTCTTCCTCTTCTTCCTCTTCTTCCTCTCCTTCTTCTTGGTGGTATGATCATATACAAAGCAGGCAAAAAGGACATATTTAACTCGCCTAATGATTATAACAGACAAATATTTATACATTTGCATAGATTCCAATTGTCACTCTTCTGCTTAGAACAAATGCCACTGTTTAGAAGTCAGGCTTAGCAGTACTGCAGGCTGTAGGTTGTATTTTAATACTGATGAAAACAAACCTAACAGATGGACTGAAAACACATTTATAAAATCCAAGCAACGGAACAGAATGTCTGCCATTTCTAAATAGAATTACCAGCAGTATTCTAATGTGGCACGAGGGATTTCCTGGACTTCATGAATAAAGTTTTGCAGCTTGGGTAACCTATGCATCCTTCAGCGTAATATCTTTATGGCTTTACCAACATCTGACAAAGTCATAAAGCAAATGATCTGACCTTTGAAGCTCTCTTCAAGATCCCATTCATACTTCTCCCTTCCGTCTGTTTACTTGGATTCTACTTTATAACTTTTTTGAAAAAGGCAGCCCAAGTAAAGGAACAAATTAGGGGTGATAGCCCAGCACTGGCAACCAGTGGGAGGTTTTAGGGTTCGAAGATGCAAATCCTGTACCAACTGCACTGGCTGCCAATCGAGTACCGGGTCAGGTTTAAAGTTTTGGTATTGACCTTCAAAGCCATTTGTGGCCTTGGCCCTGCTTATCTGAGGGACTGTCTCTCCCTATATCGCCCTGCTAGGCCCCTCCGTTCATCAGAGGTGGACCTACTGGTGATCCTTGGCCCCAAGGCGATCTGGCTGGCCTCTACAAGGGCCAGGGCTTTTACGGCCCTGGCCCCTACCTGGTGGAACAGGCTTCCAGGTGAGATCAGGGCCCTGCGGGACTTACAAAGTTCCGCAGGGCCTGTAAAACGGACCTGTTCCGCCAAGCGTTTGGCCAGCCGGGATGATGTCAACTCCGCCATAAGAACATCTGGCCTCCCGTGGGTACATAAAGAGGGGAGGGAGGGGTTGAAGCCATCTGTAGTCTTGGTATTTTATGTATTCTTTTATGTAAATGTATATATTATGATGATGTTTTAAACTGTTTTATTATTGATGGACACCACCCTGAGCCTTTGGGGAGGGTGGTATATAAATATAATAAATAAAATAAAATAAATAAAAATTGGGATCACTATGATGCCCCATCATTTCTGTCATGAACCTAGAAGAGATGTCCTCATCTTGGGGCAATGCTCTAGAATTCCCTAAAACCCCATTGCTTTCCTTCCATTTTTGCCCATTTGCCCTATCAGACTGGACTGGGAGACCTGGCTTGGCTACAAAAAAATGCTAGATGTTTTGTTGAAGGCTTTCATGGCCGGAATCACTGGGGTGCTGTGTGGTTTCCAGGCTGCATTGCCGTGTTCTAGCAGCATTCTCTCCTGACGTTTCACCTGCATCTGTGGCTGGCATCTTCAGAGGATCAGATAGTAGGAAAGCAAGTGGACTATATATACCTGTTGAGGGGTATACAAGTGGAGTATGTATACTCCAACAGGCCTGTATACTCCACTTGCTTTCCTACTATCAGATCCTCTGAACCACAGATACAGGTGAAACGTCAGGAAAGAATGCTGCTAGAACACAGCCATACAGTCCAGAAACCACACAACACCCCAATGCTAGATGTTGCTGTCAAAGAAACTGCATTGAAGATCTCTGAATATAGATTGTATGTGTGATGTGTCATCAAGCAGCAGCTGACTTATCTAGGGTTCGAGTTTCGGATGAAACACATACCAGATTCAGCCTGAATATTCGGGCATATTCAGACAAAACTTGTCCAAATATGTCCTGCTCAAATATGAACAAATCCGAATGCAAGGTATTCAGGCTTGGGGGGGGGGGTATTTTTGGTGTTTTGGGGTTTTTGGTCTGCACGGGGCGCATTTTTAAAGCTAATGGCACCAAAATTTTAGGGTATCACCCAGAGACTGTTCTGATGATACCACCCATGTTTGGTGAAGTTTAGCTCAGGAGGGGCAAGGTTATGGACCCCCAAAAGGGGTGCCCCATCCTCCATTATTTCCAATGGGAGCTAACAGAAGATGGGGACTACCCATTTGAGGGTCCATAACTTTGCCCCCTGAACCTGACTTCACCAAACTCGGGTGGTATCATAAAAATAGTTACCAGGCGATGCCCTGAAATTTTGGTTCTGCTAGCCTTAAAAATATGCCCCTGCCAGCCGAAAAGTGAAAAAACACCCTCAAAATACAAAAAGATTCAAACAAATCAGAATTTTTCAGACTATATCCGAATATGTTATTTGTCTTATTTGAGCATACAGATAATTTTATGCCCAAATAAATCCGAATTTTACCGAATTTTATAGAATGTGTAGGGTATTTACCAAGCCTAAGTGTGCCCATAGGACTTTCAAGGCAAGATATTTTCAAAGGTGGTTTGCCGTTGCTTGCTCCTGTGTAAAGATGCTGGTTGAGCTCGCTCTTCTGATTGCCGTCCGGCCTTGACAGGATTCCTTCGGCCGGGCGAGGAGCCAGAATCCTCCATAGTAACCTTGCTTGTGGCCTTATCTTAGATGTGTGAAACTAGCATTCCGTTCCCATGAGAATGTGACCGGGTGGTAAGGGGGGGGAACGGTTATAACCTGTAGTTTCAGCGGGAGCAGGCAGTCTTGCCATCCCGTGTATGTGTGCTTTCTGAAGTGTCTGAAATGTCAACGGACTTTGGAATCAATGCCTTTTATTTCTGCTTCTTTCGGAATTCCTTACTTTATAGGTAAGACTCAGCTTTTTCATCTAAAACCATTGTGTTTGGATTATAGTGGGATCCTTTGGTGTTCTCCAACATGCAAGGATTGAGTGTTCCAGATTATGTGGAAGGATCGATAGCCCCCAAAGAGGGCTCCGAGCCTTCCCTTCCAGGAGTCAGAGAAGCTGGGGGGAGAGAAGAATGCAGCTCTCCCTGGTGACTCTCTCCAAACCCCGGCTCAGTGCACGAAGCTTGGATTTTCTCCAACTGGATGAGCAGCGAAAGTGACTTATAGCCATGAGTTTTATGAGACAGGCGGCGCGTTGTCTATGGATCGAGGGCCCCTGTCGATTACCTGATTTGTCTCTACCCGGCATCGCATTATGGATTACAAACCCCCGATGCGTAAACCTGTTTGCTGAGGAGCTTGGGGTTGTCAACTATACATGGCGACACTCCAGAAGTCCATCGAGAGGTTCCTGGACAAATACTACGCAGTAGAGCTCCCCGTGGAACAGCAGTGGCACAGTGAACCGGGGCGCGCCCTAAGGCCCGCAAGTACTCACAGCACCCACATCTGCCCCTCCCGTTCGATTGTGGGATCTAAGATTGGTCGGGGTTATCGAGCCCTCGGGCTTATGTTCCCCTGGGCCGGGCGTGGCAGATACCAGAGGGTGCGGAGCTTCGCGGAGTGGAAGGTGGGGCCCCTTTTGATGTGGAACTCGACCCGGATCCCGATCCAGGCCCGCCGCCAACAAAGGGAGGCGCTGGGAAGACCAGCTGGTCAGCGCTTTGCAGGGATGCCAAGAGGAGGGGCTGGGAGCTGGTGCCAGGTTTGGGAACAGAGCGCGAATGTTGCCCAAAGGATGCGAAGCAGCAACAGCTTGAACTGGATAGCAAAGAAAGCAGTGTTAATGGGCCAAGCAATTCCTTGTACAAGGATCTTACACGGTTCGCGACAAAGTCCTGGGAGCATTCCCAAACTTGACTTGCAACGAGGGAGGCTACAGTGTTAAACCTATCCAAACACAAACCGAGCTGGCTTTGGCAGCCTTACAATGCTACCGAGGAGAAAAAAAATTAGAACGTGAGGGATGGCTTTTACGCATAATCACCAAGACGCACTGGCACGCTAAAGAAAGGGAACTAGCGGAACTGGAAATGGGAATTGCATGGAGGTAACATGCTTCACGCTGGCCAGGAGCCCCCGGGTCCGGATCGAAAATCTTCCCCGTGCACCCGCTGTTCCCTCCTCCCTCGGTGGCGCACGCAGTGCCGAGCTTCACCCAGTGGGCCAACAAACCCGGGCGCGCAACCAATTCTGCCGTTCCAACCACCCTTCCATTACCGCCTCAAGCCTCCAGCCTCCTGCTACCGCAAACCGCCGCAGCAGATGCCTTAGAGCTGCAGGGGAGGGGTTTCTACAGACCTCCCATCCCAGCCCGGGCTTTACGGGACAGCATCGAACTTCCTTATTTCATCTTGCAACTGGATGCCCAGCGCAAGAATTTGATGACTGTAACACGCTCTGAAAGGGGAGAAGGTCGCGAGACATTGTTGGGTCAGTGCTTCGCATGGGGTGGCTGCTGAATGGTTCGTGGACTTTCTTTATGGAACCATAAGCTGAGTGACACCTGCACGGTGGCTGCCTTCACAGCCCTGCGCCCCATGCTTTCTGCTTCAAGATCCGATGCTGCTGGAAAAATAACGCCATACAAATAGTAAGAAACCATTCAGCCAGGGTAATTGTTCTTTTCATCAATTTGCTCGTGAATTTCAGAAAGCGGCGCTGTGTAAACTTCCCTCCTGACTGGCTCTGGAACACACGCTTGAAATGTGAATATTTCTTTGAAGTTAATGGATATAAAGCTTGTCAAACAGTGCTCCTTTTTCGGATCCTACAGACCTGCTACCGAATGGATCAAACCGGCCGCAGGTAGCCGCCTGGCCTTGCCCGATGTCATGGCAAGGGTGGTCAGACTTTCGCCCAAAAGCTTCAACCACACCGCTCCTCCCGTAGTCAGAAAACCAAGTCCCCTGTTACAACGTGGAGAGACCACGCCGAGCCGCCGCCCATCACCTTGGGTTGTGCTTGCTTTACTGCGGTGGGACCCTGGTCACCTTGCCGCAAACTGCCCAAAGAAGCAAAACCTCCAGCTTCTACGTTCCACGCGACCTCCATGGCTGAAGCCCCCCAGCAACCGGCCCGCTTCCTCAGGAACAACTAAAAGCCGCCTTCGAGGAGTGAATTGGAGGAGGACACCTGGCTGTCTGCCTTCTAACTGCACCAGTGCAAGTTGGACTCCACCCAGATCTCGCGGTGAGTAGAGGCTGCAGTGCTCCCATTACTATTCTGACGCCTTTGGCCAACCCCCTCTAAACATACACGCATTTTAGCTTCCGCGACTGGTAGACTTCGGGCTGTTCCCACTGCCCCAGCGAGGCTACAGGTGGCTTTAAAGCTTGAGTTTGCCTAGGAATCCGGTTCCTCTACTAAAACCTGTATCCCCTTTACTCAAATGGATGGTAGTCCATTTGGAAGTTGAAAGGTCCGCCTCGAGTTTAAAGACCCAGCCAGTGTTTCTCCGCTATGCTGAGCATTGGGAAAAATTAAGCTTCATACTTTTCCGGCTCCAGTAGCTAAGCACTCCATTGTGTTAGGGTATGCCATGGGTTGCTCGTGACATGAAACCAACCATCATGTGGAAAGAACGCCATCCCTCCGATGCATAGACCTCCCTTGCGGGGACCATATGAACGGGAAAACCCTGTAATTGATGAAAACCCACTACCAACGCATGCTCTAAATGTGCTTTCCACCCTAGCCTGCAGAAATAACCACCCCGCGACACCAGACGTCCAGAGTGTTTTGGAGGAGCACGGAGGTGTGATCTACCACCCCCCCCTATAGAGACAATGACTGTAAAATCCTTCTGCAGCCGGGGAGCCCAACTGCCTGGCAAGGGTAGAATTCCACCGTGATGAGCCCTGCTGAAGAGAAGAGCTCCGTGCCTTCCTTGATAGATAAGCACAACCTGGCCTCAAGGGTTCATACCGCTTTGTGACTACAAAGCACTCTCATGCCCGGCTCCAGTCCTTTTGTTAAGAAAAGTATCGCTCCTTGCGAACTTTGTACTCGACTATCAGCGGGTTTAAATGCTGTTTCAATCTCAAACGCAGGTACCCTCCACCCGCCTTAATAAAGGACCTTTTAGATGCTTTTGGGTAAAGGCAGATCTTCACTAAACTGGACTTGAGAGAGGCTTATTATCGGGTCCTGATTGCAGAGGGTTATGGAACATCTGACAGCATTCAATACAAAGATTTGGTCAATATGAATGATATTTAATAATGCCATTCGGATTATCTGGGGCTCCAGGGGCTTTCATGGCCCTTAATAATGAGGTACTACAAGACTTACTGTATAAGGGAGTGGTGGTGAGGGTGTATTTGGATCTAATGGTTGATCTATTCTACAAAGTGCATTGAAGAGTATGAAAACTGGGTTCGGGAGGTATTGTGCAACGTCCTACTAGATAACTCCCTCTTTGTCAAATTGTCCAATGCTGTTTTCTTTCATCGGCTCCTCCATAGACTATTTGGGCTATCGGATCTCATCCGATGGCTTGGAGATAATCCAGCTAAAGTTGCCAAAGGTTGGTTGATTGGCCAGCTCCCACCAACAGGTGCTGGGAATTACAGTCGCTTCTAGGCTTTGCTAATTGCATTTGTGATTGATTCATTTCCTCAATTCGGGCTGAACTCTTGCCCTCTACCACTGCTAGACCTATTATTACGTAAATTGTGCTGGGTAAGGGACTCCCAGGCATTAGAAACCTGGAGCCCCCCTTCTATGGTCCCCCCCCCCGCTTTGTCAATCTCTTCATTTCAACAGCTCAAAACGGCTTTCACCACCGAGCCGGTTTTGAAACACCCTCGGATCCTGACCTCCCTTTCATGCGCTCCATGTGGATGTGCTCTGACAAAGCTTTAAAGCTGCTTACCCTCTTGCAGAAAAATAAAATGAACCAACCAAACTGAATTGCCGTGGTGCTTACTTGTCAAAAAAGTTTTCAGGTCCCGAACTGAATTGACAGTAGGGGATAAAGAGACTGCAGCCATCAAAGCAGCACTAAGCACTTGGCCATTATTGAAGGAGCCAAACACCCATTTCCAGGTTTGGTCCCGATCACCAAAAATCTGGCAGGCCCTTCCACCCCCTCAAAATGTCTGCCATGTAAAACAGTTAATTGGGCTACATTCTCTCTCAGATCTCTCCCTTCACAGTTCAGTTTTTCCTCTGGTAAAAGCAACAAACTGGCTGATCGCTGTCTCTTGGCTCCCAGGGGAAGGGGGGTTCGTTACCTACGCCATGTAACTATCCTTCACCACATTTCTCCACCCCTCCCCACAGGGTTGGATTTTGTCACATCGCAGCTCCCAGGTCTCCTCAGTCACTTCCTCCACCCATTTCCGGTTACATAGCCTCCCCTTCCTTCTTCAACAGTTCGCGGAGGCGGGCCCCAAGACCCGCCAGCCGGGAGGACCACCTCCACAACTACATTTGGAGGGCATGCGTTGGAAAAGGGGTGCTGCACAGTATCGTTCCGCCTTCTATGGGGAAGTAGGGTTCTACCGTGGACGTGGCCAAGTGATGCTCGGCAGGCAGGAGCACTTTGGATTCCCTAAAAGCACTTTGGCATTTGGCACGTCGTCCTGTTTTGGTAGCGCTCAATGCGCTAAAGACATTTGGAGACTTATATCAAGGGTGCTCGACCAATGCGGAGGCCAAATCCCACTTCCCCTGAAAGCCCCATGGGCTGCTGCAACCCTCCCCGTTAAATCCCGGGCCCTGGCAGAGTCATCTCAATGGATTTCATCACAGACCTGCCCGGAAAGCCATGGTAATAATGGTTTTATGGGTGGTGGTGCGGGATCTTTTTTTTTTCCAAGCAGGCACATTTCATTCTCTTGCACTACCATTCCGTCCCGGCCTCCAAATTGGCCAGGTTGTTGTTTTATTCAACATATCTACCGCCTACATTCCCTCTCCTGACAAAGGTGGTATCAGATCAAGGGCCCCAATTCATTTCCAAAGTTTTAAAGCGTTCCTGGAGTTGTTGGGAGCAACCCTGGCGGGTCGCCTACCTACGTTCAAAGTGACGGTCAGTCGAGAAAGGGACCAACAGAGCAGCTAGAACAAGGACTACGCTTGTTAAGCACCAACCTCATCAGGACAATTGAAAGATGCGAAGGTTGCTCGTTTTGCAGAGTATGCCTATAATAATGTGGACTATTAGCAGCACCAAAGTTCTGCTCAAGAAATCGCCTCTGGTCGGTCCTTTCCCCACTGCCCTAACTACCTACGGAGGCGCGCAACCTCCGGAATTTAATCAATGGCTCTCCTCCTTAGCAGAAGGCTGGAAAACAGTCCAGTCCTCCCTAAGGCAAGCCCAAGAATCGCAAAAAACGCAGGCGGACAAACATCGCTCAGAGTTTCCCTTACGTTTTGGGGCATGGGTTTACTTATCAACCAAAAATTTTTAGAGATGTACTGCAAAATGTACTCCAAACTTGGCAAGGAAGTTCGTGGGGCCCTTCGGATTACAAAAAAGGGATTAACGCGATGTTACCGCCCATTTAGAACTGCCTAACTCTTTAAGTAACATATCTATCCTGCCTTTTCATTCCAGCTTGCTCCATGAGGGTCCGCTTCCGATGTCTGGTATGGCCCTCCGGAGACACCCCACCGGTTACAATTGATGGCCATAAACATTACAAAATCGACGCTATCCTGACTCCTGCTCTCGCAAACGCTTTGCAATATTTGGTGTCTTGGTTGGGTATTCATCCTAGCACCAATACGACACTGAGAACATTGACGCCTATCATTAATTGCTATAAAGCCTCATAAGCCGAGAGAGAAAGGGGGCACTTTAGGGGAAGCAGGAGTGTAAAGATGCTGGCTGGAGCTCGCCTCTTCTGATTGCCGTCCGGCCTTGACAGGATTCTCCTTCGGGCCGGGCGGTGAAGCCAGAATCCTCCTATAGTAACCTTCCTCGCTTGTGGCCTTATCTTTTAGATGTGTGTGGAACTAGCATTCCGCTCCTAAGCTGAGAATGTGTGGACCGGGTGGTAAGGGGGGAACGGTTATAACCTGTAGTTCGGGAGCAGGCAGCCCTGCTATCCCGCGGTATGTGTGTTTAAAGTGTCTGAATAAATGGACTTTTGGAATCAATGCCTTTATTTCTGCTTCTTTCGGAATTCCTTACACCCTGTGTAACAGCCCTGGACTAACCTGGTGGTCTCCCATCTGAGCACTAACCAGGCCAACTCTTGTGAGATCTGACTTGATCTGGCCATCCAGGTCAGAATGAAGATGGATTAACTGCTCCCCCAAATCCTTTTCTTTACCTCTTGGTTGTCCACACAGTCAGGATCATTTGAAAGCTGTGTAAAGCTCTTTTTCAATGGAACACTATTTTTGTATTTGAATTGTAAATCATGCTCCATGTCTTCAAACAATTTAAAAACCTTCCCTTTCACTGATAGTTCAAAATAATTATAAATTGCACTGTAAATGTTTACACTCACCAGGCCGGAGGGTGGGGGGACTTATTAAATGAGTGCTTTCCTCATTAAATATGAACAGTCAGTCTTTATGTTCATATCTTCTTTATACCTAAATAACTATCCAAAAAAAATTAAATGTGCCTAATTGTTATATTAAGGGAAGGCATCATGTTCTAGCCTGATCTCATCGGACCTTGGAAGCTAAGGGAGACCACTAAGGAAGGCTGCTCCGAGGAAGGCAATGGCAAACCATCTCTGCTTCTTACTCACCTAGAAAGTGTCTTGCTGGGGTCAGCACAACTTGGCTGTGACTCGATGCCAGTTATTATTACTATTATTATTTAATTTTGTTTGATATCACAGCTGCCAGATCTTTAGCTGGTTGTTGACCTTTCATTACAATTTAAGCTTCACCCAGGGGCCGAGGACATTAAGCTTCACCCAGGGGCCGAGACCATTGGAGCAGCAGTAGCGCAGGAGGTTAAGAGCTTGTGTATCTAATCTGGAGGAACCGGGTTTGATTCCCTGCTCTGCCGCCTGAGCTGTGGAGGCTTATCTGGGGAATTCAGATTAGCCTGTACACTCCCACACACGCCAGCTGAGGACCTTTACAGCTACAGCTGAGCTCTCTAGCCCCACCCCACTTCACAGGGTGTTTGTTGTGAGGGGGGAAGGGCAAGGAGATTGTCAGCCTCTTTGAGTCTCCTATAGGAGAGAGTAGTGGGGGTTGAAATTCAAACTTCCTCCTCTCTCACTGGGCCTGGCCTGCCTCACTGGGCCTCACCTCCTCCCTCCCTCTTCTCTTCTTTTCTCTTCTCTTCTTCTTCTCTTCTCTTCTCTTCTTCTTCTCTTCTCTTCTTCTTTCTTCTTCTTTCTTCTTTCTTCTTTCTTCTTTCTTCTAATGTATCTGGGACCTGAGCTATGGGAAACTGCTTCCCACCATGTTCCCCCCCCAGAACGCTTCTGAATGTTCCCACCCTGGGTATGACAGTGTGTCACACACCTCCCCCAACCCCCTTGGTTCTATGCCACTGAATGTTTCGGCATAGTATTCACATGGATCCCAACAGGGCTGTCTTTTGAATCTGACAGATGTTTCAAACGCAGCTCAGGTGTTTTCAGAATGGCACCCAGGGTTTGTTGCCATAGTTTCTGAATTTCGATTTTCAAATCATGATGCTTCCTTTTATTGTTGTTAACATGTATATGTCAATTTCAGTCATACCTGAAATTTCTGGTTGAAGAATTTCTTTTCTTTTTCGATCCGAATCCTACGCTTGCGAAAAATGTTGAAACAACTGATGTCTAGAAGGATGCCTTTTTTCTGTGTATTTATCAGTTCATCTCTGCAAAGCTTCCTGGGAGTTATGACAGATCTGGATTTGAAACGACATGTTGCTCTACAACGCTATATTAGAGAACCCCAATCCCAGAGCCATTTATGACAAAGAATCCCATGCTTGTCTAGATCTCCTTAGAGCTCACAAGCTGAAGAACCCTTCCATTTTGAATGCTTGTTCTGACAGTAAGGCTGTTACCGCACAGGTGGAATACAGTGATCCAGGGACGCTAAAAACAGCATCCATGGGGAGGGGTCGTGACACAAGTTAAGAGGCATTTAGCCGTTGTTTCCAAAACCCCACCCCTGGCGAGGTATTTTCTCAGAAACAGCGGCTTCAATGGCAGCAGCCAGCAGGCACTATCTCACTCCTTTCCTTGAACGCCTTTACCTCCTCCTCCTGGCTACAGTCCAGGGGTCGGGGCCCCCCGCCCCTGTGACTCCACAGCTGCAGGGGGTGGTCCCCTGGCCAGGGCAACGCCGGAAGGTCGAGGGAAGGGGCAGAGCTCGGCCGATGGGCGACGGCGCCATCTCTCCCTGCCCTACCGGGACCATTCATGGTCAGCCCCCAGGGTGCATCGGCGTCATATACACCGACGCACCCCCGAGCATGGCCGTGCAGAAACGGGCCAAGTTGGGGTCCAAGACAGGCATGTTTACACTGTTTCATTTCAAAAATATACAATGTACATACAGCTGTAGCGATAGCATTCACTCAAATTTCTCTTTCTCCTCATAAGCACATTCCCTGCTCCTGTCCAAATCTCCACTTTAAAATATGGTGTGTTTTTGTCTTCAGCGGCTAAGCATTAAATTCCATGGCAACATTCTTGGCCCTCAGAAACAGCAAGAAGCCATAATAGTAGGCTGGCACTTTAATCAGCAAAATGATAATGAAACATAACTCCAAAAATTGCGGTGTTCTTTACAAGGCGAGAACAATCCCATCCTATTAGTATGTCAAAAACGATCCATCAAATGGAAGTCAAAGTTCTCCAAGCAAGCATGTCTTTGTTACATCATGCTTTCGAGATATGGGCATTCACTCATTTTGGGCAGTGTTTCTGTCCTGTTGTTCTTCCGCTATGTTGTTTAGCAATTGCGTCAGTGTTTGTACTTAGGACAATTTATATCAGGTTGGATTCTGTGGCTCTGCAAGCATAATGCATTTGCAGAAGAAGCAGATATTTCCCCACTTCTGCATCTTATAGTAGACAGATATTTCCCCACTTCTAATTCCTGGAAACTCTCCCCATGTCACTGGAAGAGGTCAAGGGGTACCTGGAAACAAAAAGCCATTGAGTTCAGAGAAGACGAGAAAGGAGGAACCAGATGAAATCATCCTCACCTTCCTCTTCCTCCGCTGGAGGAAACAGCAAAGTATCCTTTCTATTCCTGCAGCAACGGGATTGGGGATCATTTCCCCCCATTGACCCTCTCACTTGCAGCCTGCATGTCCAAAGATTTTTTTCCCTTGTGGAAGGGCATAATCCACACTGATACTTGCTGGAGAGGCTCAGAGGTCAGCTGAGGAAGAGGATGATCCACCTATATCGGGGAGCAGCAGTGGCGTAGTGAGGTAAGAGCAGGTGCATTCTAATCTGGAGGAACCGGGTTTGATTCCCAGCTCTGCCAGTTGAGCTGTGGAGGCTGGGTCCTGTAGCCCTAGATTAGCCTGTGTGCACTCCCCCCACACACGCCAGCTGGGTGACCTTGGGCTAGTCACAGCTTTTGGAGCCCCCCCCCACCCACAGGGTGTTTGTTGAGAGGGGGAAGGGTAAGGGAGATTGTAAACCCCTTAGAGTCTCCTACAGGTGGCGAGAAAGGGGATATAACCAAACCCTCCCTCCTCCCTCCCTCTTGTTCTCTTGTTCCTTCCTTTGTTCTTCCTTGTCTTGTTCTTCTTGTTCTCTTCTTGTTCTTCTATTCTCTGCTCCTTCTTG
The DNA here is from genome assembly GCF_021028975.2 of Sphaerodactylus townsendi. Classification (NCBI taxonomy): domain Eukaryota; kingdom Metazoa; phylum Chordata; class Lepidosauria; order Squamata; family Sphaerodactylidae; genus Sphaerodactylus; species Sphaerodactylus townsendi. Next base: position 13,010,679 of record NC_059426.1, on the reverse strand, counting down.
TTCTTCTTTCCTTGTTCTTCTCTCTCTTGTTCCTTGTTCCTTGTTCTTCCTTTGTTCCTTCTTGTTCTTCCTTGTTCTCTTGTTCTTGTTCTTGTTCTTGTTCTTCTCTTGTTCTTCTTTTCTTTGTTCTTCTCTTCTTCTTCTTCTTCTTCTTCTTCTTCTTCTTCTTCTTCTTCTTCTTCTTCTATTTCAACACCTTTCACCAGCCCAATGACAAGATCCATCCATTTCAGTCCTACTGGCTTGGATCCTATATCCTCCTCCCAACTGGCACATCACTTTTATGAAATAAGATAAAAATGCTGCTCATTCGGGGAAACATTTTCCCCCTCCTTAACAGCATCTCTGTTCATGAGCAACAAAACTTTCCATTCCAAAAGTCAAAGGACGCCATAAGCAAAACGTTGCCAATTCTTGTAATTTTTGTCACCTTCGGGAAGCAACTTTTTTCTTTATGTGCTTTCTGTCAGACTAGCCACCACAGCTGCACCCAGCTGTGAGCCAGAGAGAATCACGTTGGGGCATCTGGAGGAAGAGTGGCATTAAAAGCATTCTGTAAAAGAAATCCTACTGTTCCTTTGTCTTTCGTATTTGGCTTTAAATATGTTATTATTGTCATTTCCTGGTAGAAAGAGGCCAGAAGGGGGAAAAAAGAGAGGGAAAAAATGTTTCAGGTTTTTAAAAATGGCATCTTACATTTTTAAAAGCTTGGAGGATTAGAGTTACGACTGTTGGAAAAGTCAACAGGAATCTATTATTTTAGGGTGGCTATTGGCGGACCCATACAAAAGGTGCCAAATAGCACAAATCTGTCCCACCAGACAGGCCATTTTAATGACCACAGCAATGAGAAAGGATTTGGAGTTTCTAATCCCCGCTGCTTCAGTTATCAAAGCCCTGTTTAATTTTGCTTCTTCGTCATGCAAACTGAGTCCATTTTCTGCCTCCTTGCGCTAGGTTTTTTTCCCCAAGCAAATGAATGCATTTTTCAACCCTCTGTATGTATCAGTGTATCAACAGTACACACAAAAGACTACATTGCATTCATTAATCTGTACAGGTGTTTACACCTTAGTCCCCAAACTTCTGGCATGAGGGGGCCGCATTAAGAAGAAAAAGAAGAAGAAGAAGAAGAAGAAGAAGAAGAAGGAGGAGGAGGAGAAGGAGAAGGAGAAGGAGAAGGAGAAGGAGGAGAAGAAGGAGAAGGAGAAGGAGGAGAAGGAGAAGGAGGAGGGGAAGAAGGAGGGGGAGGAGAAGGAGGGGGAGGGGAGGGGAGGGGAGGGGGAGAGGGAGGGGGAGAGGGAGAGGGAGAAGAAGAAAAAGAAGAAAAAGAAGAAAAAGAGGAGGAGGAGGAGTTTGGATTTATACCCCCCTTTCTCTCCAGTAGGAGACTCAAAGGGGCTTAAAATCTCCTTGCCCTTCCTGCCTCACAACAAACACCCTGTGAGGTGGGTGGGGCTGAGAGAGCTTCGAGAAGCTGTGACTAGCCCAAGGTCACCCAGCTGGGCGGTGGAGGCAATAGCTAATCTGAATTCCCCAGATAAGCCTCCACAGCTCAGGCGGCAGAGCGGGGAATCAAACCCGGTTCCTCCAGATTAGATACACGAGCTCTTAACCTCCTATGCCACTGCTGCTCCTAGAGTGCTTGATGCCTATAGAGTGCCTGATGCCTATAGAGAACCATATTGTAAACCCAAATGTAACAAAATTATTAAGCCACCTATTAGATCAAAAGTAAACAGACATTAACTTGAACATAATCCATTTTAGACCAATATTTTAAAGCGTGGAATCCTTTGAGCTACACATACTGACATAGTTAGTGTGATTTTTGTGGCAATTTTCTGTTTGCCAAGGCATGTCCAAGTCAAGATTTGTGACAGACGCCCTCAAAAAAGCATCTAAGTGTTCATTTGTAAGTCCTGACCTACCCTTGGATTTCACGATTTTCATCTTGGAAGAGCCTGTTCACAGATTATGCAGTGCTGATTGAAGACTGTGAGCGTGCCTGTGACAAACTTCTAAGGTTGATAAATATATTAGGAACCATCCCTTTTATACCCGCTTTTCCTGTCCTTTTCCCACTGTGACAGACTGCACAGTAAAAGAACGTCTAAGAGTGCAGGTCTGTTATAGACTGCCTGTGCGACCAAATGGTCACCTTTGTGAACCTGGGACAGGGTAGAGCGGCCGGGCGGGCTTACGCATGTGCACACGCTGAGTTGCCAAGACGCCTGTTTTTCAGCCGCCATTTCCCAGGCAGAAAACGGCAGCACCCCAGAAGGCCGTGGCGGGTCACAGCAAGATGCAGTCGCTGGGCAAGGCGCATGCACGCCAAGCATCACAGGAGCACTGCCTCTGGGGTGCTGCTGCCCTGCGTCACAGTAGAGCGCGGGAGGCTGCCGCACTGCCTTGCACCCCAGAAGGCAGTGCGGCAGCCTCCCAAAAACTGGGGAAATGGAAAGAACCCATGGGATGCAGGACAAATTGTGCGAAGGCGGGACCGTCCCGCCAAAAGCGGGACGTCTGGTCAGCCTATGGTAGACTTGATGTTTACATATCAGAGTGGGGAATAAACTCCACAAGGAAAGAACCCTGATTGGATATGCTAACCTGTGGTCTGATTCGTGTAGCAGCTGGATGACTCAGAGAATGTTAGTGTGCTTTTGGATTTTGATTCCTATTGGCTTAACTGTGTGTTTAAACATATCTGCTCTGAGAGAGTAATTAGCGTGAGCTGACTACACCCAGACAAGGAGAACCGGTTGTTTGATTTAGGAGTCAAAACTGGAGGGGAAAGAACAGTGGCTTTCCACAAGTGGTCATGAATATAAACAGGGTAGGATTAGAATGAAATTTATTTGTGGTCATAGACCAAAATCATAACAATATCCAACACTTACAAATTACTATAGACGAAAGCATTAGATTAACTTAAGTAATAAAATCAACAAGCCAAAGTCCTGAACTGTTAAAATATTAAATGAAAAAAATATTACAAAAGCTAAACAACCCTTCCTCACACCTTTCACAAATTATCCAGGGGTAGGAATAGTTCTTCTGGGAAAGGAAAATTCCTGAATACCCACTTTTTTTTGCAAAAGCAGGCCAGATGTCTCCTGTACCCATTTGCACAGGTGCTTCATCTTCCTTACTTACACACATGCAACTTTCAGTCAGGTAATCCATGAAGAGAAGGGCCCGTTCCGCACAGGCCAAAAACAGCACCCCAGGCACAGTAAAAGCACCATTTTTGGGGCACAGTTCACAAGGTGACTGCCTCCAAAATGAGGCGGCACTGTGCTTCCCCCCTTCCCCCCAACTGGCAGGGAAACACTGTTTTCCAAACTCGCTCAATGAGCGAGGTTTTTTAAAAAACGGCGTTGTACACTCAGTGCGGGGCGAACTTGATGGCGCTTCCTGTTTATCATCCCTTACCTTCTCTCCCTGTGCAGCTCAGGATGAGGAGGGACACCTATGACAATTCTAAGGACCCCCTGGGGCAAAGGTGCCAAACATGGAAAATCCCCATGCCCAGCCAGCCAGAGCCCTGCACCATTGTCAAGGCTTTCACAGCCGGATTACTTATGCTGTGGCTTACAAGTGGCAGTATTTCGCCTGAGCTTGCATCTGTGGCTGGCATCTTCAGAGGATCAGAGGATGCCAGCCACAGATGCAGGCGAAACGTCAGGAGAGAATGCTGCTAGAACACGGCCATACAGCCCGGAAACCACACAGCACCCTACTGGTAAATCAAATCTGTTTCTCACTTGCCTTGAAAACCCCTTTAAGGGGGTTGCCAAATGTCAGTGGAACTTGATGGCACATCCACACACAAGGTCAGCTTTTCAAGATCTGCTGCATGAAACATATTGCTCCTGTCCCACCTGCATAATGGTGAAAAGGCAGAGGGAGGAAGAGAGACCCAAATGATGTTGTCACTAACAGACACAAAAGCAAGCAGTACAGAGTCAGGGGGGACAAAAACCTATTAAAAATGATGTAATCAGAAAGGAAAACCATCCGATGAAGACAGAACAAGTGAATCCAGAAGCATAAAAAAGAGACTTGAATAATATGTGGGCAACAATCACAGAACAAATTCCCAAGAATTTAGAAGAAGAAGAGTTTGGATTTATATCCCCCCTTTGTCTCCTGTAGGAGACTCAAAGGGGCTTACAATCTCCTTGCCCTTCCCCCCTCACAACAAACACCCTGTGAGGTAGGTGGGGCTGAGAGAGCTTCGAGAAGCTGTGACTAGCCCCAGGTCACCCAGCTGGTGTGTGTGGGAGTGTACAGGCTAATCTGAATTCCCCAGATAAGCCTCCACAACTCAACTGGCAGAGCTGGGAATCAAACCTGGTTCCTCCAGATTAGATACACGAGCTCTTAACCTCCTACGCCACTGCTGCTCCTAATTTAGGTAAAGAAATTAAAACTGAGACAGAACAGTAGCTGGGGGAATAGCTTTTGGATATTTGTGTAGGCTTAAAAAAAGGAAAGGAAGGACTTGGAGCAAAGGTTTCCAACCCCTGCTTAAAGCAGGGAATTCCCTGCCTTTGGTGGTCACCCCCACCACTCAGCTGGATGGCAGGGGGAAAACATCACCAAAATGGGGTGTCACTGGCATCTCGATGTGCTAGTGTCACTTCTGGTGCACACAGGAAGTGGCATCAGCGGCAAATTATGTAAGGTAGCAAAGAAACTTCCTCTTCTGTTTCCAACATCCTCTGTAATAACATCATCTCCCTCTATTTATAAAACTGGAAATAGAGCAACTAATCATAGCTATTAAAGCGATCGTATTTTTATTATCCAAATTGCCGGGTCCTCTGGAATCACTTAAAGAGCGTTCCCCTGGGGAAACAAATATGCAAAACAGGTTGATTTCTGATGAATCTGGGACACGTGGTAATTACAGACCTACATAGCCTCCTGCAAGATTAGATTGGGAGATATCTGGATCACAAGGATAACGATCTACGACAAGTCAACTTGATTCACAAGCACTTCCTAACCTTCCACCCTGACCCATCCTGTTCTAGTAAATCTGCCCCCCTTTTGGACAATGTAAGTCTGTGAAGGCCAATGGGGGCCTTACCCTGTTTCCCCAAAAATAAGACAGTGTCTTATATTAATTTTTGCTCCCAAAGATGCACTATGTTTTATTTTCAGGGGATGTCTTAGTTTTCCATGAAGAAGATTCACATTTATTGTTGAACAAAAAAAAATGAACATTTGTTATATACTGTACAGTAGTTGTCATCACAAACCAGCATAACCAGACAAACTGTGAATCAAGAATTTCTTGTTACTACCGGTACCATTATTTCCATGTACAACAATCTATGGTTGCAGTGGCGTAGGAGGTTAAGAGCTTGTGTATCTAACCTGGAGGAACCGGGTTTGATTCCCCGCTCTGCCGCCTGAGCTGTGGAGGCTTATCTGGGGAATTCAGATTAGCCTGTACACTCCCACCCACGCCAGCTGGGTGACCTTGGGCTAGTCACAGCTTCTCAGAGCTCTCTCAGCCCCACCTACCTCACAGGGTGTTTGTTGTGAGGGGGGAAGGGCAAGGAGATTGTCAGCCCCTTTGAGTCTCCTGCAGGAGAGAAAGGGGGGATATAAATCCAAACTCTTCTTCTTCTTCTTCTTCTTCTTCTTCTTCTTCTTCTTCTTCTTCTTCTTCTTCTTCTTCTTCTTCTTCTTCTTCTTCTTCTTGTTCTTCTTCTTGTTCTTCTTCTTGTTCTTGTTCTTGTTCTTGTTCTTCTTCTTCTTCTTCTTCTTCTTCTTCTTCTTCTTCTTCTTCTTCTTCTTCTTCTTCTTCTTCTTCTTCTTCTTCTTCTATGGTACATTTACCAATCCCAATATTTATGAACACAAAGCAAAATTCAATGACAGTCATGCCATCATCTTTTGGAACCTCATCATCATAATCCAAACCCTGAATTTCCTGGTGAATTTCTTGTGACTCCGTTTCTTTCAGAGTTATTGGCCCGAATCTCTCATGTCTAGCAATAGCACTGTCCTTAAATGAAATACTTCTTGTCAAGATAGTCTGCTCATAGTGCATTTGCAATGCAACTGTCCGTTATTTTCTCCCATGAGTTCTACATAGAGAAGACCCTTCTCTACCGTAGTAGCTTGTGAAACCTTCTTGTGCCACTGGGAAGCCCCTTTGGGAGGGGGGGGGGCGTGGTTGTGATGCTGCAGCCTGCCTCCTGAGATTTGGATGGGGCTGTCAGTGTTGTGGATTTTCCAGGCTGCGTGGCCATGGCCTGATAACTTTTGCTCCTAGCATTTTTTCCTGCATCTATGGTTGGTATTAACAGAGGCATGTGAGGGTAAGATATGTTTCTTTCTCTTAAAATTGTCTATTTCAAGTCATGGTTTTAAACTGTCCATATGGATGGCTAGTAAGCACTTGATGCTATATTTAGTGCTTGTTTTGTTGCCGGGTGCTGCAGCAAAATATTTTTGTGGTTGTTGTAAATAAATAAATGTTAGAGAGGTTTCCCAGGGAGAAAGCATCTTACTAAGCGTATTATGTTCTGTTAATGATTTCCTTTAGAAGTATGAAAAGGAACGTTTTGTGAAAAAAATTATGATTGTTGGGTGATCCTCCAAGCAACAATGACAAGCAAAAGACTAATATAGCTGGAAATCCCTTATGGAAGGGGGAGGGAAGGAGATAGATGGCCTACCCCCCCCCCCCCGTGGAAAAGGGGGGTAAGAAAGGGGGCTCCTGCCTGCCCCCACTGGGTTAGGTAGAGGCACAGCACCTCCCGTCCAATTAGGGTTGCCGATCCATGACTGGCAATCAGCATGGAATTGTAGAGGGCGGGGACTTAATGTCTCAGCCTCACACCAATGTTATGACATCACTCCTGATGGCATCATCAGGGTCAGGATGACACTCCTGGTGCAACCTGTTTGTGACATATCTGCATCAGAATAAAGAGAGTCAGCATGGTGTAGTGCTTAAGAGCAAGTGGACTCTAATCTGGTGAACTGGAGTTGTTCCCCTGCTCCTCCACATGAAGCTTGCTGGGTGACCTTGGGCTAGCCACGGTTCTTCGTAACTCTCTCAGCCCCCACCTACATCACAAGGGTCCGTTGGAGTTTGTAGGCCACCTTGAGTCTCCTTGCAGGAGAGAAAGGCAGAGTATAAATCCGTGGTGGCCAACCTTGGGCACTCCAGATGTTATGGACTACAATTCCCATCAGCCCCTGCCAGCATGGCCAATTGGTCATGCTGGCAGGGGCTGACGGGAATTGTAGTCCATGACATTTGGAGTGCCAAAGGTTCGCCACCACTGGTATAAATCCAAACTCTTCTTCCTCTTCTTCTTCTGGGTCATACCAGAAGTAATGTCATGGCATCAGCGTGACTCCAATCACTCCACCATTTTCTCCCCACTGGCCCAGCGAGTAGCAATGGGACAAACAGGCTTGCTGGCAGAAAGTCTCCTAGCAGAGGGGGAAACCTAGCAGCCCTATTTCATCTTCTGGGGTAAGAGCAGCTCCTCCAAGCCATTAACCCACTAGGATTTATCCCAGTGACCTTAATGTCCAATCTGCCCCTGAACCCCATATTGCCCAGCTGGGGCCCTCCGCTCCTCGGAGGAGCATCTGCTGGAAATCCCCGGCCCAAAACAGATCTGGCTGGTTGGCTCCCACAAGGGCTGTATTTTCACAGCCCCTGGTCTCCTACCTGGTGGAACAGGGTTCCCCTGAGGAGACCAGGGTTCCAAGTGGGACCTTCTGTGCTCTCAAGAGGGCCTGTAAAACGGACCTGTTCCGCCAGACTTTTGGCCAGCCGGGATAGCCATGTCATCCAGGCCCCCTGTGGATGGGGTTGGGGGGAGGGAACTGTCACCATTTGATTGTTTTAAATTACAGATGGAACTACTGTTTTATATTTTATTGTATGTTTTAATTATGATGTACACCGCCCTGAGCCTACTGGGGAGGGCGGTCTAAAAATATAATGAACAAACAAACAAACAAACAAACAAACCCAGGCAAAGGGAACATGAACAACGAAGCAGGTACTGCAACATTCCTGTCGAGCTTTCCCTCGTCTGAGAAATGTCAGAAGCCAAGCCTTGCTCATTCCAGAAGTGCTGCATATTTCCATATGCAAACTAACTTCTCATGCCTTGGGCAACTTCATCTGAATCTTAGCTGCTGCACAGCAGGGGAGGAAGGAACAGGTCTCAGCCCTTCTCGGCAGATTAGTGCAGGCGATGAAAAGCCAAGCATGAAAGTATTCACTCGGTCACATTCGGAGCCCGGATAGAAATGCTCTTGTTCCAGAAGACTTCTGCTTCTCGCTGCCCAATTTGAAGGAGTGTAAATTAGATCAGATCTGTTTAAATAAACCTCGTTCAAGCAAGTGTTTGTATCTCGTGACTATGTTTTGTGGGATGTTGAGAACGGGCTTTGTGTTTGTTTTTAAATTTTAACCTAGATAATAGCATATATCAGTGATGGCAAACCTTTTCGAGATCGAGTGCCCAAATTGCAACCCAAAACCCACTTATTTATTGCAAAGTGCCAACACGGCAATTTAACCTGAATACTGAGGTTTTAGTTTAGAAAAAATGGTTGGCTCTGAGGCGTGCATTACTCGGGAGTAAGCTTGGTGGTAGTCGGTGGCTTTGAAGCCCCCGTGCAACTCTTCCAACAGGTGAATCATGATCCTAGGAGGGTTTACTCCAGAGGTGGGATCCAGCAGGTTCTCACCAGTTCCCCAGAGTGGGTTACTAATTATTTGTGTGTGCCGAGAGGGGGTTACTAATTGGGGCCGCTTTTCCCTCTCCACGCCCTCGCCTCCCCGAGAGGCATCCTGCCTTTGAACGTGAAGGTTCCATATAGCAATTGCGACTAATAATGTAACTCCCTGAACTGGGTTAATCCCTTTCAGGTACTGCACCCATTGATTCTCAGCCTTTCGCACCTTTTATCTCACCAGTCTCTATCAAAGAACCTGTGTGTTTCACCATTGCTGTGTTCAGATTTGTGAGTGGGGGCATTTTCTATAATGTGATGATGATTTTAAAATGACCTGGTGCAAAAAAAATTTTGGGAAGTCGTGGTGGGGTGGCTGCCCATGGGGGCATCCAACTCAGGTTTTGGCTCCAGTCTAGGTTTGCCTAGGTGACGCCTCTGCCCCCCTTGCTGAAGGTCTGGCAAGGAACCGTTACTAAAATTTTTGGATCCCACCACTGCACAAATCCAGCATTTGTCCTCATTTGGGATTATGCCTTGGCTTTTTTACAAAATATAGTTATATTTTCTTCATATTTTTAATTTGTATGTTTCTGTCAAGTCACATTTGACTTGTGGCAAACCCTGGTCGAGTTTTCAAGGTAAGAGACATTCTGAGGTGGTTTTGCCATCCCCAATCTCCCTCTGTCACAACCTCCTGGTATTCCTTGAGGCCTCCCATTGGAAGTGCACTAGCCAGGACTGGCTGGGCTTGGCTTCAGATCAGAGGGAGATCAGGCTAGCCTAGGCTATCCAAGTCTGCGTTTCCAGCATAGCGATGCCAGTAAACATTGTTGCATCCCAAGTCTGTGTTTCCATAGTGATGGCAGTAAAACAATCTTGCATCACAATACTAATTGTTGTCATCCTAACTGGCCATTTGGTCTAATGAATTATCCCACGTTCATTTGAGCTACTAGCAGGTGGTAGGAAAGTCCTCCAAGGAGGTTCATGGATCCTCTCAACCTTCCTGCAGAGTGTCCCTCTGCCATTGGGGGTGGAAACAGCCAGAGACACAAAGTGAGCCCTTATTTCTCAAAAGTGTTAGCTTTTTTGGCTTCCATGGTTGCAATTTTGTGGTATTGTTACATGCGTATAGGCAGTGGTGGGATCCCAAAATTTTAGTAACAGGTTCCCATGGTGGTGGGATTCAAACAGTGGTGTAGCGCCAATGGGGCTGGGCGGGGCACGACGGGGGCGGGTCATTAATAATGTTTTTAAAACAGCCCAACAGGGAGAATTATCCCATTTTCTACCTTCGCTAACCAGCCACATAGGAAACAACAGGACTTCATGCCAACTGTGAAACGGAAAGTGGTCACCACGGTTTAGTGAAGATTCACCATCACCACTGTTTGTTAACCATATTCTTAGAAGGGCTACTACATTCAATACTCAAAAATAATTTTGCACTTTAGATTAAGACACAAATTCGTTAAAACATGGATCCGATGGGCCATTCCTACTGCATAGGCATATTCAAGAGCTAGATATCAAAGCTACTGCCAGGATAGACAGGTCATGACTTTTTTTAAGATTGAGTAAGCATTAGTAGTTAGTACCTTTAACTTTTCACTCTATACAAAATGCCTGAAATGCTTGTTCTAAATACCTAAAAAATCACACACACTCCCTTTTTATCTCTGGGTAATCTTTGGACTAGTCACATAGAAGCTAGCCCAACCCAATCTCACAGGGTGTTTGTTGTGAGGGGGGAAGGGCAAGGAGACTATCAGTCCCTCTTTGAGTCTCCTGCAGGAGAGAAAAGGGGGATAACCAAACTCTTCTCTTCTGTTTAAAAGTAAAAAAATAAACCAGAACATCATCCATTGTGAACTAGAATTAACCATACTGGATATTCTGGCAAATATTTCACATTAATTAACTAGGGATTAGAGACACAGATTAAGCATAACATTCTCATATACAGGAATAGCTAGAGCTTTTAAGTGGCTAAGCATCATCGTAAATCACAATCTACCATAAAATGAACAGGAGGCCAAATAGCCTACCAAGCAAGTAAAGAGTCCCCTGGACCCAATAATAGTGGTTAAAGGTCCCTCCTCTTTACTCAGCCGGGTAAGTCTGGCTATGAGAAAGAAGAAGAGCAGGGAGGCGGGGAGGGCGTGGAGATGGAGAAGTAGGGACCCAATTAGTAAACCCTCGGCACACACAAATAATTAGTAACCCACCTTTGGGAACTGGGTGAGAACCTGCTTGATCCCACCTCTCAAGCATAGGTGGCTACCCATGAGAGAGTTTCATTTTAGATGTGCATGTCACCCCTTCAGGGGTGTCCAAGATTAGTTTTTCTTCTCCTGAGACAGAGTGAATATGCATCATTCCAGTGGTCTGGGGAGCTGTATTGCATTTTCCTTAGGGGTGCCCCTTGAAACTTCTGAGCCTCCTTTGGAAGTTGTTACATCTCAGATGCCTCTCTCCCTCTACTGTGGGATGTTGTTGTAGGCTGGTATCTCCCAAAGTGACTTGTGGTCTCTGCACCAGTTTGTCATACTACCATGTGCCCCCAGAGCCTTGTTAGGATTCATCTCACTTTTCTCATTAATTTAGTGCAAAAAACCCACATGCTGTGGTATATGGCATAGTTATATTTTCTTCATATTTTTAATTTGTATTTTCTGTCAAGTCACATTTGGACTATGGGTGCAAACCCTGGCTTTGAGTCTCAAGGTAAGAGACATTCTGAGGTATTCTGCCATCCCCACCCTCTGGCAACAACCCTGGTATTCCCTTGGAAGGCTCCCATTGGAAGTGCTCATTAGCTAGGACTGCTTGGGCTGCTTGGGTTTCCAGAGATCAGAGGAGTCTGTGCTTGGCTCTTGTGGCTATCCAAGTTCATGTTTCCATAGGGATGCCAGTAAACATTGTTGCATCAGAAGTCTGGTTGTTTCCATAGTGATGGCAGTAAACAATCTTGCATCACACACTTCTGTTGGGTCATCCTCACTGGCCATTTGGTCTACTTAGGGACTATCCTACTGTTCATTTCCCAGCTTATCATGGCAGGTAGGAAGAGTCCTCCAAGGAGAGGCTCCATGGACTTCTCTGTCCTTCCTGCAGAGAGTCCCTCTCTGCCATTGGGGTGGAAGCAGCCAGAGTCACAAATCCAGTATGCTGTCCCTCATTTGGACATTATGCCTTGGCTTCTTTTTACAAGAACACCCATTAGGGAGGCCCATGTTAGCTTTTGCTCTATTGTTTTCCTCTCTGCTTCCAGGCCAACCCTTTATAACTCGGGATGGAGTTTTTCCTTGGCCCTCTTGATTGAGCCCCTATTTCTCAAAAAAAAAAAATGTTAGCTTCTTTTTTTTGGCTCTGGCATGGCTTTGCAATTTTGTGGTATTTTTTACATGCTGACAGGGTGACACCCATGAGAGAACTTCATTTTTAGGATGTGCATGTCAAATTCCTTCAGGGGTGTCCAGATTTTCAGTTTTTTTCTTTCTCTCCTGAGAACCAGAGTGAATATGCACTCCATTCCAGTGGTCTAAAGCATGCCATTTTCTCTTGTGGGGTGCCCCCCTTTGGACTCTGAGCCTCCTTTTGGAAGCTGTTGGGATCTCAGATACCTTTCTCCCTCCCACTGTGGGATGTTGTTTGTAGGCTGGTATCTCCCAGTGACTTGTGGTCTTCTGCCAAATCAGTTTCGTCATACCTACTATGTGTCTCCTAGAGCCTTAGATCTATCTCTTCTGCACTTTTCTCTATTAATTTAGTGCAAAAAAAACTCCACATGCTTGTGGCATATGGCATAGTTATATTTTCTTCATATTATTTTTTAATTTGTTGTTAGGTTTTCTTGTCCAAGTCACATTTGACTCTTGTGGCAAACCCAGGTCGAGTTTTCAAGGTAAGAGACATTCTGAGGTGTGGTTTGCCATCCCCATCCTCTCTGGCACAACCCTTCGGTATTCCTTTGGAGGCCTCCCATTGAAGTACTCAGCTTGTGGGACTGGCTGTAAGCTTGGCTTCAGGAGATCAGAGGAGGATCAGGGCTAGCCTAGGGCAATTTATCCAAGTCTGAGGCATGCCTCCATAGGGGATGCCAGTAAACATTCTTGCATCACAAGTCTGGTTGTTTCCATGCCAGTGATGGCAGTAAACAATCTTGGCATCACAATACTTCTGTTGGAGTCCATCCTCACTGGCCATTTGGTCTACTTAGGACCTTCATCCTTACTGTTCATTTTGAGCTTTTATCATGGCAGGTGGTGGAAGAGTCCTCCAAGGGAGAAGAGCTCATGGACTTCTCTTGTCCTTCCTGCAGAGAGAGTCCCTCTGCGACCATTGGGGGTGGAAGCAGCCAGAGTCACAAATCCAGCATTCGTCCTCATTTGGGATTATGCCTTGGCTTTTTTACAGAACACGCATTAGGGGAGGCTCCATGTTATAGCTTGCTCTATTGTTTTCCTCTGCTTCCAGGCCAACCCTTTTTATACTCCGGATGGAGTTTTCCTTGGCCTTCTTGAGTGAGCCCTTATTTCTCAAAAATGTTAGCTTTTTTGGCTTCCATGGTTGCAATTTTGTGGTATTTTTACATGCGTATAGGTGACACCATGAGAGAATTTCATTTTAGATGTGCATGTCAACCTTCAGGGGTGTCCAGATTAGTTTTTCTTTCTTCCTGAGACAGAGTGAATATGCATCATTCCAGTGGTCTAAGTGCTGCATTTTTCTTAGGGTGCCCCTTTGGATTCTGAGCCTCCTTTTGGAAGCTGTTGGCTATCCAAGTCTGGGCGTTTCCATAGGGATGCCAGTAAACATTGTTGCATCACAAGTCTGGGTGTTTCCATAGTGATGGCAGTAAACAATCTTGCATCACAATACTACTGTTGGGTTATCCTAACTGGCCATTTGGTCTACTTAGGACTATCCTTACTGTTCATTTGAGCTTATCATGGCAGGTAGGAAAGTCCTCCAAGGAGAGGTTCATGTGGACCCTCTCTTGTCCTTCCTGCAAGGAGAGAGTCCCTCTGCCATTAAGGGGTGGAAACAGCCAGAGACACAAATCCAGAGGTGGGATCCAGCAGGTAACCAATTCCCGAGAGTGGGTTACCACCATTTGTGTGTGCCCGAGAGGGGTTACTACTCAGGGCCGCATTTTCCTCTCCACCAAGCCTCCCCTCGAGAGGCATCCCTGCCTTGAACGTGACGAGGTTCCATATAGCAATTCATGTACTAATTAATGTGTAACTCCCCTGAACTGGGTTGTAATCCCCTTTCAGGTAAATTGCAATTCAATGGATTCTCCTATTGCCTTTCAGACCTTTTTTATCTCACCAGTCTCTATCAAAGAACCTGTGTGTTTCACCATTGCTGTGTGTTCAGATTTGTGAGTGGGGGCATTTTCTATAATGTGATGATGATTTAGAAATGACCTGGTGCAAAAAAATTTTGGGGGGTCATGGTGGGGTGGCTGCCCACGGGGGGGGGCATCCAACTCAGGTTTTGCCCAGGGCTCAGGTTTGCCTAGGTACGCCTCTGCTCCCTTTGCTGAGGGGGGCTGGCGAGGGAACCTGTTACTAAAGTTTTTGGATCCCACCACTGGTTTACTCAGAAGCAAGCCCCATTGCCAGCAACCGAGCTTACTCCCAGGTAAAAAATTGCACTTTAGTTCTTCACATGAAAACCAGTTGGGTTTAACAGTGCTTAACAGGGTTACCTACACTGCTTCCCCAAAACTAGATCTTAGGTTTAATGCTAATAATTGAGCCCAGTGGCCTAGGCCAGCCTAGATGTGTGTGGCTGGGGGGGGGGGACGACTCTGTTTGCACGTGCCCACAGAGGGGGCTCTGAGTGCCATCTCTGGCACCCGTGCCATGGGTTCGCCACCACTGGCATATATCATATCTTCGTCATACAACTGTATCTACGAGCATATAGTCTCTCTCTTTCACTCTTCCATTCTCCTATTGGCTGATCGGTCATGGTATCACCTTACCATTAGCCAATAATAAGCAAATTTGTTAACACACTCCAATTTCATTGGCTTACTTGCTCCGATGTCATAAAAAGGATTAACGAGGCTCAATTGGGGGCAGTTCTATACTTCAGGTACAATTTACACTGTGCATCATTAATCAAAGCCAACCCCTCCCACAAGACAGGCTTGCTGGCGGAAAGTCTCCTAGCAGAGTGGGAAACCTAGCAGCCTTATTTCAATGTCACCCCCTTCTTTATTGCTGCAATGTCCTAAATCAATCAGAATTTGACGAGCATGTATAACTGCATGTATTTTTCTGTCTTTGCATGTTTCCACACTCTGCAGCCAAACCCTGCCTTGCACTTCAAAGTCATCTCTCAGTGGTGGAAACCACGTCGGGAGGCATGGCCCACAGACACCTTTTAAGTGTCCTGATCGATTAAGTGAACACAGATAATTGTTCAAATAATAATTCACCTCTTTTATAGATTAAGCTGCAGGCTGGATTTGCTGTAATTTCCCCTTGTTTTTATGATCTGCAGCTTCCTTACAGTGGAGATCAAGTCATGTTTTGCTAAAGACTTTTTACAGTAGCTCAAAACCAGGGGAGAAAAATAAGGTGTACAGTTTCTTAGGAGAAACAGCAGCTATTGACTGCCTTCCTCATCCAGCCATGCCGAAGGGCTTTCTATAGCCTCATAGGGGTAGCTAAAGTACCCCCAATGGGCCACCCAGGTGAGCCCCAAGCTGTCAAACTACTGGGCAATTTGGGTCTCACTTTCTCATCAATGTGGCCAATAAAAGTAGGGATTGTATCACACCCAGAAATCAGCGGTCTTTTGGGAGACACTCTAGGACTCCTTGACATCTCTATGGCAAACAGCATGGAAATCCTGTGTGGAGGAGTGTTCCCTAGAACTTGGTCTGAAGTGACATCACTTCCAGATTTGACACAATCCCTTCCCCCTTTCTCCTGTCACATTGGCCAGCGAGAGAGGCCAGAGCTGGTCAGCTGAGCAGGGACACAGCTTGGCCTTACTGCACCTGATGCGCACTCTGTGTTTCCTCCCCCCCACACACACACGCAAACACACTCTGACCTTAGTTCTGCCTGAAAGTGCAGGCTGCAAAAAGCGGTCTGTTCACTTGAGGCGGAAAACAGCCTGGTGGGAACTACACTTCCCAGGAGACCCTGGGGCTCACAAGGTCTACTGGGAAGTGGAGTTCCCACCAGGCCGTTTTCAGCCTCAAGTGAACAGACTGCTTTTCCAGCCTCCACTTTCAGGCTGAACTAAGGTAAGTGTAGAGGGGCAGAGAGTGGGAAAACCACGGGGGCACACCACGGGGGCGTGCTGCAGGGGGGGCAATTTTCTGCCCCCAGGCATGCGCCTGGTACAGCGCACACCCCCTGTCCCCTGGTAGTTTCGCCTCTGCAGCTGAGCACCCAGTTGGCTGAGGTGTGTCCTGATTTGCCAGTGTGATGTCATGGTTAAAGTGTCAAACTTGGATCTGGGAAACCCAGGTTCGAATCCCCACTCTTCCGTGGAAACTCGCTCAGTGACCCTGGGCCAGTCAAACACCCTCAGCCTCTAGCCTGTTTCGCAGGATTATTGTAAGGATAAAATGGAGGAGATGAGAATGGCATAAGCCTTTTTGGGTCCCCATTGGGGAGAAAAGCAGGATATGAACACAGCAAATAAATAGTAAGTTTATAAATCTGCTAGCTGGGCACTGGCTGCCAGAGTGCCACTGGAGGTCTGGTAATCCTGCTGCCCCTGCCCTGCCTCCCAGGATAATCAGCCCTGGTGAAGTGAGTTTTAGGGGCCATTTACCTACATTTAGGTGGGCTACTCATTTCTCACATCCTACACCTAAATCCCAGTAGGCAAAACGATCATTTATGTCTACAAACCATTCCTCAGATTTTTCTTCTACAGCTCTCCGGTTAAAGGATTTTGTTTTCGTTTTACATTGCAAGGTCTACAGCAGTAGCGGCCAACCTGTGGCACGGGTGCCAGAGATGGCACTCAGAGCCCCCTCTGTGAGCACACGTAAACAGAGTCACCTCACCCTCTGCCACAAACATCTAGGCTGGCCTGGGCCACTGGGCTCGATTATTAGCATTAAACCTAAGATCTAGTTTTGGGGAAACAGTGTAGGTAACCCTGTTAAGCGCTGTTAAGCCCCACTGATTTTCATGTGAAGAACTAAAGCGCAATCCTTTACCTGGGAGTAAGCTCGGTTGCTGGCAATGGGGCTTGCTTCTGAGTAAACCCTCCTAGGGTCGTGATTCACCTGTTGGAAGAGTTGCCCAGGGGCTTCAAAGCTATCGACTACCACCAAGCTTACTCCCGAGTAACACACGCCTCAGAGTCAACTGTTTTTTCTAAACTAAAACCTCAGTATTCAGGTTACATTGCTGTGTTGGCACTTTGCGATAAATAAGTGGGTTTTCGGTTGCAATTTGGGCACTCGATCTCAAAAAGGTTCGCCTTCACTGGCCTACAGACATTCTGAAAGTCATGATTTGATAGCAGGCAAATTCTTCTTAATTGTTTCCTTCCAAAAGGGGCGGATTCCCCCTTTGTTTCCTCAGCAAATCATTTGTGATGAATGATGTGTTGTGTTCTGTGGAACTTTGTTGTGTTTTTTTTTTAAGACAGAGAGAGAGATTATGAAACTTTCCCCAGTGGAAGGAAACGTAAGGCATCGGGAGCAGCGAGCAAATCTAAATACAGACATCCAACCTGAAAACATTACTTTTCAGTTTTAATCCCAAAGAGCGAGAAAGCGTGTTTCCTTGACACAATGCACTAATGCACTGCGCATTAGAGCCAACCGTGGGCCTGCTACGTTTGCCGGTTTTAAAAGCCTTTGTTAATGGCAGCAGGAAGTCCCAGGTGTGACTGTGTCCCCTCTTTTCCTAATTGGTGCATAAGAACCAAAGATTGTATTCATCTTACCCTCCCCTCCCCTCGTTTTTCCCCCCTTTCATGGTCCCCACACACCCCTTTTCTCTCTTAGTTGGTGCTCTCACTATGTGACTTTATGAAGAAAGAAAAGTACAGCACTTTGTACACAGAGAAAAAAACCCCTACACACGCACGCACGCACACACGCACGCACGCGCACACACACACACACACACACACACACAGAAGACAAGAAAGCACTATCAGCAGCTCTGGAAATTGCTGAGTGGGTGGCAGTGAATTGAAGGAAGGGGGCAATTTTGCTGTAGTTCACAAGAGCCACTTTTCCATACCTTTATACCTTTCGTCCAGTCTTTTACAATGGAACTATTAGGGCCCAGGTGTAACCCTGCCTGCCTAATTAGCCATTAATGTCTCTCCTTGAAACTTCGTTCATCGCCAAGCATTCACGTATTGCTGATTTATCCCCGCAGAACCCAAACATGCTTCCTCTTGTCATCGTTTTTTCTTCCAGTAGGAGACTCACAACAAACACCCTGTGAGGTGGGTGGGGCTGAGAGAGCTCCGAGAAGCTGTGACTAGACCAAGGTCACCCAGCTGGCGTGTGTGGGAGTGTACAGGCTAATCGGAATTCCCCAGATAAGCTTCCACAGCTCAGGCGGCTCAGCTGGGAATCAAACCCGGTTCCTCCAGATTACACGAGCTCTTAACCTCCTACGCCACTGTGGTTAGGGATGGATCCAGAGATCCATCTGCATCTCTGGCTTTTACCCCATGGTCCCCTCCATCTCTTTCAGCCCCAGAAAAGATGAGTCCAAGATTTATGGGACCCTCAATGAAACATTGAAATCAGTCAGGCGGCTACAGAGTGGAAGGGAAGGGGCTGAAATCCCCCTTTCATTTTCTGTCAGGTACACTTGTTGATCTTGATGTACTTATCAAGAAACAGCAATCTGTAGAGTGTGAATGTACAACTGAAGATTTTTGCAGATCACAATCCCATAGAAGTAACTTGGCAACAAAACAGAGGCAGAAGGGGAAGATGAAGAGTAAGTGATAATCTTCTGCTACAAGAGGAAATAGTAAAGACTTCATTTCTCCTCTAGCATCTATTTCTCCTGCTATCTGTGGCTGCTCAGAGCAGTACACAAAATGAACAAAAAACCCTACATCATTTGTGGTCCTACTTTTCTGGTAGAAGAAAAAGGAAGTGGTATTATGCACTCTAGATCCCGGAGGTGGGTGGGGATGGAGCTGCTTCCACGCTAGACCATCACTTCCAGAGGGCTTTCAGGTATCACAGGGAAGTATAAGAAACAAACAGCTGCCCCAGCTGCCCAAAAGCCCTTCATAGGAGAAAATGGAGTTACACCACCCAAAAGGGTGGCATCAGCCCATCCTCTCCACAGCCAGCAATCCTGGGGTGAAAACCCAGGGAGAGCTGACTGACATTCACTGTATCTTCAGGGACACCCCTGAGATGCCCCCTGTTGCATCTGCCTACAAGTCAGGCAGACACAACTCTGGAAGCAGTGACCAGAAATGGAGGAGCTGAATGACCATAGGATGCCATGGAGCTCCGTGGCAGCCTCCCTGCCTCCCTTTTTGCCCTCCTGGCTAGCGTTAAGTGCCATTTCCACCAGCTGGAAGGGCAAACTCTGTGGCACAAGCCCACATTGCCTCCTATGGCCATTCAGCTCCTCCCCCGTCCCCCATCTAGGTTGGGCTGCCTGTCTGGTCTGTTCCCCTTTAGTTTGGGGGAATTAGCAGGGAGCACACATGCAAAATGATAGGTTGAGAAGGCAACTTGCACTTCTTTCTACAGAGTACATTCCCCTTAGAAATCACTACAAAAGACCAGAATCAAGGAGAAGGGTTAACATTTTATTAGGTAATTAAAAATAACAAAAATAAACACACAAGTTGCAAAAACACACCCACAAACACAGAGTTTCGAGAAGCCTAGGGTGAGCTGTGTTCAAAAACACCAACACACAATATGAAAATCAACATGGATTTTCATATCAGGTCTTTTCATCAGGTGGGAAAAATAAGACGTCTCCTCAGCTCCTAAGCCCCATACAGCAAGAGGAGACAACTTGCAGAGAACTGGGGGGGGGGGGGGACGTCAGTAGTTTTGCATCCTCAAAATGGCTCAAGCTGAAATAAGACATCCTGAGGATGTCTTGAGGAAAAAGCTGTGCCGAGTTCCTTCCCAAGTTGCCTTTTTTTCTGTCCTTAGGACAACTTATTTGTGCTGTGCAGAATGGACCATGCTCAATTCCATGTGTTCAAAACTAACGTTCTCTCACAGAAGGTCCAGATTACACGATACACCATTTGAACGGGGCCACTTGGCACATTACCTGTATTGCTTAATAAACCCTGTTCAAAGGAGAGCCATAATGCTCACCAGGTTTAATATTATGCCTTCTGCCTTGTTACATGGCAGATTTAATAAGCAAGAAAAGGCTAAAAGATTGTGCCCATGTAACGATGGCTCAGTTGAATCTCTGGCCCACCACTTACTACACTGTCTCAGATTCAAGGAAATCAGATCCAAGTATGTGAATCTTACTCCTTTACATTTACCCCATCTTCCCGATTTAATTAGATTACGCTACTTGTTGGACAACCCTGATCCTTCTCTCTGTATGATAGTGGCAGACTTTCTCCTGGAAATTACCAAATGCCAGAAGATTTCCTTCGACTTGTATTGTATATGCTTTTTAATCCGTTTTTATTACTGTTGTACTGTTGTCTATGCCAATAAAGGCTTGCTTCTTGATACACCAAAACATTATTATGGTGAGTGGCAACTGTAAGAGGTAGAAGCAGCCAGAGAGCAGAGCCATACAATCCTTTACTTGCCTCGTCACTGTTCCAAATCCTATCTCAAAATCAGTCTTCCAAAAGAAGGGCGGAGAAAGACACATTGGGCTATTATTGAACATATGGATGACCCTTGCATTCAGAGTGGAAAAAGTATGTAACATTTGGTACCAAAAACTGGTTGAATTCCCACTGAAAATTTAATCCAGATACAACCAAGTTTCAAAAGAATTGGCACCTTTTCATCCAGGTTCCAACATCCTTACTGCAGCACGTTTCTAGTGAAGACATCTAGGCCTGCCCCTTGGGGAGGGGGCTTGCTGTCAGGGGTGCAATTGTTAAGCTAGCAGCATCAACATTTCGGAGTATCTTTAAGAGACCCTCAAATGTGTAGCCCCCATCTCCTACTAGCTCCCATTGGAAACAATGGAGGAGGGTTTTGGACTCCCTGGACCAAACTTCACAAAACCTGGGTGGTATTAGTAGGAGACTCTGCTCATGATACCACCCAGGTTTGGTGAGGTTTGGTTCATGGGGGCCAAAGTTATGGACCCTCAAATGTGTAGCCCCCATCTCCTATTAGTTCCCATTGGTGTGTTTTTTTTCCAAAAAGGTGCATATACAAGCATAAGCATAAGCATTTTATTGTCATTGTGCACGCACAACGAAATTTACAGCAGCATTCCTCGATGCACACAATTTCAGACTCATACCCCATCCCCACTTTCCCCTTCCTCCACCTGATCCCCACACACAGCCCTGTCCCTAAAACACATCAACACAAAGTCAGCGAGTTCAGCATAGAAGCCACAGCCTCTAGGGAGTAGAAGCTGGTCTCTAAGCCTCTTTTGTTCCTGAAGTAGCCTTTGATAGACCTGTATCATCTGCCAGATGTGTGCTGGATGAGACGGGTCTCTCAGAATATTTTGGGCTTTTTTTAGGCTTCGGGAATTATAGAGTTCTTTCAAGGAGGGGAGAGGGCAGCCGATAATCCTCTGTGCAGTAGTGATCACCCTTTGAAGGTCCAGAAAAATCCCATGATAGCGTGGAGGGGGGGGGAGTGCCAGAAACGGATCTGTGTTCCACGGTTCGGCTGTGAGGAGATCTCGAGGGAACCTGGATATTTCAGGTGACTATCCCAGGATTAATCGCCAGTGAGGAAATCACCACTGGCAGTGAAAATTTAACCTCACTTTCAGTGCTGCTTAAACTGCCTGCATAAACACATCTTCAGACCTTTCTTTTGATATCAAAATGTTTGCTTATTTAAGGAAAGTAGGTGAAAGAGATGCTGAATGTTAATGCCCCAGAGGTAACCATATTAGGTCTGCTAGTGCCAACGCAGCAGATTTCTGCTCTACCCTAAATTGATTGTCTCCCCTGCTTTCGTGAGCCTGGGTTCATTTGTTCAAACGTGTGAATTTCATTCATTCAGCCTTTATTTGGCATAACCAATATAAAATCACATCAAAATACAAACTTGTACCATATAGCAAATAGAGTTGATTCATACATACTATTGCTTATGGGACACTTCCAATAGAAAATTTGCAGCCATTTTGCAGATTGTAGCATCAGAGTTATTTAATAAAAAACAAATAAATCTGATTGGTTCAATCTTAAGCCTTCACTTCAGGGTAATTTCATAGAAAGTGCAAACCTAGAGTATTTCAATCTCTAATACTCTGCCGAATTTTGGGACAACATGAACAAAGTTGGTGAGATAATGTTTCTAGTTGGTTTGCATCACTGTACCATGCACACCCTTTTGCTCTATTTTCTAGATTGCTATATCGCAATTCAATGAGTATAAAGCAGAAGGGAAAACATTGAAGCGAAAGCGAAAGTGAAAGTTGAAGCTGAAGCTGGTTCCAGAAATGCGGCAGCCCGGCTTCTGATGCAGGTGGTGGCTATTCAGGATCATATCAATTTCTCCCCTGTGCTGGGCGCTTTGCCTGTACTGGGCCTCCCAGTGGAGTTCCGGATCGCTTTCAAGCGTGTTGGTGGATGCACCTTTAAGGCCTTACGAGGCATGGGTCCCTCATACCTACGTGGACCGTGATCACCCCTTATGTCTCAACACAGAGCCGCCAAGTGCGTTCGCGCTCGGCAGCTGGCAGAGCTACTTCGGGAGATCTCTCTCTGGCCTCTGCTGCATGGTGCTGGCTGGCTCGACTCGGCCATACAGGGCCTTTGCGACGGCCCTGGCTCTGCCTGGTGGAATGCTCTACTCTCCAGCTGTCCGGGGTCTCCAAGGGATCTTTGGTGAGTCTCCGCAGTAGGCCTGCAAGACTTGAGCTTATTCCATCTGGCCTTTGGGGGGGCTGGGCCATGGTCTCTACCACCACCCCACTGAAGCTGCCAAGCTCGCTTCCATCTGGCCAGGCCCTGGTCTCCATCTTGCTTCGACCTATCCCATCTCTCCCTCCATTGGCCTGTGTAGATCGGCGCCTCTGATATTTTAAATCCAGTATGTAATTGAAACTGCTATTAAGTTTTGAAAGTTTTAAGTTTTAATGAATTAAGCTTGCACTCCTGTATTTGGATAATATGTTTCATTGATTGTTGTTGAATGCATGCAGTTATTTTGTGAGCCGCTTCCTGAAATTTCGTGAAAGGCGTTTTATAAATCTCATAATAAATAAATAAATAAATAAATAAATAAATAAATAAATAAATAAATAAATAAATAAATAAATAAATAAATAAATAAATAAATAAATAAATAAATAAATAAATAAATAAACTCTTCTCTGGTCTGGATTGGTCAGATGATACAAATAGGAGGCCATTCTGTTACGTTGTAAAGGGATTGATCGATGCAGAGGTGAGCAAGTTTTCTTCGCTGCCAGGGTCAAATAGTTCCATTCTCTCTCCCAATTCTGTCAGGCACTCTGGCTTGCTGAAAGGATTCCCGAAATTTCGGTTTGCTAGGAAATCCTCACTTCTTCCTCGAATTCCTCACCGGGAAATATGACAGCCCTGCCAAGGTGGCCCCAAACTTAAAGAATAATAGTTTTAAAGCAGCCACCTGGCTTTTTCTGCACATTCTCGGTGGAAATGTGTTTTTAATGTTGTTTACAGGGATCCTGCCAGGCGCTGAGCCATTCTGCTTTTCGGTTTCATATCCATCTTGCATCTTGTGCAGTTTGACAAAAATCACACCGTTTAAAAAAAATAAAATAAAAAGAGAGCACTTCTAGCTGCAAAACCATCTTTACCAGTGTAGCCGCTTTTTATCCATGTTTTCAACATACCTCCTTCCTTTATCATATTATTCTCAACCTCAATAACATTCACCTTTACCACCAGTTCATTACGTCCAGCATCTTTGCTTCTCAATCACACTGTAAACAATACATCACGAAATAATCATTCATGTAGCAAGTACCTCAAAGTTGCAAGTTTATTCCTTTGCTTGAGTCATTCAGGGACGCACTGGCCCTTTCCACACTGATACTTTAAAATGTCCTGAGGCAGGAAATGAAATATTTCCTCCATGGGTTTCTGCATTGTTTGGACCCAAAAACATTTTATTTACATCTTCAAAATGTTTTAAATGAATGTCCTTTTAAAATGACTCTATAGTGAGCAGTGGCGGAGCTACAAGGGGACGGGGGTGTGCGCCATGCACAAGGCACACATCTGGGGGCACAGAAAATCGCCCCAGGCCCCTCCCCTTTCCCCCCATGGTGCCCCCACCCCACTTCCCACACCTTAATTCCTTTCCTTTTCCTAGAACTTTTTCAGGCTAAAAAAGAGCCTATTCACAATACAGGCTAAAAATGGCCTGCGGAACTGCAGTTCCCAGGAGACATTGGGGCTCACAAGGTCTCCCGGGAAGTATAGTTCCCATCAGGCCGTTTTTAAGGCTGAACTGTGAATAGGCCTTTTTTTCACCCTGAAAAGGAAAGGAATGAAGGTAAGTGTGGGAAGGGGGGAAGGAGGGAAGAAGAGGCACCACGGGGAGGAGGCGCCATGGGGGCGGCGGAAAATATAGACTGCGCACCAGGCACAGTTTGGCCCAGCTACGCCTCTAAATGTTTTCAAAATGGCTTCATTTGCTTGTGCAGTCCCTTTACAATGTTGCCCGTGCCTCTCTGCCTTCCCCACACGTTGGTGCCACTTTCTCAGCTCACTTCTTGCCCCTTGCCTGTTTTTCCTGCAGGCTTCTTGCAGGTTTCTTCAGAGAACTGCAGCACTCCGCTGTGAAGCATAGAAGCAACATTCTCAAACAAAAAGGGAGTGGGGGGAAGGGAGAAATCACAAAATGGTGGGCAGGGATCATTTGAAAGGGGTGAGTGCAGACATACATCGGGGTCACGAGGGGATTGAGAATGTCTTACAAATGTTTTTTTTGAGGATTTGTGCAGAAGGGGTCACCATTGCATATTCATTGGCCCTTTCCCCACTTACCTTTGACCACCCTTTGCTGCGCATCATCTCTGGCACATGCCCGGGTCATCAAAAGGCGTTGTTGTGAGGAGCGCCAGGGATGCTGCACACTGAGGGGGCAGGAGAGCGGCAGCATCGAGGCGGCTGTGTTGTCACCGACCCTGTAGTGGGGAGTGCTGCGGGACCCCGCGTTATTTGAGGAGAGTAGCGCACAGCATAAGGTAAGTGGGGAAAGGGCCATTAATCCACCCTATTTTCGCTCCGCCACCACTTTCTTTCCCAGTTGTCCCCCTCCCTTCCCGCCGCCCACCACAGGAGAGTTTGTCAACAGGATGGCCACCACCACAATAATTTTTTCCTGCCTTCCCATCCCCTTTTGGCTGAGATTGATCCGCAGACACTTGTTGGCATACATTAAGCAGAATAATGGATTGATGAGGCTCGTCGTTCTGCTAGCTCTTAATGTTGTTTCGTGTCCCAGGTGAGAGTTGCCCAACGATGTGTGGGGAAAAGAGCACCCCGCTCTGCCACGGCCCCTCCTCCCCTGGATCTCAGGAGGGCTATTGCTTCATCCTAATAATGGAAGGGGCATTAACTGTTATGCATCGGGGGATTTATCAAGATGCGGTTAATAAAATATGAAACAACAACGGGTGAAGTTTCAATTAGTGCCAAAAGCTGGGGAAACATCTGTTACCACAAAGCTGGCACCACATGGAGATGGAAGGGGAGGGAGAGGGGCCCCCCCCAAGCCCCTCTGTGTGTTACCTCGTTCAATCTACTAATGCTCATTAAGTAGAAATACTTTCAGACTCTTCATCTGGACATCCATGTTCAGCTCCATCTGTGAAATAACTTCTGTTTCTTCAATGATTGTGGCTCTGGGAATATCTGCGTCAATGTTAGCTTGTCTATGTCAGTGTTCGCTGCAGCCAAATATCTGGGTATGGGGTCAAGTAAGAACATAACAACATAAGAACTAGCCTGCTGGATCAGACCAGAGTCCATCTAGTCCAGCACTCTGCTACTTGCAGTGGCCCACCAGGTGCCTTTGGGAGCTCACCTGCAGGATGTGAAAGCAATGGCCTTCTGCTGCTGCTGCTCCTGAGCACCTGGTCTGTAAGCATGTGACATTTATACGACCCCAGAGAGCTACCTTCTTGACTTTTATAGTACATAAATTCCTGAGTATCTCACGTTCCCTAGTGTGCTTCATTGAATCCTTATTATTAAAGCACCTTTCTTCCTGCCTTCAGAACCCCATAGAATTGGCTCCTAATTTCTTCAGTTCAGCATAGGGCTGAGCGCAAAAAATTGTGCTCAATAAATTTCAGGCTTGGGTAATAAAAACACAGAATTTTTCAGTAAAGCTTTTAAAAAGCCAATACCCATCAGCTTTATTCAGCTTTTAATAACCCAAACACATAAGAACATAAGAACTAGCCTGCTGGATCAGACCAGAGTCCAGCTCTCTGCTACTCACAGTGGCCCACCAGGTGCCTTTTGGGAGCTCACGTGCAGGATGTGAAAGCAATGGCCTTCTGCTGCTGCTGCTCCTGAGCACCCGGTCTGCTAAGGCATTTGCAATCTGAAATCAAGGAGGATCCAGATTGGTAGCCATAGATCGACTTCTCCTCCATAAATCTGTCCAAGCCCTTTTTAAAGCTATCCAGGTTAGTGGCCAACACCACCTCCTGTGGCAGCATATTCCAAACACCAATCACACGGGGGAGGGGCGGTAGTGTTGCCGCGGTACCCCTGGGACATGCTCACGGCACCCCAGGGTACCAGGGAACCCTGGTTGAGAATGGCTGATCTAGTGTCTACCCTGACATTTCCTAGAGCCACCAGCCTTCCTCTCCTTCTAGGTCCTAAACCTGTCTGTCCAGATCCTTCCAAATGGGAACTATGTTGTAGTTTAATTTGTATTTACAACTGGACAGTACAATACCAACAGGAAAAATATACATCTGCCCAGTGTCCAGTTAATGGCACCAGCGTTGAAACACCTCTTTTGGCTACAGCTAAAGCAAAGCAATGTGATTTTTCAAAGTTACATTGTCCTTTGAGTGTCCTCAGACAAAAAAGCATCAGCTGTATATGCACAGTTGTTGATAGTATTCCCTCGTGTTGCCTTAGGCTGTACCCACAAATCCTCGGCTGCTGCACTATATAAGTCATTCACAACTGGACTTTTCTGTGGGAACAAGACAAGCCCAGCAGGGAGCGATTGCTATAGCTCAACAATAGTGAAATATCCAGCAGTGTTCATGGTCTCAAACAAGGCATGTAAGTAGGTCACAGGCAGTCTTTCGTGGGTATTATGTATACTAGCAGATGCCCTACACTTGAGATAAATTGTGTGCACAGTTGCCTCTGATCAGATCACAATTTGGTCCAAAATGTGGGAAGCATCCTCAAACTGTCAAGGGGAAAAAATGTTCATGTCTGTTCTTCACCAGATCAGATACGTTGCACATGTGTACTCATACTGCAATTTGGGAATTGTGGCTAGGTTTGCCAGCCTCCAGGTGATGGTGTAACCCCCATGCTCAGAATGGGTTGACCCAGTAAGGGGTGGAGACTCAAAGCAGCAAGAGGCTGCAGCAGACCTCATGTAGTTGGAGGAGACAAGGCTACCAGACTCGGACCTTGGTTGTATAAGCCTCAACACCTTGTTAAGGTAACTGCACATTGTTGGGAACTACTGGGAAGGTAGTTGTTTATTTTGCTATGTTGTAAAATGTTGGAGCTTATTGTTTCAGGGTTTCTTTGTGGTTGTAATGGGTGAGAGTTCTCCTGGAAACCTTCACCATGTTGAATCCTGTTCATCAAGCCCTTGGAGTCTTCAGGAGCCAACCCACTTGCAAAGAAGAACGTATTCTACAAAACAGTAGACCTGTCAATATAAGGACTTGAAAATGCAACCTGAACAGGACCTTGAAGTGTGATGTTAAATGTTGATGTTATATGTTAAGAGAGTAAACCATATTGTTTTTAAAAATTGTTGTTGCAAACTCATTCCAAGTTCTGCCCCACAGAACCCGCAAGCTGAGGTTACAATGGCTGCAGATTTTCAGCTATGGCTGAATTCCCACTGAAAATTTAATCTAGAGACAACCAAGTTTCAAAAGAATTGGGACCTTTTCATCCAGGTTCCAACATCCTCACTGCAGCATGTTTCTAGCGAAGACGTCTAGGCCTGCCCCTTGGGTGCAATTGTTAAGCTAGCAGCACCAAAATTTCAGAGCACCTTTAGGAGACTCTCCTGATGATACCACCCAGGCTTGGTGAAGTTTGGTTCACGGGCCAAAGCCACGGACCTCAAATGTAGCTCCCCTAACCTCTATTAGCTCCTCTCGCTGGAAACAATGGGGGATGGGGACACCCCCTTTGGGAGTCTATAGCTTTGGACCCCATGGACCAAACTTCACGAAACCTGGGTGGTATCAGTAGGGGACCCTGCTGATGATACCACCCAGGTTTGGTGAAGTTTGGTTCATGGGGGCCAACATTATGGACCCTCAAATGTGTAGCCCCATCTCCTATTAGCTCCCATTGGAGTGTTTTTCCCCAAAAAGGTGCATATACCAGCAGGTCCAGGAAAATCCTGTCATAAGGCGGGGGCCAGCGCCAGCAAAATGATCTGTGTTCTGTGGTTCGGCAGTGGGGAGATCACGAGGAAACCTGGATATTTCGGGTGACTATCCCAGGATTAATCACCAGTGGGAAATTGCCCTATTACAACTCATCTCTAGGTGGGAGAAGTCAGTTCTCCTGGAGAAAATGGGCGCTTTGGAAAGTGGAGTCCATGGCATTCTATCCAATCCAATCCAAAGCCTTTATTGGCATTATAAATTACAGAGTTAGTAAAAAGGGGCATTTATCTACTAACTGAGACATTAAAATATTAAAATGCATTAAAACAGCGTTGAACATTCACAACATTCACGCACACATAAAATAATTTAGCCGTTACTACTATGTAAGCAATGATTGCACCTGACCAAGTAGTTCCTCAAAACTTGCAATACTCTGCCACGATCACAGGAACCGCTGAGTAGAAAAATTCATAACAGATGGTAGCCTGACAGCCGCTTTGAGCTCTCTATCAATGGACAGATGTATATAGAGCGAATTCACTCGCATTGGATTATCCAATAGTACATGTTGAACAGTCTCAACAACGCCATATTACTATTGGCATAACCTGTTCTCATATGGAGTGCTATTATACCTGCCAAGAGTCATAGCTGCTAGGGCAGAGCTGCTAAAACGAAAGCCAAAGTGTACGCTTCTGCATTGTTCGGGTTGCAATAAAATGTACAAATAGTTGGCAATGGTCTGATCGGACAATTCCCAAGGCCTGTGGAGAGCATTCTATCCCATTGAAGTCCCTCTCCCAAACACTACCCTCCTCAGAATTCAGCCTCCAAATGTTTAGGTATTTCCCAACCCAGGACTGGGTATCTGAACAGTAATGCAAGTGTAGGGAGGGCATTGCATTTTGCAGGCAATGACGCCGTGCTCCGTGTTATAATCTTGGCGCATGACTGCGAACATGAAGCAGCTAGAGCTAGCAGTCAGATACCTTGGAGACGATGAATGCCTCCCATTGCACGGATGCACAAGTACCATACAAACTGAAAATTCATCTTGCTTTCAACTGTGAACGTATCAGTAATTCGAGAGGGAAGAGGACTGACTGAAGAGGAAGCAGGGAGTCTGATTTTTGAGTGCATTATTTGTAAAAAAAATATACTGCATCCAAACAAGATTACAGTCCAGGCATTTCCTAGGAATGTAGAAATGAGACCATGTGTATTTTTAATGGCCTCTAGAGTAAGGCATTTGTAACCTGGCATGGATGGTCTAAGCTAGCCCATTATCAGCAGACCTCATAAGCTAACAAGTGTTGGACCTAGTTAGTATTTAGATGGGAAACCACCAAGAAAGTCCAGGGTTGGGACTAAGAAGCCTTTTAAGACCCACTTGAGACCTAGAGATCAGTATCACGTAATCAGAGTAAAGTAGGACTGGTATGGGTTTGTTTGAAAGAACTGGGCTATGTGAGTTAACATCTGACAATATGTGTGCCAGATCATTAATAAATAAGTTAAACAAGACTGGAGCCAATTCACAGCCCTGCTTAACACCTTTCACAATGGGAATCCTTGGGGTTAGGTCTCCAGAGCTTGTACATTTTATCTGGCAGGTTGTGTTTGAGTCGAGAGATTTGATAAGTAATAATAATCTAGGACTGATCCCCATCTCTGCTAGCTTAAAGCCATAGCAACTCTCTAACAACTGAGTCAAAGGCACTTTTCAGGTCCAAAAAGGCAGCAAAGATCTTAGATCGCGCCCTTTTTTTGTATTTTAATAGCAGGGTTGGGACTACAGGTGGGTGTTTGGTAAATCTGAACCAGAAAAAAAACCCCAAAAATTCTTTGTCAGTATTTTTCAGGGGGTTTTTTAATCTGAAAAAAGGTGGCAACAAAATGGAGTGAAGACAATAAAAAACCCCTAAAATGCCTATTTTCCAGCATTTTTGGAACCTGTTCAGCCTGCCACCTTTAAAAAAAAGAAAAGAAACCCCCTCTCCCTTCCTTTCCTGGAGCTTGGTCAGTTCCAGAATTGAATAGCACACACTGCTACCAAAGCACTGCTCATGGTTCAGTTCTGGACTCAGCTAGGCTGAGCCCATGGTTTAAAACTGGACCCAGCCAAGCCAAGCCCAGCATTATCTGTATCAGCAGAGTTTAAAGCGGAGTCACTCACTCTGTAAGATGAGAAGGTTTAGTAGTCTTCTTGCACTCACTGCAACCTTCTACCACACTTGGAAAAGAATACTTCCACTAAGACGCTCTTTCCATAGGAAGGTTTTACTCGTAGCAGTTGCAAGGTTAAGCACAAGTCTATGCTATACAAGACTGAAGACTATACAGAACTCTTCAGCAAGAGAAAAGTTGAACACACGCTGAACTTAACACTCCAACTAAGACTCAGGTCCTTTCAGCATACGGTCTAATACAGCACCTCGACAGCAAAATGCCGCCTCCTTAGGAGCTGTTCGCGACGGGCGGCATAAGCTTCGCGAGTCAGCGCCACCCTTTGGCGCGCCTCCCTAGCAGTATTGATGAAGCCGCCATTCTGCGCACCTTGCTTCCCCAGCTTGTGTTTTGAAAACGGTAGCTTCCAGCCGCCGCCGTGTAACAGCAGCGCTGGAAGGAGCCATCCCCTGTGCCCGGTCGACCTACCTGCCCTGCGACCGTCCGGCGCGTTGCCAAGGCCTGGGGACACACACCCCTGCCCTGCAACTCCAAAGCAGTCACGCAGGGCAGGGGGGCGTGTCCCCTGCCCTCAGCGATGCGCCAGATGGTCGCAGAGCAGGTAGGTCGACCGGACAATGGCGCAGCGCGTCACTGTCGTCCCAGTAGTTTCTGGTGCTATTCTGGGTCCCAGGGTTAACAGCGTCATGTATGCCAACCCAACCCCCACCGTGGCCATGCGGAAACAGACTCAGTCTCTCTTTGAACTTAGCATATACAATACATTGGTTCTTATACATCCAACAAGGATACTTTCCCCCCGCAACAGCCTCTCATTGGCCTAGAGTCACAGTTGCTCACCAATTATGTTAAAAGTTAACTGCTCCTTCGCCCCTAGACTGACTGTCTCCGGTCTTGCTGTGTTGGCAAACTTCTGCTGGCCAGAAGATGACCCTTTTGTGAACCTTTACTCTCTTTTTTATATATCATGACAATCTGTGGGCTCAGCCTGGTTGGGTTCAGCTTTGTCCTGCTGGGTCCACCTCCAAAGGCCATGAGACCCAGCGTTTAACTCTGCCCCTGCCTCCAAACTCCATGTTGGTCTCAGAGGCAGGCATATTTTGGGGGGGTTGGGTTTAATACCTGAAAAAAAAATGGGGGGAAAAACCGGAAAGTCAATATGTAGTATTGGCTTTCTCAGGTTTTTCTAAAATTTCGGGCCAATTAAGCACAAACCCAAAAAAATCTTGAAAAGATGGCCACCCATAGTTGTGCCACAGAGCTAGGCAATGGCCAACCACCTGCCAATCTCTCGTGCCTTCAAAGCCCTATGAGGTCACCATAAGTCAGCTGCAATTTGATGGCACGTCCCACCGCCAAGACATTTGTGAACTTCATCGGCAAAAAAAATTGCCAACTCCTCAAAGGGGATAATTTATTGCAGGAGGGGAAAATCGCTGCAGCCGAGATAGTGAGGTTTTTATCATATGCAAATATGGCCTTTATTTGCCATGTTGTTCTGATTTTCTCCACAGAGCCTTTGTCTAACATTCCCACAGACCCGCTTCGGTTTCAAGATACAGCTAATCAAAAGACTAAATCCAGCCTGCGGAACCCGGTGACCTAGACAGAAAGTACTGTCTTATGATCAATGTTCTTCATATTCCATATATTTCCATTCCAGAAGGCGCTCCGCTGCAAAATGTAAATACAATGCAGATGATCTCAATGGAAATTAAAATGAGGCGCACCGAAAGTTTTATTCCAATCCTTACCCAGTCTTCACAGGTACACCTAAGTATATACTTCAATGGCCTGAAACCAGAACTAGCCAAGTTCTATCGCAGTGATGGCGAACCTTTTTGAGACCGAGTGCCCAAACTGCAACCCAAAACCCACTTATTGATCGCAAAGTGCCAACAGGGCACTTTAACCTGAATACTGAGGTTTTAGTTTAGAAAAAATGGTTGGCTCTGAGGAGTGCGTTACTCGGGAGTAAGCTTGGTGGTAGTTGTTGATTTTCTTTGAAGCAACCATGCAACTCTTCAAAGGGGTGAATCACGACCCTAGGAGGGTTTACTCAGAAGCAAGCCTCACACAGCAACCGAGCTTACTCCCAGGTAAAGGATCGCTACTTTAGTTCTTCCATGAAAATCAGTGGGATTTAACAGCATTTAACATGGTTACCTACACTGCTCCCCCAAAACTAGGTCTTGGTTTAATGCTAATAATCTAACCCAGTAGCCCAGGCCAGCCTAGGTGTGTGTGTGTGTGTGTGTGTGTGTGTGTGTGTGTGTGTGTGTGTGTGTGTGTGTGTGTGTGTGTGTGTGTGTGTGTATTATTATTGTGTGTGTGTGGCAGGGAGAACTCTGTTTTGTCGCATGCCCACAGAGAGGGACTCTTGAGTTGCCACATCTGGCAATCTGCACTATAGGTTACATGCCATCACTGTTCCTCATCGTCCTTCTACTTGGACATAATGCACAGCTGACTATCTATCATGAAAGCAAGCCTGGGAGTACGCTACTGCTTCTAATACTTATTAAAACTCAGGTTTTTTTCTCTCCAATAACTCCAACTATTTAGAGGTCTCAACGATTTCTACTATTGAAAACAGAAATCAAAGAAATAAAACTTAGATGTAGCCAGTTAAAGGGATTGCCGTTTAGGTGGTCATATCCCTTTTGGTTTCTTTGTCCTCATTCGGGGAACCCATGGCCCAGGTGAGATGCTTCCCCTGAATTAATGTCTCAAGATGGAATTCCAAACCCTTTGTTTTCCCCTTCCCAGGAAAACTCTGTTCAGGCCATGAGGTAACTTAGGCCTTTGAAGTTTCATCCTAGCACCTCTGCATAGTTTCCTGTCCTCCCTCCAGGAGATCAAAAGGCAAAGATGCTTTTCACAGTCATATGTGACTTTGCTAGTTTTACAGTACTATTCCATCACACTATCATATTGGATCAGCACTGCAGCCTTTCATTAAGGAATTTATTTAAGGATGGAGTACAGTGCTTTCAAGAAACATTCTATATCCCTTTTTTGTGCCCTGTTGTCCAATCAGGATATTATATTCCGTGCCAACATCCAACTGATGGCATCTTCAGTTAGGCAAATTAAGGAAACATTTATTCATTTATCTACTATAATGCTGATCCCTACTGCAGCTGTCTTTTGGGGTTTCTCCACATACATCCCCCCCCCCAGCTGTTCCGGTGTCAAAGAGCATTGGTTTATCCCCTGATTTCCACACACATTTTTAAGCCCTCAGTTTTCACTTTAATTTTGTCCCCCGTCTCCCATATTGCAAATATATTGGTGTGGTCAGAGGTGGGATCCAGCAGGTTCTCACCAGTTCCCAAGAGTGGGTTACTAATTATTTGTGTGTACCAAGAGGGGGTTACTAATTGGGTCCGCTTTTCCATCTCCACGCCCTCGCCTCCCCGAGAGGCAGACTGCCTTTGAACGTGAAGGTTCCATATAGCAATTGTGACTAATATTGTAACTCCCTGAACTGGGTTAATCCCTTTCAGGTACTGCAATTCATTGGTTCTCAGCCTTTTGTACCTTTTATCTCACCAGTCTCTATCAAAGAACCTGTGTGTTTCACCATTGCTGTGTCTTGCTAGATTTGTGAGCTGGGGCATTTCTTTTCTATAATGTGATGATGATTTGCAGTCATGACCTGGTGCAAAAAAATTGGGGTCGTGGTGGGTGGTTGCTGCCCATGGGGGGGGCATCCAACTCAGTTTTGCCCAGGGCTCAGGGTTTGCCCTAGGGTACTCTGCCGCCCTTCCCCTTTGCTGAGGGGGGACTGGCAAGGGACCTTGTTACTAAAATTTTTGGATCCCACCACTGGTTTACTCAGAAGCAAGCCCCATTGCCAGCAACTGAGCTTACTCCCAGGTAAAAAATTGCACTTTAGTTCTTCACATGAAAACCAGTGGGGTTTAACAGTGCTTAACAGGGTTACCTACACTGCTTCCCCAAAACTTTAGGTTTAATGCTAATAATTGAGCCCAGTGGCCTGTGGGCTGTTCAGCTGGGTAATGTGTGCTGGCTGGGGTGGGGGAACGACTCTGATCCCACTGCTGGGTGTGGTGCCATTTATGGCGGGAAAACAGTGTGGTGAAACAACTCCTTGCTGCTCAGGGAACTTTTGTGGAAACTAGAGATTTGGAAGCGAATATATTCATTTGCACTTCCTTGATATTTAGAGGTTGCCCTAAAACTACCTTCCCAGGTGGGCAAAGCTTAGGGTCTAGTTTGGGTTTCTTCTCAATTTTGGCTGTGAGAGGTGTAAGGAATGGCAAAGAGCTGATAATGAAAATTACCGTTAGTAGAAAAGAAATAGAAATATATATTTTCCCCCCTACACAGCATCAGGTCCCTCAAGTGAAAAGTAAACTATTAATTCATTGGAATCTTCTTGAGGATGAAGATCACAACTTTTCGACAGGGAAGGGTTCAGAGTGATTTCTGCAAAGTAGTTAAGAATGTGTACAATTGTTTGCACCTCACTGAATGGGAGATAAGAATATTTACCACTCAGGGTGGTCTGCACCTTGCTGTATGGAAGATAGGAATGTGTACAAATCTAGATTGTTTGCAGCTGACTGGATGGAAGGTGGGAATGTGTACAATTTCAAGGTTGTTTGCAACTCACTGGGTGGAAGGTAGGAATGAACATAGCTCAGGGATTTATATCCCACCTTTCTCTCCCTTAAGGAGACTCAAAGGGGCTTACAAGCTCCTTTCCCCTCCTCTCATCATAACAGACATATTGTGAGGTAGGTGGGGCTGAGAGTTGTGAATGAACTGTGACTAGCCCAAGGTCACCCAACAGGAATGAAGGAGCAGGGACACAAATCTGATTCACTAGATAAGAGTCAGCCACTCATGTAGAAGGGTAAGGAATCAAACTTGGTTCTCCAGATTAGAATCTGTGAGCTCTCAACCCTATACCACCCTAACTCTCACTAGAAGAAGAAGAAGAAGAAGAAGAAGAAGAAGAAGAAGAAGAAGAAGAAGAAGAAGAAGAAGAAGAAGAAGAAAGGAAGAAGAAGAAGAAGAAGAAGAATAGTTAAGAAGAAAGAAGAAGAAGAAGAAGAAGAAGAAGTTAAATTGAAGAAGAAGAAGAAGAAGAAGAAGAAGAAGAAGAAGAAGAAGGAAGAAGAAGAGGAGGAGGAGGAGGAGGAGGAGGAGGAGGAGGAGGAGGAGTTTGGATTATATCCCCCCTTTCTCTCCTGTAGGAGATTCAAAGGGCTTATTGATCTTGCCCTGGGTTCCTCTCACAACAAACACCCTGTGGAGGTAGGTGGGGCTGAAAGAGCATCTTGAGAAGCTGGGGATCAGCCCAAGGTCACCCAGCCATGGCGTGTGTGGGAGTGCACAGAAGCTAATCTGAATTCCCCCAGATAAGCCTCCAAAGCCTGTATGCAGAGCTGGGAATCAAACCTGGTTCCTCCAAATTAAATACACAAGCTCTTAACCTCCTACGCCACTGCTGCAGAAACACTACATCATGTATGTGTCAAAATTGGCTGAGGAACAGTTACTTAAAGCTTTCTTTTTTTTAAAAAAATGGGTCAGATGTTTCTCTTGAGACACACAATGCTTGACAGTAGCCAGAATACTATAGGTACAGAAATAGAAAACTCCAGCTATACCTACAATTGAAGAAGGGGGGAGGGGTGGTGAAGGTATTCGAGTTGGAACAGATGGCCAAGTTAACTTCATTACTCAAAGAAAAGAACTTAATTAAGTTTATGGACAATTGGAAACCCTTGATGGAGCATTCAGATAAAACAGGAAAAAAATAAACTGATGATTTGTGGTTTTGAAGGTTAAGGATTGTTAGAATTCAAAGCAACAGAGTATGCTTAGACTCTTATCAAAAAAAAGATTACTCCAAAGATCTATAGCTTTTATCTAGTTAATGACCAAAGCTAAAACTCTGTCCTTCTTTTAGAGTTAATACTGGTTCAGGGCAAGTAGAAGAAACTGGGAGTCCTTTACAGAATAAGCAGCTGGTAGCGTTAAGTACCTCTTTGTTGCGGTGTGTAGTTTTTTTTTGGTGATGGAATGATTTTGAAGTACTAATTAAACATTTTGAATGGAAAAAAAGAGACATACAATACTTTAAGCAAAGCATGCCAACATGAACATGATGGGTATTATTCTCCCTGAGCGAGAGACTTGATAATTTCCAGTTAGGATTCGATAATTCATCAGTTTCTGCCAGCATGGCCAATTGGCCATGCTGCCAGGGGCTGATGGGAATTGTAGCCCATAACATCTGGAGTGCCAAAGGTTCGCCACCACTGTCCTAGAGTTTCTTTCCCCACCCTTGGGTTTATACAATTTTTTAAAACAATTTTTCCTTGGTTACATATTGGAATTCCATTCCAAAGAAGTGTATTGAATATTCTAAGAGAATCAGATTTATTTTTTTTTGGCACTGCTTCCTGTACATCTGCTGTTACATTTTCAGATACAATTCTGCATGGCCAGTTTTTAATCATTTAACAGATCCCAATGCAGAATCCGCGTAGACTGCCTAATTGGCATCACAGAAGAAGCCCGTGGGCAGTACATTCTTTAACATGCATAGGAATGCCCCCGTGGCGCTCCAGTGCTTATTGGGTGCGCATGGGGAACACTACTACTATTTTTTTTGGCAGCCTGAAATATTTCTGAATTGTTTATTTTATCCTACCGTCATATTTTTGGATGAAGGCGAGGGCTGCGGGAAAGTCGTGTGCCTCGTCGTAAACCCAGAGAATGCAATCTGTACTATGAAACAGCACCAGCTGATACCTCTGCTGACTTTGGAGAAGTGTCAGAAAAACTCCAAACAAAAGAACATCTAGAGCAGGGGTCCCCAAACTTTTTAAACAGGGGGCCAGTTCACTGTCCCTCAGACTGTTGGAGGGCCGGACTAAAAAAAACTATGAACAAATTCCTATGCACAAATGATTGTAAAATGTTTGATTTCACCTTTCAGCCTTTCTGTCATGGTCTGTTTTTAGAACAGTTACCAAAGTATGTCAAGTACAGGGTGGGCTCCAAATATTGTTGGGGAGGCTGTGGAATACCTTCCCCTGTAAAAAAAAAAAGCAGAACTTTCCCAATGAAACATTCCATCTAACCCACAATCAGGTATCTTCCTGGGTTCTTTCCTCCCTAGCAGCCAGCAAGCGATTCGCCAGCCTGGCTGATGCCAATGGGAGTGAGGCGGAACAGAAAGCCTGAGAGCAACACATGGAGTAGCTGAGAGGAGGACGGAGCAGGCATTGCCACATGTAAGGTTTCCAACTCTGGGTCAGAAAATTCATGGAGATTTAAGGGTGCCATCATGTAACTGCAATCAACAGCCGCTGGGGCCAGTCCTCCTCTCCTCGAGCCCCTACTGCACATGAATGGAGGCCTTGTCAGCCATGCTGCCTGGCTGGCTGGAGCGGGAAATGCCTTCTAGGGGCTACATTTGGCCCCCCGGGTCAGATAGTTTGGGGACCCCTGATCTAGAGGATTGGGTTTGTCTGAGTGGACTTGTCTAGTGATTCAGGCCACTCAATTGCCGACATGTTTTTCGAACATAAAGCAGACAAATGCTTTGGTGGATTCTTCCCAGCATATGTATAACGGGTTGCAGTCATTATAAAGGAACCTTTTCCCCATTCACTTGTGTGTCCTTCACCCGTTCAGCCAGCGATTGGAGTCCCTGGAAGCAATCTGGTTTGCTTTCATGCTTTTGCACAGATGCCTCTCTCTCTCTTTTTAATTTCTTGCAACACATACGTAGCTGCGCAGGCATACAGAAACGAATGCCTGCAGCCATGCCAATTGTCCCACAATATGATCCTCT
Organism: Sphaerodactylus townsendi; assembly: GCF_021028975.2. NCBI lineage: Eukaryota > Metazoa > Chordata > Lepidosauria > Squamata > Sphaerodactylidae > Sphaerodactylus > Sphaerodactylus townsendi. The sequence goes on along the minus strand of NC_059426.1, from coordinate 12,972,171 downwards.
GCACTTACATGGGCCAATCACAGTTTCGTTAAGAACGATCTCAGTCCCTTTTACCTCAGAAGACACCCACTTGGGAGCAGGGAAAGAAGGCAAATGTAAACCAATTTGAGACTCCTTGTCAGAAGCGTAGCGGGGAAAATGGCACCCCCTGCACTCCCCCCCCGTGTTCCCCATGCCTCATGTGGTAGTTAGTAAGCCCCCCCTGTGCCCCACCACTTACCACTTGCGCGCCTGTGGCAGTACTTGGCAGCCTGGCAGAGCCTGGCAGGGCCAAGCGGTGGCCGGCTGCAGCCTCTGCTGGGCCTGGCAGAGTCTACAGCTCATACAGAGGAGTTCTCCAGATTAAAGTCTATTGGCTCTTAACTACTTCACCAGGGGATACCACAAAACGTTCCGTGCCCATGGGCACAAAAGTAGACTAATGTAGCATTCCTGCTGGCCCCTTATAGCATAGCTACTACCCCTTTACAACTTGTTCATTTGTACATAGGTTTTTAATCATTATATTTAATCCATATCTCTTTTTTCCCCTAATCTGAAAGGGAATGATGCCTTAGATAGTTAGCATTTCATCCATACGAGCGAAGCTGAACTCATATGCTTATCACTCTTCTTTTTTTAAAAAAAGTCAAGTGCTTTTTCTGACAACAACAAATGTCCACAAATCTAAGAAAGTTTGTTTGAGTTTATGCTAGAGCTTTTGAAGCTTAAGGGGATTTTTTTAGAAAGAAGCAGGAGCTATTGGAAAAAAGGTCTGCTCCAGGGATGTAACAGTAAATCATTATTCAGACTGGCTATTCAAGAAAACAAAAAGGAACAATAAAAGGCTTGTCAGTCACACTTCGTGTCCCTCGGACTCCTCACATAGATGTCAACATACTATATTCCATTCCCAGACACTAAAAATAATGCTTTTCAAAACCACTTTCACAACCTTGTTTCTTTGGTAAGTGGATTTTACCTTCTGCACAGCTTCAAAGAGCACTGAAAGCAGTTTGAAAGTGCATTATTCTGCATGTGCGGAATGAGACTTAGAGAAATAGCACAGGACTTTTCACTGCAAGACATCCATTTTGTCTAGCACATGGTGGATGTTCTCTTACCAAGGGCTATCTCCATGATATTCAACCCATGGCTCTGAAGCAAACTGTAATTCTGTGTGGAACCAAATATGACCCCTTTTAAAAGCAATTTCAGCAGCAGCAAGCCTTTATTGGCATAGACAACAGTACACAATAGTAAAAAACTGATTAAAAACATAATCAGTTTTTAATCAGTTTTTTTTACTATTGTTGAACTCTTGTCTATGCCAATAAAGGCTTGCTACTTAAAAGCAATTCAAACATTTTAAGTTACAGTATCTTGGAAGTGGGAAATGAGATGCTAGAACAACCGAGATAGTCCACAATGATATCAAAATCCTAGATCTGACCAGGAAGTCCATCTATATATATAAAAAGCTAACCATGTATTTGTTAGTGATAATATAACTCAGTAACTGCTGGGCCAATTCCTGTGAAAATTCCCAGCCACTGCTGTAGTCAGCCAGGGCGTAGAGTGTTTTTAGGATGTTCACATACCTGAAATTTCACACCTGGCCTCCAGGTAAAATGCCTTTTCCTGGTGGCTCCCATGGTGAAGGACCATGCAGCTGCTCTGTGTGTAACTGTCACCCTAAAATGTTTATAGTGCAGCTTAAAAATGTTTTCTGTATTTGCCAGATATAAGCAGTGAAACAGTAAATAGGCACAATAACTCGAAAGTGGAAGTGAAACACATACACACATACGCTACGCTTGAGGGAGAGGAAGGGAGGGAGGGGGAGGGAGGGGAGGAGGTGGCACGCAAGGGAAGGAAAGGGAGGAGACGGCATCTAGGGACGGATGGGGAGGCATGCAAGGGAAGAGAAGTGAGAGAGGGGAGAGTGGAGGGGTGGCAATGCAAGGGAGTGGGGAGGCAGGGGCCCAGAATTGGATATGACCCACCCACCCTCTAGTGGGAGGGGAAAGGGAAGGGAGGGGGGAGGCAGGCTGCAAGGGAAGAGAGACAGTGAGGGGAGGGGAGAGAGTGAGGGGCTACATGCAGTGGGATCGGGAGTGGGAGGGGCCAGGCACCCCTAGATTCCCTAAATACCGTGCTGGCGAAGTTAAGCAGTTAAAAACCAGGCAATCAGCGATGACTCAGGAGTAAGCTCGGTACAGCAAATCCGTGACATACTTTGAAATGGCTGCATCGCTACTCTCAGGTGGTTTCCAATACAGAAGTTACACACCTCCATTGCCACACTCAACCAAACTTACTTTCTGTGTAAAGGCGATCATGACCAGCCAGCCTAGATGTGTGGGAGGGGTGCCTTTCCATCCCCCCCCCCCCCCAGGAATGCAGGCACACACATCAATGACATCGCACTGTATCAGGCTGAGTGTTTGCATGAGCATGTACTGCTGGCCTCTGCAATTGATTTGCTGCTACTGTTCCTTTCCCATTTCACCACAATAAGCCACAGCAACACGTGGTTGGGCCCCGCTAGTTAGAAATATTACTTTAAAATGTCTCAGGAAACAGATTTACTCTATTTGTGAAGGGACATTTACCCATCAGCAGGAATCTGATAATCACAGCTATATGTCTCCAGGATGCCTGGGCGGGGGGGGGGGGAGCCCATGTAGAAGCTTGATCTTTAAATAGGTTTTAATTCAATGAGTGTTCAGCGGATTGAATCAAAATTCCAAACACAAATATATCAAGTGCATGGGAAAAAGCAGTTCATCGTAAGCAATACAAACCTAATCTAAATTTTCTGTAATGTCTACTTCTGTCACACACTCTAGCCCTGTACAGATGACCCCACCCTGCACATTGACTGAATATGCAGGGAAGGGGCACCTGCGTGCAGAGGAAGGGTTAACGCACACGCTCCCTTCCCATGGTCAATAACTCTGCTTTACGAAAAGTGATGTTCATAGTGTACACTAAGGCCATTTATGCATGTCTAGTCTCCTTTGTCCCAGCATGCATTCCCTGCTAGTTTGATTTTCATTGCCACACATTTTTGTGCCTCTCCAGCACTCACTCCACTACAGCTCTGAGAAACCACACAGTTTCCGATAGCTGCTTAAGTATAACTTTTCCTGTTGCTGCAAGAAAAGCATGAGAGAACACAATAGGTTAAGCTTGCTTTAGGTTTTCTGCTTCATCCGCTATTCACACCACCACAGTATCTCTTGCCACTCTTTAGACTGGTGCTTGCTTGCTTGCTTATTTGTTTTAATGGCCTAAACCAAAGCTGACAAGAGAAAAGAATGAAGGACAGGTGTTCCTTTGTATGCCCCACCCCCAGGAAATCCTCCTCAGCCAGTCTTGCAACAGGAGCTTTCCAGGATTTTAATCCCAGCCCCTGTGCTCCCCCTCTGATACCTCAGCTGTACAAAAGAGAAGCAGCTGTGAAGGGGAGGGCCGGGGAACAGGAAACTGTGAAAAATAACTACAGGCTAAGTAGGGCATTAAAAAAGGCAAAATACTCTTCCTCTGCAGGTTAACACCTTGCAGACAACCTGGTAACCTTTCCAGAGGTGAGGTCAGTGCATTCAGACCTGCTTTTCCACCTCACATCCTTGGTAAACTCATGAAGGGACCATCTGTACAGGTCTCCTCTCTCACACAGTAGACAGGAAAGCAATATGTATCTGTGAAGATCTTAGACTAGTTCCAGTTCTCTCTGAACTCTTTCAGTCCCACCTGTCTGTTGTGAGGAAGGGCCTCAGAGCAGCTGTTTTCTTCAGAGAAACCAGTCTCTGTGGCCTAGAGATCAGTTGAAATTCCAGGAAGAAAGCAACCCTAGTCAGCTGAGTCCCAACACACAAGCATCCCAGACAAAGAGAGAATATGGGCAGGCAGGGGGGATCTCCAGGAAAAGAGACATGCAAGGCAGAAAAAGAAATAGGAGAAATACTTCAAAAAGAAACATTCATTTTTAGAAAACAAAGTGGAAAAAAGGCAGAAGTAACAGTAACCTTTAGTGCTAAGGAAGACAGAAAGAAAGGGAAGGGGGGAGCTGTAGCACCCCCAGGTTTTTTGAACAGAAGACTGGAGAGCCAAAACAGTGACACACACATTTCATTTGAAAATGTGTCTTTCACACCCCAGATGCTTTCCAGTGCTTGTATGCAGCCAATTGGAGTATCTCTACAAGCCACTCGTAACCATTCATAATTAGCTGTTATTGTCTTTCTCTGTCTCTCTCTTTAATCCTTAAGGTAAAGGCAAACATTAGAGAGGAAGGAATTTTCAGGTTTTTCTGACTATGCAAGAGACAGTGAAATGGTGCATAACTAAATCAGAGGCCTGAACAGAATAAAAGAGCAGAAAGAAAATAAGTCAGAGAGGTGCAAGCAATGGTCAGGGACAATTTAGATTAGGAACATTTTTCATCTTCCTTAGACAATGACAATGACAGTCTTGGAATCATTTGCAGAAAGGAAATCATTGGGAGTCTGTTTGCAGCCATCACCTTTTGGGAATGTTGCCCAAAATGGTGGGAGTCTGTCCCTTTTAAGGTGGGGGAATTAGTGACTCTTTGGCTTAGCAAAAGGTTGGGAAAGCTTGAGATCTTTGTTGCCTATGCATATCAAGGTCAACTTTGGCAAGAAATCCGCAGGAGAGCAAAATAAAGTTTAACACATTTTATAAAGGGATAACTGGGATACACAAGCACACAATAATCAAAGCAGCAGAACACACACACAGTTCTAGGATATAAGCAATGTTGAATGGATAGGTTTGAAACAGATGAAGGAAATTAAGGAGTAAGGATTATAGTCACCAGATCTTGGAATGGACTAATCCAAGGAACAGAACTAAGCAGCCTATGCTTAGCTCTCATAGGAGAAAGAGCAATGCAATGTGGAACAATATCAACGGACAAGAGAAATCTCCAGAGATATTGAACACTAGCTGCTGGGAAAGAGGGCTTCTTATTGGGGATAAAAAACCCTAAGGGTTATGCAGAGTGGCCCTTAATCTCCCAGGACAAAGAGAAGTCTTTCTGTGGAAAGACCAGAGACAGACATCAGCCTTAATGGTTTAAGTCATTAATCTAATGGTTTGAGTACTTAGCCTGATGGGCTAAGCTGGAGGCGCCTGGAGGTGGACATCAAGCTAAGTCAATCACTATAAGATGACGGCAATGTAAATAAAATGGTCACTAGAAAAAGATTAGACAGAGGAAGAAATTTTGGAGTTAATACAGTACTGGCAGGAACAGTCAGGGTAAACACATTTACCAGTCCTTTGTCCTTTGCAAGGTGGATATTCCAGGGGTGGAGACAGGAAGCAAAAGCTCCCAGTGCAGAACGATTATTCTCTCTTAATCTCTTTAGAAAGGGTGTGAGGCAACTGGTTTCTAAGGCATATATGAGTGAGAGCAAGTCTAGACAGGAATTTACTGTGTCCTTGTCAGTACACAAGTCAATACAGAAAAGGGGCCCCCCCATTTTGCAGCAATTCGTAATGTTAGGCACCCTAAGGTTGGATTGGAAGCGATGGGTAGGAGTATAACGCCTTTTGAAACAGAACCCCTACCCACCACATCACTTGAGTGGAGTCTGGTAACAGAATATGTCACAATTTTGTTACCATGGAAAGCTATATGTCACCTCTTCTGATGGAAATTTGAGAGGTGCCACTTGAGAGGGCGGAGGCTTTGTGGAGGGCAGAGAGGCTTCAGTAAGGTACAGTGCCAACCCTTTATATACTGGTACCCCCATTAGATCCATGACATGCAAAGATGCACACAAACCTCCATAATCCACAGACCACTGTTTGCCACGATCGGAAAAGAGCTTCCTTGCATCGAGCTATTTAAAAACAAATTAGCTCCTAGTTCTTCTAAACCAAGCACCACAGTACTGGGAAGGAGAAACCAATACCACAAAGATGACCTTGTGTGAAAAAAATCACTCTGATATTCTGCAGCCAGCATGGTATAGTGCTTAAGAGTGGTGAACACTAATTTGGAGAACAGAGTTGGATTCTCCACTCTTCCACATGAGTGGTGGACTCTAAATTCAGTGAACCAGGTTTGTTTTCCCACTCCTCTGCATGCTTGAAGATCTTGGACTGGTTCCAGTTCTCTCTGAACTCTTTCAGTCCCACCTGTCCATTGTGGGGAGAGAAAAGGAAGGTGTTTGTAAACCTCTTTAAGACTTCCTATAGTTGACAAAAGTGAGAAAATCCAAACTCCTCCTCCTCCTCTCCTTCTTCTTCTTCTTCTTCTTCTTCTTCTTCTTCTTCTTCTTCTTCTTCTTCTTCTTCTTCTTCTTCTTCTTCTTCTTCTTCTTCTTCTTCTTCTTCTTCTTCTTCTTCTTCTTCTTCTTCTAATATTTGCAGGTCAAGTTGAGGATGTATTCTGTAGTTTCGTAAAGTCTTGTATATGGGAAAACCTTCTCCAGGTCAGAAAGATGGATCTTGATTTAAGGGCTGAGCCTTATTTTCAGAAAATGTGTATTGTTTGGTTATACCACATCTCCAAGAAACGTTTGCATACACCACAGTACTCGAGAATTCATTTAATTTGCAATCTTGACTTGGCAACCTCGCTGACAGCTTCTAAGCTGCACATTGCTGTTCCGCTAGGTTAACAGCATCTTCTGACAAGTATGTTTATCATAGAAACAAAGGTCTCCAGTCTGTAGATGCGAAACAAAGAGGATTTAGAGATTTCTGCAACTTGCACACTGTTTACAGATCAGGGTACATAAAAGAAAGCATTTCAAATATTGTGGATTTAATATTTGAAAGGGCGGTTGATAAGGGTTCAAATTATTTTAGTTAAGCAGTTTAGACTGAAGTTGTAATCAAAATAAATCATTTGTCAGTAATGTATTGGACAGTGCAGCAGTCTCTCAGTACATGGGGAATATTTTCTATTACAGTTAAGGTAAGAAATCAATAGAACATTATTTAAGTCATCAGGTTACAACTCTCCCATTCTAACAATATAAATGTATCTAATAGAGTAGGTGAATATAGACAGCTTTACAAAAAGATCTTTACTCCTATCATGATCCCTTCTGTAGTTTCCCATTATACTTTTCCATATCTTTCTTTTCTCAGAGCCAAATCGTCTTCATTGCTTACAGAGCAGTAGCGAATGCTGGCCATTTATATAGAGTTGGGAATATCTAAATGTTTTGAATGTGCTCCAGGTTAAATACACAGAGCTATGTTTTGCATAACTTTTGTGTTAGATCTTCACTCACCTCTGTCAGTTTTTCAGATCAAGAACATGGTGGAGCAGTAGAGTATTCAGAAGGAGGAGTAGTAGTTTGGATTTATACCCCACCTTCCCCTCCTGTAAGGAGTCTCAAGGTGGCTTAAAACCTACTTTCCATTCCTCTCCCCACAACAGACACATTGTGAGGGAGGTGGGGTTGAGAGAGTTCTAAACAAACTGTGACTGGCCCAAAGTCACCCAGGTGGAATGGAGAAAATCAAACGCAGTTCTCCATATTAGAGAATTTTGCTAAAGTTTGCTTGGGAGGGGCAAATGTTGTGGGCACCCAGTTGAAGGTGAACCAGATGTCCACAGAACGAGTGCCTAGCCATTCAAACTTTAGCAAAGTTGGCTGGTTCCTTTCAGGAGACTCACACTAGCAGCCCTGCAGGAAATTAGATGCCCCTACCCAGAACAACCCTCCCAGAGCCCTTCCCCCAAATCTCTAGCACAGAGCCAGCTAGACATAAAAGCAAGCCCCATTGAAGTCTGTGGTGGGAAAAGTTAATTAATTTTTCCCACCATAGAACTTGCCAAAGAGCCTGGCAGATTCTGTAGTCTGCAATGGCTCCATTGTACCAAATGGGGAATGTCTGTGCAGGCTTCACATTTTTGAAGAAAGAGGCACCAGACTTTCAAGGTGGCTCCAGGAGGCCTTCCTGGTAATAGCATCCAGTTTTGGTGAACTCTGCTTCTGGGGGCAGTGGGTGGGGCAGGTTGAGAGAGTTCTGAGAGAATTCAGTTAGCAGGCTTCATGTGTAGGAGCAGGGAAACAAAATAAGCGTATTGGGGGCCCATAAAATTGAACCCCAAGAAGCAAAGTTGACCAAGCCTGGATGCTATTACCAGGAGGGCCTCCTGGAGCCACCTTGAACATCTGGTGTCTCTAGATTTAAAAATGTGCAGCCTGTTTACACACTCACAAATTTCCCATTGACTACAATGGTGCCAAGGCACTGCAGAACTGAGAATCTTGGGCAATTTTTGAGGTGCCAGTCAGGGATGCATTTTTAAAGCTACTGGCAACAAAACATCAGGGTCTTATCTGGAGACTGTCTTGATGGTGACACCTAAGCTTGGTGAAGTTTGGTTCAGGGGGTCCAAAGTTATGGACCCTCAAAAGGGTAGCCCCTAGCTCCCATTGGAAACAATGGGGGATGGGGCACCCATTTCGTGACCTTGGGCTAGTCACAGTTGCTCTGAGCTTTCTCAGTCCCACCTACCTCACAGGGTGTTTGTTGTGCAAGGGGGGGAGGGAAAGGAGATTGTCAGTCCCTTTGAGTCTCCTTACAGGAGAGAAAGGGGGGATATAAATCCAACTCTTCTTCTTCTTCTTCTCCTCCTCCTTCTTCTTCTTCTGCTTCTGCTGCTTCTTCACCAAGATCAATGTCAGAACTATGACAAAAGACTGGAACAACTGGAGACATTATATGCAATCCAAACCACTGGACTATATAGCACAGTGAAGAACAAGCCACGTCAGAGTTACTGAGGAATCATCTCTGTTACTACTTAACCTCATCCTTGCTGTCCTGGTGCTCCTTCTAGCATGCATGCTGACAGGGTATATCACTCTTAATCTTCATGCAACTATTCCTTCCAAAATGGCAGTGGGATAGAGGTTTCTAACTGCCAGGTGGAGCTCTGTGATCCTCTAAGGTTCTTGACCTAAGGCATAGGTTTCAAACTCGTGCCCCTCCAGATGTTATCAACTACAGTTCCCATCATCCCCTGCCAGCATGATGCTGGCAGGGGATGATGCAAACTGTAGTCCATAATATTTGGAGGGCCGCGAGTTTGACACCTGTGACCAAAGGGATGAACACTGGTTGGGCTTCAGTAACAACCAAGTGATTTTTTTTCTTGCACAGACTCCGGAATCACAGAAACATGACAACGTGATATCTCAGGCACCATTGATGGCATATATTTATGTTTATCACACCATGGCAGATGGTGAGCAACGATGTTACTGAGATTCCGTAAATGTTTACTATGGATTGAAAGATGCAGCCCTGAATCATTTCCTATAGCCGTGGTGGCGAACCTTTGGCACTCCAGATGTTATGGACTACAATTCCCAGCAGCCCCTGTCAACATGGCCAATGGCCATGCTGGCAGGGGCTGCTGGGAATTGTAGTCCATAACATCTGGAGTGCCAAAAGGTTCGCCACCACTGTCCTATAGAGTACAATCCACATCATCGCAAGGACCGAACAGGGTGGTGACAACTTTTTTGCACAGCACAGACAATTAACAAAGCAGTTGCATAGAAAACAGGAAGTAGCAAAGCATTTCCAGGGCGATTCTACAGAGAAGAAGTGAGAACAAGTCACAGACTGCCCATGAGAGTAGAGCTGTCATATTTTAAAAAAACCACTTCTGTGACTCAAGGTTTATAAACTATCAAGAGAAGTTGGGATGATATTACAGAAAGGTCTCCAATGGTTTCCTCTCCCCCCACCACCGCCAATTATGTTTTCAGTAGAAAATAAATTATGTTGCAGTAACATGAGTGATTCCGCACAGGCAAAATAAAATGGAACAAGGGGTGTGAAAAAAAGTTATGAGGGAGAGGTTCTCACAGAACTCCCCCTTAAATGTATCTAACCTGTTTCATTTTGCTGAACCCGGGTTAAATGAAAGTTGCTAAATTAGCGAATTTTCCCCTTCAACCCAGTTTTCACATGCTTCCTGCTTGCCTGTGCAAACTACAGCAAACAGGAAGTGGTCTGCCCACCCCCACTTCTTTTCACCATTATGGTAAATTCTGTAGGCAGTTGCCATTAGGTGGCCGCCATTTTGCCGGCATGTTTGTGGGGCAGAATCTCAGGTGGCGGGATTCTTGAGTGGGGAGATCATGGGGTGTGGAATCTCTGGTGGGGAGATTTCCAGAGTTGCATTTCACAGGGAAACAAACCACCCACATTCTGCTGCCAGGTTCCCAGTGAACCTGGGTGACTCCTGCACCAGCCATGCAAATGGCAAGACAATCAGCATGGGTTCATTTAACCCATTTTTGTTGCCTGTGCAGAAAGGACCAATAATGTAACACATATATAACATATTATATAGGTTAATATGTAGTATTTAAATTAATAATCATGAGTGCTGATCCACTAGATAAGAACATGGGTTTCCTACTTGGCTTTGTCAAACTGCTGTGCTGAGAGGCAAAGGTGAAACTCTCAATGGGCAGAATTTTGTTTATCCCCTAACTTTAGGCAATGCGGGCCAACATAGTTATAGCTGATTTGAGTTTGAAATTCCATAGCCTATTTTTTTTTAAAAAAAACGACCTTTGTCAGCAAAACAGAATTTTGTCACATCTACTACACCGTTTTGATTTGATTTAGACCATTAAGAAAAAAAACCTTCATTTTGCAACATCAGGAAAAGGGCCCAATTCAACTAGCCATTTAACCAGAAACTTTTTCCTTTCTGCTTTGTGTTTAGAACAGTCAAAAAAATACATGCACAGATAAATCAAGTACATTCTTTTGACAGTCACAGGGTCTTTCATATGAAAGGCTGTTTCCGCACGGCCATGATGGGGATTCCAGAAACCACCGGGAAGACGGCGCCGCTGAGCCTGGCCATCGCCCGGTCGACCTACCATCTCTGCGGTCTGGCGCGTTGCCGAGGCCTGGGGACATGCCCCCCCCTGCCCTGTGCGACCGCTCCAGCGTCGCAGGGCAGGGGGGTCGTGTCCCCAGGCCTCGGCGACATGCTGGACGGCCACAGAAATGGTAGGTCGATCGGTCACAGGGGGGAGGGATGGCGCCTTCGAGCCACTGCCATTCGCACGGCAGCGGCTCGAAGTCACCGTTTTCCGTAAACCTCGCTGGGGAAGTGAGGTCGGAAAACGGCGGCTTTGCGCTGCTCAGGAGGCGCAGCTGCACAGCAGCTACGCCCCCTGTGCAAACAGCTCCCCGGGGATGGCATTTTTGCCGTCCCCAGGGCGCTGTTTATGGCCCATGCAGAAAGGGCCAAAGAGTTTGTGAATAATGGCTCTTCATCTGGGATGTTGGGAGTGCACGACAGCATGCAATCATATATGCTTGTCTCAGTTTTGGGATATATGAATACAAAGATTAAAAAACAACAATATTAGCAGCAGGTTTAATGGAGAACAGTTGCTCGTGGCATTTTTTCGGGTATCATTCCAGTCACATTTAATTAGCTTCTGGCCCCTTCTGCACATGCAGAATAATGTGCTTTCAATCCACTTTCAATGCATTTTGCAACTGGATTTTACTGTGCGGAATAGCAAAATCCACTTCCAAACGATTGTGAAAGTGGGTTGAAAGTGCATTATTTGGCATATGTGCAGAAGGGGCCTCTGAGTACATGATGTAAGCCTTTGCTTAGTTAACCCACCAGGTGAACAGTACCCTAACTCACAATACTAGAACCAGGGGGCATACACTGACAATGCTGGGGGGGGGGGAGAATTAGGACTAATAAAAGGAAACACTTCTTCACGCAACGTCTGATTGGTGTTTGGAATATGCTGCCACAGGAGGTGGGGATGGCCACTAACCTGGATAGCTTTAAAAGGGGCTTGGACAGATTTATGGAGGAGAAGTCAATTTATGGCTACCAATCTTGATCCTCCTTGATCTGAGATGGCAAATGCCTTAGCAGACCAGGTGCTCGGGAGCAACAGCCGCAGAAGGCCATTGCTTTCACATCCTGCATGTGAGCTCCCAAAGGCACCTGGTGGGCCACTGCGAGTAGCAGAGCGCTGGACTAGATGGACTCTGGTCTGATCCAGCAGGCTAGTTCTTATGTTCTGATGTTCTTAACTGCTTCATTTTGTCCTCAGCTGTTCTGTGCCATCTTAACCAACTGCACTCCTGTATGGCTAGCACTGCAAAAACAGGAACATTCTTTGCACAAGATACGTGATACTTATAATTCATAACAGTTTTCCATATCAATGTCAACATTTTAGGAAGGCCAAGCTTCAGTCATATTACCTCAGAAGTAAGGCATAATGGAAGGGGCCATAATGTTTTTCAAGTTGCTCTTCTGGACCTTGAAAACAAACCTGGGAGCCATAGAGAAGATGCAGTAACATATAAGCTTATAAGCTTTCAAAAAGCTTATAAGCTTTTAAGGCCTTACACAGCCTGGGACCATCGTATCTTCGAGACCGCATCACCCCATACGTCCCTGTATGGCCTCTTCGATCAGTTGAGGCCAATCTACTAGTGGTCCCTGGCCCTTCAGCGATGCGGCTGGCCTCCACGCAGGCCAGGGCTTTACGGCTCTGGCCCTGGCCTGGTGGAACGCTCTCCCTTCAACTGTCCGGGCCCTGCGGGACCTTGGCGAGTTCCGCAGGGCCTGTAAGACGGAGCTGTTCCGCCGGGCCTTTGGACGAACCAGCCGCTGATGGTGCCCCCCCCTCCTTTGGCCCTTGACATCTGGGCCATCTGTCACCTAGTGAGACTCGCCATCCCTCCCTTTTGGGGGGAGGGAACTTTAAAATTAGAATGCTGGACGCCACTCCTCCCTTTTAGGGGAGGGGAGGGAACTTTAAAAATAGACTACTGAACACCATTCATATGCTCATTTTATTGAGATCTATAGTATAATTATTAGTAATAGTTTTTACGGTTTTATCGCTGCTTTTAAATGTTTTAGTTATCCTCTATTGTTATCCTTATATGTTGTACACCGCCCAGAGCCCTTTGGGGACGGGGCGGTATAAAAGCCTAAGAAAATCAATCAATCAATCAATCAATCAATCAATCAATCAGTAAGTAAGTAAATAAGTAAATAAGTAAATAAGTAAATAAGTAAATAAGTAAATAAGTAAATAAGTAAATAAGTAAATAAATAAATAAAAAGTGTTGGAATACAGACCAGAATCTTAGAAGCTTTCAACTCTGTTGAGCCCTGTGGTACCCTTTGTCTTCTGGCTTCTGCCTTTATTTAAGTGCTATTTTAAGGGATTTTTTAAAAAGACGGCATTCAGAATTTAACAGAAACACATTAGAAGAATCCCTGTCTGTGCTGTCAATAAAAAGCCTTCTCAAAATGGAAAAAAAGGAAATGATGTTACCTCTCCCACACAACGCAGCAGCTAGTTGTGACTCTAATCATTATGTCATTGCCTGAAAACCATAATCACTCAGGAGAAGAAATGAATAATCAGCCAAGAGAGTCCAAATAATACCTGTGAAGCTGCAGCAAATGAGGCTTTTCAAGTCCAAAAATCAATATAGAACAGCCAGACCTCTGGGTCTCACTGAGTTTGTGAGACAGAAGAGATGTAAATCCTCCCTCACTGAAATGTACCAGTCAGTCCTTACGCTACACAATCTGTACATCAGATCTCTGTGAAAGTGACACTTCAGAATATGTGGTACGAACTCTACTGATTGTATCATGGGGCGATTCTTTCAGAATTGATCGAGATGTATAGCTTCGGAAAATAATTGAGGCGCCCAGGGTGCAGCCATCTTAATTGAAACGCACAGCGTTACATGTCACTCCATGACGGACTTTTTTTTTTGAAGGGGAAACACTCAGCGGGAGGCAAGCTGAGAAATTACCTTGTGAAAGCAACTCAAGATACAGAAAGAGACCCTGATTGGCCGGTGGAAGATTTAAGATGTTGGTCATAATAAACTTAATCAAGAGCAGATCTAAAAGATCTCCATTTCTATGGCTCATTCTGCACATGCAGAATAATGCACTTTCAAACTGCTTTCAGTGCTCTTTGAAGCTGTGTGGAATGGCAAAATCCACTTGCAAACAGTTGTGAAAGTGGTTTGAAAATGCATTATTCTGCGTGTGCAGAAGATAACAGGTCATCCAGGTCAGCAACCCATCTAAAAAATATCACAATCGTGGAGATCGCAGTCATCAATGGCGGCATGATGGTTTTCCCAAAATCATCTAGTGAATAAGTCCTTTTCTTAATGGTCTGATTTACTAAAACCAGATCAAAGAAGAAGAATGTTGACTTTCTTCCAATTGATTATTAATGTGACTATTCATGGTTTACTAAGGCGGAGATGGTTTGTTAAATTATGATTAGTTCATGGTTATAGTTAACTTCAAAGAAATTTAGTATTACAATAATGACTGAACAATTTGTTCAGGGTATGGAAACCGGCTAGAGACGTTAATAGATTCATAGAATGTTGACAGTCTTTTGAAGGAGAAGTCAACCTTTTGCCCTTGGTATTGTTTATACCATTTATTGTTTTCTTTCTTTCTCCTTTTTTCTTTCTCCTTTTTTCTTTCTTTCCCTTTTCCTCTTTGGATATACAATATTATATAATTTTAATATATGAAATAAGTAACACGATTCTCCTGTATTTGTATCTTGTAGTAAATTAAATTGTATATCTCTATATAATTTTGTTTTAATCAATAAAAATTAATTAAAAGAAGAAAAAGAAGAAGGAGGAGGAGGAGGAGGAGGAAGAGGAGGAGGAGCTTGGATTTATATCCCATCTTTCTCTCCTGTAAGGAGACTCAAGGTGGCTTCCAAGCTCCTTTTCCTTTCTCTCCCCACAACAGACACCTTGTGAGGTAGGTGGGACTGAGAGAGTTCTGAGAGAACTGTGACTAGCCCAAGGTCGCCCAGCAGGAATGGAGGAGTGCCGAAACACATTTGGTTCACGAAATATGCCTCTGCCACTCAGGTGGAGGAGTGGGGAATCAAACCTGGTTCTCCAGAGTAGAATCCACCTGCTCCTAACCACTACACCATGCTGACTAGAACCAAACAGAGAATGTGCTCCATGAAAAGTCAGGTATTAACGATTGCAGACCAATTAACACAGCAGTGCATACTGTACGACACATTTTCAGACAAGTTGTCCTTGTTTACCGGAGCACATTCATCGTTCGTTTTTTGTAGTGTTCAGCTGTGATGTGTATTTCTGGTGGTAGAAAGTGCTGTGAAATCACAACTGACTTATGGTGATCCCATGGGCAAGAGATGTTCAGAGGTGGCTTGCCATTGCCTGTTTCCACATGAGCTGGCAGAGTTCTGAGAGAACTGTGACTGGCCCAAGGTCACCCAGCAGGTTTCAGGTGGAGGAGTGGGGAATTACTGAACCCAGCTCTTAACCACTACACCACGCTGGCACTCTATGTCTGAACTACCACATATTAAATATGAACCATTGTATGTTTTCCACCATCTTAATCACAATGCTCTTGAAAGTAAATGGTTCCTGCTGTCTGGAAGAAGCTAAATTCTTACATGAAGGGCTTATTCAGTTGTTTGTTTTTTTAATGGTGAGAAATCTGTAAAGGTAAGAAAAGGTATTCAGGGCACTCTGCTGAATTCATAACAAAAACAGAATTATTTCACTGTGGCAGTTTCCGCACCGCCCAAATAAAATGGGTTGAGGAAACTTTTTATCCTGTTTTGGGGGAAGAACTTTGCACAGGGCTCTTCCCCAAAATGGGTGCGGCCTGTTACATTTCCCTCAACCTGAGTTTTACGAAAATTGCTACACTAGCAATCTTTTTGGAGAAACCAAAGGAGCCACAGCAACCTGGGGCCCCTTCCGCACCCGCAAAATAATGCCTTTTCAAACCACTTTCGCAACTGTTTGCAAGCGGATTTTGCCATTCCGCACAGCTTCAAAGAGCACTGAAAGCAGTTTGAAAGTGCATTCTTCTGCATGTGCGGAATGAGCCCTGGACTGCTTGCAATCGCTTTCTGGAGGAGCAGCAGTGGCATGGGAGGTTAAGAGCTCGTGTATCTAATCTGGAAGAACCGGGTTTGATTCTCCGCTCTGCCACCTGAGCTGTGGAGGCTTATCTGGGGAATTCAGATTAGCCTGTACACTCCCACACACACCAGCTGGGTGACCTTGGGCTAGTCACAGCTTCTCGGAGCTCTCTCAGCCCCACCTACCTCACAGGGTGTTTGTTGTGAGGGGGGGGAAGGGCAAGGAGATTGTCAGCCCCTTTGAGTCTCCTGCAGGAGAGAAAGGGGGGATATAAATCCAAACTCCTCTTCTTCTTCTTCTTCTTCTTCTTCTTCTTCTTCTTCTTCTTCTTCTTCTTCTTCTTCTTCTTCTTCTTCTTCTTCTTCTTCTTCTTCTTCTTCTTCTTCTTCTTCTTCTTCTTCTTCTTCTTCTTCTTCTTCTTCTTCTTCTTCTTCTTCTTCTTCTTCTTCTTCTTCTTCTTCTAAAATCCCCAGTGTGAAGGCAAACAGGGGAAACTGAGTTCATTAATAATGTGTTACACGTTATTAGTGTGCTGTGCAGGGACCATCAGAGATTTAAACTTTCAGCACTACAATCAACATGTGAGGGTCTGTTCCATCCAAGTGGCCAGCTACGGTTCCGTTGGAATCAGTCGCAGCTTCAGTTCATAGGATATTTCCGTCTTCCAGAACCACTGTAAGGACCAAATTTCCCATTGCTGAAGCCTCATTATTAACATTTCCCCCTTTTCAACGGTTGCAGCAGGATGAAAATAAGCATATTTTCATTTGTGTTTCATTAAGTTATGCTGCAACCAATATGCAGTGCCTTGATGCAGTTTGAAAGGTGAACAGATGGGGTTTTATTTTTAGCTCCTATTAGCTCCAGCCATCAAACGCTCATTTGCTTGATAAACAATCGTAGTATAACTTTACTCTTCAGACTTTAAAATATAGGTTTGCCTGATTTCAGAGCCCTGAGTGACAAAAGACAAGCCCATGATAAATATTCAATAGCCATGAATAGGTTCATGGCCAAAAAACTAGTCACTGTAAGCAAAGGGAAGCTCTTGGGAGTGAAAGAGAATAAAAATATGGGGTCACATACTAGTGAGCTATTGAAGGTGCTCAAGAATTCATTTATAAACTCTGGCTGAATATTTCTGAAGGAGCCAGATAAGGAATGGAGGACTGGGATGTTAACAATGAATATGTTACAGTGAATGTCCAATAGTTGAAACTCACATGTGGATCATTGAATTTTCGGACTCTTTCTTGATCTTTAGGATTGAACCCAAGAAGAAAGGCGTATCAATTTCAATAAGCCTTTATTGGCATACAGAACATACAATATAAAGACAGTTAAAATTACTAGATAAAACTTCACGCTGGATCATAAGTTCAGTTCGCAAACCTCAGCCAGAAACTTTGCCACTGCGAGACAACAGTCAAGGTCATTACAGTTTAAGAGCATATTTACTTTATCAAGCTCTGTCAGGGTTTTCATAGAGTCAATGATTTGTAATAAGCTGGATCTTGGATTCTGGTAAAGTGGGCAGTGGAGGAGGATGTGCGCAATGGAATCCAACTGCCCTGGGCTGCAGGGGCAAAACCTCTTATCGTTTGGTAGACCCTTGAGTCTTCCTCTATGGAGCGGGGATGGTGTATTGTGTCCTTGCCAGAGATAGTTCTTCATCTATAAAAGGGGTCCCCAAAGTGGCCTCCATCAAAACCATGGTACCTGCTGACATTTTTCTACGCATCTGCCAAGAGTATTTTTAACAAGTAGGTGGGGCCAGGTGAGACTTCTACCCAACAGGGCTTGTGATTGGCTGCTCAGATTTTTTAGCTTCGACAGCAGCTGCCCTCATAGCAAAAGGATTTTCACTGCACAACTGTGTGTCTGCAAGCTGTGCGTCTGCAAGAAATAGCAGCCATCGATTCATCGGTGGCAGCCATTGCGGCAGGGGTGAGCAACCAAAGGCAAAGAAAAGGGAGCTTGCAGCTCAAAGGCGCCAAATTTGCAGGGAGCTGCAATGGTTGGCCCGAGTGGGAAGGGCAGGAGGAGCAAACGCATAAAAGCGCCACACCCCGAGCCTCGGCCTTCTTGGCTTGCCGAGGCTCAAGAGCGGCGTGACCCACCCACCCCTCCCTAGTTTCAATGGTGACTAGTTGATTTGTTTAATATTTACTGCATAAATGTACTTGTCGCAGCCCGGCGGGTTGGCAACAGGAATCGCAACATCTGGGGGGATAAGCCGAGCCGGCGGCCGGTCTTCTCCATGGTTGTGCCCTTGGAGAAGGGCTGGGGGGTGGGGGCAGGCCAGTAAGCAAGCTGGTAGGCTTAGCTGGTGCCCGACACCCCAGCAGGTGGGGGTGGGGCGGGCCAGTAGGCAAGCCCGAAGGCTTAGCCGGTGCCCGCTACCCCCAGCAGGAAGGGTTGAAGCCGGGGGTATCAACCCTGGGGCTCCCAGCTTCCTGCGGAATGCCCCAATTGAGATTGGGGACAGCATGATGTTGCGACCCATTTGTCTGCCCAGCTTCTTAAGTGTTTATTGTTGTTTACCAGTTAATAAATTGGGCTGCGGCCCAATCCATTTCCAAACTCTGGTTTGGTGTGTTTATTTGCCGGGGAAGGGTCTACACCAGGGGTAGGGAACCTGCAGCTCTCCAGATGTTCAGGAACTACAATTCCCATCAGCCCCTACCAGCATGGCCAATTGGCCATGCTGGCAGGGGCTGATGGGAATTGTAGTTCCTGAACATCTGGAGAGCCGCAGGTTCCCTACCCCTGGTCTACAACATATGCACACAAAATATTTCTTGGAAAGGCATCTTGTTAAGAAGAGCTTTTACCTGAAATATTAAAGAGTTACAGCTTATAAATAACCTCACTCCCTGGTGCTTTTTGTAGTTGGCTCCACCTCCTGAGACAACCATTCTGCGGCTGACTCCAACTCCCGAGACAAGACATTCTGTGTTTGGCTCCATCTATTGAGAAAATCCGTTCTGTGATTGGCTCCACCTCCTCAGAAGCCATGTCAATATTTCAAAGGTAACTGTAGGCTCAAAATGGTTGGGGACCCCAATATATAGTATTCCAAAAGGACCACCATCTCCCAAATTGTCCATCCCACCAGTTTTGCCTCAGAAGACCGACAGCTCTTCCTCTGCTGCCACAGAGAAACATATCTTACCATGACATGCCTCTGAAGATGCCAGTCAAAGAAACATTAGGAGCAAAACCCACCAGACCACAGCCTCACAGCCCTGAAAACCCACAACAGCCCACATCTATGATTGTCATCTTCAGAAGCATGTCAAGGTGAGATGTGTTTCTCTCCATCTCTGAAGATGCCAGTCATAGATGCGGGCATCTTTGACCCCAGCCTGCTGGAATGCCGAGTGAGACCAGGGCCCTGCGGGACAAAAAAAATCCAAACTTCACATTGCTGCTTGAGGGAAGTAGCTGAAGCCCTCTTAGCCATTCCAGGAATAACGAGTGTGCTCCAGCAAAATGGGGAGGTTGTAGGCCAGGCCCAGCCTTATATAGGCTGCCTAGGCTAAGGTGACCTGATGGTCAACTTTGTAAACTAGGACGGGCGGGTAGTCGGGCAGCCGTGCACGCATGCGCATGCGCGTGCAGCCGCAGGAGTGCACTGCCTTCTGGGGTGCTCCCGTTTCCCGCCCTGTGACAGGGCGGGAAACGGGAGCGCCCCAGAAGGCTGTGCTCCTGCTGCTGCGTGCGCGGGAGGCTGCCGCACTGCCTTGCGCCCCAGAAGGCAGTGCGGCAGCCTTCCAAAAATCAGGACACTACAAAAAACCCGTGGGACGTGGGACAAATTGTCTTAAGGCGGGACTGTCCTGCCAAAAGCGGGATGTCTGGTCACCGTAGCCTAGGCCCACCTCCCCACTGACATCAGGGCGCCCAGCATCACTGCTTGGCGCCCTTGAGCCTGAAACCTCATGAGCAATTGGGAGCTCGCGAGGCCACGGGGGAAGGCAGCAGCCACCAAGGAGGCTGTCCCTTCCCCAACAGCAATGGCGGCCACGGTAAGTGATGGCCGTTCTTTACACGCTATAGGGTCAGTGCTACCAGTCCCAGACCAGGAAAGGGATTAGGGCATCTTAGTGGATAGTTCCATGGGAATGCATGGCAGCTGTGAAAAAGGCAAACAATGCTGGGGATAATTAGGAAAGGAATTGATAATAAAACTGCAATGATTGTCATGCCCTTATATAAAGCAGTGGTGAGACCGCCCTTGGAGTACTGTGATCAGTTCTGGTCGCCACATCTCAAAAAGGATGTCCAAGTTAAATCAGAAAACAGAAAGGATAAAACAGGGGGCAGAGCAAAACTGGGTAGAAATGGAGCAAGCCTGCTTATATCCCTTTTTATGTAGCCTTTTTGTAATGCCAGAATATGAATGTCTTTTCAACAGGCTCCTTAAAGATCTATGGTTTTGGTCTGCTATAAAGAAAATGCCACAGGTCATCTCCCTAAGCAACTGCCAGTGGGAATTCAGCCCTGACTCCATGAAAACCTAGAGAATAAGAAAGGGAGGGAAAAAATCTGAAAAGGGTTTTAAAGAAAAATACTTTGGGCCAAATTTATGGTCCCCTGTGAGCCAAGTTTTTTGGCATCAGAGGCCAGTAAAGATCTTTTCATCACCTCTTGTGTATTGATGGAGTCTGTTAAAATAACTGGAAGAGCCTCAAGTCTTAAACTGGTTTGATTAGGAACTACAGTGCTACCAAGGAAAGAAAACAGGGGAAAGGGATGTTTCTGGTCCCCAGGAATTCTTCCTCCAAAACGGATATGTTTATAGCCAATTCCCTATGCTATACATTAAATTTTATTATTATGAACTAGCAATTGGCCTTACGACCCTAACACATATGCCAGAAGATGCCAGATCCATTTGTTTAATTAAAAGAAGTACCTCTTGACATTTGCTAATACATTTGCGAGGAGTTAGAGCATGCATGCATCAAGTGAAAGTACTTCAGCGCACATACACACACACACAGCATTCCCCTACAGTTGCATTCCACCCCAGTAAAAAAAGAACCAAACACACAATTGGGGTGCTGTGTGGTTTCCGGGATGTATGGCCGTGTTCTAGCAGCATACTCTCCTGACGTTTCGCCTGCATCTGTAGCTGGCATCTTCAGAGGATGTGATGGTAGGAAAGGAAAGCAAGTGGAGTATATATACCTGTGAGTAAAGGTCAATAGGTGAAGGAATCCGAATAGGAGTGGCCTGGCAAGTGAGTAACAATGAAGTGTAGCATGTGAGTAACAATGGAGATAGCAAGGTCAATAGGTGAAGTAGTCCTTTGTTACTCCATTGTACTCACACGCTACACTTCCAATTCAGATGCCCTCACCTATTGACCTTTACTCACAGGTATATATGCTCCACTTGGTTTCCTTTCCTACTATCAGATCCTCTGAAGATGCCAGTCACAGATGCAAGTAAAACATCAGGAGAGAATGCTGCTAGAACATGGCCATACAGCCCGGAAACCACACAGCACCCCAATGATTCCGGCCGTGAAAGCCTTCGGCAATACAAACACACAATTGTCTTACACCAGATCACAGCATTGGTCCATCATAGTCAGTAAAAGTCTACTTAGACTGGTAAACAGCTCTCCAGGGTCTCTTATATTCCCTTCTACTTGATACTTTTTTAAACTGGAGAAGCTAAAGATTAAAACTGGGGACTTCTGCTTGCAGTACATATGAGAAGGAAAAGGAGGAGTTGGGTTTATATCCTGCTTTTTTCTACAGCAAGGAACCTCAAAGCAGCTTACAACTCTATCTCTCCCCTCCCTACAACAGATACCTTGTGAAGAAGGTGAGAGAGTTCTGAGAGAACCATGACTAGTCCAAGGTCACTCAGCAGGCTAAATGTGTAAAAGCAGGGAATCTAATAAAGTTCTCCAACTTAGGCTCATTCCGCACATGCAGAATAATTCACTTTCAAACTGCTTTCAGTTCTCTTTGAAGCTGTGCGGAATGACAAAATCCACTTGCAAACAGTTGTGAAAGTGGTTTGAAAACACATTATGTTGCGTGTGCGGAAGGAGCCTTAGAGTCTGTGACTCATGTGGAGCAGCAGGGAATCAAACCTGGTTCTTCAGAGTCCGCCACTGTTAACCATTACATTATGCTGCATCGCAGCCCTGTCCTATGGCAAATCCCCTTTACAGAAGTACCCAGGCTCCGTGCAGGGTCCGATCCCCTTCACCCACAGTCTTATGCTACATTAGATCCCCTTTAGAGAATCATCCAATTTTCAGGAGCAGATTTGGGAAGGCTGCAAAAGGCTTCAGTGAGAAGGGTCGATTCCGGTCAGCATGATTATACCGGGTTACATTGGTATTTAAAACTCCGGGTCTATTTTATCCCAGTTTCTCCCTTCACATGAGTGCCCATTTCTGTGAAGCAATTGAGTTAAGACTGGGAAGAAATACTCTGATTTCTTTCGCACGAACCTGGCTTTTTTTTTTTACAATGCAGATGCAACATGTGTGCTCGAACAACCCCAGTGTGCTGAATTCTGATTGGCTCTTGCCTTCCCCAAAGGCAATGCTTCTGACTGGTGGATCCGCAGCAACCACAGGAAAACCACACATACCTTTTCTCTACCTTTGGAAAGAAGCCAGTGCAGTGAGCGACACAGCAAGCATGTTGTGCTATACAAAGTGAAAACTTTTGACCAATGCTGGGCAATATCGTTCAATATTATGTCCCATCCACATTTAAAGGCATGCATGAAACCACAGAATGAGACACTCACCCCCTCCCCCGATATACCAAATAACATTTGACTGGTCTTTGGGGCTGTCATGGGGTGAGAGCAGCCTGTCAAGCAGGTGCTTCCCCCCTCCCCGTGCAGGACCCCATTGGAAACATAAGCCTTGAGCTACAAGTCTGGGTTGCATCTTCTAGTGAGTAGTGCTTGATGAAAGTGAGTGGGAATGGGACGAGTGCTTGTGCTTTCCCACGTGGGATCACTTGCCTGGCTCCTGGAAGAGGTGTCAAAAGGCAAAAAAACTTGCTTGGAAAATGTTTTGGAAAGGGCAGCCTGCTACCAGTGGCGTAGCACCAAGGGGACAGGAGGTGCCATGCACCGGGCATGTGCTGGTGCGGGTGGTGTGGTGGGGGCATTCCAGCATGTGGTAAGGATGTTGTGGCAGGGGCAGTCCAGGAGTGGGGAGGAGCACAGGGCATGCCGGGCACAATTCCCCCTTGCTCTGGCCCTGCCTGCTACTCAGCAGAAATGAAACTGACAAGGTGTAAGGTTGGGAAAAATAAATTGGATTTGCTCCCGTGGCATTTGCACGGAAGCGGATTCAACGTAGGATTTGGGGGGAAGATCATGATTCTAGTGGTTTTTGAAAAACCCAAGATGAGGGAAATATCACAAGACAAACTTGCTTTAGGATCGGGAACCGTGCAAACTTCTTGGCAAAACTGGGATATTTCCCTTGCTCAGCCCAGGATATTTGGACCATGCAAAATTGACTAAAGACAGCCAGAAAAGTCCCCTTATGCATGTAGAACCAAGTTTCTAT
Organism: Sphaerodactylus townsendi; assembly: GCF_021028975.2. Lineage (NCBI taxonomy): Eukaryota > Metazoa > Chordata > Lepidosauria > Squamata > Sphaerodactylidae > Sphaerodactylus > Sphaerodactylus townsendi. The sequence continues at coordinate 12,948,626 of NC_059426.1, read as the reverse complement.
GATCTTGGCAAGAATAATTCTTTTGAAGAAGTAACCATGCCAAAGATTCTGAAAATATGCTGCTTCGGGAGATAGCAGTGTTGGTTACTCTTTTTTAATAGCCTTGAATATACCCAAGATCTTTTGTACATCTTATGGATATTTCCCCCCTGACAATTCACAGACACAAACTCTGAAATCACTCCACTCTTCCCCATTGCATCACGAAGGACACAGCCACACAGAAAACTTCGTTACTACTTACTAAGTGACCTTGGAGTTCTAACCTATGTCTCTTTGGTACATTCTGTAAAAGCAGCTGAAGTCAGAGCTCTCCAAAGTTTAGACTCTCGGGCAGCACAGCGAAGAGATGTTTCACGAAAAAGACGTCTCGCTCCCTCCTTTCACCTTAAACATTCAGACTCCCCTTTAACCTATGGCTCTTCTGGATGCTAATATATGTTAAAAAAGAAAATAGATGAAAGCCATTGAGAGAGGCTCTTTACACACGAATCCCATGCGGCAAAGAAGGATTTTTATCTGCGACTAAAGAAAAGAGAAGCAACCGGAAAGCCCTAATGGAAGTGTCCTTCACTCCTCGCAAGACTTCATGTACTTATTGAAATACATTTCCATATACATCAGCTTATACGTTTTTCTTCATTATCGAGAAGTGGACTCCTAAAATGACATTCAAAAAAAGCAATGGAGCACGTCAACCAAGCGGCAGGAGGGTAAAAACATGGAAGTCAGGCTTCTGTGTAAATTTTGCTGGGTGGGGGTGGGAGGAGAGTGAGATCTGTGAGCAAATCTGTGTTCCATTAAGCACACTACATTTGAAAAGGCATATACTTCTTGGAGGTGTAGTGAATATGCATAAGTGTAGTTCTCCAGAGGCATTGACTAGATTTAGCAACAAACTCAAGTGTGTCCTTTGTGAGGAATGAGAGAGCTTTAAGACTGTGCCAGGCATTGGTAGAGAGGTTAAAACTGGGAATGAGAGATGCAGCTTGACATATCTTAATTGTGTTGAGATGAGACCCCACCCTGAAGATTTATTTGTCCTTGTAATATGCTCTAATACACACAGGGAGCTGTTCACATGGGGGATGCAGCTGGTTCGCAGCCGTGCCGCCCTCACTCCTCAGCGGTGCGAAGCCACCATTTTCCCACCTCGCCCCTCCCCCCTTTGTCCGATCGACCTACCTTCTCTGCGACCATCCAGTGTGTCACTGAGGCCTGGGGACACGCCCCCCTGCCCTGCAACTCCGGAGCGGTCGTGCAGGGCAGGGGGCGTGTCTGGACGGTTGCAGGGAAAATAGATTTGTGCAAACAGTCTCGAGGGGTTGGGTCGGCGTCATGTACGCTGACCCAACCCCCAGCGTGGCCGTGCAGAAATGGTCTCTGGGTCTGCCACACTTAGTACCTTATGAGGTACTCTACTTGGAAGCCGGCCAACATCTCCTCGAGACCAGGGCATGGTGAAAAACATTCAAATACTGGTTGCATCTCTGCTTTAGGCATGGAGACCAGAGTCTTTCTTCTCTGGCCCTAACCAATTTACATTCTTCAGATTGGTGGACCTACATAGAAGCAAAGCTCCATGTTCTTGAGGTATCGTTAGACACGTTGGCCATGCTATCACCAACTGAAATGTTTAAAAACATCGGGGTCAGATTGTATGAGTTTGAACACCAATCCCTCCTTGCTCAGGCCGGTAAATTTTGCTCCCCTTTTTTCCTTGGTATTCCATATTGCTCCTCAGGCATGGCTGAATATCTGCTTTTTCTTTCTGATCCCAAACTGTGTCGGGCCTTTTCTTTAGCCAGATGTAACATTTTACATCTTTAAGATAGGGAAGAGGCAAAAAAAAAATACCACATCACGAAAGATCGTGCATCTGTGAGATGCACTGTGAAGAATCTGTGGACCATGTTTTGTATCACTGCCCCCTTTATACAGAGGCAAGAATGTCATTACTACAGCCCTACTCAATTGGCACAGTCAACTGGACTGACCAGCAAAAGACTGTGTACTTACTAAACAACAATTCCGGAGTAATCCTAGAACAGACTGCAAGGTTTCTCAAATTGGTTCTCAATAAGCGAGCTTAACTTATTTATGTAATATTTAGTTCAGTGGTTCTCAACCTGTGGGGGTCGAACAACCCTTTCACAGGGGTCGCCTAAGAGTCTCTGTATCAGTGTTCTCCATCTGTAAGATGGATAAACGTTAGGGTTGGGGGCAGTGGTGGGATCCAAAAATTTTAGTAACTGGTTCCCATGGTGGTGGGATTCAAACTGTGGTGTAGCACCAATGGGGCTGGGCGGGGCACGACGGGGGCATGGCCAGGCATTCCTGGGTGGGGCTGTGGCAAGGACACAGCTGCTGCACCGGTCCTTGGGCGGGAAACGAATGCACGCAGGCTCAGGCTGCCACGCACGCCAGTGCACCTCCTGCTAGACTGCTTCAAGTTCTGCGTGCTACTGCTGAGAGGAGGGGCGTAGCTAAGGCAAAAATCACGTGGCAAAATCACCAATTAGTAACCCCCTCTCGGCACACACAAATAATTAGTAACCTACTCTCGGGAACCTGTGAGAACCTGCTGGATCCCACCTCTGGGGTCAGCACAACATGAGGAACTCTATTAAAGGGTCGCGGCATTAGGAAGGTTGAGAACCACTGATTTAGTTTATGTTTTTAACTTACTTATATTTCTTTTTATGTATTAATAATATGCCATGAAAGGTTTATTGTATTGTATTGCATGTAAAGAAATATTAACACTTTTGTGATGGGCCTGCCCGACTAACAGACCAGTCAAAGCTGACCACACTACATTTGATCCAAGTATTTCGTATCACCAAAATTTCCCATCCAGTGTACTGTCAAATGTATTGTCTCCCATCTAAGATGTTGACTTTATAATGAATGGTACAAAGAAGGGCAGTGCAGAATGGCGGTTGTCTAACCACTCAACCCCCTTTCATTTGCCAGCTAACTATTTGTGACACAACAAATAGCGGCATGCTCGCCAGACGCCAAGTTACAGACAGACCTGCTCTACAATTTCAAAACACTGTTATGGAAAAGGTTGGAAACACATAAGGCCTTGAAAGGCCAAAGATGGGAAAGAGAAGCAAACTGTAATTTTAATACTACACACTTGTTTCTCAGCTGGGAAGGCCTGCTGCCAATTGATACCACGGTTTCTTAACTGACACAATGCGATGAATTCTCATGGCGGGAATGTGATAAGTATATGTTATTCAAGGACCCAAGCTTTGGCAGGATTAAATAGTGGTATCTAAATTGGCAGAAAATTGAATCTGGAGGTAATAAAAACTTAGGCGGGAATTTATTTGGGCAATGTTACATCCACCATGCCTCCTCCTAACACTACTCTGTCCATATGAATTGATGTAAAGTGCCACTAATAGATCTGTTGCTAGCCAGGGAAGATTCACTCATTCTCAGTCTCAACAAATAGCATGAGACAATGGCAATTGCTTTATCAAATAACCTTCATAAAAGGATAGCTCAAAAGTTATACCAATACAACGGGGGCTGTCTGTCACTAATACATGGTAAATAATAAAGGAATTGCTTGTGGATTGGATAACACAGTTCCTTTCTGCTGGATTCCTTCCTGTGGAGCAAGAGTCACCACTTAGCAGAAGGGAATCACACAATGCAAACCTAAGCAGAGGTACACCCTCCTAGGTTCAATAAACTCAGTGAGCCAAAAAGGCTGTGACTGTTTAGGATTGCATTGATAGGATCCAGCATGATGAAAGCAAATCCCCATAAATGTTTTATTTTAATTACACTGTGGCGTTTCCCCTAGTAGCCCCGGCCCCGTGAGTGGCTGTACCGAACCACCTTCCCTGACCTGGGGGTTGGACTCCCCAGATGATGTTATCTTAGCCTGGCCCTGAGGGCCAAGGAACAGTCTTGCCCATAGGGCGCCTTGCGTTAGGCCACGCCTTGTACCCTCCTCCCGTACCCTGGCCTGGGGTCCCGGCGCTGTTTGCCAGAGCCACCGGCTTGCCTGACCCCTCTCCCTCTTGCTCTCTCTGTTGCCTCACAGAAGAGAGCCTTCTGATTGCTTCTCCCCTTCCCCGGCTTCCTTGCCCCACCCTGTTATGCTTCACAGGGGTGGGGTGGGTGAGCAGCCGGTGTGAAGCCCAGGGATCACCAGCCTGTTTCCCCACAGCGCTGGGCAGCCACCCCTTCTAAGCTCCTTTTCTCTCTACCACTCCCTTCCCCTGCCAATGCCCTCCCCAGTCCCTGCTGCAGCAGCAGCTCCAGAGGCCCATTTCCCTTCTCCTTTTATCTACTCCTCCTCTTGGCCCAGCTGCAGCTCATCACTCTCTCTCACAGCCGGTTCAGCTGTGAGCGGCCCCTCCCTGCCAACACTCACTCGGCTGGCTTTTACTCTGTCTGCTGTTATCCTGCTGTCTCTCCCTTTGCCAGCCCTTGCCCTGCCTGCTGTGCTGAGTCCGGGCGCTGAGGACAGGGCCGCGCCCGGACACACACATTGTGCATTTAACTGTTGTGTTGCATCTTGGGATAAGGAACCATCGACTTGTCCCTTCCCCTCTTTCGAGGCCCAGAGAGAATATCCTAAGATGAGCCACATTTGTGGTTCCAATAATAATAAAAGGCTGCTAGAATAATAATAATAATACAAGGAGCTGGATAAGATGGTGTAAAGATGTGCTGCTGACGACCAAGGTCAAGTTAATGCATGCCACAATATTCCCTGTTATTACGTCTGGGTGTGAAAGTCAGACCGGGAAGAATGTGGACAGGAAGAAAGTTGATTCCTTTAAAAAGTGGTGTTGGAGAAGAGTTTTACAGATATCATATACCATCAAAAATAAAAAATAAAAAAATGGGTTGTAGATCAAAATCTGACTTGCACTCTACCTAGAACAGGGATCTGCAACCTCGATAAAAGGTGCAGTTTATTTTCAAACTTGGTTTGATCTAGATTGAATTTCCCAGTGGGGATTCGGCCTTGTGGCGTTCTTTCCCAGCTTGTAATGACACCACACCCTAATATTACATCATCAGTTGCAAGATTTTGTGTTTACTTGTGTAAATTTAAGAATTTTGAAGAACAATGAAAAATAGAGTGAAGTGACTTTTTAAATAGATACTGAGAAACACCCTTATAAGTTTTGGTCATCTTGGCTGCTGAAATATGCAGGAGTATTATTTTAATCGTTATCTTATATTAGCTAAGAAGGTTCTAAGCTGGTTTATTTTAAATTGTACTGTAAATGCTTTGGTCAAAGACCGTAAATAAATCTTACCTTACCACCTCACCACTCTAACACAGAGCCAGCATGGTGTACTGGTTAAAAGCAGGTGGACTCTAATCTGGAGAACTGGGTTTGATTCCCCACTCCTCCATATGCGCAGCAGACTCTAATCCTGTGAACCAGGTTAATTTCTCTGCTCCCCCACATGAAACCTGCCGGGTGACCTCGGGCCAGTCTCAGTTCTCTCAGAACTTTCTCACCTGTCTCACAGGGTCTCTGTTGTGGGGAGAGGAAGGGAAGGAATTTGTAAGCTGCTTTGGGACTCCTTACATTAGTTAAAAAGTGGGGTATAAATCCAAAACTCTCTTCTTATTACCTGTGTGTGGCTCGCTTCCTAGATGTCAGGTTCCTTCAAGCCAGGCATAGAAGCAAAGTCAGTAACTTCTTAGGCATGGAGCAAGAGAAATGCAGTATTAGTGGCATCTGGGCTTTAACTGAAGGATGGACCTTATTCAAACTGACATGTCTAGGAAACATGTTTCTTCTGACCACAGATGGTAGCAGGCAGATGCCAGAAGCCCGCTTCACCCCGAGCTCTCCCAAGACTGAGAAGCTTTTCCAAACAGCAGCAGCAACCATCTCCATGGAGAAATACATTCAGACCCAAACACCAACATACACATTTTCATAAATAACACTGTCAAACAATGCCAGCCGTGAGCAAATACCAATTAAATATGCTAACAGGCGCTGCTTTTCTATATTTAAACACAATTAGATCTTGCAGATGTGCATTTCATTATTGGTTTCATTATCATGAAAAAGTGCAGGCGGCTATCAGAAGCAGGCTCTTTGCCTCTGTCAGTAATAATTTATAGATAAGGGCACCTGATCTAGTTGTTTCATTAACTATATTACATTCCTGCATATTCCCAAATGCATTTATTAAGTCATCCATCAAGGGCTTTCAGTAAGGATTTTATTTTTAATGAGCAGGGTTCCTTGCTTTGGTTGTGACGCCATTCTTGTGCATACGTATCTTGATTTAGGCAATTTTTTCTTCAGCTATAACCCCTTTAGGTGAAGATCTAGAGGACCATGTGCAGCTTTCCTTGTCCAGGAGGAGATTTTTCAATGTCCCCTGCCCCAGTAGCCACCACCGCATCTCTCAAGTTTCCCTCAAGGACCAAGTATCCTTCAGAGTGGCATTCCTTTAAGTGTGGGGTACTGCTACAAGAAATAAGCATCAATAACCTTCTGTACCCCTGAAGACTTTTTGCACACATTCACACATCCTGTCAAAGAGAAGAAGAAGAAGAAGAGGAGGAGGAGGAGGAGGAGGAGGAGGAGTTTGGATTTATATCCCCCCTTTCTTGTAAAGAGACTCAAAGGGACTTACAATTTCCTTTCCCTCCCCCCGCCCCACAACAAACACTCTGTGATGTGGGTGGGACTGACAGAGCTCCGAAGAACTGTGACTCACTCGAGGTCACCCAGGTGGCATGTGTTGGAGTACACAAGCTAATCTGATTCACCAGATAAAAGCCTCCATAGCTCAAGTGGCTGAGCAAAGAATCAAACCTGGTTCTCCAGATTACAGTGCACCTGCTCTTAACCACTATACCAGTGGTGGCGAACCTTTGGCACTCCAGATGTTATGGACTACGATTCCCATCAGCCCCTGCCAGCATGGCCAATTGACCATGCTGGCAGGGGCTGATGGGAATTGTAGTCCGTAACATCTGGAGTGCCAAAGGTTCGCCACCACGGCACTATACCATGTTGGTTCTCAAATGCTTTCACAGCTGGAGTCATGGCTATTGTAGGTTGTCTGGGCTGTGTGGCTGTGGTCTGTTCGTTTCAGCTTCTCATGTTTCACCAACATCTGTGACTGTGATCTTCAGCTTTCATGTTGTGCCATGAAGGGAAATAGATCCAACTGTGACATTCCTCTAAAGATGCCAACCACAAATGCAAGGCAAAATGTTCGGTGCTAAAACGACAGGCCATGGCTACACAGTGCCGATAACCCACCACAGTCAAGTCACTTCCTGCTGGGGGGAAGAATTAGGACTAATAAAAGGAAACACTTCTTCACGCAACGTGTGATTGGTGTTTGGAATATGCTGCCACAGGAGGTGGTGATGGCCGCTAACCTGGATAGCTTTAAAAGGGGCTTGGACAGATTTATGGAGGAGAAGTTGATCTATGGCTACCAATCTTGATCCTCCTTGATCTCAGATTGCAAATGCCTTAGCAGACCGGGTGGCTCGGGAGCAGCAGCAGAGGGCCATTGCTTTTACATCCTGCACGTGAGCTCTCAAAGGCACCTGGTGGGCCACTGCGAGTAGCAGAGTGTTGGACTAGATCAGGGGTAGGGAACCTGCGGCTCTCCAGATGTTCAGGAACTACAATTCCCATCAGCCCCAATTGGCCATGCTGACAGAGGCTGATGGGAATTGTAGTTCCTGAACATCTGGAGAGCCACAGGTTCCCTACCCCTGGACTAGATGGACTCTGGTCTGATCCAGCAGGCTAGCTCTTATGTTCTTATGTTCATTACAACAACTTCACGAGGATTGTAGTTGCCATTGTCTAACACTACACAAGAAGAACACAATTCAGCATTTTTCAGAATTTGGGGGTGATCACTGATCTTGCCTTGCTTTTTGAAAAGCAGATTGGCCCCGTGGCCAGGAGGATTTCCTATCAGCTACATCTGATTCACTGATTTTTCTTGGGACCTAGCCCCAGCTGATCTGGTCATGCTGTTCCATGCTTCTGTAACCTCATGGCTGGATTACTACAATGAGTTCTATGCAAGTCTGAAAACTACAACTGGTTCACAAGGCAGCAGCCATACAGGTGTATTTCACCCCAAATGATACAAATGATGTTATATATAAGACTAAAAACAGGCAATAATTTTAAAATAAACTTGTAAGGCGTCCAATATAGGTATCATTTCCAGGTAGTACCCAGTCCTTTTTGTACGATTGTGCTTCCTAGTCAAACAGGGTGGGTAGGCTTTTGATGCAACAAAAAACCTGCCGTGCCCGTTTGTCCACAGGAACCAGTGGCACAAGAGAAATGATACTGAAGATTTGGGGCACTGAGGGCTCTTCATTCCGTTTTTAGCTCTGCTGCAAAAACACACACATTTATTTCTGTACAGTCTAACAGAGAATAAAATTGTGCTGATCATTCTCTAGATACCCACCATTGTGACGATACCCTCTGAAGTTTAGCGCCATTCCATTCTGTTATTGGAAAGCTAAACAAAGCCATAAGAAGCATTTGGAAAATTAATCACAGCTCGCCTCCAATAAATGCAAGATCTTTGCCCAAAAAGATCTAGGACAAGATTAGGTCTCAACTCAAGATAAAGTAATAAATCAGCACAGAGCAGACTTAAATTAATTTCACCCTTTGACTCACTTTGTCACCTCCATCCTTAAATTTTTATCTGAGAAATGCTTAATAGGTTTACAAAAGCAGAACCGTCACTTCAGCAAATTTCACCCAAACTTACCCCTAAGAAGTTTTTAAAAAATGGAGAGAAACCGATTAAAGTTCTAAGCAACAAAGGCAGACTTTTAGGCGTCTGAACCATGAACAGTTATGGATCGATCCAATGTGCCACTAGGAAGGCTCCCGCTGCTTTGAAAGGAATACACTCAAAACAATGGCACTGTCCACCCCCTGAAGTCTGTACACTAACCCTCTGAAGTGGACCAAGCAGTGGTTAACTATGATATTTCGCCATTTGGAAACGAACCACGGTATGCACCTAATCAATCAGTCGGCTCATTACATGAACATTACATGTAAAGTGGCCCACAATCCTTGCCTTTCTTTTTTTTTTTCCTTTTCCTCCCCCCCCCCCCCCCCCGTTTTTCTAGATTTCTGATCAGGTGTAGATTTCCTTGTACTCTAGCAAGAAAAGAGGACAATTGCAGGCATCAGGATGTAGGCATACTTATCCCTATGTACGGTGCACTCTTGCCAGATATTAGCTCAATAGTATGGTGGAGCCAAGAATGCAACTCTGCAAGAAGCTGACTTATACTGTTTATTTTGTGACTGCAAGTGTTTCACCCGCTCCCTGTTGGTTCATTTTGCTGCATCCCTCCAGCGATCCACACAGAATAATATGAACGACATGTATTGGTCAGCGTGATGGACTAGGAACTGCAAGCAGTGGTGGGATCCAAAAATGTTAGTAACAGGTTCCCATGGTGGTGGGATTAAAACAGTGGCGTAGCGCCAATGGGGCTGGGTGGGACACGACGGGGGTGTGGCTGGGCATTCCAGGGGCGGGGCATTAATAATTTCTCTGTTACTGTAAAAAACTCTTACTGTAAAAAAAAAGATCCTAATTTCCAGCTGGTATCTTTCTGTCCATAATTTAAACTCATTATAGCAAGTCCTATCGTCTACTGCCAACAGAAACAACTACTTGTCCTCTAATTGACTGCCTGACAAATACTTAATACTTTCAAATACTTAATTTTGTTTCTAGAAATCAAAAGAAGGATACTTTCCTTAAACAAGGAACTTTACCATATTTCTAAAACATGTTTTTAGAACAGCCCAACAGGGAGAATTATCCCGTTTTCTACCTTCACTAACCAGCCACATAGGAAACAACAGGACTTTATGATTTTTGGACCTAATGGGATTTCTAATGGAGAAGCAGACCCAATTAGGAACCCCCTCTCAGCACACACAAATAATTAGTAACTCGCTCTCGGGAACTGGTGAGAACCTGCTGGATCCCACCTCTGACTGCAAGGCCCAGTTTCGGATGTCCACGTTTGCTAGGTGACCATGGGCCAGTCATGCACACTCATCCTAACCTGCTCTAGAGAGTTGCTGTGAGCATTAAATGGAGGAGTGGCTACTTTGGGTCCCCACAGAGGAGAATAGAGGGGAATGAACACTAAACTATGTGGACGTGGACACCATGGACATTTTGAAGGCATGTTTTATGAATACTTCATGTTTATTTAGCAAGCTTGTTTTCTGCTGCTCCAGAGATTAAGACAAGGAGTAATGGATTCAAGGTGCAGGAAAAGAGATTCCACTTCAACATTAGGAAGAACTTCCTGACAGTAAGGGCTCTTAGATGGAACCCACTGCCTTGGAGTGTGGTGGGGTCTCCTTCTTTGCGGGGGGGGGGGTTAAACAGAGGCTGGATAATCATGTATTGGGAGTGCTTTGATTGTGTGTTCCTGCATTGCAGAGGGTTGGACTTGATGGCCCTCGTGGCTTCTCCCAATTCTATGATTCTATTTGATATGCTCTCCCAAAATAACCTTGCCTATCAAAGTGTACAGATCACGAAACCAGGACAGTCCAAATGAAAGTGGACAATAAGGATATGTGTGGTATGAGCCAACATGGTGTAGTGGTTAGGAGCAGTGGACTCAACCTGGAGAACTGTGTTCGATTACCCACTTCTCAGTATCAGCAGCAATCTCTAATCTAGTGAACCAGGTTTGTTTCCCTGGTCCTACACCCAAAGCCTGTTGGGTGACCTCAGGCCAGTCACAGTTCTCTCTGAACTCTCTCGGCCTTACCTATCTCACAAGGTGTCTGTTGTGGGAAGAGAAAGGGAAAGAGGTTTGTATGCTGCCTTGAGTCTCCTTAGAGGAGAGAAAGGCAAGGTATAAATCTAAACTCTTCTTCTGTTCCACATCAGGGATCAGGGATTCCAGTCAGTAAGCAATTTAGAAGCATCCCAGGCCCTTTTTTCATTTCAAGCTACAGCCAAATAATTAAAATGGTCTAACAGCACGATGGCAGTGGCGTAGCGCCAAGGGGACAGGGTGGGGTACAATGCACCAAGCGAGCGCCTGTGTGTGGGGGGGTACTGGGGGCATTCTGGGGTATTTCTGAGGTGGGGTGGGTGGGGGCACAGGATGCAGACATGCCCTGGGCACAGCTCCCCCTCACTCTGCCCCTGCATGATGGTCAGCGTAATGACAGGAGTTAGTTTCCTGACAAGCTCTGTGTATAAACAGTTATGCAGATTAGTAGACCATTATCAAGCTCCCTCTTCCACTTGGAGAGAACTTGGAGAGAACTGATAATACGTGAACAATATTGAAACATCGTGGTCCAAGGGAAACACAGAATGACCATTCCAAACAGCCCATTCTAAAGTTTGCACGGAACGAAGAGAGACTGAACTGGAAATTCCCCCAGCAATGACTGGAAATTAACTCTAAATGAACTCTGTTTCCGTCATTAACTCAATGAGTTCAGACTGTAAAATTTACTCAGGAGGGAAAAGTATAGCAACTGTTCGGTGTTGCTTCAGGAACTAATAAAGATTTCCAAAATTAAACAATCAAAATAAGCCATAAGACAGCAGTTAACAAGTGGCACAGTCTTTGTCTGAAAATGATGGTGAAAGCCATATTAGCCAAGGGATTGGTCTCTTCCATCAACATGCATATCTAGTGTCACATTTTTTTTCCTTTATGCACTTCTCAGGATGTGCGGTGCATGTGTAATTAGAGATAATAATGCACACAGTGCCCACATAGCTCACCGCAGTTGAACTTAAACTGAACGAAACAGTCCCAGCAAAACTGCCAAGTTGAGCAGACTCTAATGACCCGTATCTGGTCTTTTCTGATTTTACGAGATTCGCCGATGCAGTTCTCCAAAGGAGCTGGCTGAACAAAGCAGATGTAAAGCTGTGGCTGAAAAGATGCCAACTGGGAATAAACAATGCACAGAACCAGGTTGGAAACAACTGTGATGAAAGGAACAGTAATGGACTACTGGACTACTCCAGGCTGGACTACTGCAACTCAATCTATGCAGGGCTGCCTTTGGGCCTGCTCCAGAAACTTCAGTTGGTGCAGAAGGAAGCAGCACAGGTTCTCACTGGGATCCCTTGGTTGGTGCAAATTCAACCTGTGGTCCACCGGCTGCATTGGCTCCATGTGAGGCATTGAATCAGGTCCAGGATTCTGGCACTTACCTTCAAAGCCCTAAACCAGGGGTCTTCAAACTATGACCCTCCAGATGTTCATGGACTACAATTCCCATCAGCCCCTGCCAGCATGGCCAAGTGGTAGGGCTCATGGGAATTGTAGTCTATGAACAACTGGAGGGCCATAGTTTGAAGACCCCTGCCCTAAACAGTCTCGGGCCCTCGTATCTGTGAGACCCACTAGGTCCCCCCAAAAGTGTTGTGCTTGGCTAATAACAAATTGCTGATGATCCCTGGTCCAAAGGGTTAAGCCATTCTGGCACCAGTCTGGGGGAATGCTCTGTCGGATGGGATCCAGACCGTGCATGATCTGACACGATTTCACAGGACTTGTAAGACAGAGAGCTCAGTACAATACAATACAAAGACCTTTATTAGGCATGTTAACAGAGAGCTCTTTCACCAGGGCTATGGTTGAGGCAGTAACAGTCTTCCTCAAGTGAGTCTTCCTTTTACTCCCCCCCCCCCCGCAAACACTTCCCTTTTTATGATTGTGTTTTAAATGAAGATAGGAAATCTATGTGTTTTAACTTGTCAAATTTTAACACCCTCTGGACAAAATGCTATTAGACAATCATAGGGTTATATTGGGACACTGCATTGATTTTATTGCTATTTTACGTTGGAAGCCACCCTGAGCCTGCAAGGGGAAGAGTAGCCTATTGAATGAATGAATGAATGAATGAATGAATGAATGAATGAATGAATGAATGAATGAAACTAGCATATGGCCAAGTCATACAATTTCACTACCACATGCCCCCACATCATTATAATCTATCTACACTGGCTCCCAATCAGTTTCTGGGCCCGAGTCAGTATGAGCAATATGATCTACACAGGCAGACCATCACAAGATAAACAGATTGAATAGCTGTGATTTTCACTAGATGATATCTTATTTATTATTCAGGACACCTATTGGAAACTATATCAGAAGTAATTCTGTCATATGATTGGTCTGGGTTATTCACTGATTCATATAGGGAGTATTATTTTTTTTTTACTATGGCTATACCCCAACAGCTCCCTTTACAGTTACTAATTACTTGGTTACCATTAAAAATCCCAAACAAAGATGTTTAATTTTCCTGAAAAAAATGTAACCCAACAGCTGAATACAAAGGAAGGTTTAAAGATATTTTCTGAACCAAAAGGCGTTGTTCATGTACACCTGGAGCTGTTGAGATCATTTCACCTGTGTTATTACACTGACCTCTACCTACAAAAGCTAGGACTGATATATAAAAGCTAGGACCTCTCATCAACTTTGTTGCCTTGTGCTCCAGTAATTATATTATTTCGAAGTTGTTATTTTCGAATGGTGTGGGGTGGCTAAGGGCTTCAGCCAGATTTCTTGCATATGCTTTAAAACGATCTTAGATGAAGAAGAAGAAGAAGAAGAAGAGGAGGAGGAGGAGGAGGAGGAGGAGGAGGAGGAGGAGGAAGAGTTTGGATTTATATCCCCCCTTTCTCTCCTGCAGGAGACTCAAAGGGGCTTACAATCTGCTTGCCCTTCCCCCCTCACAACAAACACCCTGTGAGGTAGGTGGGGCTGAGAGAGCTCCAAGAAGCTGTGACTAGCCCCAGGTCACCCAGCTGGCGTGTGTGTGAGTGTACAGGCTAATCTGAATTCCCCAGATAAGCCTCCACAGCTCAGGCGGCAGAGCGGGGAATCAAACCCGGTTCCTCCAGATTAGATACACGAGCTCTTAACCTCCTACGCCACTGCTGCTTTATTGCTTTATTGCATTCCGTTGTTTTCATTTTATTTATAATCCCACCAACCTATGGTTGAAGGGACTGGAAATGAAATGAAATTTGAAATTGGACATGGTCTACGCAGACAGATCATCACAAGGTAAACAAAATATTGTTCTTATTTAGTAGCTGCCGTTTTACCTTCTTTATGGCTTTTGCAACCTCATGCATGATTTCTGAATGTGCGCTGTTTTCTCCTATGGAGGTATAACGGAGCGAACCTTGGTAGAATGAGCAAAATCAAATCTCACAGTGAAATCTTTCCATCTACCCCGTGGCCACTCTTTCCCTGATTAGATATTTTAAACTCACACGCGGCTCCCCCAGTCTGTCTGCATTTAATACACTTCCTGTTTGTCACAGTTTGATGTGTGCTTGGTACAAAAGGTACATTTAGCCTTTCTTTCCTGAGCATGAAATTGAAGAAACTGCATGAGGTTTAGACCGCAACTGCTGTGCTTTGAGCACAAGCCAGATGCCTTGAGCGGAGTTCAGTGGCACGTGCCATTTAACAGCTTAAATTTGCGAGCCTTTAAAGGTCAGGAAGGAGGAGGAAGAAGAAGGGTCATTCCTTCACAGTCTTAAGCAGGCCTGATAGGTAAGCAACGTCTCATTTGTTGCCCTATGAAATGCAAAAGTGCTTGCTGAAGTTTACAATTCATCAAAGAGGCAGATGAGCCCAGCAATAGGGTTTGCGATATATACTGTGGGAACGGGCCAGAATGTCTATAAATTGGATTTAATCAAGGAATATGGAAATTCATAGAACCAAAGATCCTAAGAATCAAAATGGGAGCTTCTGTATAAGTGACTAGAAGCCTGTATTTTTGCAGTAGGTCAAAAGGAATGTTTTAGGCTTGTCAGTGACTATGCAGGCAAGCAAAGATAACATCTTTGAGATCTTGTCACTGAGGGCCAATGTGACAGCAGAAATATGCAATTTATTACTCTGTTTTTGGGTTAGAAATGAATGTGATTAGTTAAATTAAAAAGTGTTTTTCTATATAGTTAAATGAACACAGAAATGATAATGAGAGATTCACGTGTATTAGTATTTCACTATAATTCTATTGTTGTTAGAATCAGTGTATGTAAAATCTTTTAAAATGTTTTAACATTTCAAACTGGGGGAAAGGAAAGTTTTATGATCTAAAAGTATGTAGATTCAGAGCTGCATGCCCTAGGGACATATCTCTCTGGGAGCAAAAACTAAGAAAACGGGTTTTTCTTGGAGACAGAGGCTAGCTTTATTGCAGCCCTTTGTATATGGGTAAAGGTAACAGCATGCAGCGTTTGAGTAACAGAAGTAATGTGAATACGTAGAATAGAGGCTGTCTTCATGTGACAAGAAGACAGATCTATCCAATGGGATTTTTAAGGTACATGCTTGTAGCACGTGAAACTTAAGGGGATGAACTGTGTGATGTCTGTATTCTGTATCTATAAAGACTGGGGTCTTTCATATGGAGGGTGTGTCTCTTTCGAGAGCCACCCGGGAGGGGTAACCTTCTGTAACTTTCTAAATTCTGTGTCTCTCACTCGAGAGCCACCCGGAAGGGGGCGTGTCTCTCACTTGAGAGCACCAAGGCGTGCCTCTCCCTCGGGAGAGTTCACCTTCTGTAACTTTCTAAATTCTGTGTCTATAAAATTGGTCCTTTGCATGAAGTGTGGGTGCCTCTTACCCTTAAGGGGACACCCTGGTCAGATACTTATGCTGTCCAGTAAACTTATCTTCTGTTTCAAAATTGTTTCTTGAGTGTTTTCTAACTTTAAGTTTTTCTTAAACTAATTCAGCTGTGTAGGACCAGAGACGCGGTCCTGGCCCCACAATACAGAATCTATCTGTTTTTTTAAACTGCGTCTTGTTTTAGTGTCTTTCTTCTTTGCCGTGTTTTTAGAAAACGAGATACACAACCCAATCTTCAAAATGTTGATCAAAACCTAGAGCTGGAGCTCTACAAGAGAAAGATACTCACCATTTTTGGCAGGACTTTTAATCCTTATTGACTTTTAGACGGAGCAATGGCTGGGGAGATGCCCACGCCCTAAATCAGTGGTTCTCAACCTGTGGGTCACAACCCCTTTGGAGGTCGAACGACCCTTTCACAGGGGTCGCCTAAGACTCTTTGCATCAGTGTTCTCCATCTGTAAAATGGATCAATGTTAGAGTTGGGGGTCACCACAACATAAGAGCATAAGAACATAAGAACTGGCCTGCTGGATCAGACCAGAGTCCATCTAGTCCAGCACTCTGCTCCTCGCAGTGGCTCACCAGGTGCCCCCGGGGGCTCACATGCAGGAGGTGAAAGCAATGGCCTTCTGCTGCTGCTGCTCTTGAGCACCTGGTCTGCTAAGGCATTTGCAGTCTGAGATCAAGGCAGATCAAGACTGGTAGCCATAGATCGACTTCTCCTCCATAAATCTGTCCAAGCCCTTTTTAAAGCCATCCAGGTTAGTGGCCATCACCACCTCCTGTGGCAGCATATTCCAAACACCAATCACACGTTGCGTGAAGAAGTGTTTCCTTTTATTAGTCCTAATTCTTCCCCCCAGCATTTTCAATGAATGCCCCCTGGTTCTAGTCTTGTGAGAAAGAGAGAAAAAATTCTCTCTGTCGACATTTTCTACCCCATGCATAATTTTGTAGACTTCAATCATATCCCCCCTCAGGCGTCTCCTCTCCAAACTAAAGAGTCCCAAACGCTGCAGCCTCTCCTCGTAGGGAAGGTGCTCCAATCCTTCAATCATCCTTCAATCCTTCAATCATCCTTCAAACAACAAAAGTGGTCTTTTGTAATTGAAAGAAGGAGATTTTATCAGTATATAAATGCTTCAAGAACTATCCAAAATTTTTGGGTACGGCGCCCAGTGTGCCAGGAATCACTGGAACCCCAACTGCTGGTTTGTGTCATAATCTCTCGACTCCCCTTCTCAGATTTTGCTATTTTGCCATTCATTCTTTTCCTTCAATCCTTTTACCATGCATTGCAACTTCAGTTATTCACACTTTTGCCTGTTCGATCTCTTTCAGGTGTACCATGTGCCAATACTTTATCTCTTACATTAGAGCAGCAGTGGCGTAGGAGGTTAAGAGCTCGTGTATCTAATCTGGAGGAACTGGGTTTGATTCCCAGCTCTGCCGCCTGAGCTGCGGAGGCTTATCTGGGGAATTCAGATTAGCCTGTACACTCCCACACACGCCAGCTGGGTGACCTTGGGCTAGTCATAGCTTCTTGGAGCTCTCTCAGCCCCACCTACCTCACAGGGTGTTTGTTGTGAGGGGGGAAGGGCAAGGAGATTGTAAGCCCCTTTGAGTCTCCTGCAGGAGAGAAAGGGGGGATATAAATCCAAACTCCTCCTACTCTTCTTCTTCTTCTTCTTCTTCTGCTTCTTCTTCTTCTTCTTCTTCTGCTTCTTCTGCTTCTTCTGCTTCTTCTTCTTTGTGTTCAGAATTCCCACAATATTTTGACCTGCTCATTTCAACTACTTTTTTTCTATTATGATTGCTATTACTATTATTATTTAGTCTTGTAAACTGCTTTCCCCATCAGACAGGCTCAGAGGGAGAAAAAGAGAACAACAGGAATCAATGCCTATGTCTAAAAAAGTTATTTTCGGAAAAAGAAATTCCCTTCCCCATAAGAATGTTATCATATTTGCTCAAAAGGAAGATGGCCATGAATGCAAGACAGCCCCCTTAAACATGTGACAAACATTTTGGGGACATAACTGTGATTTGTGTACAAGTACAAATGAATCTGTTCTGAAAATGCATTTACAATTCCTGATTAAAATTTGGTTGAACCTCCACTTGGTCTAGGATGGTCCTTCTATTGATTACCCCAGATATAACTATTGATTACCCCAGATACCCCGTAGCCAAATGGTTATTTTTATTGCTGAATAATCATTGCTTCATTCTCGTAGAAATGTAAGTAACTTTTAACAAGGCCCATGCAAAGAAGTTGATGGCGCATAACTTGCGCCACTTCTAAAATATTCTTTCCTTTCTTTAATACAACCCTGCGCTTTAATCACAAGCTGGTTTCCGCTGAGTTTGTAATTCCGAAGCTTGTTAACATTATGCCATCAAAGATCACGCTGAGATTTGGGAGATGGTGTTTGATACGGTGTTTAAGCAGCCCAGACCTTCAACGTGCTTCCATTAGAGGAAATGCAACAGCCGATAATGGCAAAGCATTTTTTGACATTACAGAATCCATTAACGGAAGTAACGCAAACTGCAACCAAGATATTGTAACTTCTTTCCAAATAATATACATTGCCATCTAACAGCAGTATTCTCCAGCGTTCGGCCTTACATGGTGTAGTGAATAGTTTTCTGGACTAAGAGAGGGGTTGACAACCTTTGGTTCTATGGTCAAATATGGCTCAGCAAGGAACAAAACACAACTGTTAGGAAAGAAAAAAAGAAAACCCCTTTTAAGTTATGGTTGAGGTAACTACAGTTTACAGCATGCAAATCCACCAACCTCTTTCCACCTTGCTTCTACTTTCTGCCTTCCTTTCTTTTCAGCATTTTGTGTGCCAGTAGGGATCAGCTTTATTATATGAATGTGGATTGTTTTAGTTGCCATCTGTTGATGAATCAGGTTGATTTTAATACAGGGTTATTACTTATT
Source organism: Sphaerodactylus townsendi (assembly GCF_021028975.2). Classification (NCBI taxonomy): domain Eukaryota; kingdom Metazoa; phylum Chordata; class Lepidosauria; order Squamata; family Sphaerodactylidae; genus Sphaerodactylus; species Sphaerodactylus townsendi. Next base: position 12,929,964 of record NC_059426.1, on the reverse strand, counting down.
GCAGTACCAGCGGGGCCTGGCCACACGTTGCTGTGGCTTATTGTGGTGAAATGGGAAAGGAACTGTAGCAGCAAATCAATTGCAGAGGCCAGCAGTACATGATCATGGAAACGCGCAGGCTGATACTGTGCAATGTCATTGATGTGTGTGACCGCATCGTCCCTCACTTCTCTTCCTTTGCATGGCACCCCTCCCCCTACCTACCTCCCTTTCCCCTTTGCTAGAGTGGGTGGGTCATATCCAGATGCTGGGCCCCCTTCCTCCCTTCCCTTGCATGCCACCCATCACTCTCTCCCCTCCCTAACCTCTCTTCCCTTGCATGCTTCCCCCTCCGTCCCTTCCCTCTCCCACCCTCTCTTCCCTTGCATGCCACCCCTCCCCCTCCCTCCCTTCTGTCTCCCTCTGCTAGGGTGGGTGGGTCATATCCAGATGCTGGGCCCACTCCCTCCCCTCCCTTGCATGCCACCCCTCACTCTCTGTCCCCTCCCTCACTTCTCTTCTCTTGCATGCCTCCCCCTCCATCCCTTCCCTCTCCCTCCGCTGAATGTGTATGAGAGTAGGTGTGTTGTGTGGTAGTAGTGGGTGAGGCACAGAGAGTGAAAGGTACCTGCGTGTGAGGGGGGAACCCCACCTGACGTCTCACATGGCAACGTGCGTATGTGTTTCACTTCCACTTGAGTTATTGCCTATGTACTGGTTTCACTGCTCATATCTGGCCATCTGAGCGAACATTCTAAGGGCACGAACATTCTAAGGGTGACAGTTACACACAGGCAGCTTCATGGCCTGGTGCGCCAGGAAAAGATGTTTTACCTGGTTCAGGTGTGTTGTCTGACAGTGAGAGTTACATAAGAACACAGTTGGGGGAATGAGTAAGTGTCTGTGAAAGTTTCAGAGCGTTTGGGCCAGCAGGTGCGGGGTTATTCTCGAAGCAACCAACGCATGGTTCCATTTTTATATAGAGAGATATATTGAGTGCTGGAAGCCACCCTGAACTTATAAGGGCTTTTTCCTTTTAAGGGCAGCACTCAAACTGAATAAGTTATTAATAATATGAAGTTAAGGGATACTGAAGGGGTAGGTGGGATGCTAGAATAACCAGTATGTGCAGGAAGTGACAGGCAAAGACTAAGGGTCTTTATTCCACTGCACTAAAATAAATGTATTGGGGTTGTGAGTTGTGGGTTGCAGATTTTGAGGGTACAGCCCGGGAAGAGCTGGGTTCGGGGAAGGAAGGGACCTCAGCTGGATATAATGCCATAGAGTCCACAACCAAAGCAACCGTTTTCTCCAGGGGACCAGGTCTTTGTAGCCTGGGCATCAGATGTAATTTTGGGAGATCTCCAGGCCTCATTTAGAGCTGGGCCCTCCTACTCTGTATATCTATCACAGTGATGGCGAACCCATGGCACGGGTGCCAGAGGTGGCACTCGGAGACCTCTCTATGGGCACACGCACACAGAGTTCATCATGTGGAAGGCGGAAAATCACCCCCCCACACACACGCACACACACATCTAGGCCTGGGTCATTGAGCAGGACGTGCGTGCACTGCGGTGAGCAGGGAGGACTCGGCTGACAGGCCTGGTGCCTGTGCTCCGGGTGGCTACTGCCTGAGAGGGGGGGGGGTGCAGAGGAGGCAGAGATGCTAGAGAGGCACAGAGCAGTGCACGCAGGACTTGCTGGGGGCTAGAGCAGGCTGGCCCCTGTTCGAGCAGGGGGGGGGGAGGAAGAGGAAGCCAACTGTCTTTTTCTAAACCAAAACCTCAGCATTCAGGTTAAATTGCCGGGTTTCCACTTTGCAATAAATAAGCGGGGTTTGGGTTGCAATTTGGGCACTCGGTCTCGAAAAGGTTCGCCATCACTGATCTATCACTTATCGCAAGTCCTTGCTTGCACCACTTCCTACTAAACGGCTTTCGAAAACCAGTTTTTTTCAGCTGCAGAAACAGTATGGCACAAGAGCTGGTGACACTGGGGGCAGTTTCCTCATTGTCCGCCCTAAAGCGTCAGGACTGCATTTCCCAGCAGCCCCCAGTACCCTCGAACCTGCGACCCTACGGGGCGGTGGGAGGGCTCAGTGAATGAAAACCAAAGGTGGGGAATCGAACGGCAGTGATTGGCCAGCATCGCCTCCGGGTCACTTCAAAAGCTGGAACTGAGGAACACCCCCTCAGTTCCAGCATCTTGAACCTGGGGCGATACAACTCAATAAAGTACATTCCTTTTAATAAAGCCGACTTTATCCTATTGTGTCCAGCCTTACACCATCCTATAGTCATTACTTTTGTCTCCTGGATGTTCAGCTGTAGTCCTGCATTGGCACTTTCTCCGTTAACTTTCAGCCATAGTCATTTCAAGTCTTCGCTATTTCCTGCCAGGAAATGTAGAATAACTGGCATATCTCAAATGGTTAATGTTCCTCCCTCCAATTTTCACTCCACCTTCATCTAAATCTAATCCATTTTTGGCTTCCGCTCAGGGCTGCGGGAAACAAAGCAGACTGTGATACCTTAAAGGACTGCAGGCATTTTCCAGAGTTATAGCAAACTTTGGGGGGGGGAGGGAAAACATTTCCAAAAAGTACCTCAAAAACAAGAAATCAAAGGGTTGAAAAAGTGAGGCAGGAAGTGGTTTTACAGAAGCCGCTATTCAATGTTGTGGAACTTCATTTAAAAGCTATTGAAAATATTTATGTTTTTGTCAGTCAGACGATTCGATTCAAAAAGAACATCCAGAAAAAAATGCATCACCAGCAAATTCACTCGGTGTATGTGTGTGTGTGTGAATGTTACCAAGCTGTCCATGTGAACAAAAAAGGGATGCCGAGCCAAAACAGACGCAGTGAAGATCAAAGGCCTTTGCCTGTGTGTAAATGGAAAACTAGATACTGAGCATTCGGATCGGGGCCCCATGGGAAGGGAAAAGGAGATACAACCTTTCAAGCCACATTCAATTTTTTTCTAATCACAAACCAATTTCCTGTGATGTTATTAACATTTCAAAGGGAAAAAATACTGGCTTTAAAAGGACATATCTTTTTTTTTTCTTTTATAGCTGCAGCCAGCGGGAGGATTATGGGGAAGGGCGCAGCATCAAAGTTTTTTTTTTAACGCTGACTCATGTTAAGTGACAAACAAAAGCTCTAGGAATTGCTAGAGACTCTAAACTTAGTCAAGTCAACTTTATTGTAGAGCCATAGGCCATTACAATATTACTACATTAGAACATCTAATCAGTGGTGGGATCCAAAAATTTTAGTAACAGGTTCCCTCGGCAGCCCCCCCCTTTCAGCAAAGGGGGCAGAGGCGTACCTAGACAAACCTGAGCCCTGGGCAAAACCTGAGTTGGATGCCCCCCCCATGGGCAGCCACCCCACCATGACCCCAAACATTTTTTTTGCACCAGGTCATTTCTAAATCATCATCACATTATCGAAAATGCCCCAACTCACAACTCTGAACACAGCAATGGTGAAACACACAGGTTTTTTGATAGAGACTGGTGAGATAAAAGGTATGAAAGGCTGCGAATCAATGAATTGCAGTGCCTGAAAGGGATTAACCCAGTTCAGGGAGTTACATTATTAGTCGCAATTGCTATATGGAACCTTCACATTCAAAGGCAGGATGCCTCTTGGGGAGGCGAGGGCATGGAGATGGAAAAGCGGACCCAATTAGTAACCCCCTCTCGGCACACACAAATAATTAGTAACCCACTCTCGGGAACTGGTGAGAACCTACTGGATCCCACCTCTGCATCTAATCCAACTTAATATACAACAGATAAAAAAATTTACGACTAAAAATCAATTATGTGGACACTAAGTCCCTCACAAACCCCCTTCCAATGTGTCTAACTAGAGACTCTATAGTAAAACCATAAAGTTTCCTAGAACTACCTTTTGCCACTTATAGAAAGAACATCTGTTAAGTACATGAAGCTGTATTTTTTTAAAAAAATCTCCCATTACTGCCCCAAGTGGTGGCAGACAATGGGAACTGAAGGCAGGACATCCCCTGTTACCCAAAGGTGGTTTGTGTGTATGCTTTAGTGGGGGGGGGGGCGGGTTGAAGTAGAAGACACAACAAGAGTGGGTAAACATGGAATCTCCATCTATGCATACAGGGATCCCCCCCTTCCCCCCCCCAAGAAAATCTCTTGAAAATAATCTGGCAGTGATCTAGACTAAAATGATGTTTATTGAAAAAAAATCTAGAACAATAACAATCAAGACTGAGCCCACAAAAAAACATGCACGTAAGGCAAGCTTAGAATGATTAGGGTGAAATGGGAGAAAGCAAGTTTGGGAAAGGGGATATTTCCCAATCTCTATGAGAAGGAGGTACACAGAGAAGGCAGCATTTTTTGCAAAGAGGAAGGTAACCCAAGCAGAATGTATCGCCGATGTCTTCATTAATCCAAGCAGAGGGTATTAGATAAGTCCCCGGAAAACTCTCACCTGCTTAAGAGGTTGTGCTTTTTATAGGGTAAAGCATATCCCAAGGTGGGATGAGGTAATTTGCCTCATGTCCCTCTGTGACCACCTGCTCCGGAGAAAGAATAACAACTCAGGGAAAGAGTTCATGAGAGGTCAAAAAAAAGACTCACCCTTGCTTTGACAACCCTCAAGTGTAGGATTGTGGAAACTTGCGGGATATGATTAATGGGGGCTGTATGGAAATGGAAAAGGTCAGGAATGTGTTGATAGAATTAATCAGGGCTGGGTAGAAGATCATTGTCTAGGAGGGCTGTTTGTGCATTTCTGTTCCGACTCGCAGTGATTGTACATTTCCTTTGCCATAGATTTCAATTTGTGTATTGTTTTTGCCCTCTCATGAAGTCAACGGGGAACAGATCAGAGTAGACATGCGGTATCTGAATGCTGGAAAAAACACAACTTTCTTCACAAAGTTAAACTATTAAGCAGGAAGCATAATTCTTTTTCTGGGTTTTGTTGCTTCTCCTCTGCATTCTCTCGCTCACCCAAGAGCTCTGCTAGCCACATGGATCTTACGTTTTTCAGGCTGCTGATCTTTTAGAAATGCAATGGACCAGTGAAATCTATTGTATCCTTGATGGACCACTCCCCATCAAAAAAGATGGCAGGCAACCTCGCCCCACTTAGCCACTGCATTGGCTCCCAGTTGAGTTCCGGATCATCTTCAAGGTATGGGTATTGACCTTTAAGGCCTTACGCTGCCTGGGACCCTCGTACCTCCGGGACCGCATTACCCCATACGTCCCTACTAGGCCTCTGCGTTCAGCAGAGGCCAATCTGCTGTTGGTTCCTGGCCCCTCAATGATGTGGCTGGCCTCCACTCGGGCCAGGGCTTTTACGGCCCTGGCCCCGGCCTGGTGGAACACTCTTCCTCCAGCTGTCCAGTGAGTTCCGCAGGGCCTATAAGACGGAGTTGTTCCACCGGGCTTTTGGAGTGTCCGGCCGCTGATGTGCCCCCCGCCCCCTCCCCTCCCTCCCCTCCCCTATTTTAGCCTCTTGTGTTGGGGTCCCTTTACCATCTATGGGACCCCGCCCCACCCCGGGAGGTTTTTTATTAAGGATTTACTGCTGACGCTGTTTTTATATGTTGATCGCTGTTGTTTATTTTAACTGGGTTTTACTTGTATGTCATATTACTACGTTGTTCACCGCCCAGAGCCCTTTGGGGGTAGGGCGGTATAAAAAACTCAAAAACAAACAAACAAACAAACAAACAAACAAACAAATAAATAAATAAATAAATAAATAAAAGAGGGAAATGACCAGTAACAAAAATGGAGAAAAGGAGGAAGATTCACAGTGAGAGAGGCACTTTTTAAAACAGGCAGCTGCAGGGAAAACCTCAGAGAAAATCACCCAGCTGAGTTGCAGCGGTAAGTTGGTTAATACCTCAGAGGGCAGGGTCGGAATTCAACATGACCTGGACAGATTAGAGAGCTGGCCCAAAACTACCAAAATGAATTTCAACGGAGATAAATGTAAGATACCACACTTAGGCAGAAAAAAATGAAATGCACAGTTATAGGATGAGAGGCACCTAGCACGATAAC